>NC_141163.1:41476601-42711601 GCF_053477565.2 Lygodium microphyllum
AGTCTGTAGTGTATTCTTTGCTGGGTTGTTACATACTATAAAAAGATTCACACCGCAAAAAGGCTTTAAAAGATATGCACAACCAGTGTTCATAAAAACCAACATGTTTAATGTAAAACGAACTGTAAAAGAAACCTTGAACTTTATAAATTTTTTTTGTTATAAAAATGACAAATTCGTATAACTTGATTCGAAAATCCTTCCAGCAATTTTAAGTTAAGGGCTTATTGGTGTTTACTACCAAAAATGTATTTCGTGAACATTGTGCACGAGAGGCTCGATAAGAAATTCCGGTTATTTGTGGAGTGTGCCGAAGTAGGCGTAATTTGTAAATGGCCCTTGAGTTGAGACATAGGAAGAGGTGGGTGTTTTTTTTTCATTGTGTGTGGAGACACTTCTAAGGCCTAGGAAAAGGTACTCTTTGGAAACTCTGTTGTGAGGCTGGTGATGATGATGATTGTTGTTGGGGGGCATATTAATACTAGAGAGAGAGAGCATGAAGGTCAAAAAATGAGACCGAGTAAAAGGAGGCATGTGGAGGGGGCATGGCAGAATATCCCTTCCTCTTGCAGCCGGCCTTGTCCATCTGATAGGGTCTGATCAAGAAGGCAGACACAGACACAGACACAGACACACAGAGAGAGAGAGAGAGAGAGAGAGAGATTACCCTCTGTGAATTCCGTGACGATGGCCTGACCCACAGAGCCTGACCAACCCCCCCTCCCCCCCGAAGATCCCAATTTGATCTGCAGAACCTACCCATGGCTTCCGCCCCTTCGGCAGCTACAGGGGCAGCAGCACAGTCTTGGTGGGAGGGCATTGACAACGCCCGGAACCGCATCCTTGCCCTTAAGGATATTCTTGGCCCGCTGAGCTCCCTTGATGCGCTGCAGGAATCTGAGCGGCCTGCTAGAGGCCTCCTGGAAGATGATAATGTTGCGGAGGCCATCCTTGATCGACTCGCTGAGCCTGGGTCAGGCCATGGCGAGGATCCCCTGTGCAGATGGCTGTATGATACTTTCCAGACTGCAGACCTTGATCTCCAGGCAATCATTCTCAGGTACATTGTACCCTAATTAAGTTTACCTGCTCTGTCTCTGAAAACAAAACCTTGAAAAGAACCTGCATTTCGTGATGCTGTTTCCCTTTTCTGGGGGACATGTAAGAAATTGGGTATGAAGGATAATTTGCTCTGATTAGGTAGTGATTATATGCGCACATGCTCGGTGATCTTATCTGTACGTAGTACGACTATGCAGTTCAGAGCAAGAGCTTTTCCGCTCCCAAGATGCATCCTTGATAGAAATTTGTGGACTCAAATGAATCCAATTTGACCACCTGTTGTTGGATGGCTTTTGCTGGCATTCCTCGAGATCGCTAGGTGGACATTCTCAGGGAAAAATTCCGGTCTTTAGATAATCTGCAATGGGTGTTCTTATGGACCACAGGGGTAGACTAGCAGTCATTGTATAACAATGGATTGGATTTAATGCTGTGGACAGAACAACACAATGTGTTTTTGACGTTCATCAGAAAAGTATGAATGCCTAAAGGTATAATGTGAGGAGCAGGTATCACATGACAAGTGAACATAACTGTTTGAAGACTTATACCGATTTACTTCTAGATGTAAAGAAGTCTCTGTTTATAATAAGAGAGGCCATGTTGATCTTGACATGGGTGTTGCTCTGATGATTTATCGTGTTTTGTGTTGGTTCAGATTTGTTCCTGCACTTTGTGGGGTTTATCTTTCTCGAATCACAAGCCATGCTGATGAGCCTCTTGCTGGTTTCGAGGCAGTGCTGCTTGTTCTGTACACCTCTGAGACGAAAGCTCGAAATGGTCGACCCCTGGTCATCAACATACCTGATCTTGCGCAGCCGAGCCTCTACCATGCTCCTCGTGTTACCCCAACTGCTCCCCTAGAGCCTCGCCTTGGTCAATTGGCTGCCCCTTTGGAGCCTCAAGATGCAGTCAAAGCCACCAAAAGAGCTTGCATTATTGGAGTTGCACTGGACCTCTTTTGCCGAAGGATTGTCATGATGCCTTCTAAGGCCAAGATTGAGGCATGTCAATGTGTTCTCAGATGGGCAAGCCTCTCTTGTTCTCATGATGATCAGGCTAGCACAGACACTTCTACTATTGATACAGGCTCATCACCAGCTAGAAGCAGTGGTGGAACCCCAGTCAGAAGCAATGGTGAGAGGGTCATAAATGTGAACAATTATTTATTTCAACCATCCCCTTCATCCAGACAGTTGCCTGAGATTGAGATTGTGGGACCTGGGGAACTTTTTCTAGGAAGCAAATCTCCCTCTCATCATAGCCCTGCTCGACATCTTCATCAGAATCTGTTCAATGAATCTGGCTCTGGCCCGCATGGCTTGTCAACAGCAGTCCCAGGAAAGCCTGGCTTTATGGAATCTATACGTTTAGATAAACAAAAACAGCCAGCAGTTATTTCACAGAGCTCAGATGATGCGACAAAATTTATCAACTCGTTGAAACAAGAAGGTCATGGAGTCAGGATACAACTCTCTTGGGAGCTTCTGCAGCCTCTTATCAAGATCCTTGGCCATTGTTTGATGGGTCCATTGAACTCACAAGAAGTTAAAGATGCTGCTTCTTCTGCTGTCAAAGCTCTGTATTGTAGAGCTTCTCATGATCTTATTCCTGAAGCAATACTTGCTACTCGTAGTCTCATGCGCCTTGACATGTCTGCAAGAGCGTCAGACAATTCTTCCAGTTTTGTTACTTCCAACTCGACTGTTTCCAAGACACGGAAGCCGGAGATATTACTTGTATCAAAATGATTCAATTCTTTTCCATATTTGTTCAAATACTACTGGCCCATTGGAGCAAATGCACCTTTCTTTACACATGCACTCCAAGGCTTTACTTTGAACCAGGAGAATGACCATATACGTGGAGCTATCTTCCTCTCTGTAGACCTGCATACCAAGGCTGTACTCGATCAAGAGGACCATGGGTACAATCGGATTTAGTTTCCCATAACTTCACAAAGTCTGATACTATATGGTCTGATTTTCCATCATGCTACCAAGTCCACAGTCACAAAAAAGTTTGGATCTGGTTGTTCTCTGTACCATGAAGCTGCTTTCCAAATAAATCAGTTTTCTAAGTGTTTTGAGGCTTTTTGTAACCGCTGCATTGCAAATTGGCAATGTTACCCAAAGATAGATACATCACAAGTGTAATGACTGGAAATGCCAGTGTGCAATGGCATGGGTATCAGTTAATCTGATTTCATGTTTATTGCTTATTCTTGTTCTTGCTTTCATGTTTGGTTGTGCTTCACGTTTCTAGAGGGCATCATTGTTGAGATTGTTCTTGCCAGACTCGATTGCAATTCATGTAAGATGCGTGCTGGTGTATCAGCAAGACAGTAAAACAGGCTTTTGCAAACGGGATCTAGGAACCATTACCATCTCATGTAATGTTTCCATGGACCATTTGGAAATTTGTTATGGACCACAAGTGATGAAGAAATCCCAAAGGTAGTGGTACTACCGGACGTTTGTTGGTTTCATTTTGCTGTTTGACCATGTGATTGTGCTAGTAAATCTATGTAAAGCCTGACAATGGTTTCACAACAGGCTGCAGGATCCAGCTTCTACTGTAACTTCCTCGGCCAACTGGGTTTTGGATGTGGTATATTTTTCACAATTACATCATCAGTGTGCATCCTTGAAGCTTGTAAAATTACTTTGCTGACTTATCAATGATTGAATTCTATATTATGATTGTAATGAAGAGAAGCAAAATCCAAGTGAATAGAATTGGGCAGTCTACAAGTTTTTCTCCATTATATTTAAGCTATTAAGCACTTTTGGATCAGCTATCTTCCGCCTAGCAATGATCTAGGTTGCCATTGAAGCTTGTAGGAGCACATTGATGGACAATCATTAGAGAACAATACATTTAGTTTTATTTAATATGAAATTTTTACTCACACTTGCATTTGTTTTTTTGTATGGTATAAGGCATGCTGTAAATAATAGCATAAGCATTTCATTTAATATGACATTTTTACAATCTTGCACTTGCATTTGTCATTTCTCTATGGTATAAAGCATGATGTAAATAATATCATAAGTGCAAGAAACTTTCATGCAAGAAATGTTTGGAAGTGATGGCTAATAGCAATGGAACGAATGAAGTGGTGGGGTAGCCTCTTCATAGTATAGAGTCAAAATGTTAGAATGATGATTCATTACACCTGGATATTAGGAGGCCCTCATTACATATATTGAAACATAACTAGTTACAATTTGATAAGAATCAAGACAATTTTTTATAAACAATCGTGAAAGTATAGAGGGAAATTTGTCTCAATAGTATGATAGAAACAAAGACAAAGGAGCAACAACCAATAGTGCGATTAGAATATGCACTCCAATCAAGAGCTTGTTTCACTTGACCACCTTTGAGTTAGATTCATGTACATGAAGGGATCTTAATTTCACTCTCAATCATAATCATAATCACAATCTTGTAATTTTGGAAGAAGAATATGAATTATTTCGATCAATTGCAAGGATAATGGCTTCATGCATTTGGAAGAGGTTTTTTCACAAACAATACATTTTTTGAGAAAAGTGTGCATAAAAAATTAATGTGATTTTTCCAAATCGACACTTATGTGCAAACCTACCAAAAATAGAAAGAAAGCACAAATAGTAACATAAGGTTTTTTTGGATTTTTAAAGTGTTTTAAACAAATGGATTTTTCATTTTGGAGGCTCATTTCCCCAAAACAATAAGGAATTTGACCAAGCTTGTGAGAGGACAAAATGTTCTTCTCGATGTTCTCTTAAGCTTTATGAGAGGAACTTTGATCAAATTTTGCTCCATTTGATCACAAATCAAGCTCAAAGGCAGGACATTCTTTTATTGGAAAAAATTCAACAAAATATTTACTATCACCAATATTTATCAACATACTCAAAATGACCGAAACATCATTTCCAAACATTATTTACACACGTCACAAAAAAGTTTCACTATGGCTTTGTTAGGACATCACATATATCATGGATTTGTATGGCCATATGGCATTGCCTAGGATATTAAAGACTTATGAAGAGTTGGCTAGGAGATTACTTCATGTCTTGTTTGTATGTATCGTGGCATGGTTAGAGCATTGAACACATGGTGAAGGGCCACAAAAAGAAGAAAATGATGAAAAGTTTGCTCTGGATGTACTAGACTAGGATGATTGTATGTTTACCTAATTGCCTTGAGATGTAAGAAACCGATAAATCATATGAAAGTAATGCAAAGATTCCTATACAGTTAGTGCATTATGATCATTAAGGCATGGTGGCTCTAAAGTACTAAAAGGATGTTTCTAGAATGTTGCCTTTTGCAAATAAGAATGACATACTATAGATCTAGGAAGGATGCATGTTATAGCAATCTTGATTCCACCTCTTTGTACTATCCAATATTATAAAAAATAATATGCTTTACAAAAGAGGAGCAAAAAGGTAGCCTTACCTAATGGATCTCCTTGAAGAGAAGTGGTAACAATCCCATTAATTAATATCTTAGCAATAACATTATTGAATGAATTTAAGATAAATTTAATGTATTTATTGCCCAAACTAATATCCTAATGAGTTTCAAAGATGATGCCCATTCTAACACCTTTTATGCCTTCCTACATGTCCATTGTATCCAACTTCAACAAAATGCTTTGCTCTTTCTATATCCAAGCTTCAATTCAAAGAAAGCCTTCTAGAAAGTCTTAATTAAAATTTTATGTACAAAAAATCTTTCTGAATCAAAGCTTAGTGCGAACAAAGCCTTCAAGTAAGTCTTTCAATAAATTTATATTCACTCTTTGAAAATTCTATGTAAAAAGTCACATGCCAACAGCCTTATACTAAATATTCCACTTTAAAAACTTACAACAATATATATACATTCATATCCACATTTTTTTTGTCTATCATTTGGATGCATAGACGAGTGTGTGCTCATGTTGAGAGTTTTTTATTAGGCCACCTTAGAATATCACATTACAAGGTAGGCATGGATTTAAGTTATGCACCTACGAGATTTTTTTGTATGATTGTTGAATTGAAAAATCTAGAAAACCTTAAGAAAATGCCATTATGATCATGAAAGAGAACAAATATAGTAGAGAATTATTAATTCGCACAATTCTTTAGCTAATAATATAGTGATACCCAATTTTCTTGTCTTTTACATTTGTATTTCAACCATCCCTAAGGTTCAGTTAACTTGAACATCAGGATGTGACACTTACACTACTTGGGAAACCATGTGAACACACCTCTAAGGTTGTCTTTGTTGATTTTAGGAGGGCCCATGAACCCTTTAAGGCCTTGTTTTGTAACACAAGAATGCACTCTTAAAAACCTAATTTAGGTAGTTCAATGCAAATGCACCTTCAGAATATTTTTGGCTTATGGTAACTCTAATTGCATTTGAACAGGCCTTAAAGCCTCCTTAAGGTTAACTTTCATGCATTAATGTGCCCTTAGGAATTTTGGAGATTAAAGACTATTCGAGTGTGTATGTGCACGTCTACATGCATGCGTGTGTGTGTGCGCGCGCACACACAGAGTAATGGCCAACATGGAGGAGATAAGCATGTCATGCCTCATGCAAGCAGCTCCTTATATTAGCAACAATTGGTTACGAAAGGTAGCTTCACATACATGCATATGGGCCTTTGCACATATCCTACTATCTAAACTATTGAATCTTCCTAATGTAACCTAATGTAAGGGAGGGGGTCCTCCCATGCTAAAAACACCCTCTTCCTCCCCATCTCATCAAGGCCCCTTCCTTTGTGTGTGTGTGTGTGTGTGTGTGTGTGTGTGTGTGTGTGTGTGTGTGTATGGAGAGAGAGAGAGAGAGAGAGAGAGAGAGAGATGTTGGGGGTAAAGGCGCCTCCGCCTAGCCGCCCCTGTATTACTACACTAACAGTCACCGCCACTGCACACTGTAGGTGGCGGGCGCCCATCACCGTCACTTTATTCTTTATTCTTTTTAGTGATAGTTTGAATAAAGGAAGGCCCGGTCACACATTGTGACTGTTGGAGTTCCCATTTCTAGTCTCTCTCTTCCTTGCTCTTGCTCTCCTGCCATAGCTCTCGAGTGCAAGCTTCAATCCTTCTCACCTTTCAACTAGTATCAGAGCACGGCTTCTCAACTCTTGAGCTTGTCTCATGGCATTCTCAGCTTCCCATCGACTCCCCACTCGCATTGGGTCTTCTTCCCTACAGCCATAGCTCATTATCTTGAGCTCCTGTCACTCCTTGGCTTCTCGAGCTTCTTCTCGGCCTATTGAGGCACCATCAGGGCATTGAAATTGAGGTATTGCTTCATTATTTCAGAGTTTTATTTCAGTCCACAGGTCTAGGCAAACAGGGCAGCCACCATTGAAGCTTCCAACCTTCATATCTCTTTGCCCCCGGTTATGGGCTGCTAGAGGCTTCTTCCCAGGCCCCCTTGGCTCATGATTGAGCCCTCCAACCACCCCAGAGTTGCCACGTGGACCAACAGGACCAGCAACAACTCCACGCAGATTTGCACCTGTTTGTGGACAGCAACACACCAGTCACTCCAGCCCAGCTCTTGGCATTAAGCACTTGTTTGGGGCTCCATTTCACGCCTTTTGCACATGTAATAATGCTTGGTATTGATCCTTTGGGATTAGGTATTGGTTGGTGGCTGAAAACAGTGTTTCAGGACTGTTATAAACAGTCCATAGACATTTGATGCTAGTGCTACATTCACAGTTTATGCCTATGCTTGTTTGGGCATGACTACATAACCGGTTTGATGCCTATTGCATCCCGATTGATTGGGGGATTGAAGCTACATGTAATGCTATGATTTTGGCCTGATTGTAGGGCTAGAAATACTCAGTTTATAACAGTAAATGTATGCTAAATACTCTTAGCCTGAAGCTATCTTTCATGCTCTGACATATGCCTATTGGTTTCGGGTGTATGTCTTCGGTTATGCTATGATGTGTTGATCATCGACGGACGACTTTGAGCTTGTCATTGGATCCAGATGCTTTTGAAAGCTTGAGCTTATTTCAGCCCGCACTTATTGACATTGGTTTATGCTTCACAGTTGTTAGTGCTTTGACAGTTACATGCTCTTTGTGTACATGCTTACCCAACGCCTACGGCTTGATGCATTTGTCTTGGCATAGTGTACCATGTACTGGTTGAGCTTCAGTGCTCTCTGAAGAATTGGCTTGGATTCTCATTTGCTATTCTGGAATTTTGTATTGGATGTCACTTTGGTTGTTAGAGATATTTATTGGGATGTATGTCTTGCTCATGGATTCTACCTATAGTTTCTTTGTAGCCGTCATGCTCTTGGGTATTGAGGCATTGTCTTGGTTACTTGTCTTTGGTACTCTGACTTGGTTTGATTGAGCTGTTGAGCTCGTTTATCCGCCTTTTGTGCCAGTGGGAGCATCTTGTATGCTTGACCGACATTGAGCAGGAGGTTTATGCTATTTTGAGCATTTTGCAGATACTTGAGACTTCGGGATCTCTTACACTGAAATGTTGCATGGTTCATGCAGTGATATCTTGGAGTTGCTTTTGACTTGAGCTTGGGCTTTGCACTCTTGTAAGCATACACCTACTAGTGTCAGAACTTGCCAGTGTTATCTATACTTTGCCCTATTATCCAAGGGGTATGCCTACTCACTGATGGGTGCTTTGGTGACATGTTTGGGTGTTTGCTCAGGGTCTTGATGATTGTTTGGTGCTGATTTATGCCCATTTATGGCTGCTCATGTCTTGGTTGTCATTTATTGACTTGGTGCAGTGATTTGGTCAGTACCCTGCTGTCATTTATTACAGCAAGCATATAACTCCGGAATGACATGGATTTTTCATGCTGAAATATTCTGAAATGATGGACTTTCACTAGTACTTGGTGGGAAATAGCTTTGGTTACACTTTTCTCGCCATTTTCTCTCGATTTTGGTGATTTTTTTGTCATTTTCTACAGTAAACAGCAAGCAGTTTTGAACTGTCTACAGTCTTCCAGTCAGCATTATGGCGAGTTCGTCCACTAATCATGCTATTTTCAACATCATTAAGCTTGATGATACGAATTACTCTTATTGGAAGAGCTAGATTTGGCAGGTATTGGTGTAAAAATCACAGATCAAACCATTGAGGTTCAATGGGCAGCTGCCTGCAACTATGCCAAATGAGGAATGGTTTGAGCTTGATGAGTTATGCAAGTCCACTATTGTATTATCTCTCACAGAACAGGTTCATTATAATGTATTTGAGGAAGAACAGAGTGCATGGCAGTTGTGGGATAAAATCAAGAATCTCTATGACAAGAAAAGTCCAGTGAGTCTAATGTATTGCTTGAAGCAGCTTATGGATCTGCGCATGAAGGAGAATGTGACCATGTCTTCTCACTTGAGCCAGTTCCATGCTATACTCAAGAACTTGACTTTGCAGGATATCACTTTTGCAGAGGATGTCACTCCTCTTTTCTTGCTTGGTACTCTTAATGAGTCATGGGATGTATTTCGCACTACATTATGTGCCTCTACTGCTACCTTGAAATTATTTGACGTTGAGAGAGCTCTTCAGCAAGAAGAGGTTAACCGTAAGAATTTGGATGCCTCTCGTGTATCGCATGCTATGAAAATTATAGGCAAGAATGATGGGTATGGAAAGCATGGCAATGGCAGTGGCCGTGGACAGGATTCTCAGAAATCTCGGTCCAAGTCTCATGGGAAGTCACGTAGCAAATCCCGTGGTAGGAATGCAGATGTTAACTTGTCACCATTGTGGGAAAAAGGGCCATATTAGGCCACAATGTCATGAACTGCGCAATGAATGGCGCAAATATAAGGGGGAAGACAAAGTGCAGGATAAGTCTTCTGATCACAATATAGTGCCTGCAAAGTGCAGTGTTAAAATTGAAGAGATTAATGTTATGCAGCCTGAGAATGTTGATGATGATGATTATATCCTTGCAGCTTCTTCTAGTGCTTCGCAAATGACAGAGATACACTCTATGTATGCACAGTGTTGGCTCTTGGACTCAGGTGCGTCCTTTCATGTGACACCTTGCCGAGAATGGTTTCATTCATACCGTACTGTTTCGGGTTCTATGCGCCTGGGTGATGACAACTCTCTTGAGATTGTGGGCATTGGTGATGTTAGGCTGCATTTTACTTCTGGCAGCAGTTTTGTTATGCAAGATGTACGTCATGTATCTACTTTGACATGCAGTCTCCTGTCAGCTGGACAGCTTGATGACGCAAGTTATCATGTATCTTTTGGAGACTCTACATGGAAGATCACTCGTGGCAGACTTGTGATTGCGAGAGGTGTCAAGGCTGGCAGCCTCTATCCCTTGATTGTATCCGCTTCTTCCCTTGATCATGTTTTGTCTGTGGATTTTATCCCACATGTATCTCTTTGGCATGCCCATTTGGGCCATATGTCTTTGAAGGGAATGAAAATGCTTTCTGGTTTGCAGTACTTACCGCCCCTTGATTATGCATGCTTTGATTCATGTGAGCATTGTCTTTATGTGGCTGGCAGACTAGGTCTATGCATAAGAAGTCTGGTAGGCCACGCATGAGTGAGCCCTTGGCATTGGTACATTCGGATGTCTGTGGGCCCATGCCTTGTCAGTCTATGGGTGGTGCAAAGTATTTTGTTATGTTCATAGATGATTTTTCACAAAAAGTTTGGGCTTATCCCATTAAGCTGAAATCCAATGTCTTGGCTGAGTTTCAAAGATGGCTTGCATTGGTTGAGAACCAGCCTAGGTATAGGCTTAAATGCCTAAGGACAAATAATGGGGGTGAGTATGTCTCACGTGCTTTTGAGTAGTTATGTGATGAGAGGGGTATTAAGCGTCAGCCCCCTACACCCCCCCAAAATGGTTTGGCTAAGCGAATGAATAGAACTATCCAGGAGCGTGTACGCAGTATGCTTAGCCATGCAGGCCTACCACAGAGCTTTTGGGCTGAGGCAGTTAGTACAGCTGTGCATATCATAAACAGATCACCTTCTGGTGGTTTGGATTTCCAGGTTGTAGAGGAGGTATGGATTGGAAAACCTCCCTCTTATGCGCATCTCCCTATCTTTGGATGTGAGGCATTTTGCCATGTGCCCAGGGACAAGAGAAGTAAGCTGGATCCTAAGAGTGTCAAATGCATTTTCCTTTGTTACGGGGATGCAAGTGAGGTGGGTTACCGTCTCTAGGATCCCCAGGCGCGGAAAGTCATCTGCAGTCATGATGTAGTCTTCCATGAAGACAAGATCCATCGGCAGCCTGAGAAAGTTGTTGAGATCCGCAGGGTCATATTTCAGGAGAAGCAGAGAGCTCCCTCACAGCCAATTGGACACCCTACAGCTGCAGCAGATGCTCATGGTCAGGGAGTTGGACAGGAAGCTAGGCATGCATCAGAGCCTGCCATGAGACGGTCTACTAGAGAAAGACGTCCACCTAACAGATTTCAACCCTCGATGCATTATGTCTTGGTTGCAGATGCAGGAGAGCCTTTCACCTATGATGAGACTATGCGCAGGGGTGACAGTCACTCCTAGGAGAGGGCTACGCAGTCTAGGATAGACTCCTTGCATAAGAATGAGACTTGGGATTTGGTTTCCTTGCTTGACTGCAAGAAGGCTTTGCCATGCAAGTGGGTGTACAAGCTGAAAAGTACCCCTAGATACCCCAAGCCGGCATACAAGGCTAGACTGGTAGCAAAGGGTTTTAAGCAGGAGCATGCTATGGACTTTGATGAGGTATTTTCTCATGTGGTTAAGATAACCACCATGCGCTTAGTCTTGGCTTTGGTTGCTCAGCTTGACTTGGATTTATGCCAGATGGATGTCAAGACGGCTTTCTTACATGGGGACTTGCATGATGAGATTTATATGGAGCAGCCTAAGCGCTTTGCAGAACCTGGCAGGGAGCACCTACTGTGCAAATTGAAGAAAATTATTTATGGCTTGAAGCAGGCACCTAGGGAGTGGTATCATAAGTTTGATGCCTTTATGCAGTCACAGGGCTACATCAGGAGTGCTATGGATCCGTGTCTTTACACGAAAAAAGCCCATGATGGTTCTTTATTGATTTTGGTACTCTATGTGGATGATATGCTGATAGCAGGGAAAGCTCATGATGAGCTAGATGCTCTTAAGCCTTAGCTCAAGAAGAGCTTTGAGATGAAGATCTAGGACATGCCACTCACATACTTGGTATGCGCATCAGATGCGACAGGCATCAGAGGGACTCCTCTACTTGTCATAGAGGGAGTACATTCATAAAGTCCTTGAGCGCTTCCACATGCTGGACGTAAAGCCCATTGGCTGTCCATTGCCTTCTTATGTGAAGGTATCATAGGCTGATTGTCTGCAGACAGATGAGCAGATGGCCAAGATTCCCTATGCATCCGCAGTGGGCAGTCTTATGTATGCCATGATCGCCACTTGTCCAGATATTTCCTTTGCAGTTGGTGTTGTGGCACGCTATATGGCTACACCAGGCAAGAAGCATTGGGATGCTGTGAAGGATATCATGAGGTACCTAAAGGGCACTGCAGATATGTGCATATGCTATGGCAGCTAGGATACAAGAGTCATGGGATACATTGACTCTGATTATGCAGGACATGCAGATAGTAGGAAGTCCACTTCCGGCTATGTATTCACCTATGCTGGAGGTGCTATTTCTTGGATGTCCAAGGTGCAGAAATGCACGGCCCTTTCTACTACAAAGGCCGAGTATGTTGCAACCACTGAGGCTTGCAAGGAGGCCATTTGGTTGGGTCATTTGGTTGCTGACCTTGGTATTGATGCTATCCCTACACTGCATTCGGATTAAAGGTGCCTCCACCTAGCCGCCCGTGTATTACTACACTGACAGTCACCGCCACTGCACACTGCAGGTGGCGGGCGCCCATCACCGTCACTTTATTCTTTATTCTTTTTAGTGACAGTTTGAATAAAGGAAGGCCCGGTCACACATTGTGACTGTTGGAGTTCCCATTTCTAGTCTCTCTCTCCCTTGCTCTTGCTCTCCCGCCACAGCTCTCAAGTGCAAGCTTCGATCCTTCTCACCTAGAGAGAGAGAGAGAGAGAGAGAGAGAGAGAGAGAGAGAGAGAGAGAGAGAGAGAGAGAGAGAGAGAGAGAGAGAGAGAGAGAGAGAGAGAGAGAGAGAGAGATCCCCCCTCCCCTAATGTGTTTTTTGTGGGATATGGATAGAGGAGGTCATTCAATGCCTAATGTAAATCAAATTTAAAGGGGGGGAAAAGAGACAAGAGTAGTGATCACACTTCTTTGGCCTCGGTGGTGGTGTCAGGCTAGGGGTCGTGTCTACCCTTAGTGTATAAATAGGCTGCCTCTAGCCCTCTTTGACGTGTGCATGCACACACACACAGGAGTTGGTTGTTGTGGCAAGCTTGGCCAGTCGCAATAGCATGGCCCTACCCTCCCTCCACATGCCAATCACCTTCTCTTGAACTCTAAACCCTGTTTTCACCCAAGTTCACATTCTCTCCACATCTTCCATAAGCCATGGATTGACACTATCATTCCATCAACTTTTAGCCTTCCATTCCCATGGAGCACACAATAGAATCCTGATCTTGATCTCCACCCTATATCATGAAATCATTCTCTCCTTTGTTCTCATAGCCTTGTTTACATCAACTAGATACTCCTCCTACTTGGGCCATTACATAAACCTATAATACCTCCTTACCATCTTCTTGATGGCCACCATTTCCACGAGTTGAACTATCACACATCACTAATACCCCCTTTACCCTTCATCCCATTAACTCTCACAAGGGAGGCCAAAGGTCTCAACAGAAAAGGATGGAAGAGTGTGACTATCAAAAGGCAAGTTCATAAGAGGCATCAAGATTAGCATAGACCAAGATGGTGCCACCTAGACGTGTGGAAGCCACTAGCCCATCCTTAATTGCCAATGGTGTGTTGAAAGAGACCTACATCACCCATCCACATTGGAAAGGTCTAAGTGTTTATTTTTCTCATATTTTCAAGTAGGTTTTGTGAATTAAATTTAAAAAGGAGATAAAAAATTAAAAATTTGACATATTTTCTTGATATGTTGATGCAATGCATCAAAATCATGTGAAAAAATACTGAAATCTGATGCATTGCATCAAATTTCAAAACTCATAGTACCAAAATGCCATATATTCCTCCTTACACTCTGATTAGATACGCATAATGGTGAGGTTCTGGTATTCACTGATTTGATGTAACTTTCACATTTATCAAATCATACTAATTGACAAATCTCTTATGTGCTGTTTGCCATAGCTTCACCGATGGCTAAAGGGAGAACCAAGATAATTGTTCCATGGGTGCTAACCCTTAATGGCCACCACTGCCACTCCATAGTAGTACTAAGTGGATCACTTAATACCTTTGGTAAAAGGGGTAAATGGGGAGGCTGATAAATTCCCTACTATTCCACCATCAAACACATTAGAGCTATCATTTCTTTTAATTCTACCTACCTACACTCATTAGCTAACACTTGGAGTGCTCACATGCATACCCTCTCGTGCATGTAGGTGCACTAGTGTACCCTTCTTGCACTTTCCCTAGTGAATGCCCACATGAGCATAAACCCTAGTGCACATTGCACATATGTGCATCACTATGCACTACACACCATCTTAGTGCACCCCCTTGTACACTAGCAGCTTACATGCCACTATCTTAGTGCACCCCCTTGTACAATAGCAACTTACACACCACTAGTGTATATACCCCTAATGCACTATCTTGCCATACACCTACCTTGCACCACTTAAGCTACGGCACGTCATGGTCCCCACCTTAATTCCTAGTGCACATGTGCACTAGTTCAACTCCCTTGCACATAGACTAGGATACATTGGCATTGTTACACACTAGTGCACATGTGCACTAGCTCACCCATAACCTGGTGCACATACCTCTTTGTGCATATAGCTTGCATGTTAACCCTTTGCACTACCCTTGTGCACATTAGTGCACTAAGTGCATTAGTATCTCTTGCATTGTGCACACAAGTACATGCACTAGTTCACACACATACTAGTGTACTCACCTTGCACTTGGCTTGGTGTACATACACTTGTGCACAAGACCCTACACACCACCCTATGCACATCACTTCATCATAGACACATTGACACCCTTGCCCCATCTGTGCACAAAAGGCATGCATTGTACCTTACATATAGGTAGTAGTCATGACTACATCCTTGTACTCATGGCCTTGTCAAGAAATCTCCTATGTAGAGACTAACAAGCATATGCCTTATGCCTATGGATCTTGGAGACCCATCTCACAATATTCTACTCTCACAAGAGAGCACTAGGATTCACCTAGGAACACTTCACCCTAGTATCCACACACTAGTACACTAACACACACGTGCACATGTACATGTCCACTAGTGCTCCAAATATAGTAGTGCATTATACTTGCACAAAGCTTGGGGTCAACACACTATGCATACTCCATGCAATTTGCATCTAGCCTAGTACACATCACACCCTTATTTTTTCCTTGGTGCACATGGGCACTAGAATCATTCCTTTGCATTGATTCCACTGACCATACACATAACCTAGCACATGCTCTAGCATGCATGAACCTTGCACCCTATTGTGCACATGATGGCAGTGTATCGTTGTACACAGCCTCTTGTGTAGCACACATCACATACACTAGTGAACCATCCTTGCACCTTGGACATACATGCATGCTTGTACACATCCTCTATACAATCCTTGACCACCACATGTACTTGCACTCACTATTAGTGCACCAATAATCGTGCCCTAGTGCACACATGCACTATTGCATCCACCTTACAACATTCAACACCAAGTGCGCACTACACCTAACTTGAAAAATGAATAAGAAGAAAAGAGCTTTTGATATAGTAAAGCAATGGAAGAAAAAGAAACTAGTAGTACAAAAAAAAGGCTTTTTTGGGAGGAAAGGCATGCTCGACAAAGACAAACTCAAATTAGAATGTGCTTTCTAAACTAAAAGAGTGAAAAAAAGAAAAGCATGTTAGGCTCTCTCATTCCCTTTTTTCATATCTATATAAACCTTTCCATTGATGTAAGAAACCGTGCACCCTCCATGCCACGAGAGAGGACAACCCTTAAAGCTATAAGACCTTGAGGAGGAGAGGATCCCAGTGATATAGGTGGTTTGTGATGAGGAAAATTGTGGCAAGTGTAGTGTCCTCTAGCATTCTTGAAACACAATGCCCTCTTTTTGCTAACTTCTTGTTTCATATCAGCTAGCACATCACTTTTAATGCCTATTTATAAACATTTTATCCTTCTAACCACTTAATTAAGTCTTTGTCTTTGTCAACAAGTCTTGGGAGGTGATTTGAGGAACTGAAATGACCTTGGAACCACTCAAAAAAAATTGAGCATAGTACTAGACCAATGATTTCCCTTGAGCAATATCAGTCCTAAGGTTGGAAGTCATTCATGTGGATTTATGTAACTCGAGTCTTGGAGACTATTTATTATTTTCCATGGTCTCAAAGAAATGTAGGGAAAATACTCGTGCTCTTATCTTGATCAATGAGCCCATTTTGATGTTGAGATCCATCCCAAAGCTAAGTGCAAATTGATAAGGATATGAAACTTGTGCAATATGAGATAGCATCGGTCGCACACCAACTTAAAGTTGGGGTGGTGATACACAACAACAGATGGTTGAATGAGAATAACCAACCAAACAAAAAGAGACTATGGTGGTTCAACTTGTTGCGATCCCCACATTGACATACCTTAGCACCTTGGGGGATAGTCGAGAAACTCACCTTATAGGGCAAGGGTCCATACTCTTGCAAGAGCTAAATGCTATGTTCTATGATCATCGAGTGCCTAATAAGGCAAAGGGTCAAGTGATAAGTGCCTTTGTTATGTAGAATGGCTCTAGAGGCTCAAAGAGAGTTTGAGCTCATAAATTCTCTATGGTTGTGGAAGGAGTATGATCCGACTTATAGGGTTATAAAGCCCTATACTAAGGAGGATAGATTTCAACCACTTTTGCAAGAGTGATGGTTTTGTATAAACTTTATGAATTAATATAAATTACTAAGTTTTGAAATATTTGCTATGTTCTTAAAGGAAATAATGAACCATGTGTGATGGATTAATAAAAGGAAGTTTTTAAAATATGTTCAAACAACGTGATAGTTAGCAAGCCTTTCTTAATATCTAAAACAAACTATGGATGAAAGTAGGAGGCCTCGATTCTAATGATAGATCGCCTGGTTGGGTGGACCTAATAAGTCATGATTAACGTTCCTAAACATTAGATAGAGCTTCTAGAATGATCTCCCCTCTCCTCATGGGCCAAATAATAAGGGTAGTTGGTAGAATAAAATTGGCTTAACACTATTTTAGGGGTCTAGTGTTGTTCAATAATGGTTCTAATGGCTGTAGAAGTTTAAAAGGTAGCTTCATTCTATTTGAACCAATTGCAATGTTTGTCGACTCTCACCTTTGATTAGTTTTGAAGTGACCCTTCTTGGGTATCTATTAGATTGCCATTAGAGTTGACTATCCCATGCTTCCCCTTCCTACAAAGCAGCACAACAATTCCCATTCCCAACTAAGTATATTGTCTCTTGAGGAGAGATTGGATGGTGATACATATGGAGTTGAGTTTCAATTGACTCTAGTAGAGGACTTCTCTTGGATTTTAGAGGAGGCACCTCACATGTGCTACTAAAGTAATGGTTTAGGATAGGGAAACCAACAAATAAAATGGATAGGAAATTGGAGGTGAGGACTTTGCCTAGTTGTTAGTGATCTTTCCATTAATATATTAGATGGCCCTAAATTTGGATGATTGTTCGTGCACTTCGAAGCCGTTGTCAAGCATTTTTGTGTAAATTGAAAAGCCCTAGTAAAACATCAAGTAGGAGTTTTGTGTTACTTGTTTGTGTGATTGCTTGTTTTGTTGTGTTTTGGCTACATTTTCTTGTGTTTTTCTAGAGTAAGAATTGTTTTTGTCATTATTTTGGATCTCTTGTGTTTGAAAACTTGATAGTCTTGGTTGATATTGGTGTTTTCTTGGATATATTGGAGCAAGGTTTTGCTTGTAGTTGTTGGACATCTTGAATAAGGTATATTTTCTTGTTAAATCTTCACACAACATAGGGATTATGGGTTCATGAGCACTTCATGTTGTACAACTTGTCGAATGCACTACACTCGAGGGTCGTTCTTGAAATTTTTTAATTACTTCCATGCCATGGGTTGGTTTGATGCACTCTTTACACCATCGTTGAGCACTAGCATGACATGATGCTTGCTACATCTATATATAGTAAATTTAGAATCATGTGCACTAGAGAGAGCACCTTTCATTGTGCATGCATAGTTCTTTGCATGCACGAGAGATGGGATTTTCATCACTAAATTAGGAACCACTAAATGAGTGAGAAAGATGGTTGGATGAGTTTGAGAATCGTGAAGGACTCCTTCAGTTGTGAGATGGGTTGTTTAGCTTATCAACATTATAAAGACCATTTTTTTCATGAGTGTTTCTGAGATTTGGGTGGGTGGAGTGCAACATTTCTTTCACAGAGTGACGAGAGGTGAGGTTAAGGATTGTAAATTGATGAAGTAACTATGTTTGCATTTTGCATGGTGCATGGGCACTCATAGACTAGGCTTAATCAAAAAAAAAATTGGTGCATTCATCTTTTCGCATGTGGCATTGCTTACATGATCGCATGGCAAAAGTTTTAGCTTTGCACTTCTTCAAAAACATGGGTGATTAAGCATTGCTTACATCTTACAAAGCAGTATATTTCGATTAGGACATATTGCACATAATCAAGAACATGGATTTATGGTGGAGAAGCATCACTAAGCTCAAGGCTTATATGGCAAAACAATGGAGCTAGTCTTCATTTAGCTTTGAGCTAATTATTTCGGACTAGAGACCCCACATATCCACATATCAAGGGTCAGGCTTGCGTTCAGGGTCTAAAGTTGGCAAAAAGTATCTTTATCAAAGCAGCTTTTTCATCTTTGAAAGGTTTTGATCTATGGTTATGCAACTAGCATTAGCAACTAAGGAGGAGGTTGGATCTATTGACCAAAGAACAAGTCGGTTGATGAAGAGGAGAAAATCGATTAAAGGGGAGCATTTTTTAAGCTTATGCATGCCTTATTGTTTGGCATGGTCGACAAGATGATTTTGGGGGATATTTGTTGAAAGCTTTGGACTATCTAGGCTTCATGGAGATGTGTTTCCACTATTGACAAGATGTTTAGGGAAAATGTCAATGAAGTTTCACACTATGCGGAAGGGGTCAAGTTTGTTTTGACATGTTTTGCATGGTTGATAGGCTAAATCTAGGATTGCTATTGAAACATGCAAACCCAAGGTGGATAAAGCATCAGGATGGTGGTGGTCTTTAAATTATAGCGTAACCAAGAGTCGAAAAATGAGCTATGCTATATCTGCCAATAGACCAATGATAAAGACAAGATATTGTGATCGATACAACCAGTGCTATAGGGCAAGGGATTCATCATGTTAGAGAGACTGCCAACTCTGTCATAAATCCTTAATGTATTTCCCTACAAGACTTTCTCTCATGCAAGAGAATTAAAAGCAAGAGGAAGTGTTTACAATTGTAGAGTTGTTTCTTCATTATATGTCTATGTAAGAGCTTGCTACAATTTGAGCAAGATGTTAATGTGTCGTCGATTAATCCTACATTAACAACAGGCATGTTGCTGAATGTTTACATGGCTATGGCTAGCTAATCTTCCATTAACTTTTGTCACACATTATAAGGGAACGGGGTGATAGCGACGACGATTTGCGAGGTAAAATAGCAGCATCGCTATTTGCATCACAAATAGCATCATTTATTTACTTTAGTGATACTATTTGCAAAGCTAATAGCGATGTAAACATCAATGCAAATAGAAACACCAGTTTGAGAAAAAAAAGCACTGAAAACTGGAGTGTGGCATTTGTTGCAAACGTTTTCGAGAAGAGAGCAAAAGAGAGAGTGAGAGATATCATTACCTTGAGAGGGAGAGGGAGAAGAAGAGGGAAAGAGAGAGAAGGAGAGCTCCTCACCACCGCCGTTGCTGCCACCACCACCGTACCTGAAGAAGAGGGAGAAGTGCGCAAGGAAGGTAGAAAGAAGGGACATTGCAAAGAGGAGGCAAAAAAAATTCATCCTCGAGCCTTTGAGGTAGGTACATTTCCTCTTCTTGCTTTGTTTTTGTGTTTTTTTCTTTTCTTTTTTTCTTTTTTTTCTTCTTTGAAAGATAGCAAAGAAATAAGAGAGAAACGATATGAAGAAAGGCAGCCAGAGGAAGAGAGAAAGAAATAGAGAAAGGGGAATAGGGTAACAAAGAGAGAGAGGAAGAGAGAAACGAGATATGAAGGGAGGGAGAGAGGAGAATGAGTAAGAGAAACAACAAGGGGGGGAAGAAACAAAGAGAGAGGCAACAAAGAAAGAGAAGGAGAGGGGGAGAGAAAGAGAGACTGAGAGTGAAGGAAGAGGTAGAAAAAAAGGGTAAGGTAAAGAGAGGAAGGAGGGTGAAAAGAAAAGAGAGAGGGGGGAGAAAAATGGATGGAAAGAGGGAGAAAAGAGAGATAGAGGGAACAACAAAGAGAGGAAGGAGAGTGAAAAGAAAAGAGAGAGAGGGGGAGAAAAATGGATGGAAAGAGGGAGAAAAGAGAGATAGAGGGAACAACAAAGAGAGAGAGAGAGAGAGAGAGAGAGAAACAATGAGAGAATTAGAGAGAATGGAATGATAGAAAAATAAAAGGGAGAGGGGGAAGAGAGACACAAAGAGAGATGGGGAGAGAGGGTCTATCAATGTCCTTGTTTTATAAGCTCTTTATTTTCAATCTTTGTTTTTGATTGCAATGAGATGCATTGAGTGAGAGTGGAGAGGAAAAGAGAGAGAAATAGAGAGAAGAAGGGAGGGAAAGGAAAAGAAAGAAGAAATGAGAGTGGGGAGGGAAGATGGGGGTCTTTCAATGTCCTTATTTTATAAGTTCTCTATTTTCTATCTTTTATTTTAATTGTAACGAGATGTGTTGAGTCAAAGTGGAGAGGAAAAGAGAGAAAGAAATAGAGAGAAGAAGGGAGGGAAAGGAAAAGAGAGAAAAAGTGAGAGTAGGGAGGGAAGATGGGGGAGAGAAAGAAACAATGAGAGAAAGAGGGGAGAGAGAGAAACAAAGAAGGATGAAGGGAGGCAAATAAAAAAATGGAGAGAGAGAGAGAGAAAGAGGGGAGGGGAGAGAAACAGAGAGGGGGATAGATAAGGACAAAGAGAGAGGGAGAGAAAACGAATGGACAAAGAAAGATGGAGGGAGGTAAACAAATAAAGGGAATGGAAGAGAAAGAGAAGTAGAGATTAAAATGGAGGAAGATCATCAACGAGGGAAACAAAAACATATTGATTTCCGTAACATAGACCAAATGGAGAATGATGATGGTGAGAATGTCCAAGATTGTGAGGCGTATGTTAATTAGTGTATCCCATGTCCTTGCACTCAATGCAAGCTAGCAATTAGATGAAAGCATCGCTTGTCCATAGAACACCTATGACACTTTGGCAAGTTTCAATTAGAGATCATTAACCAGGCAATCTCAAACTTTGAGAAAATGGTAAGAAATGTATGTATCAATCATGATTTACATTTGCAAAGTAATTGAATATCATATATAAAAATATTAGACGTGCTTGTGAAATTTGCATATAGAGATGATGCTTCTTTCCAAGGAGGGCTGCACCTATTGTGGCCCGTTATAAGAGTTCGTAGGCATGCGATGGATAGAGTGCCTAAGCCAATACACCAATTGGAGGGCACACTGCAAACTACGCCCTTGATAATAGAGGAGATAGTAGGCCTTTTGGACCTACCTCCAATCTTGGAGCTTGAGATGGATGCAATGATCGATACATTAATACCCATAGATGCCAAGTCATCTGATCCACTAAGAGAGAAAGTGTCCATATGATTATATGATGGGTGCTAAGTATCTCGCCTGAAGATGCTACTTGCGCTCCCAAGTGTGCAAGAAAAGTACGAGTGGAGTAATGTGAGTGTGACCAAGCTATCCAGGTACATTGTATGCTCCCTTGATTTTTTCGACTCTATTATAAAAAATACTTATTGTGCTCTTCAAGGCTGCTTTCGATCTATTTTCAAGTTGCTAAAGTATCATACATTACTACCTAGAAACACAATGCTTGAGTCCCATGATGATGCACGATTAGTGTTACAAAAGCTTGGCATGGACTACAATAGCATCCATGCATGTGTCAATGATTATGTGTTGTTTTGAGGAGAGTATGGGTGTAATATTTTCACACAATAAAAGTTAGTTGGTTAGTTTGAAAGTTAGTTAGTCAATTAATAAGTTAGTAAGATTACTAACTAAGGTAAAAACTAACTAGCATTAATAGCTAATAATTTTCATTCAATTAAAAATATATTTTAAAAAATCAAGAGTCATAAATCTGACATTTTTCTCGGATTGATAAGGATCGTAGCCATCCTTCACGAAAAGTACAATGTGAACGCGACTTATGACATCTTGGGATTTTACCCCCCTTTTGGAGCCAATGCAACCATCAGATTTATGATTTGAGCATCAAATCACTGAATCTTCTAAGAGCCCCTCCACTCTTGTTCTCAGACTTATCCCCTCCTCTCTAATTCATTATAAATATGAGACATGGGGAGGCACAAGGGAGCATAAGGAGATCCCAAAAGGCCGCAAGAGAGAGGGAGAGAGAGAGTATACCCCTCCAAGAGATTGTGAGAGAGAGCTTGAGAGAGAGAGAGAGAGAGAGAAGAGTTACCTCGAGAGGCTGCATAATTTCCCTCTATCTCGATCCTCGATTTAACCATCTTCTCTTATACTCTCCCATCTCGAATCTATTCTACCTTCTTAATCTCTTGAGTCTACTTGCGGACGATAGCCTCCAAGCGAAGAATGTCACGTGCAGATGACAATCCTACAACCAGCAACAGAGCTTCGGGCGAAGGCATCACTGTCAATCCAATTGCAGTACCGATCGTAAGTAATGTATTTTCAAATTGATGGATGCTTGTTTTAATGCTCACAAGAGATGCATTAGGCTTCATACCTTGTGGTGCTAGAATAGGTCATTGAAAAGGATAAATCACATCTCAAATATTCAAAGATAAAGTTTGTGAAGTGCTTGTATCAAAGGGAGTTAAATTGCACCTAGTTGCTATGTGATGAATCCATGCATAGCATAAGCAACATATGGGACACTAAATTATTGAGCATCGATGAGTCTTTGATTAATCTTTACCGAGGATAATATTGTTTAAAGTTCGCAAATGCATATACACTGTACATACATGGGAGAGATTATGTAAACTTTACGTCGATGACATGCGACTCCTTGCCTTTGGAGAAAGGAAGATAAAGCCAAGAAAAAAATGTTGCATAGTAGGAAAATGCTAAAAGATAATTGTCACTTAGAGAAGAGGCATAAATGCTCTTGCTAGATTGATTAATTTGCATTGTAATGATAGGACTTACATCATGTATAGTATTGGAACCTTTAGCATATGCCTCATGCTAAATGAGGGAATATTAAGTAAACTCTATAATTAGCCCCAAGGGGGAGAGTGAATATGTGATGGAATTAGTATCGCGTCTATTATTGTATTGTTTGAGAAAAATACAATTAGTTTTGTTGGTTGATTGAACAACACCCTAAATGTTTTTCTTTCAATCAAGGGATTGTTGCATTGTGATTTGGATAAATATTCCAAGGCTTGTGTTGATGGAAAATGCATAGCAGGGGTCTATAATGACAAGTTGCCATGGGAATAAAGGAATGTTTTTCTAGGATATGATATTAGGGTTGATTTCTTTGATTATGCTTGAATTTTAATTGGATTAATTAAGAAAGGATATTTTGCATGCGTGGATCATCTCTAAGCTCACATCATGGATTATCCCGAGAGGGCACTGCTCGATTTATAGGCCGATGGTCGAGTGGTGAAAAGGCCAACCACGGAAATGGCATCTCACTCCTAGACCGCTTGTGGGTTAGGTGGAGCTCTGGACACCCCTTGCCTGTCCAGAATGGAGTTGGAGATCTCCGTGAGCCCAATGTTTGGGACGTTGGAAGATCCTATTCTAGATAAAGGATGGAAATTTTGATGCCATGAGATTTTGGACCAGGTACTTCTGTTGGACAGAAGGGATACATAATTCTCCTGTATGGGCAGGAGACAAAGATTAACTTAAAGATAAGTTAAGGAACCTGTTTGATAAAAGGACTGCTTGTTTTGTTTTTGTGTATGTATTGTAAATTACGTGAACGAACTCTGTGTCCTAAAAGACTTAATTAATGAAGCTGATTTTAAATGTCTCACATAAATGTGGTGGGATCTAATTAGATAACTAAAGCTATCGAGGAAAGTGCGGTGGATGTGACTTGGGTCCGTCCTATGGAAGGGTGGTCCCGGTTAGCTGGGAACTTTTCTCAAAAGACGTAATAACGAAACTATGAAGACCTAGAGTCAGTAGAGTTAGAATCCCGATTTATGCTGTTTTAGGGGAGCGGCATGGGACTATGCCTTATGGGCAAAGAGGTTGAGCTTCACATCCCTCTCATTTCCCATTCTCCATGAACCAACTGCAGCATAAATCCACTTCGACTCTGTTGTTCCTATGCAAAGTGGTTTATCGGGAGCTCGAGGCTAGCTACTTCCTAGAGACTTGGCTGATAGGAAAGAAACCCTGACTTCAGGTTGGTCCTAAGTGGGAACGGCCGGATACTTCTGCTTCGGGGCAGACTCGGGAAGACCTAGATCGCAAACCCTGTGACATTCCTTGCGAGTGCTAGGTGGCGCTTTCTAGACTCCCCTCCCGATGGGCTGCTAAGATGTGTCCCACAAGTGGACAAGCGGACACGTTACAATAGGACTATGGAGACACGTTTGAAGTTTGATGCTTACAGGTATCGACTAGACTTGCAAGGGCAAATCATCTCTTAGAAGATTCTCAAACACTTTCCACTTATATCTTGTATATGTCATATGTTCCGTACATCAGGCATGGCAAGCTTGACAATGTGGCATGTGCAGAATGGATCCACAGATGGAATCTAATGAATATCAACAGTTTCATATGCATGGAGCCACATTGACTCCACCTTTCCAAGCTTTGCACGAGATCCAAGGAATCTTCATCTCCATCTTGCTATGGATGGCATGAATCCATTTGGTCTCTGCTCAACTTCTTAAAGTGTGTGCCCTCTTATAGTCCTCGTTAACTACAACATCTTGCCATGGCTTTCTATGAAGAAAGGGCACTTGATCCTTAGCTTACTCATCCTTGGGCAATACAAAGTCAAGAACATGGACATCTACCTCCATCCATTAGTTGATGACCTCAAGATTTTGTTGAAGGAGGGGTTGCTCTATGGAAGACATGAGCAAGTATGATGGTTGATGGTCCGCTAATATACGATCCATTCTCATGTGGACCACGCATGACTTTTTGAGATTTAGGGATTGCTTAGGTACGTGGGCTTACATTCTCGTTGGTGATATCTAACATGGCTCGTTCAAGCTTGTGTTGACTAGATAGGGGTGTTATGACATGTCCGGTTACCTCAAGTTATCATGTATGTCCATTGTGTGGTGGACCACAGTTAGACTCCCAAAGGTCGCAGACATGAAGAAGATAGTATATCAAGGACACATTGCTTTCTTGTCGAAGGGTCATAAACTGAGGGAAGGTTTTCTTGGATGACCTCCAACATGAATGAATGCCCAAAGTTGGTATTATTGAGAATCAGAGTTTGCAGCAGTAGAATGTGTGCACAAGAGGGGGAAGAGAGCTCAAAGTACAAGAATGAAATCTTTCTTACTAAGTTGCTTAGAGTACAACTTGGGTACACTCTCTCACAAATGATAGTGACCCATAGGCTGTTTATATAGCCCTTTGCCAGCTAGGGTTAGGGTTTCCCCTACCCCTAGGGCTATTCACACTCATCTCCCCTTATACTCCCTTGCTTACAATGGGTTTCTATGCCCATCTTCTAACACCCCCCCCCCCCCCAATGCCAGGGTGGCATTGGATTACAAGGCATGTAAGAGATTCCCCCCCTTTTTGGGATGCCTTTATAAATCAGGCTTACAAGGTTTTTTTAGGTAGATGATTTAAATAGTCAAAATAGTCGATCTTCAGATGAATTGGAGACATAGTTGGCCACCAATTCTTTAGGTATTTCAGGAGTGTTGGGGCATTTACTAGTGATATGCCCTGTCTTCTTGCATTTGTTACATTTCATCTTCTCGGGATACTTCTTCCAGCAGTTGTTTACAAGATGTCCTTTTTTCTTACAGAAAGAACATTTAGTGAGAACTGTATGAACCAATACTTGTTCACGGGAATTTGAAGTTGCCTGACTGCTGCTGCTTTCTTTGTGGTTTCTCTTTTCTTCATCCAAACAGGATTGAATGGTACTTGCCAAAGTAGGATCTGGAATGTTGGTGAGAGTGGTTACAAGAGTAGGAAACACCTGTTTTACAGCTTTTAGGAGAATAGCAATAGCATCTTCTTCATGTATTGGAGCTTGTACAAAAGCAAGTTGTGCCATAAGTCCCTTCATATGAGAAATGAATTTTCCCAAATCTTCTCCTGAACGATATTCCAAGCTAAAGAATTCAATTTTAAGGAAGATTTTAGTATTTTTGCCAGTGGCTCCATAGAGCTTTTCAAGCTCATCCCATTTTTCTTTAGCAGTGTTTAGTTGATCAACAAATTGAATCAGGGATTCATCTAAGTGTAGCATTATGATTGCTTGAGCACGTTGGTCATCCTCTATATCAATCATATTTGCAGAGTTTACAGCTCTACTGCCTTGAATAAGAGGCCAATACCCTCTCTCCATCATTTTGTATTTTATAAGTACCTGCCATGGGTGGAAATCCTTACCATCAAACTTTCGAATTTGAGAACGGACATCAGCATATGTTGTGGTCATTGGGAAGGTCTTACCACTTGTTAGGATAAGGGCAGTGTCTAGTCCCTTACAAACTTTTCACTGAATGCGGAAGCAAATTAGACAATGTGAAGTCAAAGTTGCAATGAAGAGAAAGGCTGAAAATCATATAAGTGTAATATTTCAAAGTATGACTTTGGTGGTCCTTTCTTATGTGCAAGCTTCTTCCGAGGTTTAATAGTCTTTTTAGGTTTTGATGAAGTAAACCTAGACTGGACTTCAAGCTCCTCCTTGTGGTACAGCTTAGGGGATGAAGCTTGTGTTGGACACGGTTTGTCTATGATCTCAATGGTTGTTGCTGATGATTCTGAGGAGAGTACGATGACACTCATGCTATTGATTTCACTGACCAATGTACTTGAGACAAAGTCACTCATGGTATGCACTACGCTTCTTGTGCATGATGGTCTATGTGTTAATTTTACACATAACCTTACAACAATATATGAAGAGGAATAAAAAACTCACTGGGTTTTAATGGATGCCTAGCAAGCAATTAACCTAATGATTTATGATTAGTGTTTAAAAAAAACACTATTGTCAAGCTTAGTGAAGTGCTTGAATGGAACCCGGTTGGAAGTCGGCTTCCCGATGCTTGATGATGTCTGTTGAGCATGTCCAAGAGGTTTAGAATCTGGAATAGGGTTCAGAGACTCTTCTTCAGTGATTAGAATCACTGTTAATGAAGCTCAGAGTGTAAAAATGACAAAATGTCAAGCTTGGAGCTTGTTGGCTATGGCTGTCCCAAAAAACACAATTAGGGTTTGTCTTGTAGCAGCCAGCAGAGGTTGAATTTCTCAGAGCCCTCTTAGCTGAGGATAGCCCACTTGGGGGGCTATCAGAGCCCTAAGATAGCCGCACAGATTGCGCCACATGCTGCATGTACAGCAGCCCGAATTTTGCGCTGTCTTAAAACTGCGCCTTTTCTGGGATTTTCGCAATGCTAGCCTCACACCTGGACAATGTCAAGGGTTGAACTAACGAGGAGTTGCACCCTGATGTGGGGAAAAGATCTCCAGAAGAAAGCATAGGCTAATATGGCCTCCTTTGTCCTCCTCAAGTCCTCCAATGGAGGTAGATTGCAGGCAGCTATGGAGGAAAGAAGGATAAGATAAAGAAAATGATAGCTCATGTGCAGTTAGTGATAACTGATGCTGAGGGAAGCTGAGGAGATCAAAGATGGCTCTGATACCATGTTGAGAATCAGAGTTTGCAGCAGTAGAATGTGTGCACAAGAGGGAGAAGAGAGCTCAAAGTACAAGAATGAAATCTTGCTTACTAAGTTGCTTAGAGTACAACTTGGGTACACTCTCTCACAAATGGTAGTGACCCATAGGCTGTTTATATAGCCCTTTGCCAGCTAGGGTTAGGGTTTCCCCTGCCCCTAGGGCTATTCACACTCATCTCCCCTTATACTCCCTTGCTTACAGTGGGTTTCTATGCTTGTCTTCTAACAGGTATGAGTTGAAAATGGTCCAGTAGGAGTCACATCCAAGCAAAATGTGACAGTTCTCAGTTTTCTATGAGTTGTCATATTGGAACCACTTATAGATCAACCATTTGTTGGATCCCATGCATATTTTCAAGAATGTGGGTAGCTTATTATGGGACCATATCATAGGAAAGAGAGACATTGTAGGAGCATGAATGGATTTGAAGAAGGTGGATGAGATGGAGGTGCTTTGAGCACAGATGCTCGCTTGCAACTACCTCACACTCCTTGGGTCTTGTCCACTAAGAAGAGTGCATTGTGAAGCAAATTATCATATCTACCTGACGGGTATTATGCATTCCCTCAAGTATGCTTTTTCTAAACATGACTAGCCTATCAGGGCTGAAATCCCATGATTGGCATAAGATATGTCCGGTATGTCTTGGCCTTGATTGCAAGTAGCCTCAATATTTTGCTATTTAGTGTCTACTCAATGTAAGGTAATGCTTCTCCATTTCTGACAATTCGTACTACCGATCGCAATCGCAGGGTGCTTCACTCCAAAAATACACGATGCGATTTATAGCTTGTCGAATTTAGTGCAATCGATCTCACAAAAGGAGATCAAGACATCCTCTATTGAATCTACAAGGCAAGAAGTGGTGGAGACGGTTTGTCTCTTTTTGAGAAGTATCTACCCATGAGCATACTCACAATATAAACTCACCTCCTAGTGCATCTCATAGATGGAGTGGAGATTGTAGGACTCATCTGTATGCAATGGATGTTCTTCTTGGAGTGCTTCATGAAAACCTTGAAGGGCTTTGTGCGACAATCAGCTCGGCCAGAAGGTAGCATGGCTGAAGGTTAGGTAGCATCACAGGCATTAGTGCATATTTTAGAGTGGCTACTAACTATGGATTCAGACAACAATATGCTATGGTCACTAAATGACAATGATAGATTGATCGGAGATGTGGTGGTTGAAAATGGAGTAGAAAAAAGAATGGATGTTGCCATGGAGCAAAAAGTATTCATTTTTTTATATTGCATTATGCATCCATGGAGAAGTGGCTCGTTAGGTACAAGTAGGCCAAAAAAGACTAGGATGAAGTTCAATTAGAATTCCGCATAGTACAGGCCATCAACCAATTCGATATCCTGAGGGCATAGAGGAGGTTCCATGGTTTATATCTATGCAGTGGAGCTTTGATCACAGCTTCTCATGAAGGGGTAGAGGTGTCTACCAAGGAGTTGGAATTCTCAAGGGGATGTAGTATGAAGGTGACCGCATGTTTTATTTGCTAGATTTTATGTGCAACAACTAATCTAACCATTTTGGTGTACAGTAGAAAATCTACAATGTGGTGTGGTTGCATGGGTGACATTTTTGTGTTGAGCACATTGACAAAATGCGCTCCACCACACATTGTTGTGTCATAGAAAAGTTCGAGCAAGAGAGCTAATGGTGGGCCATGGATCTAAATACCATAATAGATGAGATTGAGTATTTTGGGAACTTGCAAAGTGTCATCTCAGTGGATTACTATAGGTTCTCCATGATCATATTCGATGTATAGTGGTTTGAAGTGGTATTGGAAGGAGTTGGGGCAACTATTTGGCGAGGTTCATCTAGATTTTTGAAAATAGATTCCAAGAAAAGATAGATGAATTTGCACGACACCTTTGTCCTGCCAAGTCATTGTGAATAGGTGCATGACCTATTTTTAAATTTTTTCATGACATGAAACAATCACAAATGTTGATTCACTCTTATATGTGATATTGAACACGTAATCTTCTATCCAAATCCCCAACAACCTCAATGGTGGTATATTGTGACGTCAACTCCTCAGAGTGCATGACTATATGATGAAAGCAATATTTCTAGTGTAGACAAGGAGAGTATGCAGGTGGAGGGGTCGATATTGTGGAGGGTGGAGGGCGAATAGGGCTTGGAGCGTACAAAGGAGACATGCACAGATAATATAGACAAAGAGACGAGAGGCTAAGAATTTTCTGAGAATGAAGTGGACTCCTCTTTCTGTGTGGTGACCTATCTATAGACCTTCCACTATACTTTGAGTTGTGCTAGGAGATTGACATGGGGCCATAGGCCAGGTCATATTTGTATTTGCTTGCTCGATTCATTGATGATTCACTCTTAAAGATACTTTAGTATATGCATTTTAATTAGCATCATTTTTTTCAGAGTTATATTGTTGTGCTTTACCTAAATTCTTATATGGATTATACTAACATCATTTTCTATATGTGCATGTTACCTTAGACGATACCCAAAGATCAAGATGAGTTGAGGGATGACTGATGAGAAGTTGTAGGAGATATTCACATGTATGTCTCTAGATCACATGGCCCGATTTAGAGATATGGTGGACTAGGAGCTATCACAGACATCATTAAGCTATTTTTTAGGTCTACTTTGGCACGCTTTAATGGTTTGATTTCTAGTAGACGAGATCAACACTCTAGACTAGCCCTGGATGGAGGGAGTGGTTCTAGGGTATGCTGTGGAGATGTGGATTATGTGAGCCCACAATCGGTTCCAAAGAGGGTTGCTACTCCTTGCTCTTGTACCAATTCTTGAGAGGGTGGCTCATGTGGGTGTTGTGGGGGCATCGATGCGATGTCTCCATCTCGTCGACTTGGTGGATACTTGTCACCTCTAGGATTTGTCACACCTGTAGGGACATCTACTCCCATGACTCTAGGTTTTGCTCAGCATCCTCAATAGGTGGCACCCCTATGGGTATTACTCCGAGATATACTACCCCCACAAGTATTCTAGACAAACAAGGGTCTCTTGGTTATGCCCAGGAGCATGATCGTAGGTGGGAGAGGACACACCTTAGACATACCCCAGTAGAAAACAGATACCTCGTAGATGACAAGACATGTGCTATAATCACGAATGGTGAGGGGAGGAGAGTGATGTCTCGAATGAGAAAGTTATGCCAACAAGTATTTAGGCACAATGTTTTGGACCATTGGAAGAATATACCCCAAGGGGAGCAAGGATTATGTAGTGGCATCTTTGCATGAGAAGTTTCTAGTACCTATGGTAGTAGAGAGATTTTCCACTGGGTGGATGATGGAGTGTATGTGTGCATACATGTCACATAGACGGTCAGGAACGCAAGGCAATCAAGAGTGGCACCTCAAAGCTTGAGTGGCTAGATGCAGAGAATTGGTGAAGACTCAAGGAGGAGGTCACAGATTCTCTAAGATGATAGTGGCAGCAGTAGTGGGAGGCAACGAGGGTATGATTGGAAGTAGGGGTCATGCATCATTTAAGGAGTGACGGCCACATGACTTATTTGGAGGACTTTGTAAATTCTCTTTTGGTTCTTCTTGCTTTCTTATTTGGAATATCACTTGTATTAACAATCTTTTTTATAACAATGCTATTCTATTTTCTTTGCAGCACTCCATCACAAACCACCATCCCATAGGTTTGGAGGCTCAATATGCAAAGAGACATGGTCTCACTACACTTATTGATAGATTGTATGCGCACGATTGCCTAGTAAGTCAATCCTCTTTCTTGTCGGTAGTCACTATTTTTTTTATGATGCATTATGTATAGTGGACTAATATCTGGTTGTTCATTTTATTAAGTCCATTTGACGCTCCTCTGCATCAGGACGATCTTTTAGATGGAAAGGATCTGTAGCATGCACTTGGATTTCTAGAGCACACATTATCTTCTTTTTTGGTCCTATGATCTGTGCATGCCTCTCCCATGTAGCACCCTTAGATATACTTATCATCCTTTATATAAAATCACTTTTTATAATATTTACAGATAGATTTTCATGTTTGTTTTGGCTCCCCTCTCCATGGTTCCATGTAATTTCATGAGTTGTTACCACCAGTCTTGTACTTATTTTATGAGTTATCAATCTTGTGGTTTTTAAGTAGTTTTTGTGCCTGTCTCAATGACGATTGCATATCCAATATGTAATTGCTTTGCAGAAGTGCACATGGTGCACCAAAAAAATTTCCCTCTATAACTATCGCTATTTGTGTCACTAATTTATTGCACACATTTCTATCCACCAAAATTTTTCCCCTCTGTAACCATCACTATTTGTGTCACTAATTTATTGCATGCATCACTATCTATGTTGCTATTTGTGATGCAGAGCACCGCTATCTACGTCACAATATAGCGATGCAAATAGTGATGCTATCTTCTTCGATGAATTTGTAGAGATGCCTATACCAACACTTTTAGCGACGACATGGGCATTTTTTTTAAATGAACATTTGCATCACTTTGAATGTCGGTATGTTGCATGTATCTTGTAGTGGCACAGTTACTGTGATAAGAAAATATAAAGATGTACCTACAAGATCATAAAGAGATGAAATGTGAATATGGTTGTTCATTCTTCTTATAATTCCTAGGATTGCTCAACTTGTAAAACAAAGGATAATATGAAAGCCAGATGGTTCAGTCGCTACAATGCAAACTATGGCATTTGATTGTGTGCCTCAAAAATTTCCTACAATGATGCCACTCGAGTTTACAATGATTAGAATAAGGCCGTAATGCAAGGGATTTATTGTTAACTTAATCACAAGAAGCAATGTCTATCAACTAGGTGGCCTTAGGCCTATTAATTGTTGATCTTCTCCTACTTCAAAAAAGTAGTGTTTTGGGCTATAAAAAATGGTGACTTGTTTAAATGCATAAAAAAACAAAAAGCATTAGGGGAAAACAAAAGCCTCAAGGCTTTTAAAAAGAAAAGCAAAAACATAATGTAAAAGCCTAAAGCTTTAGGAGTACACTTAAACGTGTAGAAGATAAGAGAAACATATATAAGGACAAAGAAACATGGGCCCCATCTCTTGATTGAAACCTTGCTTGTGTTATGAGAGAAGAGGGTTACACCCAAAACAAAGGACAGAGGCAAGTGGTGAAGACTGAAGACCATTCTATGATGAAGAGCTTCTTTTAAACTACTGCATCTATGGTGTGAGAATTTTTGTGTCTTAATAAATAGTAACTATGGGGAATTGAGGTAAAGAGATATTGATTGTTCATTTCCATGTTCTTTTATTGTGTGCATGGTTTTAATTTGAACTCAAGACCTTTCAATTTCATTTTGTGGTTGTTGTTCTACTTATTGTGTGTGCTTGAATTTACACGAGGCATTGATGTTGTTGACTTCCTTGTTTTTGGTCAAATTATCTAGCTAAGCTCTTTACTTAAACAAAGTCATTCAATCTACTAACACTCCTTTTTCTCACGTGTTTTTGGGTTGTGATTGGGTTTTATCTTGATCACTGTGCATGAAACATCTTTTTGGGTGCCCCCATTGAGGAGTGTCAAAAATTGACTTTGTTTGTGATTTTTGAATTGTTTGCTTGCGATCACTTTAACGGCTAGTTGTTTCCTGGAATTTGATGGTATAAAAGGAGAGGATCCTTAGTGATTCCTCAAAAAATTGGAGCTTGGATGCATGCAAATTACTGACTCAACCTTGAAAGTTCAAATCCTAAAAATTTAGTTATTGGATGAAGGTAGAAATTGGTTTGAAGATTATGAAAAAAGTCTAAGACTAAGAAATCCTCCTATTTCTTTAGAATATGAAGCTATTAAATAGGCATTCCTTGAAAGATTTAAAGAGACTAAGACTTTCCAAGATTGCTAATGGAAGATAGAACTTTGCCAGACAAAAGAAGAGCATACCATAGAAATTTTCAACCTAGAATTAACTCAACTTTGGAATCATTGGAACACATCTCTAGGGCCTAGGAGAGAGAGCACCTGAAATGCTACAAATAAAACATTTTGTGGAAAATTTAGAGGGAGATGTGAGAACTAAATTAAAAATTAACAAACTGACAATCTTTGAGGAAGTAGTGATGCTTGCCATTGAAAAAGAAAGAAATTTTGAAAAAAAAGGAGGACTATTTAAAACGCCAAACATTGAGAGAAGAGACCAAAACTTGCAAGGGGATAGGCAAATTTATTAGATTTTAGCAAGAAAGAATGCTCAAGTAGCTCTAGAGGTTGAGGATGAATTGTCTAGGCAAATGCAAAACATGAGGTTAGGAGCATTGAGAAGAAGGCCTTGGGGAAAAGGTAGTGGGGGACTTATAGGACAAACCAACTAGGAAACTTTAGGAGGAGGAATATGAGAAAATGGGAGAGTATATTTTAGAAGACCATTGGTTTATTATTATTGCGGAGAGATAGGTCATAAGTACAAATTGTCCTAATCCACCTAGAGCAAGAGGGGATATGTATCATTTATCTCAAAATCTTTCGAAACAAACAAAATGATTATGGAATTGAAATTAAAGACCTACCACATCCCAACTATCAAGGCCAACAAAAGAAGAGAAAGGGAAAAGTACCATTAATTGTATTCTTCTTGAAAATTAGGGTGATGAAAATAAAACAGTTGATGTAATGCCAACAACCAAAAGGAGGAGAGATATAGAGAGAGAGGATCCTGAGACTAATAAGGCCAGTGACGAAAGAGGAATAAACGTAAAGAAAGGAGAGAAGAAAGAGAAGAAATAAGGAAATAAATTGAGAGCACCTAGCAAATATTATCATGCTTTTGACATTCCATCAGGGGAAAAGGAAAGTGATTATGACTTAAAAAGAGATATTCTGGGAAAGAAGGCCGATATATCTTTTGCTTAGTTAATCGAGTTCTACCCTAGGATGAGAAGACAGAGGAAAAAGTTTATAAATCTAAAGGCTGAGGAAAGAAAGAGAGGAATAGTGAGAGTTTTGAGTGTAGAGGAGTTACCTAATATTTGTCCTATTTTTTATGCTTGGTATAAGAATTTGAACATAGGAAAAGCATGTATTGATGGAGAAGCATAAGTCAATGTGATTACTCAGGCTTGTGTAGAGCACTTTGAACTTTGAATTATCAAGGGACCAATGTTTTGAATTAGGCTTAATAATCATGCTAAAGTGAGGTGCTTACGCATAATTTAGAATTTGGAGGTCAAGGTTTATGGTATATCCATGAAGATCAATTCTCATGTTATGACAATAAGGTTAGGAGCTTTTTCTCTTATCCTTGATAGACCATGGCTTAAGAAGACATGTGCGATACAACATTGGGAAAAATGAACTATAATGATTTATGATCGTAGAGGAATAGCAAACATGTTTGATATGGCTTCAAGAAAGGAACTGGTAAATGAGAATGATAGTGAAGAATAAGAGGAGGAAGAGAATGATAGTTTTGAGGAAGATAGTGAGAATGAGAGTTTTGAGAGTGATTCTAATTGAGAAGTATCATCAATTGTAGTAGAATTAGTAAATCTTGAGACATATGGGGAGAGACAAGAGAGACAAGGCTTTTTTTATGATAGACTTGAGTGCTTGAGAGATGAAGAGAGAGTTGAGTAGGATTTCATGAGATTTTTAGAGGACCATGAGGGGGAGGGCTTGGGAATTAGAAGGTTTAAAGATGAAGTTGAGGATTCAAATTTGTTGCCTAATGAGATTGATATGATTGAGTATGGTAGTGAGCTTCTAGATGTAGAAGTTGATCAAGAAAGTATTGAGGTTATGGATTTTGACTCATATGATGAAGTTAGTGTGAGTAACTTTGATGAGTCTTATTTGGTTGTCAGTGACTTGTTTGATGGTGGTTTAAGTAGCTATGGAGAGGCTTCTATTTGTGAAGTTTCTGATATTGTTTTCAGTAGACCTAACCTCATAGTTCTTGATGTTTTTGAGAATGATTGTATGGTTGATTTGGGCAACAATAAAAAAGAGAAAATTTCATCTAATAGTCTTGCAATTTCTTTGAGTTTTCTTTTTGGTAATGTTTGTGATGACCTTCATTGGGGACTTGAGTATCCTAGGAGTGACACTAATGAGAATATGAGAGAAAATTTGAGTAATGCTTTGCATAGAATTGAAACATTGAAGGAAGAGAGATCTAAAACTAGAGAAAAGGAGTTGGACGGTAATAGTGAGGTATGAAGTTGAGGAGTGGGGAGTTGAGTATTTGGATGAGGTCTTTGACCCAAATTTGTTGTCTTGTGATGTTGTAGACATGGAAGCTTCTTCAATTTCTTGTGTGATTTTTCTTGAGATTGTTTGTGAGGATGATAAGGAAGGTGTTTACCAATCTTTGTGTATGGAAGACTCATTGGAGTTAGGTATTGCTAAAAGATTGTGTGATTCGGATGTGTGTCCCGGAGTGACTCCAGGTCTTGATGAGTTTGATCCTTGTGATGTTGAGAGTCAAGAAGTGACTCAATTTGATGAGCATGATAGTATGGCTAGTTGTTTTGTTGTAATGGAAGACCCTTTTCTAACTTCTTGTGAGATGAAGTTTCAGAATGTTTGACCACATGGATTGATTTTGACAACAAAGAAAGGGTTAAAACCTTGTTAAAAAACTCTAGAGTTTTCTTGTTCTCTTCTAGGGCGGATGGGAGGGATATGTTGCTTGTTGTAGCTGATGTGTTTTTCATCATTAGTGTGGATTATTTTGAGGCTTTTGGATCAAGAAATCTTATTTCTTTTAAAGAGAATTTGATGGATGGTTTTCTATTCACCAATGAGTTGCTAGAGGTTGATGTGATGTTGATTTTCTTGGACTTTGAGTTTATTGAAGAGCTTGGGAATAGGTCGTTGGACATGATTTTTGATTGGCTTATTTTTATGTCATCACATTACGAAGGCTACTGATGCACATGAATGCTTGCAAACTAGGGGGAGGGCTAAATATGTCAAGCGGTTTCATGTAAACTAAAAACCCCTAGTAAAACATCAAGTAGGTAGGAGTTTTTTTGTTTAGTTCTTTGTGTGATTGTTTGTTTTGTTCTGTTTTAGCCGCATTTTCTTGTGTTCGTCTAGAGTAGGAATTGCTTTTGTCATTATTTTGGATCTCTTCTATTTAAAAACTTGATAGTCTTGTTGAACATTGATGTTTTCTTGGACAGTTTGGAGCAGGGTTTTGTTTGTAGTTGCAAGACATCCTGAATTAGGTATATTTTCTTGCCAAGATCTTTGCACAACATAGGGATTATGGATTCATGAGCACTTCATGTTACTCTTATCGAATGCACTGCACTCAAGGGTCATCTCTTGAATTTATTTCAATCACTTCCATGCCATGGTTTGGGTTGATGCACTCTTTGCACCATCATTGAGCACTAGCATAGCATGATGCCTACTGCTGTAGCTATATGTAGTAAATCTAGAAGCACGCGGCGCACACACACATACACACTAGAGAGAGCACCTTTCTGTGTGCATGCATGATTCTTTTCATGCACGAGAGTTGGGATTTTCATCACCAAATTAGGAATCTCTAGAGGAATGGGAAAGGTGGTTGGGTGAGTTTGAGGGTCGTGAAGGACTCCATCAGTTGTGTGAGATGGGTTGTTTTACTTAGTTAACATAATAAGGACCATTTTTTTCATGAGTGTTTGTGAGATTTGGGTGGGTAGAGTGCAACATTTCTTTCTTTTGCTGAGTGATGATAGGTGAGGTTAAGGATCATAAATTAATCAAGGAACTGTGTTTGCATCTTGCATGGGCACTCATAGACCAGTCTCGGATTATTATTTTTTGTTGCATTCATCTTTTCACATGTGACATTGCTTATATGACTACATGGCATAAATTTAGCTTTGCACTTCTTTAAAAACATGGGTGATTGAGCATTGCATACATCTGATAAAGCATATTTTAGTTAGGACATATTGGACAAAATAAAAAACATGGATTTATGGAGAAGCATCACTAAGCTTAAGGCTTACATGGCAAAATGATGGAGCTGGTCTTCATTCATCTTTGAGCCAATTATTTTGGACTAGAGACCCCACATATCCACATATCAAGGGTCAACTTGCACTCGGGTTCAAAGTTGGCAAAAAATACCTTTATCAAAGCACATTTTTCATCTTAGCAAGGTTTTGATATATGATTATGCAACTAGAATAAGGAGGAGGTTGGATCTGTTCATCAAAGAATAATTCAGTTATTTGATGAAGAGGAGACAATCAATCGAAGGGGCGAGTTTTTGAAGCTTATCTATACCTTATTGTTTGGCATGGTTTAGGGGTATTTGTTGAAGCTTTGAAATTTTGCGCTATCTAGGTTTAATGGAGTTGTGTTTGCACTATTGATGAGATGTTCATGGGAAATGTACATGAAGTTTCATGCTATGCAGAAGGGGAAAGTTTGTTCTGACATGTTTTCCATGGCTAATAGGCTAAATCTAGGGTTGCTATTGAAACATGAAAAGTGAAGGTAGATAAAGCATTAGGATGGTGGTGGTCTCTTAGTTGTAATGTAACTAAGAGGAGCTGACAAAGGATCTAGGTTGTTTGCCAATAGACTAACAATAAAGACAAGATATTGCAATTGGTACAATCAGTGTGATGTAGGATGAGGGATGTTCATCATGTCAAAGAGGCAACCAACTTTATCATTAATCCTTAACATATTTCCCAATGAGGCTTTCTCTCAAGCAAGAGAACTGAAAGTAAGAGGCCATGTTTGCATTTGTAGAGTGGTTTCTTCGTTATCAATCAAAGTTAGACCGTGCTAAAATTTTTGCAAGATGTTAAAGTGCTTTCGATTAATCCTAAGTTAACAATAGGCATGCCATTGAACGTTTACATGACTAAGGCTGGTTGATCTTTCGTCAACTTGCATCACACATTACTATGATAAGCAAAGATAAAGGCATACATGCAAGATCATGAAGAGATGAAATGTGAATAAGGTTGTTGATTCTTCTTATAATTCCTAGGGTTACTCGACTTACATTAGAGGAAGTGTACAACAAAGGATAATATGAAAGCCAGATGGTCGCGACAATGCAAACTATGGCATTTAAGTGTGTGCCTCAAGAATTTTCCTATAATGATGCCACTTGAGTTTTACAATGACTAGAATAGGGCCATAATGCAGGGGATTTTATTGTTCACTTAATCGAAGGAAGTAATATCTTTCAACTGCATGGCCTATAGTTGATCTTCTTGTGCTTCAAAAAGTAGTATTTTGGACTATAGCAAGTGGCGACTTGTTTAAATGCATTAAAAAACAAAAAGCATTAAGGGAAAATAAATGCTCAAGGCTTTAAAAAAGAAATGCAAAAACATAATGTAAAAGCCTAAAGTTTTACGAGTACACTTAAACGTGTAGAAGATAAGAGAAACGTATATAAGCATAAAGGATAAAGAAACATGGGCCCCATCTCTTGCTTGTGTAATGAGAGAAGAGGGTCACACCCAAAACAAAGGACCGAGACAAGTGGTTGAAGACCATTCTATGATGAAAAGCTTCTTTTATGGTGTGAGAATTTTTGTGTCTTAATAAATAGTAACTATGGAGAATTGAGGTAAAGAGATATTGATCATTCCTTGCCATATTCTTTTATTGTGGGCATGGTTTTAATTTGAACTCAAGACCTTTCAATTTCATTATGTGGTTGTTGTTCTACTTACTGTGTGTGCTTGAAGTTACATGAGGCATTGATGTTGTTGGCTTCCTTGTGTTTGTCAAGTTATCTAGTTAAGCTCTTTACTTAAACAAAGTCATTCAATTTACTAACACTCCTTTTTCTCACATATTTTTGGGTTGTGGTTGGGTTTTATCTCGATCACCGCTCATGAAACATCTTTTTGGGTGCCCTAGCTGAGGAGTATTGAAAATTGACTTCATTTGTGATTTTTGAATTGTTTGCTTGAGACCATTTAAATGGCCATTTCTTTCTTGGAATTTCATGGTACAAAAGGAGAGGATCTGTTGCAATTTCTTGAAAAATTGGAGCTTAGATGCATGCAAATTACTTACTCCACCTTGAAACTTTAGATTCTAAAATTTCAGTTGTTGGATGAAGGTAGAAATTGGTTTGATGATTATGAAAAAAGTCTAAGACTAAGAAATCCCCATGTGTCTTTAGAATATGAAGCTACTAATCAAGCATTCCTTGATAGATTTAAAGAGATTGAGACTATTGGGAATTGAGGTAAAGAGATATTGATTATTTCTTGCCATCTTCTTTTATTGTGTATGGTTTTAATTTGAACTCAATACCTTTCAGTTTCATTTTGTGGTTATTGTTCTATGTACTATGTTGCTTGAGTTACATGAGGCATTGATGTTGTTGGCTTACTTGTGTTTGGTCAAATTATCTAGTTAAGCTCTTTACTCAAACAAAGTCATTCAATTTACCGGCACTCCTTTTTCTCGCATGTTTTTGGGATTTGGTTGGGTTTTATCTTGATCACCACTCATGAAACACTATGTTTGAGTCTATGGAAGAAGATGTTCATTCCTCCTAATGATTTGCAATCCCATTGAGGTAGGTAGTAGCATATGAGTATTTTTTGGCCACAACACACACATGGGAACGTGTGTAGGCTAGAACTTCTTGCTCTGTTATGAACAATGAAGAATCAACTAGCCAAAAAGATTGAATATAGTTGAGATATAATTCATCTATGCTTCATATGAGTAGTTAGTTGACATTGGCAATGAATTAGCATCTGAGGCATGGGGTCCATTGGCAAGTGTTATAGAAGGTACCATGCGAAAGATTGGATATAGTGCCAAGGAAAACCCATGTTTAGAACTAAATATTGGGGTTATGCTCAAGTGCCAAGGTGATATGCTATTTATAATAATTAAGAAAAACCACCAACTTATGAGGATGTAGATTGTGATCAATTCTATATAGAAAATTAGTGAATGCATGTAACTCGAACTATGAGTCAATGAATTTTTGTAAACCATATTGCATTAGTAAAGTAAACCCTTACTATTTTGTAGCCTCACTTGTTGTAGGTTGATGAATCAAGAACAAACTTCGATTGCCTCATGATCCTCCCACATCCTCAAGTGTTGCGAACCCTTGCGTCTTCTCTTCAACTATTGTCATTTCCACAAGCAAAAGAAAGAGAGGAGAAAAAAGAAAAGGCAAATAGAAGAAGAGGGGAAGCCTCTCCCAAGCTCTTACCCGCCCACCCAAACACACACACACACACACTCTCTCTCTGTCTCTCTCTCTGTCTCTCTCTCTCTCTCTCTCTCTCTCTCTCTCTCTCTCTCTCTCTCTCTCTCTCTCTCTCTCTCTCTCTCTCTCTCTCTCTCTCTCTCTCTCTCTCTCTCTCTCTCTCTCTCTCTCTCTCTCTCTCTCTCTCTCTCTCTCTCTCTCTCTCTCTATATATATATATATATATATATATATATATATATATATATATATATATATATATATATATATATATATATATATATATATATATATATATGGTTGAAGGAGGAGAAGAAGAAGACAAGAAGCTTGAACTCTCAAATGTTGCACGTATAATAATGAGATCTTGTTTTTCATTTTTGAACTTTGTAGATGGAGGTTACCTTTGTGTAGGTGCCTTAAGCCCTTTGGCCCTTATGTGGTCCTCTTATAATGCTTGGCTCACATTTACTTAGGAGTTTAACTATGTAAATTGATGTATTCTTTGGGTATGAAGAGTTGGGATTGTGCATTTATTGAGTAATATTGATATGGTATGTGCCTAGAGTACACCATCATGAGTGATGATATAGCTAGTATTTGATTCGTGTTTTTGTTTTTTTAACTTACATAATGAAGAGAATAGAAGATCATATTAATAATTCCATTATTGAAAAGAAGAAGGTTTATTATGTATTGCACGGAAATATTTGAAGTGAGGCTATCATATTGCACCCTAAGCTTTATTTGACTTTTGTAATGCAACTATAAGCTACACACACACGCGCGCGCGCACGCACACACACACACACAACAACAACAACAACAACAACAACAACAACAAATGTTGTTGGCATTTTATTCTACTACATGATCAAAATGCTAATCTACTCTACAAGATGGATCTACATAGTAATTTATTCTATTATATAGCAAAGCATGTATAAATCAAAAGCATCTACATACCAAGTTTTTTTTAAATACCAATTATTATATTTTACGTGAGATCACAAAGGACTACGGAGGCAATAAAAAAGCCCCTCCAAGGGCAAAATGGAGAGAGGGAAAGCACCCCCCTTTTAGAAACAAGTACTTTCTACTTACAATAAGTTTTCAAATAGTACGTACCTTGCAATAAGTTTTCTTCCCAATTTTTACATTTGAATTCCTTAGTGAGATTCAAGTTTGACTTCAAAACAACATGCAAACTCCATGCTAGCTTATGTATCTCACACTCATCTCTTTCTTCTCCAATTTTTATGGCAAGGCCCACACGTGTATACCTGCACATGCACTCACACATGAATGCATGTGCATGCACATGCACACACACAAGCATGCGTGTGCTTGCATACATGCACATATATAGAACTTGTGGATTCAACCCATGCATGCAAAATGAGTAAAATCTAAAACAGGATATTTGAATATAATTCTTAATACTTTAACATTTGAAAGTATCAAATAGTTGTATAACTTCTTTGAAAATCTCAAAGTGGAGCAACTTTGGTGGTTACATCCGACACTATTGTCAATGTACATATGTTGAATGGCAATCATATTTACACACAAACCTTGCTGTCTTCTTACGTAGTATTCAATATGCAATATGATATGACTTTTAGTCGTACTTACTCTAATACATATTCAAACTACCTTCTTGTGCAATACTTAGTATGCAATAAGATGTACCTTTTAGTCATACTTTCTGCGATACATGTCCATATGATAACTTGCAAACTACATGCTAACAACCAAAAAGTTACAAACAAGAAGTAATCATGGAATGTCAATTAGAGATACTAGTTACTCACTATCAAATAAGAAAGAAATGTGTCATTGGATTATGCATTAGAAAGATGGAATAGAAAAAGAAAAGACAACATAGAATACACAATGTACTCAAAATACTTAATGTGTTATTAGAGATGGCAAATAATGATACAATTATTAGTTCTTAATTTGTAAGCCTACAAAATTTTGATCAACACACATATCCATTGAAGATTTGAAAGAACATAGACAACAAACTATTTGTCAAGACACCATCTTCAACACTATCTAATGGCTAATACATGGCATAATCAATGGGAGTTAATAAATTGCAACTCTACTAAATCCACTTGAAAATGATTCGACCAATGAAAGCAGTTTGGCCTCTAAACTTAGAGCCCATTAGGACCAAGCCAAAGAATGTCTAGAGAGCTTTGATGTAGTACCAATGTCTAGAATACCTCTAAACATTGCTAGCTAATAGCCCTACTCAAATTCCCCATCTCTTTCTCTCTCCAATTTTCATGGCAAGGCCCACACATGCATGCATGCATTCATACACACATGTTTGCACACATGCATGTGTATGCACACATGCGTGTATGTGTTTGTGCATGCACGCACGCGCGCACTCCCCCCCCCAACACACACACACACACAGAAAAGCCATAAGCTTATCAAAAAAATCTCACACACACACACACACACATAGAGAGAGAAAAGCCATAAGCTTATCAAAAAAATCTAATTCTTAACACTTTAGTAGGTGAATAATCAAAGTGTTCCATAATTTCTTTGTAAACTTTCAAAATGGAGTAGCTTCAATGGCTACATCCATTAGCACTATTGTCAATGCACATATTGAATGGCAATCATATCTACGCACAAACATTGCTATCTGCAATAAGATGCACTTTTAGTCATAGTTGCTAAATCAAAATGTCTCTAAAACAAAGCAATCATGGCATCACAATCAAATATGAAAATTACTCACCATTAGATGAGGTGAAATGTGTTATTGGATTATGCATTAGAAAGATGGAATAGAAAAAAGTGATAGCATAGAAGACACAATTTACTCAAAATAATCATTGTGTTATTAAAGATAGCAAATAGTGAACCCAATTTTTTGTTATTAACATGCAAACCTGTAAGATTCTGATCAACATACATATCCATTCAAGGTCTAAGATTTGAAAAAACATAGACAATGAACTATTTGTCAAGACACAAGCTTCAACACATATCCATTCAAGATCCAAGATTTGAAACAACATATAGTGGACTATTTTCAAGACACTAGCTTCAAAACTATCTAATGGTGGCAAATACATGGCATAGTTGATTTTACTAAATTTCAACTAATGAACCCACTCCAAAATTAGTAATGGTGGCTAATACATGGAACAATTGGTAAGAGTTGCTAAATTGCAACTAATGAACCCATTCCAAAATTAGTAATGGTGGCTAATACATGGCACAATTTTGGTGAGAGTTAGTAAATTGCAACTAATGAAACCACTCCAAAATTATTCAATAAATGAAAATAGTTAGGCTCCTAACTAAGAGCCCACCCTAAGTTTAGGCCCAAGATGATCTAGAGAGCTTTAATGCAATACTAAGGTATAGAACACCTCTAAATGTTACTACCTAATAGTGTTGCTTTGATTCCCCTCCAAGTTTGTCATCCATGGCAACAAGCACAACCTCTATCTCTGCCTCCTACTCTTGATCTTATTCCTATTCTAGATTTTGTTTATGCACTTGCGCTTATTTTAGTTCTAGTTCTATCTAAGGCTCATGTTGAAGCTGAAAGTGATGTGGAGAATTGAAAGGTTCCTCGCTTCTTGTAGGATGTTCTTACCCTAGATGGGCAATGTTGGATCCTCTACACTGTCAAATGCACAAGGAGCTCAAAAGCTAGCTGCAAATGGCTCAATTCTTTTCAAATTTCTACACTTAGTTCTAGTTCTCTTAGTTCTCAATTTCATGGCAAAAATTTTTCTAGCCTTTGATAGACTGAAGGAGTGGAGAGAGTGGGGTATAATTGAAATGTTCAGCTTGCATGAACCAATCCATGCAATCTACACTTGAAGTTGGGGAATCTAGTTGTAACATACCAACTCTAATGTTAAAACTTCATTGACAATGTGGAAAAAAACAAATTCAATTTGCCTTATTTACTCCGACAACAAGTATAGAAGATTAGAGTGATCCACATGGAAGATAACATTTTTTCTTGAAAAATAGTTGTCAATTTTGTTTGCTAAAAAACCATTCCTAGATCCTCAACTCTATCATAAAATAGTTACACTTAATAGTTGATTATCTATAACTAGTGCAATAAACAACCCATAATCCATGTCATTAGAACTCTCTTTCATTAAAGCATTTTCGATTACCACATCAAAGGCATCAAAAGTACATAAAATGATTGAGACTAGTTAGGAGGCTGCATAGGTGGGGTAGTTTCACCAATAACTACAAAGCCTGGAATGCCACATCACACTATGGATTTTAGAAAAGTTCGCTCCATTCATAAGTAGCAAACATTTGTCCCAAGGTTTGGAGGAACCGACTATGTCACTTTACTTGGCCCAAAACTTTGGTCACTTTCTTTTTGGTTTGTCAAAACAAGAGCCTTTTGAGTGACCTCAACCTTAGAAGTATCAACAAATACAATTCTAATTTTTGTAATCGTATGACCAAGTAGCATGCAGATCTAAACTACAAATGCACATTTCATTAGGTTGCGGCTCAATTGAGCTTCCTGGCACTTTGGAGGTACAAGGCCAAAAGACATAAATGTTGTTTCTTTCACCCAAAGGCACTAAAGTCACCTAGGGAAGAACTCATGAAATCTACTAAATCAGACAAAAGTATCCTAGACTAGAAATTGAAAGGTAGCTAGGATATTCTTCAAACTAGACATTGAAAGGTAGTTGGGGTATTCTTTAGACCATACCATATTAGTATGCAAATGTAAAAATTCCCATTCAATTATAAAATTTGTCTTATTATCTAGGTGCATTTGGATTTGATTGTAGCGACTAAAACCATCTAGAAAGAAATACATCTCATGGATGAAAATGTCATGAACCATGAATGGTGTCGAAAAAGGATCCATTATTATAGTAGCATTCTACTTCCTAAAGGAAATACAAACCCACAAAGCCTACCACAATTGTGAGAAACCATTTTACACATTCAACAAGATGGAAAAATATGAACTTCATGAGTTTATCCAATTCATCCTTTATTAGCTTGGGATAGTTGGATTCATCCAATATCTCTATTATCATATGGGGAACATGTCCTCCTTAAGGTTGACTCTATGTTAGTAAAACTTTGGATCAACTCCCTCCATATCATTATAGGTCCATGCAAACGTATATTTTTATTATTCTAATAGACCTATTAATCTATCTAAAAATTCATCTTTAAGTTTTGCACTCACCTTTATGGGGTTTGGTTCATCTAGGGTTCCCAAGTTTTTCTCTAGTTCATCTTATTTCACTCTCTAAGATACCATTCAAAGGAAGTATTTGCATGAATTAGCACTTCATAGAAAGAATTGGTGCCATCATCCACATCCACCAAGTTAACATTGCCATATATCTAGAATATTTCAACTCCATCTTTTTTGGAGAAATTTTATCCGAAGCAATAGGAAAAATTGGATCTCCCAAGGTTGAAACATCCATGAGTTGTCATTAGTTCCACATTGAAATGATTAGAGGGCACATACCAAGAGGATCACTTACCTATATCCACTTCAAAATAAGTAACAAGCTCCTTCATTAAATTCTCATCCACATTTTCATCAAGGCAATCAAGCATATTGATACTCTCCACATGCATAGGATGCTCGGCTAGAGCCCTACAACTAGTGTCGGGCCCATTTTTGGTCTCGACAAGTGGTGCATTTTTCAGAGCTAATAATAAGTGGCAGTCTTTGAATCTTGGTTAACTAGGGACTAGTCAATCAATTTATGCCAAAGAGCACTAAGATTGACCCATTTTTTCCTAATAAACATCGTCAAGCTGAGATTCAAAAACTAGAAAAAGTTGAAAGGGCTAGACAGTGAGTTGAAATCATTAGGAGGTATTCCCCTCAACATAGCAACCCGATACCCCTATGAGGGCAAGATCTTAGTGACCCTAGTGCCACAAACAGTCTATTAGGAGGAGGAAGCTTGAGTGCTCCCCTTCTCCCAGTAAGTTAGCCCACTTCAAGTGGAGTCATAGTCACATTGTTACAAACTTCTACGGCAAATCCAATTGTCCCTATGGCACGACCTATTGCAAACCCTATAGGAATGTTGAATTTGCCACCTTTAGGTTTCCCTTTACCCATCTTTAATGGGTTAGTAGAGGAGGATATGGAGGTTCACATAAGTGAGTTCTAGAAACTCATATTTAATTGTCAAAGTCAGGATGAATTCAGGATGAGGAACATCTAATGATGTTCTTTAACATGACCTTAAAAGGGAGAGTTGCAATGTGGTATCATGGCTTTGAAGCATGTACTATAACCACGATAGATCTATTTTTGTACCCTTTTGAAGAGAATTTTCCCCTAAGAGAGGTGGACAATATTGGCTATGTGTTCTAAATGTGACATGTCAAGAGCCCCATGAAAATGCCCGAGCATATGTCAAAAAGATGAAAGAGGTCTTTTGCAAGTTGCAAGTCTCTATCCCTATCCCATGTGCTACCCAACTACAATATTTCTTGCATGGATTGGACTTTAATATCGAAGTGCAATTGAGTAGTGTTCCTCTAGCAGATATGATACTACTATAACATGAGGAAAGGAAGTAGAGTCCCACTTACAAACGGCCTATGCATCAAGGGAAAATTTAAATTCAAGCCTAAGTCTTGAATATTATTTTGGGATTGGTTAGTGGAGATCAAGTGTGATTAGTACCCTTGTGACCAACTTGAATGTTAGAGGAAGCATGATGCAAAATGTGCCTTTGTTGCCAGCTCCTCTAAATGTCGTGTAGCCATCAATGGGCCAAAGATCTCCTTTTGCAAACCAAGGGTCCGCCATGCAGGTAGTAGCCCCTTTGCAAGTTGTGCAACCTAGTGGGAGGTTAGCTCCTGAACCCACTGATGATGAGTCCTCTACATCAAAGATTGTAGAGAAAGTAAAAGATATGATGAAACATTATATGGATATAATCACTTAGCAATATCACCAGATTTCCATAGATATTAATTTCTTAAAGCATCAACAAAATTTGATGGGTACTAGAAAGCCTGATGATGGGGGCCCACAACAATTCAGCTGTGTAAATGGTGTGGTGGGCAGCATTTCCCTCATAATTGTCCTAATGTCAAATGTAATATATGTGGGAAGTCTAGTCACTTAGCCACTACCTATTGGAGTAGGGTTAGTTCTCTCTAGCAAGGTAGTCAACAACCTGGGCCTGTGAACCATTGTGCAAATAATGAGAATACTAAAGGGGAGGTCCCTAAGCAAATTTTGCAAAGGGGTAAGGCCACACTTGAGGAAATGCCAATGGGGTAAGTCTCATTGAAACTTTTCCAATCAATGATATTTTATCTCTTAATAATGTTAGGGAGTAACTAGGGGTCGAAGACTGAAAGATGCTCAAAAAGATGACCCTGGTACCAGTAAAGTTAACCCTAAACCTAGTAGGGATGATAAGAAGGTGTTGGATACCCAAGTGGGTCCTCTTAAAAATGATGTTGTTTTAGAGGATCCTAGGATTAAAAGAAAATGGAAATCAAAATAAAAGGAGGGTACTAAGATTACCAAGAAGTCAAAATAGCAACTGGTTTGGAAAGAGAAGAGAGTAATGGCAAACTTCCATGAATTTTACCTAGCAAACATGTTATGTGAAGTCAAACCGGATGTGAATCTACTACAATTAGTCCAATTGTCACTGAATGTTTGTAAGGAGTTTAAGAAAATCCTATGAATGGATCATATCCTAGAGCCTTTTAGTGTCCATTGAGTGGGTAGTGAATGGTGGGATCATGTAGAGAATCATTGCCCTAGGATGCAAGCATATGTCGATAAAATCTTGATAGACAATGAAGTGGTGGACCTTGGCGAGTATGGACATATAAGAGAGGCTAGGTCTACCAATCCAAAAGGATGTTACAATGGTTTTAAAAATGGTTGACGATAGCCTAAGATAATCGAAAGGAATGGTAATGCAAGTACAAATGAGGGTTGCTGATATTGAGTGTGTTCATGACTTTTATGTTTATCCAATTTTCCGAGATGCCAAGCTATTAGTTGTTGCTTGGATGTCTGTGGATATAACATTCTGATTTCTTGGTGGATATTCCAACAACTTGTTAGGTAATTTTTGGTTGTGAATTAAAGAGAATAATTTTGGATCCATACCTTGAGTGCCCGTTGGATGAAAGGACATTATCTCCCACTACAAAATGGAAGGCACTCGAGGGAACTTCGGCTGTTGCAACCTCAAGTTCTAGTGATTCTAAAGAGGTTTCTACCACTATAAGGAGAATTAAACTCAACACTACATTATTTGTTGATGAGCGTGTGGATTATATGGCACACCTACATGAGTTTAGGGATATATTTGCATGGAGTTATGATGAATTGAAGGGGCATCCCCCCTCTATTGTGCATATAATCCCATTGAAAGAAGGTAGTAAGCATGTGAGGTAGAAGGTTAGACATATGCCTTTTGAGTTGATAGATCCTCTTTTTGAGGAATTGATGTGTTTCAGAAAGTACGGTCTAATCTTTTCAATTGTACATACAAAATGGTGCTAATCGGTTGTAAAAATAAAGAAAAAGAACAACCAAATCTGCTTATGTATCGATTTTAAGGAATTGAACGAGCAGATGGTGAAGGACTATTATCCTCTGCCATTTATCAATCATATTTTAGACTAGGTGGCAAGGGGAGAGAATAATCTTTCATGGACTATTTTGCGAGCTATAATCAAATGGCTATAGCTAAAGAGGATAAGTTAAAGACAACATTTATTATAGTTTTTTGTACTTTTGAATACCATATGACCACTTCTGGCCTATGCAATACTCTGGCAAAGAACGGGTGACAAGATGTTTGTCAATATATCCCCTGAAGAGTTGACGATTTTTATTGATGACTTGGGGGCAGCCACCATAACCTGTCATAGACAATTGATTGTTCTACGTGCATGCCTTGAGCGATTTTGTGAGTATTGCATAGTGTTGAATCCTCAAAAGTGTGTATTCGAGGTGCCTTATGGTTTGCTATTGGGTCTTGTTGTGAGTGTGGGTGGTATTGCCACTAACCCTGAAGAGTTGGTTATTAATGTGGCCTTAAGCCCACCCACTTGCCCTAGGGAAGTTCACAATTTTGTTTCATCTGTGGGATATGATCGTTGATTCATTAATTCAATGGTTGAACATTCATTACCCTTGATGAATTTCTTATCTCACAGCCATGTTTTTGAATGGACAAAAGCATACAAAGTGGTGTTTGAAGATATTAAAATGGAATTATCCAAAGTGCTAGTTTTAAAATCTCCAAAGAGAGGTGAGGTTTTCTATATATTCATAGATGTAACAAGGCATAGTATTAGTTGTTGTCTATCCCAAATTCGGGAGGCGCAGCTTTATCAACCTATTGCATTCGCAAGCTGGAACTTGCAAATTTCATAGCTTCGTTATAGCTATTTGGAGAAGGTTTGCTTGGCTATGGTATTCACCACTAAGTCCTTCAGACATTATACTCTTTATGAGAAGGTGACATTTTTCACCAAGGCAAAGGGATTGCACTTATTACTGAACAAGTCTCAACCCCTTGATCACCTAGCCAAGTGGTTGATTTCTTTGGAGGAGTTTGACTATGAGATTAAGAGTAAGCCACCAAAGTTGCAAGGTAGTGTAGAGTGCCTAGTAGATTTTGGTGAGCCTAAGGAAGAGTGGGCTGATATCAGTGACTGCAAGGATTTATGCAAGATTGATGTAGCCTCTGTTTCATCATGATAAATGTCTATCACGCATTCTATCAATAGGCAATCTAGTAGAAACTCTTTCTAAATCTGAGAAGAGGAAGATTAAACAACAAGCACTTTTCTTTTCAATAATAGTGGGTGTTTTATATAGAAAAGGTGTGGATGAGGTTTATCATCATTGTGTGGTCCTTGATGAAGTACCCTTTATTCTAGAGGAATATCATGATTCAGCATGTGGAGGGCATTTTTCCAGATGACTTACCGTCCAAAAAGTGTTACGTGCTGGCTAGTAGTGGCCGATGGTTTTCCAAGATGCTTTTGCATATATTAAGCATTGTGATATCTACCAACAAAGACACGATGCTAGGGAAATTTGTAAGCGGCCACTTAGTCCTATTCTTGTGACTTTGCCCTTTGAGAAGTGGAGCATCAATTTTCTTGGACCTATACATCCTTTGTCTACTACGTGAAAGCATTATATCATTGTGGCAACAAACTACTTTACAAAATGGTCTGAAGCTCAAGCTACGATGAAGGATAATGCCAAGGAAACAACTAGTTTCATTATGGAACAAATTGTCTATTGTTTCACTCCACCTAAGGAGCTGGTGTCCGACCATGGGACACACTTTCTGAATAAGGTTATAGAAGCCTTGACTGAAGCTTTGAAAATTAAACATAATAAAACCACCCCATACAATCCACAAGAAAATGGACAAGTAGAAAGTATCAACAAGCAACTTGTAGGGATTTTATCCAAGACTATATCTGAGGGTAAGCATGACTGGGACAAAAAAACTTTATGTGGCTATTTGGGCTAATAATATGGCATTCAAAAGAGCAACAAGCCACACCCCATTTAAGTTTGTATATGGGGAAGACTGTGTCTTGCCCTTGGAAATTGAGTTACCTCTACTGTGTGGTTTGTGTTGAACCATTCTTTGGGTAAAGAGGAATCATTTCAAGAAAGGTTGACCTCCCTAGCACATCTTAATGGGATTCAATTATAGGCTTTGTTGCATCAAGAGGTGGAAAGAAGAGGATGAAAGCACTTCATGACCTTCGTGCCAAAATATATATATTTGTGAAGGGTCACTTGGTTTTATATTATGATGCATGTTGCGAGTTATTTCCTGGCAAGTCAAAACCCAAGTGGAATGTCTCTTATAAGATTGTATGTATGGGAAACAATGGCTTTACAACCCTTTTAGCAAATTTGCAGGGGTAGAGTTTAAAAATAAAGTAAACTTTAATAAGTTGAATCCCTATTACATGTAGGGGCTGACATCGGGCTTGGTACCTTTGCATGTCTTCCCAGGATCTAGCTTAAACTTACAGTAGGTGCCAAGGCAATTGGATGGGTAAAATCATTCCTTATCTAGAGCATATGTATTTAGAGAAGCGTTACTACTAAGGTCGTGTGATTTGTTGGGATAATACTTATCATATTACTGAGTGGCAAGATGGATCTATTACTTGAGATATTAAGGTCTCCTGCCACCATTGTCATAGGGTTCTTATTAGCATCCCTATTGAGCTTAGTGAGGAAGGAGGGATTGCACCTATTATACGTCCTCTTTCTTGACTCGACTTTGACTACCATAAGTACGAGTAGCCTAATCAATATGGCATGGCCTATGAATGAAGCATGGATTTATACTTTGTATTTTGACATAGCTTTACCAGGGTCTGCTAAGCATGTGAGTGTTGGTATGGTTATTAAAGACCCTCGACGTAGAGTTGTTATAAAAATGGGAGTTTATTTGGACATTGCTTTTACTAATAATATATGTAGAATACAATGCCTTAATCATGGAGCTGAATATAGCCCCCGACATAGTGGTATCTACTAGTTATTGGTGAAAGGAAACTCACATCTAGTGATCAATCAATTGAATGGGACTTATAATGTGAGGGATCCCATTCTATGAACATATCATCATGCAGCTTTGGATTTACTACAGATGTTTGAGACATTAACTTGTCATTAGTTCCTCATTGGTGGGACCACTTTGCGAATTCATTGGAAAATTATGCCTTTGTTGAGGATGTATTTCTCAATTGTGGTAGGTTCTTGGGTACTAAGATAGGATCTAAGACCAATGCCTTGTTCTCCTTGGGCCACCTACGCTTAGCTCCCTCCTTTTTGCATGCCCAAGTATCAAGTCCTGAAGTATACATAAAAGCTAAATCCTTAGTATCTGAAAATAAAAGACCAGGCTATAGGAGTCCTTGCATAGTAGGAGTTCCTTGTCGAGTTGTCCCAAGCTAGGTAGGTAGGCCATACAACCACTTAGAATGACTCATTTGATAGTTCTATTTAGTAGCCAGTCTTTGTTGGAGTAGTTGGTTAGTAACTAAATCTAGATCTCTGTCAGATTATACTTGGCCTATCCCTTGTGGATCTTCATGCCTTGATGTTTTCAGGGGGTAGGGTGAAAATTGTGTCTATGTTTTGCTGTGTATTATCTTTGTAGTAAGTTGATGCTCTTTATGGTTTATATATGTGCAGATTAGTTCATGGATTCGACAGGCCTTATCTGATGGTCGCCTACAATGAGAGAAGATTTTTAAATTTTTGAAGCCGATTTAGAGCATAAAAGTGGCATGGGAGGCATAAAAGAGCAAATTTTCATAAAAATGCATGAGAAAAAGCACAAAGAAAAGGACAAGGGTAAATCACATGACAAAAATGATGATCGCAGCATTGTCTCTAGTAAGTCTAGTGTTAAGATTGAAGAGATTAATGTTTTTTTGATTCTAATGATGATCTTATACTTGCAACTTATTCTCTTGATACTTCACAACTGATTGATGCTTTGTCAGGGTATGCTCAGTATTGGTTGATAGATTCAAGGGCTTCTTTTCACATGACCCCTCATAAAGAGTGGTTTCACTCCTATCATAGTTTGATTGGATTTGTCTATTTGGATAATGACCTAACATTGGAGATAGTTGATATTGGTGATGTCCAGCTACAATTTCGTTCAGGTTGCATATTTACTTTTCATGATGTATGTCTCGTACTTGCTCTCATGGAGAGCCTTATATCTACTAGTACTTTGGATGATGTAGGTTATCTAGTTTCTTTTGGTAATTCCTCATGGAAGATTACACGCAAGAATCTTGTCATTCCATGTGGTGATAAGTCCAATACTCTCTATCATTTGCTTGTATCTAGGTCACTTGACCATGTTTTAGCAATGGATGCACTTCCATATGTATCTCTAAGGTATTGTTGCCTTGGGCATATGTCCTTGAAAGGAATGAAAATGCTTACTCATTTGCAGTATCTTTTGCCCCTTGATTATAAGTGCTTTGAGTCTTATGATTATTGTTTATATGGGTAGGCAAACATATAATACACATAAAAATTTTGGTATGGCATGCATGGGTGAACCATTGGCTCTTGTTCATTCAGATGTATATGGTTCCATGCCCTACAAGTCATTAAGTGGCATGAAGTATTTCGTTACTCTCATTGATAACTATACATATAAGGTACGGGGATATTCTATCAAGTAGAAATCGGAAGTCTTGGCCATATTTTAGCGTTGTCTTGCTTTGATTGAGAATCGATCATCTGGGTATAGGTTGAAATGCCTAAGGTCAAATAATGGGGGTGAGTATGTCTCTAAAGCCTTTGAGTAGTTTTGTGATGAGAGGGGGTATTAAGCAGCATTAGTTGACCGCCTCATACACCTCATCCTAGAATGGTATGGCTGAGTGTATGAATAGGACAATTCATGCACAAGTTCACATTATGTTTAGCTAGGCAAGCTTACCACAAAAGTTTTGGATTGAGGTAGTTACTATTGCCTACATTTATAAATCAGTCCCCATGCACTGCTCTTGACTATCAAGTTGCAGAGGAGGTATGGTCTAAAAAACCTCCCTCATATACTCATATGCATATCTTTGGTGTGAGGCTTTCTGCCATGTACCCAAGGACAAACATAATAAGTTGGATCTTAAGTCTAACAAATGCATCTTTCTTAGTTATGGGAATGTATGTGAGATAGGCTATCACCTATGGGATCCACAAGCTCGGAAGATTATCCACAACCATGATGTTGTTTTCCATGAGAAGAAAATGCATAAACACCATGAGTATGTCATTGGGGTATGTAGGGTGATCTTTCATGAGGAATCTCCTATCACTATGTAGCTAGCTAGATAACTTGTAGCAACAGAAGCCGATGCTCCAGTGGCCCAAGTCCTCAATGCTCCACAGGATGTATAGGTCCCATAGCCATCTTTGAGGCAATCTATTAGAGATAGATGGCAGCTTGCATGGCTTGAGCCCTCTGTGCATTATGGTTACAAATACTCATGAGCCTCTTGCTTATGATCAGGCCATGTGCAAAGGTGATAGTCACTCTTAGGAGAGAGCTATGCAGTCAGAGTATGACTCACTACAGAAAAGTCATACATGGGATTTGGTTCCTTGCCTAGTGGCAAGTGTGTTTTGTCATGCAAGTGGGTGTATAAGTTGAAAATAACCCCTAAATGCACCAAGCTGGGATATAAGGCTAGATTGCTTAGTAAGGGCTTTAAGCACGAACATGGTGTGGACTTTGATGAAGTATTTTCTCTTGTTGTGAAGATGACTACCCCATGCTTGGTACTAGCTTTGGTTGCTTATCTTGACTTTGATCTTTATCATATGGATATCCATACAAATTTTCTTCATGGGGACTTGCATGATGAGATTTATATAGAGCAACCTAAGGGCTTTGCAAAACATGGTAGGAAACACCTAGTGTTAAGACTAAGGAAGAGCCTTTATGGCCTTAATAAGACACCTAGAAAATGGTATCACAAGTTTGTTGCATTTATGCACTTACATAGATATTTTCCATAGTGATATGGATCCGTGTTTATACAAAAAAATGCTCGTGGTGGTACTCTTATGATTTTGATGCTCTTTGTGGATGATATATTGATTGTTGGGAGTGCTCATGATGAGTTGGATGCCTTGAAAGGTTAGCTCAAGAAGAGCTTTGAGATAAAGGACATTGGACAAGCCTCACATATTCTTGGGATACACATTATATGCCATCTATCTAAGAGGCTCCTCTACTTATCGCAGAAGTACATCCAAAAGGTCCTTGAGCGGTTTCATCTGTAGGATATTAAGCCTATTGGTTGTCCTTTACCTTCTCATGTGAAGGTTAGTTAGGCTGACTGTCCATATTTTGATGAGAAAAAGGCCAAGATGGCCAAGGTCCCTTATGCATTCATAGTGGGCAATTTGATGTATGCCATGATAGCCACTCATCCTGACATAGCATTTGCAATGTGAGTAGTGGCACGCTATATGGCTACACCTGGCACACAACATTGGGATGTCATCAAGGGTAACATGAGGTACCTAAAGGATGACACAGTAGCTATGTGCATCTATTATGGTAGCCAAGATATAAGAGTCATGGGATACACTAACTATGATTATGCAAGACATGCAGACAATAAGAAGTCCACCTCTGGCTATGCCTTCACCTTTGCTGGAGGTGTTGTTTCTTGGATGTCCAGGGTGCAAAAATGCATGGCCCTATCTACTACAGAGGCAGAGTATGTTGCAACAAATTGAGGCTTGCAAGGAGGCCCTCTAGTTAGACTATCTGGTGGCAGATCTTGGCATTACTTATTACTGATGTAGTCCCTATACTACATTCAGATTCTAATTTAGTTGGCCAAGAATCTAGTGGTCTTTCATGCAAAGACAAAGCACATTGAAGTGGATTGCCACTTTATTTGAGAGGTCATTGAGGACAAGTCCATTGAGCTTATCAAGATCTCAATTGGCCAAAATCATGCAGATTTGCACACTAAAAGTTTCTTGAACGGAGCGTTTTGCCTTCTTTAAGAAGTTGATGAGTGTTGGATGAGATGACGCCTTTCCTCATCATCTTGTACTTATATAAATTTATACTTTGTCACTTTTTTCTTTTTCTCTCCTCACTAGGGCCACATTCACCTTTAATTGGGAGGTTGTTGAGGGTAAATGCTCTTGTGCTTGGCCGCTCATGTATTAGTTACACTGATAGTACCTGCATACTCTCACACTTGTACATTGCAAGTGGCGGACGCCCATCATTGTCACTTGATTCTTTATTCTTTCAGTGATATTTGAATAAAGGGAAGGTCGATCACATATTGTGGCTATTGGAGTTCCCACATCTTGTATCTTTCTCTATCTTGCTCTTGCTCATTCCACCATAGCTCTTACTTTCACTCGTGCTTCCACTTCAAGTGGCTCACTCCCTTTAGAATCAAGAGTTCATGAAGTTTTAAGACATTCTTGAACTGTCCAAGCATTAAAGAAGAGAAAAATGCCAAGAATCTTAATAAATTTCTTCAATGTTGATCAATTTTAATCGTATGACCTTGCTATTACATCTCTAAAGTAAAATACTTTATAATCCCCATGATTTGAACTTAAATTGATTAAATATTTGAAGAAAATCATGGTTACCCTATTTTTTTCAAATTACAAAGACAAAAGTACACTAAATCTTGCCAAAATGCTTCAATGTTGCATCCTTGATTCATGTTATAGGTTAAGAATAGTATTCAAGAAGAAATTGAATGGAAACACCATGGAAATTTAAGGATTCAACAAGATATTGCTTTGTTGTCTATAAACTCCATCGCTAGGGTTTGAATGAAGCTTCAAGAGAGAGAAATGATTCAATGTCTAAAGATTGAAGTAAAAGAAGACTTCTTGAAGCTTAGGCATGAAAATGCAGATGCAAAGTAAATGTCATAGAGTGCACAAACAAGTAAACTTATAGATTTATCGATGTGCATGTGCACAAACAATTCTTTAATGATTTCAATCCAATGCATTACATCGTCATAAGACAACACCAAAGTAATTCGTACTATTGTATTTCTTAAACTTAAAACAAATGAATCTTATATGATAAGATATACATAAAATCAGCATTCTAATGATATTTAACTCCCGCAACTGCTTTCCCCCTACTCTTTAAGATGGGAAGTGTAAATAGTAAGTATTTTTATACAATTTTTCTTATGTAAAAAATAATAAATATGCACTATAATATAAATAATAGGGATAAGCTTAGGCTAAACCTCATGCCCTAGCACCATCATACATTCACTAACATTTTCATACTTTTTGTAATTTTTCCATGCATAAAATCTATTTTTCTTTATTTTTTTAATCTTATCATTTATTATTATTATTTTCTAATTTTCAAACATGTAAAGCTTGCATGAACCCAGAACCAGCTTTATAGTCCAAATGACTCCACATGAACACCATAGGAACCATGAAAACTCATAAAACCCTCAATTCTCCTAAAATCCCACAATTCTCGAATTGCAAGTTCTCTTAGTTTCTATTCTACTTATACGAATAGCAAGAACCAACTGAGAATTCTAGATTTTTTAGGCAATGGAAATCATATTCAATTATTTTAGACCATTTTCCAAAATATTCACGAAAGAATCATCATGAAACGTTAAATTCGAGCACTTATACAATTAATTTCACACAAATCCATACATTTCAAAGTTGGGAAGCCATTGATGCTCTTCTATGGCCACTAACGCATCCTCAACCTTCAATCTACACACTCCATAACACTTCAACATCATCACACATCCAAAATCTTTCATCTCAGCCCACACCCTCTCTCACATAGAATAGCCATGGCAATAAGGTGCAAAGAGGAGAGAGAAATATTGAAAACTAAGAATTCCATTCCTTGCATCATTTCTCGTGTGCATATAGACAAAACAAAGAGCCTCGCGTGTAGATTGAAGCCTTTCCCTCCATCTCTGATGATCTTGCCTAACAGTGCAGAGAGGGCCACAATGACAGAATCGAACGGGTGCCAAAAAAAAAAAGCACCCCTGCCCTCTTCATGCTGATTTTAGGTTTTAATTAAGCCCCTAAGGCTTAAACATTAAACGTTAAATTAACACGTTTGAGTTTCGTGCATTCACACTTCTCGGCAAATGGTTTCGGCCTCATTGGAGGGGTAAATGGCCTCTGAATTTTGATCCACTTGGGCGACTCACTTCATGGCATTGAAATCTATCAATCAAGCCTCCATCATGCACTTTCTAGCTCCTAAATCCGATAGCTACTTCATAGTGCCATATCTTGTGACCATTAAATGGGGGGTCAAACAACCTCTGATTGAAAAACAGAGACTTGTGTTGGATTTCTGGCATCGAAATGCATCTAGGAAAACTCTACTCCTTGATCCGCATTCAATTCTTGCATTAGACTTGTAGTTATTCCCCTATTTTCAAGAGTATGTAGTATGAAAAATATGCACTTGGCTATAAATATTTGAAACCATATTTTCTTTCCTAGTTCCATCTCTTACTTGGTTGAAATATTGCTCTAATTAAATTGATTGGTTTGATTGTGAATCTCCCACCACTTTAGGCTCAAAATTAGATAAATCCCTCTTATACTTTTGATTATATATTTCAACAAGCTAAATCTCATAGAGATTGTGGTCTACATAGCTCCAACCTCCAAATATATATTTATTCAAGTTAGATCTATCTAAAATTCGTTTGATATACATCAGAAGATTCAAAATGTTTCCTTCAACTCTTCTAGCATACTTGAGGGCTATGACTAGGAAGATTTTAAAATGAATCACATCCATGGTAATCATCATCTTGCCTAAACTTGAAATCAACCCCTTCATGCTAGTCACTATTTCTTAGAATGAATTGAGCTCGTGTCTTATATTTGGCTTGCATTTGACGTGTCTAATAAGAATCTCTCAACCTCAATGGCTCGCCTATCTCAAAATTTGATCCATGATGTTGATTTGGTTGTTTGGGTAAAGTAGGCTCAATGGGGACTAAGTTAGAATGAGTAGGAACTGCTATAGGAGTAAACTTCTCACTTAGCAAAGTGAATGCAACATTTAGCTTGTCAAGATTTGAGTCCATAATCTTATTCAGTTTCCAAATCCCTTCATTCATGTCCTTTATTTCATATGACAATTGTCAGTAGTCGTTGGAGTCATGATATGCCTTGTTGGCCTCATCCAAATTATTATCATTTTGTACATTAGACATAATAACTCCCACATCATCTCGCTCATGGTTGATGTTATCATTGGAAATATTTTTCTCATTTTGATAGGCCTATACATCGTCATTGATATCAGTAGGATCCATCATTTGATCTTTTTTTGGTTCTTTGCCATAGGTATTAAAGTGCTCTTTATGTGACCCATTGTTAGTGTTTCAACAATATCTTTTGATCCGAGTATCCAAATGACTAAAGTTTTGTTATTCTACTTGAATAGCACAATGTCCCTTCAAGTTTATTGCTTCATTTTTCTATTATAATTACTCTATAAATTTCTATAACCACTTTCTAAGACTACCCAAAATAGGAGAGTATTCTATTTTACCTTATTTGACACTTGTTAATAGCCTATAATCCATGTTTGATACCTATAAGCACCTCCAAAATAGTGTAAACACATGTAGGGACTATAGAGACACTTGATTGAACTATTGAATATATGGGGATCAAAAAAAATACCGAAACTATCTTGTAGTAATTCGTGCGGCATGTGTAAGTAATTGTAAACACTTGTAGGTCTATAATACACTATTTAGAGCCCTATAACAAGTCTATGACTATTAAAAACTACTCAAAAAATATCTTCAATCTCCACTTGGCTACCTATGGTGAGCAATATAGTGGCAATTAAGGCTCCCTAAATGGGCTCAAGTCTACCAAGGGATGTGCAGAGTTCCACCTCAGGCATGGTTGTTCCCCCCTTTAGAGTCTTTATAGTAGAGGAGAGTCACCTCACTATTTTCTTACTATCTCATCTTGCATCCAACATTCTTCTTATCTAGAAATGAACATGGTAGCTCAATTTTAATGTAATCAAACATTGATGAGATGCATTGATTAGAAGTAGTCTTTCAGCCTTTCATGAGATATAATAGGAATAGAATGTAGAGATCAAATGGATGGGCAGAGATGGATTATTGTGGGCAATTAGTGACTAACAAAGTTTCCAATTACCTTTTCTTACAAGGGATTTATTTTCATCAATTCTCAAGCATAGCCAATCAAGATTAGGGATTAGAATGAATGGATTAGCAATAAAGAAATTCTCAGTCAAGATTGCACCTAAAAGAAGCTTGAAAGAGGCAATTAGGTTAATGATTTGAAATGAAGCAAGCATTCAAATAAAGAAAATGGTTCTAATCCTTTGAAATATTTAATTCTTAAGCCTCCATAATAAATAGATCAAGGTTTAGCAATAAGATGGAGAGATCAAGAATCAATGAATTACCTCTTTATAGCTTGTAGTAGACCTGATGCATTGATTCCAATCTGATTTCATACAATGAATGTTCAAATATTGATGTATATCCCTTCTCCAATGGTCTTCAAGGCATCTCAATACTCAAGATGAAGAAATTGAGTCTCTAGACATAAAAGCCCTAATTCAAAGTGCTGTTGTAGAATCAAGTCCTCCCCAAGAATGCTTCCAAGCTCAAATCCTTGTTTAATACTTGAATTTGGCTGCTATACTAGCCTCCTTAGAGGAAGATTGAGAACATTAGTTCAAAATCCTTCAAGATTTATGAAAATGTTTGAAAGGTCCTAATGTTTTGTGATCCTTGAATAAGAATATGGCTCCAAATGTTTAAAGCATTATAGCAATCGTGTTGTTGATTATGAGGCCAAAAATTAGTGCATTTTGCACCAAGTTCATGATGTCAACATGGAGGGGTATACTATGAAATATGGTACTTGATAGAAATATTAAGAAGCTAAGAAACTCATAGAAGTAAGCATTGATACCTTGGAGTGATATCCTTGGAGTGATAGAAATATTAAGAAGCCAAGAAACTCATAGAAGTAAGCATTGATACCTTGGAGTGATATCCTAAGAGTCATGGAATATTACTAGCATGAAAGCTTGGAATAAATCTTGAAAAGGATGAGGGAATGGACTATCTTCAAAAAGTAACTAAGATTTTAGTTGTCTTTAACTCCTATGGTCACTATCTTTTCCATTTGAGCTCAAAAATGGCTTGTAAAGTGGCTAGCCACAACCTGATAAACTTGTTGGAACTTCTCCATTTTCCTCCAAATCTTTCCCACAGCCTTAAAAATAACCATGGTTTACTTTAACAAACCATATCTAGTCATGGATACAGAAAATAGGTAGATACTCACTAGATCTCTCACTGTTGCAATCAATCTTCCATGCTTGGAATCAAACAATAGCTTGAAAATGACTTTTCGATTGGATTAAAGGCATGCTCTAATACCACTATAATGTAGCTAGCCTCTAACAAGAAAATACATGTAATACTTGTAAGAAATCAAGAAAATGAATTGGCCATAGCCAAGTCACATTATGCAAATGACTCAATGAATCCATAGTCACAAGGTACAAGTGAAGCTTGCATTTCTTCTCCTTCCCATTCATGGTGAGTGACAAGAGTAATATTGTGTGTGTGTGTGTGTGTGTGTGTGTGTGTGTGTGTGTGTGTGTGTGTGTGTGTGTGTGTGTGTGTGTGTGTGTGTGTGTGTGTGTGTGTGTGTGTGTGTGTGTGTGTGTGTGTGTGTGTGTGTGTGTGTGCGTGCGTGTGTGAGAGGAATAAAGAATGAAGAAGCTCCTATTTATCCTCTTCTTCTCCTCTTCATGGAGCACTCCAAGGATCAAGAGTGAAGAAGCTCTTCTTCTTCTTGTTCTTCTTCTCTTTGTGGAGCACTTGAGGCATTAAGAAATGGTAAAGAAGTGAAGGGCATAAAAGGAAAAAATCAAGGGTGTGCCATCCAGATTGTGTCATGAATGGTGGGGGGGCTTGCTTGAGTTGCTACACCATATACACAAAAGGAAGCTCACTCAAGAACACAAGGAGAGAGACAAAGTCCAAAACATGTCGTTGCTTGTTCTTCTTCTTCTTTGTCATACAATATAATGTACACAAGGTATAAATAAGATACAACATAAAGAAAAGTAGCCTACTAAGTCAAACACTGCATAATTGACTATATTAGTTGATTGGTACCATAATTATGCTAGTTGTAGATAGTTGTAATAACCAAATATAATAAGTGATAAGCCAATGGCCATGTGATGATCATAATGATGACTAATGTACTAAGTATAGATGTGTGAACCCATCTAGCCAGGTGGTCACACATGTTGAGCTTGCCTTCGCTACACTCCCCCTCAACCTCAACTGTATCTTTGGAACTCCAAGTAAGCTTCAAAATTTTCAATCCTTCTCTGCACCCAATGCCTTTGTGACTATGTCAGCTATTTTATCTTGTGTGTTAAGATATACCAATTCCATCTCTCCTACAAGTATCTTCTCTCTCACAAAGTGATAATGCATCTCAATGTGTTTTGTGCTAACATGGAGCAATGGGCTCCTAGCTAGTTGTGAATTGCTTATATTGCCACAATGAATGACAACTGGACCATCTCTCTACACATCCAAATCACCCAAAAACTTTTGCAACCATACCATCTCGCATGCTACCATAGTAGCATGTCTATACTCCGCCTCTGTACTCAATAAAGCAACCGTAGGTTTCTTTTTACTACTCCACGTAACTATTGCACTACCAAGTGAAAACATAAATCCGTTGGTATATCTTCTATCAAACATGCTACCAGCCCAATCTGCTGTAACGTGCTCGCCCAAGCTTTCCTTGGTGGTACATTCTTAGTAGCCCATCGAAGATGAAAACCCTCAAAGTTTGCTAGCTAGGCTCACTTGAGTCTACTCCACAATGGAAGTTCTGGTTGTTCCTACGAGGATCAACTTGAGTCTTGTCAAATCAATGACTAACAGTTGACTAGTATCAACGGTTCAAGATTCCATCCCTTATAGAGGTTGGTGACTGAAACAGACTTACGTTGTACAGGGTTCAAAGAGAATGGGAGAAGTATGACACTTTAATCCCAAGGTTCTAAAGTGATGCAAGTCAAGCTCTCTAATCTCTAATGGTCCATCAAAAATGCAATTTTTATTCCTTCCTAGGGTAGCTCTCGACTTATCGAGACTACCCAACCATAGGTCTGATCCGCTAGGGTCCATCCTCCCGCTTCCCTTGAGAGAGTGTTTTTAATTACCTAATTACCTACCACTTTAGGTTCAACATATAAAAACAACTTCTTTGAATTATCTCCTAATACAAATTTGTTACACGCCTTTAATTCGCGATACAAAAATAGAGTAAAGTAATTCTTTCTTAATAGTTCTTTTTAGAAAAATGACTCTTTACAATGTTTTCTATTCAAAGATATTATTTCTCTCCAATTTTCATTCCCCAACTAGTATTGAAACTTCCAGGACACAATCTGGAAATCGAAGGGTAGTCGGCAATTTGTAAGAGCCTAAGGAGCTTATGACCAAAGCCCCTTGGTATCCTCACCTGCTCCTGCCGACTAGAGTTCCCCCTAATGCAAAACAAAAAAAAAATCCATTGGAGTAGGTTTTATTCATGTTGGCCTTGGGGAGATCTAGTGCCATTGAGAACACTGCCTCAATTGGTGTTCTGCGGTCACCGGAATACTATCTCAGTCGGTGTTCTATACTCAATCATCCATGTTTTAGCCTTACGATTTTAGAAAATATCAGTACCTAACTTATAACCACGAACATCTCATTTTGAATGCATTACTTTTAACAAATTTATTTCCAAGACAAATCTTTCTTTCCAAAAATAATAACATCAAGGCCAAACTTAGCGTGAGTGGCAATACCTTCCAATAGTCTTCTCAGATTTTTCCTACCTCTGAACCTAGTTGGACTAAATCTAAACAAGAATTTTATAACTTCCTTGGAGTTTCATGAGTCCATGCCCAAGATAAGAGAAATCTTGGTTAGTTTTATTATAAAAAGATTTTTTTGACAATTCCATCACAAAGTCTTTTATATGCCAAAAATTAGCATCTGTCATTACCCATCAGAGGTTTCATTTCGTCAACACAAATAAAAAAAAATTAAATCTTTTAGGGACACAGTACCTTCCTTGTGCTCTCTTAGTTCATCTTGTACAAACCCAAGTTACCCCTTGGAATTTATGGTTAAGAATTCCTTTAAAATATTATATGCATGAAATGAATAAAAATCTTATTTTATGATTGCAGTTTTTGTTGCCAATTCATGGGATGATGGCCTACTAGCTGCCTTTATTATTAAAATATGGTACATGGGGATCCATGATGGGTACTTGGTTGATGGTGTTTGCAGCTTCATTTGTAACCCCAATACTTGTCATTCCGTGTGTAGTGATTGCCTCCACGACCTTCGTGACTCTCTTCTTCAGGGCCATGGTCTTTAATCACAAGATTGAAAAGGGAATTTTGGCGAAGGATATTTGGGGGTAATTAGATTGACAGAATTTTGATTGGTGGGGAAAGACAATCACTAAGAATTTAGAAAAGTCAAGAAGATTCTTGATTCCACAGAGAAATAGGATAGAAGGGATGGAGAATTCGATTTCAAGAGTTTGTGGAATATCCTCCTTATCTTCGTGACGAGGCTTCCTATCCTCGCACTTATCTTGCCCCACTTCCTCTTGCTCTATACTTGTGAGAAGGGCCTCTCCTCTCTTGTTTGAACTGCCCTCAATGAGCCCTCGTGCCTTGTATTTATAGCTAAATTGAAGAAGAAGGGTTGTGGCCAAGAAGAAGAGATCTTTATGGAGGATATCTTGGCAAATCAATAATCTAGAAGCTTTCAAGATGCAATCTCATGCTGGCGATTTAATATGTGAGGTCCAAACAGGCTGCCAAAGATGCCATGACTGATTCTCCTGGTTCTCGAATGATCTTGCTTCAATCCAAGTCTCTCGTCGAACTAACAAGAGGGGGAGATTGCTGGAGTTAACTACTAAATTACAGAAGAAGAATGTAGGCTTTTTCATCCAAAAACAAGAATTCCAAAATTGTGCGGGTTAAGGCACCGTTTTTTTCAATTAAAAAAGGGAGGGGGGGGGGGGGGGGTTGTACATCGACATCTTCTTCTCCTTCTTCTTTATTTCCATAAGCTTTTAAGATTTTAAGCTTAAAGCTTTGTGATTTGTCTTACTTGCCAAGTTTTAAATGGGTTTGGTCAAATTCGACTTATGGTCCATGACTCACGTTCACGCAGTAACCTTTGTGACAAATGGCTACAGTCCTTATTAAGCCGTGAAAATGTTAGGTTACAAACCTTGGACCATTTTTCTCAAGACCTTCTCTATCTAATGAATCAGAGTTCTTCAAGTCCATTTTGCGAGAAGTCGAGAAGATTTGAAATTAAAGTTGAGATATCACATATGCACCCAAATACCTATATATCCTTGCCTACCTCATAAAGAAGTCCATAATGCAAAGTGGACTTTACATACCTCTATATGCATCTGACTACATCCAAATGAGGCTTTCGAGGCATTTGCATAAACTGACTAACAATGCCAATAGCATAGCTCAAGCCTGGCCTTGTGATAGTCATGTAAATCAAACTTTCTACTATCCTCCTAAACATAGTAGGGTTTTCTATCTCATCCCCAATATCAGTACTTAACTTCACGTTTTGCCCCAATGGCATTGAAAGAGGCTTACATGCTATCATACCATATTTAGAAAACATAACCAAGCCATATTGCCTTTGGGTAACCATATATCATCATCACATCTAATCACCTCAATACCGAGAAAGTACCACAACTCACCCAAATCCTTTATCTCAAACTTCTTCTTCAAAAGGTCCTTAACTTCAGTAATCCCATTGTCACTATCAACTATACTAATCAAGTCATCCATACAGATGACTATGATGACCAAGCAGTCAATGTTAACAATATACTCTCTAATCTTGTCAGACCATCAAGCAATATGCTTTGGAGAGAATATCAAGAAAAGGCTTTTACAATGTTGAAGAAAATGCTAGTTGTGGCTCCTATTTTACAGCCTCTTGCATGGGATTTACCATTTCTAGTATTTGTAAATGCTTCTAATTTGACTACGGAAGTAATGCTTATGCAAGACAAAGTACCTTGCTATTTTAGACCCATCTATTATGCAAGTAGAAGACTTAGCACTACTAAGAAGAATTCCTCGGTTATGGAAAGGGAAGCATTAGAAATTGTATATTCTTTGCAAAAATTCAAGCATTACTTGCTAAGTAATCAAGTTGTATTTCATGTTGATCTCCTAGGTCTGTTGTTCTTGATCAACAAACCTCAATTAACCAAAAGGCTTACTAGATGGATGTTATTATTACACAAAATTGATTATAAAGTGGTTCATACTTCAAGGAAGGAGCATGCAATGGTTGATTATCTTAGCGGGTTGGAAAGTGATGATATAAAAGAAAGAGTACTCGATCATCTTTATGATGCTAAGCTATTTGAAGTCTAGGTTATTAATCTCGATTCATGTTATGATTAACTCATTCATTTCATGGTGGAAGGAGTCCTACCAACACACTTGATAGCTGATCGCTGGTGAAATCTAGCATTGAAGAGTAGGTTATATTAGGTCATTATGAATGTATTATATTGTATAGGAGTTGACAATGTTCTTAGGAGATGTATTTTTTAATATGAGCAACGGGATATTTTACATGTGGCCCATCCCTATCTGTCTAAATGCCATTTTTCAAGAGAAATTACTAGCAGGAAGATCTTATAGGCTGGTTTGTGGTGGCCCACTATCTTGAAGAATGCCCATTAGTATGCCAAGGAATTCTTGTAGTGTCTAAAGGAGGGTTAGGTTTTGGATAGGGAAAATATGCAAGATTACCTAGCTTTGCAACTTGAACCCTTCTAGAAATGAGGCGTGGACTTTGTTGAACCTATCAAGCTAGTAGCTATTGCAAGGACAAGTAATAAGTATATTCTTGTTTGCATTGATTACTGTACTAAATGGGTTGAAGCTCAAGGTATCAAGGATAGTAAGGTAGCTAATGTGGCCTAGCTTCTATATTCAAACATCATGACCAGATTCAGATGTCCTATTGAGTTGGTCAATGACAAGGGCAAAGCAAGAAAACGGGTAGGCTAAGAGTTCTAGCAAGATCTTGCTTTTGTATCCTGAAGAAGATTGTGGAGGATAATAGGAAAGATTGGGATATGAAGCTAGATTCGGCATTTTGGGCATTCGGGATTATATTCAAGGTTACTACGGTACTCACACCATTCAAGCTAGTGTATGGTTTAGAGGATGTTGTTCCCATGGAGTTTGTGGTTTCGAGCCTCAAGATTGTAGTTGAGCAATCCAAAAAAGTTAGTTCAACAAGCAACTCTTGAAGTTGGAAGAGGATTGGGTGTTGGCAACTTATGTGTCAAGAATCACACAATCAAGAAGAAAGCATGGGTGAACATGCATGTGAAAAAAGAATATCTTTCAAAAAGGAGATTGAGTTGTGGTGTATAACTCAAGACTTTGAATATTTCTTGGCAAACCTAAACTAAGGTATGCTAGACCATTCATCATTTTCAAGGATTTGTGTCAAGGAACATTTATGTTGAAGGATCTGAAAAGTAATTTCCTTAAACTTATTGTTAATGGTTAGATTGAAAAGGATGGTACAGGCATATTATAGTCCCATAAATCTTATTGTACTAAGTTTGGGATCATGGCTTAAACGAGTAGATGCACTTGTGTGAAAAGTCACTAAGTCATGAGTATGGCATGACATTTGGCACTAACTTTTGAACTCTCAGTCAGACTTGGACTTTCGATTCCATTTAATGCATCAAAGATTAGATTGATTTCGTAACTGCAAGACAAATCGCAAAAGCCTTAATCAGTAAAAGCTCATGGAGCACACGAATGTGCAATTCTCCTCTTTACCATTGCCACACAAGGCCGACTTGGTAAGCCAAGATGCATACTAGGAGAACATTAGCGCAAAAGTTGGCAATGTTGAATATTCATGACCTTGCAAATCGCCATTGGCTGGAGAAGATTGGTTTGTGGGCATATGCAATGTTACCATGGGAAAGATGGATGGCTAATGTTCATGGTTCTATTGAGATGGACATTTTAAGGCAAACTAATGGCAAAATGGAAGGTTGAATAGAGTTAACACAACAGGGATTGTCAATCATGTATTTTCTCTTTCTATGAATTCCAATCCCACAAATTGGAATATGCACGATGCTTTTGGAGATCTTATAGGTCCATGGAATGTGTATGCCTTGAAGAAGTTGGAAGCAATTAAAAAATTGTAGCTTCATTGGTTCATGGAAAAAATTATGTTGTTTATCAAAACAAATAGCATTGCAAGAGAGAGACTTATGGAATTCTATGGTATAATGAGCATTTGGGTATGCCTAATTGGGTAGGATTACTATATGATAGAATCATGGTAGAAATAAGGATTCCAAGGCAAGGAGACTTTTTGAAAAGTCAAGGGCAGGTTGTTTTCTTGTTTCTCTTTATCAATATACCAAGTTATTGTATCTAGAGCTCACAGCTAAGTATCTTTTGAAGGCTAATTATCATGGGATGCAAGATGATGTAGGTGGCATGGATATTAGGAATGTTCACAAAGAGTAGGCTCACAAAAATGATGCCACGGATGCTATGTTTGATGGTGACTTAAATAAGCAGGCTACTTATCGAGATCTCCTTGAAACAAGGCACGAAGACCTTATGCAAGGCAACTAGCAACTGATTCTAGCATAGATATGGCTATGGATACTGTGAAGCATTGTAAATTGAATGTTGACAAAGATATTGGGGATGCTCAAGAGAAGATACAGGTTAAATTTGGCAAAATCAAATTGGGGAGTGTGCATGGACAAGGTAGTTTTCAACAAGGTGATTCTAATACTTTTAGACCACCTCCAGGCTCGCAAGGGATTGATCCAATTCTAGACCCTATGAAACTTCACCTAGAACCCCACTAGTTATCATGGTTCTCAAGCAATTAGTCGCATCTTGTGATGAAAAGACCCCTTGTTCATAGTACCAATCTTAGCAACCGAGGCAAAACCAATACTCTTGGTGGACAAAACTTAGTATTGTGCTTTGGGATAGCCACACCTACTCCTTGTATCATCTTTATAGACTATACCATCAATAGCTTCCTTAGATATCACATGCACAACAATCAATATTCACTTAAAACATATCCTTTATTATGAAATTGAATGCTTACAAATAGTCATCTCCATAAATAGTTTTTCCTAGTTGCATCTATTAAAGCAACAAAATAAACAATAATTTTGTGCTCTATAATACATATACTAAAAAAAGAAAAAATCATAAATATGCTTTTCTTCTTAATATTAATGATGTGTGACATGCCCACTCTAACACATCCCCCATGGCACAATTTAGTGGTCCATTAAGATGTTTTCCTAGGCAATGTCTCTCGGTACTCTCTCGACTAACACAAGCTTTGCTCCCTAAACTCTCTCAAGTCCACTTTGCAATAGAAAGTCAAAGCAATTTCCACAAGAATATACCTAAATTTTAAGTTCTATGTAAACCAAGGTCACATGTCAGATTAATTAGCATCGGTCTTTGACCATTTGCTTGGGTTAGATTTTTCGACTCCTAACGCACTCGATTCAAGGAGAATGAGAAACAAGGGGGAGTATGGGCACTTCAACCCCTCTAATCATAGGGCAAAGTCTCACTTAGTTTCCCTAAAACGATACAGAGTCAGGGTGCTAACTGATTTTTTGTGGTCAATGTTCCATATACTATAACTCATCGAAATGTGGAGAAGCCCTCTACTTACTGAGGTTTCTATTCCTAGGTGGCCCTCCCTATTTAGATACCCATTTGAACCGGGGTTCATGGGCTTCAGTGTGGGTTCTAGTGGGTTGTTGGCCTCGAGGCTGGGTGGGTTGTGACGAGCCACGAGCAGTGTGTTTCTCTGCCAATGGCTTTGTGGATTTAGGGCAGATTCATCAAGAATCTCACCCTTTTTCTTCCCTCTATTCAGTTATCTTTAGTTATCTACTTACTTAGCACATTTATGTTGTACAAATAAAATCAAATTTTTTAATTATCCCTTTTAATCACAGTGTTTATTCATGAACTTAAGCCGCAACACACAAACAATGAAAACAATCCTTTGGAATGCAACTTCCTTAATTAGCCCTTTTAATCACACTTTCCATTCACGTAACATAAGCCACAACACACAAATAATGAAAACAATCCTTTGGAATACAACTTCTTTATTTATTAGAGAGTCTTATATAAGCATTCACATTCTGCCTATACGAAAGAATGATCCAAAGGCCTTTATTTTACCAAAATTTTGCCCCTAACTAGTAATAGGGCCCTCAAGAAGTCCATCCTGGGTCACTGAGGGTTTTGGGAAATTCCTAGAAGCCTAAAGAACAATAAAAATCAATCCCTCTTGGTGAAGGATTCAACAGTTAGGGGAAGGCCTAGCATACTTTTCTTTTATCCTATTGTAAATTTGGTACATTTGTGGATGCAACATGGAGCATAGTTACTTGAAGTGCCAGCCTCATTGTTGGATTTGGTAATGTCAATGAAGAACCTTTTTGTTGGTGATGATTGGAGCACATGGAGCAATTTTCACATCCCTTGAGAAAGTAGATCCTCTTAATATAAAAGTTGAGATACACCTTTAATGGAGAAGTTGGGGGCTTGATATTAATGGGTTTGTCATGTGTATTATGGGTACAAGGATTTTGAGTGCTTTGGTATATTCAACGTTCCTGTGTTCTCGAAGTCATTTGAAGAATTGGTTGCCTGGGTTCCCCAATGATGTCTTTCCTAGTCTCAAGAACACTGCTTGTCACATTTATTGTCCTGCATTCATTTGATAGACTTGAGAGCACATATGAGTGATTACATTTAAATAATAATAATTTTTTTGACCATGTTTTTTGGTACCTTGATTCATAGTTTTGCTCATTTTGTAGCTCTTTGTGTTGATTTTATTTTTGTAGTCATTTTCTCCCCTACACAAAAATGTTATAGCATTTCCTAGTATAATCAAACCTTCTAAGGTCATTTATGCCCAATTATGCTCGGCGGTTGGTGCCTATACATATGGGAAAGTATGCCTATGGTTCACCTATGGTTTTGGATTGAGCCACTGTTTGCTCAATTTTGGACATTTATTTGCTGCTAGAATATTCAGGGCTGAAGCTCATTTGCTTATGTTTGGATATGCCTATTGGATTCAGGCTATGTCTTGGATGTATACATTGATGTAGTGACTCTCGAGGATCAACATAGAGCTTGGATTTGCTCTCGAATCATTGGTTGAGCTTGAGCTCACTTCGCATAGCATTTGGATCTTCATCTCTGTTATACTTATGACATGTACTTTGCTTATGTCTGACCGATCTTGACATGCTTGGCCTACACCACTGCTACATGCTCATTACATTGTTTGGAGTTGGATGCTATTGAGCCTTGCCTTACCTTTGACATTTGATTGCCCGGAGCCTACTTTGGCTATTTCTTGGCTTGCCAGAGTTACAATTTGGATGTACTTGATGTCTATGGATGCTATGTACGGATGCTACATGGCCTATATGCTCATGAGGTCTTATTGATGCTTGATCTTGGATCTTCTGACACTGGTGCTATCATATGTCCTTGTTGAGCTTCTTTGCTTGACATTTACGGCTTTTGTGCCAGTGGGAGCATCTTGATACGCTTGGCAGACATAGAGCGATTGGTTTATGCTACTTGAGCATTTGGATACTTGAGACTAGGATCTTCACTTGGATGTTGCATGGTTGATATGTTGTGGTCCTCACAGATGTACTTGGGATGATTTGGGCTTTGCACTTCCTGAGCATATACCTATTTGTGTTAGGTATTGCCAATGTTGTGTACACTTTTCCCTACTACACAGGGGGCGTGCCAGCTTATTGATCGATTCATTTGACATGCTTGGGTGTTTGCTCAATGTCCATATTACTGTCACATGCTAATTCATGTCCGCTTGATGTTGGTTATGCTTTGACAATCATAGTTGACTTGGTGCATTCATTTTGCCTATAGTTTGCTCTCATTATACCTGGTTGTAATTTATTACAGCAAGCAGTTATGCATGGACTGGCATGGAATCTTCATGCTGAATCATCTTGATTTTATGCACTTTTGATGGTACTTGGTGGGCAGCATCATTAGCTATCAATTCGTGGTCATTTTGCCTTGGTTTTGGTGGTACTTTGATTGTTTACAGTAGAAAACAACAAGCAGTTTTGAAGTATGTTCACTGTTTTGGAATGCATTATGGGTTCTTCTTTCATGGAAACCGATGCAAAAATTTGGATCGAATCCATCGAAGATTATCTTACTACTAGTGTAATTGTCCCCGCCAACCAAGCCATGATAGCTAAGCTAAAATTAATTGGCAAAGCTCGACTCTGGTGGAAGCAATGGTGCCGAGATCAAGGTGTCCCTAAAAATACCATTACTTGTGATTTGCTGAAAGAAGATGTAAGAGGAAGATATTTACCTCTAGTTATCGCACCCAGAAGATGAATGAGTTCTTTAAAATTAAAACCTAACAATAATAAATTTTGGAGCTACAATAACCAAAACAAAGGAGGATTCAAAGGTCAAGTAAAAAGAACCCTACCAAGGTGAGAAGAAAAAGGCAAAATCCAATGCAATTGAAAATTTTGTTCCTACCCAAGGAAACAGGGATGGTCTTAGGTGCTTTCACTGTAATGAGCCAAGACATTTCAGGAGAGATTGTCCAAAGCATGGTGGAAACCATTGCCAAGGTCGATTTCGAGGTCAAGGCAAAACTACCCAAGGCCGTGGTCAAGTAGCTAAGGCAAGAGGAAGAATGTCAAATATTACCCTAAAAGAGACTAATAGGGAGAAGACCCTACTATGGAAGAAGATATTGAAAGAGCAACTATTCATGTTGCATTCCACAAGAAGGGTCCAAATTGACAATATTCGATAATACAGACACCAGCTAGTCATCGAGGTAAATCATTTGAAGTTTTGATTGACTGTGGAAGTACACACTCATTTATTTCACCCAATTGTGCTAAGAAGTTAGGAATAGATACAATAAATGCATCAAAACTTCTTGTGGAATTAGCAAATGGGAAGGAAGTACTTTCTAACACAACAAACTACCAAGGTAGAGTTTAACCTAGGAGAAAACCTTTCAAGTATGAGGTTCAAAGTAATGAACTTAGGAGCTCATGAATGTTTACTAGGAATGGATTGGCTAATTCCCAATGATGCTCATATCCATTGTGGAAAAGGTCAAGTCACATTTCAGGATTTGAACGGTGAAATAGCAACTACACAAGGTGAAACAGGGAAACCTAAAGTTCAATTAGCAAAAGCTTCTCGATTTGTGAAAGGCTTGAAAAAGGAATACCTGTTTATTTGATCAAGCTTAACAAGGTAAATCAAGATGGTCAGACAAAAGAAGAACCATCCTGTTAAAAGAATACGCCGACACATTTCCTGAAGAGCTAACTGAGTTACCTCTGGAAAGAGAAGTTGATCACAAATTACACAAGAGTCCATCTTTATCACGACAATGGAACCAAAATGTAGGTAAAAAATCCTCAATTCTCAAATCTACATGGATTTGAGCATATCAATCATGCTCTATCAAATGCTCACCATTGTGTCCCTCGGCCTCTTATACCATGTCTCACCGTGTTGATTTTGCAAGCCTAGCCTAACCAAGAATCTAATCTATGGTCGACTATAGCTCTTGAATCAGATAAAGTAGATAGACAAGGATATCAATCATCAAGTTTTATTCCCAAGGTGTGTGGATGAGCTCTACAACTCTCATTGATTCTGATTGTCATGTTTCGTCATAGCATCTCTCTCTCTCTCTCTCTCTCTCTCTCTCTACACACACACACACACACACACAGAGGTCGCGATGAATAAAAGAAAGCAAAACGAAGAATCAAAACAAGCACATGAATAAAAAGCTATCCTCCTCCTCTCAATAGACGTGGAAGATGAAGGCGACCTCTTCTCATAGAATATGGAAGTACAAGAGATGCAATAGAGAATCTAGATTGAGTAGGTAGATAAGGCGCAATCTAGTTTGCAACCATGACACTGTTTCCTTCGAATTTTTTTCCCCACCTTAAATATGAAGTAGGCTTTTTTACATGTGGACAAGTCTACTTACTCTTGGGCATAATTGCCAAACACTTTGTTGACCCATCAAGCATGTCTAGATTCAAATACATTAACTTGCACATGCACATAGCCTTTATGTGCACACAAATTTAATTTACAACATACACAACGATGCTAAAAAATAATATTACAATCAATTTTTGGGGATCTGAGACATTGAATTTACTATCCTAACTCATAATGGGATGCTTCATTCTCTTTTTAGCTTTTTACATTTTGAAGTGCTTTTTCACTTGAGGCTTCTTATCACATGGATGTGGTTTGTGTTTTTTAGGGCACCTCCATGTTGCATTTTGGCCTTTACTTTTTTTTTTCACTACTGTCTTAATTATGGCCACTTTTTACCTATTGGAATTGCTTTTTAGTTGCTTTTCACTTTTGAAGAGTCCCTAGGCACCTTTAGGCTTTGTATGCATCTTTGCTTTTTTTTTAAAAAAAAATCCAACTATTTTTTGCACAACTTGCTATATTTAGTGTGCCCTAATTATTTGTTGTTTTTGAGGTGTAATTAAAATTTTGAAGATGTAGTCATGTATTTCTTGACTTCTCAGTCCAAATTATATAGTTGCTTATTGAATTTGGTCCTTGCACACCCACCACTTTTTTCTTTTTATTGTAGTGGACCTTAAAAAGGATTAACATCCAAATAAAGAAATTTGGGAATATAGAGGAGAGCCATTGCACATGGAATTGAAAGAAGAAATTAAACAATTATGTCAAAAGCTAAGGCCTTTATCCAATGAGTACACAAAAGCTTTAAAGGAGGAGGTAGATAAGCTACTTACAATAGGCTTTATATATCCTCATGAATGTTCAAAATGGGTGAGCCCAATTGTTATGTAGGCAAAGAAGATAGGAGGATGGAGAATCTATGTAGACTTCAAACCTTTAAACGCTACCACTCGAAGCGATAGTTATCCTTTGCCTTTCATTGATCATCCTAGATAAGGGTGTAGGATATGAGAGGTACCCTTAGCACCTCAATTGTTATTCCCTCTTTAGCATGCTGTGAGGTTGGATCCCTTAGTGTAATGTGAGAAGGTGTTTCTGGATGTAGAAGCTATATTGGGAAGATTAGAAAGCTTGCATCTACCTGAGTGGGGAAATGACCTTTATGTGAACCCTTTAATAGGAACAAATGCCATTGGAGCAATGTTAGCACACAGGGGAAGGACACATAATAAATTAACTTAATTTATTTTGCAAGCAAGTTAATGAGAAAAAAAGAGAGGAGTTTTTAAGAAGTAGAATAAATCATGTCTAGCTTGGTGCTTGCTACAGGAGATTCAAAGGCTATCTTTTACCAAGGCCGTTTGTGGTTTTGACTACCTATTCTCTTTTGCTTGGATGGTCAATAATACCAAACTGTCAAGAAGATTATTGAAATGGGTTATTGAATTGGGGGAATTTTAGTTCTCCTTCCACCTTAGTTGACTTGCTTACATAAAGGGACAATCCTAGAACAATCAAAGAGAATAAGATTTAGAAACTAGCATTTGAACCACCAAACATTGACAATGTGCTGCTTCTTTTCTTTGATGGCTATTATAGGAGGGCTCATGATGAAGTTTTGGGAGGGTTGGAATTTTATGATCTCGATGGGAGATTAGTGAAGAAGCAAGGGTTCAAGTTGGATGTGCATAATGACAATGAGGCAAAATATGCTATGCTAGAAAGAGCCCTATTGATTGTGCATAATCTAGGGATAAGGAGGCTCAAGATGTGGGGAGATGCAATGATTGTGTGAAATAGGTTTTAGGGGTATGAAAGGTAATGATAGAAAGGAAGGAGAATGTTGTGGCTCATGAAGTAGCTTAGGAACTCATCATGGTAATGATTGTGGCTAGTATAACAACACCATGTAACATAGAAGAGAGGTCTTAATATTGGAAGAGAAAATTTTAATTGATAGGGAAGATCCAAAAAAATGCAGAAGTATTTGTTTTTAAGAAGAGCAAGGAAATACATGATGGTGAATGGCAATTTGTTCATGAAAGGAGCTAATTTGTTCATAAGGGTGCCATGGAAGGAGGAAATATATCAATTATTGGAGCAGAACCATGAAAGGAGCTAATTTGGTCATAAGAAGGGCGCCATGGAAAGAGAATATATATCAATTCTTGGAGCAGAACCATGAAGAGCTTGTGGAGGTCCTTTTTCCTTCAAGGTCACTCTTCAAGATTATGTAAGAAGGGTATGTATGGCCTAGTTTGTAGAGAGATGTTAATCATTGGTGTATATCATGCATGTAGCTGATTTAGTCATGATGTAAGACAATGATGGTTTTGTGCCTTTGGGAAAACAAAAATTGGATGGTCCTAGCAACAACAATTTTATGCTCTCTAGGGAAACGTTCCACGGTTTTTCTCCATAAGTAGCATGGTTTTTCCTTGGAATTATGGATAACTATATTGAGTTCCAAGACTAGACGACAATATGACCAATGTAAGATTTTGAGATTATCTTGGGTTCAAGTGTAGTGGTATCATTGCAAAGGTAAACACAACATCATAAGGGCATGGACTATTGGCATGTGAGGTCTTGAGAGCAATGGTGATATGAAGGTATGTACATGCATCATGGAAGGGACATATATACTAAGGTACGTGCATAAAGTGGCCATGTGAATGCCCATGATGATGGAATACAAGATTCTTGAGTACATGGGGCTCTTGTGGAAGGAGTTATTAATTTGAGACCCTAGTGACATGCGATCGAGGTCTTGAGACTAATGTTAAAAGCTTTTCCTAAGGTTCTAAAAATTAATAAAATCTAATGCCTTTTGACTTCATTATTAGCTACAATGATGCCTTTGGACTCTGTCACCTTAGGCACAATCATGACATGTTGCTTTTCAAGGACACCTTCATGTGGTGAATGCGATGATGACATCATTGGTGATGTTGTGTACACTTTTAATATAGTGTGATAGGCCAACATTGCATAAACAAAGGTGGTGAAACACCAAAACAATTACTTTGATCATAATGTGTATGTTAGGCCATGCTTTTGCTTTGGGAAGAGATACTACAAAAAGTAGTTGCCCAACTTGATGCACATCTATATAAGGAGGTGATGAGGAAGGAATACGTACAACGTAGTGAGTGCAAGTTGCCAACCTACTAATGTGGAGTCCAAGGATGAGTTCATGGTGTTTGCAAGAAGATGCGGTTGTTGTTCATAGATTGGCTATCACTTGAGAAGAGGTGGCCCACCTAGTGTGACTTTTGACTCGGGAGGGTTCCATTACATTTTGACTGGGTGTGTAACCTAGAAACAAGGCTAGTCCCACACAGTATCATGTGTACCCACTGATCATGCATAACCTTGAAATATGGCTAGTCCCATGCAACTCATGTGTACCAATTCATGGGAGCTAAGTTGGGGATTGCAAGATCTTTAGAGTACCATGGGCTAACATGTGCTTAGATCCATGATGTCATCACACTTGTATTGCTACCTAGGGCTTTGCATTGCATCCATTGGTTGGGATATTGATCATGCATGGTACTTGGTCCATGCACGGTTACTTTTTAAACACATGGATGACATAGAACTTGGTTTTCAAAAGCACGTCCCTACGAAGGGAGTTGCCCTACAAAGGCATTTAAAAAAAAAGCGATACACCCTCCCTCCGCCCCATGTGGGTAGAGCTTGAAATCCACTTAGATAGCTCCTTGTATCCCATATAGGTAAAGCTTTCTACCTATATGAAATCGACCAAGTTATCTAAAAGAGCGATATCAATTCTAGCAATTTATTAGATAACCTCCTCACATTCCATACGGGTAGAGCTTGAGATCTACTTAAATTCGAATTCTAGCAGTTTATTAGACAACCTCCTCGCGCCCCATACGGACTCTGGAAGTCGAACTTGGCTTCTCACGCAACCCACCGAGATGCCTGCAACCCAAGGAGATACCTTTACGGCTGCTCTGAACGCTGCTGTGGGTACCGCAGACTACTTGTTCTACTGACAATCAAGGATTGCAGCAGCTTGATGGCAGCGAAGCTATTACCGTAGCTCAACGCATCAGTGCCATGACAGGCCTTCTACTTAATAATCTAGCGCCAAAAGAAGAGGCCGGGGAAGAGGAGATACCCGCGGAGGACCCCAAACAAGAGATTAGAAGGCAGGTGGAAGAATTGACATGTAGAATAGAAGAGGTGAGCTCCCTTCAATCCTTACCGATGTTCCCATTTCAGAATCTAAAACCCATCTTCAATATAGTACTCAGTACATACTTCTAGAATGTTCAGTTCTATGCAGGGTTAGCAGTTTTTAAAATATATTTGTACGTCGACATGTTTCGCTTGCCTGCTTCTGCGTGTTCTGTGCACATGCACATGCACATACTTGCTTATGCACTTACATCAATGCTCAACAGGTTAGTATAACACACAGTCTACATTCACATTCTTATGGCTTCATCACAAGACTCTTTTGACGGAAAACCAAAGGAAAAGTATAAAAGTGCCTGGCCAGTTGCAGCCAATAGCACACGATGCAGCAGACACGTCCACATGTAGACTAGCCACAAATTGCCTAAGCAATCAACCTGGGTTTCATCCAAACTTTGCACATTTTTCAGCCCATTACCCTTACATCCAACAGCAATACATGATGGTTTCCATGTCAGGACCCTATAGAGGGTGCACCCTTCATCAGCCAGGACAACGTAGCCATTTCTTCTTCCTCCTATGGGTTCTTTCGCCCATCTCCACACTTAAGCCTTGGGATAGTGTTATCACCTCAAGCACATTGGTGTCACCGACTCCTTGACTCCCCTCAGCCTTGGTCCTAGAGATACGGATGCCTAACATCATTATATCATTATTGTATCTCATTCATGAGTATTGTATTCATGCTTTGAGTTTTTGAGTTCATTCATCGCTAGTCTTTGTCGTATCCACTTTCTTGTTTCCACCACAAACCCTATTGGTTCTTTACACACTTTACTTGAGACAAGTAAGAGTAGAGGTAGACAAGAGGTGGAAGAACGAATGATGGACATGAAGGGCTTCCACTATTGAGCTCAGATCTTGGCGATTAGGGAAAAATGACATGGTTCACAAACCATGGATAAGCACGGATGAGATGTCACCTATAGTGATAGAGCCCTTGTGATGATGGAGATCATGGAGCCCATGGTGCCGTAATGTCATATTACTAGATGCAATGTTGTCGACCAACCAAGGCTTCTTAGACGATGAGGAAGGTAGGGGAGAATTGTCCACCTCATGAATGTGAAGAAATACAAACTCCATCGCAATGGCTAGGGGAGTAGGTGTAGATGACTCCACTCCATTCTTCACACTTGGATGAAGGCGAGTACTGCTTCTAGCACTTCTTCTTTAGATGAGTGGTCTTTCAATGTTGAAGGCACTTGGGAAAACCTTGGGTTTATCCTCTTTGTTAGACTTTGATTCAAATGATGCCTTCGATTTGACTTTCTTCCCTTTCTTCTTCTTTTGTACATTCTAGATGTACCAATTGCAAAAGCATGGTTGGTTGTACTTGTTGTATCTGTTTCCTCATGCTAGCCCTCTTGCTTCAAGATCATAGGAGCTGAAGTTGATAGTGCACCGTATGAGTGAGATAAGAAGACTCATGTAGTAGTAGACATTGTACTTGGGTGAGGGGAGGTGTGACAAAAGGGTTATAGCCATTACCTTGGTTTGAATGGTGAAGGGATGACGATTCATCCTGAATCTCCATCTTGTTGATGTGATCCTTTAGGTGGGGGAGTTGAGAGAGTGTTGTCTTAACTTCATCTTCAAGGTCCAATGGGCAATGGTTTTGACTTGATAAAGCTTCAACAACCATATTTAGATCTTAGAGGCTTCATGGACATGTTGTATATGCACTAGAACCACATTGATGCAATTTAGGAAGAAAAATAAAGACACAAGAATTGAGCGATCCCAAAGAGATGCTTGTGTTAGCAAATTGTATATCTCACGGGCAAGTCTATGTATGTATGTGGGGCATGGACATTTTGTGTTTTATGCTAGATTGGGCTGAAGCTGGTTGCCATGATTTTGGGTGCCAATTCTCACTTGGCTGATTGGTATTTTTGTGTGCCCACTTTGGGCTAGCCAATTGGTCATCTACTTGGGTATTCTTCTTGCCTATTTATAGCTAGGCTTTCTCATTCAGTCAGTTCAATTACATCTTGGTGGAGAGAGAGAGACCGTGCCCATTGCTAGTGTCTTGGTACCTGAGCTTTGCATCATCTTGTGCCTTGGTATATGGATTCCATTTCTTGAGCATATTCTTCGAGTTTTTTTTTTCTTTGCAGTGTATTCCTTCTTCCTTGTGTTTATGTAATCTATTATGTAGTTTCACATGCTTTCATTGCTGCCCCCTATTCTAACATGGTATTAGGTGTTCATGTTAGTATTCATGGTGTTGTTTTCTGCTGAAGGTTTGAGTTTTCTCCAAACAACTTCAAATGTATGGGAGAAGCTTTAGCTTATGTATGAGGCTCCATCAACTATGTGAGAAATGACCCTCTATGGTCACCTATGGACTATATAGTTTGAGGCAATTGATTCAGTCCTTTCTTGTCCTGGTGACCCAAATACAAGATCGGCTTCAATACATGCAATCCACCCTTTGAGTAGTAGTACATATTGTGGGGATTGTTTTCTACAAGCTTCCTTTGGAGTTTGATGTTGTGGCCAATGACATACTAGCTTAGACATTTGCAACATTGGTTAGTTTTAAGCACACGTCCTCCATGTTGCTTGAGCATGAGGCTTCTTTGCATTTACAGGGGAGCCTTCCATCTTGATACGATGGCCATCATGATGCATATGCAACTTTAGAGAGTTCCAGTTTCTAGGTATTTAAAATATTGGGAAGGATGGATACTTGAATGGAGAGTGTCATGGGAGAGGGACAAGGAATAGATGTCTTTGAAGGAGGGGGAGGTGAAGGGGAAGAGGAGGGAGAGGGTTGCAGTCTTGGTGATCCGTCATGATGGAATCTTTGATAAAGTAGTTAGGGGAAGAGGCCTATGTGGGCAAGGAAACTGCCATCATGGAAGAAGAGATCGGGCTTGAGGTAAACCAGTTAGGTAAACTGTAGAAGAATAGGCCCAAGGTTTGTTAAAGGTGCCGTGACTAGATTAGCATTATTGACCATGAACTTGTTGAAGTGTCACCAAGAGTCTCCATGTGAAGATCATGAATAGGCTTGTAGGGATAGTTGGAGGTGAAGATGGTACAACGTGCACAAAAATTTGGTAGTTGTGCATTGAGGAAACGCAGAGTGTACGAATACGACAGAAACACAAAGAGTTAGACACATACACAAAAAGCAAAACTCAAACCCTAAAGAGAACTCTTGAAGCTCAAAGTCGAGATTGATGTGCTGAGTACGATCATGAGCCGCATAACAGTCGAGAAGGTGACTCCAACGCTCTGATGCGAGAGGGAAGTGTTGCATCTGAGAGTGAAACTGAGGAAGCAATCCTTGCATCAGCTCAACATTGGTTGTGGCATTGCGGGCTCTCCATTGACGGATGTAGTCAGGGTGAGCTAGTCGAGGGTCTTGCATAGGCTTTAGACCAATGATGAGGTCCTAAAGACCCTGAGACTCAAGCACTTGTTGCATGAAATTAGACCAAGTGGTGAAATTTGACCCGTTTAAACGTGTCTTATCCGTAAAGGCATTCTTGGTCGTTGCAGTAGGAGTGGTTGTGCTTGGAGATGGATAGTGTGAAAAAGTGTAGTGTGGATAGGATGGGGGAGTGGAGTACACTCGGGAATGGGCCCAGAGTGTCCACCAGGCATACAGGTAGTGTGCAAGGTGGATCCATAGGTAGGGATGGACTGACTAGGCATGGGCATGGTAGCCACATGAGGAACCTAAGGAGGTGGGATGGGAACAAGGGGAGCAGAAGAGGGGAATCCCTGTGTAGGTGTAACCCAAGGAGAGTGTAAAGATGCACCATAAGCTGAGGATGGAGACCCGTGTTTGAATGGTCATGTGAAATGTGAAGCTGGGGATAGTGAGGGGGATGCCCATCACAGTCGACCCAAGAGTTATGGGTGCGCTTCTTTGCTGAAAGGTGAGAGGCACTCTATTAAAGGGTGGCATTCCCCTTGACGAAGGACCATGGTGCAAAGAGGTAGAGAAGGACTTGGCTGAGATGATGAAGATGGATTGCCAGACGTTCCGAATGCCGTATGTTCTCCATGATTGGAGAGGTGGCCAGCCTTACCAACTGGTCTGAATGTGGTAGCAAAACTGGTAGGAGGGGTGTAAACATCACTGTACTTGTTGCGATAGTACTCCTCAAAGTCCTCCTTTGTCATGTTAGTGGAATCTGGAATAGGAGTAGAAGAAGGTGAAGGTGAAAGTGGAGTATCGTCCTCCTCATTGAGTTCATAATGTTGTCTCAGGGCCTCCAATGATGGAGAAGCCTGATAAGACATCATAGAAACTAGAGAAGAAGGCGTCTGGGACATTGTGATTCGGTTACTAGTCGTATTGTGTGCCTCGCACAAAGACTAGCTCTTCACAATATCCGCAGGATACTCTTTACAAGAGCACCGGCTTTGATACTATGTGAAGAAAACTGCTAGGGTTTGCACTGAGGAACACAGAGTGTACGACCACAACAGAAACACAAAGAGACAAACACAGACAGAGGGTAAAACTCAAACCCTAAATGCAAAACTCAAAACTCAAACACAAATAGAAGAAGGGAGAGCGAGAACACAACTCTGAAGTGAATGAATGCTGTAAATGAATGTAAGAGTGTACAGTGTGCTCAAGGGCAGAGTAATGTCAGAGTGTGATGTCCGCCAGAGATGGATCCCAAGTCTGTGACCACTAGTCGGAGTGTAGGAGTACTGAATAGTGAATGGCAGTAGGCTGGTCACCAAAACGCAGCAGTCTAGAGGCTGGAAACTGGTAAATGTAGTAGTGTACCACCGATCGGAAGTTGGAAACTGTGCACAGGTGCTATAAACAGCAGGGTGACAGTTGGAGAAGGTGTGTCTGAGAGTGTTAGGGCCTGCAATGCTGAAAACGCAGGCTGGTTGACCTTGGAGATGATGGATAGCAGGCTGAACAGCAGTTTGGGACAGTTTGGAGCAGTCGCCAGTAGCTGAGAGCTATCGCCTACATCAATGGACAGGCTGAGGATAATGTGGCTGTAGTCGATGATGACTGGACAGCAGATGGAGGCGGCTTGCGGGCTGGAAACTGGGCGCCAACAGCAGTAGAGGGTGTGTAGGCTGGTGTAACCTGCAAACAAGGATGATGGCTGAATGGTGGGCAGCCTGTCTATTTATAGATGTGGATTGGAGCCTCCCAAATTAGGGTTTCCATTGAACTCTCGAACCGCTCTCCGTTTTAGGGTTTCCACTGAACTCTCTCGAACTGCTCCCCGTTTTAGGGTTTTTACTCTAAAAAAGCATTTTTTTAGTGTGTTTTGGGGCTGTTTAAGAGGCTAATTAGCAAGTGATGCATATTTTAGCTCAACACTTAGATGCATGTTAGACTCGAAAATCACAAAAGGCCAAAATATTTTGTGAAAATGTCAAGGAAATTGCACAATTTCAACAATTTTGTTGAAGATTTCTGCAAAGGACCTTGAATCAGAAAAAAGCCCCAATTTTGTGTCGCCTCAGTGCTGTAAGGCACAGGATGGCTCAGCTGGAGGTGAAGGGGACTGTGCTGAGGTGGCGGTGGTGCAACTGCAATGGCAGCAACCAAGTGGAGGCAAAGGCAGTGCAGTCAACTATGTAGGCGGAGCAGGCGACGGCACATGTGGACAGGATGGAGCAGGCACGCTGAGTTGCAAATTGCAATGCTGCCAGGCATTGTTACTGCTGGTAGGCAGTGGGTATCACTGGTGGCACACTTGTAGAGGGCGCAGTCAACTCGTGACTGGGGCAGCACAAATGGCAGCAGCCAGGCGGCATGGTCAGCAGTGCGGGTGGTGACTGCAGGTTGCAGGTCAGCTGGGGGGGCAGTCACTACAGGCATGGCAGGCAGCTGGAGGCAGTGGCATCGCTCTCGGGCACAAAGCTGACGAAGCTACTTGGTGATGGCAGACTTGATGGAGCTCCTCCTCACAAACAAGGACCAGCAACTAGACTAGAGCTAGTGGTGGCAATGGCTCTAATACCAAATGAAGGAAACATGACCGGCTATGGAGGAGAGAGAAACAAGAGAGTGGACAATAGACAATAGACAGTGTAAGAGCAAAACAAAGCGTGCACTTGCTCAACTAAACTGAATGATAGGTGAAAATACAACTAAAGTTTAAGTCCAAGGTGTGAACCAACCACACTTCCACCAACTAACTAGGTTTAAGTTTATGTACCCTACAGCCTAGTGTCACTACTTTAATGTTCTAAGACACTAGGTGTACACACCCTACAATGACACTTTAATAAGTGTCCACACCACACAAATTACATTGGCATTGCCTAGAATTGGCAAATTCTAACATAAGGATAACAAACTAAAAACTCTATGGCATAATGCCACATGCACAACATGCACTAGAAGTAGATAAAACAAGCTAGGATCATGGATGGGAGAGAGGCCTAAGATGAGTCATCACTAGCATCATCAATGCCATCCGCATCACAATGCTCATCAAGAAATTCCAAAGACAACTCTTCAAAGCTGAATGACCAGACACTCTTGGGCTCATCCTGAGTAATGAGGTTACCATCATCATCGAATATAGAACCAACATGGTTAAAATAGTCAAGAAAACCGTCACCAATATCAAAAAATGCTAGCTATGACCAAGAGTCACTATAGCGAAGGGGAAAAAAGTAAAAATTTCTAGTAAAAATCCATACAGTACGGCACAACACAAACTTGTCCATATGACATACAAGTGCAACCCTAATGTGCTCATATAGTATCATCACCGAGTGTCCTGTGAGAGCTTACTACTGTTGAGCTAAAACATGCTTTTCAGCTGATTAGCATTCTTAAACAGCCCCAAAACACACTTAATTAATGAAAAACCCTGAAAAGGGGAGCGGTCCGAGAGAGTTTCAGTGGTCCCCCAAAAACCCTAATTCTTTGGGGCACCTTTCAACATCTATAAATAGACAGGCTGCCCCATTCAGCCTTATTTCCGTTTGTGCAAGTTTCACACCCTTGAGTGTAGATTTCAGCCATTAGTCCACACACACATGGCTGTCCATCCCCAGAGACTGCTGCCACACTTGCTACTGCGTTTGCTCCTCCAATGTGTAGGCAATAGTTGGCAGTCCATCTCCATCATCAGGCGACCTTCTGCTGCTGCATTCGGACCTACTCTACACGTCCCGGCAGCTAGCGACTGCATCCATAGCTTGCATTTGGTGTCATCTTCCCAGGCGACAGCTCCTCCACACCAAGCAACAGCTGCCAATCCTCTTCGTCGTTTGTCCAGCTTGTGTTTGGTACTCCAGGTCCTCCTGACACATGCGTTTGTTGCATCCTTTCCATCCTACATTGCGACTGGTGGTCACAAACTTGGGATCCATCTTCGGTGGATGTCACTCTCCAACACTTTGGTCTGCCCTTGAATATCTGTATACTCTTACATTCATTTGCAGTACTCATTCACTTCAGAGTCGTGTTCTCTCCCTTCTTTTGTTTGTGTTTGAGTTTCTGTGTTTGAGTTTTGAGTTTCACATTTAGGGTTTGAGTTTTGCCTTTTATGTCAGTGTCTGTCTCTTTGTGTTTCTATCGTGCTTGTACACTGTGTTTTCTCAGTGCAAACCCTAGCAGTTTTCTTCACATGGTATCAAAGCTGGTGCTCTTGTAAAGAGTATCCTGTGGATATTGTGGAGAGCTAGTCTTTGTGCGAGGCACACAATACGACTCGTAACCGAATCACAATGTCCCAGACACCTTCTTTTCCAGTTCCTATGATGTCCTATCAGGCTTCTCCATCACTCAAGGCCCTGAGATGGCATTTTGGACTTGGTGAGGAGGACGGCACTCCACTTTCACCTTCACCTTCTTTTTCTACTCCTATTCGAAATTTCACTAACATGACAGAGGAGAACTTTGATGAGTACTATTGCAACAAGCACGGTAATGTTTACACCCCTCCTACAAGCTTTGCTACCGCATTCAAACCGGTTGGTGAGGTTAGCCACCTCTCCAATCATGGAGGACATATGGCATTTGGAGCGTCCGGTGATCCATCTTCGTCATTTTAGCCAAGTTCAATGTCAGGTTCGTACAACCCTCTTTGAGTTGAATGAATCAAAACCCTCGCATGTTTCTTCTTTTGAGGTACATGATCCGGATGGCTTTGCGTATGTGAACTTTAATAGAGGGAGCTTACGAAGCAGACGGAATTCAAGTACATCTACAGCTTTTGTTTCATTTGAGCATGTAACGCACACTTCTCACTTCCCTCCCATCCCACCCTCTTCTACGTCCACCCTTGATCATCTCTCTTCATCCTTTCAAAATCTTGGATTACACTCCACATCCGCTTCACACACACTAGGGGCTGGATCTTCCATCTCCGCTCCTAGCACCTTCTCCTTCTCTACCCCATTCTCTACATCTTTGCACCATGATACTTCGTCAGGGGGAATGTCACCCTCTAACACACTGTCTCTCACATTTCTGCAAATGAGCACACTCATAGCACCTGGGATGGCTGTGGTGGGCATCCCCCTCACTACCCCTAAATTCACCTCTCACACATGACCACTTAGACACAAGGGATTCCATCCTTGGCTTATGGTGCGTCATTCCACTTACCTTAGGTTACACCTACATAGGGATTTCCATCTTCTGTTCCACGTGTTCCCATCCCATCTCCACCATGGGCTACTCATACGACTACCATGCCCATGCCTAGTCAGCCCATCCCTACATATGGATCCACCTTGCACACTACACGCATGCTTGGTGGGCACTCTGGGGCCCATTCCCAAGTGCACTCCACTCTCCCATTTTACCCCCATTACACTTTTTCACACTACCCATCTCTAAGCACTACCACTCCTGTTGCAACAGCCAAGAATGCCTTCACAAATAAGACTCATTTTAACAGGTCAAATTTCACCACTTGCTCGAATTTCATGCAAGAAGTGCTTGAGTCTCAGGGTCTTTGGGACCTCGTCATTGATCTAGAGCCTATATCGGACCCTCAATTAGCTCACCCTGACTACATCCGTCAATGGAGAGCCCGCAATGCCACAGCCAATGTTGAGCTAATGCAGGGCTTGCTTCCTAAGTTTCACTCTCAATTATAGCACTTCCCACTCGCGTCAGAGCATTGGAGTCGCCTTCTTGACCGCTATGCAGCCCAAGATCGTACTCAACACATGAATCTCCACTTTGAGCTTCAAGAGCTCTATTAAGGAAGTGTGTGTGTGTGAACAAACTCCCACATGAAGCCCGAACTTAAAAGCTCTCATGCCATAACTATTCTCCTTCTATTGGATGATCTGAAAGTTAAGCTGGCTGAATATAGGCGGTTACTTACCGAGTTTGCCACTACTGGCTCTCCAAAGTCAAATGACGATTAGGTTACATTCTTCTTGAATAAGTTGCCCGACAAATACTTCAATTTCATTCAATACATCATCTCCCAATCTCCATTGCCAACCTTCTACGAGTTTGAGTGCCAATTCTTGCGTTACGCAAGGGTGCCTGATCAAGTCCACAAGAAATCCTCATCATAGCCTTATTCAGAGCAGAGGGGGTTGGTTGCCTCTTCTCCGGGAGGGAAAACCACCAGTGGCAAGAACTTGTAAGATGCGAAGGCAAGCCAATCAAAGGGTGACTCCTCTTTCTCAGATGGAACCAAAGAATCTAGACCTATCTGGCAGCAACTCCCTAAGAAAAACCGGTTTTGCACACATTGCTAGAGAGCTGGCCATGTGCATGAGGAGTGTCGCTCCAAGGCCCAAGGTCTTCCACCTAAAAAGCCTTTGCAAACCGCTGCGAGTGCACAGTCCAGTGGGGCTACGCCTTCTGCTCCTGCTTCATCTGCTCCTTCAGCACCTGCGGTTGTTGTTCGACATGTGGCTCGACTACAGCCTCAACAGTCCATCTCTTTCACTACCCCTAAGGGACTGGCTGATTGGTCTGCAGGTTTCGATCCCGTTGCACTTTATGCACCTATCTCACCTTCCTCCCTACCTCGTTAAGCGTTCCCTTGGCAGAGTCCTGCTACTGGACGTACGTGATGGTGGCTTTCTTAGACTAGCACGTCTCCAGGTCCTTTTAGATACCCTAGGTAAGTCTAGCATTCATTTTTCACTCTTTGAGTCAAGCCCATAGGATTCATTGTCCTTAGTTTTTCCATTCTTTTATCTTCCGCTGCATTTACTTACACACATATACATTCATTGCATTTATTTTGAGTTAGATTTTCTTTCTGTTTTGTTTTGCTTTGGAGCATCTCACCACCAACCTCTGTGTTTGCAGATTCTCATCTCTTTTGTAGGGTTTTGTCTTTCAGTGTAGGGCTAACTTGTAGGCTTTGGTCCTACTACTTGGGCTAGAGATGTGGGGATGCACACCGTTCCTTTCATGGTTTCATCATCCTAGGAATGCTTGCTCTTCTTCCAGCATGGCGGTTTTCCCTCCCGAGGCGGATCGTGCAATATCTCTCTCGATGCTATCATGGTGGTGACTTATCCCTTGCTCTTTTAGCGGGGTGCTTCGTCCACTTCATCCACGTCCTCTTCTTTTATTCCTTATGGTTCTCGGCACCATACGAAGACCAACATCAGGCTCCTCTTCCTTCTTCGGCATCTACATGCAGGTTGAGAGGGGGTTTCTACCCTTCTGGGTACTCTACAGGCTTTAGCACTTTGTCTTCGACATCGGCTTTTTCTCCTTGTTGTACCTTTCCCTTTGCATTGCATGATTTCATCATCCTTGTACTAGGGCGCTTGGGCAAGTGAACAATTTTTCCATGAGGGACACTGTCCAAGTGGCACTTGCTGCATGAGCATTCTTCAGCATGTAGCATACTTTGCATCTTATTGTGCAGAGCACCACTTGAGCGAATTCTAAGTTGTTTCCACTGGCAGTTGTTGTTACCACACCACCATCCTCCATCACATGGATACCTCATCATCTATTTTTCCTCGTCATAGACACCCTGAGTGGTTAGGTTAGCTTGTTCTGTTTTGTGATATGTTGGGTGTACCCTCCCTACTCCTGTCTTCTGGGTCACTATTACTCAATCGGCCACATCCCATCAAATTTACCTCACTTATTCAAAAAAAAAAAAGTTCCATGTGGTTCCATCTGCCTTTGTAGGGCTTGGTAGGCCACTGGACAGTCGACGTGCACCCTTTGTCCGATGCCGTGTCCTCTCTAGGGTGACTACTTGGATTCTCGTGGTAAGATAACCATCACCTCTGTAGTCTTGGTAGGCCACTGGGCAGTTGACATGTACCCTTTGTCCGATGCCCTGGCTGCTTTGGGGTGGAATGCCTTGTGGTCAATAAATATCATAGTGGTTGGCCTAACCTTTCGGCTCAGTTTTGGGCCTGAGAGGGGGTGTTGAGCTAAAATATGCATTACTTGCTGATTAGCCTTTTAAACAACCCCGAAACACACTAAAAAAATGCTCTTTCAGAGTAAAAACCCTAAAATAGGGAGCGGTTCGAGAGAGTTTAGTGGAAATCGTAATTTGGGAGGCTCTAATCCATATCTATAAATAGACGGGCTGCCCACCATTTAGGCATCATCGTTGTTTGCAGGTTACACTAGCCCACACACCCTCTGCTGCTGTTTGTGCCCAGTTTCCAGCCCGCAGCCCGCCTCCATTTGATGTATAGTCATCATTGACTGCAGCCACATTATCCTCAGCCTGTCCATTGTTGTAGGCAATAGCTCTCGGCTACTGGGGATTGCTCCAAATTGTCCCAGACTGCTGTTCAGTCTGTCGTCCATCATCGCCAGGGTCAGCCAGCCGGCGTTTACAGCATTGTAAATCCTAACACTCTTTGACACACCTTCTCCAGCTGTTGCCCTGCTGTTTACAGCACCTATGCACAGTTTCTAGCTTCTGATCGGTGGTACACTGCTGCGTTTACTAGTTTCTAGCCTCCAGACTGCTGCGTTTTGATGACCAACTTGTTGCCATTCACTATTCAGCACTCCTACACTCCGATTGGTAGTCACAAACTTGGGATCCGTCTCCGGTGGATGTTATACTCCGACATTGCTTTGCCCTTGAGCACATTATACACTCTTACATTTATTTATAGCATTCATTCACTTCAGAGTTGTGTTCTCTCTCTCCCTTCTTATGTTTGTGTTTGAGTTTTGAGTTTTGCGTTTAGGGTTTGAGTTTTGTCCTCTGTGTTTGTGTCTGTCTCTTTGTGTTTCTGTTGTGGTCGTATATTTTGTGTATCCTTAGTGCAAACCCTAGCAGTTTTCTTCACACCAAGGTGTACTAAAGTTGTTGGTTGCTGTCAATTCACATCCCAAGGTGACATTTCATTGAATTTTAGGCTGTAAGTTTGAAATTTCTTCAATTTCTTGAAATTTCCTTGAAGAAATTTGGGGCTTTTGCTTGACACACATTCCAAGGTAGCGAACAGGTGCATCAACAACATTCAATTTTTGTTTGGATTAGTCTTGGCAGAGAAATTTGTGGAAATTTGGGGGTTTTCAACATTAATTTACTGAAATTTGCATAGAAATTGGGAACAGCCGTTTTGGCCTGTAGGAACGGCATAACGTCTTCTAAACACTCCGAGGAGGTGAAATGGCCAGGGAATGTTCCCTGTTGTTCCCAAGGCCGTTCCCTACCATTTCCTGCCGTTTCCCTTGCCGTTCCTTGTTTGGAACGGCTGTTTTAGGCTTGCTAGCCAAAAATTGGTGTTTTTTCTAGTTTTTTCTTTTTGCTTGTGTCACACTCCTTTTACCACATATTCACCCATCTCCATTGCCTAATGTGCACACACTAATCTCTCTCTTTTTTTTTTCGTAAAAGACTAATCTCTCTCTCTCTCTCTCTCTCTCTCTCTCTCTCTCTCTCTGGTTGAAGATTCAAAGTGTCTAGACAAACCACAAGCCAATCAAGAGTCGATGCAAAGTTCAAATCTGATGCATTGTCAACTCTTGCAAATCACAATCAAATTTCAGTCTATCCTCAATTCCAAGATAATCATCCATTTATATTGTCTAATTTCAAGGGAAATTGGGATAATTGGGGCAATTCAGGGCAATTTGGAGCTGTGGGGGTAACGAGTCAATTATGTGACATTTGGGTCAATTTGGAGCATCGAGGGGTATCGGGGCAATTAGAGGGACATTCGGGGTATTTGGGAATTTGTGGCATTTTTGGGGTGTTGAGAGCAATTTGGGGCAATATTGAGGCATTTAAGGCAATTTGGGCGATTTGTAGCATTGGTGGGCTATTGGGACAGTTTGGGGAAATTTGGGTCATGTAGGGCATATTTGGGGAAGTTAAGACATGTGCCGTTCCCCCCGTTCCTGTTCCGTGACCTTGGACGTTCCCCCCGTTCCAGGGTGTCCTGTTCTTGTTTGTGTTTCCCATTCTAGGTAACTATGGAAATTTGTCATTTGGCACACATTCCAAGAAAGGTGCAATGATACAATCATGAATTGTTGTGTATTATAGATTTGGCACTATTCTATGCAGTCTTGGCATGGATTTCAAAGCGTTTGACAGTTTTGGACAGTTTTGTACTTGCATTTCTATCCCATGTTGGGATTTTGGTGCTTGGATGAGTACATTTGACAATTCAGCTTGAAAGTGTTTGGATACAGAATTTGCACATTAATTATAGCATGGCAAATGAAGGTCACAATGATCACAACATCATTTTGGGTATCCTCTCTCAGGAGGATAAGTTGGATGGCACCAATTTCTCCTTATGGAGTTTCATGGTGCGAAATCTGCTTGTTGGGACTATGTAACCAATGACTCGTAGAGACCGGGATGGCTTGCACCTCAAATATTTGAGCGAGGTTCTAGAGCATAGCTAGCTGTCCCTGCTGCTGCCCCCATTCCTCCTACAGCAGCTAATCAGAGGAGATGGGATTCCAAGGATGCATAGGCCTTGTCTTTGATTGCTTTGTTTGGTAAGAGACCAATAATACCTCATATCTAGTCATGTAAGGCATCAAAGGCAGCTTGGGATGTATTAGAAAGTATGTTTGCAGCGAGAAATGAAGCCAAACTCTCTTATTTGAGGAGAGAATTGGCTAATGCGCATATGGATAAGGGTGACAACATGACTAATCACCTCACTAACATACAAAATCTAAGGGAACAATTGCTGAATATTGATGAGGTAATTGAAGATCAACATCACTCTTAATTCTCTTCTGGAGTCTTATCTTCAATATCACACTTTGTTGAATTTTCCTTTGAGGGGGGCATAGTAGCCCCTCACATTTGTGGAGTTAACATGCCTCTTGGTTCGAGAGGAACAGACTAGGAAGAATGTGGCTATCCGTTCAAGTGACATAGCCATGCTTTCCAAATTTAAAGGCAAAAGCAAAGCCAGTGAAAAATCAGCCAAGGGCTGATGTGGGATAGCCATCTGGCAAGGCTGCCCATGATGCAAAAAAGGCAAGAAGAAAGGTAAATGCCACTATTGTAAGAAGGCTGGTCATTACATTGAAGAATGCAGGAAAAAATTGGCCAAAAAGAAGAAGAAAGACTTTGGTTTGGCTGTCCAGGAGATTGTGAGATTGTGCAATGGAAGAGAACCATGAACATGGAGAGAAAAGGAGAGAAGAAGAGAAAGGAGAAAGAAAAGACTGATTTGTATTCAACAAAGAAGAAGGCTGAATACAATGGGATTGATTAGTCCTTGTATGCAGCCCAAGGTGTTAGTGAGGGCATCGGATGAGGCTTAATAATGGTGATAGCATTATTGAACGGTGATGGTGGTAGAGAGTTTGCAGCCTGTTGTCCATGTTGGAGAAGGAGAAGACGATGGAGCACTTGTGAGGCAGAAAAGTGAGTGATTGCCCCAACTTGCCAAAACCGACTAGAAATGGCTAAAAACGTAGGAAACAGCTGAATTGAAATTTTGGTCCTTGAAGATTTTAGTTGGCCCAATTTTGCATGTGGGATTAAATTGTTCTTTTTTGCCTAGTCAAAGCTGGCCTACAAAGAGATGGATTTGAAGTTTGAACTTGTTTAATAGCAACTTTTATCATTCATGTGACATGTCACATGGTCCATGGATTTGATTCAGATTGGGCTGGTGACTGAGACACTCAATAGTATAGTAGTGGACATTGTTTCTTTTTGGGTCATTCATGCATTTCATGGCTTAGCAAGAAACAGCCTACATTGGGCTACCTCGTCTTGTGAGGCATATAGGGTAGCTTTTATAACAATAATTGAATGTGTATGGCTGCCCAAATTGTTGGCTGATCTATAGATATTATTGGAGGGTTCTACACCTTTTTTCTTGACAGTCAGAGTGCTATCGCGGTAGCACAAAATCTTGTGTTTCATGCTCACACGAAAGATGCTACACGAGAGATTATCTTGGTATATGTTCCTACACAAGAAAATGTTGCGAACATTTTCAACAAAGCATTATTGTGAGCGAAGTTTGAGGCTTTTCGAAAGTCCTTAAACTTACTAACATTTGGTTATTGATTTTCCTTGTACTTCATCACATTGGCACTACAAGGGGGTGTTAAAATTTGCCAATTCTGTGTAGTGCCCAATGTAATTTGTGTGGTATGGATGCTTGTAAGTGTCATTGTAGGGTGTGTAGGATTTTGGCTTTAAACATGTTCTATCATCGTCCAAAGTAATCATGTTCATTTTTAAAAACGTTCTTTTATCATACCATAGTCTATAAAATCTTAGGGTACCATTTAGTATTATATGGTATCATATCATGCTATACTCATCTCTCGCACTCAACAACTATGGACTTTGGAGTTGGAGTGCCCATGTAGAAGTAATGTGGGAGTGTGCGTGCACACATACATACATATACAGATGTTAATATTTGTAAATGGCTAAACTTCAAAGTGGCCTATGAGACATGAGCATATAGTACAACTTGAAGAGAAGAGTGCGCAATGGGAGTGCACGTTAGAAGTTGAACCACAGTGTTGAGAGTGAATGCCAAGATTAGTGTACTAGATTGTATTGGTACACAAAGAAATAAAGAATGTATTTATAGGTTAGGGTACAAATAAGTTTGTGTTCATACTCGTATAACTTTACACAAAGACAAAGGGACTTTACACCTAACAACCTCCCACTTAAAGGCTTGAAGTGGTACCTTTAAGCTAACCAACTCCCACTAATCAGATGCAATGCTCATGTTGAGCCTTTGCAAGACTCTTAGTGAAAAAATCTGCAGGATTATCTTGGGTTTTGATCTTAGTTAGTGTGACAAGACCATCATCCAAGACCTGTCAAATAGAGTGGTACCAAACATCTATGTGTTTGGTACGTGCATGGAACATAGCATTCTTAGCCAGACATATTGCACTCTGGCTATCACAACCAAGCACTGGAGTACGTGAAGAAAGACCAAAATCTTTGACCAGACAACCAAGACAAATAGCTTCCTTAGAAACTTCTGTGGCTGAAATATATTCAGCCTCTGTAGTACTCAGTGCCACAATTTTCTGCAACCTTGAACACCAAGAGATAGCCCCACCAACCAAAGTAAAGATATGGTCGTTGGTAGATTTCCTAGTATCAAGATCTCTTGCCATGTTTGAATCACAGAATCCCTGCAACTCTACTGTACCCTTTCCATAGCATATACACTTCTCATGTGTATCTTTTAAGTATTTGAATATACATTTCATTGCTTCCCAATGTGGCTTGTTAGGGTTAGATATGAATCTACTAACAACTCCCACTGCATGAGCAATGTCAGGGCGAGTTGCAACCATAGCATACATCAAAGATCCACAAGTTGATACATAAGGAATGCCCTTAATAGCACTAGCAGTTGCATCATCCTTTGGGCAATCAGCTTTGCCAAGCTTTGTATGTGGCGGTAAAGGCACACCAAGAAGCTTAGCATTAGCCATATTAAACCTGTCAAGTACTTTGCCAATGTACTTGTCTTATGAGAGAAACAAGTGCTGCTCTGTATCTCTTTTAATGCGCATTTCCAAAATGTGTTCAGTTACCCCCAAATTTTTCATGGAGAAGGCTGAACTTAGCTGTCTTTTAAGAGGATTCAAAGTACTCTTATGCTTTAATGCAATCAGCATGTCATCCACATATAAGGCCAGTACAACAAGACTTCCATCATCAGCCTTTTTAGTGTATAAGTAGTGATTTGCATGACTGTGTTTAAATTCATGGTATTGACACTAATGATTAATATGACATTGACTCTCTAGATTAATAAGAAAGCCGGATGATGATACACTCCAGGGTTTTTCACATTGTGTCCATGTAGCGGCACGACATCCATCCTTTCTCAACCTGCACATCCTCTGGTATATGCCAAAGTCCTAGTTGTCACTAGATTCAAAGTCCTCCTTATCCTCTACAACCATATCCTTTGCTTCTTCATCTTCCATATTTTCTTGGCTAGTCCTTGTATCATGGCTACTATTTTGATCCAGTTGTGGCAACTTATAGGCAGTAGATTTCCGCCTCTTGAATAATTTGATTCTTTTCCTTGCTACCGGAATTCTTATGGCAGTCCCATCCAACTCATTTAATGTGTAAGTAGCATTATCAAACACTTGTCTTACCACATAGGGTTCAAACTATTGTTTGGAGACTTTACGTATGGCACTATGCTGGTTTTTCAAATTGCTATCGTAAACCAGTACCCAATCCCCATCTTGTATAGTTCTTGGTCTCAATCTATGTCTTTTGTTAGACTGTTTTTTGTTTTGTATCCTTGCTACCCTTAACTTTGCACGTGCTGTCTCTATGTCTTTTGACTTCCTTTCCAATTGTCTAATACGTAAGGCCAACTCCTCTTGATTCAGCTCCTCTTCCCAAGGTAGTGCACTCCATGTGACTCTCATTTCTTCTATTGGCATGATAGGTTTTTGATTGTACATCAATTCAAGAGGCATAGATCCTGTAACAACACTATGAGTTGTTCTATCATCCCACAAAGCATAAGGGAGCAATCGTGGTCACTCTTTTACCTTCTCTCTGTTGAGCTAAAAATGCATTAGCTTCACTCAAATAGCCCCAAAACATGTTTAATTAAGGAAAAAACATTGTTTATTTAAAAGAAATGCGTTTCTAGAGAGTGTCTGTATCTCATAAGCGCAAACCCACTTGGGAGGGCCCAAACTTTCTATAAATAGGTATGTTGCCCTCCATTTAGCCCTAATCTCGTTTTTGCAGGTTTTAGGTGTTTTCAGCTTGCTGCCCACACCCGGTTCGCAGAGGACATCGCAGTCCAAGTTGTCCATTGCAATCTTCACTCATGTGGCACTTGTTTCGAGCTCTTCGTTCATCAGTTTACTGCTGTTTTTAGCTAGGCGACTGTTGCTATCTGCCATCTAGTTGTCATACAGTTTGCCACATCAGTATACTGCTGCGATTGCAGGCCCCAGTTGTTGCCTTGCAGATTTTCTCTCTCCTCCAGCTATTGCCATCATCTCCTTAGCCTGTCGTTGCTGTTTTTTCTCTCCTGCAGCTTGTGTTTGGTGTTTTCTCTCTCCTAGTTGTGTTCACTGTTTTCTATCTCCTGCAGCCTACGTTTGTTGTTTTCTCTCTTTTCACCTGCATTTTTAGTTTCTCTCTCTCCTCACCTGTGTTTTTAGTTTTTCTCTCTCCTGCACTGCTGTTTGCATAAGATCCAGCCTTCCATGTCTATGTTTGCTGGTGTTCGACATTGGGAGGTTGCCTTGTTGTGATTTGGGATGTGTTCAGAGTATGACACACTCTCCAATTCATTACCCCTCCTCTGATCCTTAAGGTACAGGAGTTTGAGGTACAATATTCATTCATTGCATAGTGTGTTTGTTGCATGAGCATTGTATATTCAGTAGTTATATCACTTTATTCATTCTTTGTGTTCATTTTCTTTGAGCTACCCTAACCCTAATTGTGTTTTTCTATCAGTTTGTGCTTTGTCGTATGGTGTTATTTGTGTTTCTATGTTAGGGTATTTTCTTCATACTCTCCACATGCTTTTGCCAATGTCTTCACAATAGGTAGGTGATCTCTTTCGCTTTTGCCATTTCCTTCAGGGTTATAAGTTGAAGTTAAAGCAAGCTTTATTCCCAACCGTGCAAAGAAATCCTGGGCTTCATCCGTATCTAGTTCACCCCTATTTGTTGTAATTTTTTCCACACAGCCATATTGACAAAAGATCTCTTTCAAGAGAAAAGTACACATTGCATTTGTTGTCTTGGTACGTAGTGCTCTCCCTTCCTCTTGATTAGTAAAGTCTTTATGGGCAAGTACAAGATATCTCATTTGCTAGAGACCTGTAGGCATCATGACAAAATCCACCATTCACTCAAAATGAAGAGATAAGGGATATGTGGGCTGCAATCCATCCTGATGTCTCACAGATGATTACGTTTGACATGTTGTATATGTTTCCACAAAGTGAGCAACATCCTTATATATGCCTTGCCACCAATATTCTGCCACCAATATTTTTCTTTGATATTTGTAAAAGTACCCCAAACACCTCTATGGCCAGCCCATATACTTTCATGAAACTCTTGCATAACGTTTACTTGTGAAGATTTGTCACTCAAAACTCACAATGGCATACCTTGTTTCTTCTTAGCATATTTCCACAATTACCCATCTTTTAAGAAAAACCCATAGGCTTTTCTCTTGATCTTCTTAAACTCCTCATCCGACCACTCTTCTCTCTTTGTTAATGTGTTGAGGTATTGACCAATTCTTAGCCACTCTCCTGCATATTTGTCTTCCAAAAACGCTTCTACATAAGATACATAGCATCTAAAGTGTTTTCTCTTTGCTGTCCAAGCTATTAGTTGTACTGTAGCAACTCCTTGTATTGCTGAATTCACTCTTGCAGCACTTGTACTTGACAAATCAGCTGTTGTATTTACTGCATTTAATGTTGTCCTTGCATTTGTGAGTGTTGTACCTATAGTTACAACAACTGCCAATTCAGTTTCACCAATCAAATAATCATTTTCAGTAGCAAGAAAGTCATCTTCTTCCTCCTCATCCATCATCCCATCTTCATTCTTATAGCGTGCCCAAGATAACATGTTTGCTACTGGGGTATCTCTTTTTGCAATATGTTGAAATTCAGGGTTCAAAGATTTGATGTATGCAATCTATCGGAGGATAGCAATGTCCGGGGTGGCACAAGTAGTAATCATACCCAATACCGGCAAACAATCAGTTTCAATGACTACACGAGTGCCCATAAAATACTCCTTATCACATTTAAGGGCTGTCACAATTTCCCATAATTCTCTTTTTACTTGTGGATACCTTCTCTGCTGTTTGATCAATACTTTAGTCTTTAGCACCAAATCAAATTGCATATCTTTGCCTTTCCTTATTATCTTGCCCAATTGCCCATCCAATCCCGATGAGGCTCATATCAACAGTAACAATGATAGGCTTTCCATGTGAATAATCAGCCTTTCTCAATGTAGGAGTAGATTTCAAGAGCTGCTTTAATTTCTTCATTGCTTTCTGATGCTTCCTTTCCTAGTGAAACCTTTGACTTTTCCTCAAGAGCTGATATAGAGCATCAACTACATGTGTAAAGTGAGGGATCCATATCAAATAGAACACATATGCATCCAAGAATCTATGCACCTCAGATACATTCTTGCATACATATTGCATTCTATCAATCCCATCTATTTTCATTGGTGATGGTCTTCGCCCATAGTGTAATGTTTTCATTACTTAGTTTATTTTAATAAACAATGTACGTGTACATTCCAAAAATTGATTTATGTTGAAAATAAAATGGTAAAGATTGCACATTTTTAAAACTAGCTCTAACTATGAAGATAATTGCTTGGGTATTATATACCAGTTCATGGAAGGAAGGTTTGGAAAACCCTCCCAAGACAAGCTTATTAAAACTATGTTTGTAATATAGAACAATAAAAAGAACTAGTCTAGTGGATAGTCACTTGGCAGTTAAGTGCACTTGGGTGACGACATTGACGGGATAGGTGACATCTCGGGAAGCTTTTCCTACAAGCTAGTGGGAGCTTCTTGTTCGGAGCCAACGGCGCCAACAAAGCCTTCGTAGCTTGTTGCCAAGTATGCCAAGGCCAAGATGCAAAGGTCTATGCCTTGGTCACTGCCTTAGTTGTGAGCCTTGAAGTGATGCCTGCCCGACGACGCGACGCGTGGTGCTCACTGTATATTCGTACATTCTTTATCTCCACTCTATATTCAAAAAACGGAGCTCCTCTCTAATATCATCGATGATGTCATTAAAAACGTTAAAAGAAATCGTTTTCTCTTTACTCTCCTTTCCCTCCGCTCTCCCTCTCGATTACTATATAAATAGAGACAGAGCGTCATGTCAGAAAAAACAAACTCATGCAGAAGTCTCTTTGCTATTGACACGACGAAGCTTTGCTGCAATCAACCGAGCCTCTCTCTCTCTCCACACCTATACGGAAGCACTGCTCAAATCCATCAAGCTTCTTCCATGGCTCCCAAGAGACGTCGAGATTTTGAGTGAGGTCATGCTCTGAGAGCTTCCAACGTGAGGAAGTAGTCGCTGTTGAAGCACAAGTGGAAGTTACCCCCGAATCCATTGAATCCAAAGGACCGGTTATTTCACAAAAAACCGAGGTTGTGGTCGTAACTCGTAATCACGATGGATGGCCGAATATAGATAATCATGTTTAGTACATAAGAAAAAAGATTACTTTTAATCTATTAGCTCTACAACTACTTAATTTTTCTATTTTATGTTATTGCTTTTTTGCATCTTACGATAAAATGAGAGATAAGTTAGTAATGTTAGAAAAGCCCATAGGATAAGTCAGTTACACAGATTACGATTAGTTAGAATGTACTTAAACTTACAAAAGCATATTAGTATTATCAATTGCTTTTTAGAAAAGAACATGGGAAAGATGAGGGGGATAGATTCTATGCATTGCATACTTTGACAAGTGTGTTAAAAATGTTTTATGGTTATGTCTGCTTCTAGATTTGTGAATGATGATGTCTCTTATGATTCCGTGCTTGTAACAACCGGATGAGTTGTGGATTGTGGTGGTTCGGGATGTTGGGGTCACCAACCCAATGCTCCCTAACACTCTGCGGAGTGTGGAAAAACTCACCTGTGGATGGGGGTCCTATGCTTCCGAGGGAGGTAAGTGTTTTTGGTTTTTGATCACTTGAGCACTTGAGAGGGTAAAGGGCCGAGTGATAAGTGCCCCTGTTATGTAGGACGACTTCTAAGGCTCAGGGAAGCTTATAGGGGCTCTGAGGCAGTAAATTCCCTGTTGACTGCAGAGGAATGCGATCACAATGTCTTTTTGTGGAAAGACGATTTTGTACCACTCTGCGGAGTGATAGTTTTGCTTGTTATTATGAATAAAGTATTTGATTTCGGAATTGTTTGTTATGTGCTAAAGATTGAGTTTAACGAACCTAGTTTAACAACTAAGTAATAAAAAGAAGCTGTTAAAAAAAAAAGAAGTCCAAACAGCGTGGCAGTATGCTTTGCTAATTAGAAAACTAAAGCAAACCCAATCGAGGAAAGTGGGAGGCTTTGATCTTGACGATTGAATGCTATGGCTGGGTGGACTTGATAAGTCGGGTAACTTTCAAACACTAGATAGAGCTGATTGAATCGTGACCCTCTCAATATCGGTAGGATTAGTTACCAGGTTTAATACTGTTTTAAGGGGCTGGAGCTGAGATTTTACCTTATGGATAGAGGGTTTGAGTTACACTCTCCCCCATCTCTTACTCTCTTTGAACCAAGTGCAGTGTTAACCTCACTTTTGTCTTTGATTGATTACAGAGTGGTCTTTCTTAAGTGGGCGTTAAATTGCTATTAGGGGTGACTGGTCGTACTTTCCCTATGAAGTAGAACTAAGATTCCCATGTTTAACTAAGCCCTAGGTTTTCCATGGGGAGACTGGATGGTGATATGCATGGATATGAATTTTGGTCGACTACTAAGAGGACTCCTCTAGGTCTGTTTGAGGAGGCACCTCACACATAGGGCCCACACATATGCCCAACAATCAAAATCTCTTCTAGACGTCAAAATTCTTTCACAATCAATAATATGTTCTGCAACAAACTCTCTGCACCCATAAGCATCCATCTTTTTATTCTTTTCATCCATTGCACATCCTTCGATCGGAATATCATCCAAGAAGGGCATTGTCATTTGTAGTATAAAATCCACGAGTACCTTATTTATAGAATTTGTCATGTGTGTTACTAAGTTCGTTGCACCTTGTGGGAGAGTACACATCTGTACTAACTCGAAGGGAGTCTTCATGGTTGTGATGTCCTTGCTTTCAATTGCAAGCTGAAACTAATCATACCCTGAGTAAAGATCACCCAAAGAATAGATCACTCTGCCTACAAAAGCCTCTGTAAATTCATAAATCACAGGATTTGCATCCACATTTCTTATGGTCACTTTATTGATTGGCTGCATGTCTTGAATAAACCTCAAAGCGCCATTTTTTTGTGCCATAATAAACCAACGATTTGAGAATGGGGCTGAAGAGAGCTCCAAGATCTTCATGTGTATCTTTTCATTTAGCAAATCCATTAGCTTTGACAAGTAAGCTTTAGGCATTGGAATAGGCCTCAAGTTCCATGGTACATGTGGCACAATAAATATTACCATAGGAGAGACAACATTCGTATCCACACAAACTATTTCAGCTGGCTGAAATGCAAACGCTTTTCCATGTCTAGCCAACATTTGCATTAAACAGTCTCTTTAAGCAAGAAAAGAAACCCTTCTGCACTAACTTTCAGTTCTTGTAATATTTCAGCTATAAATTGATGACCTATATCTTTAGGAACCCGTAAACTTGGCTGCCTTGACACTTTCTCCCTCATTGTCCGGTGGAAGTAGTAAAGCAACTAGTTTCACTTTTTTGTCAACCGTCTTATATTTTGTCTCCACAATCGCTTCAGCCCATTGTAATTCTTCCTGCTGAGCAAACAATGCTATAACATTATATATGTCCAGAGAATATATTAAGAACACTCTATTTTCAGCCTCATTTTCTGCATGTATGGTTGCTAAAATTTCAGCCATAGTGTCAATAATATTCAACCCATAAAAGAGGCTTGAAATGCCTTCATTTTCAGCTAACAATCCCAATCCTCTTAGTTCCTTAGCATCCCATTTCATAGATATACGTTCAACCTTCCATATAGCTTCCATAGGCTTAAACTAACATGAATTGTTTGCTATAAACTGAGAATAACTAGTAGTAAATACATGCTTCATTCCATTAGGAGGCGAATACATCTTTTGAACAGTACTACTGTAGCCCTGCATTACAGTAGTGCTCGATGAAAATCCGGTTCTTTGAATTCCCTTGCATTTGGAGGCAAAGGAGACTCTTGAAACACATCCCGATTCCTAGGATAATTATAGTAGTGCTCAATGAAAATCTAGTTCTTTGAATTCCCTTGCATTTGGAGGCAAAGGAGACTCTCGAAGTGTATCTCGATTCCTAGGATGATTAACACAAATGGTAAGAAATTGGATTGCTTTCCTCCTATCCTTGCTTTTGACTCTTGTATAAGTAGAACCATCATCAAGCACTTTTGTTTCCATATGCACCCCTGTAGTATAGGGTTGTCCCAAAATCACTACATATGAGGAACTATCTTGCACAAAGAAGCACTACTCTTCTTGTACATCACCAGTCGTCACTTTTACATTAGGACACGTAGCATAGAGCTCCCTTAAAGAATTATTTACAGCCTTCATACGTCAACCATGATCAGTTTTCAGAGGCCTTGTACCATTCTCATACAATCCACGCTTAATGACATTAATCTCAGACCTGTGGTCAAGTAAAGCAAGATAAGGAGTTTCACGCTCCCCTATTTTCACCACCATTTCAGTGGTAGCCCTTGTCCAGTGATTTCTTGTGTAATGACTGTGAGGAATAAATCATGGATTCTCTTCCTCATATTGTTGCATCTGTCTTACTCCACCATGCATATTGCTACAAGACAATGCATTTTCAGTCACTTTTTTCTCTTTTCCACATGCTGCCCATTGATTAGCAACATCCTCCATTGATAAACCAACAGTTTCATCATGCTCATATTCAGCCCGAATGCCCAACAAGCCAATTTCCTCTTTAAATTGTAGCAATTCTCTAAGAAATTGACTCTTTCTCTTAATTATGTCAATGATTTCGTCATGAAATTCCTGCTTGGCAATGCCAAGCACGCTTATATCTCGGCTGCTTGCCCTTCTTTTTGCTCTCTTGTCTACTATCCTGCTTCTGCTTCTACCAATCTCTTCCATAACATGCTTGGGAGGTGGTTAATTTGCAGCTTTAGGCTGATCCACACTTCTTCTTGTCACTCTCTTAGATGTGCTTGCATTATCTTCATCTCTCTTTTGTTTCTCTTTCATAAGTACATTCGTGTTTTACACGTTTGCTAAATATGCATACATTGAATATGCATCTACTGGTGATTCCGAGTCAGTTATGTCACGAATATCTTGCCCTACATGAGACATTTCACTATCAATATCCTTTCTCTTTTCAGCTGCATGCAAAGCATGTGTCCATATTGCAGCTTTCAGAACAATTATCAGTTAGCTAGGCATTCTATCCAACTGTAGACCAAAAGTAGTAGCATGTACAGCTGCATAAGTATTTCGGATATCCAAGTCTTCCAACAACTTTTGCATACCTCCTTTTTCAAAATTCAAAGCAAGAGGCAATCTCGTTTTTTGTGCATGGATCTTGCCATCTTTCTAAAAGATGAGCTGTTGTGCCAAGGCCTCTTGATAAGTAGCACAATCCTTCCTTTCTTATGCTGCAAACTATCACACCATATATATCTTTTCCTTGGTTTAGGGGCTGCAGCCCATCCCCTTTTCTCTTGTCCTTTCTCATCTAAGTTTGTGACATTCAATTGAAGATTCCGCACGCCTTTACCCAATTCATCTAATACATCTTTCCTAACAGTTGGAATATCAGGTGTAGCCATAGGGTTAGCAACGGAAGAGTGGCATATTGGATACCTCAACTGTTTTGCTCGTAACAGTGGGCAAGCTAGATACATGCAATCTTTTTCTTCTTCTATACTTTTTCACCAATACAACAATAATATCCTTAACATTTCTCCACTTTGTTTTAAGCTCTCTCTTTGTAGTCTGATTCTCTAACAAATCATCAAGCTTCTCTTGAAGCTTAGGATTTGCCGCTTGTATAAACAATTTAATTTTTCGACTTACAAGAGCCTGGTTTTTTGCAAGATCTAATTGCCCAATCCAACTTTCAAATTCTCTTAGTAACTTTGTAGCCACAAGACCCTTATTGGGTTTTAGAATCCACTCTTGGAAAATCTTGCGGGTAATCAAACAGGTGTCTTCAATGCAAATTTTTTCTCAGAGTGTCTTTTTGAAAGCTACCCAGTCAGCATCTCGTATGTACAATTCAATAACTTGGGTTTTCAATTCATGTATCAATCATAAAATCTTCTGCCAAGTTTGCCAAAGCTTTTACACAATATAAAGACAAAGCTCAATGATTCGAAGCACTATGTATTTTTTTTTCCAAGTAAAATGTGGCTGATTATATTACTCAAAAAAACTGATTACAACGGAGTGCTCATGCTCAACAGACTAGTTGGAGCTGATGCAAAGTCACAAATACATCATGTATACAAGTCTCTCAGGGCGGTCTGTGGGGTATGGGGGTAAGAAGCCGTTGGGGGGGGGGGGGGTGTATTGCCAACTGGGGCTGCCTGCTTGCATTACAGAAAACTAGTCCTAGCTGTCCCAAGTGGGCATGAAATGACAACGGAGCTCCTGTCGAGCCTTGGACTCGCTCTGCACCTGATCCCAACGGCCGCAAAGAGAGTGGATGACGGAGGTCCAGAGCTTTGCTAAGGTCGCTTGTACTGAAAGTCTCTTTTCGCCAAAAGCCTCTTGATACTGCGCCACTCCCTATGATCTCCCATATCTCCGAACGGTCTGCTGTGGGCTCCAGTACCTGGCGGATGGGTAGAGCCTCCAAACCGACCATTGCGCACGACCCTACCTCAATAATGAATATCGTGTCCTGCATCCGAGCCTCATACAGAAGGTGACGGCCCTGGCTGATTGCCTGCCAACAGAAAGCTCTCCATAAGATACATCCAAGGCTGGGTGCTATGCGGCGAAAGATGCGGCATGTTCCTCTCCATACAGTGGTCTGCCCTCCCAGATCCAAAGGTGCCACTCCTTGAGCTCCTTCCAGAAAACATAGGGGTCAAGTCGCCATGTCTTCCCTTGAAGGCCCACCACCCGAATCTTCCTCCACGAGAGGGCGGCTATCCCCTCGTCTTGTTGCCCTTTATCAAGGGCCAGACGCCCCCCCTCCTGAACGGCAAAGAAAGTCCCCTGCGGGGCGCCGCCCACTCTACTTGCCACCTGTAGGGGGAAGCTTGCTGGTGAAAACCTAGCTGCCCATACCTCCCCGGGCTTTATCGGCTCTCGTATTGGGGGTGCAAGCCACTCCAGAGGTATGGCTGCACCTATCTTCCTTCTCCTCAACTCCACTCCTCTTTGGCAGCCTAATACTCGTTGCAGCACCTCCTCGTCCGCCATCCTGTACACCTCCCGCCATGTCCTGATGGTATGAGTCGGCGGGCCGGCCTCCCAACCAGCCCACTGAATGTGGGGGCGCTCGCCGATCTATGCCCCTTCTCAATCTTTGACCTGGGGGTTCTAGATCACCGGTTAACGGTCTATCTTCTCCTGGCAGCTTGGGGGGCTCTGGATTAGGGCCTTTCGGAGGCCCTACCACACGCGGAGTAAGCTGCGTAGGAAAGGTGATTTTGGGGGGGGGGGTGATTTGGGTTGACGTGAAGATCCATCTCAGGGATGGCCTCCACTCACCGCCAAGCCTCGGTCTACAGTCCTGAAGGCCCTCCTGCAATAAGACCTTCCAGGTCCGCCCGCCTGGTGTGAGTCCGCGGACAACTAGCTTGCCCAAGAGAGCCATACTCTGATGCTCTCGGTCTATGATCCCAAGCCCTCCCTCTGACCGATGTCGTATGATGGTTGCCCATGCCACCTTGGCCTTGGAATCCGTGGAACCATCTGACCCTGACCAAAGGAAATTCCGCACTAGGCAGCGAAGCTGCACTATGCATGATGAGGAGAAGCACCAACACGAGGCGATGTACCAGGCCGTCGCTAGGAGGACCTAGTTAACCACCAGGGCTCGGCCGGCTAGTGAGAGGCGAGCCGTACTCCAGTAGGCGAGTTTCCTCCGAATAGAGTCAAGGACAGGAAGAAAGTGCTGGGCAGGAGTGACGTTGAGTCCCACCTAGAACCCTAGGTATCGGACGGTTTGCACCCATCTAAATCCGAGGTGGACGCTCCACTACGTGCTAGAGTCCGGATCTGTGAGGAAACCGATTGACTTTCGCGAGTTGATTTTCGCTCCCGCTGCAAAATAGAATACGTCAAGAGCCAGCCTTACTCTCTCCAGCATCAACTCATCGTCCTCGATGTAGAGTGCTGTATCATATGCATACTCTTGAGTCTAACAACTCAGTTTACTCTCTCACTGGAAGTCGGAGGCCGTGTAATCTGCTCACACGTGATGTGAGGAAGTGAGACATTGCCTCTGCAAAGAGTAGAAATAGGCATGGGGCCAAAGGGCAGCCCTGTCGAACCGATCTCTCCAGCCGAAACTCCTCCCCTTACCTTGCACCTATGAGAACCCTGCTAGTGGCCGATCTGTAAAGGGCGGAGCCCCGCAAATCCTAACCTGGGGGAATCCCAATCTCACCATGGTGCCCTCTAGGAAATTCCAATCCACCCTGTCATAAGCTTTCTCGAAATCCAAGAGTAGTACGGCTAGTCTCTACCCACTATGTTGAGTCCACTTTGTCGCCTCAAAGAAGGTAAATACATTGTCTAGGATGCTTCTATCCTGGACAAAGCTTGTCTCCACTGACAATAAGGTGATTGGTCTCCACTGGGAAAGCTCCAACTGGTCTCCCCCTTTGGGAGAAGACTGATAAGGCGTGCCGAAAGACTCCTTGGCATCTGTCTTGAAGTGAAAATCTCTTGGAAGGCCATTAGTAGGGGGTCCTTCACCACTTCCCAGTAGGTAGTGAAAAGGGACTTAGACAGGCCATCACCTCTCGGGCATTTCTGCCCATCGTGTGTATGGAAAGCCTTCTCTCGTTCCTTTGCTGTGAAGGGGGCTAGGAGGGAGCGTCCCATTTCCTCTGTGACGAGGGATAGGATGTGATCCCAAACCTGTTGTCTACATCTCTGTCCTCTAGCTGAAGCTGTCTCCTTTGAAGCACTATGTATTGATAGAACTTGAGAAGGTAAACAAAATCTTGGTATGGAACTCAAAATACACTTCAACCGTGTGTATTCCTGATTATTATAGTGGTTATAAGCTGATTGTTTGATGGCTAAACTCCAAGACAAAATGGTTCTTGGATTATCTAGATAATGTCTACTATTACTTGGAAGCAAGCTCCAAGCATTAGATCTCCTAGAGGTCCCTGTCATATAAAAAATGCGCATCAAACACTAGCTTCCTCTCTATTGCTCAAATGGCAAATTTGATGGTTCCATTGGCTCCAAAAGGGGGGGTAAAACGCTAGGATACCTAGTTCGAATTCTCCCGGATCGCTCCTTTGCTCTCCTCTCATCCAAAGTACTGTTTGTTGCCTGAAAATTGTGATTGAACGTGGCATAAATTCAGGAGCTCTTTTTTTTGCGTAAGATCTCCCAAACTGGTTAAAAAGCAACTTGCTTTTTGCATGTCACCCTATTCTAGAAGTTTTCTATACATTTTTAGAATAATTATAAGAAATAATATAAAAAAATAGGCTAAAATTGTCCAATAACATCCTATCTTTAAACCATCCATACTATGGATATTAACACTAATGACTAATATAACATTGACTCTAAAGATTAATAAGAAAGCCGGATGATGATACACTCTAGGGTTTTTCATACCGTGTTTGCGTAGCGGCACGACACTGTGCATCCCCATATAAAATAACAAACATAGTGTACACATCAGAGTGTATTGAATCAAGCGCATTGGACTTCTTAACAACACCAAGAGTAATAAGGAGACTTCACATGTTTTCCATATATGCAATCATTACAAATTTCGAGATCAGAGCCTTTTATATCAAATCTTCCTAAAGAGGAGAGAATTTGAAGGCCCTTTTGGCTCATATGGTCAAGTCTTTCGTGCCAAAGTTCCATTTGTGAATGAACTTAAGCCATAGCCAAGAACTTGCTAGATAATGCTTTATAATGCAAGTAATACAAAGTTCCCTTTTTCTTTAACAATCAGCATAGAGCCCTTGTGGACCTTCCAAGATCTACCACCAAAGGTAGTAAAATACCCTCTTGCATCAAGGTGCCCTTTAGACTTTTCTTTATGCCAAGTACATATCTAACATCCTGTAAAATCAGCTCTTGGTTGTTTTCAAGAACCAAATGAATGGTATGTACACCCTCTACCTCACATGCATAATTGTTGCCGAAGTAAACCTTGCGTAGGCAAGCTGCAATGTATTCAAGGAGGAAGTAACATGAAAAGAGGCACTGTTGTTGACTATCCATGATTGAAACAGCCCATCGTGAGTTGAAAGTAAGGCATCGATTACTTCCTTTTTGGTGATGTGCATATCACCTGCTCTTGCCATAATGTCTACATTGCATGAGGTTGCAATAAGTATCTCCCCATGTCAGAGAGCTCTTCAATGACCACACTAGATGCAACATTTGCCTTTGCAACTTCTTTTGAGAGAGAGTTGTCATAATCTTTTTTGTTATCCTTCTTTTTCTTTCCTTTGTGTTTCTTTCTTTCTTGCTCTTTCTTGTAATACCGACACTTAAGCTTTTCATGCCCTTTACGTCCACATTGATAGCAAGTAATATCTTGTTGTTTGCCCTTACTTTTACTTCTACTTTTGTCTTTATTTGTTGCATTATTCCTTTTCTCTGATCTACCTCTAAGATGATAGGCTAAACCACTGCTTTCTTCATTGGTCTTTCTTTTGATCTCCTCATTGAGGATAGAGTCCCTAACACCATCAAAGGTTAAATCAGTGTTGTTGCTAAGTGAAACAACCAAAGCCTCCTAGCTATTAGGTAAATTCATAAGCAAGAAAATAGCTTTCAGTTTATCATTGAAGGGCTGCAAACTAGAGTCCTGCAATTGACTCAAATTCCCTGTGAAAGCACTCAAATGCTAAGATGTTGGCTTAGACTCATCCAAGTCCATGTTCACAAGCTTGTGCATGAGAGGCACTTGATTTACTAGAGTTGTATTTTCATAAGTATCCATTAATAAAACACAAATAGTTTGATGTGGGCGATAGGGTGAAAGATGCATGCGATAGTGTGGAAGACCCTGTGGAGGAGAGAGATCAAAATGCAGGCTATCAGATGTGGGCGACAATACTTGGATGATGGCGATAGCTCCAAAGACCCCAGATGACAGTAAACGCTGCATGGATTGGGTTGCCTACAGCTAGGAAGGATCGCATGGCAGCAAACACAAGTTTGGTAGTGATAGGATTAACAGGCGACAACTGGATGTGGGTGATGGAGGTTGAAATCAGGTACTAGATAGTAGCAGTTAGCAATGGGAAGCTCTAACTGCCATGATGTCCTTCATGACTGGGGTGTAGGCAGTAGAGATATGACTCGTGAAACTTGCAAAAACGAGATTAAGGGAGAGTTGTGGGCAACATGTCTATTTATAGAAAGTTTGGGAGCACCCAAATTAGAGTTTGGCATGTGAGACATAGTTACTCTCTAGGATCGCGTTTCTTTTCAAAATAATAAGGCTCATTTATTAATTAAGTGTGTGTTTTGGGGTTGTTTAAGTCAGACTATTTAGCTCAATCTCCCTCTCAGGCCCAAAATACCCCAAGTCATTCCACCCCAAAGCAACAAGGGCATCGGGCAAAGGGTGCACATTAGCTACTCTGTGACCTACCAAGAGTACAGGAGGGGAGATGATTATCTTATCGAGGGACCCCAAGTAATCATCCCAAAGAGGCCAGGGCATCAGACAAAGGATGCTCGTCGGCTGCCCAGGGGCTTACCAAGTCCTGCAAAGGCGGATGGAATCAACAATGGGTTTTTTTTCGTTTTTGTTTTTTTAAAGGGTTTTTTAAAGTTTGTCACAAGATTTAGCACTAACTGAGGGTTTTAAATCAGTATTCGTCTCATTGAGTCATTGTGTTCCAAGGTATGAAAAATAAGAATGGGAATCCCCACTATCTTTATAAAACAAGTAAAAGTAGCCCACGCACAACTAGGATAAGTGCTTAGGGATTATCTAAGGGTGTGTATATGCCAATCATATGGAGAAAATGTGGAGAGACAAGTAATACATTGCGTGAGCAAGCAAGACAAGCAAAGCCAATATGCAAGCATAGGGAAAAATTGCCTTTGGAGATTGCCATGTGCAATGCTACGAGTATGGTGGATCTAAAGTCTATTACTCCAAGGGTGATCGAAAAGGGATAAATGCGCACAAATACATGTTTACATGAGTAAAATGCCAATACATGGGGTAATGCAAAAAAAGTTGTAAGTTTTCATGCTCGTGCAGAATACGATGCAATAAAGCTACTTGGACAATGCCCTCGCAAGAGAATTGTTCACTTGCCCAAGTGTCCTTTTACAATCATGTCATCTTGACAATGCAGATGAAATTATAAATGTCATAATGTATAATACAAAGTAAATAAATATTTGAGAGAAAAGAAATCGTATGTATCTATCACTATCAAGAGAAGGAGATTGCCCTCTCTCAAAGTGGAAGGAGAAGTAAGAGGGAAGTACCCTCTCCTTGTGAATTTGAAGAAGTAGAGGAGAGTGTACCCAAGCTGATCCGAGGTAGAAGATACTATAGAACCGGTTGTTGACTGCCTTGGTCAAAATTTCAGCAAAATTGTCACTTGAAGATACAAACTCTAGGCAAATAGTGCTTAGCATACCCTGCTCTTTAATGAAGTGAAAATGAAGAGCCATGTGTTGTGTCCGAGGTGCAATGATCGGATTATTCCGCAAGGGCAATGGTACTTTGGTTGTCACAGTAGACAATGTTAGGCACCTCACAAGGAAATTGAAGCGCAACTAGTAAGTTCCTCAGATAGATGGCTTCAATGGTACCATCAAAGAGAGCCTGATACTTTGCCTATGTCGTACTCTTGCTTACGGCTAGCCCTAGAGATGTGTACCATGCCCAAGATAAAGAGGTAGCCGCCATGGGAACATTGGATGTTAGGATCTCCTATCCAGACAAAATTAGTATATCCTTGCATGCATAAATCATGACAATAAGGAAGTCTATAATTATAAGTATATCTTAAATATCTTAACACACGAAGACAAGCAATCCAATGAGACATCCCAGGTGCATTAAAATATTGACTATGTAAACTAACTGAGTATGGAAGATTGGGCCTAGTATTTATCAACCAAAGTAGCTTCTCTACAATAGAGTGATAGGTGTGAGCATCAAAAGACTCTGACCCAAGGTATCCGTATGTAGATGGACAGTGGGATCGAGAGACAAGGCCAGTGGCCATGTTTGATTGGTGCAATACTATTTCAGCTGTAGGGCGTACTTTTGGTATGACAAAAAGATACTTCCCTAGGATCGAATAATTTTCATCCCCAAGAAATAAGACAACAAATCCAAGTCAGTCATCTCAAATGTAGGGTAAATCTTTGCCTTGATTTTGGTTATGGCCGTAGAATGTGAGCTAGTGAGAAATACATCATCAACATACAGTAGGATATAGCTGACCCCCACGCATGTGGTGCACACATATAGATTTGGGTCATAGGGGGTAGAATGGTATCCATGAGTCTATAAGAACTTGTCCATCCTACGGTACCAAGACCTTGGTGATTGTTTCAGCCTATAAAGAGCTTTCCACAAGCGAAATACCTTATCGTTTCGGTTAGTAGACGAAAAGCCAGGGGGTTGCTTCATGTAGACTTCTCCTTTAAATAACCATTTGAAAAGACACTTTTGACATCCATCTAATAGATTGGCTAACTGATGTCAACCGAGTGGTGGGTGCGAAGGTTTCTTCATAGTCAATGCCGTGCTTTTGCTTGAAACCTTACACTTCAAGCTGAGCCTTGCATTTGTTTAAGTACCATTAGCTTTTAGTTTGGTTTTAAAATTCCATTTCATGGCGATGATTTGTGGCAATCCGCCAAGTTTTAAGTCCCATTTTAGTCGATACTATCTAGTTTTTTTTCCATGGCCTCATGACACTGAGGGTCGTGGAGAGCCTCTTGCCAATTGTCTGGCTCGGAATGTGCAAAGTAATCAACTGTACACACTGATGTTTATGAAGCCTAAAGGACGAGCCGAGCAGACCTTCTAGGGCTGGAGTGGAATTTGGTGGAAGAATCCTTGAATCCCACATGGTCTGTTTGTATACCAACAAGGTAACGGGTCTCATGGAGGGGGCATGGGAGCTGAAGTGTCTTTAGGAAGGTTAGGAGCAAGCAGTAGATTTGGCTTAGAAGGCATGATCTCAAAGGATGAGAGGAGATGAGGACACATAGTCCAATGCAAAAGATTGCACAATGGCTCTCTCATCAAAGGTGACATCCCTCCTAATGATCACCTTGTTCGCTTCAAAATAATAGCCCACAAAGATCAAGAGATGTTGGAAAATGACAGTCACCTATGGAGGAGAGAAAAGAGAGAGAATGAGAGTGTGCTGAAGCAAAAGAGTAGAGTGTACTTGTTGCTGAACTGAAAGAATGAGAATGAAAGATACAAGATAGGTCTAAGATAGACCTAGCTCTAACTCAACTAAAGTTAACTGACTCTAACTTTAACTCTAAGAGTGGTGACACAACTTATAAATTTAGTTGTGTTCACACTAAAAATTGAAAAAGAACTAAAGACTAAAACATTGGGCACTACCCATAGAATTGGCAAATTCTAACACCCCTTGTAGTGCCAATGTGGTAAAGTACATGAATGATCAATCATCAAAGGGTAGCAAGTTTAAGGACTTGCGAAAAGCCTCAAACTTCTCACGAGGTAGTGCTTTGATGAGAATGTTTGCAAGATTTTCTTGTGTAGGAATATACATCAAGTTGTTCTCTCCTGCATAGCATCTCTCTCTGACATAATGGTAATGGATCTCAATATGTTTTGTGCAAGCATGAAATATAGGATTTCACGCTATTATACAATATAATAGCACTCTAACTTCTAGAAAGAATGGGTGTAGGATCCTTCAATGGTAAATGTAGATCAACCAACAATTTGTGCAACCATACATATTCCATTCTTGCTATGAAGGCTGCCCTCTACTCAGCCTCACAGGACAAGGTAGCCACTGTAGGCTATTTCTTGCTTAGCCATGAAATGCATGAACAATCCAGAAAAAAACAATGTCCACTAGTAGACTGCTTAGTGTCTCCATCACCAGTCCAATTTGAATCACTGTAAGCATGAAATTGCAAGTCTCCCCCTTGGAAAATAATAATGCATGTGATTGAGTATCTTGCAAGTATCTAAAGATCCTCTTAAGAGCTTACCAATGTATAGTCCATGGGCTATGCATATACCTGCTCACCTGAGATATTGCATATTGAATGTCAGGGCGTGTGTTGCAAAGATAAATAAGTCAACTTGGCTGTAAATTGCAACATCAAATGTCTCTTCACCATCATGCATAGACAACTTTAAGCCTAGCTCCATAGGAGCACAAATAGGTTTGCTATCTTGTATATTAAACCTATGTAACAGCTTATCCACATACTGTGATTGTGACATGATGATACCATGCTGATTGTGGGTGAACTGAATCCCCAAATAATAGTGTAGACAACCCATATCTGACATAGCAAATGCATGTGCTAATTCAGCCTTGAAATCTGCAATTTTAGCTTTTGAAGGTCTAGTGAGCAGCATGTCATCTACATAAAGAATGATAATTAGCAAGGCCCCCCCTTCAATCTTAATGTATAGAGTGGGAGCAGTTGGACTGTTTTTTGAACCCATTGCTTGCCAAATATGCATCAATTTTAGAGCACCATTTATGAAGAGCCTATTTGAGACCAAAAAGAGCTTTGTTTAACTTGCATACCATGTGCTCTTTCCCCTTAACCACAAACCCTAGAGGTTGTGACACACAAACATCCTCATGCAAATCCCCATTCAAGAATGCTGTCTTAATGCCCAATTGATGTACCTTCCAACCATAATTTGCAGCTATAGCAATTACAGATCTCACTGTACTCATACGGGATGTAGGAGCAAAAGTCTCTTCCCTTGCGTTTGAGTTTAAAAACTTATTTTGTGCCAATGGCCTTCTTGCCAAGTGGTAAATCTGCAAGATTCCATGTAGAGTTAGTGGCAATAGAGTCTAACTGATCCTGCATGGCCTACATCCAACGTACATATTGTTGAGCTTCATCCAAGGAAGTAGACTCATCATCATCCAATAGTAAGCTCATAAATACATGCTCATCACAATTATCTACTTTCGTAAAATTAGCCAAATAGGCTCCCTCTGCATCATGTGTTGCAAGGGGTTGCCTCATAAATTTTGGTTAGAAGGCCTTCAGTGTGTAAATTATGTGTTGAATCGTGTACCCACTAAGACACTAAAGACCATCACCCCGTTTGAAGCTTGGCATGGCAAGAAACCCAAGGTTGGCTACTTTCGGGTGTTTGGTTGCATAGCCTACTGAAGCTTGATGACAAGGCTGTAAAATGCATACTTACTGACTATAGTTCGGAAAGTAAGGGCTATCGCTTGTATGACCCACGCACAAAGAAAGTTTTTGTCAGTAGGGATATCATATTTGCTGAAAATGCTGCATTTTCACATGATCAATTTCAAATGCGAGCCACCCATGACATTGGTGATGTCTTTGAGGGTCTCTTGCCACTTTCTTTGGAGTTCGTGCCTACTGTAAATGGCTGAAAAGGCATAATACAGCAAGTTGTTGTTGCACCATATGTGCCTGAACAGCAGGGTATTGATGATGGTTTGCTACATGCAATGGAAGATGCAATATAGCATGAAAGAACTGCTATAAATGTACCAAAAACAGTCGTGAGATGGATATTTCAAAGTCTCCAAGAGAGTAAAATGGACGCTCCTTTCATCTCCAAGAGTGCAATTCTTCCTTCACAATTCAGCACATGATTTATACACTGATGGCCTTCTAACCAAAATTTATGAGGCAGCCCCTTGCTTTTGAGCATACGAGTCATCTCCATAAGAGTGCGATTCTTCCTTTCAGCAATATCATTCTGCTGAGGAGTCATTCTAACAGTGGATTGATGCATAATGCCATGATCAAGTAAATATGTCTCAAAATCACGAGACATGTACTCCCCCCCTCTAGTTGTGTGAAGTGTCTGCACTTTCAAGCCAGTTTCAGCCTCAAGCTTTGCAACAAGATGTTTAAAATGCGTAAACACATCAGATTTTTCTTGTAGCCCATATACCCATGTATATCGAGAGTAGTCATCAATAAATGTAACAAAGTAAAAATGACCTCCAAGTGTACGTGTCCTCATGGGACCGCAAACATTACAGTGAATAAGCTGCAATTTCTGGATAACACGCACTGCACCATCCTTTTTGAAGGCAAATCTGTGCATCTTGCCCAAAATACATCCCTTGCATGCATTAGGTGGAGTCTCCACTGGAGGCAAGGCATCTACCATATGACATCTCTAAAGGGTCATCAAACTCCCAAAACTCATATGTCCATAGCGGGCATGCCATAGCTCCACGTTTTGCATAGCGGACAATAGAGTAGTGATTGCCAGAGCATCATGAGACTATGCGTCATAGATATCCAACAAAAGCAAACCCTTATATCGGGTCCCAGACAGCGTGAGTGCATAATTCATCTCTTTGTCTTTGACAATGCATTTGTTATCCTCAAAGATGACGTGAAAGCCATGCTTGTTAAAAGCAGAGATAGACAACAAGTTCTTTGTAATGCTAGGCACAAATAAGACTTCTAGAAGCATGAAGTCAAAACCATCCATAATAGCAGTAATAGCGATTGTCCCAATGCCACAAATATCATAATTGTTGTTGTTCGCACATGTAACATGCTTCTCAATAGGGGCTGAATGCAAAGAGGAAAACAAACATTTCCTAGAAGTGATGTGCTTTGAAGTTCCATTGTCAAAATACTATGTTTGCTATGTTTCAGCAACATTAAATGCTGAATCAGCCATTGAAGAATCATAACTGCAAGTCAGAAATGCATAGTTTTTCTCCACAAAGTTGGTTGAAGTATCACCATCAGTAGATTTGTTGGATAGCCAAACTGGAGTTCTTTTTCTTCTCTTTGGCTAATCTCTTACGGCATTCATTAATATAGTGACCCGACTTCTTGCAATAATGACATTTTCCCTTCTTTTTAGAACTTTCTATGTCTTGGACACCCTTATTTGATGGTTGTCCAACATCACGCTTTTGCTGATTTTTTGCAATTTGCTTGACTTTTCCTTTGCCTTTGAACTTGAAAAGCATAGCCACATCTCTTGAACACAATGCAACATTCTTCCAAGTCTGTCCCTCTTGCAACAAGAGGCCTTCCAACTCCACAAATGTAAGGGGTTGTTGCTTCTCCTAGAGGTGTGGAAACCAAGTACGACTCAGGAAGAGAGTTCCATGTGATGTTTACCAATTCAACATCCTGAATGATTTCATCCACATTGAGTAGTTGCTTGCGCAAATCTTGTATGCGAGTAAGGTGATTTGTCGTGCTATTACCCTCATCCATGTTCACGTTGGCCAACTCTCTACGGAGATAAGATATTTTGGTCTCGTAACGTGTTGCAAACATTCAATCAAGTACATCCCATGTTGATTTTGAGGTCGTATAAGACCGTATGTATGAAATGATCAATCTTTTCATTGACAAGGAAATCAAAGAAAGTGCATGTGTCTTTTTTGAGTTCCATCTCCTCTAATTCTCGGTAGGAGGGGGCAGTAGCACTAGCAACTTGTCCTCTAGTGTTACCTTGAGGTGTTTGAGGTGCAAGACCTCCTGGTCAGTTCAAATCACCTGTAACATAGTCCCACAAGTCCTTCGCTACAAGAAGGTTGTAGACCATAAAACTCTACAACAGGTAGTTTGATCCATCAAGTTTGTCCTCCTGAGTGAGGACACCAAGGATATTACTCTGATCATTAGTCCCCTGACGTGCCATGCTATCAATAATGGACAGAAATTTGCAGCCTAATACTTCTCTATTGAAGTATAGATTGTACTCCTCAGAGTACCAAAAATTCCCCTGGGATTATGCAACAAGTATCAAATTGTCACACAAATGCCAAAGTGTGCCCAATTTGACCAAAAACAGCACTCAGCCAAGAAATAACAGCAATGCACTGATGTACCACACTTGCCTCGTAATATGTGCCCTCAAAAGTACAAGTTACAACAGCTTAATACTGATTCTTACAAAAATTTACTGAACTTCCCTAAAATTTTCTGCTCAATCTAATTGTAACAGCAATTAAATGCTGTTGTACCGCTTGTTTGCTCCCTTGCAATGCATGTCAGGCAAAAGCCCCAAATTTCTTCCTAAAATTTCAAAGAAATTGAGGAAATTTGTACCTTATAGCTTGAATTTATGCAGCAATGTCACCTCGGGGTGCATGCCAACAGTGACTAGCAGCTAGAGTTTGCGTCATGATGCGTGCCATAGCCTCTTGGACAAAAGCCCTAAATTACTTGCACAAATGGTGATGAAATTGTGCAATATCAGCGTTTCCAATGAAAATTCGCACATGGGATTGCAAATTGGGCAAAAGCCCTAAAATTTTTGGTGGGAATGTCAAAGAAATTGTGAAATTTCTTCAAATTGGTTGTCAATTTGAACTCAAGGAGTGAAAATTGACAAAACCCCCAAATTTTGGGCAACACGAGCTGAGATTTGGAAAGAGATGGCCAAAATGGATGGGAAATTGCAGAAATTTCGAAAAGACCACAAATTTGAAAATTAGGGCTTTTGCACTTTTTAGGATTTGAAGAAAATCTTAGGCAGGGTTGAGAATATGGCGGGCAGAGGTGAGAAAATAAGGGGCTGTGTACGAGACTGCACGTAGGGCTGGACACAGGCTGAAAACAGTAGCAGTTGGTCCTTCTCTTCCTTGGGCAAAGAGCTGGTTGAAAGCAATAGGACCTTAGGTGGGGTGGCACCGGTTGACGGTGGCTGAATTGAATCTGTGCATAGAACCTTGCTCTGATACCAAATGTTGGAAAATAACACCCAGCTATGGAGGAGAGAAAAGAGAGATAATGAGAGTGTGCTAAAGCAAAAGTGTAGGATGTACTTGCTAAACCGAAAGAATGAGAATGAAAGGTATAAGATAGGTCTAAGATAGACCTAGCTCCAACTCAACTAGAGTTAACTGACTCTAACTCTAACTCTAAGAGTGGTAGTTGTGTTCACACTAAGAACTGAAAAAGAACTAAAGACTAAAACATTGGGCACTGCCCATAGAATTTGCAAATTCTAACAAGAGATCTGCTTGAGGGGTGAGCTTTCCTATCTTGTCATCAAGGGTTTGTGTATAAGCGCGACTATCAAAAACTCTGAAGTGAGAAACAATAGGTCAAGAGCCCAAAAATGCCTTGTATGGAGTCTTTTTAGGGACCATTGTAGGACATTGGTTAAGGATGTACGTTGAATTGTTAACAGCCTCAACCCAAAGGCATTGAGGAAGCTCACACGGTGGCAGTCAGCGGTGACGGGCGACGGAGTTTTTTTCACACGAAAAAACAAGAATTGTGTTTAGAGCATTTTGGTGGAAGGCTGGTTAGGTCAACCCTTGACCTAAACATAAGTTGTACTCACTCTATCTTTCATTCTAGCAAGTACACTCTTCTCTTTTTGCTTCAGCTCACTCTCTTGCTGTCATTGTCTCTCCTCTCTCTCTCTCCATAGCTGGCTGCCATTTTCCAACATTTGGTATCAAAGCAGCTCGTACGCGCAGATTCTGTTCAGCCATTGTCAGCCGGTGCCATCCCGCCCAAGGTCCTACTGCTGCCAGCTTGGTTCTCGGCTCGAGGAAGAGTTTTCAGCTGTTGTGAGGTGCTGTTGAAGTGGAGGAGGAGCTGTAGCTGAGCCGTCTCTTGTCTACTCCAGATCTGTCCAGTTCAGCCATCAGCTCCAAATCTGTCCATTTGCTCCAGATCTGTCCAGCTCAGTCATCTGCTCCAGATCTGCTGTTTTTAGCTTGCAAGCAGTCCAACGTGCAGTCCCACATGCAGGCCTACACACAGCCTGAGGAGCTGCTGTTTTGGAAGAGCTGCTGCTGTTTTCAGCTCTGCCCGCCATTTTCTTAGTCCTGCCCGCCAATTTCTGCAAACCCTAAAAAGTGCAAAAACCCTAATTTTCAGATTTGGGGTTAAATCATGTGTTAAATCGTGCACCCACTAAGGCACTGAAGATGATAACACCGTTCGAAGCTTGGCATGGCAAGAAACCCAAAGTAGACTTCTTTTGGGGTGTTTGGTTGCTTAGCCTATGCACATATTCCAAAAGAGCTTCGTGGGAAGCTTGATGACAAGGGTGTAAAATGCATATTTATTGGCTATAGTTTGGAGAGCAAGGGCTATCGCTTGTATGACCCATGCACGAAGAAAGTCTTTGTTAGTAGGGATGCCCTATTTGCTGAAAATGCTGCATTTTCACATGATCAGTTTCAAATACCAGCCACCCATGACATTGGTGATGTCTTTGAGGGTCTTTTGCCACTTATTTTGGAGTCTGTGCCTGCTGTAAATGGCAGGACAGACTTAATACAGCAAGCTGTTGCTGCACCATATGCTCCCGAACAGCAGGGTATTGATGATGGTTTGCCACATGCAGTAGAAGAAGCAGTACATCATGAAAGGGCTGCTGTAAATGCAGCCAAAACAGTCCCAAGATGGCTGTTACAGACTCTCCAGGAGAGTAAAATGGATGCTCCTATACCTCAACGCACTAGAAGGACTGTCAGAAATGCAGCAAATGATGCAGGGGGGACACATTTGATTGATTTTACGGAAGTAGATGATTGTGATAAGCATGTGTTTATGACCTCACTATTGGACGATGATGAGCCTACTTCCTTGGACGAAGCTCAACAAGATGTACATTGGATGCAGGCCATGCAGGATGAGTTAGACTCTATTGCCATTAACTCTACATGGGATCTTGTGGATTTACCACCTGGCAAGAAGGCCATGGGCACAAAATGGGTTTTTAAACTCAAACGCAAGGTTGATGGTACAATTGACAGGTACAAAGCATGGTTTGTAGCAAAAGGCTATGCACAAAAGAAGGGCATATATTATGAAGAAACTTTTGCTCCTACATCCCGTACGGTGAGATGTGTGATTGCAATGGCTGTAAATTATTGCTGGAAAGTACATCAGTTGGACATTAAGACAGCATTCTTGAATGGAGATTTGCATGAGGATGTTTATGTGTCACAATCTCCAGGGTTTGTGGTTAAAGGGAAAGAGCACATGGTATGCAAGTTGCATAAAGCTCTTCATGGTCTCAGACAGGCTCATCGTATATGGTACTCCAAAATTGATGCTTATTTGGCTAGCAAAGGGTTCAAAAATAGTCCAACTACTCCCACTATGTACATTAAGAATGGTTGGGGCGGGGGGGGGGGGGGAGGGAGGACTTGCTGATTATGATTCTTTATGTAGATGACATGCTGCGCACTGGACCTACAAAAGAAAAAATTGTAGATTTTAAGGCTGAATTAAAATATGTATTTGCTATGTCAGATATGGGCTGCCTGCACTATTATTTAGGGATTCAATTCACCCAAAAACAGTATGGTATCATCATGTCAGAGTCACAATATGTGGATAAGCTGTTACATAGGTTTAGCATACAAGATTGCAAACCTATGTGCACTCTTGTGGAGCTAGGCTTAAAGCTGTCTATGCATGATGGTGAAGAGATGCTTGATGTTGCAATTTACAGCCAGGCTGTTGGATGTCTTATTTATATTTGCAATACACGTCCGAACATTCCGTATGTAGTATCTCAGGTGAGCAGGTATATGCATAGCCCACGGATCATACATTGGCAAGCTATTAAGCGGATCTTCAGACATTTGCAAGATACTCTGTCACATGCATTATTATTTCCTGGGGGGGGAGACTTGTACTTACAGGCTTACAGTATTTCAAATTGGACTGGTGATGCAGACACTAGGCAGTCTACTAGTGGACATTGTTTCTTTCTAGGCCGTTCATGCATTTCATGGCTAAGCAAGAAACAGCCTACAGTGGCTGCCTCGTCTTGTGAGGCTAAGTATAGGGCAGCCTTCACGGCAACAGTGGAATGTGTATGGTTGTGTAGATTGTTGGCTGATCTACATTAACCATTGGAGGGTCCTATGCCCATTCTTTCTGATAGTCGGAGTGCTATTGCAGTAGCACGAAATCCTGTGTTTCATGCTCGCACGAAACACATAGAGGTGCATTACTATTATATCAGAGAGGGATGCTATGCAGGAGAGATCAGCTTGATGTATGTACCCACACAGAAAAATGTTATAGTCATTTTTACCAAGGCACTACCATGCGAGAAGTTTGAGGCTTTTCGAAAGTCCTTAAACTTGTTACCCTTTGGTGATTGATCATCCTTGTACTTCATCACATTGGCATTGCAGGGGGATGTTAGAATTTGTCGATTCTATGGGCAACGCCCAATGTAATTTGTGTGGTGTGGACACTTATTAAAGTGTCAATGTAAGGTGTGTACACCTAGTGTCTTAGAAACTTAAAAGTAGTGACACTAGGCTCTAGAGTAAAATAAACCTAACTCTAGTTAGTTGGTGGAAGGCTGGTTAGGTCAACCCTTGACCTAAACATAAGTTGTACTTTCACTCTATCTTTCATTCTAGCAAGTACACTCTTCTCTTTTTGCTTCAGCTCACTCTCTTCCTGTCATTGTCTCTCCTCTCTCTCTCCATAGTTGGCTGCCATTTTTCAACACAGCGTAGTCTGCATCTGTGAAACCAACAACAGATGACTTTTGCTTACCAAAGCAAATACACAAATCCTTTGTGCCCTTAAGGTATCTCATGATACCCTTCATTGCTTCCCAATGTTTTTTGCTAGGATATACCATGTATTTGCTAACTACTCCCACTGCAAATGCAATGTCAGGATGTGTAGCAACCATAGCATACATCAAGCTACCAATAGCTGAAGCATAAGGTATCTTGGCCATTTCAGCCTTACCATCATCTAATGTAGGGCTGTCATTTGCACTAAGTTTCACATATGGAGGCAATGGTGCACTGATAGCTTTCCCCCCCTCCGTATTGAAATGTTGCAGAACTTTGGTAATATACTCTTGCTGTGATAGATAAAGAAGAGTATACGCATGCCAAGAACGTGATTTGTCTCACCAAGATCTTTCATATCAAAGCTATTGTGCAGACTCTGCTTCAAGGAGTCCAAGGCATGAACATCCTTGCCTGCAATTAGCATGTCATCCACATACAATGCCAAGAGAATAAGGCTGCCATCTGCTGCCATCTTGGTATATAAGCAGTGATCAACTTGAGAAAGATGAAATCCATGAGATTGCATAAATGTATCAAATTTGTGATACTATTCGCGTGGTGCGTGCTTCAGCCCATACAGACTTTTGTTGAGTTTATATACCATGTGCTCTTTTCCCTTGGCAACAAAACCATCAGGCTGCTGCGTATAGATTTCCTCATGTAGATCACCATGTAAGAAGGTGGTTTTTACATCTATTTGTATGAGTTCCATGTCCTCAGATGCAACCAAGCCCAAGATGGTTTGCAAAGTAGTCATTTTGACTACAGGAGAGAAGATTTCATCAAAATCAAGTCCATGTTCTTGCTTGTACCCTTAAGCAACCAAGCGTGCCTTGGTACTTGGGCAAAGAACCAGAAGTAACTTTCATTTTGTAAATCCATTTGTAGGGTAGCACTTTTTGTCCTTTTGGGAAAAGTACCAAATCCCAAGTGCCATTCTTCATGAGAGATTCCATCTCTGATAGTATTGCTTTTTGCCATTTCTTACTATCCTGTCTATCCATTGCTTCCTGGAAGCATGACGGTTCACCACAATCTGTTAACATGACATAATCAGCCACATAGTTGATTCCAGTAACAAATCTATTTGGCTGTTTTTGCACTCTGGTCGACCTACGGACCCAGTGGTCAATATTTGCTGGCTGTTCAGCCTGTAAATATGCATTAACAGCTTGCTGTTCTACAAGTACAGCTTGCTATATAAGTGGTTTAGGTTGTTTCAAGTGCACATGTTCTTACTGAATTTGTGGGACATCATGGGCAAGATCTTGCTGATCATTTACAGCATCATTCCCTACATTTTTAGGGACATTTTCAATAGGTATTTGTTGCTGTCTAATGGGCATTCTTTGCTGTCCAATTGGTACATCCTCTCGGAATACAACCCTTCTGACTTCCTCTGTTCTTTCGGGATGTTTGTGCATGCGATCTTCCCGGAAGATGACATCATTGGTGCGTACTACCTTTCTTTTCTTGGGATCCTATAATCTATACCCCATTTCACCTTCATCATCATATCCTAGGAAAATACATTTACAGGACTTTGGGTCAAGTTTGCTGCATTCTTTCTTGTGTATGTGCCCAAATGCCTTGCAGCCAAACACTCTCAAGTGTGCATACGAAGGTGGCTTGCCCGACCATACTTCTTGGGGAACTCCCCTCCCCCCCCCCCCCAAAGATAACCCTGGTATTTGACATACATGTGTATGTACTAACTCTAAGGGTGAAGACTTTAGAGAAAAAGATTTTTTGTGTGACGTTTGAGCATGTTTACCATAAATGTAGTGATCACACTGTTCAAAATCAACATACCTCAAATATGGTAAATAACCCAAACGAGAGAGCACTTTCATTCCAGATTGACTCATGTGTCCCAACCGGCTATGCCAAAAAGAAATACTTGGCTGCTCAGCTATGGCGACAACATGGTTACGCACACTAGATACATGCAAAGGATGCAGAGTATCACTTTTGGACCCCTTGGCAACAATGCAGGATCCCTTACATATTTTCCATTTGCTATCCCCAAAGGTGGTGTGATAGCCTTCATCATCTAGTTGGCCTGTGGCCATGCTGAAATTCCAGTTTCACATTGCCAATACTTGCAATTTTACATGCATAGTTATCCCCCAAGTGGAAAACACCATGTACTGCACCATTCTAGTTAGAGAACCACTCATGATGTGGTGTGATATGAAAGGACGCACTTGAATCAAGTATCCAAGTGTGAATGTCATCCTCAGAATCTGCAATCAATGCATTTGTATCCAAAGAAGAAGCTACAAGTACATCACCGTCACTGTCATTATCATGAGTGACTACATTAATCTCTTGTATTTTCACATTGCTCTTTTTGGCATGTTGGCTATCCTTGTTTTCAGCCTTGTTGGCTTCATTGTTTTTGTTTTTACCCTTCTCTTTCTTCAGCTGAATGCAATTCCTTTTGTAGTGCCCCTTTTTGCCACAATGATGGCACTCCACATTCTTTCCATGAGATTTGCTGCGTGCTCGGTTTTCAGAACTGCTCTTATGCTGAAATATACCTTTGTGTGAAATATTCGGCAAAGAACTCTCCACATCAGAGTATTCAATCAATAAACCTTGCTGGTTGCACTTTTCTGAGTATACAATTCTTCAAGCCTTTGCCACATTGCATATGCTGAATTCAGCTTCTCAATGTTGAAGAGCAAGTTTTCTGACACTGAGAGCTCAATGGTAGAGCGAGCAAGCTCGTCCAAGTCATCCCACTCGTCTTGTTCCATGTCTGTTGGTTTGATTTCCTTTGTTTTGATGGGCTTTACATGTTTCTTCTGCACCAAGACATTGTGGCATTGTTTTTGCCAAATTGCAAAATTATGGGCACCCTCAAGCTTCTTAATGTACAAAAGATTACTGCTGTCACTATTTCCAGCCATAATTTGCATCCCCAATTGACTAATTGGTCACCAAAGGCAAGTCCAAATATGACACAAGTGACCACAATGCACAAGAGTACCAACCAGCAATGAAAATTCCAAGATTGCAGAAAGAAAATTTCAGATCTGCAAATGAATTTTCAGAATTAAAAAATGTCGTTTGCTGCACTCCTCAAGCAGTTTCTGACACAATTAGAGACCAAGCCAACAGTTACATGTGAAATCCCCAAAAAATTTCACTGCAATTTCTACTCCAAAAGCATTCCCGAGCACAAAATTGACAATTTGGGTCAAAAGCCCCAAATTTTAAGAGGATAATATGTTCAAAATTGCATCAATTCAAGTGCCCAAGTGCATATACCAAGCAATTCTTGCACAAATTGATGAAATTCTGCAAAAGCCTCAAATTTCTTGGGTCCGCTATGCACAAAGCTCACTAAAATTGAAGAAATTTCATTGAAATGTGAAAAAACCCCAAAATTCCATGGGCAATTGTGCACTAATTTTACAATTTTTGAGTCAGATTGTCCACTTCTACATTAAAATCCCTAGATCTAGAAAAAGCCCTGAATTCCTTGGGGAGAATTTAACTTTGTGCCTTGGCGTGTGAACGCCCGATGGAGAAAGAAAGAAAGATATATTAACGTCTACATAAGGCCAATGTGGCCTATGAGACAAAATCCAGAGTACATCCATGTCTAATGTCATCCCATCAGTAAGTAAAAGAGAACATTACAAATAAGTGGGTGGCCTATGAAACAATATTGAAAATAACTATACGATGGGATTATACTAGGGTTGAACCATGTGTAGTGTTGTTCCATCGATAGAAAAGAAAAGGAAAGGAAAAAAGAACCGGATCTAATAGAACCATGTACAAAAGTGTGGTGGGGACTATGGGCTGTAGTTGATCTCAAGATCTGCACATGATCTCAGCTATGATGCGGTCCCTATCTGCTTCACTGATATGCCTGGTGGTGAGTCTGTGGTGTCTCGTGATAATGGCTCTAATCCGACTGTGGTGTGGCCTCCTCGGACGTGGTCCTGGTAGACAGGATTAGTTGTGCTCGACGAAGGGAAATGGCTCTATCCAATGTGACTCCATGGTGTGGCTTGTAAGGTGTCTGGCGGGGTGGCTCTGTTTCTGCTAGGCTAGTAGTGTCAGTAGGGTCGGCTCTGTAGAAGAAGTCTGTCACTGCTCTGTGTGTGTGTCTCTCCAGGTGAGTTGATCTCCTGTCTCACAGTAGTGCAGTTCGGCGCCTCTCGAGCTCCAGGAGGAAGAGACCTAGGCATCTCTGGTCCTCGTACTCCATGACGCGACGAAGGGGTCCAAATCCATCACGGAAGAGAAAAAAAGATATTTCCTTTAAAAGAAAAAAAACATTGACTTGCTGCCTATCGTGTGAGCCACGTTTGTGGCGACCGGTTGTGGTCGCCTCTAGTCTGGTTCGGTCCGCCGTGTGCTAGTCGCAGCCCTTCCTGGTCCAGTCCACCCCACAATGACAATGGCTCTGTGGGTAGTTGGCCAAGTGCAAGGAGCTCAATGGCAATGGCAATGGCTGTTGGTGAATGATTGGGAGCGACGGCAAGGGCGATGAAGGAAAGTGGCTCTAATACCATTGTTGGCCCAAGTGTGAAGTAATTGCACGATTAATTGCTAGAGAAAAAAAGATAATGAATGAATTAATCAATGCACAATAACTCAATCACAAAGTGGGAGGCGATGTGTTAATGAGCGAGAGAGAATACAACAATCAAGGTGATCACAATGAATAATGCCACTTGTGTGCTAATGAGGCACAAAGTGTCTTTTAACAATAAAATAAAACCCTAATGGCTTAACCATCACTGGAAACCCTAACCATAGTGTCAATTAGTGCTTAGGCCACTTGGGGAAACAAGTGCATTTAATGACAATTTAAATGCCTAGGGAGCTCGGATCATCGATCAAAGGGCATCAACATGCAGCCCATGAGATGGCCTACAATGGCACCATTGCACTTTGCATAGTATTTTGTTTGAGCACAACACCTTACATTACTCCTTGTATAAAAACATGCGTTGGCATTGCATTTTTGTGAATGGAGTGCTTTGGATACGGGGAAAACTTGTATTTGCAGGTACTCATCCAAGGATGAAAACTCCTTGCATGTGTGCATACCTCCCTTGTCAAAGAGTGGTTGACCTTGGATCCACCGTGTTCGCAGCATCTCATATGGAAGTCTACGATGGCTGAGTATTATGCCAGCATGCAACATATAGCCCTATCATTACTTCATCACTACACTTACCTATTTCCCATGCCACTTACCCACATCATTTTCTTCATTAGATTCTTTGTCACCCCTACCTTGTTGTGCCTCTCTTTAGGGAAGATGTATTTATGTTTCCCCCCTACTGTCATCAAAAGCCATTAAAAGAAAAGAAAAGGAAATAAAATTAAAATCAGTAAGACCCTTTAATAGGGCTATTTGAAAGAAGATATCCATCACCTTTGTAGTCTTGGTAGGTTCATGGTTAGTTGACATGCACCCTTGGATTGATGCCCTGGTTGCTTTGGGGTGGGACCTATCAGGTATTGAAAAGAGGATAGAGACCAACTCTCATCCTGTCTTGGGTACAACCCTTTTGGGCATGAGAAGGGGTGTTGAGCTACTAAAATTAGGGTTTCATTAAACCCATAATTAAGTCTGTTGAAATCAGCCCCAAAAGCACAAAATCCTGAATTGATAAATTAAGTGGTGTATTGTTGCCTGCAGGTCAAATGCACCCCCAATTCTCTATAAACAAGAGCCTAATGAGTGCATCCATTCAGACAAATAGATCCACATTGATTTTCGTTTAAGTAGCTATCTGCTGCATTGTGGCATCCATTTGAGGTACGATGCACTCTCGGAGCTGTCATCCATGAGTCCGACTCCTTTTCCAGCTCATCTCATCCCTGGTCCACCCAAGACAAGGGAGGTTTGAGGCCCATTATCATTCTAGCATAGTCTGATTCTTCATTCATTCATTCTTCACTTTGCGTTCTCTTGTCCTTGAGTTCTAAAGCTTTCATTTGTTAGATATGATCAATGCCCCACCCTCATTAGGTGCTACCAATGATCCATGGTGCTCAAAGTTGTAAGGCCCCCATTATGAGGAGAAGCCAAATGTGAGCCCGGACATTGGTGGAGTCCTGACTTGTATATCAGATGAGGTCTATGTGACCGGATGGCAAAAAGGTGACTGTTGTGGGTCTAATCTTTGGGTTAGACGGAGTGGTTAAGCTGGTAGCAACTCGAGGCACATTGCATTGAGTTGCGTGGTAAGGGAGTTAAAAGGGGCCCCTATTGTGGGGTCCGGGGGCCGCGGAAGCGGCCCCTGGCTGGGGGGTCCCAGGGGGGCCAGCGGCCCCCCTGGCGGGGGTCCGGGGGCAGCGCCCCCGGCCCGATGGTAAAGGGAATATTCCCTGGAATATTCCCTGGCCGACTAGTGGAGGTTCATATGGTAGGTCGGTCAGCAGGCCGACCTAACGACCTACGCGGGCTATAAAAGCTAAACCCCTTCGCAGCCATCTCACACTCATCTTTCACCCAGTCAAAGTTGTTGTTCCAGCTAGCCTTAAGCTCTTCGCCTATCTTCTGTCTAGATCGCCATCTAAGCTTCACTCAGTGGAAGCGCACGGGTGGACAGAGCCATCTTTGTATCAGTTGTTTGGAGTTAAAGAATTTTACTGATTCTCCTCTTATCTGTTGTGTACTCTCTATCTCTTTCTCAGATTCTGTTCGCTGCGCTGTGTATTATTTTACATGGTATCAGAGCCCAGGGGGCTCTAGAGATCGGAGAGAGTGCAAGAGGCAAAGGCTTCAACAGCAAAGAGAAACGATGTCGACTCCGGGAAGCAGTTCTGGCGCATCAGGAAGCGGTGCAGGAGGTGGTGCTGCTGTACCGGCTATTCAAACACTGAGGATTCGTCCACCAACCTTCAGCGAAGGCAAGTTAGATGGTACAAACTACACCTTGTGGAAGTTCAAAATTACTACTATCCTTGATTCTTATGAGCTTCTGGAGACTGTGCTGGGGACTGACGCAGAACCACAGCCTACCCCCGACCCATCAAATCCTAGTGTGATGATTCCTCCGAATGCAGATCTTCTACGAGCTTGGAAACGAAGGAATGCAGATGCATTGTGTGCCTTAGTTACAAGCTGTTCTGACAGTGTTTTGACTCTGATTCAGCATACAACCAAAGCGTCAGAGGCTTGGAATGTACTAAGGAGTCAGTATGAAACACGAAACCAAACAAGGATTCAAAACTTGGAGAATCAACTAGCAGCGGAGAAGTTTGCTGAAGGAGAGACGGTTGAAGCATTCATCACTCGGATTAAGAATCTGCGCGACCAGATGGCTGGCGCTGGGATACAAAAGACTAGCGAAGAGCTAGCTCGGAGGTGTCTTCGGATTTGTCCACAAAAGTTTGATGGACTAGTAACTGCCCTTAATACTCAGGTGAGACCTCAAGCTTTGACTTTTGAGGAGTTTTGTGCATTATTAATGGAGGAGGAGTTGAGGCTGAAAGCCCGAGAAGGAAGCAACAATGGAGATGCTGCATTCTCTGCCAATGCAAAAGGCAAAGGTGTTTCCTCCACCAAAAATGATGGTGACAAAAAGAAGAAGGGCGGCAAGAAGAAGTTTCAAGGAGAGTGCTTCTACTGTAAGAAGAAAGGACATGCAATTGCAGATTGTCGTGTCAAGAAGGCAGATGAAAAGAATGGTACCCTTAAAAGTAAAGGGAAAGAGACAGCCAATACGGCTGAAGCAGAGTTGGAATTATTCATGGCGACCATTGAGGAAGTGTGCTCCTCGGCGCAAGAAGAATCTACCACTGACTCTTGGGTGTTGGATAGTGGGGCCTCCCGTCACATGACCAACAAGAAAGGTCTATACAGTTCTATGCAGCCTCTACAAGAATCCATCACTGTGACGGTTGGAAATGATGCTAAATGCCCTGCTGCGGGCACAGGTACTATTTCTTTTGTTGCTGCAAATGGTGAAGTAAAAAAGCTTTCAAATGTGTTGTATGTTCCCGAAATCAGGAGAAATCTCTTATCAGTTGCTGCCATAACTGATCTTGGTCATGAAGTGAGGTTCAAGAAGACAGGTGCAGAAATTATTGATAGTGCTGGCACAATTGTTGGCAAAGGAGAAAGGAGGAACAACCTGTATGAGCTAAGTGCTCTTACAGCCACCGCTGGAGTGGGCACAAGTAAGCTTTGGCATGAAAGGTTTGGACACATCGGATTTGCAGTATTGAAGGAGATGCAAAAGCAAGGTATGGTTGCTCACCTACCTACAATAACTGAATTGAAGGAACCATGTGAAGCTTGTATGATGGGCAAGCAACAGAGAAAGGCATTTCCACAAGAAAGCAAGAATAGAGCACATGCTCCTCTAGAGTTGGTGCATGCTGACTTGTGTGGTAAGATGCCTACACAGGCCTTGGGGGGATCTTCTTATTTTATGTTGATTGTCGACGACTACAGTAGGAAGATGTGGGTGTACTTCCTTCGTGATAAGGCTCAAGCTTTTGGTAAGTTTAAAGAATGGCTAATACTTGTTGAGAATGAAACAGGGAAAAGTGTGAAGAAATTTAGAACAGATGGTGGTGGTGAGTTCAACTCAAAGGAGTTTGAAGGCTTTTGCAAGAGCAAAGGGATCAAGCGTCAATTGACGACGCCTCACACACCTCAGCAGAATGGTGTTGTGGAACGCAGGAATCGTACCATTGTGGAGATGGCAAGATGCATGCTAAAGGGCAAGGGATTGCCTAACCATTTTTGGGCTGAAGCTGTTAATACTGCAGTCTACATTCTAAATCGGAGCTACACAAAGGCTCTCAAGGGAAAAACACCTCATGAGGCTTACACTGGTAAGAAACCATCTGTTTCACATTTCAGAATTTTTGGATGTGAATGTTATGCACATGTTCCAGATGAGAAGAGAAACAAGTTACAACCAAAAAGCAGAAAATGTATCTTCTTGGGTTATAGTGATGAGCAGAAGGCTTACAAGTTATATGACCAAGAGGCAAAGAAGATCATCGCGAGCCGTGATGTGGTGTTCAAGGAGGAGCCGCATACAGTGGAGGAGGAGAAGGCAAGGTCTTCCACTTTATCATCAAGCGAAGAAGTAGTCCACTATGAACCTGTCCCGAGAGCTATCCCTATCCTTAAGGAGGAGGAAGCATCATCTTCAGATGATGAGGAAAAAGTTCACCAACCTGACATCACCCCACCGGAAAAGCCATTGCCGCGCTGGGTGAAGCAACTCTATGACCACAATAATCCTATGCCTGCATCTGTTGAGGAGAAGGCAGACGGACCAAGGAGGTCTCAGAGAATAGAGGAGCAAAGGAGGGCTTCTGCTCACATAGTCAACATGGCCTTGATGGTTGAGATTATGAGAGAAGTAAAGGAGCCAACTGACTTAGAAGAAGCACTTGCAGATCCATCATGGAAGGCTGCTATGCAGGCGGAGTATGACAGCATAATGAAGAATGACACTTGGGAGCTAGTGGATCGGCCAGCAAAGCGGAAGATTATTGGCACCAAGTGGATCTGGAAGGTAAAGTACAAGGCTGATGGTACCTTAGAAAAGTACAAAGCTAGACTGGTTGCCCAAGGATTTTCACAAGTTGAAGGGTTTGATTTTCAAGAGTCATTTGCCCCAACTGCCAGAATGACCACTATTCGCACGGTACTTGCAGTGGCTGCCCACAAGAAGTGGCCAGTGTACCAAATGGATGTTAAGTCAGCGTTCTTAAATGGTGACCTCAAGGAGGAGGTGTACGTGGCTCAGCCACCAGGGTTTGAGGCCCCCCATTCTGAGAACAAAGTGTGTAAACTGAAGAAGGCATTGTATGGGCTGAAACAAGCCCCTAGAGCATGGTACCAGCGGATAGATAGGTTCTTTTTAAACCTAAACTTCAAAAGATGTGCCTCAGATGCTAACTTGTATGTTTACAGGGATGGTAAAAAGTCTGTAGTGATTGTCCTATATGTGGACGACCTTCTTATTACAGGTGACTATGAAGATATGATCAACCAAACTCGAAAGGCTTTGAGTTTTGAGTTTGAAATGACAGACTTGGGCTTGCTGCACTATTGTTTGGGGATTGAAGTCTGGCAAGAGCCAGGAAAGATCTTCATCTCTCAGAAGAAGTATGCATGGGAGATCTTGAAGGCATTTGGCATGACCGAGTGCAAGGAGATAGCTACACCTATGGAGGTGAATGCAAAGTTATCCGTCGAGGATACATCAGCATTAGCAGACATTGGGAGGTATAGGAGGTTGGTCGGCAGTCTGATCTACTTGTGTAACACCAGACCAGATATCAGTTTTGCTGTTGGTGTTTTGAGCAGGTTCTCAAACAAACCTCATGAGAGTCATTGGAAGGCTGGGATGCGGGTGCTCAGATACTTGAAGAAAACTCTTGACTATGGTATCACATACAGTTTCGGAACTTCTCTTGTGGGGAACTGTGACTCAGATTGGGCAGGAGACATTGATTCCAGGAAGTCAGTTTCTGGTTATTGTTTCTCTTTGGGTTCAGGAATTTTCTCTTGGATTAGTAAGAAGCAACCAACAGTGGCATTGTCTTCTACCGAAGCAGAGTACAAGGCAGCTTGTTTTGCTGCATGTGAGGCCGTATGGTTGAGAAGGATTCTATGGCATATGGGAGTGCAGGATGAAGAACCAACTGTGCTGAGATGTGACAATCAGAGTTGCATCGCCATTGCCAAAAATCCAGTGTTTCATGCACGCACCAAACATATAGAGATCCAGTATCACTATGTGCGTGATTTGATGGAGGATGGGATAGTGGAATTGGTCTACTGTCCAACAGAGGAGAATGGAGCAGATATCTTCACCAAAGCACTTACGAAGGATCTGCTTCAAGTTCATCTTCAGAGACTCGGCATTGGGCCGAGGAGATAGTTCACCTATGGGTGGACATTGAGGGGGGGTGTTAGATATGATCAATGCCCCACCCTCATTAGGTGCTACCAATGATCCATGGTGCTCAAAGTTGTAAGGCCCCCATTATGAGGAGAAGCCAAATGTGAGCCCGGACATTGGTGGAGTCCTGACTTGTATATCAGATGAGGTCTATGTGACCGGATGGCAAAAAGGTGACTGTTGTGGGTCTAATCTTTGGGTTAGACGGAGTGGTTAAGCTGGTAGCAACTCGAGGCACATTGCATTGAGTTGCGTGGTAAGGGAGTTAAAAGGGGCCCCTATTGTGGGGTCCGGGGGCCGCGGAAGCGGCCCCTGGCTGGGGGGTCCCAGGGGGGCCAGCGGCCCCCCTGGCGGGGGTCCGGGGGCAGCGCCCCCGGCCCGATGGTAAAGGGAATATTCCCTGGAATATTCCCTGGCCGACTAGTGGAGGTTCATATGGTAGGTCGGTCAGCAGGCCGACCTAACGACCTACGCGGGCTATAAAAGCTAAACCCCTTCGCAGCCATCTCACACTCATCTTTCACCCAGTCAAAGTTGTTGTTCCAGCTAGCCTTAAGCTCTTCGCCTATCTTCTGTCTAGATCGCCATCTAAGCTTCACTCAGTGGAAGCGCACGGGTGGACAGAGCCATCTTTGTATCAGTTGTTTGGAGTTAAAGAATTTTACTGATTCTCCTCTTATCTGTTGTGTACTCTCTATCTCTTTCTCAGATTCTGTTCGCTGCGCTGTGTAATATTTTACATCATTGTGTTCTACACTTTGAGTTCTCATTCTCTGTTCGATCATTTCTTTATAGGGGGATTATGTTTATTACCCCTCATTCTCACTCAGCTTGTTTGGATTCTTGTTCCCTGATATGTCAGTGAAATGGGGTGTTGAGAGTATGTGTCCAACTCCATATCAGGGAATAAAGTATTTAAGAGCTTGTCCTAGATTTTTCACCATGTGTAGTAGGTCTATTTTGATTTTTAGTTAGACCATTTTTTACTTTTTTAGGTTGGGCCAGTTTTGTCCTATAGGTTGGCCCAGATTTTCAGATTTGCATCTATTTATAGGCTCCCTTTGTACATGCTTCATTACTCATTCTATTCAGTTTGTTTTTGCCTCTGGCTTGGGGACACTTGCTTCATGTTTCTGCCTTTGTCTCTATCTCCTTTGCTGTTACTCTCTTTTCTTTCGCATTGCACCTCTGCTTTCATAGAAAATAATAATGGCCTGCCCAGACTTTTAATGTGGCTTCCCAATCATTAAATTTTATTGGGCTGCCCAAACTTTAAATTTAGTGGCCTTGCCCAAACTCTAGACCCAACTTTCACGTAAAGGTTTTTAGCCACTAAATTTTGGCCCTTAATTGAAAGATTCACATTTTAACCTTTGGCAATTTTAAATTCCATGGTCTTGCTCATTTCCTATATTGCTGAGATTTGGGTCGCCCAGACTCAAATATTTAATGACCCTGCCCAAACTTCCACATTAAGGTCCTTAACCACTCTTTTGGTCCTAATTGGGAGTTCATTAATTGAAAGCTCCACATTTTGACCTTTGGTTATTATAAATTCCAAGGTTGTGCATGTACTACTAATGCCATGTCCTTCATGCCTCGAGGCTTGAGCTAAAGTGTAAGCTCACATGCTTGTTCTGGAAGCACTGTTTTTTCCAGTTTACTGAAAAATGGTCACTTTTTAAATGTCCCATCTTGATTTGGTAATGTTGTGTTCAGCAAGCTTGAGTTGTAGTAGATAATTGTACTTCTACTCCTCCCCTGGTTCTATGTTTTGAATGTTTACTATGAAACTTGTTTATGGTATGTTGTAATGCTGTCTGTGAGGCAATGCACCAAGGCTGCAGGGTTGGCTTCATGGCTGAAGCTTCTTGTCTGGCAATGCTAATGTAATGCCAAATTGATGTAAATTGATTATAGAGTATGTGCTTTTAGTGTACTAAATGTAAACAATCTGGATAGGTACTAAGCTGTTTGCATGGTTGGATGTGACAGATTGAGCAACAAGTAAATGAGGTTATCCAATTGCGTGCCTCATGGAACAAAGGAAAGGGTCCATTGACAAAAGAACGTGAAAAGGAAAAAAACCCTATCAATGCCAAAAAGCAGCAACAAACAGATGCTGCTCGTAGAGAGGCTGCCTTCGTAAAGCGGATGGCAGAGCTTATGCGGCAATTTGGCACCATTTTGCGGCAGGTTAAGATTCTCCACTGGAGATGTTTTACAATTTCATGTGCTCAAAATAGTTCCATGGACAGTTGAATAGCTTGGGTCAGTGAAATGTTGGACAAAACCTTGTGGAAATTTTCTGTCACAATAAAGATAATGGCTTTTCTAAGTTCTCAACAGATTTGATGTGATTTGAACTCTAGATGTTGATGATTTTGCTTTACACTCTAGAAATGACTTTCGCTGTGTTTTTTAAAGCTACACAAACAGTTTTGGTTTGTTGTTGTTGCTGTTCATCTTGCTGTAGGTTTACTAGAAAATCAGTGCAATTGTAAATCACTTGAACTGTGTATCCTGTTGAATCAATTACAACCTATATATGTGGTAGTTTTCATGCTACTTTTGCATCCACTATTTGGTCCTTTAAAATATTTACTGTGCATGCACCATAAAAGTACTTAGCAATTTGGTAAATGATCTTTATGCTTTTATATACAAACACCTGCCTCACATGACCATAGGCGATGCTTTGGAGTCTATAGATGTTAGAGATATGTCATCCCCTGGACTAGCATTCTCAGGCTACAGTTGATACAGTTAATTCTCTCGGGCACAATTACGCATTTTCCTGTCAGTTTTGGGCATTTTCAGCAGTCGCCAGATGCAGTCACCATTTACCAGGCAGGTTGGAGGTAGGTGGCAATGCCACGTGATAGTCGGGAGGCAGATCACTGATTATCGATTATTTATTTACTAGTCGACAGTTTATTCCAGCTGGCTGGCCAGTTTGCTGGTCACCCTGATTTATTTATTGCTTTATTTCATCCTATTTATTGCCACTAAGCAGCTTGCCTTCATCACTTGTGAGAGAGATTGGCTTGGGGAGATACTTCGATAGCCCGTTTGTATATCTGCCTTCTTCATTTGAGCATTCATCGACTGCAGATTTCTATGTTCTTCTGTCTCTTTTGTCTCTCCCTCTTGTCTCATGTTCATTGTCTTTTAATCTTGTCTATAGGCTTACGCATTCGCTGCACTTTGACATGGTATCAAAGCAATGTAGAAGGGCTAATTGATCATGGGCAGACCTGATTGAGAGGATTCTTTGCTATAGGGAAGTGCAAAGTTGCTGTTTTTGCAGTTTTTGCTGTTGGTGAAGGAGAAAAGGTTGCATTTTCAGCCTTTTGGAGCAGATTTTGAGTCTTCATTGTCTTCAGTGGGGGTGAAACTCTTTGAGCACAAGCGGAGGAAGCCCTAGCAAGCATGGGTACCATGTGCAACGTCAAAGAGGGCTGCCTTTATTTTTGTCCAGGTCATTCCATTTACAATGTCGATAGAACTTGATGTAGAGTTTTAGGCTATTATAGATTGAAGGTCCCCGTGTTACTAGCGCTTCCTTCAGATTAGAAGCTTGATGAGGAGAAATACTGCATTTGGCATATAATGATGCTTGCCATATTGGAGTCCTATGATTTGGCGGAGCTCGTGATTGAGGCTTTAGACCATTCTACAGTCTATGATTCCTCCAAGCTTTCTGCAAATGAGAAAGCTGAGTTGATGAAGGTACATACATGTTGGGGCAAATTAAATTCCTATATCTGTTCTTTCCTCTTTCTCTCTTGTACTCTAGCTGTTATTGCTCACATCGAGTACTTGACTGTGGCCCGTGAGATACGGTTGGAGTTAGATCAAATGTACAATTGGACGACCGTGATGAAGCAGGTGTCTTTGGAGGTTCAGATGAGGACCTTGAGTCCTAACAGGTCTTTTTCTATGCAGGAGCATTCAATAAGTCTTAGCAATTGGAGATACAAGTCCAAAATGTAGGGAAGGTGATTACCTCGGAGTACATGGCAATAACTCTTCTCTCTTAGTTATTGCCTCGATTTAGTCTTTGGCACGCCCTTGATACAACAATGATGGACCAATAGTCTTGTGAGTGGATTGTGGATAGTGGCGCTTCTTGTCACATGACTCCTTTTTCAAATGGTATTGCTTGTAGGTGTTCGATGCATGGGAAAATTCTCATAGGTGACAATTCTTCGATCTTGATCAAAGGCAAAGTTGATATGCATCTTATTTTAGATGGGCAATGCAGTGCCCACACATCAAAGGTGCTCTATGTGTGAGGTTTAGGTATCATCTTCTTTCAGTGAGCAAGAATTGTGCTCTTGGTTTGACAGTCGAGTTTGATAGGGACTCCTTTTCAGTTCTTGATGGAGTGTCTTGATAGGTTCTTTGTGCAAGATATGAAGAGAACGGATTCTACAAGATGCGGTCTTTTTCTATCTTTTCTTCTCTACTTCTTTCTTCACAAACTTGGACTAAGCTTTGGTATGCTTGGCTTTGGTTAAAAGATAGATGTCTCTTATTTTAGGGTGTTCAAGTATGATATCTATGTTTACATCTCAAAGAAAAAGAGGGATAAGTTTGAGCCGACTTCCAAGAAACAAGTGTTTGTGGATTATAGCTCACAATCCCAAGGGTATGGGCTTTATGCTCTCGCTTCCCGCAAGGTATACGGGAGTCCAAATGTTTGGTTTTGGATCAGCCAAGGAGATTGTGAAATCTTGGCTTGTATTCAATCATTAGCAATTGAAGTTAAAGAAATATTGAAAGGGGCGCCAATTTTGGGGCCAATAAGATGTCCACTATCCAAGGTTATTAAGATAAAGTGTGCATTTTGGTTTGTGCTCATTAATTCATTGTTGTAGTTAAGTGCTTAATTAGGTATGACCACCCTATCCAAGAAGGAAGGCTGGTTTTAGTCTTTGGAAGGGGTTACTAGTCACATACTTTGTCTCCGTTCTCATCTCTGTTGCCGTCTTAAGCGCTATTATCATTTTCTGGCATGATCTAGTGCTCTCACCAATGCTTTGGGTTGTAAGGAATAATTAATCCATCATTGTATTCAACATTCTTTCCAGATTCATTCTAGATTCTCTTTCATTCTTGTTGTCTCCGCTCTTTTTCTTTTCTCTCCATGAACCTCTTCCATTGCACTCTCTCATAGATTTTTCCTTCTACTTTGAATCTCAAGCCTTGTGTATTTTTAAGATAACTTCGTTGTGAAAAAAGTGATTTTTTTCATAGTTTCATTGCAAGTAATCTCTCCCTTTGTGAGAGAAACAGTGTGGGATTACATGGGGACTATGCAGGACAACTGTCAAAGCAATTCTCCATGAAATTGGACTCAAATATGTAATAAATTGAACATGCAAAGGTTAGGGCTGTTGGGATTGATGTATGAACAGTGCTTTGGATTATATGCTAAATGTCGGATCTATTTGGAAGTAACATTTGCATGTATTACACATTGTTTGCAATGTGAGAGTAGATTTGCATAGTGAATGTCACTTTTACAGGTCAATTGGATTGAGGACAACATGTATTCGTATGCATTGGATTGAGGATAGCTTGTACACATAGCATTACGCTTGTTAGAGTGTGATGCATTGGACCCCCAATGTTACTTTGCAGGCCAATTGGATTGATAACAACATGCATTCATATGCATTGGATTGAGGACAACATATATTCATATGCATTAGACTTGTTAGAGTGTGAATGTATGGATTTGTTATGCATTTTGTCAAGGCCGATTAGAGCAACTAAGGACACTATGTTGGATACAAGTCTAGGCTGATTCAAGAGCACGTCACGTAGGGATCATCAGCATTGAAAGAGTGTTGGTTTGTGACAGTAAGTCAGTTGTGATTCATGCAAGCTTTGAATAATGATAAATAAATATTGAAAGGGGTATCAACCTTTGGGGCCTTTCATGTATTGTTTATCGTGCAAAAGCATTTTGGCTCTCTTATTTAGTGAATCTTTTGTTATTTGCTAATTTATTTCATTTGTGCAAGTTATTTTATATTCATTGCCCTTTAGATTATTTTTGAACTTGTGATTTGTGCAAAGCTTTGAATAACGATAAATAAACATTGAAAGGGATATCAACCTTTGGGGCCTTTTATGTATTATTTATTGTGCAAAAGCATTCTAGCTCTCTTGTTCAGTGAATCTTTTGTTTATTCGCTAATTTATTTCATTTGTGCAAGTTATTTTATATTCATTGCCCTTTAGATTTGTGAGAGAGGACAGGATCGAAGCTCAACACAAAAAACCAATAGACAGTAGAGAGTGGAGCACGACACCTAATGTGATTGAATGAAAGAGTGTAAACTGAAAGTACAAGGTACAACCCTTAAACCTTAGGGTTGTAGGGGGGTGTTCACACCCGGACACGTCCTGCTGTGAGTAAAAAGTGCCCTTGTGTCCTACTAATCACCGACACTCCTATGTGAGCGTAGGCGTAAGTGAGGCATGAGTGAAATGCCCAACAAACCCCCTTGGAGTGAAGAGTGATCAAGAGTACAAGGATCATCCACCACCAAAGGAGATCAAATTTAAAGCATGGCGAAATGCTTCAATTTTTTCACAAGGAAGAGCTTTGGTGAAGATGTTTGCCACATTATTGGTGGTAGGACAATAGACAAGGCTGATATCACCTGCATGTAGCCTCTCTCTAACAAAGTGATAATGTATCTCAATGTGTTTCGTGCGTGCATGAAACACTGGGTTTCGTGCCACTGCAATGACACTCTGACTGTTAGTGAACAAAGGAGTAGGCTTCGTAACAGATACATAGATCTACTAGTAAGCGTCTAATCCATACGCATTTAACTGTGGTAATGAAAGCTGCCTTGTATTCAGCTTCACATGATGATGTGGCAACCATGGAGTGTTTCTTGCTAAGCCAAGATATGCAAGACGAGCCAAGAAAGAAACAATTGCCACTAGTGGAGTGACGTGAATCATAATCACCAGCCCAATCAGAACCACTATAAGCATGTAACTGCAGTGGTCCCCCCTTGGCATAAAGCAATCCAAGAGATCTAGTACCCTCCAAATAACGGAAGACATGCTTAACAGCTTGCCAATGTGACATGCGTGGCTGATGCATATATCTGCTCAGGGCTAAAACTGCAAATTGTATGTCTGGCCTAGTGTTGCATAAGTAAATAAGACATCCAACTGCTGGAGCATATATGTGTATATCAAACAAATCATTGTCATCATGTAATGACACTTTAAGTCTAGGTTCCATTGGTGTACAAAGTGGCTTGCAATCCTTTAAGCCAAACTTCTCAAGAAGTTTACCAATGTATCTTGACTGTGATAACCCAATACCTCTAGCATCATGTATGAACTGAATGCCCAAGTAATAATGCAAAGACCCCAAGTCTGACATGTCAAAAGTATGCTGCAAATTTTGTTTAAATGCTGAAATTTGATCAATATGTGTCCTTGTAAGCAAGAGATCATCAACATAAAGACAAATGATCAGCATGGATCCCCCCTCTTTACATACGTAAACGGTAGACTCATATGAGCTGTTTATGAACCCTTGGCTAAGCAAGAAAGCATCTATCTTTGCATACCAAGCTCTAGGAGCTTGTTTCAAACCATACAAAGCTTTTTTCAGCTTGGAAACCAAGTGTTCCAAGCCCTCAACTGCAAAACCAAGGGGCTGCTGTACATATACTTCCTCATGAAATTCCCCATGTAAAAATGCAGTTTTAATATCCAACTGATGCATAGTCCATCCATAATGAGCAGCCAAAGCAACCATAGACGTGATGGTCGTCATATGGGAAGTAGGAGCAAATGTCTCCTCATAGTCAATGCCTTTTTTCTGTGCATAGCCTTTAGCTACAAGCCTTGCTTTGTATTTGTCAATGGATCCATCTACATTCCGTTTCAGCTTGTAGAACCATTTTGTTCCAATGGCTTTCTTCCCAAATGGCAAAGACACCAAATCCCATGTTTGATTCTTAGTGATAGAATCCAATTCAACTTTCATTGCTGCCATCCAATGCACACTCTGTTGTGCATCCTCAAAACATTCAAGCTCCTCATCATCAAGGGTGCTTGCTGCCATAACAAACTCCATGGTATGTGCAGTATCATACATATGAGCTTGCCTTCTAGTACGACCAGCCATGGGTGCATCCAGATGACAATCTTTCATAGTCTGTAAATACCATCTAGGCATTTGTCTTGCCTCCTGACTGTGCATAAGCTCTTACTGAATTTCAGTTTCGGCACTTTGCTGAATATTCAGATCAGCCAATGGCTGATTTTCTGCATTTTCCAAAGGAGCAGCTGGCTGAACATTGAGTTCACTTGCCGAAACTCCAGCTGAATCACCAAATGTAATGGGCAGCAGCCCTTCAAATACATCACGGGCAGCCTGATGTGTCTAAACCAGCGAGGGACAATTTTGATTTTTCATCAAATAGTACATCCCTACTGACAAACACCTTTTTAGAAACAGGATCATAGAGTCTGTAGCCTTTGCTCTCACTGCTATATCCCATAAAAATGCATTTAACAGCCTTGTTATCCAACTTTTTCCTGAGTACCTTTGGAATATGTGCATATGCAAGGCACCCAAAGGTAGTAAAGTGTCCAACAGAACGTTTCCAACTGTTTGAGCCTCAGTAGGTGTAATTTTCTTCAAAGCTTTGGTAAGGCATCTGTTCAAAACATGGCAAGCACACATGACAGCTTCCATCCAAAAACTGTGAGGCAAGCTCTTTGCCTTTAGCATACATCTGGCCATCTCCATGAGTGATCGATTCTCTCTCTCTACAACCCCATTGTGCTATGAAGTATAAGCAGTAGTGTACTGATGGACAATGCCCTTCTGCTTCAAAAAAGAATTCAGCATAGAGGACATGTGTCACAACTCTATAGAAACAGAATTTGTATCCTTTTTCATTAATTTGTCTATATAATGATTTATTAAATTTGTTTCCTTTGCACTAATTAGATATAAAGAAAAGTGCATTGGAGCTGGCCACTGATGAGTGGTCACAGGTTATGGTGGACCCACGCGGTGGGTTAGAGAAAAGGTAGTTCACACTTCCACCTATATGGCCCGATTGGGCGCCTGTGACCAGAACTCATGCATATCAGGGTTAGACTCGCACACAGAAAGGATTGATGTCTTGAAGTGTGGGCTAGATCTGCCAGAACAGACAGTTACAATCAACAAGATGGCATGATCATGAAATGCTTGTACAATGTGCATGTGTAGGCTAAAAGCTTGAAATGCACATTTCTTTGCATAAGAAAGTCACATGAAGATTCTGATACCGTTTTTGCGATGTACACGGAAAAAGCTTTCATATGACACCCATATTGGGGGGTCCCTAAATTTTAGGAGGTCCCTAAATTTTAGGAGCCTCGAATAAGCCTAAAAATGCTAGTCCTAAAAAATAGGGATGTCATTCTAAAAATAGTAAATTCTGTACTCTGACTGTGCTTATAAATTTGGTTGTTTCTATTCTTGACAGTATTCAGCCCAAAAAGGAAGGCCATAGAGAAGAGACAAGTGTCAAGACACTTGTCACACAAGTTTTCAAGTGTCCCACCACTTGTCACATCTCATGACATGTGGCTGGACACTTGTCTTGTGCTACTCCACTTTCCCCTTTTGTACTAGCTCTTCTCTCTCCTATAAATAAGAGCTCGTTTTTCTTCATTCAGTATCATTTTTCTTTGCTGTAAACTCATGTACAGCACCCACAGATAGCCAGAAACTGGCCCCATCCATCCCCATCATCATCCCCCACTTCTCCATTATCAAATTCCACCATATTCCCTCTTCTATCACTGCTGTTTCACAGGACAGCAAGCCTGTAAATTCATTACAGCACCTCCTTCTCGAGCTCTTTCTTCCATTTTAGCAACAAGAAGCAAGCCCTATCCATGTACTGCTGATCAACGATGAAGAAAGGCTGATTTCCCCTCTTTCTTCTCTCATACTGTAAAGAAATCAGTTCTTATCATTGCATAATAGATAATGCATGTGTGTTTGTACATCTTTGCATGATCTTGTGAGAGTGAGAATTACTTCTCCTCACTCTCAGGTTGATTGTAACTGAGCTCTTCCCTAAGGGACTAGGGTTGAGTAGAAATACATTCCTTCGGGGGGGGGGGGGGGGGGGAAAGGGGTTGCCCATCTTCAACCCTCAATCTTGTCTCCATTACTTTTACATTTTCATGGCTGTAATTTTGTGAGTAATTTTCATTTTCAGCTTTAAGTGTTCATTCTCTTTTATATTAAATCTCGAAAACAAGCGAATATCATAATTGTTAAGCATACTACGTTGTTCGGGGCATTTACAGTGGTATCACAGCTTTGGCTCGGTCCTCACCCCAACACTGGTAGTGCTTACAATTATAAGTTTGTTTGTTTTCAGCCCTTGCATTGAGTGCTTGAGCATATTTTTCTTGGAGTCTCAATGGATCAGTCGAGTGCTATCCTGCAAGCCATTCAAAGTCTTAGAGAGGAGAATCAGCAAATTCGTGAGCAACTTCTCAAACTAGAAAAAGTTGAGAATCCCAAAGAATTCAAGGAAAGAAGCCCATCTGCTTCAAGGAGACAAAGCCATACCAATGAAAGGAGCCGATCAAGAAGTCCAACTACTTCTAAGAGGCAGTCCCATTCTACTTCAAGACGAAGAAAGAGATCGCGTCGAAGCTCATCCTCTTCTTCAAAGTCATCTAGCGCCTACTTTGATGGACCCTCTTCTAGTGACGAAGAGTCACACCCTTCTCGTGGAAGACCTCAACATTGTCAAAGGCGTCGACATTCTTCACCCTCGTCTCCATCTTCATCCCCATCAAGCATTCATCATCTTCAACCTCAAGATCCAGGCATGGACGAAGGCATAAGAAGAAGAAGAAAACTAAGTCACTATCTTAACTTGAAAAGAAGATCAAGTTCAGTATGTATGATGGTTCCCGAAATCTTGATCTTCTTCTGAAGTTTATTCGTTAATTTCAAATTTTGTATGGTCGTGACAAGTATAAAGAAAAAAAAAAGATTAAGTTTGCAGCTTTACATTTGACTGACTTAGCCCATACTTGGTGGACGGGGTTGGAATATGATCATGCTGCCCCAAAATCATGGCGGTCCTTTGTTCGCATGATACAAAGCCAATTTCTTCCTGTTCATTTCAAAAGAGATGTAAAAATGGAATGGGATTGGCTTTGGCAAAGGAAAAATGAGTCACTTGGTGACTATACCAAGAGATTTTGGGACCTACTTTTGAAGGTCTAACATTTCAAGAAGATCAGCAGTTCGGAAAAGCTTAGGAAGTTTCAAGGAGGTTTGCATTTTAAACTTCGTACTGCTCTTAATCATTATCATTGTTCTAGTCTCAGGGAACTCATTGACCATGTTGAGACATGGGAAATGGAGCACAATGGCAACAAATCATTCCAAAAGAATGATAAGAAGAGAGTAGCTGATGATGAGGAGTATTCAGCCCCAAATGAAGGACAAAAACAACGGCAAAAGCAGCCATCAAATCAAAAAAAGATGAAGCCCTATGCACCTCCTGATGCTCCTCAATTTCACTTCAATCTATACCCACAAGCAAAGCAACTTTCCGAAGAAGAAAAGCAGCGCTTCATGAAAGAAGGGAAGTGCTTTAAATGTGGACAAACAGGCCACATAGCGAAGCAATGTCCAAACAAAGGACAAAGCAAGGTTTCTGACAACAAGCCTAAGTCGCCAGTGAAAATCAATGCCAAATAAAGATGCAAAAGAGCAATGCCGAAGTAAGACTACACTGGAAATCTAAAAGTTTTCAGAAATTGCAAGAAATAACTTTTTGCAATTAGTGTACAGAGGTGCACTCTGTCAAAACTGTCTATTATACATGCAGTCCAACGTGCAATGAGTGTTCAGTAACACTGTATCAGCAAAATCCCCAAAATTTCTTGCCTCGGATTTGTCAAAACAGTCTTTCAGTGACTGTAGTGCATATGCCAATGTTCCCAAAAAACATAAAAGCCTCAAAAATTTTTAATGAATGTGTCCAAAAATTGCATTGGATGTGTCCCAGATACGTTTCTTGAATTCGTGTCTGCTGCCTAGGAACCCCCTCTTCCAGAAATTAATTCTGGTATAAAAAAGGTAAAAAAATTTAAAAATTTATCTTTGAAATGATGAGCTGTTGCTGACCACCCCTCTAACCTGATGTGTGTTGCTGACAGGCGGCTTTGGGGCCAGATGGTGGCCATGGAAAGGGCGGATGCTGTCGATTTCAGAGAAACGGACGGCTGGCAGCAGTTACGGGCGCAGCAACTGGTGTGTGGTAGAAAGGACGAGTTTGACGGGATGTCTGGCGGAGAGACGTCAGGCAGGTGTCAGGCGGGTTGATTGGCGGCGCTTCAAACAGACGTGGCGAAGGGAGTGTTGCAGCATGATTGGTGGCAGGGCACTACAAGTGACAGGTACGATGGCCAGAGGGTAGGCAGGGTAGTGGCGCTGGGCGAGGAGCTGCTAGAGACGGCAACATTGGTGCTAGCGAGCAGGGAAAGGGCAGGAGTTGCCGCAGAGATTGAACAGAGCCAAGGCAAAGTTGGACTGAGTAAGAAGCTCTCGGAGGCTGAGCAGAGTTGGGCAGAACCTAAGCTAAGCAGAGCAAAGCAGAGCCAATGCTCTGATACCAAATGTGAGAGAGTACAGGATCGAAGCTCAGCACAGAAAACCAATAGACAGTAGAGAGTGAAGCACGACACCCAATGTAATTGGCTGAAAGAGTGTAAACTGAAAGTACAAGGTACAACCCTTAAACCTTAGGGTTGTAGAGAGGTGTTCACACTCGAACACGGTAAGTGCTCATAAGTGTGTGTCATAAGCACATACGAAATAATACCATAAGTCTGGGGTAAAAAAACTCTCCTATTGAGAGTAAAAAGTGCCCCAGTGTCCTACTGATCAATCAGCGACACTCCTATGTGAGCGTAGGTGTAAGTGAGGCATGAGTGAAATACCCAACAAGATTATTTTTGAAGGCTTGTTTTATACATGATGGAGGGCATTAGGGAGGTGATATTCCTAGAGTGGAGGATTGACATGGTGACACCAACTTTTCTTTTGGGAAAGGGTGGTAATGACCTAATTCAACACTAATTACATCAAGTTATAAATTCATATAAAACTGAAATTGAAATGTTACTGATTGATTCTTGGACATTGGACACCCAGTTGGCCCCATAGTTGGTGCCCCTTTCGGTTTTTCTTTAACTTGTATTGCAATTTGAAAGAGGTACACTAAGATTTCTTCAATCTCCTTTACAATCCAAATGCCACTTTGTTGTTATAAATGATCAACAAGCCTTTAATCTGAGTTGCCCCTTGTTTTAATAGGAGGGGGATTGGCCTTCGCCTTACTCCTTGGATGACAAATTCAGCCCCAACTTCAATGTTGGCTGGCTAGCCTCTAAGAATTTCTTGGAATTCCCGAATTTCAGCAGTTGAATTCCAAGTCCTAGACCTTTAATTTTGAGCACACTTCTCAAAGTGGCTATTAAACCCTAATTTCTGCTATAAAGTTTACAGCAGAGAATCTTCGAATTCTAGACCCCCAATGACTAGAATTGCTGTAATTGATTGAGTAAAGTTGAGAATTGGCTGAAGAATGAGAGAGAATGCTGTGAGGAGAGAGAATTCCGAGTTTCATGGCCAAAATTGGCTGAGATTCAATGCTGCCCTGTTATAATTTTTGTTAATCAGCAAATCAATCCGATCAGAGCTCAAAATGATATTGCCAATTGTTGCAAACTCTTTAGCAGCTGTCCCTAGTCTCCAGGGGCTGCAATACGTGGTCATCAGCTGCAAAATGGCGATTTCCTGCAGGATTTGACCCCAACTCAGCAGTTGCCGACAGCCAAAACTCTCCCACAAGCAGCTCATGATTCAAAATCAGCCCTCTCCTCTCTCTTCCACCCCCAATTCAGCCTTTCCACCTTTTGCATGGGAAATTTTTACAAGTGGCAAACAAAGAGAGAGTATGGCTGCTACCAGCGAAGAGAACAAGTTTACTTTCTCAATACATTCAGATGGTGGACTAAGAGAGAGGATCTGAATTAGTCAGAGTTAACATGATGTTCCTAGCAAAGGATTAAGGTTGTGGGTTGTGGCTCAATGTGAGAGGCTTGGTACTTAAGACCCTGACCCTGAGATATGCAATGATGGATGGCTGGGGTATTAGTGATATAGGAGGGAGCCTGTTTAGAGACTATAGTGGAATCTGGGGCAGTGAATGGAGAGATTCATTTGCAAAGATACCTAGAGATGTTTCAAGTTTTGGATATACTATTGGATTGGGGAGGAGGATCTTGATGAGCCCAATGAAACCGATGCCAACAATGACTCAGCATTGGACTGCAAATGGTACATCATTGCCTTTCCTTTTTGAATTTTAGAGGAGATTGGGGGACAACTTCAGACCTAAAAAAGATTTCACTCTTTCTATGGTTACTAGCACATAGGAGTTTGGCAGTTGGGACTTGGCTTGGATGTGGTAGAGGACATGTTCCTTGTATTTGACCGGGGGTGTGAGAGGAGACATAGAGACCATGCATTTGGGATTGCCTCTTTGGAAGTCCCTTATAGGGCTGTTTTATATACTTTGTCCTAAGGGGACTTACTAATAGAATCATTCCAAAGTTGGAAGCTTGTCATACACATCTTGAGCTTTACTTGGCTTACACGATCATCAATGCAGACCCTAGCACAATATTATCATTTTCCATTAGCCTCAGCCTATGGACCTCATAAAGTGTGTGTTCCTCCTCGATTGCTCCTATCCTGTTGCAAGATTTTGAAATGGAAGCAAAGGTGACTACATCTAGGGAAAGATCTTTGTCTTATATGTGCCCAAAGCATTTTAAATCTTCATTACAATGTCTATTCTCGGCATGTCTAGCAAGTTGTGGAGATCAAGAGACTGGATCCTGTGCTGGAAACTCATCAAACACTTCTTGTAATTTTGTGAGTGCATCACAGTTCACATACATGCTCACCGATGCAGTGCCTAGCATAGTATAATGATTTCTACTAGCCCCAGCTTAAACACCTTGGCATGTATCTCTTTTCCCTTCTTTGTTGTTCCTACATTGCGGTCATGAAAAAGGCTTGTATGTGTGCTTGCACTGAGCATCTTGATAGTAACTGTATGCTCATGGTCCAACTTGCTTTCTTTGTACCTAGAAAATCTGCTAACACATTTTTTCCTATAAGAGGATTTCCATTTTACCCTAAAAATTTGATTCTTACATCATCAATTCCCAAAGGGTTTAAACTTCCACTTTGATCCGCATAGTGATAATCGTTTCCATTTCATCAAAAGGAGGTTATTTGCACCTATTTTAATGTCTTGGGATGAAAAGAGTGTTCACACCTGCTCACACTCTACACATAGTATAGTGTCTATGACTGCAGGAGGATAAATATCCTACAAAATCTGTCCAAGTGCTTAGCTCAGGTAACTTAAGATAGTAATTCAAAGTCTCCAAGGGGCACTCTCTCTTACACTAGCACTGTGGAGTACACCCAAGTATTTAGTCAGCATGCTTGGCATGTATTACCTTATACAAGTGTCAGGAATCCTAGTTCATAAAGTGAGATTTGGGCTATTATACCTCTTGCAGAGTAGCCACATGGGTGCACTATTCACCTAACAGGTGGTGTTCATGTACAAGTTAGACAGTTTGCCAACAAAAATGAACAAATTTTTAAATTTGAATGATGCTTTTCTCTGCCAAAATGGGTTCAATACTTCAAGTTGTATCATAGCATGACATGGTATTTTTGGTTGCAGATAACGTCTCACAAATGGGCATGGCCGTTTATGAAGCCGGTGGATGTGAAAGGTCTTGATCTGCATGACTACTATGATGTAATATCTCTCTCTTTCTCTTCCACAACCAACCCTATTTATACATATAATTTGGTGAAAATTCTCTAAAATGAATAATTATTGATATATTTCCCTATTTATTTTCTCTATTTGTAGGAAACTTGTTTCTTATCTGAACTTGTAAGAAATCCACCTGTTTGAAACCTCCCATTTCCGTATGTCCTCACTATGTTGATAACTGCCTAAGTGCATATTTGGGAAAAATGTTGCAAATGATCTACACCTTGTTGATTGGGCTCAACTTTAGGCATTATAAAGCAATGGCCAAACACTTTTGGAATGTCAGGCTCCTGATACTATTATATGCTTGTGGCTGAATCGACTTAAAATCGGTGTCATTGCCAGCCATGCATGGTATGAATCCAATGCAGGCTCAATGGCACATAATTTGTTGGTGCTAAGTTTCAGCCAGATCTTGCTTGATGCATAACCCACTTTAAATGGTCTATCCTTGGATCTGTCACAATCATAGCATCGTACGTGCTTTCAGGGCAGAGATTGGAATAAGGATGCATTTTGGTAATCCTATTATTAGTGCTTGAACTTTTGACCAGGCAAAACAAACACATGCTATAAATAATACAAGTGTATGCTATGCAGATGATATTCATGGGCATCGTTACTTGTAGTGATAGATCCGTGTTTACTTCTAAGACATACCTTGTTTTCTGATTGCAGGTGATAAAGAAACCAATGGATTTTGGGACGATTCGTGATCGAATGGATGCAAAGGATGGGACTGGTTATAAGCACGTGCAAGAGATTTGTGATGATGTGAGGCTTGTGTTTAGCAATGCAATGACATATAACCAGGAGGGAACAGATGTACATTTAATGGCAAAGACATTGTCAGAGAAATTTGAGGACAAGTGGAAGACTGTGCTTGAGCCAAAAGTCATTGAGGAGGTATGGATGCTTCATAAAAATGGTGGTATTCAGGAAAGTTCTCTGCAGAGTGACCGATCAAAATGTCCTCATACTTTCAGGATGCCAAGAGGCGCCAGGAAGAGAGGGAAGCACATATTAAAGACTTGGAGACTCTTCAAATTGCTGAAGAAGCAGCTTTGGAGAAACAAGCATTTGATTTGGTACACCAGGTATACTTGTAGAGATCAAGGGCTTTAAAATGGTAGTTGGTGACTGCACATGCCACAGAATTGATGATTTTACAACCTCTCTGCAGCTAGATGACGTGAGTGGGCAGCTGGAGTTATTACGCCAGGAAGTTGCACCACAGTGCAGGTTTGTGATCACTACATATAGACTCTTATTAAGATTCATAAATGTTACTAACAGATGGTGTCCTTTACTAAATTTTTATTTTTTTTGAGGATAAATATGTTCAAGCAACTCATTTGTTGCATTTTGGGATTTATGTCATGCTACTTTGCCCAAATAATTGTTTCCCAATTTTCTTTTTCCAAGTGAGGGTGGGTATGGTATGAAGAAAGACTTGTTTGTAGATACAAGGAACAGAGCCTATTACAGGCAGAATTGCCTATGAAGTAAATTGTGGTAAATGTACATTATTAATATGATCACTGCAAAACTTATCAACATTAGCTCCCGCCCCACTGCCGACCTGCCATCGTGCCCCCCGTTCCTCCTGCCTGCCCCTCCACGCGGCGCGCTGTGCCTCTCCCTCCCGCCAGCTCTCCGCCCATCGCACACCCCCCCCACACACCCCCCCCACACACCCCCCACCACCCCCCCTTCCTCACCATCGCTCCCCCCTGCCCAGTTGCTCCCTCCATTTGTAGCAACACTCCCCCCTCTGGCAGTATAACAGTGTGATTGATAGGTTCTCAATAGGGACGTGCAATGGAAACCTCTGGTCAGACGCCGGTGCATTCTACGAGTGCCCCCCAGTCAAACACCTTGTGCGTCTTCCTCTCTGAGGAACAGCTCTTAGCCGTTTGTGCCAAAGAAACAATGATCTTTGGTCAGGTCGTAGAACATTCCCCATCCAGGGCTCAGCTTCGGGATTGGCTTCACTCCGTGCGGCGCATTGGCATAGCGCAGATCGTGGAGGTGGTTCTCATGGGGCAAGGGATCTTCATGGTACAACTCACCTTGCAGACGCAACCCGTGAGCTAGTGGCTAGTTCACCCTATGCCTCCACGAAGGGGGACATCTACATGGTCCTCTGGTACAGTGGCTTTACAGTGGAGGCTTTCGCGCTCCACAATAGGTTCCTCAAACATCCAGTCACCCTACTCTTCCTTGGACTAGCGGTAGAGTATTGCTAGTTAGTGGAGGACTTCGCACGGCTCTTCAACAGTGTCCTTCCCGCCTCCTTCACGGATGCAGTGACAGCAGCAGGAGTCCCGAAGGTACGGGTAGCAGTGAAAGAGACACAGAATATACCACAGTTTCTGGAGATTGAGGCAAGTGGACACCCCTTCAAGCAACAGGTTATTGTGACTAGGCAGCCAGGGCAGTGCCTGCGTCGCCATGAGTTTGGACATCAGGTAGCAGACCATACGCACTTTGGAGCAAAGACGGCTTCTCCGATAGGCCCATAGGTGGACGCGCGGCTTCACACGGGTCCAGAGACGACAAAGAGGGAGACAGCAGGGGGAGATGAAAGGGGGAGCCGCAAACAACCCCTCAAACATAGCCACGGCAGCAAGGAGCAGGAGGGCGAGTGTCGCCCCCCGGGCAAAGCACCACGCGGTCCCCCCTCCTCGCCCCATCCTGCAGGACCATAGGCCTACGCATCCACCCCCCATGGAGGCGTCACAAGCCACCTCACCGGAGGGTCCACATCCCCCACCCCCTCCCCCCCCTTTCCCACAATTCCCCCCTCGACCCTAGTCCACAGCCTCCCCCCTCCACAGCTACCGGCCCCACCCCACTCCCCGTGTCCCTTCGACCACCCCACTAGCCCTCGATTCTCCCCCTCTCCAACGTCACCCCCGCCGACCACCCCCCTTGATCCCCACCTAGCATAGGTGACCCCCCCCCCCCCCCCCCCCCCCCAACCAACAACACACACACATAGCCACCAGCTCATCTGTCCATGCCGCCCGTTACACTTTCCCGAGACGGGCGTAGCTACTACCGCAGGAGTTTTTTCGCAGTGGGTCATGGGTTTACTTGAGAGTTGCAGAGCGCGGAGAGTTCCCACTACCCTTGGAGGTGGAAATCTTTGTGGTACGCAAGTCAAGGAGCGGCAAGGTCCATCTATTAGCACCACCGAGGATGGACCAAACTACGTCTACTTCCTTCAGACCTCTCGCACAGGAGACTGGATGGTGACACAAATAGAGGAGGAGGTGAAGAGCTAGGTGGCAGACCACATCTCCCAGTGGATGGAAAAAGATAGACTGGTGCTTTTCTCCTAGCAGTGGCCAGGTTGCATGATGGACATTAACTGGTGGTGGGCTGGGGCCGAGGTTCCACATTTGAGCATTATCTTTTGAGCCCCTCCGCAGTGGAGAGCTCCGATGGATGTGATCGAGTGGCCCCTGGTGCAGGGGGCTCGTTTCTACCAATGTACAGAGTCTCACCTCTCGGCCTGGTTTATAGATACCCTAGTGGTACCACCAAGCGCATCTATCACCCCTATGGGCCGCCCGAGGGCTACCATGGGGGAATGGAGTTCACCGTCTCGGCCGGTAGCGAAGTGTATCCGCATGCTTGTTCAGTCAGTCATAGGTCTCTCTATGAGTTTACATCTTCCATCTTGGAATGTAAATAGCCTCCACTATAGTGGAGCACGTGGTTCCAGGAAGTTGATTGTTCGGCAGGAGTTGCAGCTTGCCTTTGTCGGACGGATCGACATCTTACTTCTACAAGAGCATAAGCTCACTCCCGCCCAAGCCCAGCAAGTATGGAAGATACTTCCAAGCAATTCACACACCTACTGGGAGCATGCCATCGGTGCCCATGGTAGAAGTGAAGGCCTATGCATCTCTATTGGCTCGAGCCTCACCGTTTGTGTATGGGACCACAAGACGATCCTGGCAAGGAGGGTTCTATGGATCAAATTGGATATTGGGAACTCGTGCCTTGGAATCCTCAATGTCTATGCCCCTACCGAGGTTAGGGCACGCAACGGGGACCAAGTAGGGTAGTTGGCTGGCACCACCCGATTCTCCTGACACTTGCCCCCCCAGCATCTGTCCTAGATACATGATCCTGTCGGATCCTTGACTTGATCTATAGGAGGGAGAAGGTGAAGAAACGGATCGAGCAGATTTGGACTAGGGAGTGGGACAGAAGGGGCCAGATCGTAGAGGAGGTGGTAGAGGCCCTAGTTGAGTCAAGCAGTATGTGTGAGGAGGCAGCCCTACAGGCCAAGCAGCAGAGCTACGAGGAGAAGAGGGCACTCCGGTGAGACCTAGCAGCCACGTAGAGATTACTATAGGAGGCACCAGGGGATTCCATCCTCCACGCACATGAGGTGCGCATACGAGCAGCCATCACTGGCCTAGAGGACAGGCGTTCGAAGTTCTCATTCTGCACCTCAGTAGCCTTCTAGGTGCGGAAGGGGGTACACGATGTGTAGGGAGTTTTTCCAGGTGCATCAGCCTTCGGGATCAATATGGGAGGATTCGTTCTAGCCCAGACGAGGTGATGAAGATTGCCATTGACTACTAAAGACGCCTTTTCCAGTAGGAGACAACCTCAACTAGAGGACAACGATGTAGACAGCAAGTCTGGGATTACATCCCGTCCCTCGTCACAGAGGAGATGGGACGCTCCCTCCTAGACCCCTTCACAGAGAAGGAACTAAAGGAGGCTTTCCATACACAGGATGGGCAAAAATGCTCGGGAGAGGATGGCTTCTCTAAGGCCTTCTTCACCACCTACTGGGAGGTGGTGAAGGACCCCTTACTATAGGCTTTCCAGTAGATCTTCACTTCAGGACGGATGCCGGGGAGTCTATCGGCAGGTCTTATCAGTCTCCTCCCTAAAGGGGGAGACCGGTTGGAGCTATTCCAGTGGAGACCGATCACCTTGTTGTCAGTGGCCTATAAGGCACTGGCAAAGATGATTGGTAGACAACTCCGCCCTATGCTTCCAGACATCATTCATGACACATAGACCAGCTTTGTCCGGGATAGGAGCATCCTAGACAATATCTTCACCTTCTTTGAGGCAACAGAGTGGGTTTAGGACAGTGGTCAAGGATTGGTTGTACTACGCCTGGATTTCGAGAAAGCCTATGACAGGGTGGATTGGGACTTCTTAGAGGGTACCTTGGTAAGCTTGGGCTTTCCCCAAGCATGGATCTGCGGGGTCTCTGCACTTTACAAATCTGCTACCAGTAGGGTTCTCATAGGCGGTAGGTGAGAGGAGGAGTTTCGGTTGGAGAGATCGGTCCAACAGGGCTGCCCCCTGGCCCCATACCTATTCTTACTCTTTGCAGAGGCGATGTCTCACTTCCTCAGGTCACAGGTGAGTGGGTTACGTGGCCTCTGACTTCCAATGAGAGAGGAGACGGAGCTGTTAGACTCAGAGTATACAGATGATACAACACTTTACATAGAGGACGATGAGTTGATGCTGGAGGGAGTGAGACTGGCTCTCGAGGTGTTCTGTACTACAGCGGGAGCGAAAATCAACAGGCGAAAGTCGGTTGGTTTCTTTACAAACCCTGACTCTAGCACAGAGTAGGGCGTCCACTTGGGATTTAGATGGATATGCAGAGGGCAGACCGTCTGGTACCTAGGGTTCCAGGTGGAACTCGACATCACTCCTGCCCAGTAGTTTCTCCTAGTCCTTGACTCTATTTGGAGGAAGCTGACCTATTGGAGTACGGCTCACCTCTCCCTAGTAGGCCGACAGAGCCCTGGTGGTTAATGAGGTCCTCCTAGCGCTTCCTCTGTGCCGGGTTAGATGGTTCCAGGGATTCCCGAGCCAAGGTGGCGTGGGTGACTATCATCCGGCATCAGTTAGAGGGAGGGCTTGGGATCATAGACCCAGAGTATCAGAGTATGGCTCTCTTGGGAAAGCTAGTAGTCTGTGGTCTTACACCAGGAGGACATACCTGGAAGGTACTATTGCAGGAGGGTCTCCAGGAGTGTAGATTGAGGCTTGGCGGTGATTGGAGGCCGTCCTTGAGATGAATCTTCACGACGGCCTAGATCCCCCCCTTCTTCCCAAATCCCCCTTTCTATGCAGCTTGTTTCATGTGTGGTAGGGCCTCCGTAAGGCCCTAATTTAGAGCCCCCCAAGTTGCCAGGAGGAGATAGACCCACAGCTAGTGATCTGGAACCCCCAAGTCAAACATCGGGATGGGGTACAAATTGGCAAGCGCCCCCACATCCAGTGGGCTGGGTGGGAAGCCGGCCTGGATCATACCATCAGGACATGGCAGGGGGTGTACAGGATGGTGAACGAGGAGGTGTTGCAATGGGCATTAGGTTTCTAGAGAGGAGTTGAGTTGAGGAGAAGGGAGATTGACGCAGCAATATCTCAGGAGTGGCTTTCCCCCCCAATACAAGAGCCGGTAGAGCTCGGGGAGGTATGGGCTGCTAGATTTTCACCAATAGGTACCTCCCTACAGGTGTGGCACGTAGTGTGGGTGGCGCCCCACATGGGACTTTCTTCACGGTGCAAGAGGGGGGCATCTGGCCCTTGACAGAGGGCAGTAGGATGAGGGGATAGTTGTCCTTTCATGAGGGAGGATTCGGGTGGTTGGCCTTCAGGAAAAGACATGGCGACTGAACCCTTATGTCTTTTGGAAGGAGCTCAAGTAGTGGCGCATTTGGATTTGGGAGGGCAGGCCACTCGATGAGCTGGAGTGGGATCCGAGAGAGTGGCTATGGCCAGCACTGTGGTCGCCAAGAAGCCACCGAGGTTCGTGGAGTACATAGCCAGGATTGACAAACACGTAGTGATGCAGGAGGACATGGAATGGGCGCGGTCACGTAGCAGGTACTAGGCAGAGCACAGCATCACGGACGCTTTCTGACGGACCTTTTGGCGCCGCCTATGGGATAGTTGGAGGCCAAGGAGGGTATCGTACTTCTTATGCTTGGTGGCACATGGAGGCCTGGCAGTGGGGAGTTGGTTAGCCGAGATGCAGAAGGATGGAGGCTGCAAACGCCGCACATAGCAACTTCTGGAAACTCCAAAGCACTGCCTTTGGTTGTGTGAGGCGGCGCAGCCTGTGTGGAGAGGAGCATGCCACATCCTCCGCCGTATAGCACCCCCAGCCTTGGATGTATCTCATGGGGAGCTTTCTACCAGCAAGCAGTCAACTAGGGCCGTCACCTTGTGTATGAGGCTAGGATGCATGACACGATATTCATTATTGAGGCTGGGTCATGCGCAATGGTCATCCGCCAGGAACTGGAGCCCACAGTAGACCGCTTCGAGGTACAGGAGATCGTAGGGAGTCTTACTGGATGGCACATCTGGAAGGCGTGGTGTCAAGAGGTTTTTGGCGGGGAGAGACTTTCAGTGCAGGTGACGTTAGCAAAGCTTTGGACCTCTATCATCCACTCCTTCCGCGGCCGATGGGACCAGGTGCAGGGTGAGTCTCAAGCTCGTCAAGAGCTCCGTTCTCATTTCATGCGCACTTGGGGTGGCCAGGACCTATTTTTTGTGTTGCAGGTAGGCAACCCTAGATGGCGATACACCCCCCCCTCCATGGCTTCTTGCCCCCATCCCCCCTAGACCGCCCTGAGAGGCTTGTATACTTCATATATCTGCGACTATGCATCAGCTCCAGCTAGTCTGTTGAGCATGAGCACTACTTTGTACTCGGAGGTTTTTTTTTTCTGAAGTAATATAATTAACCACACTTTATTTGTAACCAAAAAAAAAACTTATCAACACTAAACTTGTTTTGGAAGGCTAGGAGTGGTTCTGTAAGACTCTAATTTTGGTCCCCGTCACCTAATTTAAGATTGGCCACTCCCAAGAACTCTGCCATTCAGTTCCCATTCCTTTATTGAGGTAGATAAGAGCTTAGTACAGCATTGCTTATTTTTGCACAAATTTTATGAGATATCCAATGAATAGACAACTTGTCTCTTAACATGTTATTAATGTCTCCCTCATTTCTCAGTTAGTGATGCATATGAGCATCTGCATGAATGTTTGAAAGTCAATCAGGCATGCCATACATTAGTAATCAGCTTGCTTATCTTTTTTTTAGGATGATGACAACAGAAGAGAAAAGACAGCTAGGGCAAAGCTTGAGCCAGTTAACACCAGAAGATCTTAGCAAAGCCATTCAGTTAATTGCTCAAAAGAATCCTGATTTTAAAGCAACTGGAGAGGAGGTTGAAGTGGACATTGATGCTCAGGTGAGAAATTTATTTGAAAGATTTCTTTCTTTAGATGCTAAACAATATACATTGTCATTTTGCATAGATCCTGACATTTAGGTCCTCTCAGTCCTATTATTTTGTCAGTTTATTGATGTGAAATTATTGTTAGCTTGTACAGTAGAATATTAGTTCTTATTTTGAAAAGAATGTTGAAAGAAATATGTAATGTGTTCAAGAGCATATTATCTGTTAATTTAAGGAATTTCTCAAGCTATTTGTCAAGGACTGATGCTTGCACTAGTTGTCACGTCTGCATATTCGGCAATGGAATGCTTTGTGAATGCCCTGAAAAGCATGCTTAGGCTGGACAATCGTTGATTTAATAAATTGAAGGCTTTCCATTCTTGGTTTAATAATTGACGGTATAGTTGTTAACTCGGGAGATTTCTCCTTCTCAAGCAGTTGTTAATTGACAATTATTCTGCGGTGTGATTTACTTTCTCTCCATTATTTGAATTGTAGGATGCCTCAACTCTGTGGCGTCTGCAGCACTTTGTGAAAGCTGTCATGATTTCTCAGAGCAAAGGCCTAAGCTCAAGAAGTCCTAGTGGAGGAAAATTCAAAAGGGCTGCAGCTGAAACACTTGGAAAGGCCAAGAAACGAAGCAGAAAATCATCACCTTGAGAGGAAGTTTTATTGGTCCTTTGACCTGAGGAAATTTTGCTATGGCACTGCATGAATCTTTTTGATCAGCAGTAGAGCCATCAAGGTCCTTATTTGCTTAGTTATTTGGTCAGTGCTAAAGTGTGGTTGATATTTAAACTGGGCAAAGCACAGCTTGGAGAAATAGGACTGGACATTAAAGCCTCTTGATGATGTTAAGCAGCGAGGTGGCTTACTCTCAAGCTTGAGGGATCAAGCACAAAGCAAAAGGCCACTCCACAGATTCTATGCTAATGTATGTATCCAAGCAAAGAAGTTTGATTGCATCTTTTAAGTCAAAGAGAATACAGGACAGCTATATACCAGAGAAGAAGGGGATATTTTCAAGTTAAAGGCTTCTTCCATCATTCTTATGTCATAGCAACACATGAACTTTGCAATGCCATGTGCTCGTGGCATCGAAGGGCACACTAGATACTTATTTCTGAACAAATTTAGATATTTCCAAAAGCTTACACAGGACTTTTACACTGCTACAGATCTGACAGCAACATGCTTACTGTATAGTGAGTTCTGGACAAAATTGGACAGCTGTAATGTCTGTTGTTCAGTGGCAATTACTTATTCTTCCATCTGTCCATTTCATCACGCACATAGTATGTGAAGGTGTGGTTAAAAGATGCGTCTGGAGAATGTAGATAATCCAAAGGCTTTCCTTGTCTGAAAGGACGAGTGGACAATGTCAACTTATATCTCTATGGACTGCCAAATCTTCTCAAAGTGTTCTCAATATGGTGGTGCATCGAGTTTCATTGTAAATGAGTGGCGATAGGAATTTCCTGGCAAGGTCTTTGTGATAAACAAAATTTCCATACGTCTCCTATTCAGTCCAAAGCTTGATCATAAATGTAGTTTTTGATTGTGGGTGGGCTCAACCAGTTAAATCTCATTGTTGATGATGATGGTGTTGATGTGTGAGAGAGGAAGAGATGGGTGTGATTGTGGCTAGAAGTTTGAAAGTATGATTTTAGCTAATTGAATACTTGGATAGTCTACATCAATATGACCCTGAAATTGAATTTCCTTTCCTTTTAGGCTTAGAAGCATCTATTATACACATCATTTGAAGCTTGCTAGATACACTTTGATGTCTTTTTATTTCTTTCTTGAAATGTGAAGTAATGAAATGCCTCTTCTTTATGCTCAACCATGCTGATATGTTATAGTCAACCATGACCATGAGCCATATAGACCATTCGGTGGAGCACAAACTAGTACTCACAACATTGAGCCTAAGCATAGGTGTTGAGCGTCACATGAAAAAGGAAAAAAACCACTTCTACTCTAGATGCTTCCATCAAGGTGGCGAGCATGATCGCTTGTGATGCTATCATTGCTGCAACATGTTATGTGCCATGACATCAGGAAATGCACCTTCTTTGGTCAAAGCACAAATGAGGTAGTGGAGTTGCATCATATTATCATTGCTAGTAGCTCTACAACTTGCTTTGTGACATGACATGCAATGACTTCCATTTGGACATGTGCTTATTTTTTAATATGTACTTCATCCTTGGAATGACTATGAATTTAGGAATTTCCAATTAATATGGGGAATTTAGGAATTTCCAATTAATATGGGAATTTAAAATCAAATTGGATTATGTGAATTTCATAAATTTTGAACTTAATGTAATGGAATGCATTATTGCTTATGATGATTCAAAGCAATTGAAAAAAACGGTAGAGGTGAGCACAAGCTCAACCACCAAGACCCACGGACCGCTTATTGTTCAAGCGTTTCAAGCGAGCACTAATGGCTACCTCTCAACATAGCCGACGCGCTATTCCTCTCAACGAGTGCAGTGAGCTTACCTTGATGCTCGATTGAGTTGCTTCCTCTCTCAAGCACTTTGATAGCTCCAGGATTCATGATGCAAGCTCAAGCATACTCAAGCCTCTTCCTTCAAGCTCCATCCTCCATAGCCACACGCGAGACAAGAGAATAGAAGAGAAGAAAAGAAGAAGAGAGGAGAAGGTGGAGAGCTTCACCTCCAAGGTCCCTCACTCTCACAAGCTCACTCTCTCACACTCCCTTCCTCAAGCACTCACAAGCAAGCAAGAGAAGAGGAGAGAAGAAAAAGAGTCCACTTTGCCACACACCAAAGAATGAGCTCTCATTCATTTTTTAAACTTTATATAAAAAGTTTTAAATCTCTTTTGGACGATTATCCCCTTATCCCCTTTTTTATATGGCCAGTCATAACCTAGGCCCTTTTTTCCATTGTCCTTCTATCTTCTTAACTTCCTTTCTATCGCCCATCTACCTTTACAATTTTCACGAGTGAGAGCCCGGCGCTCTTAAAATAAATCACGGTATGCCTTGCGCTCTTTTACAAAAGTATTGACTTGCGCATTTTCTTGTGCGCCTTTTTCCTTGATTTAGGATTTTTTCGTACTTTTTGTGTTTCCATATTTTTCTTGGCGTGTCTTCGTTTTCCATTCCACTTTTGCCTTGGCCTTGTCTTTTACTTTAGATTTTTTGGATTTTTCACCTTGTTGGTCTAAGGGTTAACATTACCCCCCTCTTAGCTGAGTGCCAATCCCATGGCACTTGCTGTGTTAGACACTGTTGCTAGGGAGGTCAAGTGGCTTTTTGAGTTTGTATGCATGCCGTGTTGGAGGGTGTATTGGAGGGATTTATGGAATTGGAAGGCCCTTAGGTTACAAATGAGCCCTGGTGTCGGAGAGATTTATGGAAGTTGAAAGGCCCTTGTACTAGCCCTGGTGGAAGGTGTGTTGGAGGGATTTATGCCTTTAAACTTGAAGATAAAGTTGGACAGATCCATTGGTTGCCCCTCCGTTGCCTTTTCCAGTGCTGTTCAAAATGAGCTTCTTCATTCACTTTTTGACTGGCCTGTTGCGTTTGCCCCTTGCTTTGTTGTGTCTGCATGGTGATATGTCACATAATATAGGGATTACTTTACATGGATGATGGAGTCTGTGGAGTTGGTGGTGGGAGCCCTTGTTTGTACCTGGAAAGAGAAGAAGGTGCACTACTTGGGGATGTATTTGCCTTGACGTGCAATGCGGTGCCGGTGCTTATGGAACTGGAAGATGGGTACACCCTTGGGAAAACCCTCAATGTGTTCCACACTTGAGGACCTAGTTTGTGCATAGGGGAGGGTAGTGCGGGCAGCTTAGGGTGACAGGTCTTAACCATAGGCGAGTGTTACGTCCCTAGGTGTGTCCTACCCTTGATGTGCCTAAGCGTGAAGTGGGGGATCAAAATGAGGCTAGGGGATTAGAGACGGAGCTGGCCGACCGGGACCACTGGGTGCACCTAACTTGAGAACCCCTAGGTGCAGTGACGGTGATCAATGTGCAGCTTGCGTTTTTTGTTTTTGTTTTTTTAATAAACAACTTCTTGAATTTGGAGTAGTACAAGATAACAAATTCATTTTCTGGATTCATGGGCGTGGGATGGGAAAGTTGGGAGCTTTAATGATTTATTAAGGAAGTGCCTGCTTAGCATATACCATTTTTTGCATGTTCTAACGTGGAGAGGTATGGTGGATAAGAATGGATGGCTACATTTGGTAAATTGGATGTCGTTCATGTCCTCAAGAAGAGTCATACAAAAGGATGGGAGTAAAGCAGCATGTAGCATTAGCCAAGGCATGGCACACCCATCTATTCTCGCATTAATGTCAAAAAAGAGCGGTGGAAGATGGTACTTTGCCGGTGCGAAGGGTTGCTTAAGGAGAGTTCTAAGTAATCTAATATAGTTACATGTTGTTACAAAGGCGGGGTCTGGGCAATAGGAGAAATCCATTAGGAAATGGGCCATGGAGTCCCATAGATCTTGTTCTGAGAATGCGAGTGCCTCCTTTGGTTTTATGGCAGTGTGCATTGTAGATCCTGGGGAAGTATCGGCCATGGATGTCCGGGTCAAAATCTACTCCCACCCTTCGAGGATATGGTAGATAGGTCAGGTCATTCTGTTCGAAGGGTAGGGAGTCACAAAACGACATCTACGCATCCATGTTGTTGTTTCAGACTCTTCTCCTCCACGTAGGTTGGAATTCGTAGCCTTTCATTGTGTGGGATACCTCCTCAACCTTGTTTTCCCAGTAATCTGGGGACTCTATCCCCCAAGCTGTTGGATTTTTCTCTCTTTCAGTGAACCATCTTTCACTAAGCCTTTTTCCCATGGTGATTACCTCCATTATTGCTTCCGTGGATAGTGCTTTGCTCAAACCCGCTGGATATTGAAAGGTGAAGTCGAAGGGTTGGCAACGATTTTTCCACTGCTTCCACACCGACAGCTTTGTATTCCAGTTCATGGGTAAGCAGTCCCTTTCTAGTGGGATGGGTGGCTGTGGAACTGCAAGTGGTTGTGCTTGAGCTCTTTTGTGTGCTTAATCTAACATTCTAGCCCTCTTCTTTTTGGCTTCTGCCTTCCTTTCCGTTGTGGCACCTTGTTCTTGAGGGGGACTCTGGTTGTGGTGGGGGGGGGGTGGTGGGATCCACTCCTCATCTTGTTGCTTTCCTTCACGGCTTGACTCTACCCCTGCCTCTTGGGGTTTTCGTTCTTGAAGTTCCAAGGCGTCAATCTCCTCTAGTGTCAAGCTTGCTTCTAATCGTTTCTCTTGCTGATCTTGATTGATCGGGTCGAGGCTTGCATCTTGGACCTAGAAGCACATCCCTTTTTTGATCGCCTTCTGGGCGATTTCTAGTTTCCTTTTAAGCACATCAACTGCTTCCTCCTCCTTAGAGAGTGTGATGTCTTAAGATTGTGCTGAGGAAGGCATGTTGTTGGATTTCGAGACTGGCTTGAGTGGCGTCTGCCCTGCCTTCTGCTAATATTCGGCCTCCCTCTACAAGGGCCAAGCAGCTCGCTAGATCCTTCACTTGCTTCTCACTCTTAGCTTCCTATTCCCTTGCCTTCTTTTTCATTTCTTCTAGGCCCTTGCTTTGCCTTTGTGACAACGCCACTATCACCAGCTCCTACCTTTTCCATTTTTGTACAAGGCCCTCTTTTTCTTTTGTTAGGCACCTGATCTTCTCCTCTAGTGTTGCTCATTCTTCCCTTTGTCGTTGTGTTCCACATTCTACTTCTTCTCTCTTTTTTTCATTCTTCCTACACTTGTGCTTTCTCTGCTTCCAACGCGGCAAGCTCTTCCATGCCCTCTTGAATTTTTCTCACCTATGCTTTGAGCTCCGCCTGTTGTAGAACTAGAAGCTCATATTCCCTTTGCATTGCGACCAGCTCCTGGTCCTCTTCCTCCAGCCTTTTTCACTGCTATTCTTCGTCATCTTCCTTGGCCCTTAGCTCTGCTTTCAACGCATGGATTTCTTTGTGTTACAAGGCCACTCGGCGGGCTTTTCTAGCTGGGAGGCATTTGCCATTTTCCTTTCTATTTTCAGCATTGCCATTGCCGCTCTCTTCTCCTCCCTTGCCCTTTCCAACTGAGCTTAGAGCTCCCTGAGGTGCTCATCCTGGTCTGCAGCCTGGAGCTCCGTGGTGATAGCATCTACCTTTGGTTGCTTGGGTCCCTGTCGAGATTCAGCGATTGCAGCAACCGATCTTTTCACTCCTGTAATTGGGGTTCCCGCACTGGAGGTGGGTATTGGGGTATGTGCTTTATTGACTAAGAACTGTACCCATGCCATGAGGTTGCTGGCATCCACTATGGCTGGGGTGCCTAGCGTTGATGTGATGGTTGGGGTAGTGGGCAAGAGGGTAGGCGGGGTTGAGTGGAGCGTGGCTTTGCCCTTTCTTTCAAGGACGGATGGAGGCAAGTCTTCTGCTGCTTGGGCACTGGTTCTTCCTGGCCTGTCCTGCCTAGGTGGGCTCATTGGCTAGTTCCTCCTCCTTGCACTGCTGTTCAATGGACATGTGCACAGCTTGTGCCAGGTCCTCCTCTTCTTTCCTTCTCAACTCCTCTTCTTATTCCGCAGCTCTTTTTGGCTCAGCCTTGGCTTTAAGTAGGTCCGCTTCCTCTTTTTTCTTCCTCTCTTCCTTCTTCTTTGTTGCCTTCTTTTTAGGCGTCTTCGCCTTCTGTTTGCTGGATTGAGCTTCTTGCTCTTCCTCTTCTTCACTAATCGTCCTCTCACTTGATGGTTCTTTGTTGTGATGAGGAGGTGACTTCTCAGGCATTTCATCTAATCCCTCTTCTATGTCTTGTGCCTCCTTTATAGCCTCTCTCGGATAAGGGCAGTCAAGACTCCTCCATACCCTATGAATGTGGCCTTGGCCAAGGGCTTCTTCCTATCAATTCCCTTTGATGTTGGGGATTCTCCACCCGCCGGTCTACTTCCAAGGTCGAGTGTCTTGACTGATTGGTCTATGGTTTTTCTAACATAGCCGTTCCAATCCACTTCATGCAACAAATGAACCACCATACTCTCTAGCACGAGCATGCTGATCTATGCATGAGCGAATTGTACCTTAGGCTGGAGAAAAGGGTGTAGATTACCTTTGCTTGCAATTTAATTTCTGCGTTGGGAATCTCTTGGATACTTATGCCATCGTTTGTTAAGACGCTTTCCTTCATCCCGAGCATGGCATAGACGTCTATTTTGTGCCTTTTCTCCACCTTTGGTTCCAATCCTAGTGCATTTTCCACCAAGGTCTTGTTGAGTGGGACCTGCACCTGCTTGATTCCTTCCGTGCTTGTCAAGGACATTGTCCCACTCTCCTTATCAAGGTTATATGTCCTTAGGAATTCCACATACTTAGTGTAGTTAGAACTTTTGGATATATGTGGTGAGGTTGCACTGATCCACAATCTTTCTAATGGCTTCCTCCTTGGTCACCACCCATTCAACATTGTGGATACTCCTAAACCTGAGCTGGTTGTATGCCCGATTTTCAAGGGTTGAAGGGTAGGCAATGGGCTCGGTCTTGCTGCGACATCTTCAACTCCTATCATAAGCCATGGTTTGCCATTAGTGCTTTTCCACCTAGCTATACACTGAAAGAAAAGACTTCATGCTTGGAAGTTAAACTCATTTTTAGTACATAATTAGACTTTTTCCTCCAAACTGTCTGAGTACCTTGCTTCCAAGTTTTATTGTCAATTCCTCAGTCACAAGTTGCTTTGTCCTACTATTGAGGTTTCTCATGTTCCGCATGTGTTATTTTCCATTATGGTTCTTGTTATGTGTTTGGTTTGTTTCGCCACGCTTCCCCCTCTCTGAATTGAGAAGAATCATTCATAGGATTAAAAGGTTACAGGATAACGGCCATTCAGCACATAATGTGAGAGCTTTACCTTCGCATGAGCCAGGCATAGAAAATCAGATTATACTTGAGATTGGCATAGCTATCCATGTCGAAAGGACGAATGCCTACATGTGTAATATAAGTGAGGATGTCAAGTAAGAAGTCACCAAAGTCCGTTCAACTAGCGACATGCAACTCCTCCTCTGTGATGATGCGATCTAAAAATGGATGTCCCACAATGTGTTCTTCTAGGGGTAGGTTACAAATAGAATTCAACACCCTATAGGAAGTTGGAGTGACATAGGTTGGGTCATATTCAAATGCCTTGATTGTGCGTCGTTGTTCAACATTGGTCATTATTTGGTATCCCACTTGCTCCCATTGCAATCGTAGAGCATACCATTTCCGTAAGAAGGAGGAGTCATGGTCGATAAGCTGTTCCAACTCCGCAATTTCTTGATTTGTGGCCGGGGTTGTAGTCTTGTTATATGACGTAATGAGACGTTGCTTGATGGCTTGTTTGTGGGATATCTCAATTGCAATTAATTCCTGAGCTACTTCAGAAGCCTTGATGAATATAAATTTTGACTCTTCCCAAGAGGAAGGGAGTGTTCGTACTTCCGTTGCTATAGGTTCGTCCAAGAGGCCTAAGTCTAGTCGTTCGTAGCTTTTAGCCAAGGTCATGAAAGTAGCATCCAAGCATCAGAGGAAAGCAACCAAGTCGTCCCCCGTATTTTCAGCTAAGTCCGTGGCCAAGGTTAAAATTGATCATCACTCATAAGAGGGTCGAAGGCTGGTGGGGGGTTGAGGCTTAAGAGGACTAGAGAGTTCAGGAGCCAATAGTCGCAGTTTTAGTTGTTCTTCAGGTTGGATTTTGGCCTCACATTCGGTGGGTTTAGTGGGAGTTGCGGTTGTCGTGCCACTAGATGCATTCAAGATGTGAGAGGTATCATTAGCACTAGAGCTGGGCATTTTGCTAGTAGTGGGCTGCAATTTTGGGTGATAGATTGGTTCAGGCCCTACTGAGCTAGACTTTGGAGGTTCTACGGACTTAGCAGCCTGATTCTCTTGTGCTGTGAGTGTCTCTCGCATGATATTTCATGTGGTCAAGTTTTAGGGTGGCATTTGAGTAGGGCCTTTGGTTGTTTTGGCTTTAGGTAGCCAAATCTAGGTGTTACTCGCATAGTAGACTTGCGCTTGTAATAAGGTCTTGGGGATCCATTGCGGCTTGACCGTGCGTCGATGTTTATGGCAAAGCCTTGGCTTCCTAGGTTTTGGGTGCAGATGATGAGCCTTGTGGGGCCGTAGGTTTTTATTCCTAGGTGGCTTCAGTGTGGGTTCTAGTGGGTTGCTTGCCTCGAGCCTGGGTGGGTTGTGAGGAGTCATGACCGCCTCCTTAGCCTTGGAGGTGGGTTTCTCTACCGGTGGCTTTGTGGACTTGGAAAGAGTCACACCGCCCTGCTGAAAGCTGTAACTATGCGGACGTTACCCATGCCGAGCTGAATGCATTATGACTCGTAGTCGACATTGCAGCGAGCTTTCTTCTTGAAAGTTCATCCTAATAGCAATTTTGTGCCTGCATTCTTAGTATTGGGCAACGCATAGAAAATTATCGGCATGCTTTCAGACTCGATAGAAACTGCAACCTTGCACTTTCCTAGAAGTTTGTAGGGTCGACCTCTCCATAAGGGGTGAGACTAGCATTAGTGGGCTACTGCAACTGTGGTTTGCCAATTTGGGTCCAATGGTCATGAGTCAAGATATTAAAATTAACTCCCTCATTGATCAATGTGCTGATGATACATGTGTGTTTGGCAGTGATCGTCATGCATAGGTAAGCTGGTGGTACTGTTTCCTGATCCTCATTTTCCATCTCAGTGATAGTGTTAACTCATACATTGATAGGTAGCATTGGCATTGGGGGCTCATGCAATGGGTGCGTGGGGGGAAAGTACTTTTTTATGCAACTGCCATTGAAGAAACCTATGCCCTTTCCCTCTAGGGTTTCAAGTTCTACGTTGCCAGTTCGGCTAATGGTTCGAACCTTGAAAGGTCCTAGCCTTTGGAATTTCATTTTTTGCTTATGTCCTTTGACTGAGTACATTAGTACTAAGTCACCTGTTCAAAGTTGTGCTGCTTGGCATGCTTGTCGAACCAACTTTTGTGTCTTGCCTTCTTGCATACGAGCACATGGGTGGCTAGAAGCCGGGTTTCCGTTAAGCGTTCGAGTTCAATCAAACATTCTGTCCATGGCCCCTTTCCATCCCATCTTTCTTGAAGGGCGATCTTGAGGCTTGGTGCGAAGAATTCCAAGGGAAGGATTGCCTTTGTACCATATGTCAATCTAAAAGGGGGCCTGTCCTACTGCCGTCTTGTAAGCCGTGCAGTAGGCCCACAAGGCCGCCATCAATTTGTTATCCCAATCACTGTGTGATGCGGAGACGACCTTGGTCAGGACATTCATTATGATTTTATTTGTTGATTCAGCTTGATCGTTTGCCTGCGAGTAATATGGTGAAGATTTTTTATGGGTGATTAGGAAGGAGGACAGGAGGTGAGCTATCACTTCGTTGATGAATTGGGTGCCTTGGTCGCTAACTAGTTCGATGGGGTAGTTGAATCGTGAGATCACCTACTCCCATAGGAACTTAGCAGTGGTCTGAGCATCATTCTTTCTTGTAGCTCACGCTTCTGCCCATTTGGTTAGATAATAGGTGGCCACAATGATGTATTTAGTCTATGAATATTGTGCCGTGAGACTAATGGGGCTGATGAAGTCAATCCCCCATTTCTCGAAAGGTTGTCTTGTGATAATTGGGATTAGCTCCATGCAATCTTTACGAATAGGTACTTTAGTTCATTGGCACTCATCACAATGCTTCACGAATCACGTCGCATCTTGAAAGAGGGTAGGCCACCACAGCTGGGACTGCAACACTTTGCGAGCTGACATGTCTCTGTTGAAATGTTCTCCTGTGATTTTGCTGTGTGCCTCTGTCAGTACGTCATGTATCTCATGCTCACACATGTATCTGCGCAGTAACCCATCTTGTCCCAGTCTGTAACTGATAGGGTTGGATTTTTAGGATAAGCCACCTAAGTCAGGCCTTTTCTATCGGTCGTTCCGATAGTCGATATTCAAACACTTGAACTATGTCATCTGCCCACAAAAAGGTGTCATGTCAGCTCTAAATAAATCTTTTTCGTTGGACGAGTGAAATAGATGCGTGACTGGCAGTTCTGTCCACAATTCCTTGTCCAATCGGTTCTCCCATGGGAATGCGAGATAGATGGTCAGCCATGTAATGTTGTTTCCCCTTATGCACTATCACGGAGAAATCAAACTTCAAAAGCAGAAGAAGCCATCTAGCAATGCGTCTTGTAGTGCACGGTTTGTTAACCAGGTACAACAAGGCTTGATGGTCAACAAAGAAAGTAAAAGGTGTAGCAAGAATGTAATGCCGAAATTTCTTTACAGCAAATACCATGGCCAAGCCCTCTCGCTCCAATGTCGAGTAATTCATTTCAGTCTCAGTGAGTTGCCTGCTAGCAAAGCTCACGAGTAATCCAGGTTGGCACAACACCACTTCTACGGCAAATTTTGAAGCGTCGATGTACACATGAAACGTGAGTGTCCAATCTGGGGCTCGTAGAATTGGTGCTGTGGTCAGAGCCTTTTTCAGTTTCTCATATGATTGTTGGTATTCCTCGGTCCATTTGAATATTATCAACAGCTTATATAGAGGTCTAGCAATTAATGCATAGTTCAATACGAATCGCAGATAATACCCTGTATGTCCTAAGAAGCAATGAACACCCTTGAAATCAATTGGGGGTGGAAGATCGACAATGGCCCTGATCTTTGAAAAATCTGTGGCAATGCCATTCTTTGACACCATGTGTCCTAGGATACATCTATGTTTCACCCAAAAATGGCACTTCAAGGGGTTCAATGAGAGACGGTAGAGTCGACACCTTTCAAAAACCACTTGAAGTCTATCCAGGTGTTCTCATCAAGTGGAGTAAATACACAAGTCATCCATGAAGACTTCTAAGTCCTTCCTCAGCATGTCTTTGAATATTGTACACATCAATTGTTGGAAAGTGGCTGGCGCATTAGTCAATCCAAAAGGCATGACTATGTAGGCAAAGACTCCCCATTCAGTGGTGGCGAATGTAGTCTTATGCCTATCATTAGGATGCACTTGCACCTAATTGTATCCAGAGAAACCGCAAAAAACTGTAGGCCTCCTTGCCAACTACTCTCTCAAGCATGTGCTCGGTGTATGGCAGTGGGTAGTTATCTCTTTTGGTAGCTGCGTTTACCTTCTTGTAATTGACACACACTCTTATCTTCCCATTCTTCTTTAGTATGATGACCATGGGCAAGACCCAGTCTGTGTGTTCAATTTCGCAGATGAATCCTACTCTCATCAGTTTGTCAATTTCCTCCTTAACAGTGTGAGCATGCTTTGGATTCATGGGATACGGTTGTTGCTTTGGTAGGCGTTGCATCAGGCATCATGGGTATGTTGTGAGTCATCACATTGGGGTCTACTCCTTTGAGCTCTTCTAAGGACCAAGCAAAGACGTCTATATACTCTCGCATGAGAGTAACAAGACTGGCTTCATCTTGCTCACCAACCAAGTCATTTGCTATAAAGATAGGTCGTGGGGTCTTCCCTTCCTAGGCTAAATTGACCTCCTTGACCTTGGCGGGTCCCTCAATTAGTTTGCTTGCATACCCCTGTTGTTTGGCTCCCAACAATATCACCACCCTATCTCACTTTTTGAACTTTGTGAATTGTTTTGGCAAGTCTTGCGGTTTTCGTTGTTCGTTTGTTCGCGTTTCTTTTTTCCACGCATGTCGTTCCTCCTTTAATTACCGGTGTTGTAGGTGGATGGGTAGGTCCCCCTTAGTGCGTCTAGTCTCGAGAGGTCGAGGTATTTCAGGGTCACTATCTGAGCTGACTTCCGATTGGGAATTGAACTCTCCATTATTGCTAGAAGAGGGGCTCTCTCCCGGTGGTCGTAGTAGTGGCGCATCACTCGATTGGGCTGAGTCCGTTCATAGCAGTGGCGCATCACTCGATTGGGCTGAGTCCGTTCGTAGCAGTGGCACATCACTCGATTGGGCTAGGCATGCCTACTCGTAGTCAATTGCTCCCATGTGCTCCAACCGAGTTCGATTGCAGTCCTTGTGTGTCTAACTCCTTTCTCTACTCTAAGACCACTCTGTTTGCGTGGTCTAGAGTCTACTCGTATTTGTTCAATTACACGTCTCCCAATGTCGTATTCTATGGTATCGATTTCCGTTTCGCTCTCATCACTGGAACAACAGTCCTCATATTTGTCATCATCAGAGTTGTCTTTGTCCGGTTGCTCATCATTTTCCTGGTTTTGAGAATTCTTTTCTTGTTGGTCGAGGATTAAGGCCCAATTGTACTTCAAATTCAAATCGTGTACCTTGGATCATCGCCATTCAGGCTTGTCCAAGAGGTCTTGGAGTGGCTTAAGATTAGGTGCTGGATTGCTAGCCAACTTGTTGGTCAAGTACCCTAGGATCTCTAGGAGCTCTCGTCTATTGTTTGGGATTTGGGATGCAACAGGATTGGGTCTTCCACGTAGGCTTCTAGTCATCATGCAGACCGGCACCAAAGGTGTGTCCTTGAGTTTGTGAATTGCCTTGATGGCTTGTTCATGTTGAGAAATAGACAAATGATGTATGCTCCAAGAGGATTTGTTCTGAATCCCATATGCACAGTGAGGAGAGTGGAACAACTCAAAGCCTATAAAGCATTGTACTTGACTATGAAATGAATACAATATCATGATGCTTTGTACTTTCAGTTAAGTGTCTGTCATTGTCAATTCTACACAAGATTGTGTTTATGAGTCCAAGCTAATCTATCTTGGAACCTAATTCACTTGTGTAATAGTTTATCTCTACTTGTCCATGTCATTATGAACTTGGTCTTCATCTTTGATCCACCATAGCTTGTGTCATGTCCTAGATCCGCATCATTTAACATGGTATCAGAGCCCAATTGGGCATGGCACAGCTCATACTCTGAATCTCTAGTCTCCCTTCACCTATGGTAATCTCTAACCAGTCCACATTCAGCTCATACCTCCAGTTTCAACTTCAAATCTCAGTTGGACCTTGTGGCAGCCATAGCCAGACTGCACCTACCTACCTTGGAGCACTTGGATCTCTCTCTATGGGCCATATCTTCAAGTGAATCCTTCTGGAAGTATCTTCCCTTGCTCCAGGCGCTTCAGCCTTTCACATCGGACAACAACATTAGCATCCACAGCAGGCAGCATTGCGCGATCTCCAGAAACGGCGCAGTCTGAAACTGCGTGACGGTTCGTACAGCTGCACGCACAACACGCAGCGCAATCGACGCAACAACCATAGGGCTTTTATAGCCCGTGACATAAGCTTCATGGCCATGTAAAAATTTCTAAGAATGATCAAGTATGTAATGCACACAGACCAAAAAACCAGGCTGCTACAGAAACCCTAATCCAGGAAGCCATATCCAGAAATTTGGAAGCTTGGAAACCTTATTCCTCTTTCTCATTACCATCATCAACAGTGATTTTGATCACTGAGGAATACTCTCTGAAGCTCATTACTAGTCTGGAAGTGTCCAAGGAAGCTCAGAAGCCACCCACGAAGTTCCTAAGAGGAAGCAGATCAAGTACCGACTAGTATCCATTAACACTCAACTAATGTCAATTTGACACTGATTCGCTTGTGTCTCTTGACACATTAAAATACACTTTTTTGCTGGTTAACTGAAGATTAGCAACATGGAAGAGCTTGAGCAAATAGCAAAGTTCAATGGAGAAGGCTTCCATGCCTGGAAGGAAAAGACCATGTATCACCTAATGCGGAAAGACTTGTGGGACCTGTTTGAAGATGATGCAGATAACAAGAAGGAAGATGATGAAGATGAGTTCGTTGAAAAAGAACAGTTCAAATCCAAAGAATGGAAGAAGATGAATAATAAGGCACTAGGCATCATTGCTTGGGGACTAAGGGATGACGTGTTACATCATATATCTGGCATTAGAAATGCTAGAACCGCCTGGGAGGAACTTGATAAAATGTTTGGTACTCAAGAAAAAAATTCAAAGGTAAAACTTCTCATGCAGTTTTATAAACTGGATATCAAAGACAGTGCTTCTATGACCATACACATTAATAAGTTTAAGAGTTTAAAAACTCAACTTGCATCTCTTAAAAAGAATATTGAGGAAGATGAAGCAATAGCCGTACTGCTTGCAAGTGTAAACAAGGATCCATATGAAAATCTTGTGTCCACTTTGAGTAATGTTCCAAGCCTCACACTTAAAGATATTGAGCACTCACTACTCGACGAAGAAGGCAAAGTAAAAACCAAGAATGCAAAAGACAATGTCTCATCATCTAGGGAAAATCTTTTGTACACCAAAGGAGCTGCTGGACCTAAAGGAAGAGGTCGAGGATTCATCAACAACAATAACAAGGATCGGATTACATGTCACTATTGTGGTAAGACTGGCCATGTAGCCAGTGAATGTTTCCACAAGAAGAGAGCCCAACAATTGCAAAGTGATCATCACCAGAACCAATACATGGAGGAAAAAGAAGAAGAAGAATATGCTTCCACTACCATCAACAACTCTGACAGATTGTTTTAAAGAACTTTCATTGTATCTCTCATATGTTAGTGAATTTGATTTATATAACCCTTGCCAAGATGTAAAGTCTCAAGCTTTAACTTGACTAGGCTGCCTATGAGCTAGTCTTCCGGGCCATGTCATCATGAAGGGGGGGCAAAAGCCAGCAAGTGTAGGGACTCATCATTTGAGGGGGGGTGTTGAGAAATAGACAAATGATGTATGCTCCAAGAGGAGTTGTCCTGAATCCCATATGCACAGTGAGGAGAGTGGAACAACTCAAAGCCTATAAAGCATTGTACTTGACTATGAAATGAATACAATATCATGATGCTTTGTACTTTCAGTTAAGTGTCTGTCATTGTCAATTCTACACAAGATTGTGTTTATGAGTCCAAGATAATCTATCTTGGAACCTAATTCACTTGTGTAATAGTTTATCTCTACTTGTCCATGTCATTATGAACTTGGTCTTCATCTTTGATCCACCATAGCTTGTGTCATGTCCTAGATCCGCATCATTTAACAGTTCATACTCCTCAGTGTTTGAGAACGATAGGTCGATGGTAGCAAGAACATGCATCCAATCTCGTTCATCCCCAGGGCACGGGATATACTTGATAAGAGCTATATAGGATCCCCTAGTCTGTCCATCGCCCTTCAGCATGGTGGAGATGGCATCTAGGTCAATTGGTGTGGTCTTCACTCTCACAGCTTCTGTTTACATATAGATTATCCCCATCAAAGAAGTTTAGGATACAACCTACAAGGGAAAATAAGCTTTGCATAAACTTAGGTTCCTAAAGTTTTGTTTAAGCAAAAAAGAGGGTAACTAAGAGGTAAATGATGGTGTGGAGAGGAATAACCATACATTTCTAGTCTAGAGACAAAAAACTATGTGCAAAAATTTATGTGTAGACCTTTATTAGGGGTTGCACTTTTCTTTAAACAAAAAAGAGAGCAACTAAGAGAATCATTGTAGCACTTAAAGTGAGGATGACCGCAGGTTGCAACTTGAGAGGCATAATAAAAGCTTGAATATATCTACTTGAGGGCTTGATATAGCTTCCTTGTAGTAGTGAATGTGGCCATGTGTATGACTTTATGTACTCCTACATCAAATGACAATATCTTTGTGAGTATATAGAAAAGGTGTTTGCATGGCATGTACTTTCTTCCTCGCTCAACTTGAATTTAGAAGTCTGTGCAAGAACATGATGGGAACCTTAATATGACTACCGTATATGTCTCTCCCCTTCTATGGCTACCTTCAAAAGATAAAATATGCTCCAATGTTCATGTATGCTAATCACTTTTTTGCTATGCATAAAACATTCCATTTGAGCAACAAAGTTCATTCTTGCACACATTTTTGCTATCACAATCTTTATCACAAAACAACTCATTTATCATCACGATGCAAGGGTCTCACATTCAAACCTGCAACATCTTCATCCAAAGTGTCCACATTAGTAGGCCTTTCTCTTCCAATAGCGCCATGTTTAAACTTGAATCCTCCTTGCTCTAGATCTTGTATTTCTTGTGCCCACAAATTAGTGCCCCTTGCAAGCAACCACTCTTGAGGAGACCTCCTAGGATGCTCCTCAACAATGTTGGATGGAGCCAAATATGATCTACACTATTCCCATAAAACCATACCATTTGCCTCCTATAACCACACATATTGACTTTCCCCAAAAGCTTGGAGCCAAGACACCAGTCAAACCAACCTTGCCCTTATAATCAATTAGCTTATTACACTTTTTTCCTTTGTCCTCAAGATACCCTTGACATCTCACCTCACTACCAGCCTTGGTTCTACAAATTGCCTGCATTGTTTTATGAACATCTTCCTCAGTGATGGGGGAGAGCCCTACCCTTCGAATGCTTCTTTTACACACCCTAGCTGATTAAGTTACATACTTGTACTTAAGTCAATGGGAGTCATTGTCCCCTATTGCACATTTTGTGTTTGCTCTATGTTTTTGCCACATAGTTCTTACATCCCTGTCACTTGAAAACCTCCTCTTTGGCACATGCAACTCCTCCACAACATCATTGGTAAGATCAATCATGGTGGTTGATGTAGGAGGGTTGTTAATTGATGATCTTTTTTTGAGACTTTCAACTCCAACCCCACTTCCAATATGATTTCCCTTCAAAAAGGCCACATGTCTTGCACTCTGCAATAAGGCCATTGCCAAATCAGAGGTGCATGCATTGTATAGACTAACATATTTCACTTCACTATGGAAGATTAGCCAACTTCCATGGATTGGCTTCAAAAGTTTTGCACTTGGAACAAGGTATTTGCCATCATTGTCAAGGGCCTCCATTAACAGAGTTGTAAGTGTTAAAAAGATATAAATATGAAAAGTAATACTATACAAGCTAGTATAATGTTCTTTGTTACCTCAATCGTATATTCACCCCAATGCCCAACTCTTGCATGCCACCATACAAGCCAAGTTTCTAGTACTAGCGCCTTCAAAACATCTACATGATCATCCTTCAACCAACTCCTCAAAGATTGCAACTCCAATTCACTAGCTTTCTCCAAAGGAGCATTTTTCCAAATTCTACACATTTAATTTCAACTTTTTTTAATTGTGAGGGGCGATGCGCTTTTTTGCATGGTGTTGGAGACTTTTCTCCCAATGGAAGGAACATGATCTTTCTTTCTCTAGAATAATATCATTGGGATCAGTGTCGAACATAGCTCTCATTGCATGCCAATTGGCTTGAGCTTCATCAACCATAAACCCTCTAAAGTCTGCTTTCTCATGGCCTTTCTTTCCATGATGCTATTAAGTAAATCCCAAAACAAAGACTAGGCCTTTGTGTCCACCTTACAATCCCCAATTGCTATTGTTTATAGCTCTTGTATATGTGGATTGTAAACATGGCAGGCCAAAGTATTCCAATCCTTCATTCTTTTCACAAAATCAAAACACACTCAAGACTTGGAAAGCTCTCCCCAAGTCACATTTTGTTCACTAGATCAACACCACTTGCAAGGCCTTGGCTTATGACATCTTGAAGACAGGGCATCTTTTAAAATATAAGAACTCAAGATTCCCAAGAAACACCATGCTCCAAGTACTTGTATGAACATCCTTTTTAAAGGTGAGACAAAGCACCATAACTATCAACTATCATCCCAACATCTCCATGAACTTCCTTTCTCCATCTTGATATTTTTCTCGTATTAAGAGTAGGTTCGAGTTGAGAAAAACAACTCACCTAGTCTTTCTTTGGATAGTTTGGTGCCTCTAGTAGGTGTGCTTGATAGAATTGACTCCATGACCATTTGTTTTACCATTTTCTTGTACAAGGACTTTGGTCTCCCCTTCCAGTCCCGCCGCACATAATGTTGAACCTTTTCCTTTATATCTTGGATTGCTATGCAAAAAACACCTTCTCCCACAGGGTGCATATGATATCCTAAATGAATGATTTCCCTTGTGATCCTCTTACTACCTTACCTAGATGGAAAACATATGAATAGTTTGCATGGACAAGTAGAAACACATACTGGAGGTGCAATGCAAGTTCAAGCTCCCACAGGATTGAACAATCGAATTTGATTCACAAGCTTTGATCATGCAACCTTACCAATGCAACTCATTTCTTTGTCTTGTTCTCAAGAATACTGAATAGAGAGGATTTACGAATTGTAAGTGTCCTACATATTTTCTTTGTTTAACAACTCTCAGAAAGGTAAAAATATTTCTAGTCATAGCATTTGTCTATACATGCCCATCAAATTTATTTTCTAGGCCCACCCACCCTGATGAAGATTATGCATAAGAAAGTTCAAACAAGATGTTTCCATCATACCTTGTTGACAACTCCTCTACCCATATAATCTCCTTTACCATTGGGAATGTTAGTTTCAAGGAACACTTATCTAGAAGTTGTCTAAGCAAGATAACAACACTGTTAGTTGATTGGCAAAAATCGGGCGAGGATGAAGTAGCAAGTACATTAATGGCAACACCATGCACAAAAAAGGTTCTTCCAAACCGAGTGTCCAAATGGTATAGGAGATCACCACCTACCATTGTGCAAGGCACCTCAAAAGATAAGTCACTAGAGTGTGAGTCACACAACTTGATGCAAAATGATAGTATTTTCCACAAATCCAAACACTGTAGTAGTGACTCTCTTTGGAAACAATAGTGACACCATTATTTGTTGTGTACTCCGTTATTTTGAGTTTATGTTTATTTGTTAGCAGGGCACTCTCCATCTTTTAGTGAAAGCCAACTAACCCAAGACTATGGCTACGGCTATTATCGACATCATATGCTCATAGCTCCAGTGCTCCACAAGCTAGCCAATGGCCACTATGATTCAGGTAGAAGTGGGCATGCTATTATAAGACACTCAAGATGTTGGTGGTTTCCCATTTGAGCATACTAGGGCCTAGTAACTACTACCTAGGGTATAAATCACACTCCATATGTTGTGGTTGCTGATGTGCAGCATGTGCTAACAAGCCTCATGCCACCACTGGAGCACAGTTTGTTGGAGCATGGCAGGCATAGACAAGGCCAGTTGTGGAGGAGGCTTTTTATGTAGCGAGTGGAGCCTAGCATGCTATGGCTGCTCTACAAGACCTCCAACAAGCCTTGACAGGTGATTCATTGCCTCCACAACACAACTAGATAGCAAGGGTGGAGTGAGGGATGACTACTCATGCATTAGCAGTTGGCCTTTCAAAATGGAGGCTAGCCACTAAACTACCATTGCAGGCCACAACTTGTACACTTAAGCAAGCTACACATACATACCACAGAATGATATTTGACCAATGAGCGTTGATACTGTAGCCTACAGACATACCTTTTCTTCTCATGCAGAGAAATGAGATGACACTAGTGACCTGAGAATGTTGTTTGAGCCTTGACTCCCAACTTCCAACTCCTAGATCTGCAAAAGATATGGCAAGCATGTATTGATGTGACAATGGTGTTCTTTTCTTTTCGTAAAATGACAAGTCTGAAGTTCAAACTACATTATTACTCTCTCAATCTTCAGGCTTCAACTTTGTTCTCAAAGAGAGTACATCATCCAATTTGGATGCAACAAATTGTAGTCCTCATTTCCCAAATCCTATGGGACGTGTCCAATGCCCATTTTTCGACCCCACTTAGTATATCCATGGCCTCTCTAGGCCTTGGAAGTTGACACCTTGGTCCTTAAGGTAGCCCATGAGCCAAGCCTAGTACATATAGGTTACTACCCACATACTACTAGTAAATTTTGACTTGAACTTTTTAACATTTCCCATCAAAATGACGGTCTCCTAAAATCTATGCACTTCATAAGTGATGGGTTCACAAGAAAAATAAAAGTAAATTACGTGTGATAAACCTAAAAACGTGCATTACGTCCTTCAAAAAGCAGGCTTGCCACCAAGCATGTGAATACAAGGCATCAAATACATGGCCTTGCCTAGAGCCAAGCATGTGAATACAAGGCATAAAATACAAGGCCTTACCTAGAGCCAATTGTGGCCTTCCACATCAATTGCTTGACAACCTGTGTTAAAAGTTCTTATTAAATTAAGGTTGTTTAATTCGTTGGAATTAAGATTTTTTGTGGCATTGTTTTTATTGTTAAACATTTCTAGCATGCCTACTTGACAGGTTGTATGTGTGATAGGTTTCTAGCCTACCTGTGTTGGTTAGCATTCTGCATTAACTCCTTACATTCATTAGTTGAAATGGCCATTTGGTAGAGAAAGTAACACAATGCAAGAGAGCACCATTGTTGGAGAAAGGAAGAAAATTCCAAGAACACCTATCACAGGTATGTCGAAACAACCTTGGCTGGCTTTTGCACAGCAAGACCCGAAGGAAATGGGTCCAAAACTTCTTGTGATTGCTAGACCTTGGTGTTCTAAAATCAAGCATGTGATTGCCAAAAGCTTAATTAGCTATGTAAGAAGCTTTTCCAAAAATAAATTATAGACTCAAACAAGGACGTCTTCATCACTAGGCGAGTCAATGATGTTTTGTAGTATGGGATACTTACTCCAAGCCAATAAGAATTTTTCTTCTCTCTAAATGACCTTTGGTTAGGTTGTCCATTCGTTGTCCTCATTATTATTAATTTGAATATTGACCCCCGCATGATCATTAGATAATATATGCATGACACACATGGACCAAATGCATGTATAATGCCTAAATTATCTAGGGGATGACCATATCTCTAACTCCCCTACTCAAACACCTTGGACATGACATGAGACTAAGGGATCTAGAATGCTATCGGAGTAAAGCCTATGGAAACTTCTTTGTATGACTCCACGAGGTGATTTGTCGCAAGATATCTATGTGTTAGAGGGTATATTCACTTTTGGTGACATTTCTTTGGTGCCTATTAGTGGTGTTGGCACTTTGCCTCTATTGTTTGACCATCTATCAAGCTCCATTTTAGAGGCTCTACATGTTCTAGACTTGGGCTTCGATCTTCCCTTAGTTTCTAGCCTTATTGGACTTGGGACCCGAGTTATCTTCATCGAGCAAGCCATGTTTGTTGAGGATTCTTCTATAGGAGACACTCTTGTGACAGGTTGGCAGGAGAGGGGGCTATCCATGCCCCATTGCCCTTCCTTTTTGCAAGCCGCATAAGACATGCTTCTTTCTAAGGGAGAAGGACATTGGCATCATGAATGTCCTCAAGGAGTGGTGGGTAATGCCAAAACCAATAATCATGAATGAGAAAGGAACAACTTCAATGACTTCAATGAGTGTAGTTGAGATTTAGATTGTAGAGATGTTCAAAACATAGCGACCCATTTTGGGAAGCTGCTAGCTCATCCAAATGATAATAATGGGGAAGCTTTGGAATGGCCCAAAAGGAAAAAGTTAGACACCAAGTGCACGACAATGGGTTGTAGTAACATTGGTAGCTCATGCAACAGATGAGCTAGCAGTAAATATTTCTAGATGCAACTTCCATTAAAGAACATAATCCCCTTGCCCACTAGGTTTCTAACTCCATGTTGTTGGTTTTGCTGATTTGGGATACTCAAAAAGGCCCAAGTCTTCTAAACTTCATTTTTTTATTGTGGCCTTTGATGGAATAAAGCAAGGTTGCTCTTCTCAAAGTCCTTCTATTTAATAGGTTTGTTAAACTAGGCCTTCCTTATCACAAATTTGTGCATGTGTGGCTATAAGTCGAGTCTCTAAAAGATGTTCTACTTCCACCAAATGCTTCATCCAAGCTTCTTGGCTCTCCCAGCACTCTTGACTAGAAATTCATAGACTTGGAACAAAGAACTTGACTACTAGGATCACTTTTGTTCCATAGCAAATCATAGACTTGGAACAAAGAATCAACTAGTAGGATCACTTTTGTTCCATAAGTTAATTTGAAGGGAGTTTGTCATATGACTATTTTGGAGGCTATCCAATGTGCCCACAAAGTTGCCATCGATTCGTTGTTCAAGTCACTTTGAGAGGCTAAGAATGTTTTTGTTAACACATTAATCAAGGCTTTGTTTGTTGGTTCAACTTGGCCATTAGCTTGGGGATAGTATGGTGATGAATAATTAGGAAGGTGAACATCAAATATGTTATTATTTCATTAATGAAGTGCGTGCTTTGGTCACTTACAATTTCAATGCAGTAGCCAAATCTATAAATTATGCTCTCAAAGGAACTTGGCTGTTGTTCTAGCATTATTCTTCCAATTGGCCCTTGCCTTGGCTCATTTTTAAAGATAGTCAAGTGCCATAATGCATGATGTAGTCTTAGATCTCTTCGTTGTCCTTTCGGCTCACATTCACAAGCTTGACAATGAGTTTATCGATGTATCTTGCTTCTAAAAACTGCTTGATGGACAAGTTCTTGAGCACATTAAAATTGTTATTCTTCTTAGCATTTTCTAGGCTAGTACACAAACATAGTGCGTATATCTGTGTATCTCCACCTCAATGATGTCACCTTGTTGTACACCTCAAAGTATGCTTGAGAATCAACAATCTAAAGTGTGTGAATGTGTGGGGGTTGGTTGGAATATATAGCCAATAAAAAAAGAATAAATTTGTATAGGTCAGCTACATTAAATGCAATCCACACACACACTCTGTGTGTGTGTGTGTGTGTATGTGCGTGCATGTGTGTGTGTGTGTATTGATAGGGGATGACACATACAAGTTACATTATTTTTCACACATCTAGGTATGAGGTAGACTTGATCATCATGATATATATGTCTTAGACTCTTGTAGCCATGTGACATGGCCATTACAGCTCTCTCTCTCTCTCTCTCTCTCTCTCTCTCTCTCTCTCTTGCACAAAAAAATACATCCCCATACAAACTCCTCAAAAACACCCATTTGAACTAAGAGTAACCCTCCACTCATACTTGAAAACTTGTTGGAATAGAGGGAGAGAGACAGAGTGGAGCGAAAGATGAGCCTCAGCTCGTTGTTCTTCTTCTTTCACTATTCTTCCATTATTCTAACTGAAAGAGACTTACACACATAGATATGACTAACCAATACTAACTGTGGTTAAGTCATTGACTACACCAACTTATTGAATGTCACACACGTGTACAACTGTATCTAGCTAATGTCGGTCACACACATAAAGATAGACTAACTGAAGAGTAATAGGAGCTTGATATTCTAACACTCCCCCTCAAGCTCAAACCATCTGATAAACTCCAAGTAGCTGTCTAAAATATATAAACTTTACTTTACCAAGAGATTTGGTAAATATATCTACTACCTAGTCTTCAGTCTTCACATGAATCAAGTCAATCCACCCTATAAGAACCATTTCTCTGATGAAATGGTAGTGAACCTCAATATGTTTGGACCTAGCATGGTAGATAGGATTGCTAGCCAACATAACATTGCTGAGGTTATCACAATGCAATCTCACTCTGCTTTCTAGCTGTATTCCCAAGTCTTTCAGCAGTTTCAACAACCAAACTGCTTCGTAAGCCGTTAAGGTAGCTCCTCTGTACTACTCAGCTTCTGTACTAGACAATGCAACAATAGGTTGTTTCTTACTCTGCCAAACTAATCATACTACTGCCCAATCCAAATGCATAACCACTAGTTGACCTCTTGTCATAGGCACAACAAGCCCAATCAGCATCAATAAACCCTGTCAAGTCAACAAATTTTCCATATGCATAAAATAGCCCATAATCTATAGTACCCTTTACATATCTCATGATCTCCTAACTGCATCTAAATGTGGTTTGCGAGGCTTCTGCATGAATTGACTAATCAGGTCCACTACATATAACATAAGTCAGGACGGGTAATAGTCAAGTATATCAAGCTGCCCACCATCTATCAATACATCATCACATTCTCTATGCCATTCCCAACATCAATCTGTAGCTTGACATTCTGATCAAGAGGTATCTCCATAGGCTTGCATTCAGCCATACCATACTTCTGTAACATGTCATGAGCATACTGCTTCTATAGTAGCCATATACCTTGAGGTGTAGAGACTACCTCAATCCCAAGAAAATACTTTAGTTCACCAAGGTCTTTGACTCTGAATTCAATCTGTAAACATGATTTAATTTCAGCAATGCCCTCTTCATCATCTCTAGTTATGATAAGATCATCTATATAAACCACTAGAAACACATATCCATGATCTATCTTCTTCGTGGACAAACTGTGATCTACATCACCCAATCTAAATCCATGTTGCTATAAATAACTGCTGATCTGAGCATTCCATGCTCTAGGTGCCTATTTCAATCCATATAAAGCCTTTTTTAGCTTACATACATGTGTAGGAAAGTCCGGGTGAACATAGCCTTCAAGCTGCTCCACATATACTTCCTCAACCAAATCACCGTTCAAGAAAGCATTATTGACGTCCATTTGCCATAATTTCCAGTTTTTGCATGCTGCCAAAGCAATGATAGTTCTGAATGTTGCCATTTTAGCCACCGGATTGAAAGTTTCCTCATAGTCAAGGCCATATTACTGTGCATACCCTTTTGCAACCAGCCTGGCCTTATAGTGTTCTAACGAACCATTTGACTTGCACTTAACCTTGTACACACATTTGTAGACAATAGGGACTTTGCCTTCAAGAAACTCAACCAATTCCCATGTCTCATTTTCAACCAAGGCTGCATACTCCTCATCCATGGCAGCACACTAGTTATCATCTATAACTGTATCATCAAACTTTTGAAGTTCTTTGTAACCTGCCACACTAGCCATCTATGTATAATGGCAGGCTGAATAACCAGTGTATGTAAACCTTTCAACTTTTTTTTTGACTCTCTTAGATCTCCGTAACTGTGGCTCACTCTGAGCTTGCCTCTCATGAGGTGGTACATAATGACTCTGCCTTGCTCCATGCATCATAATAGATAGAATGCCCAACTCACTATCCAAACTGTCTTTGTTAGATGACTCATAACCTGTTGTAAGTGGACCTGTCACATCCTCAAGCATATTTTCTTTTCCCTTATCCAATCTCCCCCTCACTGACATATCCATGTCAATGGACGTAGGAGTACGACTCTACAAGCGTCTTGACCAAGGACTTACTGTAGGTGATCCATCACCTATAGGACCACTCATAGATGTACTCACTGTAGGTATATTTTCAGCATTACTAGTGCTGGTTGATCCATCAGTAGCCATTGCAATAGGATTACCATACCATGATGCCAGCTCATCAAAAACAACATCTCTGCTAATCAATGTCTCATGTGTAGACAGTACATAACACTTGTAAGCTTTCTGGTCATGTGCATAACCAAGGAACACACTCTTGACAACTTTAGGATCCAATTTCTGCCTCTTTTCATCAGGAACATGCACATATGCAATGCTGCCAAATACCTTCAAGTGTGAAATGTCAGGCTTATGACCACATAACCTCTCATATGGAGTTACATCATGAATCCTTGCTGTAGGGGTTCTATTCAGCACATAAACAACAGTCACTATTGCTTCATCCCAATAACCATTTGGCAAACTCTTCTCATTCATCATAGCTCTTGCCGATTCCATCAATACCCTATTTTTTCTTTCTGCAACACCATTTTGCTGTGGTGTATAGCTACAAGCTAACCGTCTTCTGATCTCATGTTTAATAAGGTACCCTGTCAAAGTAATTAGAGACATATTCTCCACCTCCATCTGATCTAAGACATGAAATTTTGCAGCTCAACTCATTTTCAGCATGCTTTTTGAAGTCCTTGAATACATGAAACACATCATCCTTATGTTTCAGTATGTAAAGCCAAGTATACCTCTGCTGAAATCATCAATGAAGGATACATAGGAATGAGCACCACCAAACGAAGCATTATGAGAGACGGACCCCGTACATCTGAATGTACCAACTGCAAGGGTTGTGAGCTATTTTGTACATGTCTCATAAATAGAAACCGTGCTTGCTTTCCAAACTGACATGCATTATATACATGTCCAAAGTCATGATACTTGAACTTAGGCAGTCCAAGCACAATCTCCTTCTACTGCATAGATTTCAACTTTTGTACATTTACATGGCCAATCCGCTTATGCCATATCTCAACATCCCATATAGCACCATCATCATGTGCAAACATGGCTACTTTCAATTCTAGAATTGACGCATCAAGAGTAAACATTCTACCATCTCTTCGGCCTCTAGCAATCATTTGCAGCCATTACCATATTCTTCAACAAAGCATCCATCTCTTTTAAATCTCACCTGCAGATTCTGTTCTGCCATCTATCCAACTAATAAAAGATTCTTGCTTATTGTAGGTACATGTAGTACATCATGTAGGCTCTTTTTCTTGCCATTAGGCATAAAAAATAGAACAATTCATGTGTGTTGAATGTCATGTTGGGTGTCATCCCTAGTACACACATAACCATGTGAACCTACAACCATCTCATCGAACCATTCTCCATGGGGTGTCATAAGATTTGAAGCCCATGAATCAATGTACCATCTCTCATCTATGTTCTACCTAGATGCATTCTTAGACACATGCTACATGGCAAACAATCTGTCAACCTACTCATCATGAGCACCGCTAGGAGATGCATATTGCCCATGTTGTTTGCCCTTTGCCTTCATATCTCCTTGCTTCTTGTAACAATCCTTTGCAATGTGTCCATATCTACCACAGTAATGACAGTCCTTATCTCTGTTTGACTAATTATTTGACTGCCATGAACTAGATCCACTACCTCTACCATGGGGTGATCTCCCCCTGCCTCTAAAGCCACCAGATCCATGCTAGCCCTGTGTATTTATGCCATGCCAGGCATTCTGTTGATGCTATCCATAAGTGTTTCAAGTGTCTCCTCGACCTCGAAAAGAGCCATGGCCTCTGCCGCCTCTACCATGCTGTCTAGAGTAAAGAACAGTGTCTTCGCTTTGAGACGTACTAGACCCTGTATTCAACCCAAGCTTAACTTCCTCATGTAGCAGCAAAGCAATCGACGCATCCCAATCAGGGGATTCAACTCTCATAAAAATAGACGTATCAAATGCTTTATACTCTTTGCCAAGTCCATTCAATGTCACTACAATCATATCATCCTTAGACACTAAAGATCCAATGGTGGCAAGCTGATCTGCTATGTTCTTGATCTCTGTAGTGTAGGCATGAATGCTTCTGCCATTCCTAGACATGTTATTGAACTGTTGCTTTAGCTGAATCTTTCTTGCATGTGTTATATGTCCCATGCATCCTTTGGGGAACTGCATCCAGTAATCTGTATAACCATAGCATTTGAAATACATAAGGAAAATCAATGTAACACATTGCATGCTCTCTCAATCCATAGGTTATGAGCCCTTTTCTGATCATTTGTCGGATTCCTTCATGCATTTCAAGTTCAGCCTCATCACCTGTACATAAGTCCCAATAACCTCTGCCAACCAAAAAATTCTTCATACGGAACTCCCATAAATAAAAATTTTTGTTGTCTAACTTTTCTCCCACAATTTGAGTGATACTGTCAGTGCCTTGAGCATTTTCCATAGTTGCAACTTAGGTATTCAGTGATGTATACAACCTGTAAGTATCTGACTCCTTTTCCTACAGTTCAGGACCAGTTTCCTGCTATTCATGACAGTTTCTTGCAATTCAAGATAGTATTCCTAACAACTTGCTTGCTATAAACTGTATTCCAACAATGAAAAAACACAGTCAACTGAGCATAAACCAAGCTCAAATTAGTTCAAAACATTCCACGGTAGTAGCAAAACATCCCAGCAACAAACTATGTCCATACAAGTATCAATGTTTGTATTGTATGCAAGAACCAATACCAAATACAGCTAGCTCACTGCTATAACCAGCAGTATTTTCTCTATTAAAATAAGAGTATTCAGACCTCAAAATAGCCCCAAAATATCTCATTCAGTTGCAACTCTATGTAGGAGTTTGATACATGTCCAACCGATCAAAATATATTACATGTATGTCAAGTGAAGATGATAGGTATCCTTCCTGCAAACAATAACCTCAATACCTTGGTATAACTAGCAACAAATCAGTCCAAACTTTGGACTTTTAGCAACAATATCCCAAAAAGCATCTACCACTCAAGTGGTATGATCCAAGCATTTGTCAATAGCAAATAAGCATCATAGATACTTCAACCCTGTAGGTATATTGTTTCCAAATTCAGGACAGCAACTAGTTCACTATTTCCAGCCTACAAATAAGCTCCAAAACTGAGCATTTAACATTCCAATATCATGCTCAAATGCATGATAATAAGGGCATATACATTATTAGAATGAAATCCACCAATGCCCTGGAATCACCTGCTATTTACTGTAGTAAACAGCCAGTCAGCACAGGTCTGTACTAAATATATCAAAATATGTGAGGAATTTGAAAAAACTTTCTTCTGCAAAGTTGTAGACCACGATGAAATGGTCAAAAATAGCAAACCGTTATCCTTTGATGACGTTTTCTTCAGATCTGATGTCTTGATGTCAAATGGCCACTGCCAAGCCTTCAAGCTTCAGGCATTCAAGCTCTGATACCATGTTGGAAGAAAGGGAGAGAGACAGAGTGGAGCGGAAGATGAGCCTCAGCTCATTGTTGTTCTTCTTCCATTATTCTTCCATCATTCTAACTGAAAGAGACTTACACACATAGATATGACTAACCAATACTAATTGTGGTTAAGTCAGTGACTAAACCGACTTATTGAATGTCACACATGTGTACAGCTGTATCCAGCTAATGTCGATCACACACATAATGATAGACTGATTGAAGAGTAGCAGGAGCTTGATATTCTAACGAAACTCTCATGTAAAATGTTGCGTACATGTTTAGATAGGTCTGGGAGATACAAAAATAATAGATAGTATAGATACACATCATTGGTAGTGATGCGATTCACAGCAAAACAAGAGGCTCATATTGAAGACTAAGTTCTCTCTCTCTCTCTCTCTCTCTCTCTCTCTCTCTCTCTCTCTCTCTCTCTCTCTCTCTCATGAGGTGGAATGAGCCATACTCGAGTCGTAGTGAGTTATGGAAGTGATCAATCCAAAGTGAGCCTTGGTCAACTAAGCTAAAGTAGATTCGTCATCACCAATGTTGTTAGAGCATGTAGGGTTGAAGGTCTACCACAAGGGTAAGAGATAGAAGGATGTATGGATATTGAGAAATGGAATTAGATAAAAGAAAAAGATTTTAGAATTTGGAAGATTTACTGGAGAAAGATAAAGGTGAAACCAAGTGACTTCATTTCATATGGTTCAAAAGAGCAATCAATTAGCAATACACATGATAAATTTAATAGATATGTCCAAGACAAATGCACATGTACACACTTGGGACAATAGCCCAACACAAACTAAGACTATGGCTCAATATAGACACTAGTACATGAATAATCTCTACTAGACATAATCCAAACTCCGTAGAGATAACACCTCAAAATTTCATGCTTGCAGCATCACTCTGATGATGGAAGGTGGTATCATTGTAGACGAGACATATGAATAAGAATGCATAAATCTCTATAAATACCCTCTACGGCCTTCAAAAGCACTTTAGCCCTATAATTACAGTTTTATTATAGCAACAAAACATGCATAAATTTCTATAAATACCCTCTACGGTCTTCAAAAGCACCTCAACCCTATAATTACACTTTTATTATAGCAACAAAACATGGTATATATACTACCCCAAATCCAAGAAAAACTCTATCTTTGTTGCCTATACTATGTCTACCAAAGTTAAAGATCAAGAATCAAGTAGTAGAACTCAAGAGAAGCCCTATTTGAGCATCAAATATCCATTTACAGCATGTTGCCTTGCTCTTGACTATTATTCACGACCCAAAATAGTCCATATGAAGAGCATAAACCCATTAAAACTCCTCCTTGATGATCCAGGAAGGTTCCCCTAATGTTTGAGACCAAGAATCAAGTGAGAGATTGCCTCCAAAACCTTGTCAGAGATGAAGATCTTCAAGGATAGAGTTTGCTGCCTTCTCTTCCCCTATTTTTTCCTATTCAAAAAGAGTCCCAATACACTCCTCTCCAATGCATGAGCCTCCAGTCCACTTACTCTCTTTGGCTCTTTCCCCCGCCTTTCCCTTATATGCTTTAATCAACATACCATCACCTTCACCATTGTGGCCACATTGGACAGCAGTCGCCCAATTAGTCATTTTGGTGTCCCTAAATCTGCATCGAATGATCTTCTTGATCTCACACTTCATTCTCCACCACATAGCATACAAAACAAGTCACTTAAGTGACTATTAATCACTATTCAAAGCCACATGGTCATTAACTCCCAAGACTCCACTTGACTAACTCCTATTATTAAGACAATGAGCAAGATAGAGAAGTCCACTAAGTAAGAAGTCTATCACTTACCATTTTGTAGACAAAACATGAACTCTTCCACAAGACAAAGCATATCCCACTTTCACACTCCATGTCAAAAATCCCATGACATCTACCCCCTCCAAACCTACACATCCTACAGGGAGGTGCTATATAGGTAGGCTACCAAGATTAAAAACTCAAACACATGTCATCTTTATGTTGCGGGTCCAACTACTTCCACTTGAGAGCATAAATGTCCCATCCTACATGTATCCCTCAACATCTTTATGTTGCAAGTCCAACTACTTCCACCCAAATTGTAAGATATCAAGAGCATAAAGATTCCATCCCACATGTATCCCTTAAAATCCATCCTTGGCAATGATAGCTCCTATAACATTCCAATCAAGCATTCCAATGATAGTTCATATGTCAACTCATCTTGAGCTGCATCTTCAATGTCTCCCGCTTTCTCTTCCTCATCTTTGTCAATCTACTCATCTTTTACCAAGGTCACCAGTGGGGATAGAACTCTTCTGCACTTCTCTTTTCGCATCTCATGATCCTCTTCCCTTTTCTAGGTACCCATATGTCACCCTTATGTAACTATTGATCCTCTTCCCTTTTCTAGGTACCCATATGTCACCCTTATGTAACTATGTTTAAGCATATGTCGCATACAGTAGATTACATCCATCAAACTTAGTCTCTTCTTGATCAAAAAACTGTCCTATAGGGCCATCCAATAGAAAACTACTTATATCTTCCAAACTATAACTTGAATTGCCAAGCTTTTTTCTTTTTTAATGTAGCCCCACTTGTGAACTAAAACTTTGCCACTTAAGACACTAAGACTAAATTATGAGCATATCAGCCCCTAAAATTTTCTCCACATCCTATATATGTTCTTTATAGCATGCAATCTTAGCTAGCCATCGCCCTTTCTGACCTTATAACTTCTGCGTACGAACCTGGATGCCAATTAGACTTTGTAGGTGCCTTCCCAAGTATCAAATCCCACTATAGATCCATCCATCACCATTAATTCACTTCCAATTAAGACAGTTTTCAACATCTTCAAATCTACCATGCATGTCTACTATAGTCTCTTATAGCTAATTTGTCCCCTTGGGTCTCTAAGCCTACATATCCTTTGGCATATGCCAAAGTATTAGTGCTCAACAGATTCAAAGTCTTCATCATCCATATCCATGTCATCCTCTTCTTCTTCTTCTATAGTATCAAGGTCAATACCTTTATCCAATTCATATGTTGTAGACTTTCTTCACTTTTAAAGAGCTTGATTCGTTTACCAACTATAGGAATATGCAATGATGTCCCATCGAATTCAACAAGTGAATAGGCAGCATTGTCAAATACTTGCCTTACTACATATGGACCAAACCATCGCTTAGACATTTTTCGACTAGCATTATGTTGATTTTCCAAGCAATTGTCATAAATCAACACATAGTCACCTTCCTATATGGCTCTTGGTTGGAGTCTATGTCTCTTATCAAACCATTTCTTATTCTAAAGCTTGGTTGCCTTTAACTTCTCCACTACTACCCTAGTGTCTTCTGGCCTTATTTTTTGCTACCTTATGCATAAAACCAACAAGTCCTCTCTATTAAACCCCTCTTCCCAAGGTATCACACTCCATGTAATAGCCATCTCTTCTATTGATATGATGGGTTTTTGACCATACATCAATTCAGCCCACATGTATCCCTTAACAACAAATGAGTTATTCCATCAATCCACAAATCATATGGGAGCAGCCATGGCCACTCTTTCATCTTCCATCCACAAGATTTGGCCTTAATGATAAGGGAATGTCCACATTTCCTTTTGCTATTGTCTCCTAGATTATAGGTTGAAGTAAGATCTAGCTTGATCCTCAAGCAAGAGAAGAACTCTCATGCTTCATCTGCATATGATTCACCCCTATCTCTGCTGTAATTTTGCCAACACACCCATACCAACAAAAAATCTCTTCCAAGAGAAATTTACACACTGCTTGAGTAGTATTTGTCTTAAGTGCTTTCCCTTCTACTTGATTTATCAAGTCTTCATGCATAAGTATGAGGTACCAAATCTACCATAAACCTATAGGCATAGTAACCAAATCCACTACCCATTTAAATAAAGAGACAACTAATAAACTGGCTACAACCCATCCAGATGCCTCACTAATGAATACATCTGACAAATAGCACAAGATTCCACGAAGTAAGCAATGTTTGCATACATCCCTTGCTACCAATACCTTTTTTTAATTTTCTCAAAGGTTCCCCACACACCTCTATGATCAATTCACAAGCTTTCATAGAACTCCTACATAACCTATACCTATGTAGCTCAATCTCCAAGAACTCATTGTGGAGCTCCCCTCTTCTTCTTAGCATGCTTCCATAAATATCCATCCTTCAAGAAGAAAACATATGCCTCTATTGATCCTCTTGAACTCCTCTCCTAACCATTCTTTCCTCTTGGAAAGAGTGGTGAGATATTGGCCTATTCTTAGCCATTCCCCTTCATATTTCTCTTCCTCCAAAAACACCTCCATAGCTAAAACACGATACCTATTATGTTTTCTTCCTGTTGTACCTATTTTTCCCATGGTTGAAAACTTCTTCTTTGCTACTGAATTCCTTGCAAGAGCAACATTCCCAGATAGCATACATGCTCTACTTGCTGAATTTATTATTATTTTAGCATTCATGACAGCTGTACTAGGATTTAAGACACATGAGCACCCATAAAATACACTCCCCAAATCTTCCTCTTTACTTGTGGATACCTCCATTGACTCTCATTCAACACCTTTTCTCTATGAATCTAATAGAATATCTATTTCCTTCAACATCATCTTGTCCCACTACCCATCCAATACCAATAGGGCTCGTATTACCAATAGTGAGGGTGATAGAACTTCCATTTGAATAATCTACCTTCTTCAAAGTTGGTGAAAAATTCAACCTTTTTTAGCTTTCGAATAGCCTTTTTATGTTGTCTTACCTAATAATGAAACTTTTGCCCCTTCCTTAATAACTGATAAAGGCTTTCAACCACATGCACGAAATGAGGGATCCAAATCAAATAAAAGGCACATGCACCCAAAAATCACTTAACTTCTGATACATTGGATTATACCTCATGCATCCTCTTAATCCCATCAATATTAACTAGTGAAGGGTTTCGACCATAAGGACCATGCATATGCCCTACAATTAGCATCTCCTCAACACCAAAGATAGACTTTGCACCTAACAAAGTGAGATGCACTTCCTCTAACCAAGTTAAAATCTTCTCACAATCAATTATGTGGTTAGCAACAAACATCCTACAACCCTAGTCACCCAACTCCTTGCTCTTTTTTTTCACTTTGTAGCCCTTAATAGGGACATTATCAAGAAAGGGCATCATGAGTTGTGGAATATAGTCTCTCAAGACATTATGCATTGCATTCACCATATTGACACATGTGCACCAGGCCAAGTGGTGTTTTCATAGTAGTGATATCTCGGCTCTCTAATGCAATCTACATTAATCATAGCCAAAGTATAAATCCCCCATGGAATAAAAATCCTAGTCGGCAAAGACTTCTACAAATAGGCCATGCATCTGCATTTCTTATCATGACCTTGACTAGATGCATATCTTATACAAACCGAAATATCCCATTATTCTTTGTGACTATAAACTAGCGATTAGAGTATAGAGCTAAATATGGCTCCAAAATATTCATCCTAATTTTTTCATTTAAGATCTCCATCAGCTTAGACAAGTATGTGCAAGGCACAAGAATCAATTTAAGATTCCATGGAACATGCTACACTATAAAGATCACCATTGGAGCCATAATAGTCGGATCCACATAGCCAATTTTAGCAACCTAAAATGAAAAGGCCTTTCTATGCTTTGCAAAGATCTACATTAAACAAACACTTTTTACTGGTGGCAAGAGAAGCCCATGACATCCAACCTTTAGCTTTTCTATTGAGAGCAGCTTTTAAAGACCCGTAAAGTGCCGAAAAGGAGCGGATTAATGCAAATTTTATGCAGGAATTTAAAGCCAATGGAAGTGGAATGTGACGATTCGACAATTAGAGATTGAGAAAGATAGAAATGCAAACTTCGATCGTTGCGGTGGTTGTGGATTTTTAGTAATTTTTTCAATAATCGAATTGAAATAAGAGAGCTTCCTGGCCATTCGGGATGTCAAACTGGACTTGCCAGATTTTTTAGATCTAAAATCGATCATTGGATGGAAGAAATGCAAGTGATCAAACAATTTAAAGGTCAAAAGTGACCAACAAAATAGACAACAAATGGGCATGGGCCTTTAGGGGGCCCATAGGCCCCTTTTTTTTTTGGGTGGGGAGGGGAGTTGGATGGAAGATATGTGAATGGAATAATGAAATCGGAGTGGAAGCAGATAGTATATTGGGGCTGTGAGAGAGCGTCAATGGCCAAAAATGAGTGTCAGCGGCCTCCCAACCATTAAATACGCGTCTCCAAATCCAAGTTTCTATGCATAAGCAATCATCTCATTTGTTTCATGATAGATGTTTGATGGAATTGTTTGTAAATGGATGCCTTTGATTGATCATGCTGAAATTTATTAGAAATATTGAAGAAAACCAAAAATTTTAGTCATTCAACAATTTATATCAAAACACACAAAACCGACAATTATGTGATTTTCATGAAAATGATAAATTTCGAGGGTTTTGTTGTGATTTTGGGGTTCATATGGAGTAGAAATGAATATAAAATCAATTCTCAATGATTGTGATCAGTCCCAACTCATAAATCAGAAATCTCAATATTTTTATCTAAATGAATTAAAAAATAGTGAAAAATTAGAGAAATTTAGTTTTTTGCACTAGAAACGTAAGTAAAAATTTTTCTTTATGTTCCTGAATGTATAGCGTGGCTAGAGCATGATGGATAAGCCTTAATTCAGCCTTACCTCTATGTTAAAGTATAGTTTTAATCGCTTTACAAGAAAAACACATGAAAAACCCCCTCTTTACACTTATCAACGATGCATAACCTAAACGGTAGGGGGAAAGAGGGGTTTTGATGTTGATTAGTTGTTGATAACGTTTGAAATTCCGATCTATTTGGTTGTGCATACCATATAGGATGTTTATAAATTAAGTTTAAAGGGGTCAAACAAACATGAGAATGCTCATTGATGATCCTTAGCAACATAGCATGACATGTAGGCTGAAATCATTGAAAGAAATATTATTGCACTTCACAATGTTGATTTATAAATCATAAAATGTTTGAGCAATATGGCATTCATAGTTGCATTGCACATATCACATGGTGTAATTCATGGATGCATTGCAATTGGTTTCTTATACATATGACATGCACTGAGTTGTGAGCTATCTAAGCTATAGGTTTAGGCGTTTGGGTTCCTTGGGAAAAAATTAAGTGAGGAAATATCTCATCTCCTGGAATGTTTAAAAATAAGAGTGGAGTTTGTGACGTCCGTGTTATTTGTGTTAGCGTCGCATCGAGGGGCCAATCCCCAGGTGTAGGAGAGCTGCAATGGGGCCATGGCATTCAACCAAGGGGTGTCTCCTTCTATTTGTACTTATGAGGTGGTTTTACACTGATGTATGTGAAGGGACTCCATTTGAGGAGTGTGGGGAAGGATTAGCCATTGGATTACAATCCAAAACAAATGTGAAATTTATGATAGAAGTTAGGGCAATGTGTCCCTTAGACGCTCCTGGCCGCGAGGCCAAGAGGGTGTATTCTTTGAGTATAGAGAGGCCCGGCTAGTGCTTAGAGCTAGTGTCGGGCCCTTTTTAGGTCCCGACAAGTGGTGCATTTTTCGAGAGCTAATAATAAGTGGTGGTTTTCAAATCTCAATCAATTGGGACCAATTCATTATGCATGCCAAAAATTAGTGAGATAGACTCACAAGACCATCAAGCCAAGCTTCAAAAGCAACAAAGAGATGAACAGGCTAGACGGCGAGCCGAAATAAATAGAATATATTCTCTACAAAGGAGTGGTCCAATATCCTTACAAGGCTAGGGTCTTAGTAACCCTATCTTGATGCATAGTCCGTTAGGGGGACGAAGCTCTAGTACTTCCCCCTGTCAATTAGTCCATTCACTTCAAGTGGAGTGATAGTTCCAATTATTCAAACTCCTTTAGTGAATCTAATTATTACCATGGCAGTGCAACCCATTGCAATCCCAGTAGGGATGCCAGATTTGCCAGCCTTAGGGTTTCCTCTACCCGTTTTTAATGGGTTAGAAGAGGAAGATGCATGAATTCCAAAAGTTAATGTTTAACTATCGAATTCAAGATGGACACTTGATGATGTTCTTCAACATGACTCTGAAAGAATGAGCTACATTGTGGTATCACAACCTAAAGGCTGGAACCATGACTATGATCGATTTATTCTTTACGGCCTTTCAAAGAGAGTTTGCCCCTAAAAGGGGACGTCAGTATTGGCTACAAGTCCTCAATGTTACACACCAAGAACCTCACGAGAATGTTTGTGGGTATGCCAAGAAACTGAAGGAGTTATTTCATAAGTTGCAAACCTATATTCCTATTCCAGTTGCTACTCAATTGCAATACTTTTTAAATGGGTTAGACTTTAACATTCAAGTGCAGTTAAGGAGTGTTTCTCTTGCCGACATTGATATGGCTATTAAGCAAGAAAAAGAGGTAGAATTGCAATTACAAGCAACTTATGCCTCTAGTGGAGGTCAAGGGATGCCCATGAGTCCTCCTAATGGGAGAGGAAGCATAATTCCAAATGTGCCCATGTTGCCAACTCCTCCTAGTGTGACCATCCCTATAACTAGTCAGATGGTTGCACCAGTTGTTAGGAGCCCAACGATAAATCCTACCATTGTTCTAGGGAATCAATAGCCAATCCCTAATCAAGTGGTTAGGCCAATAGAATGACAAGTAGACAATCACAGCTATGAGTCAAGTGCCTTGAATATCCTTGGCAAAGTTAAGGATATGATGAAGCACTGTACTGATATGATTAGCAAACAATATAGACAAATAGCTATCGATGTTAATTTCCTTAAGAAGTAGGAGAATTTGATAGGGAGTCAATGCCTTGAAGAGGGTAGCCCCTCAAGATTCAGCTATAAGTGGTGTGGTGGTCAACATTTCTCCGAGAATTGTCCAAATGTTAAATGTGACATATGTGGGAAGTCCAGCCATTTAGTTAGTACCTGTTGGAGTAAGATTAGCTCTCTCCAGCGAGGAAGTAAACAACCTGGTCTAGTTAATCATCAAGCACAAGGGAATAATATCCAACAAGGAAGTAAACAACCAGGTCCAATTAATCATCAAGCGCAAGGGAATAATCTCCAGCAAGATGAAGAACTGAAACAAATATTACAAGGAGGAAAAGCTATGGTAGAGAAGCTACCTTGTGGCAATGGAGTTAGCCTTATAGAAGCTATTTGTGTATATGGCACTGAAGCTTCTAATCTATGGGTTATTACGAGATGTCAAAAGGGTAAAGAGATCGACATATCCAAGTCAAAACTTGTCGAGGGAACCCCAAGCAAGATGATAAGGGGACGCAAGTCCTTAATGCCAATATGGAAGGCAAACCTCTCAAGGATGAAGATGGTAAAGCCAACCCCAAGAAGGATAATGAGTTGCCAAAGAAGAAGGCAAAAGCCAAGAAAGAAGTACCAAAGCAAGTTCAAAGACCAAAAGAGAGAATGGTCTGGCAGGAAAAGCAAGCTCTTGCTAGCTATCATGAATTTGATTTAGCGAGTTCTCTTTGTGAAGTTAAGCCAGATATAAATCTTCTACATTTGATTAAGTTATCTCTAGGAGTGCACAAGGAATTTAAGAAGATTCTATGCACTGGGTATATCATTGAGTCCTTGGGAATAGCGCAAGTAGGAGATAGTTGGTTTGTGCATGCTAAAAAGCATTGTCCAAGGGTAGCAGCATATGTTGATAGAATATTAGTAGACCATGCTATTGTGGACACAAGATCCTATGTCAATATTATGAGTTTGGAATTGATGGAGAGACTGGGATTAGAAATCAAAAAAGATGCCTCCATGATCCTTCAAATGGCTCTTGACAGTTTAAGACAACCCGAAGGTTGCATTACTAAATTCCATGTGATTGTTGCCAATATAGAATGCATTCCGGACTTTAGGGTCATTAGGTTTGCAGGGCGACCTAGCTATCAAGTATTGCTAGGCAAGCCATGGATTTTACAAGCAGACTATCAAGTTGATATACCCACTATTCGAATGATCTTTGGTCAAGATGCTAGATGTGTAGTAGTTGATGCCTACCTTGAATCTCCTCAGAGTGAGAGTTCCTTTATCTTTGTCAGAGTTTGATACGCTAGATGCTCCATCTACTAGTGAGACATCATCAAGTGACGAATCCAATGAGGGGTCCACTATAGAAGATATCTTTCAAGTGACTTTGAATGAGCCGATAGAGGCTCAAGAGAGGATAAGGGATGCAAATGTAATTGAGCTTGACCTTGGTACAATGAATTATTCGAGGAGGCCAATTAAATTAGGGTCCATGCTCAATTCAGAAGAAAGGAAGGACTATGTGTCATTGATTTAAGATTTTGGTGATATTTTTGCTTGGAGTTATGATGAGCTAAGAGGTATTCCTCCCAGCCTAGATGTTCATACGATTCCTTTGAAGCAAGGTAGTCTCCTTGTGTGACAGAAAGTAAGGCGTATGCCTTTCGAATTAACGGATGGGCTATTCAAAGAATTGACAAAGCTACAAAAGACTAGCCTAATATTTTCAGTTCAACACATAGAATGGTGTTCACCAGTTGTTATTAGAAAGAAGAAGAACAATCAGATTCGGCTTTGCATGGATTTCAAAGACCTTAATAAGAAGACGGTTAAGGATTACTACCCATTGCCATTCATTGATCAAAATCTGGATCAGTTAGCGGGTAGGGAAATCTATTCATTTATGGATTGCTTTGTTGGATATAACTAGATGGCTATTGTAGAGGAAGATAAATTGAAAATGACATTTATCACTATCTTCGGTACCTTTATGTATCATGTGATGGCCTTTTGTCTATGCAATGCACCTGGGTCTTGGCAAAGAATATTTGATAAGACCTTTGGTGATATCTCCCTAGAGATGAAAAAGTCTTTATTGACAACCACCATAAGGGAGAGACAACTTATTATTCTGAGGAAATGTTTTGAGCGTTGTAGACAGTTTTGCATTGCTCTTATATTAGAAAGTGCATATTTGGAGTACCCTATGGGTTGTTACTTGACCATGTGGTTAGTTCAGTTGGTATTGCGACTAACCCTAAAAAGATAAAGGTTCACGTCTCTATGAGCCCGCCACGTACTCCAAAAGAGGTGCACAGCTTTCTTTCACATCAGTGGGATATTATCAAAGATTTATCAATGCACTGCTAGAAAGAGTGTTGCCATTGACGAACATTCTATCTTTTAATTGTCTGTTTCAGTGGAATGAATCCTATCAAGTATCCTTTGAGGATGTGAAGTAGGAATTGGCAAAAGCACTGATCCTAAAAGCACCTAGAAGAGGTGAAGTTTTCTATATGTTTTCAGTAGCCACAATGCATAGTATCAGATTGTTTATCTCAAATTTGAGAGGAGAAATTGTATTATCCAATTGCCTTTGCTAGTAGGAAATTGGGGATATCTGAAGTCAACTATACATACATGGAGAAATTGTGCCTTGGAATGGTCTTTGCAGCGAAGAAATTTAGGCATTATATTCTCTATGAGAAGATAGTATTTTTTACAAAGGCGGAAGGACTCAGATTGTTGTTGAACAAGTTGCAGCCACTTGACCATTTAGCAAAGTGGTTAATGGCTTTGCAAGAGTTTGATTATGAGATTAGGAGCAAGCCACCAAAACTGCATGGTATTGTAGAATGTCTTGTGGATTTCGGGGAGCCAAAGGAAATTCTGGCTGAGGGAAGTGATATTGAAGGTCTATTTAAAATTGATACAGCTTCCATCCCTTCTTGGTATGCGGCTATAACGCATTATTTATCTACATGAGGATTTGGGACTGCTTTATTGAAGTTTGAAAAGAGAAAGATCAAGCAACAAGCGGGTGTCTTATATCGGAGAGGAGTAGATGATATCTATTGTCATTATGTAGTACCCGAGGAGATACCATTTATTCTTGAGGAATGCCATGATTCAACATGTGGGGAACATTTTGTTGGCTAGCTTATTGCCCAAAAAGCTCTCCATGCTAGATATTGGTGGGCATCAATTTTTCAAGATGCTTTTAGTTATGTTAAGCGTTGTGATGTCTGTCAAAGACACGATGCAAGAAAAAATCATAGGCAACCTCTAAATCCCATTTTTGGTTACATTGCCCTTTGAAAAATGGGGTATTGATTTTGTGGGACCAATATATCCTTCATCAATGTAGTGGGAGCTCATGCTCAACCGCCAAGACCCACGGACCGCTTATTATTTCAAGTGTTTCAAGCGAGCTCTCATGGCTATCTCTCACCTAGCCGACGCACTGTTGATCCTCTCGGGGTGTAGTGAGCTTACCTTGATGCCGAAATGAGTTGTCTCCTCTCTTGCAAACACTAGTAGCTCCACAATCCTAGATGCTAGCTCAAGTATCTTCAAGCCTCCTCCATCTCCAAGCTCCATCCACCATAGCCACACGCACGAGAAGAGAGAAGAGAAGAGAAGAGAGAAGAAGAGAGAAGAGGAGATGGTGAAGAGCTTCACCCTCTTGATCCCTCACTCCCACACACTCACTCACTCCTTCACACTCTCACACTCCCTCTCTCAAGAGCACACACACAAGCAAGGTGAAGAGAAGAAGAGAGGACTCTTGTTAGCCACACACCAAAGAATGAGCTTCCATTTACTTTTTGAACTTTATATACAAACCCTAAAATCCCATGGGCACCCATTCCTTTTTACATGACTGGCTATTGTGGCAAGGTCCCTTTTTCTAATTCCCTCTTCTTGCTTTATGCCCTAAGCCTATACCCGTCTATTCTTTTACAAATGGCACAGGAGGGAGCCTGGCGCTCTTTTACAATAGTTTTTAGAGTTTTTTGAGGCGCCTTTCATTTAAAATTATGCTTTTTGCCTCAGCTTAACTTTAGGGGTCGCCTCTACAACTTTGCTCTTTTTCCATCCTTTTTTCGCTTTTTCCTTCATTTTTCCACCATCTCGAATTGAGGATAACATTACCCCCCTCCGAGGTGGGTGCAAGTCCCATGGCACTACTAGCTGTTTGTTGGGAAAGGTAGGTGGTTGGCAAGTTATTGGTCAAGTGATGGTAGGGCCACATGTGGACTCAAATGCTTTAGAAGCTTTGGCAATGATGGTTGACAGAGAAGCCAATCAGATGTCGAGTGGATGATGGGGCCTCCAAAGTTGGTGGTTGGTCGCATTTTGTAGTACCTGAAAGGAGAAGGTGTGGTGCTCTACCTAAGGGGAGTGTCTACCTTACTATGTGGTGCATTGTGCTTGTACTGGTGGAATGGGGAGCTGGGTCTTAACCACAGGCAAGCTTGGGTGATGTCCCACACTTAAGGATCCCATTCATGCGGTAGGGAGGTGCGATGTGTGTAGTGTAGGGTGACAAGTCTAACCATAAGCGAGTGTTACCTCCCTAGGTATGTCCTGCCCTTGATGTGCCCTAAGCATGAAGTGGGGGGTCAAAAAGGGGCTAGGGGGTTTAGGAATGGAGCTGCCGATCGAAGCCACCGGACACACCTAACTTGAGGACCCCTAGGTGCAGTGATCATGTCCTGTGTGTGGTCCTGGTTATGTCTTCATGTGAGTCTTTCTTTCCATGTCTTTTTCTTTTTGTGATGTGTTTTCTTGCCTTCCTTTCTTCTTTTATTTTTCTTTTCTTTTCTTTTTATTTTTCTCTCTTTTTTAAAAAAATTAAGCCACGATGACAGCCAGTTTCTAACTTTCATCATCAGGGTGCCGGATAGATTTGCTCAAAAATTGCCAGCTCTACATGTATCCCTTGAGATTCATGCGAACATGGAGTGAAGTGGTGGAGAGGAAGGGGTGGTAACATCGGGTGAACTAGGTATCGTTCAAGTCTTCAAGAAGAGCTAGGCAAAAAGAAGGTAGAAGGCTAGCTCTCATCATCAAGCGCATCATGCTGTAGCTATCGATGGCGTTAGGATCAAAAAAGAGGGGTGGGAGGCCACGTTCTTGTGGGGTAGGGTCCTACTTAAGTAAGAGTTTAAAAAGCCTAAGGTAGTTACAGGTGGTTATGAAGGCTGGATTGAGGCAAGAGGAAAAGTCGGTGAGGAAGCGGGTCATGGAAATGTCTAGGCTTTCAAAGGTGAAGGTGAGAGCTTGTTCAAAAGAGGCACAGTTAGGATTATAGATAATGGGGAAGTCGTAGCGTCCATGGAGGGTAGCGTCAAAATCCACTCCTACCCTACGAGGGTATGCCATAAATGTAGGGTTGTTCCTTTCGTAGGGTAAGGTGTTGCAAAAGGCCATCCAGGCGAGCATGCTAATGTTGCACACCTGTCTCCTCCACATGGGTTGGCAGTTATAGCCTTGTACAGAATGTGGCACTTCCAAAGACCTTATTCTGCGAAAAGTCTACCTCTTCGGTTCCCCAAAGAGTGGGATTCTTTTCTCTCTCTTCCAACCATTGCTGGCCTAGTTGGCTTCCAATCGCAATCACTTCCTCCACTACTTTAAGTGGCATGACTCTCCTTAGGCTGTTGGGAAAAAGGAAGCTAAAGAAGAAGGATTTTTTGTCCCTTTCCTGTTGCTCCCAAACTATTAATTCAGCATGGAAACTTGCTAGGAGGTCATTTGGGCATGGTGGTAGGGGTGCGGATAGTTGCACGACCGGCTTGGCTCTCATTTGTTTCCTGGTTTCTTCCACCAGTTTCTTTCTCCTTTCCCTGAGGGTGGCTTGTCTTTCCGCAGATGTGTCAATTGATGGCTGCTCTTAGGAATGTGGCAAGGGGGGTTTTGGGATCACCTCTTCTTTAAATCTGCCCATATCAAATTGGAGTTCAGCTTCATCGCTTTGTCAGTGCTTGCTGTGTTTCCTCTTCAAAGCCTACTATATCGACCTCCTGGGGGGTTAGGCCGGCCATCAATAAGTACTTACGTTGATCATCAAGGCTCAGCCCCATGACATCGGGTTGGGATGGCATGTGCAATCTTGCTTGCAGGGCCCTGCGGGCTATGCTTAGTTTCTTCTTTGCCACCTCGAGGGACTCCCCTTCCTCTGAGTGGGTGGTATCCATTAGTGTATTCAAGAAGGCTTTCTGTTGAGTGTTGAAGGCTACGTGGGTGGCCTCTGCTTTGCTCTCTGCAAGGATTTTCTCTTTTTCCACGAGAGCCAGGCGACGAGCCAAGTTCTTCATCTTCTATTCATTCTGTCCTACCCATTCTTTGGCTCTCTTCTTCATTTCCTCCATGCCTTCCCCCTGCCTTTGCTCCAGAGCTATGAGTCTTTGCTCCTGGTCTTTCAATTCTTTGCTCATTCTCTCTTGCTCTTTTCTTTCTAAGTTCAGTTTCTCAATCATGGTCTCCATCTCCTTGTGATGTTGTTCTTCCTCCTTCTTCCTTTCCTCTTCTTTGGTGGCAAACTCCTCCATGCCGCCTTGTTCAATCTGATCAGTCTTTCCGGTTAGCTCTTCATGTTGCATGATCAAGAGTTTATACTCCCTCTGCATTTTTATCAAATCCTAATTCTCATCTTCCAGCTATTGCCTCTAGCTTTCCTCCCTGTCATCCTTAGCCTTCAACTCCTGTTTGAGATTAAAGATCTCCTTTTGTTGCATGGCTATCTGTCGGGTCTTTTCAAGTTGAAAAGCAGCTATCGACTCTTTTTCCACAGCTAACTTGGCCACAGCTATCTTCCTCTCCTCTTTAGCTTTCTCTAGTTGAGAGAGCAATTCGGCAACATATTCGTCATAGTTAGCTAGTGGCGTCATCATTGTGTGGATCCTAGTGGTTGAGGCCTCCACCTTCTGGCATTTTGGATCTTGTCTAGAATCGACGTCTGTGGCTCGCCTCTTCTGCCGCGTGGCCGTGATTTCCATGCTCTTCCCTTGGGCTGATTCTTTATTGATGAAATATTGCATCCATGCCACAAAGTTTGAGATGTCAACACTAGTGGGGATGCTTGGGGTAAGGGTGGCTACTTCAATGGTAGGCACCAGGAGGGTCAGGATAGGATGGATGGGGGCTTTACCCTTGCCTTCAGTGATGGCTGGTGGTATGATCTCCGACACTTGAGTGCTTGAGCATGGCCCCTCCTTCCTGGGCAGGCTCAGAGCTCCTAGGTCATCTGCCCTGCTTTATTGCTTTATAGACTGACGTGTGGCTTCGGCCATTTCTTCCTCCTCCTTTCTTCTCCTCTTCCTTAGCAGCCCTTCTCTCCCTCTCTTCTTCTGCTTTCCTAGATATCTGTTTCTTCTTCCTCTCTTTGGCCTCCTGTTTTGACACCTTCTTGGCTTTCTTGGCTTCTTCCTTTGACTTTTATGCTTCATGTTTCTTCTTCTTCTCCCTCTCTTCCGCCTCTTTGAGGGATTCCCTTTTTGCTCTCTCTAAGTCCTCCTTCTCCTTTTTGCAACCTTCGTCCTACTTCTTCTTTTGTGACGTCCTCTTCTTAGGTTTCTTTGCTTGCTTTTTGCTTGATTGTTCCTTCTATTCTCCCCCTTCTTCGTCACTTTTGGTCCTATTGCTAGACAACTCTTGGTCCTGGTGAGAAGGCGATATGTCAGGTGTTACTCCTCCTTCCTCTACATCTTGTGCCTCTTTTACTACCTCCTGGATGAGGGTAGTCAAAACACTTCTATAGCCAATGAAAGAGGCTTTGGATGAGGCTTTCTTCCTCTCAGTGCTTTTGGAGGCTGGGGACTCCCCGCCTGGCTTGCTCCCCAAGGCTAGTACTTTTGTTGCCTGGTCTATGGTCTTGCACACATAGCCATTCCAGTCAACCTCATCCAGGGTGCGAGCTGCCATGTTCTCCAGCATAGGCACGCTGATCCAGTGCATGAGGGAATTGTAGTGCTGGCTGGAGAACAGTGAGTGCACCAGTTTTACCTGCATGCGGGCTTCAGCATCAGGGATATCCTAGATGCTAATATCATCGTTGGTCAGATCTCTTCCCTCTTCATCTTAAGCATGGCATAAACATCTATTTTCTGCTTCTTCTCCACCTTAGGCTCTAACCCCAATGCCTTCTCCACCAAGGCTGGGTTCAAGGGTACCTGTACCTGTTTAGCCTTCTCCCTCCCTCCCACTATTACAGTTCCACATTCCTGATCTAGGTTGTAAGTTCTGAGGAATTCCACACACTTTGTGTGGTCAAGCTCTTGTGCAAACTTCTCAAGGTACTTAGCGAGGTTGCACTGCTCTATGACCCTCTTAGTTGCTTCCTCCTTGTAATATTTCCACACAATAAAAGTTAGTTGGTTAGTTCAAAAGTTAGTTAGTTAATTAATAAGTTAGTAAGATTACTAACTAAAGACTAACTAAGGTAAAAACTAACTAACATTAATTATTAATAATTTTTATTTAATTTAAAATATTTTATTTGAAAATCAAGAGTCGTAAATTCGATATTTTTTTCGAATTGGCAAGGACCGTGGCCATCCTTCACATAAATTACAACGTGAACGAAACTTATGAGCTATATTAATCACTAGGATAATGTGTATAGTTTGGATGGTCTAAAAATATTAGACTTTTGGACAAGACTAGAATATTTTAGATATTTTAGAGATTATCTTAATTTAAAAAAAAAGAGAGATATGGAGATTTCTAGGACTAGATGTCATTTAAAAGAAAAAAAAACAAGTGATGTGTTAGTTAGTTTGAAGATTTTATAAAAAGAAAAACAAAGAAAAGTGACTGGCAAAATCGCGCGCGCCGCGATCGCAGTTTACAGGCAGTAGACAGCACTTCGAACAGAGAAAAGAAGAAGGAGTGAACTGAGAGCTTTCTAACCAAGTGTCTTGGAGTTTTACCCCCCTTTCGGAGCCAATGGAACCATCAAATTTATGATCTAAGCATCAGATCACTGATCTTTCCAAGATCCCCCTCCACAAAGAGCTCCACTTCTCAACCACAAGCCCTCTTCCCCAATTCACTATAAATATGAGGCATGGGAGAGGCATAAGGGACATAAGGAGACCCCGAGAGGCTGCGAGAGAGAAGAAGAGAGAAGGAAGAATACTCCTTCAAGAGGCTGCGAGAAGCTAGAGAGAGAGAGAGAGAGAGAGAGAGAGAGAGAGAGAGGAAGAGAGTTAGCTCAAATCCCTTGTCTCGATCTTTAACTAAGCCATATTCTCTACTCTCTCTCATCTAAAATCTATCCCACCTTCCCTATCTCTCAAACTCCTCGTGGACGATGGCTCCAAAGCGACGAAGTGGAAAAACCATGGAAATCAACGCAACCGGTCAAGCAACGGGTATTGCCAATGATACGGGAGTGCCCGAGGTTGCGGGAATTGCCACCACAATTGGAACATCGGGTGTGGCTAATGCGAGCGCGAGTAAAGATGAAGTTCCTAATGTCGTCATGCCGCCAAACCAGGTTATTCATTACTAGATTATCAATTTTACAATATAAGATAAATTACATAGGATATTAGCTTTCATATTCTTCGCTTACACATTAAACTGATAACTCATCTAGAAAGACATATTAGTTCAAGCATAAAACGATTAATCATTATGATTTCTAGCTAGAATAGTTGGGATACTAAGGCATTGGATCATGATAGAATTAATTGCCAAAGGTTATTGTACATATGTCTTTATGTGTATTCAATATAGTTATGATCAAATGCGACAAGGTTAAGAACTGATTAGTGAAGGTTATAGAAACTGGTTATCTATTTAGGAATCCTAAAGATCATCTCGTTGAGTTTATTGACACAATATATTTCCTTAAGGGATTTTGCTTATGTTAGATAAGTGAATCCAAATGGAAAACTCATGCCCTACTTAACATGTTTTAAGAGGTGTACTCAACACTTCTTTATGGGGAGAAGAATCCTCATTAGAATGAAAGGTTGCCTTAGGATAAGGTCTACCTTGGCTATGTGAAACTGTGATTTACATGTTGGGATGATTGTCATTGCACTATTTGATACATGTTTGAAAGGACTGTTTGTGTTTGCTAGAATCTAGATTTTTGATTGAAATTATTGCCAACAGAATAAAAGGAAGGATCGCGCTAGGCTACCCCCAAGCTAGCGGCGAGACCCTACTCCAAGGGGGTCATGATTATCGCTACGAGAGGCTTGGACCGGCTCCGTAGGCGAAAGGTCTGTCAGTAGGGATAGTCTCGGGCAGTAGGAATTGTAGGTGCCAAAGGGGGCTCTGGCTGTAAATCCTGCATTGTTCCAAGAATCTGACGAGCCCCTTCGTGACCCAGGATGGGATCCTGGAACCCTAAATACTAGTTATGAGGGTGGAATCTTGGTGGACAGGATGTCCTTATGGAATTCTGTGTATCTTCCGCTGGGACGGAATGATGGAAATTGTAATAGACTTCCAATATAATAAAGAAGTTTGCTTTACTGTTCGAATTGTATGCGTGTTAGTGAGATAAATTATGTGAAGGAACGTGTGACTAAATGGACTAATTAAGGAAGCTGGTTGTATATGTTCCAATAAATGTGCTGTAGGTAATTAAAAACTAAAGATGACCCATCATCAGAGGAAAGCGGGTGGGCGTAACCCCCGACGGGTCCGTCCAATGGTAGGGTGGTCCCGGTTAGCTGGGAGCTTTTCTACATCGGATATAGAAATAGGAAGACGATAAATTGACCAAGTAGTCATTAGGTAGAACCGACTTGCATTGTTTTAGGGGGCCGGAATGGGATTTTGCCTTATGGGCAGGAGGGTTGACGTACCGCACTCCCCTCCGTCTCCCATTCTCTTTGAACCAAGTGCAATGGCAAGTCCGCTTCAGATCGAGTAATCCTCTAAAAAGTGAAACTCGAAATTACTGACGCTAGCTGGCTGCTAGGAGACCCATCCGATTTTAGGAACCCAAGTCTTCAGGTCGATCCTAGTGGGTTCGGCCAGAACTCTCCCGTTGCGAAGTAGACTCGGTAGGGCCTAAGTGACAATCCCGTGATGTTCCAAGGGAGCACCGGGCGGCATCATTTATGGAAAAACCTACTGATGGACTACTAAAAGGTGTGCCGTGGATTGGGACTAGCGGACACCTCACACTCCTTGGCCACTACTTCCTCGATGTTATATAGATGGTTCGAAATTTTAGTTGGTTGTAGGCATGGCTTGCCAAGGAGATGTTGTATTGGGTCCTCTTCTCTTCCGTGAAGGGGATTCGCGATGGGCACAGTCTTGTCAGAATTCCCATTAGTGCTTTTAAAAATAATAATTTGCTGAGAAGAAAGACTTTATGTTTGTTGAATGAAAGCATTAAGATCCAACATAGATTCTTCCCTTCAGACTTTTTACCTTTTATGACATTCCTCCTACATCACCAGTTTCTAATGTGTTTATGCATTTGCTTGATCTTGATTGGTTTTAATTTGATTCACCTTACCCCCCTCCCCTTCTAGATTGAGAAGAATCCTTCCTAGGATTGAAGGTTAGGAGGTCAAGGGCATTCAACATTCAAATATAAGGGTTACTTGTGCATGAGCCAAGTATAGAATTCTGGGTTACATTCCAGCTGAGCCTTGCAGTCTAGATCGAAGGGTCGAGTACTTATGTGTGTGATGTAAGTGAGGACATCCATTAGGAAATCGCCGGAATTGACATGGCTAGCGATGTGTAACTCTTCTTCGGTCAGGAGACAATCAAGATATGGGTGTCCTTTGACGTGCTCTTCCATGGATCGGCCACAAAGAGTGGTTAACACTCTATATGAGGTGGGTGTGACATAGGTTGGGTCATACTCTGATGTCTTGATTGCGTTGCGCTGCTCAGTGTTGGTCATGATTTGACATCCTTCGAGTTCCCACTGTAATCGCAGAGTGTACCACTTTCATAAGAATGGGAAGTCGGTGTCAGCTAACGCTTTTAATTCCTTAACTTCTTTGTCAGTGTGATGGAACTCACACACTTATTGTAGGATGTAATGAGGCACTATTTGATGGCTTGTTCTCTTGATATCTCAGTGTATAGCAACTCAGCAGCTAAGTGGGGTGTTTTGACAAATGCAAACTTGAATGTTTCCCAGAAACAAGGCATCGTGCAAACTTTAGTTGCTAAAGGCTCTTGCAACATGCCTAAGTCCAAGCGGTCATAACTTATAGCCAGCGATATGAATGTGGCATCTGAGCATCTAAGACAAGCAATAACATCATCCCATGTGTCTTCGGCTAGGTCTGTGGCCGAAGTTAAGAATGATTTCCACTCCATGGAGGGTTTAAGGACTGTAGGTGGCTGGGGTTTGATGGGGCTAGAAGGCTTGACGACAGATGGTGGAAGTTGCCCATGAAGCGATGGTTGAGCCTCGTGGATGAGCGTCGGAGTAGTAACTGCTACGGATGGGCTGCTACACTCAGATTGGGTTTGGCAAGTCTTATCGGCACTAGCAGGGGTTGAAGTGTGTAAAGGCATTTATGGTTTGGGCTGATAGGCTTGCTCAACTCTTCTGGGCTAATGCGTGGGTGAGCTTGTAGGAGGCGAGCCCTGGAAGCACTGTGGCTTCTGGTTCTGAGGTTCTATTGGGCTCGGGGTGATCAAGCTTGAGGGCAGCATGTGAGTAGTGCCTTGGGCCATTCGGGCCTTAGGGATCCATATCCATGCATTTCCCTCATAGTAGCCTTGCACGTGCAAGAGGGCTTTAGGAACCCATCTTGGCTTGATCATGCTTCGATTTCTGTAACTGCATCTCAGCATCCTAGATTTAGAGTTTCTTGTGTTACGAGGACGTGAGCGTCTACTCCTAGGCGGCAGTTGCAGTTGTTTAGGCCTCCATTGAAACTTAGGTTGTTGGGCCTTAGCTTTTACTACTGTGAGCGGCAACTCATGAGATTCGGTGGATGGTTGCTGAGCACTATCCCCCTCCATAGACTTGGCTGCAAGTATTTCTACCGATGGCCTTGCGGACTTTGATGAGGTCGCGCATCCCTTGCTAAAGGCTATAATGTTGAGAATCAGCAATCACACTCAAACAGCCTCTTTGTATGGAGTCTCAGGGTGAAGGACATGCAGGCTAACTTATCCCATATGCACAATGGTGCCTACTGCAGTTTCCTACTTTCCTATAAAGCATTGTACTTGCTTCCTTTCTTAAGCAATGATAGTACTCTTTTCATTTCAGTAAAGTGTCAATGTCATTGTCCACATACACAAGATTGTGTTTATGAGTCCAAGTCTCAATCTTGGAACCTAATTCACTTGTGTAACAAACAGTGTCCATTCCATCATGAGTCTACACTTCTCCTTCCATCCTCCATAGCTTTCGGTTATGTCATGCTCTAGATCCCGCATTTCTAGACACCCTGTTCGGTGCACAATCTAAATCATCAAAGTATGGTCTCCTGATTGAATTACATGGAAGGACTCCTAACCCAACTTGCAGGAATAAACATTAAAATGGATGAAGATGTTTGCATCGGTGTTCTACTTAAGAGCTTGCCTCCTGAATATAATAACGTATCAACAACTTTAATCAACATGCCAAATCCTGAACTTGTTGATATCCAGGCATCACTGTTAGAAGAAGAAAAGAAGCTAAAAACTAAAGAAGAACCAAGTACCTCTAGAGATGAGCATGCATTATATGTTGGCAACAGGTACAAAGGCAAGAAAGATCAGCTCTTTTGTGACTTCTGCAAAAGGACCGGACACACCGAGAAGTTCTGCCACGCAAGAAAGAGATCCCAAAAGGCCTATCTAGTCGCAGTCAAAGAAGAATAAGAAAATGAAGCAAAGGAAGAAGAAGATGAAGATCACCAGGATCGGAAGGACAAGACTCATCAGTCCTTGTACTCTCATAATTCTGATAGACTGTTTTAATAGCCTTGTATTTTCCTTGCCCTAATGCTTCCTGCCATAAGCTTTGTAAACTCCTTATGTAACTTGGCATTACAGTCCCTGTACACTTTGTGAGGCCCCTGTTACAGCCTCTGGATGTCCACCATGTTTATGGTACCCACACTTAGCTTTTTCTGCGACAGCCTCTGGTGTTTTGCCATGTCTGTGGTATGCCCACACTTTGCAGGTGGTTCTCATTACAGCCTCTACACACTTTGTGCCTTTCCTAGTTGTGATTGAGGAGGGGTGTTGAGAATCAGCAATCACACTCAAACAGCCTCTTTGTATGGAGTCTCAGGGTCAAGGACATGCAGGCTAACTTATCCCATATGCACAATGGTGCCTACTGCAGTTTCCTACTTTCCTATAAAGCATTGTACTTGCTTCCTTTCTTAAGCAATGATAGTACTCTTTTCATTTCAGTAAAGTGTCAATGTCATTGTCCACATACACAAGATTGTGTTTATGAGTCCAAGTCTCAATCTTGGAACCTAATTCACTTGTGTAACAAACAGTGTCCATTCCATCATGAGTCTACACTTCTCCTTCCATCCTCCATAGCTTCCGGTTATGTCATGCTCTAGATCCCGCATTTCTAACATATAACAATGCGGATATTGCCTATGGTGAGGTGGATGCGCTGCGACTCATAATCGACATTGCAGTGAGTTTGTTTCTCGAAGGTTTGCCCTAGCAGCGACTCCCTGCCTGTGTCTTTAGCGTTTGGCAACACATAAAAGATCATTGGTACAGTCTCAGACTCGATAGCAACAACGGCCCTGCACTTGCCAAGAAGTGCATCTGAGCGGCCCCCATATGGTCTTAATTTGGCATTAGTGGGCTGTAGTGGTGGTTTACCAAGTTGGGTCCAATGATCGGGAGTTAAGACATTGAAGTATGCTCCCTCTTCGATCAAGGCATTGAAAGTGCATGTTTGCTTGCCAGTGACCGTGATGTGGAGGTATGCGGGTTCTACGGCTTCCTCATTCTCATCATCAATTTCCATGATTGTGGTGACTCGTACTTTGACGGGGGGTTCTAACATTGGTGGCTCATGCAACGGATGCGTGGGAGGGTATTACTTCTTAATGCAACTGCCATTGAAGAAGCCTATGCCCTCGTCGTCTAGAGTCTTGAGCTCAACATTGCCAGTTCGACTGATTGCATGAACTTTGAAAGGCCCAAGACCTCTAAACTTCATTTTTTGCATGTGTCCTTTAATTGAGTACAGGAGCACTAAGTCGCCCTGTTCAAAGTCACGCTGCTTGACATGCTTGTCAAACTAGCTCTTGCATCATGCCTTCTCACATATGAGCGCATGAGTGGCTATAAGGTGAGTTTTCAAGAGGCGTTCAAGTTCAACCAGGCGTTCTGTCCATGCCTCCTTCCCTTCCCATCATTCTTGAAGCGCTATTCTCAAGCTAGGAACGAAGAACTCTACTGGTAGAATTGCCTCTATCCCATAGATCAACCTCCACTCATGATATGCCAGGGTGACCGTTGTGCATTTATGTCACTGACTTGTTAGCTGCAGATGCGGTGACCAGTGTTGCTTTTATTTTTCTATTTTGGGAGCAAGTCTCTGCAGGTAGCACAGCCGAAAAGTGCAAGAGTGCATTGTCTCAGATTGAGACGCCCTTCGCGGTGTAGCAACAAGGTAGTATATGCTGCGGGGGAAGGGCTTTAGCCCTAGGTTGCTCTGTTTTTTTGATTTGAGGCCATTTCGAGGCCTGTTTTGGAGGCGGAAGTTTTCCACAAGCACTCAGGAAAAGGCCCTGTTTTTTGCTATGTGACCACTGTTCTACATGTCGATGAAAAGTTACGTAGAAATTGCATTGTATGCCTGTGCGCAGAGACATTTGGAGGTAGAAAATCATCCTTGTTGCTTGTTGATGCAAAATCGTCACTAGGAAGTGACTGTGTGGTCAAATACCACTTTCGTCAGTTTTGCAGATTTGCCCTTGTGAGACTGAAGCTGTGTTTTTTACAGTGACAGAATTTTTTGCAGTGTTCTGTAATGGCGTCTGATTCTCTTTCACAGATTGTCACTGAAAAGCTTGACAAGAACAACTTCCAAGCATGGAAGTTTAGAATGACAAATTTCCTTATGGGAAAAGGATATTGGGAATTTGTTGCAGGAAATGAAGAAGAACCAGTTCTTCCTGATGTTCCCAATCAACAACAAATGCAGGCATTTAAAGGATGGCATGAGAGAGCCAGAAAAGTTATGTACTGGCTGTCTATCAGTACTTCAGACTCTATGATTGTGCATATTCAGGATGCAAGCACGCCAAAGGAGGCATGGGATACTTTGTCAAAAATGTATAGCACAAATACGCAAGCCAGGAAAATGCAGCTCAAGCAAGAGTTGCACAATGTGCAAAGAGAAAGTATGAGCATCAATGACTACCACATGAAGGTGAAGAAGATTGCAAATGCACTTGCTTCCATTGGGTCGCCAGTGGAAGATGATGATTTAGTTTCTGTGACCTTGAATGGTCTAGGAAAGGATTATGCACAGTTCCGAACATCCATTTCCATCCGTGAAAGATTTCCTAATTTTGAGGAGTTGATTGCTCTTCTAATTTCTGAGGAGAGAGAAATGGTGGTGCATCTTCTTCAAGAGGAACTTCAAAGGAAACTGTCTTCTACTCAAATGCTGGAAGAGGTAGAGGCAGAGGTAGAGGAGGCCGATCTAGAGGCCGTGGTAGAAATCAGAATATGCAGCAAACTCAAGAAAACCAGTCTTATGGAGGAGGACGTGATAACTCTAGAGGCAGGGGGAGCCAAAGAGGTCGCGGTGGATGGCAAAGAGGCCAAAATGCAAACAACAATGTTGAATGCTACTACTGTGGTAAAATGGGTCATATGGCTAAAGACTGCTATAAAAAGTAGAATGACATCATGAATGGAAAATTGCAACAAGGGAATTATGCATCTTCTAGTAGACAAGGTGATGACAGAAATGAGCATTTGTTTATGGTGCAGCACATGAACAATTCTGTGACAAGTGCAGAAGAAAGCAACGAAGTGTGGTATGTTGACTCAGGTGCGTCAAACCACATGACAAGTCATGCAGAATGGATGCAGGATGCAAGGAAAATGGAAAAACCAGGATTTGTGGAGACTGGTGATGATATTGCACATCCTATTGTGCAAATTGGAAAAATTCATTTGTCTATGCAAGATGGGAAAAAGAAATATCTATCGGATGTATGTCATGTCCCGAATATCACCAAGAACCTGGTTTCTGTTGGCCAAATGGTTGAGCAGGGCTTGCAGGTCAGATTTAAACCTCATGGATGCTTTGTTGAGGATATGAAAAATAAAGGTCGCTTGATAGAAAAAGGAAAGAAGAAGGGCAGAATGTTTACATTGGATGCAGACATGCCTGAATTGAGTGCAGCAATGTTTGCACATGGGACCGGTATAGTTGCAGATATTGATATCTGGCATAAACGCATTGGTCATGTTAATGTACAGTGACATAAATCAATGTAGGCCCAAAATATTGTTGCAGGATTGCCTAAATTCAAGGTTGCAGAAATGCATAACGTATGTGAAGCCTGTCAATTTGGAAAACAGGTAAGGAAACCATTTCCTAGACATGTTCAAGAGAGTAAGAAACCATTGGAATTAATCCACTCTGATGTGTGGACTACTAAAGCTGCATCTATTGGAGGCTGTCATTATTTTATCACTTTTATTGATGACTATAGCAGAAAAATTTGGGTGTATTTTATGAAAAAGAAAAGTGAAGTGTTTGGGCATTTCAAAACTCTTAAAGCTATGGTTAAAAAAGAAACAGGCCTGCAAATAAAATTCCTAAGGTCAGATGGAGGGGGAGAGTACCTCTCAAATGAGTTTGCAAGGTTCTTGCAGGAGCATGGCATAAAGCAGCAATATTCATGCAATCATACCCCACAACAAAATAGAATTGCAGAAAGGAAAAACATGCATATTGGAGAGGTATCTCGTGCCATGCTCAACGAAAAAGACCTGCCAAATTTTTATTGGGCTGAAGCAGTTGCTACAGCAGTCTACATAATGAATAGGACTCCCACTGCAGCAATACATGGCATGACTCCAAAGGAGAGGTATACTGGTAGGAAACCAGATATTCCTCATTTGAAAATTTTTGGTTGCATTGCCTGTGTTCATGTGCCAGATGAGTTGAGATCCAAGTTGGATCCAAAAGCTGAGAAGTGCATCTTTATTGGTTACTCTCTACAGAGCAGAAAGGGTATAGATGCTATAACCCTTCTACTCGTAAGTTTACAGTGAGCAGAGATGTTGTTTTTGATGAGATGAGTAGCTGGTATAAACTAGTAAATGTGATTGATAATGTAGATGCACAAAATGGTAATGCTGCACAGAATTCACAGCAGCAGTCACAAGATATTAGTGGACCTGGAGTGTCCTCTAGCAGTGGTTCACATTCTTCACCATGGACAGGCAGATTGAGATCAGGAGAATCTTCTCAAAGCAATGCAGATAGTGGTATGCAGGTATCACGAAAAGGAAAAGAGAAGGTAGATCAGCCCATGTTTGATGTGAATGCAGGTCACTCTTATGTGGATGATGAATCCAGTGGCTCAGAACAGAGCATTGATGATGAGTTGGGTATTCCTTCTGTTGTTACACCTAGAGTAAGGAAGACCAGGGATGTTTTGAGAGCATCTGAAAGTGAGTCTACTTTGCGCAGGTCTACCAGAGCTAGGTATCCTGTGGATAGGCTAAAATATGATGGATTTACAGCCATTCACTATGCCTATATAGTCAAAGTGATACAGGAACCAGAACCCACTTCTTTTGAGCAAGCCATGGGAAAAGAAAAATGGGAGAAAGCCATGGATGAAGAAATGGATGCTTTGGAAGTAAATGCTACATGGGAATTGGTACCTTTGCCTAAAGATAAGAATGCAATTGGTTGTAAGTGGGTTTATAAGGTGAAGCACAATGCAGATGGTTCTGTGAACAGATACAAGGCAAGATTAGTAGTCAAGGGATATGCACAAACATATGGCATTGATTATGAAGAAACATTTAGTCCGGTTGCAAGGATGGCAACCGTAAGAGCAGTCATTGCTATGGCTGCATCAAAGGGATGGTCTTTACATCAGATGGATGTAAAGAATGCCTTCTTGCATGGTGATTTGCAAGAAGAGGTCTATATGGAGCAGCCACTAGGTTATCTGCATACTGTTCATCCTGAGTTTGTTTGCAGTTTGAAGAAAGCCTTGTATGGCTTGAAGCAAGCACCTAGACCATGGTCTAACAAGATAGGACAGTTTCTTGTCACTATTGGCTTTCAGATTTCCAAGGCAGATTTCTCACTTTATGTGAGAAAAATAGAGAAAGGTATTATGCTGCTTGTCATTTATGTTGATGATTTGATTATCACAAGTGATAGTGATGAAGATATCCTTCATGTGAAAATGCTATTGAAGCAGAAGTTTGAGATGAAGGATTTGGGAGAGCTACGTTATTTCTTGGGCATTGAGGTGATTAGATCACCAAGTGGGATATGGCTCTTGCAGAGGCAGTATGGATTGGACATGTTGTCCAAATATGGGATGACAGGCTGTAAGCCTATTTCAGTTCCTTTGGAGCAGAATATGAAGTTGAGCGCAGATGCAGGTGAGCTTCTCGAAGACCATATGTGATGTGCCATGTGAAGGTTGATTTATGACATCATCAGTGTCATGATCCAGATGCTGCATATTTGAAGGTAAAGAAGACATACATCAATGACATACTTTGACCATAAAAGGAGAGAGACACACACATGCAAGAACACACAATTCAATGGTTGCAAATTTAAGAATAATTAGAACCACACTTTATTGTATATATACAAAGCTTTCAAAGATTACCCAAAAAAATTATAACATTACAAGTGTGGGAGCTTTCACTCAACCGCCAAGACCCACGGACCGCTTATTGTTTCAAGAGTTCCAAGCGAGCTCTCATGGCTATCTCTCACCTAGCCGACACGCCGTCGATCCTACAAATGCAGTGAACTTACCTTGATGCTCGATCGAGTACCCTCCTCTCTCTCGCACTCCGGTAGCTCCACGATTCTCGATGCTAGCTCAAGCATCCTCAAGCCTCCTCCATCTCCAAGCTCCATCCTCCATAGCCGCATGCGCAAGAGAAGAGAAGAGAAGAGAAGAGAAGTAGAGGAGAGGAGATGGTGAAGAGCTTCACCCTCTTGATCCTTCACTCACACACACACTCACTCCCTCACACTCTCACACTCCCTCTCTCAAGAGCACACACAAGCAAGAAGGAGAGAAGAAGAGAGGAAGAAGAAGACTAGTTTTGCCACACACCAAAGAATGAGCTCTTCATTCACTTTTCAACCTTATATACAAAACCCTACTTCCCTTTTGGGCGGTCATCCCCTTTTCCCTTTTTTACATGGCCGGTCATAGCCTAAGCCCTGTTTTCCATTGTCCTTTTATCTTCCTTGTTTCCTTTTCACTACCCTTCTATATTTACAAATTGCACGGGTGAGAGCCCGGTACTCTTTTACAAGATTTTAGGGTGCGCTTTTTATGCGCCTTTCCCTTTTCGTGTTTGCCTTGGACTTTTAAGGTTGTCCTTGCGCTTTTGGCCTTTTCTCATTTTTTTTCCTTCAGTCGGGCTACCTTTTTTCCGCCTTTGCCCTGCGTCTTTTCCACTTTCTTTTGCTCTCTTCGTGTTGGGGTTAACATTACCCCCCTCCTAGACGAGTGCCAGTCCCATGGCCCTCATTGGCGTAGGTAGTAGGTGGTAGCATGCACCGAAGAATTGGGGGACAGGGGTGCCTGGGGCGTGTACTGGTGACCGGTTCACGTAGGGGTTTGTTGGGGATGCTGCCTAGGACGATTCTTTTCGGCTTGTCGGATGTTGAGGGGGGCAAATAGCGTTGGGCGTTGATGAAGAACGAATGCCACTTTTGCTGTGGTCGTCAACACCTGCAATTGAAAACCTCTCAGGTGGTCTCTCCCTAAGGGTAGTGCTAGTCTTCTGTATTGTGCACAAGACATATTTTATTAGTTTGAGAGACAGGTCGAACTCTAAGCAAGCTGAGAGTATTGTCCTGCACTTGAGGACCCAAACTGTGAATATAGTTCGATGTAGGTATTATGTGAGTGCGGTGCTTGTGCATACTTAGATATTCCAGCTGGAGGGCGGCTTGTGATTCGCGTTCCGCTGCCAGCTCCTCCACCGCTATCCTTTTTTCTTGCCTGGCCGTTTGCAATTGTGCGAGCAGCTCCTTCACCTAGTCATCGTAGTGGCCTGCTGGAGGTAGGGAGTGGGACATGGTTGTAGTGGTGGCAATCTTTTCCACTTTTTGTCTTTTCACTTCTGGCCCTGGCTCCAGCCCGGCCGTTGCTGCCCTTTTGGCACCTGAAACTGGGGTGGCCCTGGCCGCTTCCCTTGCCAACTCCCTTTCCACCAAGAATTGCAATCAGGTGACCACGTTGCTTTCATCGATTTTTGGGGTGTGCCCCTGGGTGGCGGTGGTAGGGGGTGTCACCATGAGGGGGGTGGCTTGTATGGGTGGCACGAGGAGAGGGGAGACTGGCCTGACTGGGTCTTTTCCTTTCCCTTCTGCAGGAGGCAGGTGCACAGGTTCCGGCATACCAGTGCTGGGGCCGGGTGCTTCAGGTTGGTATGGACTTCCTGCTCCTTCCACGTCTTTTCTTCGCTGTTCCTCGATGGAGCGACGGGTCGCCAGCTCCAAATCTTCTTCTTCCCTCCTCCTCAGCTCCTCCTCAGCCCTCTTTCTTCTTTCCTCCTCTTCCCTTACCGACTCTCTTTGGGCCCATTCGAGCTCTTCCTTCTCTTTTCTCCTTCGCTCCTCCTCTCTCTTTCCGTGCAGGGCTTTAGTCCGTTGCTCCGCCTTCCTTTTTGGTGCAACCTGGGGTTCTCCCTCCTCGTCGGTGTCCGTTTCTGTTTCATCAGACTGCTCTTCCGCCTGAGGCTGGGACTGCGTCGGCGATTCGCCACCTTTCCCGTCATCTCCCTGTTTGTCCTCTCCCGCTCGTCCCTGCCCTATTGCCTCGTGGATGAACGCGGTGAGGGCACCTCCAAAACCTATGGTGGAGGCCTTGGAGGATGAGGCTTTGCGGGTTGATCGAGGTGAAGGGGATTCTCCTGCTACAACCCTTCCTCCTGTTGCCAGGGTCTTTGCCGAGGCCTCAATTGTCCTTCTTACGAACCCGTTGAGGTTCACCTCATCCAGTGCTTGAGCAGCGATGCTTTCGAGTAGAGGCACATTGATTCTGGACATGATGCTATTGTACCGCTGACTCGAAAATAGGGTATGCATCATTTTCGCCTGCAGTTGAATCTCTTGATCAGGGATGTCTGCCAGGTTGACTCCGTCGTTGGTGTGGACCTTCACTTTGTCCATTCCCAACATGGTATAGACGTCCCTTTTTGGTTTTTTCTCCACCTTGTTCGGAAGCCCCAGTGCCCTTTCTATCAGTTCGCGGGTCAGTTCAACCTGCACTTGTCTGGTGGCTTCCCTGTCCCACACCGTGACGGTGCCCCTGTTTTTGTTGAAGGTGCGCAGGAACTCGGTGCACAGGGTGTAGTTTATCCTCTGGCCCACTGCGTCCAGATACCTTTGTAAGTGGCATTGCTCTATAATTCGTCGTACCGCTCGTTCCTCAATAACCACGTCTTCCAAGTTGAATATGTGGCGGAACTTCAGCGATTGAATGCTCTGGTTTCCACAGTGAGGCCATACCGCACCTCTTCTTCCTCCGAGAAGGGGAGTTTGCCAGCTTTGTCTTGACCTGCCATGGTCGCCACCTGTACATTCAGTCAATTAACTTTTTAGTATTTTTGGCAACCAATTTGCTGGACGACCATAATCATAGCAGATTTTATCGTTCATAACTGTAATTTTTCCTTTCAAACTTCTATCATCTATTTTTGTATGGCATTTCAATTTTGAGCCTTTTCATGCTTGGTATACTTTTTAGTTTTAACCCCGTTTACCGTTTACTGCCCCATCACCCTCGTGGAAAAGAAAAATCCGTCCCAGGATTGGAGGTCGTGGGCCCAAGGCGTTTATGTTTATTTGTGGAGAAGCCAATCGTAGAAGTTGGGGTTATATTCTAAGTGTGTAGAGTAGTCCAGGTCACAGGGTCGGATGCCTACGTGGGTGATGTATGTGAGGACATCGGTGAGGAAATCACCGGAGTTGACCCGACTTGCGATGTGGAGCTCTTCTTCTGTCAAGATGCGGTCGAGATAGGGGTGCCCTAAGATATGACCTCGAAGAGTGGTTAGCACTCGATACGAGGTGGCCCGGACGTATGTGGGATCATACTCGGCCGTTTTGATGGCTCGGCGTTGTTCGGCGTTGGTCATTATGCGGCATCCCTCAACTTCCCATTTCAATCGAAGAGCGTACCACTGCTTCAAGAAGAGTGATTCCGTGTCCGCCAGGTGGGACAACCTTGCTGTTTCTTGGCTAGTGATGTCGAAGGTCGTGCGTGGGTCAAATAATGGGATGAAGCATTGCTTAATGGCTTGCTCTTTGGAGACCTCGCGAGCGAGCAGCTCAGCGGCCGGCAGAGCGAGAAGCTTGTGCAAAGGCGAATTCAAAAGTCTCCCAAGAGCAAGGCATAGTGCGCACGTCAGTTGCAAGGGGTTCTGCTAATAGTCCCAAGTCCAGGCGGTCATAGCTGAGGGCCAGTGCAACAAAGGTGGCATCGAGCTATTTGATGCAGTCCACGACATCATCCCCCGTGTCCTCTGCGAGGTCAGCGCGGCCAGTGTTAGGAATGACTTCCGTTCATAGGAAGGCTTAAGGCCAACGGGTGGTTGGGGTTTGCTGGAGCTGGAGGTTCTGACAGTACAGAGCTAGCTGGGGGCTTGTTTGAGTTGGCAACCCGGGCGTTGGTTAGATGGATGGGTCGGGTTTGATCTTAGGGGCTATGCTACTGCGGTCAGTGGGGTTGCTGAGCTGCGGGTTGGGTTGGTTGGGTAATGCCTCCTGTGGTGATGGCCGTTGCTTGGGTCGTTGGGTGTGTGTGACGCCCGTGGGTTGACTCGCAAAGGAGTCGGATGACTGGGGTGGACCCTACGATTCGTGGTCTTGAGGTGTCGGGGACAAGGCCTTGAGGTTGACATAGAACTAGGGCCTGTGACAGTTGGGATTTTGGGGATCCAGAGCGAGGCATTCCCCTCATAGTAGCCTTGTGCACGCAGGAGGACTTTAGGGACCCATATTTGTTTAATCACATGGCGCTTGCGATGATGGCATCTTGGTTTCCTAGGTTTAGGTTTGTAGGTGTTCCGCGGACATGCGCGTCTGGTTCTAGGCAGGTCTCGAGGCTTCTTAGGCACCCATTGCAAGCGAGTCTATTGGGGTTTTGCTTTGGTGCGGCGGGCCGCGGTGCATGGGGATCTGGATGTGGTAGATATGCACGGCCCTCCTCCTTAGTCCTAGGTGCGGTTGTTTCTATCGGTGGCCCCGTGAGCGGTGATGGGGTTACGAGGCCCTTGCTGAAAGTCGTGACAATAGGCACACTCCCGATTGTTAGGTGGATGCGTTGCGACTCATAATCAACATTGCAATGGGTTTGCTTTTTAAAAGTTCGCCCGAGCAATGACTCTGTGCTTGCATTCCTAGCATTGGGTAAGATATAAAACAGCATATGAATAGTTTCAATCTCGATAGAAACAGCAACTCTGCACGTGCCGAGGATCGGGTAGGATTGGGCCCCGTATGGGTTCAATCTGGCTGTTGTGGGATGAAGCATTGGTGCGCCAAGTTGGGTCCAATGCTCATGCGTCAAAATGTTAAAATCCGCCCCCTCGTCAATCAGGGCATTGAAGGAGCACGTCTGCTTGGCCGTGACCGTGATGCGGAGGTAGGCGGGTTCTACAGGCTCCTCCTCATTCTCGCAGATTTCTGTAAGTGTGGCTACTCGTATTTTAACGGGCGTTTCCACCATTGGTTGTTCATGCAGCGGATGAGTGGGCGGATAGTACTTCTTGATTCGACTGCCATTGAAGAAGCCCATTCCCTCAACATCCAGTGTTTCCAGCTCGACATTACCAGTTCGGCTGATTGTGTGGACTTTAAAGGGTCCGAGACCTCTGAATTTCATCTTTTGCTTGTGTCCTTTAATTGAGTAGAGGAGCACTAGGTCACCCTGCTCAAATTCTCGTTGCTTGACATGCTTGTCAAACCAGCTTTTGCGTCGGGCTTTCTCACAGATAAGTGCATGGGTGGCTAGGAGACGAACCTCTGACAGGCGTTCTAGCTCAACCAAGCGTTGCGTCCATGCTTCCTTCCCTTCCCATCGTTCTTGGAGTGCTATCCTCAGGCTAGGGACGAAGAATTCTAATGGGAGAATAGCTTCAGTCCCATAGGTTAGCCTAAAAGGCGTTTGACCGACGGCCGTCTTATAAGCTGTTCGGTAGGCCCACAAGGCTGCCATCAACTTGTTATCCCAGTCACTTCGTGAGGCTGAGACTACTTTGGTTAGGACAGTGATGAGAATTTTGTTGGTTGATTCAGCCTGGCCATTAGCTTGAGGGTAGTATGGTGAGGATTTGCGATGGATAATGAGAAAGGTGGATAGGAGATGGGCTATCACTTCGTTGATGAAGTGCGTTCCCTGGTCACTAACCAGTTCTATGGGGCAACCAAAACACGAGATTACTTGCTCCCATAAAAACTTGGCAGTCGTCCTAGCGTCGTTTTTCTGCGTGGCTCTCGCCTCCGCCTATTTGGTGAGGTAATCCGTGGCCACCACGATGTATCTAGCTTGTGAATATTGTGCCGCGGGACTGATGGGTCCTATGAAGTCAATCCCCCATTTTTCAAAAGGTTGGCGCGCAATAACCGGGGTTAACTCCATCTGATTTTTACGGACCGGGACCTTTGTCCGTTGGCACTCGTCACAATGCTTGACAAATTGTGAGGCATTGCAGAAGAGTGTGGGCCACCATAGCTGGGACTACAACACCTTTCGTGCTGTAGTGTCCCCGCTAAAGTGTCCTCCTGCAATACCATTGTGCGCCTCTGAGAGCACATCGTGCATCTTATGCTCACATACGCATCTACGTAGCAGACCGTCTTGCCCCAGCCTATAGAGCTAGCCTGCAATCAACTGACAGGGCTGGATTTTCAGGATTAAGCGCCTAAGCTGTGCCCGTTCTATTGGTCGTTCGGGTAGCCCATGCTCGAGCACTTGGACTATGTCGTCTACCTAGTATGGTGTTAGATCGGCCCTGAATAGGTCTCTTTCGCTGGACACATGGAATAAGTGGCTGTCTGGTAACTCGTCCACGATGCCTTGTCCAGTACCTTCTCCTGTGGGTATACGGGACAGATGGTCAGCCATGTAATGTTGTTTTTCCTTCCGTACCACCACTGAGAAGTCGAACTCTAGGAGCAGGAGAAGCCATCGGGCTATACGTCTTGTAGCGCAAGGTTTGTTGACTAAATAGAGCAGGGCTTGATGGTCTACGAAGAAGGTGAAGGGGGTGGCCAATAGGTAATGCTGGAACTTCTTCACGACGAATACCATGGCTAATCCCTCCCTTTTGATTGTCGAATAATTCATCTCTGTCTCAGTGAGTTGCCTGCTAGCAAAACTCACTGGGTAATCTAAGTTATGCTCACCAGGTTGGCACAGCACTGCCCCCACGGCAAACTTAGAGGTGTCGATGTGTACGTGAAAAGTCATAGTCCAATCTGGGGATCGTAGGATAGGTGCCATTGTTAGGGCTTTTTTCAGTTCCTCGTAGGCTCGTTGGCATGCTTCAGTCCACTCGAAGACAATTAGCAGTTTGTACAATGGCCTAGCGAATCAGCGCGTAGTTCAGTACAAACCGCCGATAGTATCCTATGTGACCTAAGAAGCATTGAACTCCCTTGTAATTACTTGGGGGTGGAAGGTCCACGATGACCTTGACCTTCGAGAAGTCCGTGGCAATGCCATTCTTGGACACCACGTGTCCCAAGATACATCCGTGCTTCACCCAAAACTGACATTTCAGGGGGTTGAGGGAGAGACGGTATAAGCGACACCGTTCAAAGACCGCACTGAGTTTTTCGAGATGTTGGGTCCAGGCCGAATGGACACACAGGTCATCGACGAAGACCTCTAACTCCTTGCGAAGCATGTCCTTGAATATGGTGCACATAAGGCATTGAAAGGTGGCGGGGGCATTGGTTAGCCCGAAGGGCATGATTACGTATGCAAAGACGCCCCACTCGGTGGCGAAGGCGGTCTTGTGCCTATCTGCAGGATGCACTTGCACCTGATTGTACCCCGAGAAGCCATCCAGGAAACTGTAGGCTTCCTTACCTGCCACCCTCTCCAGCATGTGCTCGGTGTACGGTAAGGGGTAGTTGTCTCTCTTTGTCGCGGCCTTTACTTTCTTGTAATTGAGGCACACTCGAATCTTGCCGTTTTTCTTCATCACAATGACTATGGGTGACACCCAGTCTGTGTGCTCAATTTCGTAAATGAATCCGGCTCTCATCAGCTTGTCAATTTCCTCCTTGACAGCATGAGCGTGCTCTGGATTCATGGGGTATGGTCGCTGCTTGACCGGCGTTGCATCCGTTGTCATGGGTATGTTGTGAGTCACGACACTCGGATCTACCCCTCGTAGCTCATCTAAAGACCAAGCAAATACGTCTCGGTACTCCCGCAAAAGAGTGACAAGGCTGGACTCTTCTTCCGTGGTCAAGTCCTCGGCAATGAACACTGGTCGGGGTACTTCAACTTCCAGGGCTAGGTTTACCTCCTTGACCTTGGATGGCCCTTCAATTGGTTCGCGGGTTTGCCCTTGGTGCTTGGCACTTAGCAGAACCACCACCCTGTCCCCTCTTTTGAATTTCGAAAAGCGCTTAGGGAGGTCTTGTGGCTTCCTTTGTTCCTCTGATCGCGCATCGTTGGGACGCTTAGCTTCATTCTGCCGTAACCGTCTGCGCCTCAGGTGGATAGGTAAGTCTCCCTTGGTGCGTCTGGTCATGGGTAGCCTAGGGATTTCTGGGTCATCATCTGAAGTAACTTCAGATTCAGAGTCGAATTCCCCATTTTCACTAGAGGAGGTGGTCTCCCCTGGCGGCCGCAGTTCGGATGGCGATTCTGTTCTAAGCATTGCTGCCGTTCCTGGTTAGGCCAGGCCGGCTTGCTTAAAATCCACAGCTCCCATCTGTTCCAACCAAGCACGATCGCATTTCGCACACATGACTCCTTGGTCCACTCTAAGGGCCGGTCTCGTCTGCGGCTTAGCATTTGCCCGGATTTGCTCAATCTCTCGCCCTTCGGTGTCATATTCTACGGTGTCCATCTCACCCTCACTTCCTTCATCGAAGGGTTGGCAATCTTCGTATTCGTCACAGGAATCTGCCTCGCTAGACTGCTCATCGTCCCCCAAGGCCTGCTCTGCCTCGTCTTGTTGGTCGGGGACCAACCCCCAGTTGTACCTGAGGTTCAGTTCATGTACCCTGGTCCACTTCCACTCGGGTTCTTCCAAGAGGTCTTAGAGAGGCTTGAGATTGGCGGCTGCATTGCGTGCCAGTCGGTCCGTTAAGTGCCCCAGTATTCCCTGGAGTTTTCTCCTGTTGGTAGGCACTTGGAAAGCGATAGGCTTAGGCCCTTCATGGAGGCTTGCTGCCATCATGTAGACATGTGTAGGAAGTGTTTCTTTTGGCTTGCCAATTGTTTTGACAGCCTGCTCGTACGCCTCATGATCTGAGAACGGCAGGTCGAGTGTAGCGAGAACGTGCATCCAATCCCGCTCGTCCTCTAGGTATGGGACATACTTAGTTAAGGACCCATAGGGTTCCTTGTCCTGGGTGTTTCCCTTGAGTAGAGTAGAGATGGCGTCTAGGTCGACTGGCGAGGTCTTTCAAGTGTCCATCTCTATTCTCATAGCATTAGTTCGGTTGCCCAGGAAGATCAGGCTGTTACCCCAGTCTTCGATAACTCTAGCATTGCGCATCCAGGGTCGACCCAATAAGATATCATAGTCCACTCCCTTCATGATGATAAAGTCAACAGAGAATTGGACTCCTGCAATCTTCACTGGCCAATTCTTCAAGACCCCGAATGGTTTCACTCGCATACCGTTTGCTAGCGTGACGTTAAACCGAGCAGCTTCGACAGGCGGGTTTCCCCACTTCTGTAACACTGCGTGGCTAAGCACACTAACCCCAGCTCCTGTGTCTACAATCCCCTTTCTCGTTGCATCTCCCAGGGCTAGGACTGGCAGGATTGCGTGCATCTCCGAGCCCTCCCAGAAGGCGTTGACGTGTAAGGATTTAGGCCCGGAGTGTAGCGTCAAACTTGGCAAGTGCGTTTCCGCATCCTGATCTTGAGTATCTGCCGGAGCTTGCTCATGTGGTCTCTCGACCCAATGCTTGAGGTCCTGCCATAGGGCAGAGTGCTGCCTAAGCAGCTCTCCCAGGCCAACCGTTACAGGGGTGGTCACTAGTGTGGTCAGGAGATTGCTAAACACTCGTCCTTCCCTTAGATCAGACTGTCCGGGCCAATGGCCGCGGCTGACCTGCGGGTCTGTTACGTCTAGGCTTGGCCTTGACGGCACTGCTTGTGGCGTAGCAGCCTCGGCAGTGGGGCAGTGATAGTGGCGTGCTCATGCTGGAGAGATCATCGATCTCGTCCTCCGTGATGGGTTCAACATCCTTGAGATGCTGTTGAGCCTCCCTCACCTATTCCTTCACCTTTTCTATGGCTTCCAATTGCCGCTTGGGGTGTGGGTATTCCCCTACCTTAGCGCTTTCCTTTTGGGCTATTTTAGGGACTGAAGTCTCTGCCTCTGCGTCTGAGACTTTCTTTCCCTGGGGTAAGGTCGTAACGCTGTCGGTTTTTAGTGCGACCTTAGCCTCTGATCTCTTCTTTTTCCGCCTACGGCTCTTCTTTCCTACTGAGGTCGTGTCGAGATTGCTAGGTCCTGGCAGAGAGGCACCGGCCTGCTTCATTTGTGCTCGGGTCATCACTCGTAGGGGGATAGGTGTGGCCTCCCCATCGGGGTTTGCAACACCAAATAGTCCCAGTGGGACGGACGGCAAATTAGCTGAACCGGAAGGCGGCTTCCGTTTTGGGCAGTCTATGAAAAGATGGGTGATTCCACACTCCGCGCACCTTTGGTCAGCTTTGTCCCTACCTTGCTGCTCTCTTTCTGGGCAGCGTGATGAGACGTGATCGGGATGTCCACAAGTCCAACATGTGACCGGATCCTGCGGTGGCTGCCCTCCCAGGCCTCTACCCCGTCCTCGTCCTAATGCCATCACCGGCACAGGTCGGTAATCCATGAGGATTGCATTGCCCTCGTTGTCATGCGAGACGTAAGGGTATATGTAGGTTTCTTCATCACTGGGCTCCTCTACATAGTGTACGGGAGCATCACTCAGGTGGGTCACATAGGGACCAGGCGGTCTAGGAATACCGGTAGGATTTATGTCCAGCCTAGGGATCACTGGTTTCATATCATTAGGCACTGGTAGGGCTAGCAGGGCTCCCCTTCCGAAGAATGGCTGTGGCGGGTAAAGCTGGCCGTAGGGTTGCGTGTATGGTAGTCTTCGTGGTAGTCTACAGTGTGCGGCATCGTGGCCGAACCTACCACAGTTAGCGCAGGGTCTTGACCTAGGGTCCTGACATTCTGCTGGCAGGTGGTTTCCTCCACAGTACACGCACTAGACGTGCGGACGCGTCAGTCGCCTCAACATGTCTTGTATTTTGGCCAGCTCCGTCTTGACCTCGGCCGGTCCGTCTTGGTGGCCTTTCCCTTATCTTGGGATGATGCGTTTGATCGCTCGCTAGAGGTTGGCGTTCGCTCTAAACTCCGTGGGTTGATTTCTTTTAGGTTTGAGCTCCTGGAGCTCCGCTCTTTCAGCTGGTCATCAACCCTAATGGCTTCCTCAAAAACCCTAGCCACCATGTCTCGTTGCAAGCTCGAGTTGCCTGCTAGTGCCTTGTACAATTCTTCATCCCGAATCCTGTTGATGAATACGGTTGACACTGCCCTGTCAGTCGGTCTTTCGCCTAAGGGGATTCTCTTAAGGAGGCTTCTCACGTGGGTCACATAGTCGCGGATGCCCTCCCTCTCCTTCAGGCGCACTAGCAGGTTGTCAGAGTATCCGGGTTCGGCAAACCTCTTGACAAAAAGGTCCTTGAGGTTATTGAAGTTGGCTCGTTCTATAGCATCTAGGCTCGTATACCACGTCCTACCCTTATCGCTTAAGCAAAGTCCGAATGCTTGCGAACGTTGGGCCTGGTCGTTGAGGCCATTGGCTTCGCAGACTTGCTCAAACTGCTCGACAAAGCTGTACGGGTCGTCCGGTGGCTGGTACTTGTCGAGTTGCTTGGCGATAATAGGTATTTTGGCTTGGCTCTTCGAGCCCTGGTTTGCCCCTAGTCCTGCAAGTAGCGAGGTTGCTAGCGCAGTGGCATTCTGTTCTACCGCGGTGTTATTGAGCAGCCGTTTCATGAGGAGCTCACCCAGCGTCAGGTCTTCCTCTAGTGCTCTTTCCTGGTCTGTCCGATTTCGGCCAGCCAAGTTCAGCACTCGCTGCACCTCATGCAGCTCCATGCTCTGCCTTAGACTCCTGGCTTGTTGGTCCCTATTGTACTCGGCTATGCCCTGCAATGCCTTGCGGGCTAGCCTCCTCTCCTCCTCTAGGTCCGCAATGATTGCCTCTGCTGTCCTGCCACGGTGTTCGTACCTGGCATGCGCATCGTAACTGCTCACCATTTGTTGTATGGCGTCTGGAAATGCGCTAACATCTAACTCCCCTGTAAACCGATGATCTGAGCCTCCCTCTGTCATGGTTGAATTCTTGCGCCTGGTTGTAAGTCAGATCCTTGTCATTGACGCTCCTTGCTTGATCCTACCTTGCACTCCGCACGTTTGCATACACCTTGGGTCTTCTCCTATTGGTGGGTTTTTTTGGGCGATTTATCTGAGTGAGTTCTTTTTAATTTTTGAATGCAGCGCTCAACTTATGGTCACTCGTGAGTGTGTTGTTCCTCGTGCACTTGTGCTCAATCAGGCTTTCGGCTTTCCTAAGTGTACTTCAAGTGCGGAAATTCAACCCGAGTGCTGTGAGTGATTACCCGGCATCTCACTCACTCTTGCTCGTTTTGGTCCTGACAGGCTTTGCTACTCTAGTCCTGGCCGCTCCATGGGTCCCAGGGTCCTATGATGCTTCCTATCGCTCACGTGGGGGTGGGTCGCTGGGGGAGTGCCCTGGTGTGTCCCTGGATGGGTCAGGTTTTGTTTTGGTTTGACTCTGGGAATCGGACGTTCGATTTACCAGTGGTCCGATTTACCAGTGGTCCGATTGTGGGAATCGGACCAGGTATATCAGGGCTGAGTGGTAGTCTTAAGGTCCGGTGTCTGATTCTCAAGAATCGGACGTGCAGGTGTTCGTCGAGGAATTGGCCAAGAGGGTCCGATTCTGGGCGGTCCAATTTTGGGCGGTCCGGTCCGATTGGTGACGTGTATTACTTCGTCCAATCGGACAGGGTGGGTCCGAGTTTGAGCGTCCGAGTGGTCCGAGTGTTTGAGTCGGACAAGTTGGTTCGAGCGTCCGATTCTCAAAATCGGACAGGTTGGTCCGAGTGCCATGTGGCACGTCCGATCGGACTAGTTGGTCTGAGCCTAGTGATCGAACAGGTCGTTCCGATCGGACGGTTGTCCGAGTGTCCGATTCTGGGAATCGGACACTGGGTCGGACGTCCGATTCTGCCAGTCCGATGAGTTGCGCACACAGATTTGCTCGATTTTCACTAGATGTTTTATCCTATTGATCATGCGATTAACCAGCGAGTGGAGTTGAAGTGGTGCGGAGGAGATCGGTTACCTGGGAGTTGCCGAATGCGATGTCCTCCATGCCCTGGTCGATTGGACGGCTGCCCAGCTCGCTCACTCTCTCACTCTCTATCTCTCTCGCTCTCCCTTGGTTGGAAATGGGGTCTTCTTGCCCTCCCAGAGTTTATACCCTGCTAGTTCTACCCTCAGCACTACAGATTCCTTCCCTGGCGTTTCCTATGCAGTTACCTTTGCATTTACTCCATTTTTTCCTTTCGTTTCCTGTGGTTTTCCCCCTGTTTCACAGCAGCAGCCCTCTGCCTCTTCGTGTGTGATTTCCTACTGCTAATCTATCCTAAACACAACATGAATCGAAAGCAAAACACTGAACTAATTTCTCCATGTTTTCCAATCATTAATAACCAGATTATTCCAAAATACTTACCTGTTCTGAAGATCAAAAACACCCGACTTCCTACCTATCTCAAGCTCCGTTTCGGGGGTGAATACCCTACTTCGATGCTCGATATGAGGCGCGCAAGTGCTCGAGCTTGAATCCGTTGGTCCCGGCAACGGAACCAAAATGTGGGAGCTTTCGCTCAACCGCCAAGACCCACGGACCGCTTATTGTTTCAAGCGTTCCAAGCGAGCTCTCATGGCTATCTCTCACCTAGCCGACGCGCCGTCGATCTACAAATGCAGTGAACTTACCTTGATGCTCGATCGAGTACCCTCCTCTCTCTCGCACTCCGGTAGCTCCACGATTCTCGATGCTAGCTCAAGCATCCTCAAGCCTCCTCCGTCTCCAAGATCCATCCTCCATAGCCGCGCGCGCAAGAGAAGAGAAGAGAAGAGAAGAGAAGAGAAGTAGAGGAGAGGAGATGGTGAAGAGCTTCACCCTCTTGATCCCTCACTCTCACACACACTCACTCCCTCACACTCTCACACTCCCTCTCTCAAGAGCACACACAAGCAAGAAGGAGAGAAGAAGAGAGGAAGAAGAAGACTAGTTTTGCCATCCCACCCTATGGCAAGATCTTAAGCAGTGGGTTGAAGGGTCACAAGAGCAGGTCACGATAGACCCTCATGACCATGATACAGAGACGCAAATACCGAGTTTGACGCTACACTCTATGCCTAAATCCTTACACGTCAATGCCTTTTGGGAAGGTTCCGAGATGCATGCGGTCTTATCGGTTCTAGCCCTAGGTGATACAACGAGAAAGGGAATCGTGGACATGGGAGCTGGGGTTAGTGTGCTTAGCCACGTGGTGCTTTAGACTTGGGAAAACCCGCATGTCGAAACTATTAGGTTTAATGTCACATTAGCAAACGGTATGAGAGTCAAGCCATTCGGGGTGCTTAAGAATTGGCCAGTGAAGATCGCAGGTGTCCAATTCTCTGTGGACTTTATAGTCATGAAGGGAGTGGACTACAATATCCTATTAGGCCGACCCTAGATGCGCAACGCTAGAGTCATCGAAGATTGGGGTAACGGCTTAATCTTCCTTGGCAATAGAATGGATGCCATGAGAATAGAGATGGACACTTGGAAGACCTCACCAATCGACTTAGACGCCATCTCTGCTATGCTCAAGGGTAACACCTAGGTCAAGAAGTCCTATGGGCCCTTGACCAAGTATATCCCATGCCCAGAGGATGAGCGGGATTGGATGCACATCCTTGCTACAATCGACCTACCATTCTCAGATCATGAGGCATATGAGCAAGCCATCAAAACAATCGGCAAGTCTAACGACACACCCTTCGTCCCAGTCTGCATGATGGCAGGAACCCTTCGTGGGAAACCTAAGCCTATCAACTTTCAAGTCCCAACCAACAAAAGGGAACTCCAGGAGATATTGGAATACTTAACGGACAAGCTAGCTGGCAATCCAGCTGCAAACTTCAAACTACTCCAGGATCTCTTAGATGAATCCAAGTGACATTGGACCAGAGTGCATGACCTAAACCTCATGTATAACTGGGCCCTAGTTCTTGACCAATGACAAGAGATATACCAAGCCCTAGGAGACGACGAGCAGTCTGACGAAGAGGATTCTAACGACCAACCAAGGTCAAGGAGTCTGACGAAGAGGATTCTAACGACGAGCAGTCTGACGAAGGGACCAACCAAGGTCAAGGAGGTGAACCTAGCCTAGGAAGGGGAAACACCCCGACCAGTGTTCATTGTCGATGACTTGACCGAGGAAGAAGAAACGAGTCTTGTCACTCTCTTGCGAGAGTACATAGACGTGCTCGCGTGGTCCTTAGAAGAGCTTAAGGGGGTAGATCCGAGTGTCGTGACTCATAACATACCCATGACACCAGATGCAACGCCGGTTAAGCAGCAACCGTACCCTATGAATCCAAAACACGCTCATGCTATCAAAGAGGAGATTGATAAGCTGATGAGAGCGGGATTCATTTATGAAATTGAACACACTGACTAGGTATCGCCCATAGTCATCGTGAAGAAGAAGAATGGAAAAATCTGAGTATGCGTCAATTACAAGAAGGTGAACGCTGCTACTAAGAGGGACAACTATCCATTGCTGTACACCGAGCACATGCTTGAGAGAGTGGCAAGCAAGGAAGCCTACAATTTTCTGGACGGCTTCTCAGGGTACAACCAGGTGCAAGTGCATCCTGCGGACAAGACGGCCTTCGCCACTGAGTGGGGCATCTTTGCTTACATAGTCATGCCCTTCGAGTTGACTAATGCCCCTACCACCTTCTAATGCCTCATGTGCACCATCTTTAAAGACATGCTTCGCAAGGAGTTGGAAGTCTTTGTCAATGACCTCTATGTCCACTCGACCTGGATTGAACACTTAGACAAACTCCGCGCAGTCTTTGAGCGATGCCGCTTATATTGTCTCTCCTTGAACCCCTTAAAGTGCCAGTTTTGGGTAAAGCATGGATGCATCTCAGGACACGTGGTGTCGAAGAATGGCATTGCCACTGACTTCTCGAAAGTCAAGGTTATTGTTGACCTTCCATCCCCAATCAACTACAAGGGAGTTCAATGCTTCCTAGGCCATACGGGGTACTATCAGCGGTTTGTACTGAACTATGCATTGATCGCCAGACCTTTATACAAGCTGCTGATCGTCTTCGAATGGATCGAGGCATGCCAACGAGCATATGAAGAGTTGAAAAGGGCTCTAACCATAGCACCAATTCTACGAGCCCCAGATTGGACCATTACTTTCCATGTGCATATCGATGCTTCTAAGTTTTCCGTGGGGGCAGTGTTGTGCCAACCTGGTGAACACAACTTAGACTATCCAATGAGCTTTGTTAGCAGAAAACTCACTGAGACAGAAATGAACTACTTGATGACCGAAAGAGAAGGATTAGCCATGGTGTTTGCTGTGAAGAAATTTTGGCACTATCTATTGGCCACACCTTTTACCTTTTTTGTGGACCATCAAGCCCTGCTCTATCTAGTAAATAAACCTTGCGCTACAGGATGCATAGCTCGGTGGCTCCTTCTGCTCTTGAAATTCGACTTCTCCATGGTTGTACGAAAAGGAAAACAGCACTACATGGCTGACCATATGTCACGCATTCCCACGGGAGAAGCCGCTGGACAAGGCATTGTTAACGAATTACCCGACGCCCATCTATTTAACCTGTCCAACGAGAGAGATTTATTCAAGGCTGATCTAATGCCATATTGGGCGGATGACATAGTCCAAGTGCTTGAATACGGACTGCCTGATCGACTGATAGAAAAAGCCCAACTTAGGCGATTAATCCTTAAGATCCAGCCCTATCAGCTGATCGCAGGCCAACTCTATAGGCTGGGGCAAGATGGATTACTGCGCAGATGCGTATGCGAACATGAGATGCACGATGTGCTCTTAGAGGCATACAGTGGCATTGTTGGAGGGCACTTTAGTGGAGATACGACAGCACGAAAGGTGTTGTAATCTCAACTGTGGTGGCCCATGCTTTTCTGCGATGCGGCGCGATTCGTCAAGCATTGTGACGAGTGCCAACGGACAAAAGTCTCGATTCGTAAGGATCAGATGGAGTTGACCCCAGTTATTACATGACAACCCTTCGAAAAATGGAAAATTGACTTTATAGGACCCATCAGTCCTGCGGCACAGTATTCACAGGCCAATTACATCATTGTGGCCACGAACTACCTTACGAAATGGGCAGAGGCAAGAGCGACACGAAAAAACGACGCTAGGACGACTGCCAAGTTCTTATGGGAGCAAGTGATCTCGCAATTTGGCTGCCCCATCGAACTGGTCAGTGGCCAAGGCACGCACTTCATCAACGAAGTGATAGCACATCTCCTGTCCACCTTTCTCATCATCCATCGCAAATCCTTGCCACACTACCCTCAGGCAAATGGTCAGGTAGAATCCACGAATAAGATTCTTGTCAACGTCCTGACCAAGGTGGTCTCAGCCTCACGTAGTGACTGGGACAACAAGCTGATGGCAGCTTTGTGGGCTTACCGCACAGCTTATAAAATGGCTGTCGGTCAAACCCCCTTCAAGCTGACCTATGGAACTGAAGTGGTTCTACCATTAGAATTCTTCGTTCCTAGCATGAGAATAGCACTTCAAGAACGATGGGAAGGGAAGGAGGCATGGACGCAATGCCTAGTCGAACTCGAATGCCTCTCAGAGACTCGCCTTCTAGCCACCCATGCGCTTATATGTGAGAAGGTTCGACGCAAGAGTTAGTTTGACAAGCATGTCAAGCAGCGCGACTTTCAACAGGGCGACTTAGTACTCCTCTACTCAGTTAAGGGACATAAGCAAAAAATGAAATTTAGAGGTCTTGGACCTTTCAAAGCTCGTGCGATCAACCGCACAGGCAATGCCGAGCTCGAGACCTTAGATGGTGAGGGCATAGGCTTCTTCAATGGCAGTCGTGTCAAGAAGTACTACCCTCCCACCCATCCTTTGTACGAGCCCCCAATGTTAGAACCGCCTGTCAAGATACGAGTGGCCACAATCACTGAGATTGATGATGAGGATGAGGAAGTCGTAGAGCCCACATACCTCCATATCACAGTCACTGCAAAACAAACATGCGCTTTCAACACTTTGATCGATGAGGGACCAGACTTCAATGTCTTAAATCACGATCATTGGACTCAACTTGGCAGACCACCACTTCAACCCACTAATGCGAAATTAAGCCCATATGGGGCCCATTCCTACGCACTTCTTGGCAAGTGTAGAGCCGCCGTTTCTATCGAGTCTGAGACTGTCCCAATGATTTTTTTACGTGTTGCCACATGCTAAAAACGTAGGCACGGAGTCGCTGCTGGGGCGAATTTTCAAAAAGCAAACTCACTGCAATGTTGATTATGAGTCGTAGCGCATCCACCTCACAATAGGCAACATTTGCAGTGTCACAGCTTTCAGCAAGGGCTGCGCGACCTCATCACTGTTCATAATGCCACTAGTAGAAATATCTGTAACCAAGTCCAAGGAGGGGGTAGTGCACGGCCACCACCTCCCAGATTTCATGCATCACAGCCCACAACAGGAAAACCTAAGGCCCAACAGCCTAGATTTCAATGGCAGCCTAAGTAGCCGCAACTGTCGCCTAGGAGTCGACGCTCCTATCCTCATAAGACCAAAAACTCTAAACCTAAGAGGCCAAGACGCAGTCATAGAAAGCGCCACATGATCAACCAAAGATGGGTTCCTAAAGCCCTCTTGTATGAGCAAGGCTACTACGTGGGCAACACCTGGCTGTGGATCCCCAAGGCCTACACGACCAAAGGCACTACTCATACGCCGCCCTCAAGCTTGATCAACCCAAGTCCCATAAACCCTCCAAACCATAAGCCGCAGTGCTCTCCAAAACCACAGCCATCCGACTCATCCACGCCTAAACCTAAGAGAGTCACATAAGCCTATCGGCCCAAACAACAGACTCCGTCACAAGAGTCATCACTTGACCAAGTCAATCTGACTCCACAAATCCAACCTGAATGCAGCAGTCCGTCCATCGTGGCTGCTCCTAATCCACCCATAATCCAAGCAGCCCAACCAATCAAACAACGCCTCATCACGTCATACAATCAGCGAACCACTTCTGCTATCACTGATAAAAAAAATCACAGCATTATCAAAGCTTGCTGATACTGACTCCTGGCTCTTGAGGCATTGGTACACTCTTAGGCTGCAATGGGAAGTTGAAGGGTGTCGCATAATGACCAACGCTGAGCAGTGCCGCGCTATCAAAACAGCGGAATACGACCCCACATATATCGCGCCAACCTCGTATAGAGTGTTAACCACTATTCGGGGCCAACCCATGGAAGAACACATCAAATGACACCCCTACCTCGATCGCTTGTTGACTAAGAAAGAGTTACACATTGCTAGCCATGTCAACTCTGGTGACTTCCTAACATATGTTCTCACATACATCACGCAAGTGGGGATTCGACCCTTTGACTTGGACCGCGCAGCTCACTTAGAATACAACCCCCAGTTCTATGATTGGCTCCTTCACAAGTAACTCCTATACCACCATGCCGAACGCCCTTGCCCTTCTGACCCTAAATCCTAGGAAGGATTCTTCTCAAGCTGGAAGGGGAGGGGGTAAGGTGAATCAAATTAGGCCAATCAAATCAAAATTAGTGAAACACATAAACATATATTATGGAAAATGGATGGGGTAGGAAAAAGGGCATGGAAACTTTGAAGTAAAGGGCAAAAAGTCAAAGTCTGAAAAGGAAAATCTACATTGGTTCTTAATGAATTCATTCAAAAAGCATAAAGTTTTTCTTTTTTAGCAATCAACAAATTACTATGTGGAAAGCACTAATGAAAATTATGTTTATGACAGGAACATAAAATGTCGCAACAAGACCGTGCCCACTGACTCCCGTTCATGGAGGAGGAAAGAACGCAGTATGGCATATCCCTAGAAAACCATGCCTATAATCAACTGAAGTTTCGGACCATCTGGAACATCGAAAAAGTAGTGTCGAAGGAGGAAGCAGCCAAGAGAGTCATCGAACAGTGCAACCTCACCAAGTACTTGGAGAAATTTGTGCAGGAGCCTGACCATACGAAGTGTGTGGAGTTTCTCAGGACATACGACCCTGACTAGGAGTGCAGCACCGTGACGGTGGGAAGGGGAGAAAATGCTAAACAGGTACAAGTGCACTTGAACCCAGCCTTGGTGGAGAAGGCATTGGGATTGGAACCGAAGGTAGAGAAAAAACAGAAAAGGGATGTCTACACCATGCTGAAAATGAAAAGAGAGGACGTGCTAACCAATGACGGTATCAGCATCAGGGATAGGCAAAGCTAGTGCACGCGAAATGGGTATGTCCACAAAACCATCGACCAGGCGGCTAAAGCACTGGCTTTGGGAAGTACGCCAGCAGGTGGAGAGTCTCCAGCTTCCAAGGCCATAGAAAGGAAGAAGGCCTCGTCCAAGGCCTCATTTATCGGCTACAGAAGCATTTTGACTGCGCTCATCCAAGAGGCAGTAAAGGAGACACAGAATGCAGAAGAAGGAGAAGGAGAAACGCCGGATAGGTCGCCCCCTCACCAGGACAAAGAAGGGTCCACCAACAGAATCGAGACCGAGGAAGAAGGGAAATAACAAAAAAGCAAGAAGACAACCAAGAAACCCAAGAAGAAAACAACCCAAAGGAAGAAAAAGGATGACGAAGGCCGCAAGAAGGAGAAAGAGGACTTGGAAAGGGCCAAAAAAGAATTCCTTAAGGAGGCCAAGGAGAGGGAGAAGAAGAAGAAACATGAAGAAGAAAAGGAAAAGGAGGAATTACAGAAGGCAAAGAAGGCATCAAAACAGGAGGCTGAGGAGAAAAAAAAGAAGGAAAAGGAAGAAAAAGACAAAAAGGAGGAAGAATGCCGAAAAACAGAAGCGAAAAGGCAAAGAAAAGCCATTGAGGAAGAAGAAGAACTAAGAAGAAAGGAGGAAGAAGACCTGGCTGAGGCTACACGCTGGTCTATCGAACAACAAAGCAGGGCAGATGAATTGGGGAATCTGAGCTTGCAAAGAGAAGAAGGGCCTGGTTCTAGCACACAGGCACCGGAAATCGTGCCGCCCATTGTCATTGAGGGCAAGGGCAAAGCCCCAATTCACCCAATTCCTCCCCTCATGGTGCCTCCCACCGAACCAACCACCATCACCCCCGGCATCCCGACCAGTGCCGATGTTTCGAATTTCGTGGCATGGATGCAATACTTCATCAACAAAGAAATGGGCCAGGGACAAAGCATCGAAACTATGGCCACAGGGCAAAAGAGGCGAGCCACTGATGCAGAATCAAGGCAAGACCCTAAACGGCAGAAGGTGGAAGCCTCGACATCACCAATCCATACAACGATGATGCCATCAACTAACTACGACGAGTATGTCATCGAGCTACTCTCCCAATTGGAGAAAGCTAAGGAGGAATGAAAGATAGCTGTGGCTAAGTTGGCGACTGAAAAGAAGTCAATAGCTGCCTTCCAACTCGACAAAACTAGAATGATAGCCATGCAGCAAAGGGAGATCTTGGATCTCAAGTAAGAAGTGAAGGCTAAGGACGATAGGGAAGAGCACTGGAGGCAGCTACTAGACAATGAAACATAGGAACTTGTGGAAATGCAGAGAGAACACAAGCTCTTGATCATGCAGTATGAGGAGCTCATTGCAAAAACCGCCAAAGTCGAAGTGCTTATGGCTGAGCTCAATGCCAGGGAACATGGAAAGAAAACAAAACATGGAGCAGCAGCAGCAGAATGAGATCCGATCAGCTGAACTCCAAAAAAGAAGAACAAGAGAAACTGGTCAGAGAACGGGAAGACCAAGAACAAAGGCTCACGACCCTGGCTCTAAGGCAAGGAGAGAGCATAGAAGAGATGAACAAGAGGGCAGAGGAGTGGGCCACGCAGAATGAAAGAAGGGTGAAGACACTGGCACGGGGCCTTGCTCTGGTGGAAAAAGAGAAGATCATCACAGAGAACAAGGCAGAAGCTGCCCAGGTGGCCTTCGGTGCCCAACAAAAGGCCTTCCTCAACACAATCATGGACACCACTCGCCCAGAGGAGGGAGACTCATTGGAGACTGAGAAAATCAACAAGAGAAACAATGATGCTTCCCGCTCTTCACATGCATTGACCATTAGAGGTTGCAGACATGGCAGGCATGACAATGATCATAAGCGTAGGGACTCTTAGAAGTCCAGGTCCAAATCACGTGGTTGTAGTAAGTCTCGATGGACGGAAGTCTGATATTACTTGTCATTATTGTGGGAAAGCAGGACATATTAGGCCACAATGCCATAAAATGCACGATGATAAGCGCAAGGAAAAGGGAAAGGACAAAGTGCAGGAAAAGTCTTCTGAGCGCAGTATTGTACCTGCAAAGTCTAGTGTGAAGATAGAAGAGATCAATGTCATGCAAGCCACTGATTCAGATGAAGATTACATACTTGCAGCTTCTTCATGCAATGCCTTAAGAACTTCTGAGATACATTCTATGTATGCGTAGTGCTGGCTCTTGGATTCGGATGCGCCCTTTCATGTGACACCCTGTAGGCATTGGTTTCATACCTATCGTACCATCTCTAGTTCTGTGAGTCTTGGTGATGACATGTCTCTTGATATTGTGGGCATTGGAGATGTTAGGCGCTGCAGTTTCCTTCTGGCAGTTCTTTTGTTTAGCATGATGTATGCCATGTACCTGCATTGACTCGCAGCCTTATGTCAGCTGGGCAGCTTGATGATGCACGGTATTTTTTGTGTTTTGGAGACTCTGCATGGAAGATTACTCGTGGCAGGCTTGTACTTTGCAAGAGGTGCCAAGTCTAGCAGCCTCTATCCCTTACTTGTATCTGGAGCTACATTGGATCATGTTTTGTCTGTGGGTTCTATTCCCCATGTATCCCTTTGGCATGCTCATTTGGAGCATATGTCTCTCAAAGGAATGAAAATGCTCCATGCTTTGTAGTATCTTCCGCCTTTTGACTCTTCACATTTTGATTCTTGTGGTCATTGTTTGTATGGCAGGCAGACTAGAAATACGCATAAAAAGTCTGGTAAGAAACGCATGGGTGAGCTCTTGGCTCTTGTGCACTCAGATGTATGTGGACCGATGCCCTCTCAGTGACTCGGTGGGGCAAATTACTTTGTTACTTTCATAGATGACTACTCAGTAAGGTTTAGGCTTATCCCATCAAGAGAAAATCCGATGTCTTAGATACATTTTAGCGTTGGCTTTCATTAGCAGAGAACCAATCTGGGAATAGACTGAAATGCCTAAGGTCAGATAATGGGGGTGAGTATGTACCACGTGCTTTTGAGCAGTTTTGTGATGAGCGGGGTATTAAGCGTCAGTTGACTGCCCCTTCCATCCCACCCCAGAATGGTATGGCTAAACGCATGAATAGGACCATTCAGGAAAGGGTCGGTAGCATGCTTAGCTAGGCTGGCTTACCGCCACACTTTTGGGCTGAGGCAGTTACTACTGCAGTGCATCTCATTAACAGGTCACCTAGCAATGGCATTGACTTTCAGGTTGCAGAGGAGGTATGGGCAGGCAAGCCCCCCTCTTATAAGCATTTGCGTGTCTTTGGATGTGAGACATTCTGCCATGTGCCCAAGGACAAATGCAATAAGCTGGATCCTAAAAGTGTTAAATGCATTTTCATTGGCTATGGAAATGTAGGAGAGATGGGTTACCGTCTATGGGATCCGCAGGCGTGGAAAGTGATCCGCAGCCATAATGTCATCTTTCATGAGGACAAAATGCATATGCAACCTGAGAAAGTGGTTGAAGTACGCAGAGTTATCTTTCAGGAGGAGCAACCTACTCTTGTTTAGCCTGCTCCATGGCCAGCTAGACAACGTGCAACATTACCTGATGCTCCTGGTTCAGATGTTAGACATGCTGATGTTAGACAGGATGTCGATCAAGCAGCACAGCCTGGGTTGAGGCATTCTACTAGAGATAGACGACCTCCTGACCGTTTTGCACTCTCTATAAATTATGTACTGGTTATAGATGTAGGAGAGCTTTTCACTTATGATGAGGTTATGCGCAGGGGTGATTGTCACTCTTGGGAGAGGGCTATGCAGTCTAAGTTTGACTCTTTGCTTAAGAATCGGACTTGGGATTTGGTTTCCTTGCCTCAAGGTACAAAAGATTTGCTATACAAGTGGGTGTACGAGCTGAAAAGTACCCCTGGACACCCCAAGCGGGCATATGAGGCTCGATTGGTTGCTAAGGGTTTTAAACATGAGCATGGTGTTGACTTTGATGAAGTCTTTTCTTCTATGGTGAAGATGACCACCCTACGCTTAGTCTTGGCCTTGGTTTCATAGCTTGACCTGGACTTGTATTAGATGGATGTCAAGATGGCTTTTCTACATGGGGACTTGCATGATGAGATTTACATGGAGCAGCCTAAGGGCTTTGCAGACCCTGGCAGGGAACACCTAGTGTACAAGCTAAAGAAGAGTCTATATGGCTTGAAGTAGGCACCTAGGGAATGGTACCATAAGTTTGATGCATTCATGGAGTCACAGGGCTACAGCCACAGTGCTATGGATCTATGCTTGTACATGAAGAAAGCCCATGATGGTTCTTTATTGATTTTGGTACTCTATGTGGATGACATGCTTTTAGCAGGGACAACTCATGAGAAGCTAGATGCTCTTAAGGCTCAGCTCAAGAAGAGTTTTGAGATGAAAGATCTGGGATAGGCCTCTCATATACTTGGTATGTGCATTACGTGGTAGGAAGTCCACTTCTGGCTATGTGTTCACTTATGCTGGAGGGGCTATCTCTTGGATGTCCAGGGTGTAGAAGTGTATGGCCCTTTTTATTACAGAGGCCGAGTATATTGCAGCCATAGAGGCTTGCAAGAAGGCTATTTGGTTAGGCCATTTGATTTTGCTGACCTTGGTATGACAGATGTTATGCCTACATTGCATTCGGATTCTATGAGTGCCATTCAATTGGCCAAGAATCCAGTCTTCCATGCAAAGATAAAACATATTGAGGTGAGGTATCACTTCATTCGCGAGGTCGTTGAGGACATGTATATTGACCTCGTCAAGATTTCGACTGAGCAGAATCCTGCAAACTTAGTCACGAAGAGTCTCACTATCGAGCACTTTACCTTCCATGGGAGATTGATGGGTATTGGATGAGATGACGTCTTTTTCCTCATCTTCCTGCACATGTGTACATGTTGTACTGTCTTTTCTTTTTTCTCTCTCACTGGGGCAGATTCGCCTTTAAGTGGGAGGTTGTTGGGGGTAAAGGCGCCTCCATCTAGCCGCTCGTGTATTACTACACTGACAGTACCTGCCAGTGCACACTACAGGTGGTGAGTGCCCATCACATCACTTACTCTTTATTCTTTTAGTGACAGTTTGAATAAAGGAAGGCCTGGCCACACATTGTGGTTGTTGGAGTTCCCACTTTTGAGTCTCTCTCTCTCTTGGGTATTGCTCTCAATTCGCCATAGTTCTCATCGCCAAGCTTCTTTCTCCTGGGTTCCACTTCCCCTTCAAGCTGGTTGTGGAGCAGGGTGAACGGGAGCAGGTGGCTTCTCCTAAAAGATAACTCTACGTTTCTCAACCACTTTCTCAGGTTGCATTTTGTCCTCATGAAAGATGACATCATGGCTACGGATCACTTTTTCCTACGGATCCCATAGACGGTAACCCATCTCTCCTGCATCTCCATAGCGAATGAAAATGCATTTGACACTTTTAGGATCCAGCTTATTGCATTTGTCCTTGGGCACATGGCAGAATGTCTCACATCCAAAGACACACAAATGATCATAAGAGGGGGGACTTGCCTGCCCATACCTTCTCTGCTACCTGAAAGTCAATGCCATTGCTAGGCAACCTGTTAATGAGATGCACTGCAGTAGTAACTATCTTAGCCCAAAAGTGCTGCGGTAAGCCAGCCTAGCTAAGCATGCTATGGACCCTTTCTTGAATGGTCCTATTCATGCGTTTAGCCATACCATTCTGGGGTACGGTGGAAGGGGCGGTCAACTGACGCTTAATACCCCACTCATCACAAAACTACTCAAAAGGACGTGGTACATACTCACCCCCATTATCTGACCTTAGGCATTTAAGCCTATTCCCAGACTGGTTCTCTGCTAATGAAAGCCAACGCTGAAATGTGTCTAAGACATCGGATTTTCTCTTGATGGGATAAGTCCAAACCTTATGTGAGTAATCATCTAGGAAAGTAACAAAGTACTTTGCCCCACCGAGTGGCTGATAGGGCATCGGCCCACATACATCTAAGTGCACAAGAGCCAAGGGCTCACCCATACGTTTTTTACTAGACTTTTTATGCGCATTTCTAGTTTGCCTGCCATACAAACAATGATCACAAGAATTAAAATGTGAAGGATCAAAAGGTGGAAGATACTACAAAGCACGAAGCATTTTCATTCCTTTAAGGGACATATGCCCCAAATGAGCATGCCAAAGGGATACATGGGGGATAGAACCCACAAATAGAACATGATCCAAGGTAGCTCCAGATACAAGTAAGGGATAGAGGCTGCCAAACTTGGCACCTCTTGCAAGCACAAGCCTGCCATGAGTAATCTTCCATGCAGAGTCTCCAAAAGACACAAAATACCCTACATCATCAAGCTGTCCAACTGACATAAGGCTGCAAGTCAACGCAGGTACATGGCGCACATCATGCAAAACAAAAGAACTACCAGAAGGAAACTGTACAGCCTAACATCTCCAATGCCCATAATGTCAAGAGACCTGTCATTACTGAGACGTGCAGAACTAGAGATGGTAGGATAGGTATGAAACCAATCTCTAGAGGGTGTCACATGAAATGATGCACATGAATCCAAAAGCCAGCACTGCGCATACATAGAATGTATCTTAGAAGCCTGTAAGGCATCGCATGAAGAAGCTGCAAGTATGTAATCTTCATCTAAATCATTGGCATGCATGACATTAACCTCTTCTATCTTCACACTAGACTTTGCAGGTACAATACTGCGCTCGGAAAACTTTTTCTACACTTTCTCTTTTCCCTTTTCCTTGCGCTTATCATCACGCATCTTATGGCAATGTGGCCTAATATGTCCTGCTTTCCCACAATAATGACATGTAAGATCAGACTTCCATCCACGGGACTTATTGCGACCTCGTGACTTGAACCTGGACTTCTGAGAGTCCCTTTCCTTATCATGCCTGCCATGTTTGCCACCTCTAACGGTCAATGCATGTAAAGAGCGGGAAGCATCATTGTTTCTCCTGTTGATTTCCTCAGTCAATAAAGCACTCTCAACATCTTTGATTCTCAGCCCATCAAGCTTGTTCATGCATATGGCCGTACGGAAGACATCCCATGATTCAGGCAAGATGCCAAGCAAAAATAATGGGTGCACGTTGTCTTTGAACTCAATACCCTGTGACAACAAATTCTTCATGATAGCAAGAAACTGGCTGAAATGAGATGATAGGGATGTCCCCTCCTTCATGCGAAAGTCCATTAACTGCTTAAGCCCCAATACATTTGTGATGCAAGACTCTGTTGTGCATAAAGCTCCTGAATGTTCTCCCATAAATCCCATGCACTCTGATTCTCAAATGCAAGGGTTTAATTTGCAACTTCTGCACCAAAACCTACCATATCTGGGACTTCCAATACCCATAGTTGGTACCATCCAACTTGGCAATGTTAAAGAGAGCTGTGTCTTTCGGATGACCAGCCATACTATCCCAAATCAATGCAAAAAGGCAAAATTGTAGGTTGCTGTAATTAGCAAAAAATACACTAAAACCACTGCTAAAACTGGCTGAAAGAGTGGATATCACCCAGAGAAGCACTTGTCCACCAAATATGACCAAGATAACATCAAATAGTAAGTGTTACCCTCATAGAAGTGCTCAAAATCTGCAGATTTCAGCTTGCTGGAATAAATGACAGTAGTATGTAAAACTGTCCCAAAGTGAAGCAATCACTAATACATATGTCATTGTAACTGCTAGGTAGCAAGATACATCCAACAATGTGTGTCAAGGGGCAAGAAGGTACCAAGACTTGTCAAAGCAATAACCTATTAGGCAAGAGACATCTCATAGGTCTAGAAGTCATGTATGTAATGGGTCTCGGGGTAAGAGAAGAGACCAAGCACAAGCACAACTGATAGAGCAAGAAGCTCAATGCATAACCATCCAAGATGCATACAAAACTGACAAACTTGTGATAGAGATATGCGTCTAACCCTATAGGCGTATCAAATCAGCCCACTACAGACTAACTGCAGACATAAAGCTCTCAAGAGAGCAAATGCATGTAACTGTCCCACAAACTGAAGCTCAAGTGTAAGTAAGACTCTGTGTAGATCCGAATATACCAAGGGGCTCCCACTAAAAGTAAAGTCAGATGCAAATAGAGCAAGTGACGCTCTAATACACAGAGTGCATAGCATCATACATGCCAAATCCCAGTAGGGTACATCTGGAGTATAAATCCCAAGCTATCTCAGGCCCGTAAAGCATAAGCTTGAAAGCATTCAAATAGCATGTAACTGACAACCAAATGCAATGCCCAGTAGGTCCAAAATGCTCAAATACATCTGAAGATGAAGCTCCAAGTGACTATCAAGCACGGGCAAACCAAGTGGCATCCATATCTGACCAAAGCATAAATGCAAGAAGCCTAAATGTCAAGCAGTGACAATAGGTATAGATTGGGTCCAAAGCATGCTAACTGAAGCCAAATGTTAGTGAAGGACGACCAAGTCGGAGCCTAATCCAAGCTCAAAAGCATTTCGGAACCAAAAAGAAGCATTTGACAATCTCAAAATACATCGGTATGATAATTCAAACCTCGAGTAAGCACCCTGTATCCAAGAACCAATGCATACACCAAATAAATGAGCTTCAGCCCACTGCATTATAGCAGTATATTTATTGTTAAATGAAGCTCAATCGATGCCCAAATCTGCTCTAATTCAGTCCCAAAGCAAAAACATAGCATCCCATAACATCTGGGCATCACCGGGCATCAATAGGCATCAAACGGGCAATGCCAAGAAGCATCAAACAATAAATGTCAAGTGCTGCCCTGTTTTAACAGTCTTGGGACTGTGTATACAGTAATGGCTGAAGGGGGAAGCACTCGAATCGATCATCGAGAGCCAAGAACTAATGCCAAGGAGTCCAACAATGATCGGGAAGGTTGCCAAGAGTGTTGGGAAGCCGGGGAAGAAGCAGGAAGTTCCAGGAATAGATCAACCTAGCCCCCTAAAAATGCATTGCATGATGGAACCTAAAATGAGCCGGCACTGGCTATGGTACTAGCTCGACCTCATACATACGATAGACAACCCCACCACATGGCCTCACGGGCCAGGAGCGTCTAAAACTCACTCTGCACTAAATGCTTATGACGATTTTGTGTTTGTATCCAATATGTAGTCCAACGTTCACCTTTCCTTCTCCTCAAAGGGAGATCCCATAACATGTAGGCATAATGCCTTGTAATACGCACATAGGGAAGCACCTCTTGGCTAATTGCCGCGGCTCCACTGCGACTCTCCTACACCTCGGGGATTGGCCCCAAGATGCGTCGCTAATACATATAACATTCACACAAACTCCACTCTTTCATAATTCAACGTTCCAGGAGATTTTGATTTGCCTCACAAAACTTTCCCCAACGGAAGCACCCATCTAACCTATAGCTTGGGTTTCCTGTCCTCTCAGCGTTGGTCAAAGTTTATCAATCAATTGCAATGCATTTCAGGAGATACCACATGGTATGCTTGATGCAAGGTGTATGATGATTGTGCACAACCATTTTATGATTAAAAAATAGCCATGTGAGGTGTGGAAAACAATCATTTCATGAATTTTACCTAAGCATTACGTGCTGCGTTGCTTTAGGGACTAGCATTGGAACTTCCGTGCTACTAGTCACCTCTATTTAATTATGAAACGATCCCTAAATACTATGAAAAAAGAGAAAATCAGAATTCATATATTTTCAGCAATTAGATCGTCGCAAAAACTTCATCCCCCCCTCACCATTTAGGTGTTGCTACGGTGCATAGGTGTAAATGGTTGTTTTGTATCGTTTTTGTATGTAAAAAGTGATAAACACGGACTATAACACAAAGGACAAGGCCAAACTGAGGCTTAACCTCATGCTTCAACCTTGCCAAACATTCATGCATATAAATCTTATTTTTCCATTTTTTTGAGCGCGAAAAACCTAATTTTCCTTACTTTGTACTATTTTTTCTATTTATTATTCATAAAAAATAGGCATTTTCTGACTTATTGGCATTGGCTTATCATTTTGACTGAAACTTAACATTTTCTCTGATTTTTTTCCATTTCCATTCCTTTTTTCCAACTCAAAATCGAAAAAACCACTAATTTCCATTAAAAATGACATTTTACGGGTTTGAAAGAATTAATAATGGCTCTAAATCATTACGGGTTCTGTATTTCTGTAGTTACAGTCCTCAAACATGATGCAAACAAGGTTCAAACAAAAATTCATCGCATATGAACAACATTTGGACCATGAAACAACAAAAACAATCAAATTTCTTTGTAAAATCGAAGCATACCGTGTGTCTTGCGTGCTGCGGGTTTTTTAATGATTAATTTGAGCAGCCCACATACTGACTAGCAACCATTCTTCAGTGCTGAACCTCTTTCCTCAGCCTCCTCTTCATCTCGAAGCAATCCGTACAAGCATTCTTCAACCTCTCTCCTTCTTGATTTCTTGCACACGAATTACCTCTATGTAGGAGAGAGAGGGAGGAGAGAGAAAGACTAGTTTTTGTTCTCTTGACTTAGTGCATCATTCCTAGATCTGTTTGTGGCGATGGAGGGCGAAGGATAGAAGCATTCCAGGCCCAAGAGCATTCCTCGTGCCTCACCCGATTAGGAAATCATCATGAGGGAAGAAAAGAGGGGGCGCAAAAAACTGACAATCCCCTCCCCCCCAATCATTTCATTTCATGGCTCTTCTTGTTGGCTTAAGCTCTTTAATTAGAGCTTTAAGCTAAATGCCCAAAATATCTAGTTCACGCTTTTTTGCATTCACACTTCCGGCAAGTGGATTTTTTAGTTTTGAGGGGGCAAACGACATCGGATTCGAGGCCTGTCTGGATGAGTGGCTCTGTGGCATCGAAATCTACAAAGCTGGGTCCGTCACGCTCTTCTCGGATTTCAGATCCAGTAGCTACTTCACAATCCCGAACCTTGCAGGGATTAAATGGGGAATCAAATGACCTCGGAATGGAGATCCAAGACTTGCGTTGGATACCTGACGCCATTTTGCATGTAGGAAAACCCTAGCTCGGTCATCCGCCATCGTTTGATTTCCATGAAAATTAGCACTAGCGCTTTAGGGACTTGCCGCTTAAAATCGTACTGATTGCCACCGCCGCCTTCGACGAAGTCTATTTTTCCCCGGATATTTGTAATTTTTGGCTATTTTTAAGCACTTCTCGACATAAAAAATCATTTGTCATCGCATTTTGCGCTGGTTGTTCTTGGGGGTTGGGGGGTCTTCAATAGTTCCAATGCAGCCCTGGAAGGTGCCAATGAAGGTTTGAAAGCTCGGGGAGGAGGTGGGAGATGAAAACATACTTGCAAATGAAGGTGTCATGGCTGCCATTTAAGCTCGGGTTGAAGCTCTTCAAATCCGAGCTGAAGAGAATGCTGGGCAAGCTCCAATGCCTTTGCTCTGATACCAGTTGAAAAAGAAGTGGAACCTAGGAGGTAGAAGCTTGGCGGTGAGAGCTATGGCAGATGGAGAGCAAGAGCAAGAGAGAGAGTGAAACTCAAAGTGGGAAATCCAACAACCACAATGTGTGGCCGGGCCTTCCTTTATTCAAACTATCACTAAAAGAATAAAGAATAAGTGACTGTGACGGGCGCCTGCCACCTACAGTGTGCAGTGGCGGATACTCTCAGTGTAGTAATACATGGGCGGCTAGGCGGAGGCACCTTTACCCCCAACAAAATTGACTATAAGTTAGGGTCTTAATATGTCTCATTATGCATGGCCATTTTACCTCAACACCCAACCATATAGAATCACAATCAAAGGGTACCTTTAGTCAACTTAGGGATGATGTCCTAGCCTAACATTCTTATCAATATCTTGACTTAAGACCCTTTCAAATATCAACATAGGAAATGATCCACCCAATTAAGAGTTCCAAGAACTTTCAAGCACTTTGGCTCTTATGTTTTCCTTCACCAATTGAAAAGAGTTGAGAAGACCCTAGACTTGTGATCATTAAAACAAGTACAATTTAAAAAAAAAATCTTAGTCAATTATGGTAAAATTAAAATTATCAATCAAATAGACACAAAAACTCATTTTTATTATATTTAATAATTTTATTTTATAAAATATCATAATCTATGTTCATGATCAGTTGTGATCAGCCTGAAAATCTTGAAAAGAATCATCTATGCATAGACCGGACCGAAGTACACAATGTCTAGAGCGAGTGCAATGAAGGAATTGCCAAAAAACAAAGAGAGAGAGAGAGAGAGAGAGAGAGAGAGAGAGAGAGAGAGAGAGAGAGAGAGAGAGAGAGTGTGTGTGTGTGTGTGTGTGTGTGTGTGTGTGTGTGTGTGTGTGTGTGTGTGTGTGTGTGTGTGTGTGTGTGTGTGTGTGTGTGTGAGTGAGTGAGTGTATGTGTGTGTTTGTGTGTAAGCACAAGAGGGATTGAGAGAGAGATGCACGACAGAGAAAGAGAGGGAGAGAGGGGGTGTAGCAAAAAATGGTCGGGGAGAAATAGAGGAGACGAAAACGGGTAGCTCGGGTTTGTCCACAGGTATCGTCTCTTAAGCGATGATTTTTAAAAAATTTCATTCGTCACTTAAGCGGCATCAAACAAATACCTCGCTTAAGCAACTAAAGCCATTTAAAATTTTTAAGCCGCTTATGTGACGTTTTTTCATTGCTAATATCCTTGCTAGAGTCATGGCATAAACGATGTACACAAGCGACAATGAAAGCGATAGCTTTTTACATCACTCATGTGAGGACAATTCGTTGCTTTATGCCTCGCTATAGGGCGTCCATTGTAGTAGTGAGATACTAGTGAGCCTCCTACCTATGACCAAGCTATGTGCAAAGGTGATAGTCACTCTTGGGAGAGGGCCATGCAATTAGAGTATGACTCATTGCAGAAAAATCATAAGTGGGATTTAGTTCCTTTGCCTAGTGGCAAGCATGCTTTGCCATGCAAGTGGGTGTACAAGTTGAAAAGTACCCCTAGATGCCCCAAGCTGATATACAAGGCTAGATTGGTTACTAAGGACTTAAAGTGGGAACATGGTGTAGATTTTGATGAAGTCTTTTCTCCTATTGCAAAAATGACTACCCTGTGCTTGGTATTGGCTTTGGTTGCTTAGCTTAACTTGGATCTTTATCAGGATGTCAAGATAGCTTTTCTTCATGGGGACTTGCATGATGAGATTTACATGGATCAGTCTAAGGGCTTTGCAGACTGGTAGGGGACCATTTGGTGTGCAAATTACGAAAGAGTCTTTATGGCCTTAAGCAAATGCCTAGAAAATGGTATTACAAGTTTGATGCCTTTATGCATTCACATGGATATTCCCGTAGTGATATGGATCTGTGTTTATACACGAAGAAGGCTCATGATGGAAGCCTTATGATTTTGATATTCCATGTGAATGATATGTTGATTGTTGGGAGTGCTCATGATAAGTTGGATGCCTTGAAAGGTCAACTCAAGAAGAGCTTTGAGATGAAGGACATGGGATAGGCCTCACATATTCTTGGGATGCACATTATATGCGGTCGCTCTAAGGGACTCTACTTATCACAGAAGGAGTACATCCAGAAGGTCCTTGAGCGGTTTCATTTGCAGGATGTTAAGCTTGTTGCCTGTCCTTTACCTTCTCATGTGAAGGTTAGTAAGGCCGATTATCCATAGTTTGGTGAGTAGAAGGCCAAGATTGCCAATATCCCTTATGCATCCGTAGTGGGCAATGTATGCCATGATAGCCACTCATCATGACATAAGGCACATCAACTATGTGCATAAGTTATGGTGGCTAGGATACAAGAGTCATGGGATACAATGACTTTGATTATGCAGGATATGCAGACAATAGGAAGTCCACCTCTGGCTACATCTTCACCTTTGTTGGAGTTGTTGTTTCTTGGATGTCAAGGGTGCAAAAATTCACAGCCTTATCTACTACAGAGGTAGAGTATGTTGCAGCCAACACTAAGGCTTGCAAAGAGGCTCTCTAGTTAGTAGGCCACATTTGGTGGCAGACCTTGGTTTTACTAATGTGGTCCCTACATTGTATTCAGATTTTATGAGTGCTATTCCATTGGCCAAGAATTTGGTCTTCCATGTGAAGGCAAAGCACATTGAGATGTGTTACTACTTTATTCGAGAGCTGGTTGAGGACAAGGCCATTGAGCTTGTTAAGATCTTAACTAATCAAAATCTTACAGATCTGCTCACTAAAAGTCTCTCAATGGAGCGTTTTGCCTTCCTTAGGAAGTTGATGGGTGTTGGATGAGATGATGTCTTTCCTCATCATGTTGTACTTATGTACATTTGTACTTTGTTACCTTTTTTTTCTTATTCTCTCCTCACTAGGGGTACATTTGTCTTTCAATGGGAGATTGTTGGGGATAAAGGCGCTTGTGCCTAGCTACTTGTGTATTAGTTACACTGATAATACTACTCACACTGCATATTAGTTACTTACACACATGTACACTATAGGTAGTGGTGCCCATCATTGTCACTTCATTCTTTATTCTTTCAGTGACATTTGAATAAAGGGAAGGCCGGTCAAACATTGTGATTGTTGGAGTTTCCACATCTTGTGTGTCCCTCTCTCTTGCTCTTGCTGCTTTCACAATAGCTCTTGCTTCTGCTCCGTGCTTCCACTTTTTTAGGGCTCTCCCTTCACATTGTACACTAGACCTTGCAAAACTAAAGAGCTATAACTAGGGGGAAGTGATTGTATGTCCTTCTTCAAATGATGCAAATTGGCCTTTCATCATTCATGTGTCTTTCAACAACATACATTCCTTTGATATGTTGATGCTACAAGAGAGTGTGAATATAATTGTGGCATGTATAATCTCTATTTTATATTTTATTATTGTAGGATGAAAGGTCTTATGTTAGATGGAACAACAATATAGAATAATTCAATCTGGCTACCTACTTGATAGGATGGCACCACTAATGATATTTTATGACGTGATGTCAATTCCATATCTTGTACTTTGTTTTCTATGACTATACCAATATATGTGGTTTTTGGGGGAGGATATATATGACTTATTGATAAGTTATTAGTTGATTACATTACACTTACTAGTGTATTACTTATTAGTTTAGTTGAATATTAATTAAGTTTATGTTTTAGTTTTTTGTCTCTATATGTGTGTGGGATTACATATTACTAAAGTATTACTTATTTAATTAAGCATTATTGATATAATAATTAATTAGTTAGTGTATTAATTGGTATTAATTAGTTAATTAATTAGCATATTGAGTTAATTAATTAGTGTATCCCCATACACACACACATACACATAAAGAAACAAAGAAAGAAAAATATACGTTGAAACATTGTACGTGTTATACAGACAAGCGACGTTTTTGTTCGATTACCAGCTTGCATTGAGTGTAAGGACACATGATGTGTTGATTAAGATATGCCTCGTGATCTTGGACATCATAACCATCATTGTTTTCCATTTGGTCTATGTTACGACAAACAATAGGTTTTTATTCCCCTCATTGGTGATTTTCCTCCATTTTAATCTCTACTCTTTTTTCTCTCCCTTTCCCTTTATTTGTTTGCCTCCCTCCATCTCTCTTTGTCTATTTGGCTCCCTTTATCCTTCTTTGTTTCTCTCCCTACCCCTATTTCTCTCTCTCTTTTTCTTTTTTTATTTGTCTCCCTTCATCCTTCTTTGTTTTTCTTCCCCCCCTCTCTCTCAATGTTTCTTTCTCTTCACCATCTTCCCTCCCACTCCCACTCCCACTCCCACTCTCACTTCTTAACTCTTTTTCTTTCCCTCCCTTCTCCTTATTTCTTTCTCTCTTTTTATCTCCACTCTCACTCAACACATCTTGTTACAATCAAAATCAAATACAGAAAATAAAAACTTATAACATAAAGACATTGAAAGACCCTCCCTTCTTACCTCTCTTTGTGTCTTCCTTGATTTTACTATCATCCCATTCTCTCTAATTCTCTCCTTGTTTCCGTTTTTCTCTCTCCCTCTCCCTCGCTCTCTTTATTGTTCTTTTTATCTCTCTTTTTCTCCCTAGCTCTGTCTCTTTTTCTCCCTTTTCCTCTCTCTCTTTTCTTTTCACTCTCTGTTTCTCTTTATTTCTCTCTTTTCTCTTTCTTTGTTGCCTCTCGCTTTCTTTCTCTCCGCCCTTGTTGTTTCTCTCACTCATTCTCCTCTCTCCCTCCCTTCATATCTCATTTCTTTCTTCCTCTCTCTCTCTCTCTCTCTCTCTCTCTATCTCTCTCTCTCTCTCTCTCTTGTTACCCTTCCCTCCCCCCCTCTCTCTCTCTCTCTCTCTTTTCCTCTCCCTTTATATCTCATTTCTCTCTTCCTCTTTCTTCCTTCTTCTCCCTCTCTTTTCCTCTCTTCCTCTCTCTCTCTTTCAATGCATCTCATTACAAAGAAAAACAAAAAAAAGAAATGAAGAAAACACAAAAAAAAGCAAGAAGAGGTAATGTACCTACCACAAAGGCTCGAGGATGAATTCTTTTTCACCTCCTCGCCGCAACATCCCTGCTTTCTCCCTTGCGTACTTCTCCCTCTTCTTCATGTATGGTGGTGGTGATGGTGAGGAGCTCTCCTTCTCTCTCTTTTCCTCTTCCTCTCCCTCTCCCTCTTAAGGTAATAAACTCTCTCACTCTCTCACTGTCTCTTAAAGTTTCACTCCTTTTTTTTAAAGACCGACGTCACTATTTCTGTCGCAATCAGCATCGCTATTTGCATCACAGTTAGCGTCGTTATCTGCATCGCTATTGTAAATATAGTGATGTAAATAGTGGCACCGCTATTTTATGCCACAAACTGCTATCGCTATGTCCCCATTCCCTTGTAGTGATTGACAATACTAAAGTATAGCATCTGTAAACATCATGTCCTTACACTTCATGATTAGACATTAAAGACTATCATCTTTAGGATGAATCGACATTATGCCTAAGCCAAGAAGGGGAATAACTCGAAGATGTTAAGGATACACAATAATCATATAATAATAGTTGTGACATTAGTGGCAAATGATGGTAGCATTACTTATTGTAGTCATCATAGCCATGATATTGATGACAACGGCAATCACTATGATAACATTAACCAACCATAATGATAATTAAGCTAGAAAGATAAAAATTACTAATAATGACACTAGTAGCAAATAAATATAGTAATAATAAATAGAGTTATTAGTGAAATGTAATAATAATAATAAAATAAAACAAAAGGTTACTTAGTAGTTCATTAACTAAGGCTCATAAAATCCTTAATGAAATGAATCAAAGTAAAGTTGATTGGCTATCAATGTGAAGATGAGATGTTGATTTATTATCATAATTATCTTTATAATATCAAATGGCCAAAAATTTATTTTCTTATTATTGTTATTGCTACTGCTACTGCTATTGCTATTGCTACTACTACTACTACTACAAGTTAACTAGATCAGGCTTTAACAAAGCCTTTATGTTGATTTAAAATAGGCCATCGCACTAATTTTGATGAAAATAAAAGAAATTACTGTTTATTTTGAATTAATAAAAGCATTAATGAATCCATTACATTATCATTTTGGCTATGCTAAAGGTAATTTTGCAATGACTATTATCAGGCCAGATTTGAGCTATGCTGTTGGATTGGTAAGTCAGTTTATGCAGGCTCCAAGGAAACCACATTTGGATGCGGCTAGACGCATACTCAGGTATGTGAAGTCCACATTGCAGTATGGACTATTTTATGAGACTGGGGTTCAGATACAGTTGCATGGATACACTAATGCTGATTGGGCTAGTAGTATCTCTGATAGACGATCTACCAATGGATATGTGTTCTCTTTTGGGAGTGCTGCAGTCACTTGGAGCAGCAAGAAACAACCTACAGTTGCCTTGTCGAGCACAGAGGCTGAGTACAGGGGTGCAGCAATGGCTGCATGTGAGGTAGCTTGGTTGCATAAGCTACTTTATGATATGCATCAGTCTACAGATGGGCCAGTTGTCATTTATTGTGACAACATGAGTAGTATACACTTGGCAAATAACCCGGTCTATCATGCTAGAACAAAGCACATTGAGGTGCATTATCACTATGTGTGAGAGAGAGTTTTACTGGGCCTTATTGATCTAGTTTATGTCGCACAGAGGATCAGGTAGCTGACATATTTACGAAGGCATTGGGCGCAGAGAAGCTGCGCAAGTTCAGAGACCTGCTTGGTGTGCAGGAATTGAGATTGAGCTCGAGGGGGAGTGTTGAGATATCGAGCTCCACTCGTGATATGCCAGGGTGACCGTTGTGCATTTATGTCACTGACTTGTTAGCTGCAAATGCGGTTGGTACACCGCCCATGAATAATAGCTAGATGACAGCTATCCTTATCTACTCTAGTTTGTGGCTCAGTTAGTATGCCACCTTAGTTAGTTGAGTTTGGTTTGAGACCCATATATAGGGTTCTTCTATTTCTATGTACTAGAGTTCTTTTGGCTTACACAACTAAGAAGAGAAAAATAGTTTTCAGCCTCCACCTTTGTGTGTATTTCCCCATTGTGCAAGCGAGAAAGCTACAAGTGAGACTCCTTCCATCTCTCCCACAATCTTGACAGCGCTAGTGTGCCCTGGTCACTGACTAGTTCGATGGGGCAGTCGAATCATGAGATCACATGCTCCCATAAGAACTTGACAGTCGTTCTAGCGTCATTCTTTCATGTCACTCTCGCTTCTACCCATTTGGTTAGGTAGTCTGTGGCCACAATGATATATTTGGCCTTCGAATACTGTGCCGCAAGACTAATGGATCCTATGAAGTCGATCCTCCATTTTTTGAAGGATTTTCGTGCAATGATTGGGATCAACTCCATTTGATCCTTGAGAACCGGGACCTTTGTCCTGACACTCATCACAATGCTTGATGAATCATGCTGCATCGCAAAAAAGCGTGGGCCACCACAGTTGAGACTGCAACACCTTGCAGGCTATCGTGCCTCTGCTAAAGTGCCCTCCAGCAATTTCGTTGTGTGCCTCTGCGAGCACATCGTGCATCTCATGCTCGCATATGCATCTATGCAAAAACCCATCTTACCCTAACCTATATAGTTGGCCTGCTATCAACTGATAGGGCTGGATTTTGAGGATAAGTCGCCTAAGTTGAGCTTTTTCTATCGATCGCTCAGGAAATCCGTGCTCCAGTACTGATGTCATCTGCCCAATATGGTGTTAGATCAGCCTTGAATAAATCTCTCTCGCTGGAAAGGTTAAACAAATGGGCGTCTGGCAATTCATCGGCAATGCCTTGTCCAGCGGCCTCTCCCGTGGGGATGCGTAGCATGTGGTCAGCCATGTAGTGTTATTTTCCCTTCCGTACAACCATGAAGAATTCGAATTCTAAAAGCAGAAGAAGCCATCAAGCTATACATCCTGTAGCGCAAGGTTTGTTTATTAGATATAGCAAGGCTTGATGGTCCACAAAGAAAGTAAAAGATGTAGCCAACAAATAATGCCGAAACTTCTTTACAGCAAATACCATGGCTAAACCCTCTCTCTCAGTCGTCGAGTAATTCATTTTAGTCTCAGTGAGTTGTCTGCTAACAAAGCTCACTGGATAGTTGAGGTTGTGTTTGCCAAGTTGGCACAACACTGCCCCCACTGTGAATTTTGAAGCATCAATATGCACGTGGAAGGTAATGGTCCAATCTAGGGCTCATAGAATCGGTGTAGTAGTCAGAACCTTTTTCAATTCCTCATACACTCGTTGTTATGCTTCAGTCCACTCGAAGACGATCAATAGCTTGTGCAAAGGTCTGGCAATCAATGCATAGTTCAACACAAACCGTCGATAGTATCCCATATGGCCTAAGAAGCATTGAACTCCCTTATAGTTGATTGGGGACGAAAGATCAACAATAACCCTGACTTTCGAGAAGTTAGTGGCAATGCCATTCTTTGACACCACATGCCCTAGGATGCATCCATGTTTCACCCGAAACTGGCACTTTAAGGGGTTCAAGGAGAGACAATATAGGCGACACCTCTCAAAGACTGCTCACAGTTTGTCTAAGTATTCTCTCCAAGTCGAGTGAACACACAAGTCATCTACGAAGACTTCCAATTCCTTGCGAAGCATGTCTTTAAATATGATGCACATGAGGCATTGAAAGGTGGCTATGGCATTAGTCAACCCGAAGGGCATGACTATGTAAGCAAAGACGCCCCAGTCAGTGGCAAAGGCAGTCTTATGCATGTCGACAGGATGCACTTGCACTTGATTGTATCCAGAGAAGCCATCCAGAAAGCTGTAAACCTCTTTGCCCGCCACTCTTTCGAGCATGTGCTCGATGTACGACAATGGGTAGTTGTCTCTGTTAATGGCAGCATTCACCTTCTTGTAATTACACACACTCTAATCTTTCCATTTTTCTTCATCACTGTGACTATGGGTGACACCCAGTCTATGTGCTCAATTTCGTAAGTGAATCTTGCTCTCATCAGCTTTTCAATCTTCCCTTTGACTGCATGAACGTGTTTTGAATTCATCGGGTACGGTCGCTGCTTGATCGGCGTTGCGTCTGGCGTCATGGGTATATTATGAGTCACTACACTCAGATCTACCCCCTTAAGCTCTTTTAAGGACCAAGCGAACGTATCTATATACTCTCACAAGAGAGCAACAAGATTCGTCTCCTCTTCCTCAATCAAGTCATCAGCAATAAAGACCGGTCGGGGTGTCTCCCCTTCCTATGCTAGGCTCACCTCCTTGACCTTGGCTAGTCCCTCGATGGGTTCACTTGTTTGCCCTTGGCGTTTGGCACCCAATAGGATTACTACCCTGTCACCCTTCTTGAATTTTGTAAATCTCTTCCAGAGATCCTGCGACTTTCTTTGCTCTTCCATTTGCATGTCCCTAGGCTGATTTGCCCTTTCTTCCTTCAACCGTCTGTGCTCCTATGTGTTCCAACCAAGTGCGGTCACAATCTATGCGCACGACCCCTCGCTCTATCTTAAAGATACTCTTTTTCTGTGGCTTGGAGTCTGCTCGTATATGTTATATTTCTCTTCCCTCAGTGTCGTATGCCACCGTGTCTATCTCACCCTCACTTTCTTCACTAAAAGAACGGCAGTCTTCGAACTTGTCATTAGAGTCATCTTCGTCCGACTACTCATCGTCTCCTAGGTTTTGGTATATCTCTTGTCTCTAATCAGGGACTAGGGCCCAATTGTACATGAGTTTTAAGTCATGCACCATGGTCCATTGCCACCTTGGTTTGTCTAACAGATCTTGGAGTGGCTTGAAGTTTGTTGCTGGATTGCCAGCTAGCTTGCCAGTCAAATATTCTAGAATCTCTTGGAGTTCCCTCTTGTTATTTGGCACTTGGAATGTGATAGGTTCAAGTCGCCCAGGAAGGGTTCCTGCCATCATGCAGACTAGTACGGAGGGTGTGTCTTTTGACTTGCCAACTATCTTGATGGCTTGCTCATATGCCTCATGATCCGAGGATGGCAAGTCAATCATAGCAAGGACATGCACCAGTCTCGCTCATCCTCGGGGCATGGGATATACTTGGTCAAGGGCCCATAGGACTTCTTGACTTGAGTGTTACCTTTAAGCATCGTGGAGATGGCATCCAGGTCAACTAGTGAGGTCTTCCAAGTATCCATCTCTACCCTCACAATTTTCGGGAAGATTAAGCCATTACCCCAATCTTCGATGAATTTGGCATTGCGCATCCAGGGTCGGCCTAATAGGATATCGTAGTCCACTCCCTTCATGACTATAAAGTCAACCAAGAACTAGACACCTATAATTTTCACCGGCCAGTTTTTAAGTACCCTGAATGGTTTCACTCTCATACCATTTGCTAATGTGACATTGAACTTGGCAGTCTCGACAGGCGGCTTTTCCCAAGTCTGAAGCACTATGTGGCTTAGTACACTAACCCTCACTCATGTGTCTACAATCCCCTCTCTCATTGTGTTGCCTAGGGCTAAGACAGGTAAGACCGCATGCATCTCAGTGCCTTCCTAGAAAGCATTAACATGAAAGGACTTAGGCAGAGAGTGCAGCGTCAGACTCGGTATTTGTGTCTCTGCATCATGGCCATGCAGGTCTACAGCAGCTTGCTCTCGTGATCCTCCAACCCACTGGTTTAGGTCTTGCCATAGGGTGGAATGCTGCCTAAGCAGGTCTCCTAGGCTCAGCGTCACAGGGGTGGTCACTAGCATGGTAAGGAGGTCGTTGGCTGCTCGCTTTTCTCCTATTCTGGATTGTCCTGGTCAATGGCCGTGATAGATTTCCTGGCCTGTAGCATCAAGGCTTTACCTAAGCGGTACCGCTTGCAGCGCAGTCGCATCTCTCGATTTTGGTCGAGGGGGCGAGACTGGTGTGCTTATGCTGGAGAGATCTTCGACCTCGTCCTCTAGGATGGGCTCAGCATCTTTTAGGTGCTCTTGGGCCTCTTTTACCAATTCCTTCACTTTCTCGATAGCCTCTAGTTGGCGCTTCAGATGCGGGTATTCCCCTAACTTAGGACTTCCCTTTTCGGCCGTCTTAGGAACTGAGGTTTCTGCCTCTGCATCAGTGACCTTCTTTCTAGCAGGCAGAGTCGTGGCACTCTCAGTTTTCAGCGTAATCTTAGCTTTGGGTTTCTTCTTTCTCTGTCTATGGCTCTTCTTTTCGATCGAGTTTGCATTGAGGTGGTAGGACCTGGCAATGATATGCCGGCATGCTTCGTGTGTGCTCGGGTCATGACACTCAATGGGATAGGTGTGGCCTCCCCATCAAGGTTCTCGATGCCGAACAGCCCCAATGGAACACATGGCATGTTGGCTGAACTTGAGGATGGTTTTCGCTTGGGACAGCCAATGAAGAGATGATTGATTCTGCACTCAGGGCACCTTAGGTCTGCCTTGTCTCTATTTGGTTGCTCCCTTTCAGGACAACGTGATGAGATGTGCCCTGGATGACTGCAAGTCCAACATATGATTGGATCTTGCGTATGCCGTCCTATGCCTCTACCTCGACCTCCTCCTAATGCCATCACCAGTACTGGTTGATAGTCCATAAGGACTGCGTTGCCCTCATCGTCGTGCGAGATGTATGGGTATACGTAAGTCTCTTCCTCATTTGGCTCCTCCACGTAGTGGACTGGAGCGTCACTCGGTAGATGGGTCATGTAGGGACCAAGTGATCTAGGTATGCCTGTAGGGTTTATGTCCATTCTAGGAATAGTCAGTTTAACATCGTTAGGCCTAGGAAGGGCCAATGGGGCTCTTGGGATCTACTCACTAGATATGGTTGGCCATATGGTTGTGAGTATGGAAGTCTTCTCAATAATCTGCAATGCGCGAGGTCGTGACCGAATCTACCACAATTAGCGCAAGGTCATGACCTAGGGTCTTGACACTCGACGGCAAGTGATTTCTGCCACAGTACATGCATTGGACATGTGGGCCCGTTGGTCCTCTCAACATATGCTACAGTTTGGATATCTCCATTTTTGCCTTAGCCAAGTCTTGGTTTGTCTCAATGGCTTTCCCTTTGTCCTGGGCTATTGGACATGGTCATTCACTAGAGGCTGACACTCTCTCTGAACTCCATGAGTTGATCTCTTCTAAATTTGAGCTCTTGGATCTCCACTCTTTCAGCTGGTCGTCTACTCGAATGGCCTCTTCAAACACCCTAGCTAGTGAGTCTCGCTGCAAGCTCAAGTTGCCTGCCAAGGCCTTATACAGCTCCTCATTCTGTATTCCACCAATAAACACGGTGGACACCCCTCTTTCGGTACCAAGTCCTACCTTTGTTGCCTAAGCAAAGCCCAAATGCTTGAGAGCGTTGAGTCAAATTGGTGAGGCCTTGGCCTCGCAGACTTGCTCGAATTACTCTACAAAGTTGTATGGATCATCATGGGGTTGGTATTTGTCGAGTTGCTTTGCAGTATTTAGGATTTTAGACCTTCCCTTAGAGCCTTGGTTTGCTCCTAATCCTACTAGTAATGATGTCGCTAGAGCTGCAGCACTCTGCTCCGCTGTTGTGTTGTCGAGCAGTCGCTTCACGAGAAGCTCACTCAATGTCAAGTCTCCTTCCAGGGCTCTCTCATGATCAGTCTGATTCCCACCTGCTAGGTTCAGCACCCGCTGTACCTCGCGCAATTCTGTGTTCTGCCTTAAGCTCCTAGCATGCTGGTCTTGGTTGTGTTTCACTATGCCTTGCAGCGCCTTGTGGGCTAGCTTCTGTTCCTCTTCCAAGTCTGTTATGATGGCCTCTGTTGTTCTACCGTGGTGCTCATACCAAGCATGCACATCGTAGCTACTCACTAACTGTTGAATTGCCTCTAGAAAAACTCCTAAGTCGAGTTTCTCGTTCGGCCTGCAATCTGAGCTTTCCTCTGTTATGATCACATTGTCGTGCTCCACCAAACTGTGGATCAGGTTGAGCAAGTTGGTCAGATCCACTTCTCTAGCGTTGCTTGCTTGGTCCTACTCTATGCTTTGGTCGTCCATCTATGTCTTGGGATCTTCTCCTAGTGGTGGGTTCCTTGAGGTATTTATCTGAGTGAGTTCCTTGACTTATTGCATCCAATCCTCAATTTATCTCTACTCACTGTGTGTGTGTGTTCTTTCCTGTGCACTTGTGCTCAATCAGGCTTTCAATTGTCCTTAAGTGTACTTCAAGTGTGAAAATTCAGGATGAGTGCGAAAAACAAGTATCTAAGCGGCTTATGCACTCTCGCTTTGTTTTAGGTCTGATAGGCTTGTTGACCCACTTTTGGCCATCTTGTTAGGTTTTAGGGTTTCTCGCTGCATTGTCTTACCCGTTTTAGGTTTGTTCAGGGTCTTTGGCTCAGCTGGCTGTCGTTAGGACTCTAGGTCTAGCGTACTCGAGCTGCTAAGTGGCTATGTCCTACTAATTTGCCTATTCCCTGTGCCAAAATCGAGTTTTGCGCATCGAGAGGACTCATGAAGGTTTACGCGGCCAAACTCTAGCGGGTCTGGTCTAATTTCCTGAAAATTTGGAAAAATCCTAACTCAGCCCAATTCGTCCAAATTGCAAGGGCCGACTGATGGATTCGGACGGGCCGAGGGCCAAATGGAAATTGTGGGCCAAGTGTGTTGCTCAAATAGGCGAAGTTGTCGTGGCCAAGGGCCAAATGGAAAGCTCGGACAGGGTGATTCAGATGGGCCGAATTGGATAGTAGTCGCCCAATTAGTCATTTTGGGTTCCTAAATCTGCACCAAATGGACTTCTTGATCTCACACTTCATTCTCCACCACATAGCATACAAAACAAGCCACTTAAGTGACTACTAGTCACTACTCAAAGCCGCATGGTTATTAACTCCCAAGACTTCACTTGACTAACTCCTATTATTAAGACAATGAGCAAGATAGAAAAATTCCGCCAAGTAAGAAGTCAATCACTTACCATTTTGTAGATAAAACATGAACTCTTCCACAAGACAAAGCATATCCCACTTTCACACACTATGTCAAAATTCCATGACAATCATTCAAATCATAGCAAGCCACGGTTGGTGGAGCTGCCATCATCACCAACACATTCAGATGTAGCATCACAATGGAGCCAAAGTGACTCGAAGCTAGAGTGGAGCCAAAGCATACCACAATCCACCATCTGTAAGGTACAATGCCAATCATTAGAATCATGCCCTCAATCACAGTTTTGGTGGTGAAACTATGATTGGGGCATATTTGATGTTGTTCTCATTTAAAAATCCTTATGGATCATACCTTGTATTTGAACATAAGCCTTCCGCAAACAACAATTATGAGTTATCATTTCATGGTTTGTAGATAAGTAGAATATGATACCCTCATAGTTTTTTTATGTAGATGTACTTTTCAAGGTTTACACATGAAAATTGGAGCTTGGCCCAAAAGGCAACTCTACCTCTATGTTGTAAATATGATTCTTCATTGGCACATGCTTGGATTAAAAAATCATTTCACACATTATGTTGATAGTCCACAGCCTTTTGTGGGTGGCATAAGCATGAATTCTCATATGCTTTGAGCTAATTTTCCATTGTCTAAGGAAGTCACACTCAATCACAGTTTTGACAGTGAAAGTGTGATTGGGGCTCATTGAGTGCCAAAGTGTCGTAGAAAGCTGTAGGGAAGTCAAGTGCCATAGCAGGTTGCAGTAAGCCAAGTGCCATAGCAATGGATATTGACTAGAAGTGCCAATGTGCAATGAATATTGACTAGATGCGGGCAGAAAGTGAGCTATAGATCAATTGCAACTTAGTTGGAATCCTATAGTGAGCTACTACTTGAGATCAGCCACAAACCACAAGGAGTCTGAGTGTTTACTATTGTTGGAGTTTGCCACCGTGAGTTGTCAGAGTACTACAAGGAGCCACCATGAGCTAGATTTCACTACCATGAGTTGCATGTAAGATATTATTAAACATTGAGAAGAAGCCCTCAATCATAGTTTTGATAGTGAAACCATGATTGAGGCTTCTTTTTAAAAATTTTACTACCATGAAGACCCCAAAAATGTGTTTCTTTGGTCTCAATGGCCAAAGCCTTAAACTCCTTCGAGAATCCCTCAAGCATATCCTTGTTTTTCATACAAGTACTTCTATGGGAACTCATGTTTGGGGATTTCTTGTCAGTAATCGCAACATAAGCACTTCCATGGGAGATAATAAACTTGGATATGGATCACAAAAAGAGTGAAAACTCGTTAGTTGTTGACTAGTTTATCAATGCAATAGAATCGATGTACTAGTTCTAGATTTCATTATGACAAAGTAGTGCACTAGCAACTTATGCTTGAACCATCATTGGAGCTTAAACTTGAACCCTAGTTGGAGCTAAGATCCAATCTTTTTGCAACATCCTAGGAGTGTACTTATAGATGACCATAAACAAGTCCAAATTGCTACCAATCAAAAAATAATGATGTATCAAATTCCACCTTCTAACCTTCCATTACAAGAGGTAAAGCACAATGCTTGTGCAGTTAGCGTCGCTTGGTGGTAGATAAGCATGTGGAATTTGATGCCCTTTTTGGGAGTCAAGGTCCACACTCTTACATTTTCACAAAGTTTGTGTGCTTTGTGTCTCATGATGGAAGATAGGAGTCTGAAATTCGACACTCTTGCTAGGAGCTTGACTCGAGTAAAATCTACTTAATGATGAGTCTGAACACTACAACTAGTCACCCGAGATAGATAGGTATTATTAAAATGAATATTTTTTATAATCTCTCAATCATAGTTTCACTACCAAAACTATGATTGAGTTTTTTGTTTTAATTCTTTTAGCTTTACATATCAGCCTCATTTTAGTACTCAACCAATTGATTCAATGCACTCTAACATAAGGTTGCACTTGTCCACTCATAAACCCACATTCAATGCATGACCCACTATAATAGTGACCACTGACTATGAGCAATAGTGAGTTGTTGTCTCTCTATAGATTTTTGACCCACAAATTGATGGACACCAAGTCAACTGTACTTTGTGTTAATGCTTGTACTTTTCATTGTTGACATTGCATGTGTGGTTCAATAGTTTTCTTAATGCAAGTATATTGAAACCTTTTTCTTTTGTATTTAGACATGGTGAAGCAAAGGGGTTCTTGAAGCTCTAGTTGGGGAAGGAAAAGAAAGAACCTTGTGGAGAGGAGTGCAAAGCAAGGTTATAGGGCTGACGTGGCACCAATTGAGATACAAGAAGGTACTCCCAACCCAAAAGAAAATGAGATGAGTGATTATCATGGCGGTAGCACTTCCAATGATGCAAGGAATAAAGAGCACGAAGTGCATCATTCCACATGTTATGGACAAACCATATGGTTTTTAAATCCTTGAAGCTTTGACAGTCAACTCAAACAAGTCCCCCCCCCCCAGTTCCCTTATGTCAATGCGTATGCAATTAAAGGGTAAGGGAACTTAAACAAGATTTGTTGGTGCCTAAGGTGTCATTTGAGAATGAGGGTTACATCCCCACCAAAGGCTCTTTCATCCTCTCAGTTGCCTTGTCGAATGGAACACAACAAGAGATGGATGACAAATTGTTTCCAAGTGGAACAGAAATTGTCAATTCATCAATGAGGAGTTTGAAAAGCTCCCCAAGATTACTCTGGAATTGCAGCTCTTAGACATGCTCACAAATACACAGATAGTCTACCATCTTCTCTAATGATCTTCCTCTCAATCAATTGCCTTGCTAACATTAGGAGATGCCCAATTTACATGCAACCGAGTTATGCATCAGCAAGTCGAAGAAGATATACTCAAGGATAGCATCAACTTCCATATCTATAGCATTGATCCTCCTCCGGTGTACTCATGAAGTTTTCACTAGGCTTGCTTTAGAGGTGCTACCTATATATTAATGACCTACTCTCTTACTCTTCAATAGAGAGATCTATCTTCCTTGCTAGCCACGAGGCAAAACAAAGCTTGCCACCCTTTGAATATATTGAGGTCAATATTTGATGTGAAGGGAAAATTGGTTATTGCTACTACAATTGTTGCTATTATATGATTGATCAACTGAGAGGATCATTGTTGTGAAGTGCATCCAAGATATTTAGGTCTCATCCCACAACCATATAATAGTTGAGGATTATTCACCATGTCAATTGGCACCAACTTGGCCAGCCTCCTCCCAACTTATTCTATCATTCATCTTCCAACTCCCCTCATCGATCTCATGGATTGCAAATGTTCATCAATCTATTCCTTCTTGATTCTTCTCCTTCCTCCTCCCCTAATGCCCCTCTTGATTCAGACAAAGCTCCTCAAACACCTACCTCTTCTCCCTAAGATCTCTCTGTCTCCCACTTTTTGGATGATTGGCTTTTTGAACTCCTCCAAACCTAGAGATCCTCATCTCCACCATCACCTTCAACCTCCTTGGCTTTTGTCTTCATGTGCAAGCATCTTAGATGCTATTTTTTGGCTTTTAAGATAAAGGCTTCCTAGCCCTTGTTTCTATATAAGATCAAGCAAGCTCATTTAGGCTACCACACATAAACATCGATACCCTATAGACCTATAAGACCCACACTAGTCTCCCACCACACACAATCTATAATTCAATTATAAGACACAAGTATTAAATACAAACAACCTCTCCTCTCTTTCCATAGTGTCTTTAGGGCTCTCCTATCCAATCTTTAGTTTCTTTCCTTAGTGTCTTATTCATCCTAGAATCAGTCTCTAAGTCTACTTTGGTCCTAAGTTAAAAAAACCCTCAACATGATTGTAGATCACATGTTCATGCCCATCATTTATTTGTGGCAGATCCTTCATTTGTCCCTACCACTTTTGCTTTTTCTGGTACCATGGACAAGCAACCACAATGAGTAACTTATAAGATAAAAGTTGTAAATTAACACTTTCAAGTGATGATTACCAAGTCCAAGTGGTGACAAACCACTTATGAGTGGTTGCTTTTCACTTACAAGCTGCCATCACTCACAAGTGATTACTTTTCACTTAGAGTGATTTTTCACCACTTGCAAGCACTACAAGGGAATGGGCAAATAGCAACACCCGTTTCCAACGTAAAATAGCAATGCACATTGTGACATAAATAGCAATGGTGTACTTTTAAAAAATCAAAAATCTAAGCATAGCATTTTAATAGATTGATTGCGAAAGAGAACAAAAGAGAGAGCGAGATAGCTCAAAGCTTTGAGAGAGGGAGGGAGAGAAAGAGAGAGGCATGCAAAGGAAAAGGGAGGGAAGCCACAAAGGTGAAGAAGAAGGAGAGAGGCACAAATGGTTTCATGTTCGAGTCTTTGAAGTAGGTACACTGTCTCTCCTTTCTTTGTTTTTCTATTTTCTTCTTTTCTCTCTTTATTTTTCTTTGTGGAGAGATGCATTGAGAGAGAGGGATGTTAGGGGTAAAAGCGCCTCTGCCTAGCCACCCGTGTATTACTACACTGACAATACCCGCACCTGCACACTGCAAGCAGTGGGTGCCCATCAATGTCACTTCATTCTTTATTCTTTCAATGACATTTGAATAAAGGGAAGGCCCATCACACATTGTGACTGTTGGAGCTCCCACATTGTGCGTCTCTCTCTCTCTCTTGCTCTTGCTCCTTCCACCATATCTCATCCTCCCACTCATGCTTCCACTTCAGGGCTCACCTTCCTTCAACCAGTATCAGAGCCTTCTTCTTCATGAGCTTTAGCTTGGTCCATCACACATTGTGACTATTGGAGCTCCCACATTGTGCGTCTCTCTCTCTCTTGCTCTTGCTCCTTCTACCATATCTCTTGCTCCCACTCGTGCTTCCACTTCAGGGCTCACCTTCCTTCAACCAGTATTAGAGCCTTCTTCTTCATGAGCTTTAGCTTGGTCCTCAACTTCCATTCAAATACCTTTAGCAATCATCTCTTTGTTGGCAGCCATAGCCACTCCGTTCAAGCTTCCTATCGGTTGCATTCTTCTTGGGCACTCTTTGATCCTTCTCGAGTAAGTTGGAGAAGCCCCCATAGCCCTCACCTTGTTGATGTAGCATCACATTGTGTGGAAGAGACCCTTTTTTAGCAGTAGCTCATGTTTTTCATCTCCTACAGCATATCTTCTTCATTGGGCAGCTATACAAGTACTTATACACTTGGTTTTGATGCTTGACATTGATCCTTCCACTCTTGGCATTCCATTTGAGCGCTAAGCTTCAGTTTTTTAGACTATCATAATAGTCCACAGATTGTTGTAAAACACGACAGCACTTATCTTTGATTTCTACACTCAGTGCCATTGGTTGGATGATGCCTGATTATGCCCGATTGATGCTTATATATTCGGGGATGCTATGTTATTGCTTGGAGTTGATTTTGGACTGATTTAACCAATTCATTTACTCTATTTTGGCTTAGGTTTGCTGGCTAGAAATATAGGGCAGCACTCTATTTGATGCTTCTATGGTCAGCTTTGTTGGTCTTATGATGCCCAGTTATGCTGAAGTGATGTCTACATGTATGGGAATGCTATGCCCATGTTATGCATTGGATTTGGAGCTGATTTTGGTACTAAAATAGCTTGGTTTGACAATGTATTCACTATTGTATACACTAGGGCTGAACCTCTTTTAACAGGGATTTTATGTGCCTATTGCTTCTGGCTATGATTCGGGTGTTCTATAGGGCTGAACCTCTTTTAACACAAGGATTTTACGTGCCTATTGCTTCTGCCTATGATTTGGGTGTTCTATAGGTTTGAACCTCTTTTAACATGGATTTTGTGTGCCTATTGCTTCTGGCTATGATTCAGGTGTTCTATATGCACTCCTCCTAATGTATACTATTGATGCTAGTACATTGGTATATCATATGCCCATGATTTGAGGTGGCTTTGAGATTCATTTGAGGACTAATTTACGCCATTTTGATAGTGAATTCATTGTTGTAGTAACTAGGGCTGAAGTGTATTTGGTTTGTGTATGCTCTACTTATTGGTCACGCGTGCTTCCTAGGTGACTCATATGACTATGCGGATGTATACGGAGGTTGGCACATGTCTTGTATTGCTCCAAAATGCCTTTGAGATTTGATCAAGCTCTTTCTTGGTTGGCATTTGATTGACATTGGTCTACAGTGGCATGCTTTGTGACAGTCATTATGCATATGATCTATGCTTGACCCTTCGGTGCATGCTTTGATACATATGTCATAAATGCATGCTCCTTACATTGTCTGTGTTTTATTGCCACTTGGAGATTCAATTGGGCATTCATTTTCATACTTTGGAGCTCTGGGATGCTTATTTGGGTTGTCAGAGATTTGAGATTGATTGTTACATGATGTACTGGATGTTATAGGTGATGCTTGATCGATCCCTTACTCTAGATGCTCCGTTGATATACGGTCTTGGCTCCATGATGCCTTATGCATTCACATGCTAGCTGAATGCTATCTCTGGATATTGCAAAGCTTATGGTTTATGCAGTTGAGCTTCTTGAGTAGATGAGACTAGGATCTCTTACATGTCTATGCTCTTGATAGATACTTGTCTGCATTATTGGATGCTTTTGGGGTGATTTGATCCATCTTCTCTTTGAAAATAAACCGATCTTTGTCAGGTATTTGGATGTTTGGCTCATGGTTCTTGGCTGCTACATTGTTTGTTACATGCCTACTTCATGCAAGATTTGATCTGGAAGTCATACTTTACTTTGGGTCACTGCTAGCTCATTGTTTGCTCTCTTTTTCTCACTGTTGTGTTTTATTACAGCAAGCTATTTTATGCGCACTGTGATGTATTTACTGAGCTTAATCATGTCATTTTGATGTACTTTTGATACGAGGTTTTGGTAGACAGTTGGCCATTTTAGTAATTTCTCTTATTTTCAGCTTGTTTTGATAGTGGTTTTGGCATATTTACTGCTAATTATAGCATGTTGTTTTCTGTATAGTCTACCTCTGTTTGACTTATTTGGTCATCTCAAAGATACGGCTTTGTAACATTGCCAAGTTGGATGGCACCAACTATAGCTACTAGAAGTTTCAAATATGGCAAGTCGTACAGAAATTGCAGATTAAGCCACTAAGAAACAAAGGTATTAAACCAAAGAATATGGATGATGATGACTGGGCTAATTTAGATGCACTATGGAAGTTCACTATCATTTTATCACTCTCTGAATAAGTCCACAATAATGTTGTTGAAGATGAAGATCAGAGTGCATGGAATCCATGGGAAAAGATTTAGGAACTTTATGCAAAGTAGAGCCTTGCTTCATAAATATATTGGCTTAGGCAGTTGATGGATCTCTGCATGAAGGAGGGGACCCCATTATCTGCTCACTTTAGCCAGTTTCATTCTATCATGAATAATCTGCTTCAACAGGTTATTGAGTTTCAAGATAATCGGCATCCTTTGTTTCTTCTTGGCACTTTACCTTAGTCTTGGGATGTATTTCGCACTGCGATCTATACCAATAAACTTGATGGGTTGAAATTGCAAGATATAGAGAGTGCTCTTTTGACTGAAGAAACCAATAGGAAAAACAATTATGCTTCTCACAGTTCACATGATTTATCCATTAGACATGGCAGAAGTGGTAAGAAAGATAATGATCGTCATGGGAAGGACTCTCAGAAGTCTCGGTCCAAGTCACACAGACGCAGCAAGTTCTATGGATGTAAGTCTGATCTTACATGCCATTATTATGGGAAAGCAGGACACATACATTCGCAGTGCCGTAAGATGCATGATGACAAGTGCAAAGAAAAGGGGAAAGAAAAAGCGTAGGAGAAATCTAATGATTGCAGCATTATACCTACAAAGTCTAGCAAAAAGATTGAGGAGATAAATGCCATGCAGCCTCAAGAGTCTAATGGTGACTACATCTTAGCAGTCTCTTCATGTGATGCCTCTTAGCTAATCGAGGTTCAATCTATGCATGCACGGTGTTGGCTCTTGGATTTGGGTGCATCTTTTCATGTGATCCCTTACCATGAGTGGTTTCATACCTATCGCAGTGTATCTGGTACTATGCACTTAGGTGATGATTGGTCTCTTGTTATTGTGCTCCTCCTGCATAGCTAGCTAGACAACTTGCACCAACAGCCAATCCTCATGGCCAGGATGTTAGACAAGATGTTAGACAGGCAACACAACCTTCATTGAGGCATTCTACTAGAGATAGACAACCTCCTGACCGTTATGAGCCCTCCATAAATTATGTCTTGGTTACAGATGTAGAAGAGCCTCTCACCTATGATAGCTATGTGCAAGGGTGACAGTCACTCCTGGGAGAGGGCTATGCACTACTGAGATTGACTCGTTACATAAAAATCATATGTGGGATTTAGTTTCCTTGCCTAGTGGCAAGCGAGCTTTGCCTTGCAAGTGGGTGTACAAGTTGAAAAGTACCCCTAAACACCCTAGGCCGGCATACAAGGCCAGATTAGTAGCGAAAGATTTTAAGCAAGAACATGGTGTCAACTTTGATGAGATCTTCTCTCTTATGGTTAATATGACCACCGTATGCTTAGTCTTGGCTTTGACTATAAATCTTGCCTTGGACTTATATCAGTTGGATGTCAAGACGGCTTTCTTACATGGGGACTTGCATGATGAGATATACATGGAGCAGCCTAAGGGCTTTGCAAAGCATGATAGGAAACACCTAGTGTGCAGATTGAGGAAGAGTCTTTATGGCTTGAAGCAAGCACCTAGGGAATGGTACCACAAATTTGATGCATTCATGCAGTCACAGGGCTATAGCCGTAGTGCTATGGATCCTTGCTTGTACACAAAGAAAGCCCGTGATGGTTCATTACTGATTTTGGTACTCTATGTGGATGACATGCTTTTAGCAAGGAAAGCTCATGATGAGCTAGATGCTCTTAAGGCTTAGCTCAAGAAGAGCTTTGAGATGAAAGATCTAGGATAGGCCTCTCATATACTTGGTATGCGCATTACGTGTGTGACAGGTCTCAAGGACTACTCTCTCTATCACATAAGGAGTATATCCATAAAGTCCTTGAGTGCTTCTGTATGTAAGATGTGAAGCCTATTGGCTATCCACTGCCTTCTCATGTGAAGGTATCACATGCTGATTGTTCACAAATAGATGAACAAAGGGTCAAGATGGCCAAGATTCTCTATGCATCTGCAGTGGGGGCAGTCTTATATATGCTATGATAGCCACCCATTGTCCTGATAATGCATTTGCAGTTGGTGTTGTGGCACATTATATGGCTACACCTGGCAAGAGGCATTAGGATACCGTGAAGGGTATCATGAGGCACCTAAAGGGCATTGTTGATATGTGCATATGTTATGGTAGCTAGGATATAGGAGTCATGGGATATACTGACTCCAACTATGCATAACATGCAGATAGTAGGAAGTCCACTTCTGGCTATGGGTTTACTTTTTCTGGAGGTGCCATTTCATGGATTTTTAGGGTGTAGAAATGCACGGCCCTTTCTACTACAAAGGCCAAGTATGTTGTAGCCACTGAGGCTTGCAAGGAGGCCATTTGGTTGGGTCATTTAGTTATTGACCTTGATATTGCAGATGCTATCCCTAAATGCATTCGGATTCTATGAGTGTTATCCAATTAGCCAAGAATCCAGTCTTCCATGCAAAGATGAAACATATTGAGGTGAGATATCACTTCATTTGTGAGGTCATTGAGGATAGGTATGTTGACCTTGTCAAGATCTCAACTGGCCAAAATCATGCAGACTTGCTCACAAAAGCCTCTCTACAAAGTGCTTTGCCTTCCCTAGGAGATTGATGGGCATTGGATGAGATGACATCTTTCCTCATCCTATTGTATCTATGTATATCTTATACTGTCTTTTCTTTTTTCTTTTCACTCCTCACTGAGGTAATTTCGGCTTAAGTGGGAGGTTGTTGGGGGTAAAGGTGCCTCTGCCTAGCCGCCGCCCGTGTATTACTACACTAACAATACCCACATGCTTGCACACTGCAGGCGATGAGTGCCCATCATTGTCACTTCATTCTTTATTATTTCAGTGACATTTGAATAAAGGAAAGGCTGATCACACATTGTGACTGTTGGAGTTTCCACATTATGTGTGTCTCTCTCTCTTGCTCTTGCTCCTTTCACTATAGCTCTTGCTACTGCTCATGCTTCCACTTCACGGCTCACCTCCCTTCAAGGGAGAGAGAGAAATAGAGAAAAGAAGGGAGGGAGAGAAACCAGAAAGAGGGAGAGAGAGGGGGCTTCATGAAAAATAGAGACAGGAAAGGAGAGAAAGAGAAAGAGGAGAGAAACAAAGAGGGAGAAAGAGGGGGCAAACAAACAAAGAGTGAGAGAGAAATACAAAAATGGAGAGTGAGGGAAAGAAGGAAGGGAGAGAGAGGAGAGATAAAAGTAGAGAGAGGGAGGGAGGGAAGAAAGGGAGGAGAGGGCGGGAGGAGAGTGAAAAGAAGAGAGAGGGAGAGAGAGATAAATAGAGAGATGGAGAAAAGCAGAAAAATAAAGAGAGGAAGAGAAAAGTACAAGAAGGGAGGGAGAGATAAGGACAGGAGAGAGAAATAGAAAGAGAGGAGAGAGAAAAAAACAAAGAGGGAGAGGGACATAGGAAAATAGAGAAGCAAGAGGGAGGGGGAGAGAAACGAAGAGGAAGGAGAGATAGAACTAGAGAGAGTGAGAGAGAAGGGAGGGAGGAGAGAGAAATAGAGAGGGGAGACAGAAAATTCACTACAAAGGAGGGAGAGAAAAATAGGAGGATGGAAGGACAGAGATAAATAGAAAGAGGGAGGGAGACAGATATAGAAAATCAGGGGGAGAGAGAGGAGAGAGAGAAATAGAGAGGGAGAGAGAAAAAGAAGTGAAGAAAAGAGGGGGAGAGGGAGAGAAAAATAGAGGAATAAAGAGAGAGAGGGAGAGAGAAAAAATAGAGAGGGATGGAGAAAGGAATCGAGGGAGGGGAGAAACAAATAGTGAGGGAGAGAAAGTGAGAGGGGGGTAGAAATAGAGAGAGAAGAGAGAAGATAGAGGGAGAGAGGGAGAGAAAAGAGAGATAGAGAGAAAAGCAAGAGAGGAAAAGAGAAAACAATAGAGAGAGGGTGGTCGAGAAGAGAGAGAGAGAGAGAGAGAGAGAGAGAGAGAGATATATATATATATATATATATATATATATATATATATATATATATATATATATATATATATGGAGGGAGGGAGGGAGGGAGGAAGCAAGGGAGCAATGGAGGGAGGGAGAGAGGGAGGAAGCGAGGGAGCAATGACTTAAGAGAGAGACATATATTGTCAGTCATAACATAGACAAAATGGACAATGATGATGATTGTGACATTCAAGATTGAGAGGCATATCCAAATCAACATATCCTATGTCCTTACACTCAATGCAAGCTAGCAAATTTGATGAAAACATTGCTTGTCTATGGACCATATGCGATGCTTCAACAAGTTTCAATCGAAAATCATTGACTAAGCAATCTTGGGCTTTGAATTAACAGTAAGAAAAGTGTGTACTAATCATGCTTTACATTCAAACTGTAATTGAGTTTTCTTGGACAATCTCCAACATAAATAAATGCCCAAACCTGGTATGAGTGGAAGGTGGTCCACAAGGAGTCGCTTCCAAGCTAAATGTGACGGTTCTCAGATTACTATGAATTGCCATATTGGACCCACTTACAAATAAACCATTTGTTGGATCCCATGCATATTTTCAAGAATGTGGGTAGCTTATTGTGGGACCATATCATTGGAAAGAGAGACACTATAGGGTCACAAATGGATTTGAAGGAGGTAGGCAAGATAGAGACGCTTTGGCCACAATTGAGTTCTGATGGTTGTATGTAACTCATCGTGCTCCTTGGGTCCTATCCACTACTCACATGGTTCAAAAAATTATCAAGTCTATCTGCAGACCGCAACCAGTATGATGTATTCTCTCAGGTCCGTTGTTTCTAAAGATAACCAACTAACATGACTAAATCGCATGATTGGCATAAGATATGCCAAGTTTGTCCTGGCCTTGATAGTAAATACAATCAATATTTCACTATTTTGTGTCAATTCAACATTTAAAATGCTTTAAATTTCTAGCAGTACTATCGAACGTGATTATAGGATGTCTCACTCCATAGATATATTTGATGATTTATAAGTTATCAACTTTAGTGCAATGGATCTCACAAAAGGGGAAGGAGATCAAGAAATTCTTCATTGAATCCGCATGGCAAGGAGTAGTGGAGATAGTCTGTCTCTTTTAGAAGTACCTACCCATGAGCATGCTCATGATACAAACTCACCTCCTAGTACATCACGTGGATGAACTGGAGATTGCAAAACCCATCCATACTCGATGAATGTTCTTCTTGGAGCACTTCATGAAAACCGTAAAGGGATTTGAGTAACAAGGTGCTCGTTCAGAGGACAACAAGGCTGAAGGTTGGCAAGTGTCAGAGGCATTTGTGCATATTTTAGAGTAGCTGTCAATAATAGATTTAAATAACAGTATGCTATGGATGTTAAAGGACAATGATAGACTTACAGGAGATGTGGTGGTTGAAAATGGGATAGAAAAGAGAATGGATGGTGCCATGAAGGAGAAAGTGAATCATTTTTGTATGTTGCGCTATGCATCCATGGAGGAGAATTGATTCACCATACGAGCAAGCTAAAAGGGAATGGGAGGAAATGCGATTAGAATTTTAGTATAGCACATGCCATTGAACCCTTCGATATCTTGAGGGCATGAAGGAGATGCTACAGTTCATGCCCATGAGGTGGTTGCACAATGCCTTCACGCAAAGGGGTAGAAGTCTTGAGAGAGGATTGGGAATTCTCGAGGGGATCTAGTCTAAAGGTGATCGCATGATTTCTTTGTCGTTGTATCTAGATTTTATATGAGACAACTGACCTAGCCATTTCGATGTATAGTACAAAATCTGTACCTCAAGTCACATGGGTGACAATATTGAGTTGAGTGCATCAACAAAACGTGCTCCATGACAACAGACTATGGTATCATGGTGAAGTTTGAGCAAGAGACTCAATGGTAGGCCACACATCTGAATACTGTAGTAGATGAGATGGAGTATTTTGGCAACATGTAAAGTGTTATTTTAGTAAATTACCTCTCCATGATTATATTCAATGTACAACGGTTTAAAGTAGTATTAGAAAGAGAAAGGGCAACTATTTGGCAAGGTCTGTTCAGATTCCTAGATGTAGATTCCAAGCAAAGATGGAATTGCTTCACAACACATTTGTCTTGCCAAGTCATTGTGAACAAGTACATGACCTTTTTTATTAATTTTTTCACAGTACAAAATATGCTTATTCATTCTTTGCAACATACTTATATGTGATTTGATGTATAGGTAATCTTCTGTCCAAACCCCTAATAATCTCGTTGGTGGTATGTTGTGCCATCAACACCTTGGAGCACTCAAGTGTATGATGAAAGTAATATTCCCAATGTGAAAGAGGAGAGTATGTAGGTAGAGGAGTCAATATTACGGGGGACAAAGAACAAGGAGGACTTGGAGCATGAGATTTTGTGGAGAGCTATGCATAGGCCTTCCAATGTACACCGAGCTATGCCAAGAGTTTGACATGATATCATAGGATCAGTCATATTTACGTATGCTTGTCAAATTTATTGATAATTCTCTTTTACTAGTGGTTTGGTATATGCTTTTTAACTAACATCCCTTTTTACAAAGTTATGTGCTTGAAGGACACAACAACTATGTGCATATGTTTTGGGAGTGTTATGGTAGCCAAGATACAAGAGTTGTGGGGTGCACTGACTCTGATTATGCAAGATATGCAAATAGTAGAAAGTCCATCTCTGGCTATGTCTTCACTTTTGCTAAAGGTGCTAAAAATGCACGGCCCTCTCTACTACCGAGGCCGAATATATTGTAGCTACTAAGGCTTGCAAGAAGGCTCTCTAGTTAGGCAGCGTCTGGTGGCAAACCTTGGTATTACTCATGTGGTCCCTACACTGCATTCAAATTTTATGAGTGTTATCCAATTAGCCAAGAATCTGATCTTCCATGTGAAGAAGAATGACATTGAGGTGCATTACCACTTCATTAAAGAGGTTGTTAAGGATAGGTCTATTGACCTTTTCAAGATCTCAACTGACCAAAATTTTGCAAATCTACTCATGAAAAGTCTCTCAGTTGAGCATTTTTCCTTCCTTAGGAAGATGGGCATTGGATGAGATAACATCTTTCCTCATCATGTTATACTTATAAACATTTGTACTTTGTCACTTTTTTCTTGTTCTCTCCTCACTAGGGGCATATTTGCCTTTGAGTGGAAGGTTGTTGGGGTAAAGGTGCCTGTGCCTAGCTACCCCATGTATTACTACATTCACAATACCCACACACCTATATACTACAAGTGATGAGCATCCATCACTGTCACTTCATTCTTTATTCTTTCAGCAACATTTGAATAAAGGAAAGACCGATCACACATTATGACCATTGGAGTTACCACATCTTGTGTGTGTCTCTCTCTTGCTCTTGCTCCTTCCACCATAGCTCTTGCTTCCACTCGTGTGCTTCCACTTTGGGCTTACTCCCTTCAATTTTGACTTGTGGTAGCTTTTGTCGACTATTCTAGGCACTACATAGGCTAGTATTAGCCTAAAAATAATTAATTTAACTTAATTTTTATACTTATTAATTGAATTAAATAACTCTTTTATACTAATTATTTTTAATATTGGATTTGATCATATGACCATTTTGGTGGCTCTTATGTCAAGATATGGGCTAGCTTTAGTCTTAATAGTAATTAAATAGCATTCCTTGTGCATTTCGCATGCAATGAATTCTAAGCCACTTAGTAGCTTTGCATTATCATGGAAGCTACTATTAAGTGGCTTTGAGGAAAAACAACTTCACTTTCCTCACTTCTTCCCCCGCACATTGTATTTTGTGCGTGTGTGTGTGTGTGTGTGTAGTATGATAGTGTATGCTATCATAACTGTGGGGATGAGGTGGGAGGCATCCATGGCGGTGGCTATATAGGTAGTGCTAGGCAAGGAGAGAGAGAGAGAGAGAGAGAGAGAGAGAGAGAGAGAGAGAGAGAGAGAGAGATTTAAATAGAATTTTAAAAATTTTAGAGAGAGACAAAGACATAGAGGAGAGAGAGAAGAAACTTAAAGATAATTAAAAATTTTACAGAGAAAGAGAGAGTTAAAAATTTTTGAGGGAGACAAAGGAGGCTCATGAGGGGAATTTGGATGGGAAGAGAGAGAGAATAAAAAATTCTCTCTCTCTCTCTCTCTCTCTCTCTCTCTCTCTCTCTCTCTCTCTCTCCCCCCTCGCCTAGCACTACCTATACAACCACCACCATGGATGCCTCCCACCTCACCCCCACAGTTATGATAGCATACACTATCATACTATACACACACACACAAAGAGAGAGAGAGAGAGAAGTAGTATCCTTAACTGACAAAAGCATTAAAGACATTTAAAGGGCAAATTTCAAAATTATATCTGGAAGTTTCCTCTAGGTTCAAGATGTAGTGGTGGTTTTCTTGTTTGTTGTTGTTGTTATTGTTATAGTAATGGTTTTTTTTTTGTTTTTTTGTTTATTGTTGTCTAGTTTTCTTATTTGTTGTTGTTGTAGTAGTAGTGGTAGTAATAGTAGTTTTTTTTTCTTTTCTTATTTGTTGTTGTTTTTGTAGTAGTAGTAGTAGTAGTAGTAGTAGTAGTAGTAGTAGTAGTAGTAGTAGTAGTAGTAGTAGTAGTAGTAGTAGTAGTAGTAGTAGTAGTAGTAGTAGTAGTAGTAGTAGTAGTAGTAGTAGTAGTAGTAGTAGTAGTAGTAGTAGTAGTAGTAGTAGTAGTAGTAGTAGTAGTAGTAGTAGTAGTAGTAGTAGTAGTAGTAGTAGTAGTAGTAGTAGTAGTAGTAGTAGTAGTAGTAGTAGTAGTAGTAGTAGTAGTAGTAGTAGTAGTAGTAGTAGTAGTAGTAGTAGTAGAGAGATATATATATTTTGTTAAAGAAAATGAGAGAGAGGGAGGAAGAGAAAAAAGAAGAAGGAACGAGAGAGAGGGAATAAACATACATCATAGTAAAGAAAGAGAAAAAGAGAGAGAGATGGAAGGAGATGAGATAATGAATGGATAAAAAACAAAGAGAGAGTGGTGCAACACCATGAGACGGGAAACACTCCAAAACATACGTTAATTTGTGGGTGGGTGGGTTGAGACTTTATATACATTAATTTTTGCTGAGTTACAAGAGAAGAAATCCATTCTCAAATAATTTAAGAAAGAAAAAAAGAATGATAACAAAAACAAATTGTTTGTCGTAACGTAGACAAAATGGAAAACGATGACGGTCTTGATGTTCAAGATCGCAAGGCGTATCTTAATCAGCGTGTCCCATGTCCTTGCTCTCAATGCAAGCTAACAATTCGACGAAAACGTCAATTAGGAAGCATCCATACCATTATATGATGGGTGCCGAGTATCTCGCCTGAAGACACTACTTGCACTCCTAAGTGTGCAAGCAAAATATGGGTGGAGCGATGCGAGTGTGACCGAGTTGATCAGGTACCTTGTATATACGCTTTGTTGATTTCTTTTTGGCACTATCATTAAAAACATTTGTGCTTTTTCAAGGTGTTTTATGTTTTTTTTCGGGTTACTGAAGTATCATATATTACTACTTGCAAATACCATGCCTGAGTCTCGTGATGATGCACGACATGTTTTACGAAAGCTTGGCATGGACTACAATAGCACCTATGCATGTATTAACGATTGCATACTGTTTCGAGGAGAATAGAGACTATGGAGACATGTCCAAAGTGTAGTTCTCACAGGTATTGACAAGACTTGCAAGGGCAAACCATCCCTCAAAAAGTTCTTAGACACTTTCCACTTATCCCCCACATAAACCATATGTTTCGTACGTCCGGCATGGCAAGCTTGACAACTGGCATGTGCAGAATAGGTCCACAGATGGAGTTCAACGAATATCAGCGGATTCATGCGCATGGAGCCACATTGACTCTACCTTCCCATGCTTTGCCCGAGAGCCAAGGAATCTTCGGCCCAATCTTGCAATGGATGGCATGAACCCATTCGGTTTGCGCTCAACTTCTTACAGTATGTGGCCTATAGTCCTTGTCAACTACAATATCACTCCATGGCTTTCTACGAAGAAATGATATCTCATCCTTAGCTTACTCATCCCCGGCCGCTACAAAGTCAAAAATATAGACGTGTATCTTCATCCATTAGTCGATGAGCTTAAGATTTTGTGGGAGGAGGGGGTCACCGTGCAAGATATGGGCAAGCACGATGGTCGACGGTCTGTCAATATTCGAGCCATTTTCATGTGGACGATGCATGACTTTCTGGAATTCGGAGAGTGCTCAGGTAAATAGACTTCCGTTCTCGTTGGTAATATCTACCATATCTCATTCAAGTTTGTAGGTTACCTTAGGTTATCATACATATCCATTTTGCGGGCCACAGTTAGACTCCCGAAGGTCATGAACCATGAAGAATATGGTATATCAAGGACACGTTTCTTTCTTGCCAGAGGGTCATGAACTCATGGAAGGTTTTCTTGGACGACCTTCAAAATGTATGAATGCCCAAAGTTGGTACGAGCTGAAAATGGTCCACGCAAAGTCACATCCAAACGGGATACGATGGTTCTCAGTTTTCTATGAGTTGCCATATTGGACCCACTTACAGATCAACCACTTGTTGGATTCTATGCATATTTTCAAGAACGTGGGCAGCTTGCTATGGGACCACATCACAGTAAAGAGAGACACTATAGGGGCACGAATGGATTTGAAGGAGGTAGGCAAGATAGGGGTGCTTTGGCTGCAATCGAGTGCTGATGGTCACGTGCATCTACCTCGTGCTCCTTGGATTTTGTCCACTAAAGAAGAGTGCATTGTGAAGCAAATAGTCAAGTCTATCCGCACTCTAACGGGTATGATGAGTTCTCTCAGGTTTGCATTTTCTAAAGACGACCAATTATCAGGGCTAAAATCCCATGATTGGCATAAGATATGTCAAGTTTGTACTACGAATGGATTGTAAGTGGCCTATGCATTTTGCTATTTGAAGTGTAGTCATTGTTCATAATGCTTTCTCATTTGTGGCAGTTTGTACTACCGATCGTAATCGCAGGATGCCTTACTCTAGAAATACACGGGGCCATTTATAAGTTGTCAACTTTAGTGCAATGGATCTTACAGAAGGAGATTAAAACGTCGTCTATTGAATCCGTGAGGCGGGGAGCAGTGGAGACGGTCTGTCTCTTTGAGAAATACCTGCCTACTAGCATGCTCACGATACAAATCCACCTTCTTGTGCATCTTGTAGATGAAGTGGAGATTGCTAGACATGTCCATACGTGATGGATGTTCTTCTTGGAGCGCTTCATGAAAACCCTGAAATGCTTTGTGCAACAACGAGCTCGGCCAGAAGGTAGCATGGCTGAAGGTTGGTTGGTGTCTGAGGCGCTAATGCATATTTCACAATGGCTACCAATGGTGAATCCAGACAACAGTATACTATGGTCGCTAAAGGATGATGATAGACTAACCGGAGATGTGGTGGTTGGAAATGGGGTAGATAAAAAAATGAATGCTGCAATGGAGGAGAAAGTGAATCGCTTTTGTATGTTGCACTATGCCTTTATGGAGACGTGGCTCGCTAGGTACCAACAAGCTAGGCAAGATCGAGAGGAAGCGCGATCTGAATTTCGATGTAGTATGCGCCATCGACCGATTCGATATCCTGAGGGCATGGAGGAGATGCCGCGGTTTATGTCAACACGATGGTTGCATGGAGCTTTGACCGCATCATCTCACGAAGGGGCAGAGGTCTCAACCGAGGAGTGGAAATTCTCGAGGGGATGTAATCCAAAGGTGGTGACGTGTTTAGGATTTGTCGTATCTATATTTTATATGTGACAACTAATTGAGTGTTTCAATGTACAGTACAAAATATATAGCACAGCGTGGGCACGCGGATGGCATTTTCGTGTGGAGCGTATTGACAAAATGCACTCCACAATAGACTATGGTATCATGGCAAGGTTCAAGCAAGAGAATCGACGACGAGCAACAGATCCAAACACAGTTATAGATGAGATGAAGTATTTTGGGAACTTGCAAAGTATTATTACGGTGGATTACTGTAGCATCTCCATGATACTATTTGATGTGCAGTGGTTCAAAGTGGTACTTGAAGGAGTTGGAGCAATAGTTCGACAAGGTCCATCTGGATTTCTCAAAATAGATTCCGAAAAAAAATGGACGGATTTGTACGACACCTTTGTGTTGCCGACCCATTGTGAACAGGTGCATGAACTCATTTGTTTGTTAATTGTATTACGACATGGTACATGTCACAATAGTTAAATCTCTCTTGTACGTGTTTTTGAACAAGTAATTTTCTATCCAAACCCCCGATAACCTCGATGGTGGTATGTTATATCTTCAGCTCCCCGAAGTGCGAGAGTATATGATCAAAGCGATGTTCCGAGCATAGATGAGGACAATATGCAAATAGAGGGGTCAATATTGCAAGGGGTGGAGGCCACCGAAAGCTTGGAGCATGTAGAGGAGCCAGCATCGGGTAACAATGATGGAAATACAGGAGTCCAAGAATTCTTTGAGAATGAGGTGGACTCATCCTTTTGTGGTGACATGTCTATCGACCTTCCAATTTATGCCAAGTTGTGTCAGGAGATTGACATGGGACCATAGGATACTTCATACTTGGAGCATCCTCTTGCTCAATTTGTTGACTAATCGCTTATAAGGGTACATAAGATATGCATTTTAAGTAAGATCATTTTTTTAAGATTTATATTTCCGTGCTTTGTATGATTTAAATTGATTATGCTAATATCATTTTTTATATGTGCAGGTGACCTTTGTGGATACTTAGATCATCAAGATGAGTCGAGGGATGAGCGATGAGGAGTTGTAGGATATCTTCACGCGCATGTCTCCAGATCAGATGGTGAGATTCAGAGACATACCAGACCAGGAGCTGTCTCGGACATCGTTAGGCCGCTCTATTAGATCTACTTCGGCGCGATCAGATGCTTCAGCTTTGAGCAGATGAGGTCGACGCTCCAGACTTGGGCCAAACGGAGGGAGTGCTTTAGGGTCAGGGGGATGCTACAGAGATACGGATGCAGTGAGCCCGCGGTCGGCTCGGGATATAGGTGCTACTCCCCGCTCTCGTGGTGGTTCCAGAGAGTGTGGCTCAGGTGCTTGTTGTAGAGGCACGAACGCAGTATCTCCGTCTCGTCGTTCTGCTAGAGTTGCATCACCTCCAGGATTTGTCACACCTGTGGGGACGTCTACTCCAGTTACTCCGGCTTTTGCTCAGCCGTCCGCAAGTGGCACCCCTATGGGTGCTACTCCGATAGATACTACCTCGATCAGTACACTAGATGTACAAGGGTCTCCTGGATATGCCTAGGAGCGTGGTCGCAGGTGGGAGAGGATCCATCTTAGGCATACCCCAGAGGGGTATGCCTATCTTGTAGATGATAGGTCAGGAGCCATCATCATGAATGATGTGAGGGGAGGAGGGTGATGGCTCGCATGAGAGAGTTGTACCGACAAGTTTTTTAGCACAACATCTTGGATCATTGGAAAAACATACTGGAGGGAAGCAATGACTACATAGTAGCATCCTTGCATGAGGAGTTTCATGTACCAGCCACATCAGATAGGTTTTCTACGGGCTGAATGATGGAGTGCATGCGTGCATATATGCCACACAGACGATCGGATGCACGCAAGTCACTCAAGAGTGGGGCTGCAAAGCCCGAGTGGCTAGACGTGGAAGACTAGCACCGAATGAGAGAGGAGGCTATAGATTCTCTAGGATGTTGGAGTCATTAGCGCGAGGCGGTGAGGGCACGACTAGAGGCCGGAATGGTCCATCATCTTGGGAGTGGCGGCCACAGGACATATCTGGAGGACTTTGTAAGTTTTTCTTTTGTTTTGCTTGCTTATTTTTTCGCAATATCCTTTGTACTGACAATCATATTTCTAACAGTTAGTATTTTGTTTCCTTTATAGCACTCCATTACAAATCGCGATCCGACCGGCCTTGAGACTCGATATGCAGAGAGGCGCGGTCTCACTGCATTGATCGACCGATTGTATGGATGCGACGGCCCTATAAGTCACTCATCTTTATTGTCCATAGTTATCATGTTTAATTAGAATGCATTATTGTATGGTGGACTAATGTGTAGTTGTTTCTTTTTTTTGCAGAGTCCGTTCGATGCTCCTTTGCGGGGCAGGACGAGCTTTCGGATGGCGAGGATCTATAACTCGCTCTTGGATCCCTAGAGCTCACACACCCTTCTTTTTTGGTCACCTGATCTGTGTAGACATTTTCTATGTAGTAGTAATATCTTGCCATGATTGTATTAGTTGCTTTCATTATGCGATCATGTATTTATTTCATGTATCAATGTTATGATTTAAGTACACTTTGTCTTTATTTACACGAGCATTGTACACAGTGTAGAAACTATTTTGTATAGCCCAAATAAAGCACATTTACCCTGCCACATATTTTTTTTTTCCATGTTACCATCGCTATTAGCATCACAAATTTCCCTGCACGTGCCGTTATTGGTGTCATTATTAGCATCGCAAAGCATCCTTATCAGCATCACTATTTGCGTCCTTATCAACGTCACTATTTGCGTCGGTATTAGCATCACAAATGCAAGTTGATACTGATGCAAATAGCGACGCTGATAATGACACTAATACCGATTGTTCTATGGTATTGCCAATAACGACGCTTTTTACGACGACGGAAAAAATCTTCTTTATTTACATTTTCATTGCTTTTAATGTCAGTATAAGGCCTATATCTTGTAGTGAGTCCCTTTCCGCCTCAAGGTCCGAGACAAATTGGATATATCTAATTTCATAGTCTACAATAGTGAATGCATGCATCAGTTCGTTGGTGAGTACGACGCAGAACTTGCAAGCAGATGAATTGACAGATATAGAAAGAGGAGATCAAGACGTCAAGCCGATGTAAATGGAGACGAGGATGCGCCTTCTTTCATGGATTGGATATACACCCGTATGCAATGGGCGATTAGAAATCATGACCGTATCTCAAATGAATAGAGAGAGTTTACGATTGGGTGTGAAAGATAGGCAGCCTTTTTTAATTTTAAAAAAAAAGTTTTGAGAACTTTGGACTAAACAAGTGGATTTTATATTAGTTACTTTTTAAGGGTTTATTTGTTGGTTCAGGATCGCATGTATATAAACATATGGGCTTATGGAACAACATCTAAGGGTGAAGAATATTGATGACTTACATCTCACTCAAGATTCCTGCACTGTTGCCTCTTTCAAGCAAGTATCACACGCAAGTTCAAGAGACACAAATCTTGTCAACAGTGAACTTGGCTACGTGGGAACCATAGTAGGCATTTATGAAGTATTGTATCGTATTGTATCTTCAAGCAGGTAAATAAAAATGCTCTCTTGAATTGTGTAATTGTGACATCTAGACTTCTTGAATTCATACATAATTCTAAAGCTTCAATTCACATGTTTTAATAGGTGGTTTTGAAGGTGGATTGGTTTCAAGCAGAGTACAAAGGTAGTAATGTCACAAAGAGACAAGAGCCATCCGGATTTTGGTCTGCCGTCGATGCCTCCAAGTTAATACGGGCTTCAAAGGAGCCATACATTTTGCCAGATCATGTTGAACATGCATTCTTCTGTAAGAATGCAGATGCTTATCCATGTGGCAAGTTGTGCATGTCCAGTCTAGAGGTCGACGGTTGTTTGATAGTGCTGACATAGTGGCTGATGATCGGGATGAATTGATTTCACCTTCCAATCAAAATGCATCAACGTCGGATAGTCATGGAATTCTTCTTTTCGATCACGGTGACCTTGTTGATGTTCAGAATGACAACGATCCACACTTCGATACTCCAAACACCAAAGAGGAGAAAATAATGGACGTCCAGCTTGTGGTGGAAATGAACATCAATATAGGTTTAACAACGGAGGAGATGGAAGAAGTCAACAAGGATAATGAAGATGAGATTCTATTGATAATCAATCTTGAATATTTCAATGAGGATTACTAGCATTAGCCAAAAAACCTACGAATCAACCAGTTTCGAGGGATGCTTATTATTTCCAACACTTGGTAATGTATCCAGCTCTTAATATTTCATTATGTGGTCATGGTTTTTTTCCCCATTGTATTCTTACTAACAAGGGAGGGTGGGCGGGGAGTCTCGTGGTGATAGCCGCATATGGCTAGTGTTGGGGTTCAATTCCCCTCAAACTCTCTCATATGGGATAAGCTTAATGCCCATATCTGTTCCTTTCTCTTTCTGTCATGTACTATAGCCATGATTGCCCACATAGAGCACTTGACGGTGGCTAGGGAGATATGGCTAGAGTTGGACCAAATGTACAACAGGATGACCGTCATGAAGAGGGTTTTGTTGGAGGTTCAAATGCGGACTTTGAGTCCGAATAAGTCATCTTCAATGCGGGAGCACGTCAACAAGTTGAGGCACCTCTAGATGCAAGTGGAGAATGCAGGGAAGGTGATCACTTTTGAAGACATGGCAATAACATTGCTGTCCCAGTTACCACCGCGGTTCGATGCATTTTATTCCGCCTTGATTGCTTCAGGATGGACGACACATGACTTCTTCGACAGATGGTGTTTCCCATTTGCGACCTACACGTGGGTAGATTCTCACTGGAGATAGCTCTTCAGTGTTTATTGAGGGATGAGGTGAAATGCCACCGGGAGGCCATACCCCACCACTTCAGCCTCTTCATGCTAGATAGGCCCATGCCGAATATCTTAGGATGACCACACTCCATTAAACTTTTGGTCTCATAGGCCAACTTGGCCTTTTGTAGATGTTAATATAACTTTATTTCTTCTTTCTTTCTTTTACACACACACACACACACACACACACATTCATATCAAAGCTTCTCACCGTGCATGGTCGCGTCGATGGCCCATAAGAGTAGACATCGCCCCGCAAAGTCATTTATGGCTCCATCATGTCCTATACTCCGTCTATAGTATGCTGATGACATATTTCTTGTCATCCTCGCACTGATCACTGCATTGAAAAATAAGGCACATTAGTATTTTTAAATACACACGTTATCATTTTTATGTTAATTAATACTCACACCCACAGAATGTGGATGCGTGGCATACCGAAGTAGCATAGCTCTCCCATCTGACATTGAAAGGCAATGTCTGCTCCTGAGTAGTCAATGGAACCGTCGGGCGCACTGTAGCAGGTAACACCTAGGGTGCCAATGTATAAGGACGCAGTGGGACTCTAGCTGTGGATAGCGGTGGTTGAGACTATTGGGCTCCGTCGTTGCTTGCCAAGCGATCAGGCGGGGTGTGCTGCTCTGTCGACACCTACATGCAATAGCAAAATAAGACAGTGAATTCCTAATTATTGAAAAGCACACTTAACTTGATGTGTTGTCGTTGTAAAGGATATACATCTGTGTCTGCTAAGTAATAGGAGGTGCATCAGGAGGTACGAGACAGCTCGATGGTTTTGGCAAAGGTATAAGAGACCTAATGTATACACTGACATCAAGGAGACATTAAGATTTTTAGATTATTATTTTTATTGTTTGAGATGCTTTCTATTTTATCGTTTGAGATGCTTACCGATACGCTCTAGCGATACCTCCAGCTGAAGAGGTGCCTCCTCCCATAGGTGGCTGAGACGATGTGCCCTCCCCAGGCTGCACAAGCCGCAATGTACTTCCTAGTAACTCAATCACAATGTCCAATGCTCCATCGGACAACTCCTCGTAGTCCACCATGGCCGCGTGTAGATCATCATGTGACAGTCCATTATCTCATAGCATGGTCTTTATGGTCACCAGCCTCGCTCTATGGCCACGGTTACTCATAGTGCCTGCATATTAAAACAACCATTAATAAAAAATAAAATACATTGCTCTCTTACATTGAAATTAATAAAATACTATGCGATAGCATGCTGGATACTATAGGGCAACACTTGTATTTAGTGCTTATTGCTCATCTAATATGCTTATGTGATACTGATTTGATACTAACATATTGATAAGTGTTTGGTCCTTACTTGGAGTTGCTTTCTAAGCTATGTTGCTCACTTATTTATCCGCGCAAGTATATGCCTATGGCTACTTGATGCTTCTCGAGCACTTTGGATGCTACATTGGTATTTAATGTATAAAGCACTTAATTGTATTTTTATTGTATACAGTTTGGAGAGCAAAGGCTAATGTTTGTACAATCCTTGTACTCGAAATATTTATATCAACGGAGATGCCATTTTTGCTAAAAATGTTGCTTGTTCTCAGGATCAGTTTGAGATACTAGCCACTTATGAGTCTAATGATGTCTTTGAGGGTCTTTTGCCACTTGTATTGAGATCCGAGCCTGTTGTAAATGCAAAAATAGATGTATTACAGCAAGCTTACCTGCCCCAGATCAGCCCTTGGTTGATCATGTTTTGCCTCCAGCAATGGACTGAGGTAGAAAGGGATGCTATAAATGCAACAAAACAGTATTGAGATGGTTGTTACTGACTAGCAAGAAGGCTATTGGCACTAAATGAGTTTTTAAACTCAAGCGCAAGGCTGGTGGTTTAATTGATAGGTCCTATGCACTTGATCTTTAAAACTCTACCTTCCTGATCTTGAAAACTCTACCTTTCTCATCACTATGCTTGCAAAAGAGACTGACTTGATATATTGAGAAACCTTCCCTTTTTGCATTAAAATAGCTCCAATAGCATTTGTCCCCATTGCAAGATTCACTTACAAGCATTTCTTCCAATTTTGAGTTTGAAATTTATTCAAGTTTCCCAATACCTCTTTTACCCAGGGAAACACCTCACACTCCATCCACACAAATGCCCAAGTTTGAAATCAATTTCAATTGTTGATGCCTCTTCCTCATCCATTTCATCTAAAACAAAATTTTAGCTTTTATTTTCTTCCTCCTCTTCCCTTTCATCCTCCATTGGTTTATGTACATCCGACAAAGCAAACAAAAAATAGATGAGAGTAATGAAGGCAATAACCTGAAGGACATCGAAGAATAAAACTAGAGGGGGTGATTGGTCTAATCAAGAGTAGTCTCTACGCCTTTTGCTCATCATGCTTACCTAGTGGATCTTCATTGCTTCGGGTATCTCCCTTCATTGCTCTCCCTTCGATTAATGAAAAGCGTGCACTGTGAAGAGAAACATCGGGCTCCCTTTGATTAAATATGAAAAGCGTGCACTGTGAAGAGAAACCCTGGGTTTGTGCTTTTTCAAAATAATACTTTGTCACTTAAGTGATGAATTGCACTTTGCCAACGTTGCTCAGGCCGTCACTTCTCGAAGTCGCTTAAGCGACGTCTACAACAGCGGTTTCTAAGTGACGTATGTCATTGCTTAAATGATGTGCAAATTTAAAAATTTTCCCTATGTTGCTTAAAAGATAGTTACGTCGCTTAAGTGACGAAACCCGTCATCGCTTAAGTGACACACAATTATTTTACTCCCTCGCTTAGCGCCCCCGTGGCTAGTAGTGTATGTCACAATAACATAATCCATTGAGGGCTCAAACTGTGCAGACTATTGTCTATCTCTAGTACACCCAAGCTGTAGGGCTTGTATATCCTATGGAGTATCAGGGACCTGGGAGACTCAAGCATCAGCCACTACTGTAGGTTATGTAGTTGACTATACAGTAGCAGGAAACTCCTCCTGAAATATCATTTTGCATACCTCAACGATGTGCTCATGATGCTTATGCATTTTCTCTTCATGAAAGATAACATTGAGCATGTGGATCCAATAAGCGATAGCCCAACTCACTTGCATCACCATAACTAAGAAAGATACATTTTCTAGACTTAGGATCTAGCCTATTATGCTTGTCCTTGGGAACACGGTAGAAAGCCTCGTAACGAAAGACATGCAAATGAGCATATGAGAGGGAGGTTTTCCAAACCATACTAGTAATCTTCCACGAGGAATCACTTAAAGAAACTACATAACTTGCATCATCCAAAGTGCCACAAAGATAAGGTTCTTCATGAGAGGTAATACATGATGTATATCACGAAGAGTAAACATGCAACCTGAACCACAGACATCACCAATGCCAAGTCATTACCCAAACGAATAGATCAAATCATACTGCGATAGGAGTGAAAATACTCTCTATGAGGAGTCACATGGAAGGAAGCCCTTGAATCTATCAAACCAACACTAAGTATACCCTGATAAAGCATCAATTAGCTGCTGTGAAGTATCAAGAGAAGAAGCTTCAAGTATAAAATCATAATCATAATTAGTTTGCACCACATTAATCCCTTCAATCTTAACAACTAACTTGCTAGAGACAATGTTGTGATTATAATTTTCATCATGTACTTTACCCTTGCACTTTTTCTTGTGCTTGTCTTTACGCATATAATGTGGCTAAATATGTCCTACTTTCCCATAGTAATGACAAGTCAATGAGGACTAACTACCATGGGACTTACTACAAAACAACTGTCCATGTGACTGAGAGCGAGATTGTTGAGAGTCTCTCCCACAACACATATTACTGATCCTATCATTATTGCCTCTAACTGTCAAAGCATGAGAGGTGCAGGAAGCATTGACATTCTTTCTATTAACCTCTTTAGTCAAGAGTGCACCCTCACATTCTTTCTATTAACCTCTTTAGTCAAGAGTGCACCCTCTACAACCAGCAACTATACCCTATTAGTAGTAGGCATGTTGGCACATATAGTAGTACGAAATATATCCCATGACTCAAGCAATGCAACTAAGAGGAATAAGAGAAGAAGAGTACCCTTGAATTCAATCCCCTGCGAAGACAAATGATTGGAATGAAACTCATTTAAGTGAGTTGACATAGAAGTGCCCTCCTTCGGGTGAAGGTCCATGAGTTGCTTCAACCAATTCATTTGAGAAGTGGGGCTTTGCTTGGTCATAGATGTTGCAAATATTTTTACAAAAGTCCCATGCAAATTGCCCATCGGAGACAATATTATAGAACACCTGCTTAGAGAGGGACAATATGATGGTGGACTTACATAGCTCATCTAATTTAGCCTAATCCTCTGCATCAATAAGTTGGGCTTGATACCCTTATATTTCAAAGGCCTAACCTGCATTTTTTACACTAAAACTTGCAAGATCTGGGCCTTTTATAGCTGTAATTGGCATCGTCCAACTTGTGAATATTAAAGATAGCACTATCACTCGAGCCACTAGCCATAGTGAAGGCAAATAAGCACACAAACTATCAAAGTAGGCTGTTGTAATTATTGCAAATAGCCCTAAAACCACTGCTCAATCAAGCCCAAAGCAAGAGGAACTACTAAACCAAGATGTTATCCACAAGGTATGACCAAAATAGAGTCAAAGAGAAGTGATTGCCCTCATTATATGATGCATAGTTTGCAATTATAGCTTGCTATACATAAAGTATAACAATAAGAAAACCAAGCCAAAAGTGAGCTATCACTTATACATGACAAACTGAAATTGCCAAGTGATAGCCTGCATCATGCAAGTATGTAAGAAACTCTAGCAACCAACATACATTAGACAAGCACCCAAAGCTGTCAACTACAATCTATCATACATCAATTGACATAACCAACCATGCATGTAGTAGGTCCCAGGGTACCTGAGGGGGCGTGCCAAAGGCACAACTGACTAAGAGGGGTGGCAGAAGTTCAATAAGAAGCCAATATATATGTATGCATAACTGACAAGATTTGACAAAGGTCAGTGCAAGTCCAAGATAGAGTCAAATTAGATCAGCTCTCAAGGCATAAATTGCAAAGAAATAGCATGTAAAGAAAGCATGTACATGTGAATATCCCATTGTGTCAAAAGTCAAGCTCAATTGCATAACTGATAAGCTCTATCTAACATAAAAAATGATGAAGCAGCCCCCACTGGAACAAAATTAGATGTGGAATAAGCAAGCAAAGCTAAGATATATAATGTATATAGCATCCAACATCTAAGATTCAATAGCATACATCTGGAGTATCCAAGTTAAGATGGTCAGTAAAGCATCCATTATAGCATCCAAGTCAATGACTAATGGACCAATGTCACTATCCAAAGCTCCAGAATAACTCAATACAAGTCAAGATAAAGCCCAAATGTCTATCATACATACCTAGGTGATATAGCATCCATATCAGACATCTAACATCCAAGCGGATAGTCCAAGTATCATCCAATGATAATTGGGATAAACTATCTCAAGTGGATGCCTATTGTAGCAAATGACAAACAATGTCAATCAAAATGAACTTTAGTCACTACTCAAATGCATTCTGGAAACATGAAAAAGCATGCCACATCATCCATAAGCATCGATACATCCCTCAAATATTCGGTAAGCACCCAGGAGCAATAGGCATATGCTTTCACTGGTAAAATAAGCTTCAGTCGTATTATAAACAACATCAAGTCTTTGTCCTCCAGACTGAGTAAATTAAGTACTCTAATTAGCCCAAAATGATCTCCAATGCATTGATATAACATCCACAAGTGATCAGGATCTAATGGGCATCAATAGAAGCATCACATAAGCATGTGGAGGCATTGTAGAACTCATGAAAGGTTGTCCCAAAATTGATCCTTGCAATGACAGTGAATGTAGAGCTCAAGATCAATGCCTAATGCCAAATACAAGTGCTGAGAAGTGTTGCCAATCATCACCAAGGTTGCCAAGAGTGCTAGGAACCATTTAGAGGCTAGAATAGAAGTTAAACTGATCTGAGAAGATTAAGCCAAGAACAGGCGCAGATCATGCAGCCTATCCCTGGGATATTGCAGGGTGTGCTAAGGCAAATGTGGGGCAAGGCAAGTTCCAAGGGTTGCCAAGGAAGGTGTGGAAGAGATCCAATGTAGCTATTGAAAGTACCTTGGAAGATATGGAGTATCAAAAGATACCTTCGAATGAGAAGCCATGGCTACTAATGAAGAAACCTTTGAATGCACGCTGAGGCAATCAGCTCGAGCTCACGAGAAGATGGCTCTAATACCAATTGAAGGGAGCGAGCCTTGAAGTGGAAGCATGGAGCAAAAGCAAGAGCTACGATGGAAGGAGCAAGAGCAAGAGAGAGAGGGACACACACACAAAAGATGTGGGAACTTTGACAACGACAATGTGCGACCGTCCTTCCCTTTATTCAAATATCATTGAAAGAATAAAGAATGAAGTGATAGTGATGGGCGCCCACCACCTATAGTGTACAGGTGTGCAGGTAACCAATACATGGTGCGAGTACTATCAATGTAACTAATACACGGGCGGCTAGGCACAGGCACCTTTATCCCCAACGTAAGGTGACCTATGACAACAAAGGTAATAGCCCAAGGTAGGAAAGATGCACGCACGACACTTTAAAGTTGTAAAAAGTGTTATTTTGACATACTAGATCTAAGATTAGCCATTCACAACTCTAGAAGAATTTGCTTTGGAGATAGATACATGCATCATAACAAACCATATAATACAATAGCTTATTATTATTGCAATATTGAGCAAGTGAAGAAGTCAAAAGTTACAACTCTTGTAGGAGACATGTTCTGTTTGCTAAAGCAAAGGTAGGCTCTCGCAAGAGACAAGTCCACTTTTCCAAGCAGCAAGTCCATGGTGATGGTAGAGAGATGAAACGATGTGCAAGTGGATGATCCTTCTTTTTTTTGCTTGCCAACCTAGCATTTATGTGTTTGCACCTATGATCATCATCAACATCAACATTGCCATTATGAAGTTGAGGAAAGAAATGAGATGCGACAGGATAGGCCAAGCAAGAGAAGGCGAAGGCAAAGCTTCACTAATAGGAGCATCAAGAAAAGTGGAAAAGCCACAAAATTTCTAGCAAAAAAGCTGCAATTGTAAAAACCTAAATACAGAATCTCATCTCATCTTATGTTAAGGACTTAAAACTCATCTCATTAAAACTAATGTTAATGTTAAAGACTTTAGCTTAATTAATAAGGTTGAAGACGATAAATGCACGGCGAAGGATCAAGGAATCTCGACAGTCTGGAAGAGCGGAGGAGTGTAGAACGTTAGTAGGCTTAGTTGGCTTGTTGCTTGCCGAGAGCTCTCTGAGAACTAGGGTTTCGCCAGCATGAGAGACTCGCTGCGTGGCTTGCATTTTCAGATGACAGACAGCCAGCGGCATCGTCTCTCCAAGGCACAGGAACTCCTTCGAGCAGCACCCGGCAGCTACCATTCATCGGCATTTGTCAACGTGGCGGATGTCATCCAAGTCGAGAACGAAGCCACTGTCCTTAAGTAAGGTCTTTCTTGCCCGAGCTTACAAAGATTAGCTGTTCTTATAGTTCGCAGGGATCTTGTTCTACATTTACCAACACATACATATCCTCGGTAAGGCACACGCGAACAGGTCGAAGTTTTGCCACAAGGCCTTTTCCTTGTGCATGAACCGTTGTGATTAGTTGTAGCAGCGGTATGCTGTTGTAGGGTTGATTTTCTGGGAAAATTTCTGGTCGATGTTACGAGCTATACTGAAGTCTAGAATTTGATGTTTCTGTTCAGGGGCCATGGAACACAACAAGTGGATGGGCAACTTTTGGCTACTCTATGTGGGGTTGTGCAAAGAGTAGATCAACTTATCACTGTGAAGCCTCTTAGAGCAAGGTAAATATCATTTAGTCATTGATTTACGAAGTTCCATGAGATACCTGTTTATTGTAACATCTGATTCAATGGTTTATTACTACTCAAATGATCAAATTGAAAACTTTTTTTTTTTGGGTGGGGTTTTCCCTTCAAGTGTTTGTAGCCACTACATGGAGGGATCTCCATCAACTCTTGCATTTTCTTCCCTGCTGGCTGCAACTTGATAGTAGCCATCATATCAAAGATATTTCAGTATGCTCTTGATCTCCAATAGCTCATCAGGATTCCATTTTGCTCCCTTTATTGCTGTCCATCTTCTTCTAGTGTCTACTCTTGGCATTCCACTGTGTGAGGACTGTGTTCTGCTCTCTCCATAGAGCAACTTTTTTCCATGCCATCGACACCTTTACTCGAAGGACTGCATTTTGCTCTCTTCACAGCATAGATAATTTCCAGGTGCTGTTAATTGATCAGTCCGGACAATGCGATCACCTTTGAGCTTTAGCTCCATTGTATCAACATTCTTCATTCAGCATGATTTAGTGTTTATTATTCTTTATTCTTCTTTTATGTCTTTGAGTTTTCTTTGTCATAGTGTTTGTGAAACACTTTATATTTCTCTTTGCAAACCCTATCGTTTCTCAACAAGGTATTAGAGCAAAGATGCTCGAAACGCTAAAGATCTTCTTCATTGAGATGAAGAAACATTGTAGGATCGGCAACACTCTTAGATTCTAGACTCTTGTTATTTCTGTTGTATCATTGGGAAATACCATGATCTTCTTCTTCCTCCCACCCTCTCTTTTATAGGTTTGGCACGTGTCCTATGGCTTCTCCACAAATGGAAGCACAAACCATTGGGTGCTCTTACCATGACAGGAAGGGTTACACCATCAAAGACTATCATTGTTGGCTGTTCTTCCTGATGCTACCAGAGTATATGTGTCTCTCTCCACTACTTCTTGTGCCACTTTGTTGTTCTAATCATCCTAGGTCATTTTGCATTAGCTCTCCTAGTTCTATGCTTAGGGTAGTAAAATGTGTACGACTCACACTAAGCCCTAGTGAGCAAAAGGTGGCTCTAAGATCTCATGAGGCAATAAGTTCTCTTGGAGATCTTTGCTACAAGATACAAAGGTTTCCACTACATACCTTTGGGTCCAATGGCTTCCACAATCCTTGGTTTTGTAGCACGGTCCACCGATAGATGGAGATTGGTGGATATTCTCTCTTTGGCAGTCGACTTCCTTGAGAGAGAGATTGTTTGATTCTTCAAATTTGTTATTTGCTCCACTAAGAAAAGCCTGTTGTTTTAGAAGAATTGGACATTTCTTTCCCTTCATGGTATGGGTCTACGGACACTGACTTTGATGAGGGCATTGAGGAGATTATATACAATACCTCTTTCTCCCCTTCCCCTTATACTAAAGATTGTCATCATTGACCTTTGCTCCTTGTGCCACTAGAGTATACATGTCTTTCTCGGCACTTCTTGTGCTATCTTGCTATTTCAGGTGACAAAGATCATTTTACATGAACTCTCCCAATTCTATGTTGAAGGCAATAAAATGCATAGAATGCTCTAAGATCTCACAAAGCAATTAGTCCTCTTGGAGACCATTGCTATGATGTACTTAGGTTTTTACCACATACTTTTGTGTCCAGTGGCTTTCACAATCCTTGGTTCAATAACCCACTCCATTGGTGGATAATGATTGTTGGATATGACCTTTTTAGCAGTTTACTCTCTAGAGAGGGCGAGGTTGTTCGACTCTTTCGGCTTTGTAGTCTGTTCCATTGAGAAACAAAGGTTGTTACCCACACTTGGTTGCATAGGAGTTGCCCATTTCTCTCCTTGTATGGTTCCATGGACATGTCAGAGTGCAGGGATGCGGAAGCGTGGGACCAAGATTGAGAGAGAGAGAACGTAGAGAGAAGAGAGAGAAAGAGACAATGGAAGATGAAGATCTGCTGTATAAAGTGTGCTGTATACAAAGATATGCAAATATGTACACGGGCGCAGTGCGCGGGACTGCGTGTCTCCACCTCGACGATGCAACCTGCTGTTCACCTCGAAGTTTGTTGGAGTCTGCACGATCTCCAGCCTGAAATCTGCAAATAGAGATGCAATCTGCACGAATCTCCAGCCTGACACTTGCGATCAAAAGTGTGGAAGACTGTAGAATCATCGGCTATAAATAGCCAGAATAAAATCGCCCAGAATATACAGGTCGGCTGCATTAAATGCAGCCGATTGACCAGGTACAGGTCGGACTGCCACGTGGTAGTCCGACTAGTCTGCCTGTACGGACAGGATCTGACGACTCTGATACTGATAAATCTCATGGCCCAAGAAGAAGTGGAGTAGACCCAAGTCCGTCATCTCGAACGCCTGATGTAAAGCTGTGAGAGTGCGCAACGGAAGAAGAACATGAACACAGAGGAGGAGAGAGAGAAAGCAGGGAATGAAGGAAGAAAATCTGCACTGACTGAAATGAATGTTGAATACACTGAAATGGACTGATCAGTCCCTGCATGCAGCCCGAAGCGTCAGTGAGGGCACCAGATCAGGCTGATGATGACGGCAGCACCGAAGACGGAGGAAGATGACGGAGTCGGAGTGTGCACTTGCCAAAGGAGGAGGGAAGATGATAATACAATTGACTGCCAAGTGGGAAATGGCTATAAATAGCCAAAAAACCCAAAAACTGGCCGACCTGAAATTTGAGGCCATAAATATGTCCGACCAGCATTTAATGCTGATCCGACCAGCATTTAATGCTGGTAAAAATGCTAGGAATGCTCAGAAAAATCCCGGAAAGGGTGGACAATGTCCGGCAGGTGAGGCAGGTTGAAGAATGCAGAAACTGCCCCGGGAAATGCACATAAAATCCCGACTAGAGGAGAAAATGCACTGAAATGCAATAAACTGAGTGCTCTAGAATGAGCTACCTCCTCCGTCAAAACAAGTGATAGACAAGTCAGAGCTCCTAAAGTCCTCGTCTGACTCAGACTGAGGCTCACAGGCAGGAGATGACAAGGCATGACAAACATGACTGCTAACACCCCCTCTCAGATCCTGGATGTGGCAGAAGGCCAAGGGAGAAACGGATCCTGGGGTGGCAAGAGGAATGCCAAGGTCGATGAAGTCTGTCGATGTAGACTGCTGCTGCTGAAGGAGCTCCTCACGATCCTGGGAATCCCCCTCTAAAACACTAGGGGCCAGGGAATCCACAGCCGCATCACCGAGATCGTCCCCCTCTGAAAGGTATGGGAGGTACGAGGGAACCACCGGAGGAGAGGGTGGGGGATGGGAAGGAACCTGTGGAATAGAAGGTGCACAAGCGGGAACGGGTGGAGCAATAGACTGCCTCGGAGGACCCTGCATCAAAGAAGGGGAATGGAGCCTGTAAAGCCCGCTTTCCTGCCAACCTGTAGATAAGACAGCTCCTGTAAAAGAATCCTCAATAACAACGGCATGTTCGGTGAAGATCACTCGTGTGCCAAGCCTCGTAAGGCCATAAACTGAGAGGAGGGGAAGGCCTAAATCCGGAACATGTAGGGCCTGTGAAAAGGAGCTCGAAGGTCGGTCGGTAAACAAAGGCAATGTGCCAACACCACTAATAGGCACCGATAAAATGTCACCAACAGTGACTGAACCCTCTGATGGACGGAGATCCTGTAACAAATCACCTCGGGGAGTCATATGACTCGAAGCACCACTGTCCACTAACCAAGGCTGCGCAGAAGACACTGCAGCCATGGAAGAAGGATCCTCCTCCAAAGCATGGATATGAAGGAACACTGACTCATGGGTAACAACGGGTGTAGAGGTAGAAGAAGGCTCCGATGTAGAGCCATCCTTCGCTCCTGGACGAAGTTGAGGATACTTCTTCCAGCATTTCTCCTCGGGATGTGTCCCTTTCCCACAGTGTGGGCACTTCGGTCTCTCTAAATCTGAGTCAGAGCCTGAAGAACTGTCCTGCTTCTTAGCCTTTGACTTCGTCTTCTTCTTCTTCTGTCCTCCCGAACCTGCAACAAAGGCTCTAGTGGAGTCGGATCCACTAGCACTGACCTCTCTGAGTCGCTCGTCATGCTCCAAGACAAGCGGGGATAGCTCCTCCCATAGAAGCTTCTCACGGGTCCTCGATGTAAGAAGGCTGGTATAGAAGACATCAAACCGAGGCGATGGCAGCTGAGTCAAAAGAATCATAGCCATGTCTTCAGAAGATATCGTCCGACCGAGGGATGCAAGCTCATTCCTCATATCCTGTAATCTGTTGATGTGGTCCTTCATGGAAGGACTATCATCAATAGCGAGCATCTGCAACTTCTTTTCGAGAGATATCCGGTGGGCAAACGTCTTTTGTTGATAGAGAGACGCGAGCTTTCTCCACAGGTCTGCTGCAGTCTTCAACCTGTGAACATGAACAAGGACAGAATCCTGCAAACTCAGAAAGAGGAAAGATCTGGCTCTAGAATTGAGCCGATCCCATAATGCTGCACGATCCATAGATGTCCCATCTGCGGGATCCACCTTAGGCCGGGGAATAGGAACAGAAACAAGCTCCCAAAGATCGAAGGAGTCCAAGATACACTCCACCTTGCAGGACCACAGAGAAAAGTTGGAGCCATCCAACCGGTCCTCTTTGGGCAGCTGAGGAAGTACGGGTACCTGTACAGGGGGTACCAAAGGTTGCATCGTCGGCCCACTGGAAGGGGATCGCCGAGATACATGAATAGAAGGGGGACGGGAAAGAGGAATAGACTCCGGACGACGGTCCTCGTGATAGAAATCACGCCTCCGTTCAGATGAGTGTTGAGACAAAAGCTCGTCATCTAAGTCATCAAAGCCTGTAAACTGATGAGAAGACATCTTCCAATCTGCAAAACACCAAACACCAAAGAAAACTGTGCCGAAGCCGAAGTAGGACCAGCAGTCTGGTCACCAACCACCAAAACACAGGCTGTGATAGCCTACAAACACCTGGAGCTGCAAAACGCAAGGATATCTGATGAAGATCACCAGAAAAGAAGCCGCCAGCACCAAAACGCAGCCTGGGAGTGGGTTGCCAGCAGGAGATGAGCCACCAGGAGTGGAAACGATCACCAGATCAGGAAAACGCAGCCTGATGATGTGTCGCCCAGCTAAAGGAGGGGCCACCTGATGGTAAACGCAAGCAGGAGGGGTTGTTTGATGACGTGGCAGCCGTTGGAGAAGTCGTCTGCAGCAAACGCAAGAAGAATGGCCACCTGGAGGGGCCGCCTGGGCAGTTGGAGATGAGGGGACAGCAGCAGAAGAGGGGTGAGGTATCTCTCCACAAGGTTAGGTCCTCCGTGCTCTGTCAGGCGATGATACCATGTGAGAGTGCGCAACGGAAGAAGAACATGAACACAGAGGAGGAGAGAGAGAAAGCAGGGAATGAAGGAAGAAAATCTGCACTGACTGAAATGAATGTTGAATACACTGAAATGGACTGATCAGTCCCTGCATGCAGCCCGAAGCGTCAGTGAGGGCACCAGATCAGGCTGATGATGACGGCAGCACCGAAGACGGAGGAAGATGACGGAGTCGGAGTGTGCACTTGCCAAAGGAGGAGGGAAGATGATAATACAATTGACTGCCAAGTGGGAAATGGCTATAAATAGCCAAAAAACCCAAAAACTGGCCGACCTGAAATTTGAGGCCATAAATATGTCCGACCAGCATTTAATGCTGATCCGACCAGCATTTAATGCTGGTAAAAATGCTAGGAATGCTCAGAAAAATCCCGGAAAGGGTGCACAATGTCCGGCAGGTGAGGCAGGCTGAAGAATGCAGAAACTGCCCCGGGAAATGCACATAAAATCCCGACTAGAGGAGAAAATGCACTGAAATGCAATAAACTGAGTGCTCTAGAATGAGCTACCTCCTCCGTCAAAACAAGTGATAGACAAGTCAGAGCTCCTAAAGTCCTCGTCTGACTCAGACTGAGGCTCACAGGCAGGAGATGACAAGGCATGACAAACATGACTGCTAACAAAAGCTGCCTTCGTCTCTTTGACCTTCTGTGCATGATCACCTGTGACAATCAAATCGTCAACATACAACACAAAAAGCACACAACCAGTCTTGGAAGTGTGTACATAAAGCTGCGGATCGGCCTTGGAGCGCCGATATCCCAACTGTGACTGAAGGAACGAATCAATCTTCTCGTTCCATGCATGCGGAGCCTGCTTGAGGCCATACAAGGCCTTCTTCAACCTGTAGACTTTCCCATCTGAAGATCCAAAGCCAAGAGGCTGCTCTACATAGATCTCCTCCTTCAAATCACCATTGAGGAAGGCTGACTTCACATCCAACTGGTAGACAGGCCATCTCCTATGGCCAGCCAAGGCAAAAACAGCTCGAATAGTCGCCATACGAGCAGTGGGGGCAAAAGTATCATGACAATCAATCCCTGGGCGCTGTGCAAAATCTTTAGCAACAAGACGAGCCTTGTGCTTGTCCAAAGAACCATCACTAAGGTACTTGGTTTTGAAGACCCATTTGACGCCAATCACCTTCTTATGCGAGGGGCGAGGCACGAGATACCAAGTGCCATTCCTCTCAATAGCCTCCAACTCGGCTTCCATAGCTTTGTTCCATGGTGCGGACTGTAAAGCCTCCTTCACGGAGATGGGCTCTCGATCCTGCATAACACGGGTCATCAAACAATAGTTAGAGCAAACAAGCTCTGTAGAATGTGCCTGGTGCCTCCGTGACCGCCGCGGACCATCCTGCGGACCCCACTCCTGAGGGACCCCCTCGATCCTTAAATCTCGGAGTGTGTCACGGGCCCAACGAGGAGGAGGCCGGACCTCTCCCCGTCGCTCTCCATCAGCTGAAGACTCTGGGATATCCACCGGTGTTAACTCCTCGGGGGTGATCGGTGGAAAAGTAGACTCTGTATCGGAAACAGAATCGGAATCAAAAGGCGCTGGCTCCAAAGGAACTGTCTCTGGAGCCCAACTCTCCCTTGGATCTCCAAGAACGGGATGCTCCTCACCCACTACTATGGCCGGAACCTCCACGAACCGCACATCTCGACTGGTGTACACATCCCGCTTGACGGGATCATACAAGCGATAGCCTTGGGACTGAGAGCTGTAGCCAACGAACACCTGTCTTCGGGAAGCTGCTTCAAATTTATCACGATGAGTCTTGGGAATGTGAACATAGGTATCACACCCAAAAACCCTAAAATAAGAAACATCGGGCTTTGTCCCAAAGTAAGCCTCAAAAGGTGTCATCCTATCAACGGCCGAAGTGGGGGATCGGTTAAGGATGTGGACTGCAGTAGCCACAGCCTCGGCCCACAGAAACTGAGGTGTCTGTCGGTGCTCCATCATGGTGCGCACCATCTCGATCACACTTCGGTTCTTCCGTTCAAGAATGCTATTTTCTTGAGGAGTGCCGGTGTTAGCAAACTCCTGGTGAATACCTTTATCTGCACAAAAACAAGCAAACTCATTAGAAACAAATTCACCACCCTTGTTGGATCGCAAGGTCTTCAATCGCCGACCTGATCGGTTCTCCTAAAAGAGAAGCCAATCCTTGAAGTGGGAGAAAGCCTCCGACTTCAATGCCAAGAAATAGGTCCATGTCATCCTGCTGTAGTCATCTACGATCAACATGAAGTACGAGCTTCCTCTCAAGGACTCATTCCTCATAGGGCCACAAAGATCCGTAGATACAAGCTCCATCGGGGAAGTAGACCGCCGCAAAGCTTTGTTGGGAATCGCATCCCTATGTTGCTTCCCACGAATGCAGGAGACGCATGGCTGCTGGCTCACCACTATGTCCGGCAACCCTCGAACAAGCTGTCCACGTGACGCCCTCCGAAGATAATCATAGTTAAGGTGACCAAACCGAGCATGCCATAGCTTTGACTGTGTCTGAGAGGTAAGAAGAAGAGTAGGGAGAGCGGTAGAAGACATCAATTTGTAGATGCCGTTCTCCTCATATCCTGATGAGAGAACCTTCCTTGACGCACGAGCAAGGACTCGCACCGAATCACCGTCAAACTCCACCAAAAGTCCAAGTGAACAAATCTTATGAACCGAAAGTAGATGATACCCTAAACTTGGCACATGCAAGACTTTTGAGGTATGGGTACCACCACGTCCATCTGGAATAAGCTGCATCTCACCCCGTCCTGCAATAGACACCAAAGAGCTATCTCCAATGAGAATCTGCCCACGCGAAGGTCGCAACTGGGCAACACCAACTGATGAAGGAGTCATGTGCCGGGAGGCACCATTGTCAACGATCCACTCTCGAGCCTGGGGAGCTGTCATCGCAGCATCAGAAGCCTTCGGGGTAGAGTCCTCAATGATTGCTAGATGAAGAAACGCAGCTGATAAGGGTGCAGCCACCGCTCCAGAATCCTTCGTGTCCTTCTTGTTGGTGTCCTTGTCTTTGTCGGGGCAATCCTTCTTCCAATGGCCGGTCTTTCCACAAATATGGCATGGGGATTCTTTGTCCTTGTCCTTCTTTGACTTGTTGTCCTCCTCCTTCTTCTTTTGGTCCCTCCCCTTCTTCTGAGAGGCTAGACCTGTCAAGGCTTCCAACTTAGAAGCATGCTGTCCCTTCAGTTGTTCCTCTTGGTCCAAGACCATAGGAACCAACTCTTCCACCGAAGAGTGGACTCACGCCTCGAAGCAATAAGGGCAGAGTAAAAAGCACCGAATCGTGGCGGCAACTGGGACAAGAGTGTGATCGCCATGTCTTCGGAGGAAATTGGCTTCCCCGCATTCTGAACCTGCATCTGAAGCTATCTAAGCTTGTTGACGTGCTCCCGCAACGAAGAAGACTTGTTCACGGACAAGGTCCGCATCTGCACCTCCAAAGAAACCCGCTTCATAAGGATCATCCGGTTATACATCTGATCAAGCTCCAGCCATATCTCCCGAGCCACCGTCAAGTGCTCGATGTGGGCTATCACGGCTGTGGTACAGGACAGAAAAAGAAAAGAACGAATCCGGGCATTCAATTTGTCCCAGTGAGACTGTGCCTTGGACAACTCCGCACGAGCATCGGAAGAGAGTTTGGACTCGTCTCTCATCGAGGGCCGGTCGATCTCCTGTACAAGCTCCGCCAAATCGTAGGACTCAAGGATGGCCAACATCATCACGCGCCAGATGCGGTAATTGTCGCCATCGAGCTTTTGATCTGCGGGAAGAGCCAGTAAGATAGGAACCTTCCGGTCCATGATCGTCTAGAACTCCAAGTCAGTCTCTGTAGACATCTTCACTTGTAATGCCTTCACAAATGCAAAAGCAGCCCCCTCTGATTGTGAAAACGCAGCCTGCTAGGGCTCTTTCTTCCGCGTCCTGAGCCTTCTTCACTTGCCGGAGGCGATGAAAAAGCAAAACCTGCACTTGAAAGCTGAAAACTCAGCCTTCCTCCTCTTCAAACAGCAGTAAACAGCAGCAAATCCACCAATTGGACTCCTTTCCCGCGTGCCCATGCTCGCTTCAGCCTTGTTCCGATGCGCAGCCCTCCCGCTCGCCCCCGAACGCTGGAAACGCAGCCTTGTGTCGCGATGGAATCTCCTCTTCAGGTTGGTTCTTCACTCAGTTAGCCCTTCTACACTGCTCTGATACCATGTTAGAGTGCAGCGATGTGGAAGCGTGGGACCAAGACTGAGAGAGAGAGAACACAGAGAGAAGAGAGAGAAAGAGAGTGGAAGATGAAGATCTGATGTATAAAGTGTGCTGTATACAAAGATATGCAGATATGTACACAGGCGCAGTGCGCGGGACTGCGTGTCTCCACCTCGACGATGCAACCTGTTGTTCACCTTGAAGTCCGCTGCAGTCTGCACGATCTCCAGCCTGAAATCTGCAAACAGAGATGTAATCTGCACGAATCTCCAGCCTGACACCTGTGATCAGAAGTGTGGAAGACTGCAGAATCATCGGCTATAAATAGCCAGAATAAAATCGCCCAGAATATGCAGGTCGGCTGCATTAAATGCAGCCGACTGACCAGGTACAGGTCGGACTGCCACGTGGCAGTCCGACTGGTCAGTCCGACCAGTCTGCCTGTATGGACAGGATCTGACGACATACATCGCTAGCAAGACATTGACTCTAATGAGGGCATTGAGTAGATTATTTGTGATATCCCTCAATTTCAAGGGTCACCTTTTGGAGTTGTTTGGTTTCAATTCCATGCATCCTTAGGTACCTTCTTCGGCAACATTGGTGGTTCTTCCTTTGTCATTGGACACTTTTTGGAGGTCATGATTCATGAGTCTTAGATTCCTTGTCTGGGGGTTCTTGGCTCGGGAGGGTGGGGGGTTTTTTCAAGGGGAATCCTATTCCTTTGGCTTCATGGGGGAGTTTCAGAGGGGGTCACTACTCGTGCAATCCATTGCAGATTGTGGGGAAAAGCTTTCTCATACTTGATTTGTCCTTGGATGGGGTGGATGGCCTTGATTTGTCCTCTTATCTACCAGGATTTACAAGGTCTACCTAGATGGGAGCCTCGGATGTTCCAACATTCAGCCATGACTTGATGGCTATGCCTTTGCATCTTTTTTAGCATAAAGATGGAGATAGTGTCCTCTTCCTCAAGGCCTAGGATCAAATATGCCTTTGCATTTTTACTAGGATGGAGACTTGGAGCGAGTGGCTTCTCTCTTGAGGTCAAGTTCTGGGCACCATATATCATCACACCTTGTCTATTGTTGTTTCTTATAGGTTTCTTTTCTAGTGAAATACTTCTATTACAGGGTGGACAAGTCTTACTGGCACAGGTAGCAGCCAAGTGGCCAGACTTCTCGCAAATATCACATTTGACATTCGGGCAATTCCTTGCTCCTAGGTCATTGTTTTGGGTTCGAGAAGGGGTGTTGACATACCAAAGTCATTAAGTGCATTGTATTATATTAGTTTCTGTTTTTGTCTCCATTTATAGCCCTTAAAAGACTTTATTTGTATTATTTATTAGTGTCTAGGTGCCACTCGAGACAATTGGGAAGCCACCCTCGACAGTTCAATGACTGATGTGCTTATAAACAGGGCATGGGAATTATTTATTGCACACTTATTCTCTCATTCATTCTTCATCATTTCCCCATTTATTCACTCCATCACACTTTGAGCCCCAGTTCTCTACCTCTATTGTACACACCCCTATCCTTGCGAATATCTGAGTTCGTGGTCGTGTCTAGCTGATCGTGACACCATACCAACAAGCGACTTCATTTTGGAGGTCTTCTTCTCATTGCCATCAGCTCAAGACACTCTAGATTTATGCATTCTGAGTCCACATAGCTTGGCGACCTCTTCTTCCTTATTTTCCATTGCTGTGTTTACTGGTTTCACTCCTCATTGGACTAGTACAGCACATCGCCTTCATCATTAGTTTGTTTTCCAACCCCTATTTCCACCCCAAGACTGAAATGACTATTTCCAGCCATCAGCCACCTTCTAGAGGCTGTATTTGCAGTAGATTCAGGTAGCCTATAGGAGGCTACACCCTCTTTATTAGCCCTACATTAGATACTTGCGCTTTTTCATTTTCTCCTCTCCCAAAGAACTGCCCAACAATGGCTTGTCTATAGTCACTTACACGAAGAGATCTTCATCACAATCTTGCTTTTACTTCTCTAGTCGGTTGCTTAGTAGTTGCATTAACATTAGCCATCTTCTTGGAGATATTTCAACATGTTCTTCATCTTCAACAACTCGTGAGGGTTGGATTCTATTCCCTCTACTGCTGTCCCTCATATTCCAATCTCTACTTTTGACATTGCATTGTCGAGAGGACTGCATTTTGTGCCCTCCATAGAGCAACATTTTTCCTCTTTATTGACACCTTTGCCAAAAGTATTGTGCTTCGCTCCCTTCATAGTGTAGATTCCTTCTAGGTACGGTTGCTTGATGAGCCAAGACAATTCAATCATCTCCAAGCTTAGATCCATTGTATCAACATCTTTCATTCAACATGATTGGCAACGGCTATATACTTTTTTTGTTCAAAATGCATTTTGGGAAGGGAAAACCCTAGATTCGAGTTGTTTTGGTCATTTTGCTTGTTCATGTGCAACAACTTTGCTTGTTTTCCCTCCATTCCCTTTTTTTTGAAACTCGATATAACTAAGCTCTTGGATGAAGATCATGTTGGGTCCTCATATATGTGAGTCCATGAACAAAAAGAAGGTTAAAATCTAAATTTGGTACATAAAATACTTCAGCTGCTGTAGATTCTTGTCTTTCTAGAATGAGGAGAACCTTCTCTACTCTTGGAATTGATATTGATGAATTATCACCAATAGTGATGTTGCCCCTTGTGGAATGGAGGTTCTGAATTCAATTTTGATGATATCTCATATAGGATGGTACTCCACTATCGATAAGCCCAAGGATTTCTCGATGAGGAAGAATGAGAGTGGTGTCCTTAGCCTCAAATAGATGAACGAAGATAGACTTTGTGGTTGTGGCTGGTTTAGCCTTTAAATCTTTGGCACCACCCTTGGCTCTAGGTTTCAAATGGAGATAATTTCGTTCAACATTTGTTTTTTAGAGGGGGCATCTTTTTCACTGCATGGACACTTGGTCTTTCCTATGGGCTTCTCATCTTTCTTCTCCTCTTGCTTCTTCTTGTTTTTCTTGCCTTTCTTCTTCTTATTGCTTCCTCCTCAAGACGGCCCAACTGCAAAAGCATGATTGGTGACTCGGATATCATTGAAACTAGTCTCCTTGTGTCTAGCATTTTGCTCCAATATCATCAACACAAGCTTGTTCCATGTGGTAGGGAGATTGAAATAGAAATCATATTTTGGAGTTGAAAGTGTTAAGAGTATCATAGCCATGTCTTCAATCGATAATTTCTTGCCAAGGGATGCAAGTTCATCCTGTATCTTTTTCCTTTGTTGATATGATCCATCATTATCAAAGAGTTAGCTAAGAAAGCTTATGTGGCCTTATCTTGAGAGTCATATGTGTGTGTGAAGGTTCAGACCTAGCAAAGAGAAGAAAGCTTGGACCATACCTTTACTATGGAGTGGATTTTGTACACGTGTACAAGGATTGAATCGTGGTAGCTCAAAGAGAAGTAAATGGGCTTGAGAGTTAAGCCTATTGTCATGAGGACATGTATTTTTGAAAGCTCACTTAACATGTGAATTAATTTTTAATCACATGGTTAAATAAAATGTTACACATGTAAGGTATAATTGGGATTGGAGTAAATTTACGAGCCCGAGACTCCAGGACATTACGGGATGTCAAAGGCACAAGTTGTTGTAAGTTATGCCGCACATGTACTCGGTGGTATTTGGTGCTAGTTGTTGGCCTAGGTCATTCATTTGGCCATAAGTGTTAGTTGGTGACACTAGAGAAGTGGTGTTTAATGGTACCTAACGCCAATCTGATGGTCAAAGATGGTGCAGAGACAATCAGGAATGGAAGTTGCCTAGCCAATTTAATTATTGGCGAGTGAGATTATTTTTTAGGACACATAAATAATTATTAGATTAATACTTTTCAATATTTAAAGGTTGAAAATTAATATTTAATTATGGCTAATGTTGGAAAAACCATTTGGAAAGGTTGTCACTTGTCAAAAATGCCCATGCAAGATTGAAAAACGTCTTTAGAGGTTAGAGAGACATTTTTAGTGCATTCAGCCTGCAAGAGAGAGGGAGCAGATGCTGCTGGTCTGACTTGCAGCCATTGGAGGACCTTTTGAGGCAGCGAAGGGCAAGAGAAGACCAATCAACAGCAGGTGACAACATCTACAAGCTATTGAGATGGGGCAGCAGCAGTAAATGGTTGATTTTCTTCAGTTTTTTGCATCTTCAAGCTGTTGTGGCAAGACAACAGCTGCATTTGACTGATTTCCAGTTATTCTTCGCGACAAAACTCCGAATTTTCTCTCTCTACAACTTTCTCTCTCATCTCCCAGCCATTTCACAGCTTTGCTTTAAAGATCTCAGCATTTGGATCCTTGGAGGCTAAGAAATTGCAAATTTCTCAACTGCAAATACTAATTTACAGCAGAAATTAGGGTTTAGTAGCAGCCTCAGGAAGCGTGCGAGAAATTAGAAGCTCCAAGACTTGGATTCAATAAGGCTAAAGCTGTTTTTAGCCTATTCAAGTGGAGAGACCATCAAATAATTGAATTTGGGGCATTTTTCATCTCCATCAAAGTGGATGAAGGCTAGTTATGTGCCCAAATCAAGGGGCAAATCAGATTGAAGACTTGCTGGTCACTTTGGACAGCAAGGGGAGGTTGGATTGCGAAGGGGATCGAGAGAACCCCATTGTAAATCAACTTTTTCCTCAATAAAGCTAAAGAAATACCGAAAGGGGCGCCAATTTTGGGGCCAATCGGATGTGCATTGTCCAAGATCAGTAGATAAATTTGTATTTTCAGATTTGTATTTATTGTTTGCTACTGTAATAAGTTGTAATCAGGGATTTACCACCCTTCCACGGAAGGAAAGCTAGTTACACATATTTCAAAGAGCCACTTGATTGACAATCGCTCCAATACGGGGAACCACCATTGGATGGCGGATGGGGGCTATAAGTCAAAGGTGTCTAAGATTCACTCCTTTGTGTAAGACCAAAGGGAGTAGTTGGAACCATCTAAATGCTCCTCCTTGGAAGAGAAGGAAAAAGAGACACATGCACCATAGAAATAGGAAACAGTCGGAATGGCCCTCCAGCATGCGGAATCGCCGTCGCGGGCACGAACCTGTCATGGGACGCGTTGCGAATTGGTGGAACGTTTCTTGTCTCGTTTCAGATAGGGATCACAACGTTCCTTGTCTGAAATGAGACAAGGAACGCCAGTGACACCCACTTACCTTTGGCCGACCGTTGCTCCCACCCGATTATCTGCGACTGCGCGTTTTGTCCACTTCTCTCCTGCTTGTTGCTCCTGCCCGAGATCGTCTGCCCATTCTTGCCCCGTGACCAGATTGCACGGCATCCCAGTGTCTGTTTCCTGTTGCCCCGTCATTGGCCAGCCGCCAGTCCCCCGTGTCCTCCTGTCTCCAACCTCTTCTCCTGTCTCCAACCTCTCTTCTTTCTTCTTCCTTCTCTTCCTTCTCTTCCTTCTCCCTTCTCTTCTTTCTTCTCCCTTCTCTTCTTCCTTCTTCCTTGAATCTTCTCTCTTCTCTTTATTTTTTTCCTCTTCTCTTGAGTCTTTCTTCTTCTCCAAGTTCCAAGTTCTCCATTTTTTTCCTCTTCTTCTCTTCTTCTCTTCTTCTCCCTTCTCTCCTTTTCCCTTCTCTCTCGACTCTTGACTCTTGAGCCTTCTCCCTTCTCTTAAGACTCGAGTTTTCACTTCTCTCGAGTCATTTTTATTTCAATTTTCAGCTTGAAATGGCCTCATCTTCCCGCCCCGCTCGTCAGGTTGGTGGTAAATCAAGAGGAGAACATTTGGAACACTTACGATTAGTATTTCAATTGTTAAGAACACATTCTTTTATGTGAAGAAAACTAAATGTGAATTCTTCACACAAGAGGTCAAATATTTGGGGCATATTATCTCGAAAGAGGGAATCAAGATGGATCCAGAGAAAGTAAGGGCAATTATTGAAAGGCCATCTCCAAGGAACCTGGAAGAGCTGCAGATCTTCCTAGGTTAATCTGGATTTTATCGTAGATTCATTCGAGATTATGCCAAAATAGCTGTTCCAATGACGGACCAACTTAAAGGGAAAGGGAAGAGATTTAATTGGGGAATAGACCAAAATGAAAGTTTTAAAAAACTTAAGATAGCTATTGCTACAACTCCAGTACTATTAATTATGGATCCCAATAAACCATTTGTGGTTGAGGTTGATACTAGTGATAGGGCAGCAGGCGCGGTCTTATTACAAGAAGGTCGACCGGTTGCTTTTGAAAGTAAGAAATTAGACCGTGCAAAACGGAATTATTCTGTTTATGAGAGGGAGCTGTATGCAATAGTACATGCAATGAAGAAATGGAGTCACTATCTGTACGGTGCCAAACTTTTGATCTTGTCGGATCATGAAAGCATTAAGTGGCTTAATGACCAACCGGATCTACAAGGGTGTAAAGCCAGATGGGCCGAACTCCTCCAAGAGTTCGACTATGAAATAAGGTATAGAAAGGGAAAGTACAATATAGTGGCTGATGCACTCAGCAGAATGCCCATCATAAATAAATTGAGTTTTACTCAGTTTACTTCCGATTTACTTGAATCCTTAAAAGAGAAATACTAGGTTGATCCGGCATATTCCAACATATGGGAAGCAATAGAAAATGGGGATCCATATGAAAGGGCCTCCACTGAGAAAGGAATATCTGAGGATGTTCAACAAAGAAATGGAGCATCAGGGGTTGCTCAAATGGGATTCAAGTGGAAGAATTTTACCATTGATAATGGTTATTTACTCTACAAGGGTAGGGTATGTGTCCCGAAAGATGAAGAAATAAGGCGCCAGATACTCTTTGAGTGTCATGATACCCCTAGTGCAGTGTCAGAAGTGGAGCAGCGGTGGAAGCATAAACATGTGCTGAAATAAACTGCTGAAACACAAGACAAAAAGAGAAAAGAAAGAACACGATACAGATGAGAACTCAGATGTATGCACGGGAAATGGAATCCATATATCTGAACACGAGACAGTCGCATACAACAGTGAGTCACTGGCTGCGTGGGCACTGGCACTGGCTCCTCTCTCCACAGAGTCTGCAGATGGTGAAGATGATGATAATGACTGAGGAGGAGCCACTGAGTATATATAGACTGAAAAAGTGGGGAGCAATAATGCTGGTCGGACAGCATTAATGCTGGTCGACTGGTGCATAAAAATGCTCCACTGGCATAAAATGCCACACTAGAAAAAAACCTAAAATACCTAATAAAAATGCCCAGCCCAGATCAAGCTCAGACTCACACATGAGCTGACAAATACTCTGCTAACACCCTCTCTCAGATCATGAGTGATCTGATACAATACAATAGTACAATGAAAAGGGATCAGAAACTATACAACATAGAACCACCAAGTAGAACTATGGATACCCAAGCAGTAGGTGATCAAGCCACCACCAAGGTGCCTCGGAGAGAACCTGATGTCAATGTCGATCGTACCAAACACCTGAAAATAGAGAAGATCATAGAATGTCTCTGTGTCCATCACCAATGTCTCACAGTAGCATACAAGACCATCCTGTCAAAAATGCCCCTGAACATAGGTGACCATGGATTTCCCGCCTTTGGCCAGACCACCAAAGTGTCCCCTCATGTGAGCTCCAGACGAAAGCCTCCCGCTCTCTGTCAGATAACCAGCTCATCATGAACCTGGATGTCAATCCCAGCTCCAGGATTTGATTCCGCCAGACTGAAGTCGATGCGTCAGGGACGTCCCTCTCTGGAACCTGTGCACCTGTATAAAAGTATAGATGAGGCACGGCTGCCCCATCTGAACACCCGCTCACACTCCCTCTCTGGCACAAGAGAGTCGTGAGGGATGACCTCATCACCACCACTAGAAAGCAGCCGAGGAAGGGGCCACCAAGCCCTTCCCGCGATCCAAAGAAGAGGATCCCTTCCGCGCCTTGGACTTCACCTTGGTCGGAGGATCGGAGTCGGAGTCTGATGAAGGAGAGGACTCATCGGTAGAGTCAACATCCCGCTTCGTCTTCTGCTCCTTCTTCCTGGAAGCCGCTAACTTCTTGCAGTCCTTCCGCAAATGTCCCTTCTTGCCACAGTGGTAACACTGGGCCTTCGACTTCTTCTTCCCATCACCCCTCTCTGAAGCTACATAAGCCTCACCTCCATAATGTGCCGGAAGCCGCCCCTGTAATCTCAAGGATGCATCATGGTTGTCCTCATCAAAGTCTTCAGGAAGAGGAAAAGGACGGAGAGGTCGAGCAATAGCTCCACAGACGATGACAGCACGCCATGTGAGATAATCAGGTCCATGTAACGTATCATCAGTGAAAGTGCACGGAGGAGCCATATGGAGAGGATAAGAAGAGAAGTAGAGAAGAGATGGAATTTAGAGAGGAAACACAGCCAAAACACAAGCACAGACTACAGAAAATGAGAGTTCACATGCAATATAACCCAAAATCTGATCAATAGAAGACAAAATCTGCTGCAGAAAGTCAAAAAATCAGTCAAAAACTGCCAAAAACAGAGAAAACGGCCTGAATTAACAGTCACCCAGCCACGAGAGATGCTGAATCAGCAAAAACGCAGGCTGTAAACTGCAGGAAAACAGGTAGAAAACTGTTGCCAGCAGCTACACATGAAAAACGCAGGCAGCAGAGGGTGCGTAGGCAGCAGAGGGTGCGGAGGCAGCAGGCGATGGCAAAACTGCAAAAAACGCAGGCTGAAAACAGCCCCAAAACAGGTCGCCTGTCTGCAACAGCAATCGTCATATCAGCAGGGATACTAAACAGTCCTGAAATCAGCAAGAAAACACAGCAGAAACACAAATCCTGAAAACTGATACCATGTCAGAAGTGGAGCAGCGGTGGAAGCATAAACATGTGCTGAAATAAACTGCTGAAACACAAGACAAAAAGAGAAAAGAAAGAACACGATACAGATGAGAACTCAGATGTATGCACGGGAAATGGAATCCATATATCTGAACACGAGACAGTCGCATACAACAGTGAGTCACTGGCTGCGTGGGCACTGGCACTGGCTCCTCTCTCCACAGAGTCTGCAGATGGTGAAGATGATGATAATGACTGAGGAGGAGCCACTGAGTATATATAGACTGAAAAAGTGGGGAGCAATAATGCTGGTCGGACAGCATTAATGCTGGCCGACTGGTGCATAAAAATGCTCCACTGGCATAAAATGCCACACTAGAAAAAAACCTAAAATACCTAATAAAAATGCCCAGCCCAGATCAAGCTCAGACTCACACATGAGCTGACAAATACTCTGCTAACATGCAGGACATCCGGAGTTAATAAGACTTATAGTCTTATTAAAAGGCAGTTCTATTGGCTTGGAATGAATAAGGACGTGCTTGACTATGTGGTTAAATATAATAAATGCCAGGTTAATAAAGTTGAAAGATTGAAAATGGGAGGACTTTTCCATCCATTAGAGATTCCTTTGGGAAAATGGGAGAGTATCTCCATGGACTTTATTGTCATATTACCCAGGACACAGAGAGGTCACGACTCTGTGTGGGTAATTGTGGATAGGTTAACCAAAATGGCTAGGTTTATTCCAACTTCCACTGATGTTAAAACACTAGAATTGACTAGATTGTTCATAGAGAACATATACCGATTGTATGGCCTTTCGGCAAATATAGTTTTTGATCGAGATAGAAAATTCGATAGTCAATTTTGGCGTGCTGTATTTAGGAAGTTGGATACTAAACTTAGTACGAGTACTGTGGAGCATCCACAAATTGAAAGGGTTAACCAAATCCTTGAAGATATGCTCAGAGCATATGTAAGTAAAAGGCAAACTAATTGGGAAGAGTATTTACTGATAGCAGAGTTTGCATATAATAGTGCCAAGCACTCTTTCACTGGATATAGTTCATTTATGCTAATGTATGGGTTTCAGCCCAGAGCTCCTCATGCAGTAGGACTGCATAAGAAAAAGGTTTAGGCAGCCAAGGACTTTTTGGAGGATATGGATAATATGTTAAAATTTGCTCAAGAAAATATTAAGAAAGCTCAAAATCGAGCAAGAGCTTATACAGATCCTCATCAAAGAGATATCTTCTTTGAGGAAGGAGAATTGGTCTATCTTAAGGTGCCTGAACAAACTAAAACCATGAAAATGGGACGACATCCAAAGCTTTCACCCAGGTATTGTGGTCCTTTCACAATACTTAAAAGGGTGGGAGAACAGGCTTACAAGCTCCAACTATCTGCTGGTAGTAAAACACATCCAGTTTTCCATGTAAGCAAGCTAAGAAAGAAGCTGGGTGATAGGGATAATGTAATCTTAAATGATAATATTGAGGAGCTATTAGATGACCAATCTAATCCACATGAACTAGAAAGAATTTTAAATGTTCGTAACAGACGAATAAGGAATACTATTTATCAAGAATATCTGGTCAAATGGAAAGATTGTTCAGAAGAAAGCTCAATATGAGAGTGAGTAAGTACTTTAAGAAAAAGGTTTTCCAATTTACAGTTGCACCTTCCAAGTATCGTTTTCGAGGACGAAACCGATTCTTAAGGGGGAGGAAATGTTACATTTATGGTGTAATACTGGGAGAACAAGTGCGAGAGAAGACCGTCCGGGGGCCTTGGGCACCCGAATGGGGTCAAGGGGAGCCTAGGAAGTGAGTGAGTTCTAAAATAGTATAACTTACCTTAAGGAGACGGCTGGCGAGGGAGACACGAGGGATGAGAAGTCTAGCCAGTACTTCCTAGGGTGGCTGGGAGGAAAAAACAAGGAAGACTCTTGTGCTGGATGACAGATAAGAGAGGAAGACTTAGCAGAAATCTTCCGCATCTAATACTGACGGGCATCTAACATTGCGATCTTCTAATATAGCATCTCTTTAGTCTGCTTCTGTAATAGCTTGAGGATCTTTTCATTTCAGAATAACTGTTTGGATGTGACAAAGGGTTCCCCTTTGTAGGGAAGGGACAAAGCCTTGCCTAACCCTCTAGGTGTCAGGACCGTGGAAGTATTACGAACCAAGTCCGATTTTTTACTGTATGACGCGAGAAACTCATCAGAAAGGTTGGATCGTCTGGAATCAGAGAGAGAGGAGCAGCCACAAAAGATGCAAGGCCAGCGTTCGCAATAGGCTCAAAAGTTAGTAGGGAAGAATAATCCCTACTAATCAATGGGACGTACTGAACATGAGGAGGCGTTGTCGGAGGGGTTTTTGTCGAAAGGTCGAATCCATCGGGGATCAGAAGTAGAAGGAAGTAGAGATAGGAGATGGAAGAGAAGATAGAGAATATCCAAGTGGTAAACACGACAAAAGCAAATCACAATGAATTGAATCAATATTTATTGAAAGAACCTGAAATCTTTGTACTACTCAGAAGCAATCTCCAGGCATTAGTTCTCCCAGAGCTCCTTCGTAGACCAAAAACGTGGATCAGAAAAATCAGCTCTTTCTCTGCTGCCTGGAACCCAAATCTGATGGCTCCGTTGGCTCCAAAAGGGGGGTTTAAACCTCAGATCTCCCAGATCACTCCTTCTTCCTTCAGTTCAATCTGCAGTTTTCAGCCTATTTATAGCGATTGCGACGTACACGATTTCATCAATCTGTCTTTCTTATGAAAAATCTCATAATTGGTTGAAAAAGCAAATAGCTTTTTGCATGCCAACCTAATCTAGAAGTTTTTTTAACTTTTTCAAAATTTTCCAATAAATAATATCAAATATAGGCTAAAATTATCCAAAAATCTAGTATTTTTGGATAATCCATGCAACTCACACTAATACTAATGACTCAAATTACATTGATTCTCTAAATCAATAAAGAAGTCGGATGATGATGCATTCCATACTTTTTTACACTGTCCTCATAACATCACCACAGCGTACATGGTGTCATTCAGATAGTGAACACACAACACAACTCACAAACAAAAGGGATGCTTGCAAAACTAGCAGAAAAGACCAAATATAAGATATTAACCAAGGTTTTGAAACGAAACACGACCGACTATCCCCAAGCAAGGCACATCCTAGAAAAAATTTGGCATGACCTCTAGAGAAATGCGACTAAAAGCTTGGTGATATGCAACAAACATGCACCCGAGACCCCGTATTAGGTAGATAAAATGAAAAATAAATTCTGACCGTATCCTTAATCGTATAAATCAACCAAATCAATAACCACACACAACATAACCGAAACATCATTGATCATCAGTGACAAGAAAGACCATTCTGAAAACTACACGTGTCCATCTCGCGAAGTGTGTTTATTGAAAAAGGAAAAAAAAGTATAGTGATAGGAATTAGTTTAATGAATGGTTCGGTTTAAGAAATTATTTAAAAAATGGGTGAAATTTTATTAGATTGTAGATCTTAAAAAAAAAGATTGTTTGTTTTTAAATTGTTATTTACAATTTATTAAGGTTGAACGATGCTTTTAACGAACCTCGAACTTCGATACCCAAACTGGGTCTCTAAATGCAGATTCATGAATTAAGAATTTAAGGTGTATTTTTCAGCGCATGCATTTTTGTGACGGCTGGTTTATTTTATTTAAAATTAAGGTGCCTCTGAAGCGCACGTAGCGCTTGCAAAGTGAACGGTTGGTTAAGTTTTATTTGATAAAAAAAGTGTATTGAGCGTAGATGCGCATGCCATGGTGGTGGTTAAGGTCCATTTTAGGTATTAATAAGTGAATTTTGGGTAGCAGAAAAAAATAAACAAGAAGGGAAAAAGAATTACCTGAGAAGTGTATGTGTGTGCAAAGATACTGAATGCGCACGTATCAATCCCACAATGTAAATGAGTCTCAGAAGAGAAAAGCCAACACAACTGAAAAAGATTTGAACATGGTAAACTCATAAAAAACCAAATCAACACCTCAGTAAAAATAAATAATCAAGAAATATGTGGTGTGTGGTTAGATTTTTGGCAATACAATACTTTTACCGACAAGATTAGAGTGGGTGTATTTGATTTGGTTGGGGTTAGTGTTTCGGTTGTGTGTTGACTTTTGTTTTATTGTTGTTTTGTTGTTTTTAATGAAGAAATCCCCCAGGTTGAAATGTTTAGGTGTGAATCCAATTTAAAAGCATTTTGGAGGTTGGATTTTTTTTTTCAAAATATGTTAGGTTGGACACATAAAAAAAAGGTTTTAAGTATGATGTTTCAACCATCCAACATGAGTGAAAATTGAACCAATAAATTTTAGCCAGGTGTCTAGATTTTTCCAATATTTTGCTGTTTATATTTGGCATTTAACATGTTTTTTCAAGATTTTTGCCCAAAAATAAAAATTTGACCATTTTGTTGAGCATGTTTAGCTTAATTTTTTTTTAAAGAATTGAAGAAAAAAGTGGATAGAATTTTCAGAAATTTTTTTGCTTGTTATTTATTTTTAAAATGATTTTGTTACCAACTTTTAATGGATTTTAAATGAATTTTGAAGTTTTTGAATTTTTTGTAATTAAATTTTGAAATTTCAGCTTTGGAAATTGTCTAGTTGGTCAAAGGAATTTTTAGCTACACTCCCTATCCCTTTGGGATGTCACTTTTTGTTCATAATATTATTTCTGATAGCCATTCTGTTCCTGTTGATGATGTGGCTTAATCCCTCTGTCCCCTCAACTTCATCTTTCGCCCTTGTTCTTCTCTCTTTCATTATCAACCAATAATTTGGGCAAGGATGGTTCTAAAACTTGGCAATTTAGCCATTCCATTTATTTTGAAAAAAAAAGAGAAAAATGAAACAAATATAGGTATGGGAGAAAAGGACTTCGGTCCCTGTCATGTCGAACTACTCTTCGAGAAAAGGTGGAAACATCCTCGAGAGTAGGGAGACAAAAAAAAGAAAATGAGAAAAAATAAAATAAAATAAAAATAAAGCAGCTATGGAAGAAAATGAAGAAATTCCCTGTCATAGCAAGTCTCGTTCCAAGAAAAGGTGGTAAACACCCTTGGACGGGAAGTTGGTTGTGGAAAAGGTGGAAACACCCCGCAGTCTAGAACAATTGAATCACTAGTTGAACCTTTTCAGATGCAACTTTTCAGAGCCACCTCCCTTGGTGTGTTGTATCAGCAGACTCATTCGAAGGACTGATTCCCTACAACAGACTACCTTTTCCAAAGACGACATGCTCTACAGATAAAATCAAGTAGCAGATCTGTTGGCTACCTCCTTGGGTACGCCTCTTCATCGGCACCTTGTTGACAACCAACCAGCGATCTTACGCCTCTTCATCGGCACCTTGTTGACAACCAACTAGCGATCTTCATGGACAATCCATTGAGTAATGTGAGCTTTCATCCTAACCGTATGGGGATGTGAGCATGGGCTGTTCTCCTGTATCTATCAAATGAGTGCGAGATAGAGGGTGAACTGAGTGACGAGTCCTTATCTTTCAATCAATGAGAGGTGAGTTGTGTGGCATGGAGTGTTGCACATACGGGAGTGGCGGGCAGCAGCGAGAACGGCGGCGACGCGGAGGGAGGAGGGGCGGTGACAGGCGTTGGTGGGCGGGGGTAGCAGCAGGGAAGAGAGAGGAGTGGAGAAGGAGAAGAAAGAAGAGGAGGAGATGGAGGGAGGAGGAGGAGGGAAGAGGAGGGGGAAGGAGGAGATGGAGGGAGTAGGGAGAAGAAGAAGAGGAGGGGGGAGAAGGAAGGAGGAGGAGACGGGGGGGAGGGATAAGGTATGCAGGGAGAGGGAGTCGAGGAGAGAGAAAGAGAGGGAAAGAGAGAGAAAGAAAGAGAGAGAGAGAGGGGAGAAGGGGAGGGACTTGGGCGGTTGGGTTTTTTTTGTTTTTTAAAATAAAAACTCAACATTAAAAAAATGTAGAAAGGAAAGGAAAGGTCAAATACCTTTTGTCTCATTTCAAAAATAAAGGGTCTTTAGACCTTAGCCAAAATGTATGCAACCCAATTTTTATAATATCAAGAAAGGAAAAGGAAGAGGCTTGTCGGGTGATTTGAGGAGGTGGGAGGTTGATGTGGTTACATCTCTCTCTTCCTTTATCTTCTCCTCTCACGTTTCGTTTCTCCCCCTCCTATTTTGGCACAACTCTCATCCTTCTTGTTCTTGCTTCTTTCTCTTGTGCTTCATTGCCAAATCTAATGGAGAGTGACGAAGAGGAAGAGGGTGAGGATGGAAGAATTTTCTAATTTCTTGTGTGCCTCTCTCTTGTGTGTTTTGAGGACATGGTTTCATGGTAAGGAGAGTTTTCTTGTAGGTTTTCATGGCCAGCAAACATATTTGCAGCCTCTACTTGGCCGATTCGAGCTTCTATTTGTGTCGTGGTAGGGTGTTGTTCAATGACATATCGCTCTTGACTTTTTGTAGAAGATTAATTATAGGCAAGTACAGAAAAAGCAATTGGTTTGCTTCTCCCCAATACGCATCTTGGGTCATAGTTGTGTACCACAATTGAACCAATGTTGTTCTTGAAGTAGAGCAAGTCGCCCAAGATGGAGCGGTAACCATTTGCTTTAGGGCTAGCCTCATATTGTATAGGCGACGAAGCATAAGAAAATTGTAAGAAAAAAGCAATTGGTTTGCTTCTCCCCAATACGCATCTTGGGTCATAGTCGTGTACCACAATTGACCCAATGTTGTTCTTGAAGTAGAGCAAGTCGCCCAAGATGGAGCGGTAACCATTTGCTTTAGGGCTAGCTTCATATTGTATAGGCGACGAAGCATAAGAAAATTGTAAGAAAACTTGGTTCCAGAGTACTTTAGCAGCTCCTTTTTAGCATATTGCGTGTACAAGGCTAGAGAGAAGTGAAGGCAGGTAACAAAAGTGATTATTTCCTTGCTTGTAACAATGGTGCTTTTGATTCATGCTAGTGCTCTAATATCTTTTAGTAAATTATTAAGACAATGGGCCATAAACGGACTCCATGTTATATGGGGATATTGTTGCTCCAATAAAGCACTTGCAACCCTATTTGTTGCCTCCCTATATGAGACAAACTGAATCACATTTCTGGCCCCCACATGTTCAACTGTATCTACCCACTTCTTCCATAGGACACGAGCTGTCTTTTGTTGAGCACTACTTTGTGGATTTTACATAGAGATCCTTGCCACACCACGCAGCAAGGACACCTTTCAAGGAGTGGCTACTCACGTCAAACCAACCATCACTAATTAGACTTACCTCATAATTATCCCACTGTTGTTTGATTGATGTGATGGCGGTCTTTATGTTGGTTACCCCCTCTTAAAACATGAAGTGTAGCGTCTTCATGGTGATCTCCTTGAGCATTCTATTCTCTCTTAGTCATCAATGCATCGCTTTCTAACTTGGGATCGAGTATGGTTGTGTATCGGTTAGTTTTTTTATCCTCATTCATTCTCTATTAATTAATCACACAATTACTTTACATTTGGATCAACAATAATAGGTCACTATCATTCTAAGGTACTAGCAAGTCCTGCAGACAATAGGGACCGTCGTGATGAGGTTGATGATGATGCTAGGGTTGGAGCAGCAACATGGGCATCCATAGTAAGCTAGAGGGCTAGCATGTGGCAATAATAATATGTGAAGTAATGAGGGATGAAGTATAGCTTTGTGCAATCGTAGGGCCATTTGTAGTGAGATAGAGTGAAACCAACCTTCCTTATCCAAAAGGATGGTAAACAACTTGATTAAGCACTAATTACAACAAGCAATAAAATTCAAATGAATTCAAATGCAATAGTTACCACTTAGTCTTGGACATCGAACATCCAGTTGGCCTTAGAATTGGAACCCCTTGCGGTATTTCTTCAACTTGTTTTGCTAAAGGTTGAACTACACTGAGATTTAGCTTGATCTCCTTCAATCTTCAATACATTTTGGTGTCCAAAGCAACCAAGAAACCTTCAAATCAATTTGCTCCTCAGTTTGCTTGGGATCCTCTTTCAATTTACTCCTTGGAAGACAAATTTTGTCCCTAAATACTCTTCCTAGGGTGTCTATCAAACCCTAATTTTTGTTGTAGATTATGGTTTACCAATAGAAATTCTTTAATTGCACCCTCTTGGGCTGAATTTAGCTGAGATTTCTAGAGTGAAGCTGTGAATTGTTTGAGAGAATAGAAAGGAAGTTGGAGAGAGACAAATTTTAGAGTTTTATTTCCAAAATTGGTTGAAATTTAATGCTGCCCTGTTGTGAATGACTGATTGATTGTAGCCTACCATCAACAAGAGGCCCACATATAGTGGCTTATCCTTGTGGGCCCCAAAATTATTGTCATTTGCGTGTAGACAACAGCTAGCCTATAGGGGTTGTCAATTCTCTCCAATGGCCTCTTTAGTTAGCTTGTAGTAGCTCTTTGATAGTCTCCAATCCTTGGGCCGATCACCAATGGTTGGAAAATTGCAACAACAGCTCTCTCTCGTCTCCTAACCTCCACAATGTTGGAATGAGGTTCCACTTGTTAGTTGTCTAGTCAGCTCATGTGTAAGTCTGGGCTATGCCCAATATTATTAGGTAATTTAGGCATTTTATAGTGGTTATATGAATGATTATTTAGGCATTTATTGCTAGCCGACCAACATCCTTATTTGGCATATTTTGGGCCTATTTATTCAGTGGCTCCTTCTCTCATTTAGTTATCATCATTCTTTAGGTGGTCTTTTTGTTGGAGAGAGGAGCTAGTGTTGGTGCCCACACAACCAGTGACTCACTGTTGTACGCGTCATTGTTGTATTTGGTTCATGGATTTCATTTCCTGAGCACCTCTCTGAGTTCTCTTCCTTTGTAGTGTTTTTTTGCTATTTTGTTTCCTTTCTCTTCTGTCTTGCGTTCAACAGTTTATTTCAGCACTTGTCTATGCTTCCATTGCTGCATTACTTCTAACATGATATCCGATTGCAAGATCTGAGTTCCTACTGCGAGTTTTTTGCTGATTACAGGTCTTTCTTTCCCCTATTGATCAGGCTTGCGTTTTTCAGACTAGCAACCTGTGTTTTCAACTTGCACCTAGATTTCAGCTTGCAATCGTTAGTTTGCTGTAATAAATGCTCCATCAACGAGTGCTTTTGGTTTTTTGCCCTTAACCGTGGTTGGGCGACTATTTGACTATTTGTACAGGCCGTTTTTGCTGTTTTTGGCAGTTTTTGATTGGTTTTTTTTCATTTTGTAGCAATTGGCCTTCGTTTTTGATCAAATTTTTGGTTACACTGCATGTGAACTCTCATTTTGTGAGGTCTTTGTTGTTGGTTTGGCTGTATTCCCTCTCTGTATACCCTTTATCCTATCTTCTCTTCTTTTCCTCTCTAGATGATTTCTTTGTGCACTTCTATAGATGATAAGTTACATGGACTTGACTATCATACATGGAGTGATGCAATAAAAGCTTGGTTTGTGCAGAAACAGATTTGGTATATTTTATGTGGACCTATTTCTCGGCATTAGCGTCGTTTTCCTCTTCTTGAAGATTTTGATGAGGACAACCATGAGGAAGTTGTGCTTACATGGGATTTGGACGATGCTCATGCGTATTCTGCACTGCTTCGGTGTATTTCTAAAGAAGTTCTACCAGTGGTTACCTCTTGAAGGACATCCCTAGAGATATGGTCGAAGCTTCAAATGTTGTGCGACGCACCTTTTCCTATGAGTGTTGTGACCCTTTATGGACAGCTTCAGCAAATGAAGTTTGAGTCCAAGGACACCATTCAGTCATTTTTATTCCGTGTTACATAGGTACAGGACCAACTTTGACACATGCAGTTTGCCCTTCCAGAGGCACATCTAGTGGGTATGGTACTCTATAAGCTCACCTCGGAGTTTGATGGAGTGGCGAAGGCTTTGAGGGCACAAACATCCTCTACACCTATGAGCTTTATACATATGTCCTCGATGCTGCTTGAGCATGAGACACCTGTGCGTTTACAGGGGAGACTCTCATCTCATTAGGACGTTTTTAGTAAGGCCTTTATAACTTTAGAGAGGGGTAATAGAAAGAAGTTGAAGGCCCAGTGTTATCATTGTGGTAAGAAGGTCACTTGCGAAAGGACTGCAAGGAATTAGCAACCTTACGGAAGAAACAGAAACGAGATGGGGCCTTCTTTGACACGTCATCCTCTTCCTCAAACTTCTACTCCGATCCTTTGGCCAAGGAGAAGTTTGCGGCACGGAAGGGATCCACTTTTTCAGACTGCGAGAAGGTCTTAATTGTCCCTTTCTCAATTGCTTTCTAGTCTAGGTGATGCGGTCATCCTTCGCAACTCTTTGATGTAAGAGAGGGTGGTGAGATGGGGTAGCCGCGCCTCATCTATACAGGCATATAAGTGCATAGGTCCCAGAGAGGGATGTTCTTGATGTATCGACCGAAGTTTGGCAGATTCAAATCTTGGAGCTAGGATTGACATCCAGGTTCATGATGAGCTGTTTCTTTGACAGCAAGCGGGATTGGCTCCTTGTTCAAGCTCACATGAGGAGACACTTGGACAGCCTTGGCCAAAGGCGGGGAATCCATTGTCACATATGTTCAGAGGCATTTTTGACAAGATTGTCTTGTAAACTATTGCGAGACATTGTTGACAGACACGACGACTTGTTATGACTCTTCTCTATTTTCAAGAGCTGGTACGATCGACATTGACCTCATGTTCTCTCCGAGGCACCTTGGTGGTGACTTGATCACCCACTACTTGGGTATCCATGGTTCTACTTTGGTGGTTCTTTGTTGTATATGATTATCATTGTCTCATTGTATTGTATGAGATCACCCGCGATCTAAGAGAGGGTGTTAGCATACTAGTCAGGTCATGTGTGAGTCTAGGCTATGCTTGATATTATTGGGTAACTTAGGCATTTTATAGTGGTTATATGAGTGATTATTTAGGCATTTATTGCTGGCCAACCGGCAGCCTTATTTGGCATATTTTGGGCCTATTTATTGAGTGGCTCCTCCTCTCATTCAGTTATCATCTTTCTTCAGGTGGTCTTCGTGTCAGAGAGAGGAGCCAGTGGTTGTGCCCACATAGCGAGTGACTCACTGTTGTACGTGTCACTCTCGTGTTTGGTATATGGATTCCATTTCCCGAGCACATCTCTGAGTTCTCTTCCTTTGCAGTGCTCTTTTGTTTTTTTGTTTCCTTTCTCTTCTATCTTGTGTTCAGCAGTTTATTTCAGCACTTGTCTATGCTTCCATTGCTGCACCACTTCTGACACCACCAGCCTCTAGCCACGCTTTTCCCTCTTGCATAGGATGGTTTTGCCAAGTAGCAACCTTCTAATTGCATTTTTCAGCAATTTTCAGCCCAATTAAATTAATTTTTAGAGTATTACCAATGGTTGGAAAATTGCAGCAGCATTTCTCTCTCCTCCTCTCTTAATCCTTACAAAGCTGGAATGAGGTTCCACAACCCTTTCCCCTCTTGCATGGGAAAGTTTTGCCAAGTGGCAGCCTTCTAATTGCTTTTTTCAGCAAATTTCAGACCAGTCAAATTAATTTTTTGAATATTAATTTATTATTAATTCTTGCCCAAAAAAATAATTTTAACAGCCAACAATTAAATTGGATAGGCTAATTTGTTATCCAAGCAATCCTAAGCATTTGTTAGCTCATGAATTGGCACTAGTTAATTAATTAATGTCTATTTCCTAATGTCACCATTGACTTCAATGGCTAATAAAACGATCTAGGCCAAAATTTCTCACTTGATACCACCTACTTGACTAATATAACTTATTACAACTTTTGTCTTTGGACATCTTGGTGCCCTTGGTCCATCATTGTGAATTAATTGCCTTGCACAACACATGCACCTCACATTCACACATTTTTGATAAACAAGTAAATCAGATGCTAAGCAAAGCATAAAAAATTAATGTCCTTGTGACATAGCAGCTAGCACGGAGAGGCTGGAGACTAATGGTATTCATGCGTGGAGTAATGAGGAATGAAGTATGGCTTCCCTTGGCTCCTATATATAAAATTGGGCCAATGTATTACCAGCTGATGTGAATTTTAAAAATTCATCTAATTTAGTTTTTTCAAGATGCTTTTGTTAGCATTACATTTATTGAGCATATCAGAGGCTGAGCTTAACTTGTTGTCACCAGCTTTGTCTTTTTCCTTGGTTGTTTCTTAACATAAAGGAGCACAAGGTTCCTAAGTATGCCTGGTTTTCTCTTTTGAAATCAGGCTTGTATTAAAATGCTGAGCTTGTAATGTTTCCAGGTATAATGCTGAAACTGGGGATGTGGTGGTTGGTCGTATAACTGAGGTAGCGTGATGAATCCACTTTTTACATTCCTGTGTCAGGCATTGTTCAAATTCATGTACTCTATCCAAGCATCCAGGTGGAGTTTGATTTTGACAAGGCGAATGATTACAAGTGTTGGTAGACCTACCCAATAGTGAACATTGCACCTTTGCATTTGCATTGATAATCTATTCTTGAATTTAGAGCATGCACTGTGTCGTGGGTTCTTGAGCTGTTCAGTTAACTTTGTTGTGCCTGGAATGGCTGTTAATGTAGTATCTTATAAATAAGTCTTTCTTTAACTAGTGTTCTAATCCAGGCTTTCAAGTTCTAGCATGATTACTTTCAGCCGACTTTCATATTAATAGGTTGGAGCAAAGCGCTGGAAGGTGGATATCAACTTTAAGCAGGATGCGCATCTAATGCTTTCAGCTGTAAACTTGCCAGGTGGCATACAGGTGCTGGCTTGTAACATAAAAGTGTTGCGAGGGCCTTCATATGCAGACTGGCTGATGTTCAATTGACGTTTTACTGAACAGAGGAGGAGGACTGTAGTAGATGAGCTCAACATGAGAAGCCTATATGAGGAGAATGACTTGATTAGTGTAAGTTGGAAATTGTGTTTGTCACAACATGAAGCCACTGTACATAGATACTAAACAGTGGCTTGTTGCAGTAGCTCACAACAGCCAAAACCTGACCAAGGGCCTATAGGATTTATCACAGCAGAACTCGTTTGTCTTTTGAAAGATTCATGACAGCATATTGACAAAATAATGTTCGAATGACAGGCAGAAATACAAAGTGTGCATTCAGACGGTTCAGTCCATTTACATACGAGGAGCCTCAAATATGGAAAGGTATGATACTGTCAGAGTCCAGACAGGGATCTGTTCGAGGACCTTTTTTTCCAGAAGGAAACTTCCAATCTTATGACTAAATTCATTTTGCAGCTGGAAAATGGGCAATTGGTTAAGGTTGCTGCTTACTTGGTGAAACGCCTCAAACAACACTTCCATTCCTTTAAACAGTATGGAGTGGACATGATTATAGGATGCAATGGCTATATCTGGGTTTCTTCATCATTGTCAGATGCAAAGATGGCAGGTGGACTAGGCAGTCTGCAATTAGCAGCATCAACTGATCAGGATATGGAGGATAATCAGGAGTCACCCAGCGTGGACTCAAAAGGTGATGGTAAATCATTGACTGTGCTGGTGAATCCTATCTCCTTGGAAGTCAGAGAAAATATATGCAGGCTCTCAAACAGTGTTCGTGTACTAGCTGCTCTTGGATTTTTGATACACCCTGATACGGTCATCGATACATATGAGTTCAGTCAGTCTATGGGTGTAGCTATCAAGGATATGCTAGGTGCAGAGTTCACTGTGTCTATTGCAGAGAGAGAAGCAGTTCGCAGATCCAAAAACCCTGGCGCCCTTTAAGGATTAATGTTTTGATAGACCGAAATTTTGGCATCACAGGAACATGAGATGAAATCTGTCTTGGTGAAGACTCAAGCTAGCATGGTGATTATAGGCTCTAGTTACCTGGAGTGTTTTGATAGGAACATGAGATGAAATCTGTCTTGGTGAAGACTCAAGCTAGCATGGTGATTATAGGCTTTAGTTACCCTGGAGTGTTATTGAAAAGCTTTAGTGCATGGTAGAAAATCACATTAGGACTCAACATATTGTCTTGCCTCCCTGGTTGCAGGAAACAGAAGTTTGAGTGGGTTTCACTTTTGTGCTTTTCTTAAGTGCAGTGCACAGGAGTTCTGCAATGGTTTGTTTCTTGCAGTCTCTGGAGGACAATGAAGAAAACAGGTAGAATGCTCACGGAAGTGCAGCTATCTTTCTTTCATTCGTCACTGTATTGCACCAGTTTTGGAGGTGACCAGGTGATCTGCTCTACGCCTTCATATTTTCTGGGGTGTTACAATCATGCCAGAGTCCTAAAACTTCTAAGAATGCCTTCGTGTGATTTGAGCTCCACAATCATGTTAGTCGATGTCCATTTTTGCCTTTACAAACTGTAACTTTGTCATGCAAGACAGAATCTCTTTACGGTCTTGCCAAGCTAACTCTGTCGAGGAAACCAACTTACCTTTGTAATCTCTCAATTGTAACCAGAATGATCAATTACTAAGATGTAAGCCTCATGGGCTTTGTATCTTTGTTAGAAGTAAAGTAAATACAATATAACTGTAAAGCTAAATCTTATTGAATTTGCATTTAGTATCGAGGCCAAGAGGGTTCGTTTGTAACAAGTGAATATTGTGTGTTCTCATCATGTCCATCAATGTACTAATCGTATATACCTACATACTCCTTCAAAGCCATGAAGAACCTGCTTTATACCTACAGAGCACACCCCCACAATGAATCAACAGGTCCTCAATTTGAGTTAACTATGCCCTATGAGTTGTTAAAATTGGCATTTTTTAAAAGCTCTACATAATGGCAGCTAAATCATCTTCAACAGCACCTTTGGAAAAGCCAGAGTCCTCTACAACAGCACCTCTGGAGAAGCTAGATGCCTCCCCTTTCGTCTCCCTCTCGCAAGCCTGCCCTCTAGTAGCTTTCAAATAGAAACCAGGTCCTCTTGCCTACTCTTTATCTTGTGTTGGGAGGTGTTTTGTTTGGGACTGGACACCTCACTTCTGGTCTGGTCCTAACCCTTATTGTAGTTTTAAGTGAAGCGAGAGATCCTTTTGATGCTGCCCTTTTTGTAATTTTGTTGAAGAGGTGACATCTACACACTTTCCAAACATTCAAAAGCCATGAGGTTGCTCGTCAAGGATACTATGATGTATGGACCTTACACTACTTGGATATATGCTCATCTTTTTGAATAGTGGCGGATCCCATGCAAGCATAGCACATAACGTCCAAGGTATGTGTTTGGTATGCCCAATGAGAGTATTTTCCTTGACATGATATAGGGTGGGTTAGCACATAACTCCATTGGTGTAAGGTACATGCTCCATGAAATGGGGGTTGGCCTTGGATGCATGCATGCTCTAATAAAATCCTTGGATGAGTTCCCCTTGTTCATTGAAGGATTTGTTGTTGCCCTTGTAATTTTATTAAAGACGCAATACTTGCACACATTTCCAGAGATCTAAAAGACTGGTCTTGGTCAAGGACACCTTTATGTATTGACCTTGCACTATCATGGGATATTTACTCCCCTTTTTAAATAAAGCGAGCTTGTCATTTGTTTTGTGCATGTCAATAATAAAGCTACATTACATATCATTTTGGTTATGGACAAGGTAACGTTTGAACCATTACAACTTGCTCGGGTCCATGCCAAAAGTTCCGTTCCAAAACTAAGTTTAGAGAGGATAAAAAATTGAATCTTCCCTCCCCCCCAAACCAAACAAATAGGGGGCTTCAATTAAGCTTTGCACATCCTTTCAATTTATGCTTGCCAGATAGACACACACATGTACACAACTTGATTAATTAAAATTAGAGTCAAATTTTTGTATTAAAAAACCTATTTAGTTAATTAATGTGATCACCTTAGACGACGAAGTCTTACCTCTGTAGGAACCCACCTTAAAAATGTAGGGTTTCTTGCCTAAGACCAACTTCATGTAAGCCTACCCTTAACCTTTAGGGTTATGTTAAAGAATGGTATTTGAACTCCTCTCCTTCTTTACCTCCATGAGGGGTTGCAAACTCTTCCTTCACAATCATGAACTTATAACCCCATCTAGCCATGTGTGGTGCCTCATCCTCTCACTCCTACTCTCACTCTTTGTGTGGGTCATGTAATTCGCTTGTGATTGCATGCAAATTGCCATGGTAGAAACAAAGCATAGGGAATGTCATGAAATGGCAGTAGATGCACCACTTCTAGATATATGTGGCCTAGTGCCTTGTAAGGCTAGAGTATGTAAGGGACATATAAGAGAGAGTTAGTACCTTTTGTTCATTTCTTGTCCTTTTTGGTTACTAGAGAGCTCTCCCACCTATCTTTGGGTGTGTTTGAGGTCCATTGCTTGGGGTGAGTTCCAAGTCTGGTCCTTTGCATGATAACCTTTTTTAGGATCTTAACAATTGGTATCAACGCCAAGTCTTTGGTCCTTTTATTAACGGTATTAGTTTTGTTTAATAGTTGGGCATAGTTGGGGTTTGTCCTTGGTTATTTCTAGAGTAAAAAAGCCTTTGCATTGCTTGTTTAACCCTTCTTGTTGGGGAAAAAGGCCAATTCAATAGTTCTTGATAGTAGTTCACTCTTTTTGGGGGTCCTTGTTGTGAGTTCAAAATGTAGTAAAGCTCTTAACGGAGTCTTCTTGTTTCTTGCTTCTTGTTCCTTCTTCTTGATAAGAGGTTAGAACCTTTATAGCTCTCTCCTTGAGATCGAATGGCTTCTAGATGAATCAACACCATATTCTTCTTGCTCCAAGCTTCATTTTGAACACTCTTTTGTTGGGATTTAAGAGGAGATTGAATCCTTCACCATTTATAGTCCTTACCTAGCATGCCCAAGCTTGCAGAGCTTCTCTCTCTCTCTCTCTCTCTCACACACACACACACACACACACTCTCTCAATCCCTCGCAATTGAGTGAGCTTGTAGAGCTTCTTTCCTAGCGTGTTTGTATTATTGAAAGCATTGCAACCCATCAAGATCAATTGTCAAAGACTAAGAATAGCCAGTGAGAATTTAATGTATTTTTAGGGCCTTTTGTTGACCACCTCTTCTTGCTCATACTTATATAGTTTTCCCTCCCTTGCGTCATGGTTCTTAGGCTCCATTTCAAGGATCAAATGTTGCTCCCTTAATGGAGAACATCTTTGGCATTAATTTTGAAGATTTCAAGTTTGATATAAGCCTTCATGGTTGAGAAGGCACTCTCATTGTTAGTAAGGATGGTGCTTGAAGATTGTAAAGATTTGGAATCTCTACGACGCTCCCATGGAGTTAATGCTTCCAAGTATAGTAGGGTACTCTCTTCTATTGGGTAAGCAATCATTGCTTTCACCATTAGTGCTCCAATTTGGAAGCCCATTTTATTTTGGATGCAAGTTTTTCATCAATGGTAGAGGTAGACATTATCAGGAGTGATCTATTTCTCTTGATATTCCTTGTTTATACTAAGCTATATGTATCCATTGTAATGGATGAATGATATATATCTAGGGCTAAGTAAATTAGTGTGGGTAAGTCTCTTCTCTTCTCTATTGTAAGCTTTGTGTTGGAGCCTATTTACTTCAACCAACATTTCCTTGTATCATAGTAACCTTGTGGGGAGAGAATATGGATACCCATGGACATCAATGCTAGGTGAGAATTGGGACAATAGTGGGATGACACCCCTTGAATACCTAAGATCTCAAAAGAGTGCAATAAATAGGTTTTGAAAGATGAACATGGAGCTTGTATAAGTGCCACAATGATGTTATTTAACCCCTCACATAGGTGTCACTTTATTCTTTGATCCCTCTTTCCTCATGGGTTCAATTTATCCCTTTTCAATGGTAAGAAGAATGTATGCGACAAGCTGATGTAATGATCGTATGCCAGCAATGCACTGTATGTTGAGAAACCACTTCTTTAATTTACAAACCTCATTTAGGGTTTCACATTGACAGCCCCAAAAATGGCTAGTGTCCAAACTTTGGTCACTTTTTCAATGGCCGCCCACACAATAATGTGCCACCCTAGACAACTTATGCCTTTAAATAGGCCGTCACTTCATTCATTCAACACCCCACTTTAGTTCTTCACCCCTCTTCTTTTGTCAGTCTGACACTCTTCTCTCCACCCCACTGCTGCTAATACCCCTTTTAGAGGACATTGCAATTTGTGGCCACCATTCCTCTTCTCCTTCAAAAGTTCTATTCCCATCATCTTTTAGGTTGCGTTTGGAGGCTCCACCTTGTTGGCATCATCATGTGTTAGTTGGCGACTTATCTCCACTTGAAGTCTTCTTCCATCAGCTTTGACATTAGCATCCTCCATCTCTAAGAAGCAGTGTCACCATGTGCATTAGGCCTTCCCCTTGCCTAGCGTCATCATTCGCAACTTGGCATCATCACTCTCCTTCTTGGCGTTAGTCATTAGGCACTTGTCGTTAGCAACTTGAGCCCCAATTATTTGCGTTTTGTAGCATGGGGACTTTCTCCACATTTAGAGTCATCATCCAACACATGGTGTCAGCATATGGGATGCTTTCCCTTTGTTTGATAGCTCTGATACACTCTTGGATTTGCCTTTGTTGCCTAGGCTATCTCCCTAGCATTTGAGGACTGTGGTTCGCTCCCTCGACAATTGGCAATAATCTTCCTCATCTTTGACGACATTAGAGGACTACGATTTTGCTCCCTCATTAGTTGTCCTTCACCTTCTACGGATTACTTTGATAGCCACTGTTTGGAGGATTGCTTTTCACTTCCTTCGATGTGCAAATTCCCTATAGGTGCTATTGCTCGAGTCAGGCATGATAGTGCAATAATCTTTGGAGCTTCGGCTACACTATATCAGCTTTTTTTCTCCTATCATGATTCAATGCATCATCACCATGTTCTTTTGTGTTTTTTGAGTTTCTCTTATCTCCCAATATTTGTTGTACACATTTTGTTTCTCCCTGCAAACCCCACTATCTATTTGGTCACGTACTCTTTTTTTTTTGATATGGGATTAGAGCTAGAGGCGTTGGGGGTAAAGGCGCCTCCGCCTAGCCGCCCGTGTATTACTACACTTTGCTACACTGACAGTACCCGCCACTGCACACTGCAGGTGGCGAGCACCCGTCATAGTCACTTATTCTTTATTCTTTTAGTGACAGTTTGAATAAAGGAAGGCCCGGCCACACATTGTAGTTGTTGGAGTTTCCACTTTGAGTTTCACTCTCTCTCTTGCTCTTGCTCTCCATTTGCCATAGCTCTCACCGCCAAGCTTCTTCCTCTTGGGTTCCACTTCCCTTTCAACTGGTATCAAAGCAAAGGCATTGGAGTTTGCCCGGCATTCTCTTCAGCCCGGATTTGAAGAGCTTCAACCCGAGCTTCAATGGTAGCCATGGCATCTTCATTTGCAGGTATGTTTTGATCTCCCGCCTCCTCCCCAATCTTTTGGCCTTCCATTGGCACCTTCCAGGGCTGCATCGGAGCCCCCTCAACATTGCAAGGTGCTCCATAGCACTATTGAAGATCCCCAAGCCCCTAGGAACAGCCAGCGCAAAATGCGGCACATTTTTAGGGGGCTGGTGGGCTGATCTCTTCCTGGCATTTGCAGCTCCTTCCCCAGCTTCCCGACACTGTTGGCAACCTTCACAATCATCGTTGGACTCCCCGACATTAGTTCTTGGCTCCAAGTGATCGATTCGAGTGCTTCCACCTTCAACCATTGCTGTATACATAGTCCCAAGACTGTCAAAATAGGGTAGCACTTGACATTTATTGTTTGATGGTTCTTGGCATTGCCCGTTTGATGCCTATTGATGCCCAGTGATGCCCGGATGTTATGGGATGCTATGTCTATGCTTTGGGATTGTTTTGGATCAGATTTGGACACTGATTGAGCTTCAGTTGTTGACAGTAAATATGCTGCTGTAATACAGTGGGCTGAAGCTCATTTACATAGTGTATGCATTGGTTCTTGGATTCAGGGTGCTTACTGGAGATTTGAATGATTATACTGATGTATTTGGAGATTGTCAAATGCTTCTTTTTGGTTTTGAAATGCTTTTGAGCTTGGATTACGCTCCGCCTTGGTCGTCATTCACTGGCATTTGGCTTCAGTTGGCATGCTTTGGACTAGTTTATGCCTATTGTCATCACTGCTTGACATTTAGGCTTCTTGCATTTATGCTTTGGTCAGATATGGATGCCACTTGGTTTGCCCATGCTTGACAGTCACTTGGAGCTTCATCTTCAGATGTATTTGAGCATTTTGGACTTACTGGGCATTACATTTGGTTGTCAGTTACATGCTCTTTGAATGCTTTCAGACTTATGCTTTACGGGTCTAAGATAGCTTGGGATTTATGCTTCGGATGTACCCTACTGGGATTTGGCTTGTTTGATGCTATGTACTAGATGTATTTGAGCGTTGCTTGCTCTATTTGCATCTGACTTTACTTCTAGTGGGAGCCTCTTGGTATTTTCGGATGTACACAGAGTCTTAGTTACACTTGAGCTTGAGCTTGTAGGATAGTTACATGCATTTGCTCTCTTGAGAGCTTTATGTTTGCAGTTAGTCTGTAGTGGGCTGATTTGCTACGCCTATTGGGGCAGGCACCTATCTCTGTCACATGTTTGTCAGTTTTCTATGCATCTTGGATGGTTATGCATTGAGCTTCTTGCTCTATCAGTTGTGCTTGTGCTTGGTCTCTTCTCTTACCTCGAGACCCATTACATGCATGACTTCTAGACCTATGAGATATCTCTTGCATGATAGGTTATTGATTTGATAATTATTGGTACCTTCTTGCCTCTTGACACTCGCTGTTGGATGTATCTTGCTATGTGGCAATTGCAGTGACATATGTATCAGTGATTGCTTCACTTTGGGACAGTTTTACATACTGCTGCCATTTATTCCAACAAGATGAAATTTGCAGATTTCGAGCACTTCTATGAGGATAATGCTTATTGTTTGATGTTATCTTGGTCATATTCAGTGGACAAGTGGTTTTCTTAGTGATATCCACTCTTTCAGCCAGTTTTAGCAGTGGTTTTAGTACATTTTTTGCTAATTATAGCAACAATGCAATTTTACTTTTTTACTTTGATTTGGGACAGTATGATATTGCAGGTTTTGGTGCAGAAGTTGCAGATTAAACCTTGCATTTCAGGGGTGTTAAAATCGAGGATATGGATGATGATGTTTGGATGGAAGTTGATGAGCTATGCAAGTCTACCATTATCTTGTCACTCTCAAAAGAGGTCCATCATAATGTTGTTGAAGATGAGAATCAGAGTGTATGGGATTTATGGGAGAAGATTCAGGAGCTTTATGTGCAGCAGAGTCCTGTGTCACAGATGTATTGGCTGAAGCAGTTAATGGACCTTCGCATGAAGGAGGGAACTTCCCTATCATCTCATTTCAGTCAGTTTCATGCTATCATGAAGAATCTATTGTCACAGGGTATTGAGTTCAAAGATAACTTGCATCCGTTGTTTCTGCTTGGCACCTTGCCTGAATCATGGGATGTCTTCCGTACTGCCATATGCACGAACAAGCTTGATGGGCTGAAAATCAAAGATGTTGAGAGTGCTTCATTGACTGAGGAAATCAATAGGAGAAATAATGATGCTTCCCGCTCTTCACATACATTGATCGTTAGAGGTGGCAGACATGATAATGATCATAAGGGCAGGGACTTTTAGAAGTCCAGGTCCAAGTCACATGGTTGCAGTAAGTCCCGTGGATGGAAGTCTAATCTTACTTGTCAATATTGTGGGAAAGTAGGACATATTAGGCCACAGTGCCATAAGATGCGCAATGATAAGCACAAGGAAAAGGGAAACGAGAAAGTGCAGGAAAAGTCTTCTGAGTGCAGTATTGTACCTGGAAAGTCTAGCGTGAAGATAGAAGAGGTTAATGCCATGCAGGCCACTGATTCAGATGAAGATTACACACTTGTAGCTTCTTCATTCGATGCCTTACAGGCTTCTGAGATACATTCTATGTATGTGCAGTGCTGGCTTTTGGATTTGGGTGCGTCATTTCATTTGACACCCTATAGAGATTGGTTTCATACCTATCGTACCATCTCTGGTTCTGTGCGTCTTGGTGATGATAGGTCTCTTGACTTTGTGGGCATTGGAGATGTTAGGCTCTACAGTTTGCTTCTGGCAGTTCTTGTGTGTTGCATGATGTACGCCATATACTTGCGTTGACTCGCAGCCTTATGTCAACTGGACAACTTGATGATGCCGGGTATTCTGTGTCTTTTGGAGACTCTGCATGGAAGATTACTTGTGGCTAGACTTGTGCTTGCAAGAGGTGCCAAGTCTGGCAGCCTCTATCCTTTACTTGTCTCTGGAGCTACATTGGATCATATTTTTGTTTATGGGTTCTATTCCCCATGTATCCCTCTGGCATGCTTGTTTGTGGCATATGTCCCTTAAAGGAATGAAAATGCTCCGTGCTTTGTAGTATCTTTCGCCTTTTGACTCTTCGCATTTTGATTCTTGTGATCATTGTTTGTATGGTAGGCAGACTAGAAATACGCATAAAAAGTCTGGTAAGAAATGCATGGGTGAGCCCTTGGCTCTTGTGCACTCAGATGTATGTGGGCCCATGCCCTGTCAGTCACTTGGTGGGGCAAAGTAGTTTATTACTTTCATAGATGATTACTCACGTAAGGTTTGGGCTTATCTAATAAAGAGAAAATACGATATCTTAGACACATTTCAGCGTTGGCTTGCATTAGCAGAGCACCAGTTTGGGAAAAAGTTAAAAAGCCTAAGGTCAGATAATGGGGGTGAGAATGTATCACGTGCTTTTGAGCAGTTTTGTGATGAGAGAGGTATTAAGTGTCAGTTGACTGCCCCTTACAACCCACCCCAGAATGGTATGGTTGAACCCATGAATAGAACTATTCAGGAAAGGGTCTGTAGCATGCTTAGCCAGGCTGGCTTACTGCAACACTTTTGGGTTGAGGCACTTACTACTGTAGTGCATCTCCTTAATAGGTTGCCTAGTACTGGCATTGACTTTCAGGTTGTAGAGAGGTATGGGCAGGCAAGCCCCCCTCTTATGATCATTTGCGTGTCTTTGGATGTGAGGCATTCTGCCATTTGCCCAAGGACAAATGCAATAAGCTGGATCCTAAAAGTGTCAAATGCATTTTCATTGGCTATGGAGATGCAGGAGAGATAGGTTACCATCTATGGGATCCACAGGCGCAGAAAGTGATCCACAGCCATGATGTCATCTTTCATGGGGACAGAATGCATATGCAGCCTAAGAAAGTGGTTGAGGTACGTAGAGTTATCTTTCAGGAGGAGCCACCTGCTCCCATTCAGCCCCCGCTCCACGGCCAGCTAGAGAGCGTGCAACATCACCTGATGCTCATGGCCCAGATGTTAGACATGCTGATGTTATACATGATGTCGGTCAAGCAGGAGAGCTTGGGTTGAGGTGTTCTACTAGAGATAGATGACCTCCTGACCGTTTTGTGCCCTCTATGGATTATGTACTGGTTACAAATGCAAGAGAGCCTCTCACTTATGATGAGACTATGCACAGGGTTGATTGTCACTCTTGGGAGATGGCTATGCAGTCTAAGCTTGACTCATTTCATAAGAATCAGACTTGGGATTTGGTTTCCTTGCCTTAGGGTAAGAAGGCTTTGCCATGCAAGTCGGTGTATAAGCTAAAAAGTACCCCTAGACACCCCAAGCCGGCATACAAGGCTGGATTGGTTGCTAAGGGTTTTAAGCAGGAACATGGTGTTAACTTTGATGAAGTCTTTTCTCTAGTGGTCAAGATGACCACCTTATGCTTAGTCTTGGCCTTGGTTGCACAGCTTGACCTGGACTTGTACCAAATGGATGTCAAGACGACTTTTTTACATGGGGACTTGCATGATGAGATTTACATGGAGCAGCCTGAGGGCTTTGCAGACCCTGGCAGGGAACACCTAGTGTGTACACAAAGAAAGCTCGTGATGGTTCTTTACTGATTTTGGTACTCTATGTGGATGACATGCTTTTAGCAGGGACAACTCATGAAGAGCTAGATGCTCTTAAGGCTCAGCTCAAGAAGAGCTTTGAGATGAAAGATCTAGGACATGCCTCTCATATACTTGGTATGTGGATTACGTGCGATAGATCTTAGGGACTACTCTATCTGTCACAGAGGGAGTACATTCATAAAGTCCTTGAGCGCTTCCGTATGCAGGATGTTAAGCCTATTGGCTGTCCATTACCTTCTCATGTGAATGTTTCACAGGTCGATTGTTCAGAGACAGATGAGCAGAGGGCCGAGATGGCTAAGATTCCCTATGCATTAGCCGTGGGCAATCTTATGTATGCCATGATAGCCACTCGTCCAGATATTACTTTTGCAGTTGGGATTATGGCACGTTATATGGCTACACTTGGCAAGAAACATTGGGATGCTGTGAAGGGTATCGTGAGGTACTTGAAGGGCACATCAGATATGTGTCTTTGCTATTGTAGCCAAGATACAGGAGTCATGGGATACACTGACTCTGATTATGCAGGACATGCAGATAGTAGGAAGTCCACTTCTGGCTATGTGTTCACTTATGCTGGAGGGGCTATCTCTTGGATGTCCAGGGCGCAGAAGTGTATGACCCTTTCTACTACAGAGGCTGAGTATATTGCAGCCATAGAGGCTTGCAAGGAGGCTATCTGGTTAGGCTATTTGATTGCAGACCTTGGTATTACAGATGCTATACCTACATTGCATTCGGATTCTACGAGTGCCATTTAGTTGGCCAAGAATCTGGTCTTCCATGAGAAGACGAAACATATTGAGGTGAGGTATCACTTCATTCGCGAGGTCGTTGAGGACAGGTCTGTTGACCTTGTCAAGATTCTGACTGAGTAGAATCCTGCAGACTTGCTCACGAAGAGCCTCACTACAACGCACTTTGCCTTCCTTAGGAGATTGATGGGTGTTGGATGAGATGATGTCTTTTTCCTCATCCTATTGTACATGTGTACATGTTGTACTGTCTTTTCTTTTTCTCTCTCACTCGGGTAGATTCGCCTTTAAGTGGGAGGTTGTTGGGGGTAAAGGTGCCTTTGCCTAGCTGCCTGTGTGTTACTACACTTTGCTACACTAACCATACCCGCTATTGCACACTGCAGGTGGCGGGCGCTCATCATAGTCACTTATTCTTTATTCTTTTAGTGACTGTTTGAATAAAGGAAGGCCCGGCCACACATTGTGGTTGTTGGAGTTCCCACTTTGAGTTTCACTCTCTCTCTTGCTCTTGCTCTCCATCCGCCATAGCTCTCACCGCCAAGCTTCTTCTTCCTGGGTTCCAGTTCCCTTTCAAGAGGTGCTCAGTGAGCCATGAAGATCCTCTGCATTAGAGAAGGAAAAGACATGTTGTGGATTTGGCATCATCTATTGATTTTCCCCCTTCTGCTATATCACCAGGAGACAAAGATACCCTTCTCTTCCACTCCCACCCACCCTCCCTTTCACAGGTTGACACTCTAGTGCTACGACTTCTCTAGAGGCCGATGGACAAACCATTGGGTGCTCCTCTTCTAGCATTAACAAACCTCCCATGGATGCTTGCCGACATGGCTCTTTGCTCCCTACCCCACTGGAGTATATGCGTCTACGTTCAGGTGCTCGTTGTGCCACCTCTTCCTTTTGGGCCATAGAATTTCTTTTGCATTACCTTTCAGATTTTTATGCTCAAGGCAATAAGACACATCCGATGTGCACTAAGTCCTTATGAGCCAAAGGAGGATTGCTAGGTGCCACGGCCTCCTCGCGACCACCGTAATGCGCTAATACAGAGGTATCTTCTACTTCTTCTAGGGTTTCATGAATTCCACCTCAACAACTTGTAGTTCTACATCATGCTTCACCGAGAGACAATGATTCTTGGATAACATCTCCTCAATAGTCCACTACTTTGAGAGAGAGTGGCTATTCGACATCTTCCATTACTTCGGCACCATAGTCTACTCCATTGAGAGACATCGACCGTTGCCCACCCCTGTCTCTTTTTAAGCCTCACCCTTATCCATCCTCGACTACTTAGGTTTGAGAGGCCAGCTTTGGGAGTTCTTTGACATCTTCAACACCCCATATACCTTCTTTGGCACAATCATGACACTTTCTTTGTCATCAGATGATTTGGAGTCCATGATCCATGAGTTTTTAGATTCCCTATCTCTCGCGCAGAGGGAGACTTAGAGGGGGATGTACACTCTTTTTCCTCAGAGGGGGCTTCTACCCCTTCTTTGACTTCCGAGGGGGAGCTTGTGTCTTCACCCTTAGAGGGGCACCTACTCATCGTGAAGTTCTTCACCCACTATTTACTCTTTGGGGATGGTTGTCTTCAAGCAGTCATTTCTCCTATTGATATCAAGGATCTTTAAAGACCACTTAGATCGGGGCCTTGGAGGTTCAGTTATGACTTGGTGATGAGGCCTTCTTATTCATTTCAGGATGGAGGTACAGAGCTAGTGGCTTCTCTCTTGAGGTGGAGTCAAGTTCTACAGTTCATCCCATCTATTGTTCCTTACTACAGGTTATCTTTCAGGTGGAAATCCAGGATCCCAGGGATTCTCTATCTCTTCTCATTCTGTCTTTGCTCCTCTTTCTTCATCCCTTTTTGGACCTAAGAGGGAGTGTTGAGAAATTACTTCTTTAGTTTACACACTTCATTTAGGGGTTTTCACTAACATCCCCAAAAAGGGTTGGTGTCCACATTTTGGTCACTTTTTCAATGGACACCCACATAGTGGTGTGTCACCTTGGATGGTTTATGTCTATAAATAGGCCATCACTTCATTCATTCTACATCCCATTGCAATCATTCTTCACCCCTCTTCCTTCATCACTTCGACACTCTTCCATCTCCACACCATTGTTGCTCATATCCCTACGAGAGGACATCACAGTTTGTGGCCACCCTTGATCTTCTCCCTAAGGCATCCTGTTCCCATTGCCTTTTAGGCTGTGTTTGGAGGCTCCACCCTGTTGGCGTCATCATCTAAGAATTGACAACTTCTCTTCTCCACTTGGCATCATCTTCCATTACCTTGGCAATCAACATCGTCCATATCCAGTGAGTGTCACCATCTGTGTTTGATTGTCTAGAGGCCTTCTCCTTGCTTGGTGTTATCTTTCCCCGCTTGACGTCAAACTATTCTTCTTTGCGTCAGTCATTCATCAAGCACTTGGCTTTAGCATCTTGAGCCCACCTATTTGCATTTTGTAGCATGGGGACTTTCTCCACATTTAGCATCATCATCCTGCACCTAGCATCACATTTGGGTTGATTTCCCAGATTTTGACAGCTTTGACACACTTTGGGATTTGGGTTTGTTGCCTAGGCCATCTCATGGCATTAGAGCACTTTGGTTCACTCTACCATCAATTGTCCTCCACCTTCCAGTGATTACTTTAATATTCCACTACCTAGAGGATTGCATTTCACTCCATTGTGTAGATTCGCCACAAGTGCTGTCACCTGAGTCAGATAGGACATTGCAACCATATTCTAAGCTTAGGCTTCATTGTATTAGCTTTTCTTCTCATAGCATGATTCATTGTATCATCATTGTGTTCTACTATGTTTTTTGAGTTTCTCTCTCAGTGTTTGCTGTACACGTTGTATTTCTGCCCGCAAAACCTACTATCTCTCTGGTTTCTTAATCATTTTTTTGACGTGTATCAGAGCATACCTTAGTCATATTTTTTGACATGGTATCAAAGCTAGAGGCTCTCAATGGGCCATGAAGATCCTCTACATCAGAGAAGGAAAAGATAGGTCACAGATTCGGCATCATCTATTGATTTTCTTACTTTCCTGTGTCACCAAGAGATAAAGATACCCTTCTCTTCCTCTCCGACCCACCCTCCATTTTACAAGTTGACACTCTAGTGCTATGAATTCTCCACAAGTTGATGGATAGACCATTGGGTCCTCCTTGGCAGTATCACTAGACCTCCCACCAATGCTTATCAACATGGACCATTGCTCCCTACCCCATCAGAGTATATGTGTCTACTCGTTGTGCCACCTCTTGCTTCTAGGCCGCATAGTTTCTTTTGCACTAGCTTTGAAATTTTTATGCTCAAGGCATTAAAATGCATTCAATGCTATGCACTAAGTCCTTATGAGCCAAAGGATTGTAAGGCACCATGACCTTCTCGTGACTACTACAGTGTGTTACAGAGGTTGCTTCTACTTCTTTTAGGGTTGTAGGAATGCAACCTTGACACCCTGTGGTTTGACTTTGTTGTATTAGCTTTTCTTCTCATAACATGATTCAATGCATTATCACCGTGTTCTTTTGTGTTTTTTGAGTTTCTCTTCTCTCTTAGTGTCTGCGGTAATTGATTTTTTTGACATGCTATTAGAACCAAAGGCACTCAATGAGCCACAAAGATCCTCTGCATCAGAGAAGGCAAATACATGTTGTAGACTTGGCATTATCTAGTGATTTCCCCCCTTTCATTACATCACTAGGAGACAGAGATACCCTTCTCTTCCTCTTTGACCCAACCCCCCTTTTACAAGTTGATACTCCAGTTCTATGACTTATCCACAAGCTGATGGACATACCACTGGGTGCTCCTTTTTTGGGATCACTAGAACTACCACTGATGCTTGTCGATATGGACCTTTTCTCCCTATGTTTTCGAAGTATATGCATCTACTCCCAGGCACTCATTGTGCCACCTTTCCCTTTTGGGCCATGAAATTTCTTTTGCACTGGATTTTAGATTTTACGCTCAAGGAAATAAGATGCATCTGATGCACACAAAATCCTTACGAGCTAAAGGAGGATTGTTTAGAACCATGGGCTTCTTGTGACCATTGCAATGCACTATAGAGGTTACTTCTACTTCTTCTAGGGTTTTAGGAATGCAACCTTGATATCTTGCCATTTGACAGTCCTCGACTCCACTAAGAGACAAAGACAATGGCTGTATGACACCTTCCATTATTGAGAAACATCGACTATTGCCTACCCTTGGTTCTTCATGAGCCTCACCCTTCCCACCCTCAACTAGTCACGTTCGAGAGGCCATGGTTTGGGAGTTCTTTGATATCTTTGACACCCCACATACTTACTTCAGTACGACCAACCGCACTTCCTTTATCATTATATGATCTAGAGTTTGTGATCTATAAGTTTTTAGATTTTCTATCTCTCGTAGAGGGGGATTCATAGGGGGATCTACACTCTTTTTCCTTAGATGGCGGGCTTCTACTTCTTTGACTTTCAAGGGGCCCTTGCGTCTCCACCCTTAGAGGGGTCACCTACTCATCATGAAGTTCTTTACCCACCATGTACCCTTTGGGGATGGTTGTCTTCAAGCAACCATTTTTCCTATTGATATCGAGGAGGATCTTCACAGACCACTTAGATCGAGGCCTTGGAGGTTCAGCCATGATTGGTGATGAGGCTTTTGTATTCCTTCTAGCATGGAGTTACAAAGATAGTGGCTTCTCTTGTGAGGTGGAGTCAAGTTCTACAGTTCAACCCATCCAATGTTCCTTACTACAGTTGCCTTTCACGTGGAAATCTTGGATCTCAAGGATCCCTTACCTCTTCTCATGATCTCTCTTCACTCGTCTTTCTTCATCCCTTTTTGGGCCTAAGAGGGGGTGCTGAGAAACCACTTCTTTAGTTTACAAACTTTATTTAGGGTTTTGCATTGACATCCCCAAAAAGGGCTAGTGTCCACATTTTGGTTACTTTTTCACTGGGTGCCTATACATGTGGTGCACCACCCTAGACAACTTATGCCAATAAATAAGCTATCACTTCATTCATTCTACACCCCACTTCAGTCATCGTTCACCCCTCTTCCTTCGTCACTACAACACTCTTTCCTCTCCACACCAATGTTGTCCATATCCCTAATAGAGGACATCATAGTTTGTGGCTATCCTTTTCTCCTTCATGTGTCCTGTTTCCATCACCTTTCATGTTGCATTTGGAGGCTCCACCCTATTGGTGTCATCATCTACTAGCTGGTGACTTCTCTTCTCCACTTGCTGTCATTTTCCATTAGCTTAGAGTCAGTATCGTCCATCTCAAGGCAATGTCACCATTTGTGTTTAGCTATCTAGAGGCCTTTCCCCTCCCTGGCATAATCATTCATAGCTTGATGTTGGCACTCTCCAATCATCAAGCATCTAGCATCAGCATCTTGAGCCCTAGTTATTTGTGTATAGCATGGAACTTTCTCTACATATGGCGTCATCATTGTACAATTGGTGCCAACATGTGGTTTTCTTTTGTTGGAGGTAACAGTATATGTGTCTAGACGCTCGTGTATTAGTTACACTAAGAGACAGACTTGCATCGTGTATTAGTTACTTGCACACCTGTACATCGTAGGTGATAGGCACCCATCACTATCACTTGATTCTTTATTCTTTCAGTGAAATTTGAATAAAGAGAAATCCAGTCACACATTGTGACTATTGGAGTTTCCACATCTTGTGTATCTCTCTCTCTTGCTATTGTTTTCACTCTGTGCTTTTAGTTCATGGCTCACTCTCTTCAATTGGTATCAAAACCATCTTCCCTTAGAGCTCGAGCCTGACCTGGAATTGCTCCATCTTGTGGAGAATACCTTTGGTTCACAGTTTTAATGGTAGGCATGGCTTCTTCCATTTGAGGTGAGCTTTGATCTCCCACTTCCTTTATCTTGTATTGGTTTCTTCCACGCCACGGGTAGACTTGCCTAAGTCCGTTGAGATGCTTCCCTAACCTCATTCCCATTAGAATGGGCAGCAATAAGAGCAACAACAACAACAACAACGTGAATTGCACATGTTGCTACTACCTAGTTCCTGACACTCTCAGGCACATCCTTAAGCTCTTGGCACTACTGTGGCACTTGGCAAATTTGTGGACTTGTCCCCATCATTGGTCTTGTGATTCCAGGTGTTAGTTGGAGCTCTCAAAATCAACCATTGATTCATAGTTTGTGATAGTTTGCTGTCATACAGCTCATGACACAACACTTAATCTCATTGTCTGGAGGTCATAATGCTTCCCAGGATGTCTATGCTGTCAGATCATCTGGGAATGCTATGCCAATGTATTGGAAATCTATGGGACTGATTTGAGTACTCATTTGTTCAGCTTTATAGAGGTTGTTTTACTATTGTAATAAGTAGGTTGACTGAATACTATTTTATCAGGGATCTTATATGCGTATTGCCGTTGGATGTTTCTCGAGCACGTTGGATGCTACACTTGGGTATATCATTAATTGTACATGCTTGGTTATGCTCTTTACATGCTCTTGAGCTAAGATTGGAGCTTTGAATCTTGACATTGGTTGTCATTCACTGTTATGTATGGTCATTTGATGCTACAATAAGAGCTTTGCAAGTTACTTGGGTTAGATGCTCCGGATATATGCTAGTTGGATCTTGGATGTATGGATGCCTTCCACATGAAGTTTTGAGCTTTGTTTGCTCATTTGGCATCCAACTTTTGTTCCAGTGGGAGATGTTGCTTGGCACTTGGATGTTACATTGAACATTTGGTTATGTAGTTGAGCTTGAGGGTCTTATAGTGAGACCATGGGACTTGGTAGTATGTACATTGTTACACCATCTTCAGAAGTTCAAGACAAAAAAGCCCCAAAAAGAAATGGAAGACATTCCCGAAGTGAGAAAAATGGAAGAGAAAGGCAACCTCAGAAAAAATGCAGGAAAAGTCTCAAATGTAAAAGAAAAGCACACAATAATAAGTGGACTGAATATTCTAAGAAGGAAAGCGTTGGGCGCATTGTAATTCATTTTGTAAAAGAGCACCAAGCTCCCTCCTGTGCAATTTGTAAATATAAATGGGCATGGGTGAAGAAATCATGTAAATAGAAAGAAATAAGAAAAGAGGACCTACGGACTAAAATGGTTGGTGATGTATAAAAGGGATGGGAGCCCAAGGAGGAGTAGGGCTTGTATAAAAAGGCTAAAAGTGAATGAAGAAGCTCATTCTTATGTGTGACCAAAACTAGCTCTCTTGTTTTTCCTCTTCTTGCTCTTGCTTGTGCTTGAGAGAGGGAGTGTGAGGGAGTGAGTGTGTGAGGGTGAGGGACTAGGATGGAGAAGCTCTCCATTTTCTACTCTCTTCTTCTTCTTCTCTTCTCTTCTATTTTCTTCTCTTGTCTTGCATGCGGAAATGGAGCTTGAGGATCAAGCTTGCTTGAGCTTGCACCTTGGATTGTGGAGCTGTTGAGAGTGAAAAAAGACTGAATTTTTGACTGATTTTTGTTATTTTTGAGGTCTGAATGGTTGATTTTTGATGGATTTTGAGTGATGTATGGTTGTTAATGGAAGTTTTTGAAAGTGTTTTGGATGATATTGATTATTTTTTGGAAGTTCATGATGATTCTTAGTAGAAATATGAGGCTCTGTGATGTTCTGATAGGTTCTGTTGAGGTTCTGATTGGTTCTGATACATTCTGTATAGCTTCTATTTTGTTCTGATTTTGTTCTGTATGAAGCATAGATTGATGATTGAAGAAGGATGAGGTCTTTTGAAAGCTTATTGAATAGTTTTTGATAGTTTGGAATGGTTTTAGTATGAGTTATGAGGTTCTGCTGTTTCTTTGATGACCTTCTGTAACCCTCTGTAAACCTTCTGTAGAGCCTCTGTCTCTATCTGTCTCTGCTCTGTTTCTGTTCTATTCTGTAGATCTTTTGTAAGTGTTCTGTAGAATGTATGTGTGACTTTGAAAAAGTTTTCTAACTTTTGGAAAGGATGAATCTAAGTTCAAAAGAGCTAAAACAAATGGAAGAAGCAGCTGCTGAAGAGACTGAAGAGCAGACTGAAGTGACAGAGACAGAAGTGAGCTATGAAGAGACACTATAGTGGCTTTGGTGTCCTTTCATATCTCCCATACCTCTTGGGAGGTGCATCCACGACCTAAGAGGGATTATTAAGTGTCATTATTGAGTATTGTAGTGAGGAGATGATGTATTATTGAGAGAGAGAGAGAGAGAGAGAGAGAGAGAGAGAGAGAGAGAGAGAGAGAGAGAGAGAGAGAGAGAGAGAGAGAGAGAGAGAGAGAGAGAGAGAGAGAGAGTCAATTCTATCAAAACAGTGTATCTGTATATGAGAGATTGAGGGAAAAAACTATGAAGACAATGAAGATGAATACTATGTGAATGATTTCCATTAAAAATTGGTGTATTCTTTTATGTTCTTTGTTCTATTGATGGATTCTATGAAGATGTTGAAGATTATGGTTGATTCTATCAAATCTGTGGGAGATATCTACTATGATGCTGTGTGAAGATTTGCTATTTTCTTTGTTTTGGTCATCAAAAGAATGAAATAAAAGCTTGTTGATGTTACAAGATAGATTTTCTTGCAGTAGAATCCCCTTTTCCTTGGTGTCTCTCTTTGGGCTCCATGTTTTTGGTGCGCAACCAGGGAAAATTGCCATAAACAAGCATCAGAAGAGGCTGAAAATGAAGGAAATGGCATTGCCAAGAAGAGGAGAATTCAATGGATGTTTGCAAAAGTTTCTTCTTCCATTGAAGAGTTGGAGATTCTTATTGCCAAAGCCACTTTCCAAAAGAAGTTTATCCCACAATGGCGAAAACATATTACCATCATGATGCAAACTCTATGTGGTGGACTATTTCCTCTTCCTGTTGAAGGAGCATAAACTTGCATCTTGGTGGCAAATTGTTTGGGAACAAACTGAAGGGTAGAAACAAAGAGAATAACCATCCATGGAAGATTTGGTATTCATTGAGAAGTTTCCAGACGTCATCAACAAGTGGGAGATCGTGAATAAGCTTCAGGAGTTGTGGTCAGTGTGGAGGTTCACGAAAACAAGAAGGAAAAGAGTTGAAATTTGTTCATGGATGCTCAACAACAAGATACGTGGGATGCTTGGTGCACTGACAATCTTCTGTTTTTCCAATTAGCAACCCACTGGAAGTTGGTAGACAAAGTGTTTTTCACAACATACACTGTTGAAACCCTCAGAAGCTAGCATTATTATAATGATGGCACAACAACGATCCTAAGAAGAACGAGTTTTGATACTTTCAGAATGTAATATCTCCCCCTCTGTAGTGGTTTGAAAGATGAATTCAGAGATGTTGAAAAGAAGGAAGTAGAAGAGATGTTGGCCAGAGAATCCCCTAGAGACTAAAGCCTCTCTCTGATTCTATTCTGTTGAGTGTACAGACAAACTGGTTGGATCCAACCCCCTGATGAATGATACAATCAAGAGGCAAGCATTAGAATGAGTCTAGAGGTATATGAGAAGAGAGGAGGCAAGAATCAAAGCTAAGAACGAGCTCGTATCAAAAGCCTCCTTTGATGCCCTAAAAGCACTCTTTACAGAAGACCCCATGGCAACTCAAGGTCCCCTTCCTAGTCAGATTCATCTTAGAAATATTGATGATAGGCTAGCAAATGTTGTCCCATTGCCAATTTTTAAGGGAGAGTACAATGAAGACCCTGATCTTCATGCAGCAGAATTTATGGTAGCATGTATGGATAACAATGCCAGAACCCCTGAGCATTGGTTAGCGATATTCCCCGCCACTTTCAAAGGCACGGAATTTTAGTGGTATGAGAGACAAGCAGCAGGAACTTTTGGCACATGGGACGACTTGAAGTTGGCCTTCCTCACTAAATTCACGCGTGAAGGTTTTGAAGAGCGGATGTGAGAGGAGTTCATGAACCTAAGTTAGTCCTCTAGAGAAAGAGTAGAAGCTTATGGAATCCATCCTGAAGAGATGGAATAACCATCATTTGGACGAAGGCATCGAGAAAGGAGTGTTCCTTAGAGGCCTACAACCAGAAGTTCGCAAGTTCGTGGAATTGAGAAGACCAGCCAATTTGCAAGCTGCAGTAGAAGGTGCAAGATTGTATGATGAAGTTGAAGCAAGGTTGTCAACGACTCCAGGAAGAGGAGTTTTACCTTCTCCCATGCCAGGAATGGTATACCCACCAAATGCAGTCCGAGGAATAGTTCCCTACCCATATCCCCAAATGCAAACAGTGCCGCATTATAATGCACCTAATCCATTGTGGTCGCCACATACAACAGTGCCTCAAATGATGGTTCAACCTCAACAACAGTGGCCTCAAACAGTTCCTCCAATGGAGACTCAACAACAGTGGAACCCTACCAACTGGAATCAACAATCCCAAGTCTCAACAGGAGCTCTGAATCAAAACCATAACATAGGACCCTCTGGATCAACCCAACTTGTGTATGCAGTAATAACAAAAGCTTCCCAAAACCCTACTACAAGTACTTCAGGAGGTGAAAATTTGAAGGACTACTTATCCAACTCAGTTGCAAGTATCAAGAAAGAGCTTATGGATGTGATTATAGAGTAGCTACAGATGCTGAAGGTGAATACCACCAATATATCCACTCCTGCAGGAGCTGGGAGAGATGGGATGCGTTCTAATACATGGTGCGAAAAGTGTCATCAAGCGGGATATTTAGTAACTGAATGTACCCGAAAACCAACCATTCCTGGAGAGCTGAAGCCCCAAGAGGAACACCAAGGAAAATGAGATTCTACTGCAAGAAAATATATCTTGTAACATCAACAAGATTTTATTTCATTCTTTTGATCATCAAAACAAAGAAAACAACAATTCTTCATGCAGTATCATAGTAGATATCTCCCACGAATTTGATAGAATCAACCATAATCTTCAACATTTTCATAGAATCCATCGATAGAACCAAGAACATAAAAGAATAAAATATTTTTGAATGGAAATCAATCACATAGTATTTATCTTCAATGTCTTCATAGTTCCCTCTCTCAATCTCTCATATATAGTTACATTGTTTTGATAGAATTGACTATCTCTAGCTCTCTCTCTCTCTCTCTCTCTCTCTCAATAGTACATCATCTCCTCACTACAATACTCTCATAATAATTCTCAATAATCCTTCTTAGGTCGTGGATGCACCTTCCAAGAGGTATGTGTGATGTGAAGAGGCACCCGAGCCACTATAGTGTCTCTTCATAGCTCACTACTGTCACTGTCACTCAGTCTTCTCTTTAGTCTTCAACAGCTGCTTTTTCCATTTGTTTTAGCTCTTTTGAACTTAGATTCATCTTTCCAAGAGTTAGAAAACTTTCCCAAAGTCACACATGCTTTCTACAGAACACTTACAAAAGATCTACAGAATAGTACAGTACAGTACCAGAACAGATACAGAACAGTTACAAAACAGAGACAGAGCAGAGACAGAGGCTCTACAAAAGGTTTACAGAGGGTTAAAGAAGGTCATCAGAACCTCATAACTCATACTAAAACCATTCCAAACTATAAAAAACTATTCATTAAGCTTCTAAAAGTTTTCAATCTTCATTAATCATCAATCCATGCTTCATACAGAAGAAAATCAGAACAAAACAGAAGCTATACAGAAGGTATACAGAACCAATTAGAACCTCAACAGAACCTATCAGAACATTACAGAGCTTGATATCTCTACTGAGAATCATCATGAAATTCCAAAACATAATCAATATCATCCAAAAAACTCTCGAACACTTCCATTATCAACCATACATCACTCTAAATCCATCAAAAATCAATCATTCAGACCTCAAAAACAACAAAAATCAGTCAAAAATTCAGTCTTTTTCCACTCTCAACATATCCTCACACTTAGAAAGGAAGCGTCGTCGCGAACTAAGGAAAAGAAGAATATAAGTTCACTAAAGAGCTCAAATTTGATCTTCTATAGAATCTTCAATAATCTCTCTTAACCACGACCCCAACGTATCACCTGTATTTCTAGACAAAACTACCAAAGGAAAACTTCGTTATTTATTAACTCATCTGATAATCAATTGGAAGTCATAACAAATTTGTAAAGGATATAAGAGGTTCTTCTTCAGCTTTCCACCACAGACTTTCCATCCACCATCAATAGTTTGAAAAGAGATCTCGAACAAATTATTCTCAATCAACACAAACTCATGACATACAATTATTTCAATACACACGAACACTAACACAACAATTTGAATGACACCTCCAAAAAGAGAGATATATATCATTAAGAATCATCCGAAATACATTGCAAAGGCACCAATGAAGGTGATCCCTTTTGAAGGCTTGGTGATTTCGAAAACGATCCATGGAGAAGGACTCATCCAAAAATGTCTTTGGATGATTTTGAAAGAACTAGAGGTAGCACATCCTTTCTAGCAAAATAAGATATCTGCTAGGTAGACATAGGGCATGAAAATATAGGACATCCAACTGTTGGGAATCAATATTCACATTGACATTCATACAAAGCTTTGGAATGGCCTTTTGATCGTTATGGGAATGCCTATGCATGATGCTAGATACCAAGCAAAATGAGCTATCAATCTCACTGAAGGATCTAGAGATTGTGAATATTGGTGAGCAAAATGGAGGTAATTCTGGTATACTTGACTAGCAGTTGTCCAGTCCCTTGGAATTAATGGCCAGTTTATCTGTGGTCCTGTGAGAATCAGTCGAGCTCCATCCTCTTCTTCTGGGAATCTACTGATCAAATCCATCATATTCACTAACCAACTGAGGGGGTTGAGAAATAGAAGTGGCAGGAGATGGAAGTGAAATAAGTAAAAGAGGATGAAGAGATGGGTAGGCAAAATCATAAAAGGAGGAATAAGATAAAGAAGGAGTGGCTGAAAATTTTAAGTGAATCAGTTAGGAAAGGTGTCAATTGATAAACACGAAAAGTAGAAGGTATATGGATAGATGGAGAAGGGCAAGGTGGAGAAGGGGAAAAAACTCGATCTTCGATGAAAGGAAAATAGGTAAATATAGGAATTTGAGGAAAACCCCGAGGTTGAAAAAGAAGAGGTAAGATAGCTCTGCTGAATTGGTTTGATAAAGGGAAAGATAAGTATCATAGCGATGAGCCATTTGTTAGTAGTACAATAGGCTAGGAGCAGAGGGACCTAAAACAGATCTTCTCTGATAGGCATAAAAAAGGATGAATCAAATGGATGGTTTTTGGAAAGATAAGCTAGGAGATCCACCCTTAGTTGGTTAGTGCTCTGCACATAAGTAGAAGCTCTATTTTGACGTTGATTCAGGACCACAAAATCAATCATTGAGTGCCATGAATTGTCAGGGCAAGTAGCCACTTTTGAGGAATAACACTGTAACATGTCATCTATTCGCAACTCCAAATAGTTGACATATAAAACAGCTTGCAAAACCACATCCCCCACATATCAGGCCATATCTACATCATCTGAAATCAACAGATCACCTCGTAGATACATGTAAGACAACAACATGGTATCCGTCATCACAGAATCTTCAAACACCATACGGACCACTTCTGTCAGCAAATCAGAAGACCAAGCCCCACTCCAACCATACTCTGGAAGAGGAAGATCCATCGTTGAAAGCTTCATATAGAAGGCCAACTTCTGCAACTGATAGTGGACAAAGAAAGAATGGTCCAGAGGAACATACTCCTGAAAGTGCTCAAATGTAGACCATAACAAATCCATCCTGGACTGCAATCTTTCCACTTTATCTTGAAACAATGGACACAATGTGGCCTGTCTCTGGAGAACTGCCAAGTCTTGCTTAGAGATAGAAGGAATCATAGGAACATTGGGGCTTGGAGGAATGGACTGTGATTGTGCCAGTTAGTCTTGTAACTGCTTAATCTGGGAAGCTTATGATTCCACTGTATTATGAGTAGTCTGTAAGGCTAACAGTTTTGCATCTAAAAGAGTCTGAAACTCTTGAGCTTCTTTGGACATCCTCTCTTTCTCCTCTGAGACTCTAGTGACCTTTGGCTGAGCTTCTGCCAACTGAATCTTCAAAGAAGATATTTCTTCTCTCTGGGTCTCAATCATGTGTGTTTGCTACTCCATTTGCTTAAACAGATCAGCAAGTGTGTCTTTAGTAGAGGCTAACTCTATAGTTACCTTATGCAACTGGTCTTTGGACTGCATCAGTTCTTCATAGAAAGAAGCATAGAGCTGTTGAATACAAGCTGTCACTGAAAGTTCAATCGAACTCTGGATGTCATTACAAAGGAATGGAATAGCATCTCCTGACACTAAACCGTTCAGTGAAGGGATTGATATTTCCAAGGAACCCTCTCTATGTGCCCTAAATAAATTGTTGCATGTGAGGTAAGCAGGGAGGTCATTGCCAAAAGTAGTAGGAATTATGACCGAATGAATGACTGAGGGAGTTTTATCTGCCACACGCTTCAAGCGCTTCCGTTGAATAACCAATGGAGGAGGGGAATCAAGATCCTCTATGTCAATAGGTTCTGACTCTTTTGAAGGTGGAGGGGGAGGTACTGGATCAGATGGAGGAGGTGGTAGCACACCCTTCTTAAGGCCTAAGTATGTCAAGAAAGCATATAAGTAGGAACCATAAGTGACATTTGTGACATTCCCTCTGGTTACTTTGACAAAATGTTGGTCCATCTTTGTAAGCAGGTAAGTACTCCAATCAATGCCTGCCCCTTTTAACACCATCCTAGAAGCTGTGAAGAGTTCTTTGGACAAATAATGGGATGGTGTTTTGGCAGGCATAAATCTGTCTTGGAGGAACTGACAGACTAACTTCCAAAGAGGATCACTGATCATGGAAAAAGATACTCCTGAAGTGTTTATCACTTTCTTGACATCCAGAATCTCTTTGGTGTGCTTCTGTAACAGCTTGAAAATCTCATCATTGGTGAATAATTGTCTGGCTGTAACAAAGGGCTCTCCTTTGTAGGGAAGAGACAAAGCCTTCCTTAACCCTCGGGGTGTCAATACCATGGAAGCACCATGAACCAGGCCCGACTTCTTACTGTATGATGCAAGAAACTCATCACACAAGGATGGATCATCTGGAATCAATGGGAATGAAGCAGCCACGAAAGTTGCAAGTCCTACTTTCGCTATAGGCTCAAAAGCCAGTGGGGATGAATAATCCCTACTGATCAACGGGACATACTGGATAGGAGGAGGACTGTGAGGCGCCATTCAGATGGAAAACACACACACTACAAACACAGACAATCACAAAGAATGTCTGCAAAACAACCAAAATAGCTATAAAAAAGAAATCAATCAAAAGAAGGACACACACATATAGACGTAACTAACCAATTTACCACCCCAAACAACCCACATCCTAGAAAAAATTCGGCATGACCTCTACACATATGCGATCGAAAACTTTATGCAATGCAACAAGCAGTCACCTAAAATCCCATATCAGGCAAAAAAGAGAAAAAACTACAAACCGTACCTGTAATCTTAGCACAAGAAACCATAATACCATAAAAATCTAATCAGGACCTGACGATAACTTTGACCAACAATTTCAGCTAAGAGGACTTTACATGCCCATCCCACGAAGCGTGTATATAAAAAAAAAGGAAAAAAAGTGCAGTGAGGGGAAATGGTTTTAATGAAGGGTTCATTTTAAGAAATTATTAACAATGGGTGACATTTTATTAGGTGATAAACCTTAATAAGAAAACGACGGTTCCTTCTTAAAATTTTAATTACAATTTATTAGGATGAAGCGGTGCTTTAATGAAACCCGGACTGCGATTCCCAGACTGGAGTCTCTAAATGTAAATTCATTAATTAGAAATTAATGGTGATGTGGAACACTTTTTTTAACCAAGGCGTGTTTTTTTTGATGGTTGGTTCATTTTTAATAAAAGTTAAGGTGCCTCTAAAGCGCATGTAGCGCGTGCAAAGTGAACGACTGATTGATTTTAATTATTAGAAACTGTGTGTTTAGCGCGAGCGCGTGTGAAAAAGTGGGCGAATATAATTCATTTTAGCAATTAATTGTGATTAATGGATAATAAAAATAAATAAAAGCTAAAAAAATAAATACATGGTAGGGGTGTGTATGCAATAGACTGAAGGCGCACGGAGTAGTCCCAAAATGCAAGCAATCCAGTCAAAAAAATAAACACCACTGACTGGAAAAAATAAAATACCTTAGTGTGTTTGTGTTAGTTTGATTTTTATTTTTAATTTATTTGTTTATTTTTTTAATTTTTTTGAAAAGTTATATTTTAGGTGTGTTTGTATTTTATAGATGGTTTGGTTTTTTCCTTCTCTTTTTTGTTTTATTTTTTGTTTTTTAAAAAATATTTTTAATTATTAAAACGAGATATAGGACACATGAACATGTTGTGAAGTGTAAGGTTGGAATTTCAGCAATCCAATAAGTGTCAACAACATGTTGTAATTTATCCATTATTTTTCAACTGATTTTTGGAATTTAAAATGAATTTTTTTGAGATGAAGTATTAAATTTAGGAGTTTTGGCTTCAAATAATACTTTTGACAATTTATGGAAGTATTTTCAATTGAGAAATTATTGGCAAAAGGGGCAAGGAGATTTGTGGAAAATTTGTGGAATTTTTTTTAAAATTTTACCAATTTTTAATGAATTTTACTCATTTTGCATGTATTTTTGAAAGAATTTGAAAATTTTGAATTTGTTGCAATTTATTTTCTTAAATTGCCACTTTAAAAAATATTCCAAATAAATTCAAAAATATTAGATTTTTTAAAGAAAATATTTTGCATTTTTTTGAATTTTAAATGAATTTAAATGAATTTTTGGAGTTTTTTGGTGTTTTATGTGTATTTTTATGTGTTTTTATGTATTTGTCGGGTGTGAAAATTAAAAGGCTGTACCCGAGCTGCGTGTGAACAGCGCAGGATGACTGCGTGTGAACAACTGATTGCAACACACCACCGCACGAACGAATCAGAAGCGCGTCCTCGCGCGTGAACGCTTGCTAACAGCTCTAGGTCTATTGCTGTACAACTGCGGTACAAGGGCCATATCTGTCAAAACATTGCTCTAGGTGTCCCCAGTGCTCACGGATCAAACTATAGATACAAAAGTCATCAAGATACACCTCAATAAAATCATGCAAATGATTCTGGAAGGTAGCCATCATTACTCATTGGAAGGTGGCAGGAGCATTACAGAGCCCAAATGGTATCACTCTATAGGCATAGGTCCCCCATTTTGTGGTGAAGGTTGTTTTGGATTGGTCCTCTTCTGCGATTTAGACTTGGTTATATCCGCTGAATCCATCCAAGAGGGAATAGAGCTCATGGCCTACCACTGTGTCCAATAGTTGGTATGTAAAAGGGATAGGGAAATGATCCTTCTTTGTCTTCGAATTGAGCTTCCGAAAGTCCACACATATTCGAAGTTTTCCGTTCTTCTTGGGTACTACCACAATGGGCGAAACCCATTCACTGTTAGCCACGTGATAAATGAACTCTGCTTCAAGAAGTTTTAATAATTCAGCCTTCACCAGCGCGGAATCATACGTCTTTGTCTTTGCCTTACAGGTTTGGCATCGGGCTCTAGGTCAATGTGATGTTGGCATACTGTGGGATCAATCCCCTTTAGGTCTTTATATGACCTAGCAAACACGTCTAAGTTCTCTTTTAGTAGTTCTCGCAGGACCACTAGTCCTTCTTCTGGAAGATTGAGGCCCACTTTTAGGTGATGTTCAATACCGTTAGTATCCAAAAATGTTACTTGCCTTTCACCTTCCACTTCGCGGATAAATGTCCCACGGATAGAGGTCCGACTTTTTCAAAAGAGTAATATCCTCGTCTGATGTTCCACTAGAACCAGTGTCCTCCTTCTGAATAGATGACTCATTTGTTTGTTGAGGTTGCTAGAAAGGTGTCAGAGCTTTGTTTACTTTTGTGTGAGTGGTGATTTCTTCTGGACTTAGGTATTCATCTTCAGAGGATGCGTCCAGGAATGTCACATAGCACGGACCTTCTAGAGGCCGTGGCTCTAAGGGCTTTGGCTTCTGTTGGCAGGGGGCATCATCATCATCTTTTCTCTGGACTGAACGGTCAAGGCGACAAGAGCCATTAGTGAACTTAATTTTTATGCTTTTAATCTATTGCTTATACAGATTCTGCATACTTTGTGGTCCATTGATAAACCCAAATGGAACCATGGTCATTCCATCCAGCACCCTGAGATCTTTGACCTCTGAGGTCTCTGTAGGGACATCAACAAGATCATCTGCTATATCAGAGGAAATTCTTCATCTGCACTTTCGTAACCTGCTTCATTTTCTTCCTCATCATTTTCATCCTCTTCCTCTGGAGGCTCTGTCTCTGCTTCTGTAGAGGCTCTATAAGAGAAGAATAGATCTTCTGCCTCTGCATCTGCTTCTGCTTCTGTCACAGCTTCTGATTCTGCTTCTGCCTCTGTCTCTGACTCTGTGTCTGTTACTGTCTCTGTGACTGTCTCTATATCCGCTGTGTCTCTGTTCTGCATCTGCTCTGTCTCTGTATCTGTTACTGCTCTGTATCTATTCTGCCTCTGCTCTGTCTCTGTGACTATCATGTAACAAGGAGAACAATATATCCATGCTTCTATTTCACTGTTAGAGGTGATTTCAGAAGTTAATTCTAGTTGAGGCAGGAGGTATTCTCCCATGGACAAGGATTTTGCTTCCCTTGGTAGTTGGTATACAGTGCCCACTGTTAGGGAATGTGCCTATGTTTTCTTAGGAAATATCTGTTTGACAGTCTTTTCGTCTCCTGATGTACCATCTGTTACCTCATTGGAGGAGTCAGTTATAACTTCAATGGATGTGGATCCATTGCCTTTTTGCGATCCATACAACTTTAACACCACTTTGTTGGGTCCTCTGCCTAGGGTCAGGGTTCCTTTGAACCAGTCCATCCTAGCTCTTGCTTCAAAAAGCCAAGATCTTCTCAACATCAGAGGGTATGAGGTCCCACAAGAATTTGGTTTGACCACCAGGTATGTCAGCCAATAGTCTCTTCCTACAAGGGTTATTTTTACGTATGGGAGGATGCCCAATGGTTTGATTCTGCTTTGAACTTTGCAAACATCCATTGAATTCTCCTCTTCTTGGCAATGTCATTTCCTTCATTTTCAGCCTCTTCTAATGCTTGTTGATGGCAAGTTTCCCCGACTGCGCACCAAAAACATGGAGCACCAAGAGGAGCACCAAGGAAAAGGGGATTCGACTGCAAGAAAATCTATCTTGTAACATCAACAAGCTTTTATTTCATTCTTTTGATCATCAAAACAAAGAAAACAACAATTCTTCACGCAGCATCATAGTAGATATCTCCCACGAATTTGATAGAATCAACCATAATCTTCAACATTTTCATAGAATCCATCAATAGAACCAAGAACATAAAAGAATAAAACATTTTTGAATGGAAATCAATCACATAGTATTCATCTTCAATGTCTTCATAGTTTCCTCTCTCAATCTCTCACATACAGTTACACTGTTTTGATAGAATTGACTATCTCTAGCTCTCTCTCTCTCTCTCAATAGTACATCATCTCCTCACTACAATACTCTCATAATAATTCTCAATAATCCTTCTTAGGTCGTGGATGCACCTCCCAAGAGGTATGTTTGATGTGAAGAGGCACCATAGCCACTACAGTGTCTCTTCATAGCTCACTACTGTCACTGTCACTCAGTCTTCTCTTTAGTCTTCAACAGCTGCTTTTTCCATTTGTTTTAGCTCTTTTGAACTTAGATTCATCTTTCCAAGAGTTAGAAAACTTTCCCAAAGTCACATATACTTTCTACAGAACACTTACAAAAGATCTACAGAACAATACAGTACAGTACCAGAACAGATACAGAACAGTTACAAAGCAGAGACAGAGCAGAGACAGAGGCTCTATAGAAGGTTTACAGAGGGTTAAAGAAGGTCATCAGAACCTCATAACTCATACTAAAACCATTCCAAACTATCAAAAACTATTCATTAAGCTTCCAAAAGATTTCAATCTTCATTAATCATCAATCCATGCTTCATACAGAAGAAAATCAGAACAAAACAGAAGCTATACAGAAGGTATACAGAACCAATTAGAACCTCAACAGAACCTATCAGAACATTACAGAGCTTGATATCTCTACTGAGAATCATCATGAACTTCCAAAACATAATCAATATCATCCAAAACTCTCTCAAAAACTTCCATTATCAATCATACATCACTCTAAATCCATCAAAAATCAATCATTCAGACCTCAAAAACAACAAAAATTAGTCAAAAATTCAGTCTTTTTCCACTCTCAACTGGAGCCTTTTGTTCCTACTGTTTGCGGAAGAATCATACAGAGGATATTTGCTATCTCAAAGAGATGCACGAGCGAAGAGAGAAAGATGAAAATGCAAGATTCAACTTGCTAGAATCCAAAATGACAACACAGCATATTGGACCAAAGCCTAGGGAGTTTGGTCCTAATTTTGGTCCAAGGAGGTTTCCCTCTCAAAGTTACAGAGGACACAGTTTGGCAGTGGTCAGAGATCAGAGGTGGAATGTTATAGATGTGGAGAAAAGGGTCACATCTCCCCGAATTGTCCAAACCCTAGAAGATCTATGGATTATAAGCCCTTATGCAACCGATGCAAAGGAGAAGGCCACACTGCAAAAGACTGTCCAACTCCAGCCTCTGTCAAGGCCAATGCCACTGATAGCCAATAGAAGGTACAAGAGCTTGCCTCCAATTTGGTAGAGTTGGAAGTTGTCACTATCACCTGTGCCAAGAAGAAGGAACTAGTTGTCCAGAAAGCAAACAAATCTCGTGCCAAGACTGTGAAGTTCAACCTGCTAACAGAGGGATAGAGCAGTACATGGCAAAAAAGTGCAGTACAGAGCTCTAGTGCCACAGAGAGTCACAGAGATAGTCCCAGAAACAGGACCAGAGGTCGAGGAGATAGATGATACAGAAGCACCTTCGAAAACAGAGGAAGTGCCAATACTACCATTATTGCAAGAAAAAGGAAAGATGAAAATGGGTGTAGCCCCACTCCCTAGCAGGCTGGAAAAGCCCGTGGATCCTATCAAAGAATATGACTTGGTAAAAGACCTAGACACTTTTAAACCAAACTTAACATTCCGATAGTTGTTGATGCTATCTCCCAGCTGCCGAAAGAAATTCAAAAGCATATTGATAAGAAGATGTGGACTAAGGATTGCTCCTTCAACATCGACCAAGACCAATAAGGCCCTGGAGCTTGTAAAGGAAGTAGATGTGGCTAACGCCTTCCTAGATCCTGGAACCCTAGAGACTAGTGTATGGATAGAAGGATGCTTTATTTCAGATGCATTGATTGATGGAGGCTCATCAGTAAACATAATGATGGATGTGACAATGAAGGACTTAGGTTTGTAAGGAATTCAACCTACACAGTGGCTTATCAGATTAGCAGACCAAAGCAAAATTAAACTGTTGGACATCCTCCCATACATAAAAACAACCCTTGTAGAAAAAGATTACTGGCTGACCTATCTGGTGGGAAAACCTTGGTTGTTTTGGGAAGACCTTGGCTTTTTGAAGCAAGAGCCAGGATGGACTGGTTCAAAGGAACCCTAACCCTAGGCAGAGGATCCAACAAAGTGGTATTGAAATTTTATGGATCACAAAAAGGCAATGGATCCACATCCATCGAAGTCATAACTGACTCCTCCAATGAAGTAATAGATGGTACATCAGGAGATAAAGAGGCTGTTAAACAGATCTTTCCCAAGAAAACAGAGGCACAATCCCTAACAGTGGGCACTGTAAGCCAACTACCAAAGGAAGCAATGTCTTTGTCCATGGGAGAATACCTCCTGCCTCAACTAGAATTAACTTTTGAAATCACCTCTGAAAGCGAGATAAAAGAATGGATGTGCTGTCCTCCCTGTTACATGAAAATAGCAGAGACAGAAGCAGAAGTAGAAGCAGACGCAGAGGCGGAGGACCTGTTCTTCTCCTACAGAGCCTCTACAGAAGCAGAGACATAGCTTCCAAAGGAAGAGGATGAACACAATGAGGAAGAAAATGAAGCAGGTTATGAAAGTGAAGTTGAAGAAGATCCTCTAATAGCAATGATCTTGTTGATGTCCCTACAGAGACCTCAGAGGTCGAAGATCTCGGGGTGTTGGATAGAATGACCATGGTTCCATTTGGCTTGACCAATGGACCGCAAAGTATGTAGAATTTGCATAAGCAATGGATCAAAGGCATAAAAATTAAGTTCACCAGTGGCTCTTGTTGCCTGACCATTCATTCTGAAGAAAAGATGATGATGATGCCCCTTGTCAATAGAAGCAAGAGCCATTAGAGCCACGGCTTCTAGAAGGTCCGTGTTATGTGACATTCTCAGATGTATCCTTTGAAGATAATCCCTAAGTCCAGAAGAAATCACCACTCACACAGAAGCAAACAAAGCTCTCCAGTAATCTCAACAGACAAATGAGTCATCTGTTCAGAGGGAGGACACTGGTTCTAGTGGAACATCAGACGAGGACACTAGTTCCTTGAAAGAGTCAGACCTCTATCCAGAAGCAATCCGTGGGACATTTATTTGCGAAGTGGAAGGTGAAAGGCAAGTGATGTTCCTGGATACTGACGGTGCTGAACGTCACTTGAAAGTGGGTCTCAATCTTCCAGAAGAAGAACTAGTGGTCCTGCGAGATCTACTAAAGGAGAACTTAGATGTGTTTGCTTGGTCATATAAAGACCTAAAGGGGATTGATCCCACAGTATGCCAACATCACATTGACCTAGAGCGTGATGCCAAACCTGTAAGGCAAAGACAAAGGCGTATGAATCCTAATTATTCAGCTCTGGTAAAGGCTGAATTATTGAAACTTCTTGAAGCCGAGTTCATTTATCCTGTGGCTAACAGTGAATGGGTTTCACCCATTGTGGTAGTACCTAAGAAGAATGGGAAACTACAAATATGTGTAGAATTTAGGAAGTTGAACTCGAAGACAAAGAAGGATCATTTCCCTATCCCTTTTACAGACCAACGATTGGACACAATGGTAGGCCACGAGCTGTATTCCCTCTTGGATGGATTTAGCGGATACAACCAAGTCCAAATTGCAGAAGAGGACCAATCCAAAACAACCTTCACCATAGAATGGGGGACCTATGCCTATAGAGTGATGCCATTTGGGCTCTGTAATGCTTCTACTACCTTCCAACGAGTAATGATGACTGCCTTCCAGAATCATCTGCATGATTTCATTGAGGTGTATCTTGATGACTTCTGTGTCTATAGCTTAATCCGTGAGCACTAGGGACACCTAGAGAAATGTTTTGACAGATGCCCAGAGTATGTGATTTCTCTCAACTCCGACAAATGTGTCTTTGGTGTCTCATCAGGAGTTCTTTTGGGCCATATTGTCTTTGCACAAGGGATTACAACAGACTCGGCGAAGATTGCTGCCTTGAGAGCACAAACAAACCTCAAGCAATTGAGAGGATTTCTTGGCCATGTGGGCTACTACAGAAGATTTATTGCACATTTTGCAACCAAGGCAGTCCCTCTGCACAAGCTCCTAAGGAAAGATGCGGATTTCCTTTGGACTGATGACTGCGAAGGAGCCTTTAATACCCTAAAACAGTGTCTTATCCAAGCACCTATTTTGTAGCCTCCTGACTGGATGAAGGAGTTTCATGTGCACACAGATGCATCAGTTGAAGGGTTAGGTACTGTCCTATGTCAAAAGGGACCCTCTAAATTAGATCAACCCAATGCAAGCTGAAAGGTCACTGATAGGGAATGGAACTACACAGTGACAGAGCTTGAGTGCTTGGCAATGGTGTTTGCACTAGAGAAGTTTCGACACTATCTATTATCAACACATTTCAAGTTCTATGTGGATCACGAAGCCCTGTCCTTCCTGATGAATAAAGCAGATGTCAAAGGAAAACTAATGAGATGGTTGCTCCTATTCGAGGAGTTTGATTTTGAAGTGTTCACTAAGCCTGGCCGTTTCCATGCCCTAGTCGATTATCTATCATGGATCCCTCAAACTACAAAAGAGGAACATGATGATCTAGACCTTCCTGATGCTTTCTTGTTTCTAGATGAAATAGTTACTCCTTAGTATGCAGACATAGCCAACCTCTTGGAAACTCAATAGTATCCTCATGGCATCTCAAGCCATGAGAAAAAGAAGCTTCTGTTAGAATCAACCCCCTACACTTTGCTAGGCAGTGCACTGTACAAGAGAGACAAAGATGAAGTATTGCGAAGATGTGTTGTAGGAGATGAAATCGGCATAGTATTGAAGTCATGCCATGACGAACCATGTGGTGGACACTTTGTAGGAGAAGCGACAACTGGGAAGGCTTTGTTGGCAGGATACTGGTAGCCGATCCTCGACAAGGATGCACATGACAACTACAAGAGATGTGATGCTTGTCAGCGAATGGGAAAACCCATCAAAACAAGTGCCATGCCAGTGAAACCTATTCTTTCCCTAAAGCCGTTCTAGAAGTGGGGGATTGATTTCGTGGGTCCTATTGATCGCCTACCAGACGGAAGTAGAACAGATACATCCTGGTATGTACGGATGATGTCATAAAGTGGTGTGAAGCTAAAGCTCTGAAGCAAGACGATGGTAATAGCGTAGCCCTGTTCATGTACGAGAATATCATCACCCGTTTTGGCAGTCCCTTAGAGCTTGTAAGTGACAGAGGTACTCATTTCCTTAATAAAATCATGGAGGAGCTGACGGAGCTATATAAGATCCGCCATCGCAAGTCTACTCCTCATTACCCCAGAGCCAACGGTCAAGTTGAAGTCACCAATCGCATCCTCTGCTTGATCTTGACAAGAACGATTGCCGCACATCATCGTGATTGGGATGATTGACTTACAGAGGCTCTCTGGGTGTACAAAACCTCTTATAAGGTAGCTACAGGACACACCCCTTTCCAGCTAGTGTATGGTACAGAAGTCGTCTTCCTAGTTGAACTGGAATTTCCCTCTTTGCGAGTGGCATTTAAAGAATGTTTGGGAGATGATGAATCAATGCAACGCTGTCTCCTGCACTTGGAATGGCCCTACAATGTATGGAAACCACTTAAGCGCGACGCAAGGCCTATCATGGCAGTTGCATCAAGCACAAGGAGTTCAAAGAAGGTGATCTTGTCTTGGCCTATGATTCGAGATTTGGCAAGTTTTCTGGCAAGCTTCAACAACGGTGGATGTGGGCCCGCATAAGATACTTGCTGTCAATCCTAATGGCTCTGTCCAAGTGCAAGCTGTCGATACTTTTGAGGACCCCTTTCTGATAAATGGCTATTGCTTGAAGAAGTACTTCCCTCCCTGGGGATCTTGACAATCATAGTCGACCCACCCTTTTCCTTTTGGGTGTCTCAATGTCATTCTCTTCGTGCTTCTGATAGCCCTTATGATCTTCTTCATGAGGCAGTCTCGTTCTGCTAGCCCCTCACGGTACCCTACTCTATTCACTTCTTGTCTGATTCAGCAATGGTGGAGAGGCTGGTAAAAAAAAGAAAAGAAAAGAAAAAGAAAACAACAAACAAACAAACTGTTATGGGAGAAAAGGAAGACATTCCCTGCCATAACAGGCCTCGTTCCAAGAAAATGTGAAAACACCTTTGGGAGGGAAGCTGACTGTGGAAAAGGTGGTAACACCCCGCAGTTCAAGATAGCTGACTCACCAGTAGAACCTTTCCAGCAAGTAATTTGAAGTCACCTCCCTTGGTGTGTTGTCTCTACAATATCAATCCGTCTGCCCTTCTTAACAGACGATTTTTCTTACAAATCGTTGAAGTACCATAATTGTTGGCTGCCTCCCTGGGTACGCCTCGTCTTCAACATCCTGATGAAAACAACAGATAAAGCGATCTTCATCACCAACCCCCTGAATAACGTAAGCTTTCATCCTAACAAGATGGGGATATGAGTATGGGCTGCCCTCTGTATCTATTAATAGAGTGTGAGACAAAAGGCGGGGTGAGTGACCAGTCTTTTCCTTCAAAACAAATAAGAGGCGAGATGTGTGAATGGAGTGTTGCATGCACGGGTTGGGCCTTTCACTGCACAACACACGATCTGTTCCCATGCATTGCACCATAAGGCTCCTTGGCCTTCCTTCTTGCACTGTATGTCGGCATAGGGCGGGATGCACTATTGCACCATCAAATGCGCACGGCATACAACTTCTGCATAAGTGACAATGAGGATTATATCAATGGGTTTCAAGAACAGGTTGCCCTCTTGGAACTTTCAACAGAGAGTGAGACAGAGGGTGGGCTGAGTGTGACTAGTGTTTCTTCAATCAATTATTGAGAGGTGAGGCTTGAGGGACGTTATGACAATTGGCGTTAGGTATGTTTTTGGGTCTCTACCATCAGCACAGGACACGTCACTCTATTTTGTACACTGCATTGTAAGGCTCCTTGGCCTTCCTCTTTGCACCTATGCCAGATGGGTGGAACGCATGAATGCACCATTAATTGCGCACACTAGTATACTCCCTCCAAATCAGTTTTCCCTTGTTCAATTCTATACCAGCTGTGAGTTATGGGATTTCATGCTTATTCATTGAGCGATGTACGTCATGGGGTGAGCGACTGTTCTCTCATCCCATTTGAGTGCTCGTGAGAGTTGAGTGACTATCCTTCATCCCATTTGAGTGCCCGTGAGAGTTGACTATTCTCTCATCCCATTTGAGTGCCGGTGAGAGTTGAGTGACTATCCTTCATCAACGGCACCTACCTCGATGGGCTTTATTGACCAGCTACCTCCGTGGGTGCTATTGCATGGTCCTTGCCATGCTGGCTGAACGCTGGAGCGAGCCGTGGTACCTCCTGCAGCTGACTCCAATCCTTCTGTAGCAGTGACAATTCCTTCGACCATATGCGAGCCGGGCCAAGTCTTTCTAACCTTATCCTTATGATTGCAAGTGTACGTTATGTTTTAAGTGTTGGGACGCCAGAGTCCAGTCGGTTGACGAGTCCTAGGTTATGTTCTTGCATTTAATCCTATCCGGTAAGGTTTTAAGTGTGGGGACGAGTCCCTGCGCATTTATGATGCATATCCCCTTGCATATGCCTCACTTTAATCCTGTATATATGCCATGACCCAATTTTACCCTGATGGGGTCCCTTCCCCACCCACCTGTTCCTGTTCAACCTACCCTTGGGGCTGTTCCTTCTCTATTTTCCTTTATCCCTTGTTTTGATGTTTTTTCATGTGAACGCATCCTACGTTCACCGAAACCCACATCTAACCTTACAGCCATGTTCATCCCTTCGACTTGACCATTTTTCCTTTTTGCTAACCCCTGTTCCGACTGGCGGTTCTTGAGTTATTAATTTTTGAAGCATTTCTCGTCAATTAGATGGTTTTTCATGTGAACGTACCTTTATTATTTCGGAACAACAATCTGACATGATAGCCCTGTCCTCCATCTTCCTCTTAATATTTTCCATTTTTTCTCCCTATCCTTCCGATGCACGGTTCATTCGATATTAATTTTTGCGCATTTTCGGGCCATTTTCGTGCCTATTTTTAACATTTTTCCATGTGAACATGCCCTATTTTCACCAGAATTCCAGTTTCATTTGACTGCTATGTCTTCAATATTTCCCCACATTTTTCCTTTTTTCTCCACCCTATTTCGACCGCTGTATTTTTCCTTATTCATTTTTCAATATATTTTCGATTCTGTTTTTTGTGTTTTTTGCATGTGAATCCCTTCTAACTTCACCGAAAGTGCATTTTGACATGGCAACTTTGTGCATCCCCTTTCCATGGACATTTTCCCTTTTTATTGCCCTTCATTTCGCTGCTCGGTTCTTTTCGTATTCATCTTTGAGCCCATTTTTGGGTTTTTTTCCATGTGAACGCATCCTCTCTCGGTCAAAACCGTGTTTTGATGTGATAGGTTTATCAGGCACAATTTCCCTTCTTTCCATCCCGCGTTCTGGCATGCTAATTTTCCAATATTAATCCATGTATGTTTTTTGGAGTCGTTTTTCGTGTTTTTCCCAAGGGAACACCCTGATTTGATCCCGACCACCCCATTGTACTTTTTTGCAGTCTCCCCCTCTCCTTTTGACCCCATTTTTCTTTTTACCACCTTGTGTTCTGACAAACGGTTTATGAGTTATTAATTTTTCTTTGTTTTGCCATGTCCCTGTGCACCTTGCCTTGTGCGTGAATGCACGCGTTTTTGAATTTACGCGCTTCGACATGCCCTGTTCTCTTTGTGCCCTTTCGTCCCGAAGTTTTGGCCCCTGTTACTTCCCATCCCTGCAAATTTTTTTAACCCTGCCTTGGGCATGCGTGCGGGACGGGACCGGCTCCCCATTCTTTCTTTTTCTTTATTTTAACAAATAGATTAAAAAAAACAAAAAAAATAACTAAAAAAATAATTAATAAATAAATAAAACACCAACAAAACCATTACCAAATACAAACCACAAAAAAAAACACAAAAAAAAACGAACAAAAAGAAAACAAAACAACAATATTTCTTTTTTAAAATAAATACAAAAAAAAGAAAAAAGAAAAAAAAATCTCCTCCCTTTTCCATCCGATGGTTTTTTTTCTTCTCTTTCTCTTCTTCCTTCTCTCTCCTTCTCTTTCTCTCTCCCTGTCTTTTTCTCCCTCTTCCTCATTCCCTGCTTTTCTCCCTCCCTCCCTTCTTCTTCTCCCTCCTCATCCTCCCCTGCTCTTCTCCCTTCCTTCTCTCTTTCTTCTCCCTCCCTCCCTCTTCTTCCCTCCTCCTCCTCTCCTTTTCCTTCCCCCTCCCTCTTCTTCTCTCGCCACCCTCCTCTCCTCTTCCTTCTCTTCTTCTTCTTCTTCCTCCCCTTCCTCTCCCTGTTGTTGCCCCGTCCGTCGCCTGTGCTCCGTCCGCCGTCTGTGGCCCACGCCGCCCGCCTGCACCTTGTCCGCGCCGCCGCTCGCCGCTTCTGCGGCCCACGCCACCTGCCTGCGCCCCTTCTCCTCCTCCTCCTCCACCACCACCACCTTCCTCCTCCTCCTCTCCCACCCGTTTCTCCACCCCTTCTTCTCCTCCTCCTCCACCACCACCTTTTTTTCCTCCTCCCACTATCCCCCCCCATTGCCCCCCTGCCCACCCCCAAATCCCCCCCTAATTTGGCCCCCCTCCCCAAATTTACCCATCCCCTTCTCTCAATTTACCTCCCCTCCCCCACCAAAGCCCCCTGTCCCACTCGCCTACCTCCGCCTTTTACCCCTCACCCCTTGTTCGCCCCCCTTCGCGCGCTGCGGTCGATGTTTTGGTGTCGGTGGTTGTTCGCGTGCGTTCATGAGCGAGGACGTGGGTCTGACTTGTTCGTGCGGTAGGGTCTTGCAGCCATTCGAACGCAATCACAGTCATTACAGCCGTTCATATGCAGTCACGGGTACTTCAAATCGCGAAAACTCTAAAAACACATTAATAAATTCAAATATTCGTTAAAATTCAATTAAAATCCAAAAAAGTTATAGAAAAATTCTTGAAAAATCTCCAATATTTTTGCAAACAATTGAAATATTTTTCAAACTGGAAATCTAAAAAAAAAAAGCAAAAAAATTCGAAAATTGAAAATTCTTTTCAAAAACATTAAAAAATTGGCCAAAATTTATTAAAAAGTGATAAAAATAACGACATAATTTTAATTTTTCAAAAAAAAATCTAAAAACTTCATTGTCCCTTTTGTCAATCATTTATCAATTGAAAATGCTTTTCTAATTGGCCAAAGTATTATTTGAAAACAAAACCCTAATTTTTAATCCAAATTTATGCAAAATTCATTTTTCAATCTCAACAATGAGCTAAAAAATGTGAATTAAATCTGATTACCTTATTGATATTGAATGATCATGATTGATTTGCTGAAATCTCATTTTTACATCATGAAAAAAGGAAAAAACCAAAACACACTATAAAAACAAAAAAACAAAACACAACAAAACCACAAACTTTCCACACATTGATATTTCAACAGCGATATGTTTTCTCATTTGGTTTGTTGTTTCGATACACATCAACATGAACCACCATATTGCCATTCATTTTATTTTTCACATTTTTGTCCTTTAAAGAAAAATTAAAAAAAAAACACCAAAACCATAAAAATAAAACCCAATCAAAACAAAATCCAAAACACATCCATCATTTTATTTAATTTTGGTCATACGTATCATTTTTTAAATTCTTTTTGGTCAATGTGTTTGTTTTTTTTTCGTTTTTCTATACGACAGGACGACTAGTTTTAATCGACCTTTTGTCCGTTGTATGGAATATTTGTGGATTGTGCCTTTCTTTTTTTTTTGAGGACATGGTATTAGTTTTTTCTCTTTTTCCCTCTCTCAGGTTGCACCGTAACACACATGTAATTGTAATAAAATCAACCGACCGTTGCACCCACCAAATAAACAGAATGCACTTCATTAATTTTTAATTTAAAAGGAACCCAACCGTTAATTTTAAAAGGAACCCTGCCGTTGCACGAGCACATGGTACAATAATCCACATAATTTTCTAAAATAAATCCACAGTGCACACACACATGCTCTACATACACAATTTATTTGTAATTAAAATGAACCCCTGTTGTCACGCATGCATGCACTTTGTGCCACATATCACGTAAGTTGTAACAATGAATTACATGTTAGAGACCCCCAGTCAGTCAAGTCAGTCTAAGTAAGGGTTGGGATTGCGGAATCGATTCACTATGCATTAATGGTTAATTAATAACGAACTGCAATCTAATTTGTACATGGCTAAAATGAATTCGATAGTGTTCACCCATCCACGTTCACTGCACCATAGGTTTATGCAATGCGTTTATAGGGATTGGGATTTGTTAAGTCCGAGATGTCGGTCTTGTTCATCTCTCTTTATTCTATTGGTCCAAGTCTTGGATTCTATTTGAGTCTAGTTATTGTCTGGGGTACGGTGTGTTTGAGTTTTTTTTTAATTGATTACTTGATTCCACGGGGTCTTGGATGCCTGCTTGTTGCATAGCATGAAGCTTTTGGTCGCATGAGTGTGTAGGTCATGTCAAATTTTTTCCCGAGGATGTGGATTGTTTGGTCCAGTTTGGTCTAGTCGTTTGTCCTTTATTTTGATATTCTTCTCAGTGTTGATTTGTCTGGGTTTTGCAGGAAAATTTTCGTCTTTTTCCTTGGTTGTGTGTGTGGGTCTCCTGTGTAGTCTGAATGTCATCTACCTCTATTCCTTTTATTGTCATCCAGCATGTGCCGTTGCCAGTGCATGACTATGCTCTTCTCCTGGAGGCGGATTGCATTCGCCGTGCTGGTCTTCGTCCTTTTGTGGCTTTGAAGTTTCCGCTAGTGGACAACACGATTTGCTACTCCTTCCTGGCATCCTACAAGAACCAGTCTGGCTTGGTTTATAACCGACGCTTTTGCTTATCCACAGCCAATATCAGTGATGCATTGTGTTTGCCTCTTTTAGCGTCTTTCGTCCCTAGTGGAAATCAATTATTGACTTAGGAGATCCTTTCTCTCTGCAGAAAGAAACCTCTATTCCTTTGGTCTCCAACAAAGTTATCACTAGTTCTGGGGATTCTGTAGCTCACATCTCCTCCCCGGTATGGAAACAACTTTGCCAGTTTCTGCAAGACAGGTTCATGTTAGGGAAGCTTGCTTCCAAATGTTTGTCCAAGGAGCTATTCACTGCTTCTGTTAGGATCCTGGAGGGAGCCAAGTTCAATTGGGTAGCATTCATGCTTGCGAAGATGGATCATCATTTTCAGAGAGTTCGGAAAGGTCAGGGTAGTTATGTCTCCTACGGTGTTTTTCTTTAGAAGATTATCTCCCTTGTACCTCCTCCTGGTGGTGTGCCAGTTCCTGATCCTGCTCCTCTTCCAAAGCAGCCGCCACCTTCTGTTCCAACTCCTCCTCCATTACTGCCCAATTTTGATTCGGAGGATGAGCCCCTTGCCAGATTCTCTCGCAGTAAAAGATTACGTACTAAAGGGCCCCTTAGTCGTGTTTCTATTTCAATTTCTGATTCTCCTACATAGGACTCCATTCCTCTTGTTTCTACCAGTTCCCTTCCTTCATTCTTGTCATGTCCTAATCTATTTACAGCATAAAGGGATGGGCACTTGGATAGACAGATCCTTGCTTCCTTACAAACAATGTTAGCTGGACCTTTGCTTCCTCAGTTAGTTTTTGGTGTCCATGCTACATTGGAGACTTCACTGACGACTTGTCTTCAGTCCATTTACACAGGGGTGTATACTTCCTTGCAGGACAAAGTGGATTCCCTGACTAGTCAATTGAGTAAGGCTTTGGAGGATCTAACATCTGAGAAAGCCGCCCTCACAGATATTCACAAACAAACGACTGAAGCTACTACCCTGATGGATTCCCAGAAGGCCACCATTTAGAACTTAGAAGCTCAAGTAGTTACCCTGGAAGCAGAGAACGCGTCTTTGACTAAAGAGAAGAATTCTATCCTTGAGGAGATGATCGACTTAGCCAGTAGGTTGGGTACTTGTGAGGGTCAGCTACAATCTTCTCAGGAAACTATTGAGTCACAGAAGACGATGATTGTAGAGCTTAATCAGACGATTGTTACTCTTTCTGTTCCTCCACCTCCTGTGGTTTCTTCTGTAGTATCTTCCAACGAGGATCTTGACCAGTTACAGTAGAAGGCGAAGTTGTGTAATGGTTTTTGTACTAAGGTAGAATGCCTTCAACAATGTATGAACTATGTGTAGGATGATTTTACTAGTTATGCTGAGCTGGTGTCACCCCCACCGTCTTTCTGGATCAAGTATAATCAACAGCGTTTTGCCTTGTATATCTCTTTGAGTAATGTGGATTTAGAACCTCTAGAGGATGGGTGGCAGAATTTGTGGTCTACAGATTTGCATAAGTCTGTGTTTGACAGATTTGTTAATGAGATGATTTTGCATGACGTACAGTTGCTGTCTTTCATGTATCTTATGGGCATTTGCAGATACCTGATGAGGAAGATATCAATTTGTATGTGGGAGATTTGATCTTACAGGTTGTGATGTATGTACATTCAGTGGAGCTTTTTTTAGCTGAAGGGTTGAAAACTTATCATGAGTAGATGTCTTGGTGTAGAGGAATATGCTTGGCATCTTCCTTTGGAGGATGTTGCTTTGGAGCCTCGTCGTCTCAGGGGTGTATTCCACAAATCTGATATCCAGCCTTTGCAAACTCAACTGTTGCGTCATATTGCTGATCATCCATTATTCACTAATTTTTTTTCCAAGCCCTTGCTTATCGTTGTTCTTTTTATCCATTAGATCCCACTGATCTTTTGTCTTATTCTCTTATGTCCTATCATTTTCCGTTGTATGTTTCCCTCCTCACTTCCAACCCCCTTGACACTATTCCTCTGTTGTCTTTTAATCCTTCTTATTCCCCTCACATTCCTATTTTTACTTTTTGTCCTTTCATTACCGATCCGATATCATCGCCTACCCCTTCTAAACCTCCTCCTGTAGTTTCTCTTGTTCCTTCTGTTTTCTCAGCAGATTCCCTTCATAAGTTTTTGCTGAATTTTCCATCTCTTCCATCTTTCTTATCTCTTTATTTGCCTTCTTTTTATGATCTATCCTATCCTCCTTTACAATGCTCTCCTCTTATTCCATTCCCTTCTCTTTCCAATTACATTAACCTTCCTCCTCAATCAATGCTGGGTACACCAGGGTATGATAGTGACATACTTCGTCGATGACAATGGACACTGCATAATTTTGTGACAGGACCGGTGTTTAACTGGCCTTTCATTCTAGGGTCTTGGGATACCTCTGCAGCATGTTCAAACTCTTACCTTCATTTTTCTCAGGTACATGCTTATTCTGACGATACCTCTGTACGTTTTGCAGCTCATTTTTGCTGGTACCTTGATTTTATGCATCAGTAGTCTAATCTGAATACTCGCAAGTGTATCTCCCATTTGATCATTAATCCGAATGTGGATGTGACTGCTGCCCAGATGGATATTCTATATTACTTCGCACAATTTTTCCCTACCAGGTTTCTTATTTTGCTGGAAAGGATGTGTTGTATACAGTTCCTCTAGAATGTGCCTTTGCATTATGTAGATGAGAGTAAAACTCTGGAGCGTCTCAAGTCTAGCATGCAGTTTAAGAAGAAGTGTCTGCATCCTGCTTAGTAGTGGAGTTCTTTTTGGATGTATCAGTTCTTTTTCTTTAATGGAAATATTTTTCTGTGCTCTCCATTTTTTGGGGGCATGTGCCATTCAGATTACCTGGTGTTGTATATGTGTGAGTTGTATATGTGGTATGTATATATTGTTTATCTTTGTTGGATGGAGCTGAAGTTGAAGATGGATCGATGAAGAAGATGTTGGACTACAAGCTAGCAGAAGATGACGTTGATTCAAAGAAAACTCTTATATCCTTTATGACTTTGTGTTGCTAACAATTTTTTTTAAAAAATGGAGATAATATCCAAAAGGGTGTTTTCCTTTTGTTGTAGTATTATTAGATATACATGTGATAAGTTAGGGTTGTGGTGGAGTGATTGTTGATGATACTAAAGAAGATCAAATTGAGATCTTTACTGAACTTATATTCTTCTTTTCCTTAGGTCACGATGATGCTTCCTTTCTAAGTGTAGGGATATGTTGAGAGTGGAAAAAGACTAAATTTTTGACTGATTTTTGTTGTTTTTGAGGTGTGAATGGTTGATTTTTGATGGATTTTGAGTGATGTATGATTGTTAATGGAAGTGTTTGAGAGTGTTTTGGATGATATTGATTATGTTTTGGAAGTTCATGATGATTCTTAGTAGAAATATGAGGCTCTGTGATGTTCTGATAGTAGGTTATGTTGAGGTTCTGATTGGTTCTGATACCTTCTGTATAGCTTCTATTTTGTTCTGATTTTCTTCTGTATGAAGCTTGGATTGATGATTGAAGAAGGATAAGGTCTTTTGAAATCTTATTGAATAGTTTGGAATGGTTTTAGTATGAGTTATGAGGTTCTGCTGTTCTCTGATGACCTTTTGTAACCCTTTGTAAACCTTCTGTAGAGCCTCTGTCTCTGTTCTGTCTCTACTCTGTTCTGTAGATCTTCTGTAAGTGTTCTATAGAATGTATGTGTGACTTTGGAAAAATTTTCTAACTTTTGGAGGATGAATCTAAGTTCAAAAGAGCTAAAACAAAATGGAAGAAGCAGCTGTTGAAGAGACTGAAGAGCAAACTAAAGTGACAGAGATAGAAGTGAGCTATGAAGAGACACTGTAGTGGCTTTGGTGCCCCTTCATACCTCCCATACCTCTTGGGAGGTGCATCCACAACCTAAGAGGGATTATTAAGTGTCATTATTGAGTATTGTAGTGAGGAGATGATGTATTAGAGAGAGAGAGAGAGAGAGAGAGAGAGAGAGAGAGAGAGAGAGAGAGAGAGAGAGCCAGTTCTATCAAAACAGTGCATCTGTATATGAGAGATTGAGAGAAAAAACTATGAAGTCAATGAAGATGAATGCTATGTGAATGATTTCCATTAAAAAATGGTGTATTCTTTTATGTTCTTTTTTCAATTGATGGATTCTATGAAGATGTTGAAGATTATGGCTGATTCTATCAAATCCGTGGGAGATATCTACTATGATGCTATGTGAAGATTTGCTGTTTTCTTTGTTTTGGTCATCAAAAGAATGAAATAAAAGCTTGTTGATGTTACAAGATAGATTTTCTTGCAGTAGAATCCCCTTTTCCTTGGTGTCTCTCTTGGGGCTCCAGGAGCTATTGGAGAGCTTGTGGGAGGTGGTAACTTGATCGAGCATGAAGATAAGCTCACTATACTTGTAGGTGTGCAATACTCGTAGGTGTGAGAGTGCACATAGCTATGTGAGAGGTAGCCATTGCACTTGGCTTGAAATGCTTGAAATGATAAGCGGTCCATGGGACTTGGTGGTTGAATGATCCCACATTTTGGTTCTGTTATTAGGACAAACGGATTCATTCATTGAGTGCTTACATGCTCTAAATCAAGCGAGAAAGTAGGAGTTCCACTCCAAAATAGCACTTAGTTTTAGGTAGGAAGCAAGGGAGTCAGAGGCTATTTGATCTCTTTTGTGGATTAGTTTAGGTTTAGGAAGCTTGATTTGCATTGGTTAGAGTAAGAGTTGTGCATTTTGATCAGACTTGAGACATTAAGGTTTGGGAAATAAGGAAAAAATAAGGAAATATAACTCTTTAGATAACCAGAAAATAGGAAAATAGGGAAAGAAAGGAAATGGATTTTTCATGTCTAGGAAGGAAAACATAGTGTAAGGGAAGAAAGAGAAAACACAAAAGGTAAAAAAAGGGGGAGAGGGAGTTCATTTGTATTCAATGAGATTGAGAGAGAGCTAGTGAGAGAGAGACAGGGAGTGACAGGTCCACAGGCTGTAGCACCAACGATTCTTGCCTTTGACACTTCTAGCTCTTTCAAGTATGCTCCGAATCCCTGTTGCTAATTGTTGCATTGTTCTACAATCCTAGATACATTAGATGGCGTGCATTAATTTATTAAAAAGCATATTTGTGCCATTTGGAAGGTTTTTGGGTGCCGTTCAGATGGTGACCACAGGCCTCGGATGGCTGAGTCGTGACATTGGCTCGAACATTCGAGCCACTTAAGTGATCCAGTCAGATGTCCAACTTAGAAGGACTAGCCACCTCAACCTCAAATGACCAAACTTGGGGCCTCAGACAGCCACTAAGATGCTCAGATGGGCACCCCTCGTCTGACTACTCAAATGATTGAATCCTTTAAAAGAAGTCCACTTGGACGGTCGAAGCCAACATCACTCGGATGGCCGAGTTTGGGACTCAAACTACTTGTCCATAACCTTGTTTTGACTAATTTTTGACCTTGAGGGGGTTGTAGGACCTATTGCCAAAACTGACCAGTAGCCAAGGTAACCCATAAATGAAATCATACGAGTGTCTATGCTCCAAAAAAAAAAGAGAGAACCTAACCTAGCAGTTTGTGGGGGATTGAAAGATTCGACACATGGCCACTACCTGAGTAGAGACCCAAATTGACTCACTTGACTGGATGCTATCACGATCCATATATAACTCAATTTCGACCGTTAGGAGTAATCAAAGCCCCTTCCAAAAGCATTAAGAACAGGAAACTACTTGGCACATCTAACTCCGTCAAAGGTCACACTTAGTAGTGTAGGCATTTAAGCACATGTGAAAGTTGGAAAGCCTGATTTCGCACTACACACATCAAGATGCAGTGGTGGTGTATAACTGTTACACATTTGTAAATAGTTGGGTTAACAAGGAACACATTAAAGGGGATTAAACTAAAAATGAACCCACTAGTAGGAGTACAACCCTAAGAATTGGACAAGGGACCTAAAAAACTAGGAACAAAGGCATAGAGAGCACCAAACCATCACATTGTTGAGAGAAGGAAAGGCTCGTCAAGATTAGGAATACATCTCTAGCTGGCTTAGTTGACCTCATAGATGCATTACTGGGTCAGGAGGCAACTACTATGGCATGCACCAACTCGAATGAGAATAGTTTAGACCTTGACCTTGACCTTAACATGGCTAAGCACCCAAATGACATCCGACGACTTGTCACACCATATGACTAATAGATGAGGAATACTATGGAAAAGGGATGTGCTTGCAAGAGTCTTTGAGAAAGCCATATGGGTAGATGACTTGCTTAGGGAGAGAAGATCTCACGCTATGAAGTAAGGTAGCAATGCAATTAGGAACACCAAGAGAGATACAAAAACTAGTAAACGAGTATCCCCTAGTGAACAAGAAAAAGTGAAGAGTGTTGACTAGACCCAAGCTATAGTTGACCTAAAATCAGAGCTGGCTAGAGTACAAGAGTCAATACAAAGATCGATACGACCTCACATGCAATATGTGCACCGTGGAGGGAAGCACCTACCTTTTGAATGTCCTGATATCAGATCAAGGCCTTGTGCTAATTGCATAAGATTTGGGCATGGCACCATGTAGCACTACCGGTTGCCAAGATGGTTGCCTTACCAGTAGCCTTACACTCATCCATACTATCCAAGAGTTAGACAATTATTATTTGGAAGGGGAGATCCTCTGGCTCTTCCTACGCCTAATGATTTAAAGCCAGTTACCCCAAGGATAGACATCAACTTAATGGGAATCCCTTGATCTCCAACACCTATAGTAACCCATCCACGAAGCGAAGCTCTAGTGCACTTTATGGAGGAACCACTAGAGGAAGATTCTTACTTGAACCCTTATGCCTCTTATGATGAAGAGGGAAATTCCATATTGATGGACTATAGGCATGTGCCGGTCAAGGCCTTAGGTAGAGGAAGAGGTAGAGGCCTAGGAGGAGCTCAAAACCAAGAACCCATGACATGCTGGACATGTGGCCATCCATGGCATATCTCATCTCGCTACCATGAAAAGGAGCAAGTAAATAGAGAGAAGGCCAACTTGAGGTGTCCCGAATGAGGAGTCACACATCTGTTTACCAGTTGCCCTAAGTGAAAACCCTCCACTATCTCGACAATTGTGCCGTCTGTGCCATTCAAACTCTTTTGTGTTGAGTCACATGACAATGATGCCACACCTATTCCTCTAAATGTCATGACACAAGCTCAAAAAAACAATTCAGTATCTCATTACCTCAAACTAACAACCTGGATGCATTTGCTATAGGAAAGAAGAGTCAATGACGGAGAAAAAAGAGCACTAAGGCAAAAACAACACTCAAGACCAAGAGTGAGACCACATTAACCAAGGGAAAATAGGTCACGGATGCCAAAACTGAAACATATGCTCCTAAGATCAAAGAGAAGAAAAGCGCTAAGGTTGAAGAGTACCCTGAACCCAACCAACAATTGAGGGCTACATACAAGGTCAAGGAGTGGATAAAAGAAGCGCAAGATCACTTTCAAGATGCCGAACCTATCATTGAGGATGAGAATAACAAAATCTCAACCTTGATCCCACTAGCCTCTCCCACATATCTGAGGGCAGGAGAGAGAACACCACTACATGAAAAACTACATGGGTAGAATGAGGGGCCATGGCTCCACATATGGCTTGTAGTCATTGGCAGGGAGCCCATGAAGTTGAGGAGGGAAAGATGCATGGAAAATTGCTACACTAATAACAACTCCTATGACATTTTCATTGGGAGGAGAATTACTTAAACAAAACTCCGCACTTTGGCAAGAATTGAAGCAATGGGCAGAATGCAATAATGACCATTAGCCGCAAGACTTTCTAGACCACAATAGTGACACACATACCAAGGTTGACGCTGAATCCAATATCTAAGTCCCCACAAGTAAATGCCGTTTGGGAGGACATTGAGATGGACACAATCTTACATGTCGTTGCCTTAGGAGATACTACACAAAGAGAGATAGTGGACACGGGAGAGTAGAGGTTAGTGTGCTAAGTCACGCAGTCTTGCGAGCTTGGGAAAACCCATCAGTGGAGGCCGCAAGGTTCAATGTCACTCTACTGAATGGCATGAAGGTCTGAACCTTCGGATTCCTAAAGGACTGCCCACTAAAGATAACGGGAATCCAATTCTCAATGAACCTCTTAGTTATGAAGGGAGTGGATTATGATATTCTGCTCGACAGACCTTGGATGAGAAATGCCAGAGTAATAGAGGACTGGGCTAATGTCTTGATATTCTTGGGTAATAGATCAGAAGCATTCTAGTAGAGATGGACACATGGAAAACCTCACGAGTGGACTTAGATGCCATCTCTACCCTGCTAAAGGGAAACTAGAGGTCTAGAAGCGATTATGGACCTCTAACAAAATATCCCTTCCTTGAGGATGAGCGAGTCTGGATGCATGTATTGGCAACCATTGATCTCCCATTCTCTGAGGACCTTTAACAAGGTACATTCCTTGCCTTGAGGATGAGTGAGATTGGCAACTAGTGATCTTCCATTCTCGAAGGATGAGCATGGATCTAAGAAAGTTGTAGACTCAGCTAGTAAACCTATGATTGCCCTCACTTCTAACCTACCCATAGTATCCTTCTGCATGATGGCCGAGAGTTCCATGGGTCAACCAACACCAATCACTTATCATGTCCTAGCCAACGAATTAAAAATCCACAAAATCCTTGAGTACATATCAAGTCAGCTTTTGCGGGTAACCCAACTACCAATTTAAAGCCTCTCAAGGATCTCATGGGAAGTAGAGAGTGGAAATGGACTAAGGTGCACAACCTAAATTTATCATATAATTGGAATCTCATGACAAGTGGGCAGAGCTTTGAGGTGTAGGAACCCTACTAGCAACATACAGTCATAGTATGAGGATTTTGAAGACAAGTACAAAGTCTACTGTTCCATTAGTGAGGAGGAGAGCAAAGAGGAAGGAGGGACCATAGAATATGACATCGAGGGAAGAGTAATTGAGGAAATCAGGGAGCGAAAACTAAACCCTAAGAGGTTAATATGATTCGAGTGAGCAAAGGAGTTAATAAGGTAGATTGCAATTGAGCTTGGTTAGAATATCTCGAGGTGGTAGATTATGAGCAAGCAGGACTAGCTCATCCTTGCACCGCACCATTATTTGGAGTAGAGTCATGTTCACATGTTAATGCTTTGGCAACTTCTATGCATTTGGATATTTCAGAGTGGTTGAATGATGATGTCAAAAATGCAAATGTTCATGAAGATGTAGTGATTACAGGGGTAAAGAAAAAGGTAAGATTCTCAAAGATAAAGATGGAGAATATGCCTATGCCTAAACATTGTGATTCGTTGCAGCAGGCTGTTAGTTTGCATGATGACAGGAAGTGGTTTCAGATGTCTATGTTCCTCAGAAATCTTGAGGAGGCTTGTTCTTTTATGACAGGTTTACATTGGTTTATGACTGAAATGCATGTTAGTGGTGGAGTGAAGTTGGATGTAGTGCAATCTTTGCAAGAGCAATTGGCTTGCATGAAGATTAAAAGGGAACAAATGCATATTGAGATGGAAAAGATGAGGGAATTGCATGATAATGAGGTGGTGCTTTACGGAGGCAGTTTGATGACTATCTTGATATGTTGGCTAAATGTAAATTGTCTTCAGTTTCTTTCAAAGAATGGACAGCTAATATGCAGGATAAATTCAATGGTGAACTTGATTTGTTGGCTAAGGAGAATGCTAAGCTTAAGACTGATAGAGTACTCTTGTATACTCATTTGCAACCTCTTCTAAAGGTTGAAAATCAACTCTTGAATGACATGAAGGTTGATCTAGATGGGTTTGTTTTTATGTGGTAATATTTGGCTTCAATGAGAGCTACATTGACTACTTTGATGCATGATCAGTGGGTGGGCATTGCTAATAGGATGTCACATGTTATATTTTGGCCATATGTAGTTTTACAACAATCATTTGTGTTTGAGAATATGGAAGCATTGATACATGAGAAAGACATGTTGCAAGAGAAGTGGGATGGTCTACAAGCTGAGTACCATAGACTTGTGGATATGCTTGATGGATTGCAACATGTGAGCTTCATAGTGTTGAAAATCGGCCTGCACATGTTGATGATATGGTTAGGGCTGATATTAGTGATGTTTTGCATGATCTTAACCAGTAGGTTAAGATTAGGGATCTCACAGTTGTCATGATTCATGATATGGATGTTTTACCTCATGGATCACATGAGCAGTATGACCAAGAACAGTCTACTATGGACTGCCATGATGCTCATGAGCCTCCTAGCTCATGAGTTACTTTGATGTACAATTCTTAGATCTATTTCTTTGTTTGTCCATCATACTTATTTCATACTTGATATGTATGCCTCTATGTGATGCCTTTATGTTTTGTTTTGATTGTCTCTTGAGGGGATTATGCAACCATTCAGAAGGCTATAAGTATCCTACTGGAGAGGCTCTACTTATGGTTTTTCTTTGTGGCTTACTTCATGGTGCAAGGCTATGGGTAAGGCATAATTTTTCTCATTAGATATGTCAGGTTTTGGATAAGGAATTTTGAATTTAGGGATCATGCAAGAGTTCGAGTCATGGTTGTGCCATGCCAGGTGTTAGCCATGGTCATGGTCTCACACTTTATGGATCATATATTATACCCTTAGCATGGTTGGACCTTATTTATGTTAGTCTTAAGTGTGAGGCAGTCTTTATTTGTTTTATGAAGTGTAGTGCCTCATGAAGTGCAGTTTTGAGGCAGTTAGAAATGTGACTTGATTGATCATCCTGGATGTCTATACTTGATGTATGATGGATTTATCTAGATATATTGAGGATGTGGCAGTTAGCACCATCATCTACTATGTCTTTCTCTTATTTGCAACACGTTCTTTGTGATTTACTTCTTATTCTCTGATTTGTAGTGATGAAATTAGTGTTTCTGTGTCTCTATGTGGTTAGTTTTGAGTTTCTATGAGTTTTGGTTATGAGATTTGGGATTTACCCCGTGAAGCATTCTTTGTCATGTTATGTATTCTACATAGATAGGGTAGCAACAGTTACTAATGGTTGGTTACCTTTTACGCCACCAATAAACACTGGCTACACATAGACCCCGCCAAACTACAAAGTGACATGGGACTGGCACAACTCTAGGATAGGGTTAGTATTAACTCCTTCTAGAAAGGTGCAACAACATTAAAAATGTAGAAGGACAAGAGAAGTGGAAAATGGATTGTTCAATGCATGAAAGTTTTTGGACAAAAAGTTATTTGAAGATATTTTTGTAAAAGAGAGCTGGGCTCGCTCCCATGCAAATTGTAAAATTTGATGAGGCATGAGCTTAAGGGATTTTAGCCTAACAAGTTGAAAACTAGTTGTAAAATGTGAAAGAGTATTTGCAAGACTAGAGAAGGCTAGTCTAAGCTCATCCAATGGAAAACTGCCCAAGAAAACTGAGATAATTTCATTCTTATGGTGTGCAATCTTTTGAGAGAGAGAGAGAGAGAGAGAGAGAGAGAGAGAGAGAGAGAGAGAGAGAGAGAGAGAGAGAGAGAGAGAGAGAGAGAGAGAGAGAGAGAGAGAGAGAGAGAGAGAGAGAGTGTGTGTGTGTGTGTATGTGTGTGTGTGAAGTAGGGTGAGGGACCAGTGTGGAGAAGCTCTTGCTTCCTCTTCTTCTTCTTCTCCTTCTTCCTTATGGAGCTTGCATGGCAATTGAGGCAAAGAAGATGGAGCTTGCTTCAGGCACACTGTGAGAATCATGAAGCCATCAATGACCCTTTTGCACATACACTATAACAAGAAGGTAAATTAGTGAGTTCATGATGTTCATTTATAGAGTTTGCAATGGTTATGTAAGAGGTATCCATAGCCGTGTTGCTCAAACTGCTAGAAAAAATAGGCATTCCATTAAGATCATCATGTGTGGCTTGTGAAGACAACAACATGTATTAAAGTTCAAATGCCTTTGGAAGGTTCATTGGTGGCCTCACAATTCAAGTAGTGCTTCTTGATATGCTTTTGATACTCCATTACATGAGATTTGATCCACATGCAGTCCAAAAAGGAAAAATAGAGAAGAACGAGAAGTAGAAGTATTTAATCTCATACTCTCTCTTGCAACCTTATACTCTCTTTTGCACCCTCCAAGCTATGGAAAAATAAAGGAAACAAGAGAAGAATCACAAAGAGAGAAGAGCTTCACCTTCCAAGTTCTTTACTCACACTCTCACTCTCACTTTCTCACACTCACTCTCAACAAGGTGAATAAGAAAGTGAGATGGAACCAAGGAGAAGGACTATTCTTAAAGTTACACACATAAGAGTGAGCTCTTCCATTCACTTTTTAGCTTCTCTATATTAGGGTTAGTGTTACGGTTTCCTCTCATAAGTTGGGCACCCTAGCCACTTTCTGGGCATTATCCTTTCTAATTTATGCATACACCTTAGGTTGCTTAGAGCAACTCTAAACCAAAATGAATAGAAGTTTCATGTCCCAACCTTCACATCTATTTTGGGTCTACTAATTTAAATACAAGATATGTTACAATTTTCATGGGAATGAGCATTCTAACTATCACGTGCTATTAAAAAATAATATTACAATTGCAAAATTAAATTGGAAGACATTAAATTTTTGCATTTACGGATGATAGTGCCTAAATTATTATAATAAAATTTAAAAAATTAATAATCTCAAAATCAATTCTAGCACTTGACTATATTTAACCCTCATATTTACATGGTCTTGTGAAGCACTTATGGCATGCATGTCAATGGGACAAAATGGGGACTATATGGATCATTTTAGTTTCCAAGGTACTAATGGCATTTATGAGAAGGATGTGTGGTAATGTCATGAATGCCATTAGTACCTTGGAAACTAAAATAATCCCATATAGTCCCCATTTTGTCCCATTGACATCAGTGCATGAGTGTTTCACAAGACCATGTAAATATGAGGGTTAAATATAGTCAAGTGTAAATTAATTTGAGATTATTAATTTTTTTAAATTTTATTATAATAATTTTAGGCACTATATTGGGTTAGGTTTAAATGCAAAAATTTAATCTCTTTCCAATTAATTTTTGCAATTGTAATATTATTTTTTAATAGCACACATGATGTTAGAATGCTCTATATTTTCTCAATGTGGACCAAGCATGCAAGAATATATCAATTAGTTCATGCACCTATTTGTGTATGTGGAAAGCATTGATGAGGAGAAAAGCTCCAAAAATACATATTTGGTCTTGATCAAACCCTATCATCTAAAGTACCAACCATCTTGAGTATCTAGCACAAACTTGGTGGAGGTGTCTATCTAAGCAATGCCATGTATTTGACTCATGGGATGCCTTCAAAGGTAGCAAGTGCCAAATGTTTGTATCCATTGTAGAAAAGAAAAGCTAGCAAGAAGTGGTATTCATTCTCAATGTGGACTAAGTTTGTGGGAATATATCAATTAGTTTATGCACCTATTTGTATATGTGGAAGGCACTGATGAGGAGCTAATCTCCAACAATACATCTTTGGTCTTGATCAAATCCTATCATCTAAAGTAGCAACTACCAATCCTACCCTCTCCACTAAACCATTTGAGCACTTCTCCATGAAATATAGCTATGAGGAATCTACTTTTTTGAACAAAGATTGGGCCCCTCTCTCAAACCCAAGATTCAACCTCCAATCAACACTAATCAATGGGAATTTCTCTTGGCCATATGCACCTACATCCATGACCATAGTGCCTACATATCCCATGGTTTATGTTTCCAAACCAAGTGGGTCTTAAGAGAGATTTTAGCTCATGATTGCAATCTTCAGAACCATATGGATAGCCAAAAATGTCACCAAGCTAGGGAAACAACAAATGAATTCTGTCAATTGATCTTTTATGTGAAAGAAAGGGAAGAGCCTATGTTATAGGTGTGGGCAATTGTGGATAGCTAATTATAGAAGCAAATGAAAAAGCAAGAATGCAAAAATTCATATGATACTTTATGAGGGCTACGATAAGATACTTAAATGAGGACTCTAATGAGGAGAGTAGTACTATGGTGACTTGCCTCTTGTAGAAGAAACTAATGCTTGTGGTGAGCTAGGGGAAGAAGAGTTTTGTGATTCCTAGGAAGGTTTTCCTTTTGACATGCCCCTATCCCTTCTGATGTGATAGAACACATGTTGGCACCTCATCCATCAATTCTATCTCCCATGTGGCTTGAGATGGTTGCAAGGGTCCATAGACATTGAGGTTAAAAAGATGTGTTAATGGATTAGTAGTACATATGCTTGTGGACACTAGTTCCACCCATAATTTCATCCTTAGTAGTTCATCTGTCTATGGATTTTAGCACTCAAGTATTATCATCTTAACTACTAAATGCGCTACCATGTTTGACTTGATGAGCTTCGACATGGATCTAATAAATGTAAATTTTGGATATGATTTGCTTAAAACATTGAGAAATTCATTATGGACTTGGTGAATTAACCTTGAAGTTCATTCATGGTGGAGACCAAGTCTTAATGGAGGCTGTGGGTAGCAAACCACATAATCTCCTCTAGGAAATTTAGACAAGAATCTAAGAGCTTGGTTGCTATCAACTTATGCAAATTAAGATAAAATGAGAAAGAGAATTAGCCTATCTATGTAGTAAATTATCCTCATGTGACACAATTCTCACATGATTTTGATTATATGTTTTAGCCACCCACTTCCTTTACCCCAACAAGAGAAGTGGACCACTCCATTGAGTTAGAGCCTAATGCTAAGGCAATCTAAAAGCCCCCACATGGATTACCATGCATGGAAGGTGTTAAACTAGCAAGTCAAGCTCAGAAAATAGTGGAAAGGGGATTCATCAAACCTAATCAACCACTGTTTGCATAACCGATACTTTTGATAAAGAATAAAGATAGACTTGCAAGTGTTATGCTCCCATATACTCTATGCAAAGAAAAGTAAGTGTTATTTTATGAAAATAGAACTTGAGTAATTGGGCCAGGTTGTTGCTAAACATGGGATTTGAGTGGACCATTGGAAGGTGAAATGCGTAAAGGATTAGCTATTATTGACTCATGCCACCCCCTTACAAAATCTTTTGAATCTCTTTTCCTTTCACCATTGTTTGAATCACTATTATGTACCTCTCAGGGAACTATGAGAGATGAAATAATTCATTTTGGATACATATGCTAATGCTAGTTTTGAAGAGTTAAAACACTTCCTCACTTCAACCTTGATCTTAGCTAGCCCAAACTTTCCTATATCAATGCATGTGGCAAAGGTTTTGGTGTGGCAATTTCCCAAGAACATGGAGTGATTGCCTTTGAAAGTCAAAACTTAATGGGAAATAAATGCTTGTGTATATCTATGAGCAAGAGATGATAGCGATCCTTTATGTAATTAGGAAATGGCATTAGTATGTCCATGACACACATTTCAAGGAAATGAAGGGCTTCTTCTTTGTAAGTAGAGGAAGAACTACATGTTGCTAGTAGACTTAGAAAAGGAATGGTGATGCTTGGCATTCCAAAGTACTTGTCCCTATTAGTAACTAAAGTTACCACAATCATAGATGTGCTATACTTGAATACAATCATAACCTTTATGGTTGGATTCTTCCACAAAAAAGTGGCATTGAATAATAAATTGTATATATGTACATAAAAAAATGTGTTGGGGGTGAAGGTGCTTGTGCCTTTGTTACCCTATATTAACTACACACTATGACCACACACTTGTATACTGCAAGTGGTAGGCACCTATCACTATCACTTTATTCCTTATTGTTTCAATGACTATTGAATAAGGGAATGTGCTTGTGCCTTTGTTACCCTATATTAACTACACACTATGACCACACACTTGTATACTGCAAGTGGTAGGCACCTATCACTATCACTTTATTCCTTATTGTTTCAATGACTATTGAATAAGGGAAGACGGTCACACATTGTGATTGTTGGAGTTCTCACATATGGTGTCTCTCGCTTTTTTTTTCTTGTTTCATTTGCCATAGCTCTTGCTTCTACTTATGTGCTTCCACTCGGGCTCTACCTTTTAACTTGTATCAAAGGAGGTATTCAAGGAGCTTCTTCATCCTTTGCTTCAACCTGGATTCAAAGCTTAGCTTAAGGTTTCATGGTAGCCATTATTTCTTCCTTCTAAGATGTGCATTGAGTCTTTCCTTCTTGTGTCTTGTTCTAGCTTGATCTTAGCTTGTTGAGCAGCTTCTTATTGGTAGTTTGACAACACTTTCATATTTTGGCCATAACTTTTGCATATCATATCGGATTTATGTGTTCTATAGCTAGTAAGGGAGAGTGCAAGGAGAGCTATAGATCTAAGTACTCATAGAGTTGATTCTATGCAATTTATTTTTGTGTTTTACACAACTCAAAATAGTTTTAGTTTAGACAATAAGCATTTGATTAGTTTATGCTCTACTAATGCTTATGGGAAATGTTTACAATGTCCAGATGATGCATTGATGCTCTAAAAAGGATTTTGGGATGATTAGAGATTAATTACTTCAATCATTGAAGTGTTTATTAATATAATAATAGTTTGGATAGTGAGCATACAATAGTGAGCTTCACACTTTGAATGCCTATTGTGTCTACATGGTATTTTGGGTATGTTACATATTTATGGTGATGTGTTTAGCATTGATGCATGAGCCTGGATGTGATTATGACATTATTTGGCACTTGGATTTGACTCACATTTGATATACTTAGGCTTTGGTCAATTTCTTTAAGCTTCAGTACTTACTCACTTACAACTACTAAAGCTTCATTGGACACTTTTGCTCTTGGATATATTTGTGACACGCTCGGGCTTCCTCGATACTTTGATATATATGTCTTGAGCTTTGCTTGCATTTTGGATTTGCTTCTAGTGGAACAAGCTTGTACAAGCTTGAGATTGGTTCTTTGAGATAGTGGGACTCTTGGTTCATGTATATGCTTATATACTATTGAATGTAGTTATCTCTGCTTGTGGACTCATTTAGTTCCATATGCTTTAGACACTAGTATTTACATCTATTAACAAATTTTTAGTGATGTATATTCTTATGGGAATGTATGGATAACCAACACTTTAAGTTCATGATAGTCTTTGGTATTGGTCGTCTATGCTTAGCCACCGTTAGTTACATTCTTTGTACCCCGATTGCTACTTGGATATCCTTGGTAGTTTGAGCTTTGTTTCTTGGATATTTACCTATAGTTGGATTGACAAATATTGTCATCTTTATTTTAGCATTGTTGTCATTATAGTTTTTAGCATTGTCTTGGAGAGCAAACATTGTACTTTGATAGTCTATTTCTTGCAATTGGTGGATAGCTCTATACCTTGGTATTCCCTCCTACTTTATCCTTGTTTTAACTGAGTTTTGGGGCTGATTTGTGGTCATTTATAGCAACCCATTCTCTTGGATTTTGCATTAGTATATTGTTATGGTTGGTTCTTCAAATGATAGTGCTATTTTCAATCTTCAAAAGCTTGATGCAACAAATTTCACCTATTGAAAGATGTAGATATGGCATGTATTGGTTCAAAAGAAGCATGCTAAGACATTGAAGACCAAGAGTGTGAAGCCCAAATGTATGGATTGGAATGGATGAGCTATGTAAATCCACCCTTATATTGTTATTGTCTAAACAAATTTACTCAATGTTGTTGCACTTGAGGATAATGCTTGGCAGTTATGAAAAAAGATTTGCAATATTTATAACAAGCAAAGTCGTGCATCATAGATGTATTGGTTCAAACAAATTATGGATCTTTACATAAAGAAAGGGAAGAGTATTCCTTGGATTTGAATGGATTTCATTAAATTTCCAACTAGTTGATCTTGATCATGATACTTCTCAAGTCATGAGACACTTTCTATACATGCATGTGTACTAATATACCTAAGGATGGCTTGAAACGCCAAGATGTTAAGAGTGCTTTACTCACAGAGAAAACAAAAAAAAAAATGTGGATAGCACTCGTACTTCTCATGCATTGATTGTTAGGGACAAACATGATGGTTAGAGTAGTAATGAATGCTATGGTAGAGACTCATAGAGATGTCCATCTTGCAGGTAGTCTTGTAGTAAGTCATGTGGTCATAAGTCCTCTCTAACATGTCATTATTGTGGAAAGTAGGGTCATGTTCAACTGCAATGCCATAAGATACATGAAGATAAGCACAAAGAGAAAGGAAAGGGCAAAATACAAGAAAAGTTTGATGATCATAGCATTGTCCCTACTAAGTACAGTGTAAAGATTAAAGAGATAAATATAGTGCAACCTAAGTTAGATGATGAATACATCATAGCAACTTCCTCTCTTGATGCTTCTCAATTGATCGATGCTTTGTCTACATACTCTTAATATTGGCTACTTGATTCTCAAACTTCCTTTCACGTTACCTCGTATAGGGATTGGTTTCAATCCTATTGCAACATGACAATTCTTTGAGATTGGAAAATGAATTGGCATTGGATATTATTGGTGTTGGGGATGTAATGCTGCATTTTTCTTTAGGTAGCTCTTTTACTTTGCATAATATACGTCATATACCGACTTTGACCAGTAGCCTTCTATCTATTGGGATAGTTGGATGATGCATGCTATTATGTATCCATTGGTAATTGCACATGGAAGATTACTCATGGAAATCTTATCTTTACTTGAGGTGCCAATGCTGGCATCCTCTATCCTTTATTTGTATATATGTCCCTTGACCATATTTTGGTTGAGCTTTTACCATTCCACTAGTGACAAACTTTGACCATCCTTAGTAACAAAGGGTTGTCATCTCACTCCAATTACCACTCCCACTTAATATCCAAGGAAAATCCAACCACCACCTACCATGACACTAAGCTTTAATGAAAAAAATTATTTCTCCTCAAAATGTCCACACACCATCCCAAACATCCCTCATCTTCAATGCAAGCTGAAGCATGCTACCTTAGATGAAGAGTACCATGGAATTGGCACTCAACTAGGAGGGGCTAATGTTAATAACCACGAATAGAAAAGATAAATAAGAGTAAAAATCTAGCAAAAGTGTCATGTAATTGGAATAATTTTTGAAGAATCAACTCTTTCATGATACTTCATATGGGAATGGCCATACATGTTGTGAAATACCATAGTTTCTAATTAATTCTTGTGGTTGTATGTTTATTTGTAGTATTATTTGAGATCTAGGCTCAACTCTTGTGAAAATTGTAATATTTTTTATACCAGAGAGGAAGATTTGTAGCAAGATTACATGCATTAGATTTCTATTCACTTTTGACAAATCAATCCAAATTAATATAAATTTGTAGACAAAGGGAAGGACCATCCAAGAGCCAAAAAGAAGGGATTCAACTATTTGCAAACTTGAGAGCTCTCTTCTTGTCCTTGCTTTCATTCCATCTCCTAGTGCATCATCTTGAGAGCGAGGGAGAGAGTGAGGGGCATGCAAAGTGAAGCTTCCCTCTTTCTTTTTGTTTTTATTTTCTTTTTCTTCTTCTTGGGTGAGAGGTCTAGTGGAGGAGAGATTGGATTATCATTATTCTTCTCTACACTTCCTCTTGATAATGGAGCACTCGTGGATTGATCAGTAAGCCATGGACTAGAGGAGGTGGATGGAGGATACTTGAATCATGGAGCCACTTTTGAGCCTTTGAGTCATAGTGTTGATACAAAGGTAAATCTATTGAGCTTTCTTACTTTGATGGTACTGAGAGAAGAGCAAACAAATTGATGAAAGAGAGAGTGTGTGATGGTTATGTGAGAGGTAACCATAGCCATCGTGTTTTGTCAAGTTCCTCATTGCACTTGTGAAGCCATCAATAGTAGATTATCATTGAAGGAAAAGAGTATTGGATTAAAGGTTGTGGAAGCCAAAAGAGTTGTTGTTGAAGAAGAGGTGATGGCATGAAGGTCCTTTCATAGAAAGCCCCCTCATACATTTTGTCCCTAGGGAGAAGAACTAGTCTTCTTTTTCATGCACTATTATATTTTTTGAAAGGGAAGTGGAACCTAGGAGGAAGAAGCTTGGTGGTGAGAGCTATGGCGGATGGAGAGCAAGAGCAAGAGAGAGAGTGAAACTCAAAGTAGGAACTCCAACAACCACAATGTGTGGCCGGGCCTTCCTTTATTCAAACTATCACTAAAAGAATAAAGAATAAGTGACTGTGATGGGCGCCCACCACTTGCAGTGTGCAATGGCAGGTACTGTCAGTGTAGCAAAGTGTAGTAATACAGGACAGCTAGGCGGAGGTGCCTTTACCCCCAACAACCTCCCACTTAAAGGCGAATCTGCCCTAGTGAGAGAGAAAAAGAAAAGACAGTACAACATGTATACATGTACAATAGGATGAGAAAAAAGACGTCATCTCATCCAATGCCCATCAATCTCCTGAGGAAGGCAAAGCACTTTGTAGTGAGGCTCTTCGTGAGCAAGCTTGCAAGATTCTGCTCAGTTAGAATCTTGACAAGGTCAATAGACCTGTCCTCAACAACCTCGTGAATGAAGTGATACCTCACCTCAATATGATTTTTCTTCACATGGAAGACCGGATTCTTGGCCAATTGAATGGCACTCATAGAATCCAAATGCAGTGTAGGCATAATATCTGTAATACCAAGGCCTGTAATCAAATGGGCTAACTAGATAGTCTCCTTGCAAGCCTCTGTGGTTGCAATATACTCGGCCTCTATAGTAGAAAGGGCTGTACACTTCTGCACCCTCTTGGACATTTAAGAGATAGCCCCTCCAACATAAGTGAACACATAGCCAGAAGTGGACTTCCTACTGTCTGCATGTCCTACATAATCAGAATCAGTGTTCCCCACGACTCCTATATCCTAGCTGCCATAGCAAATACACATATCTGTTGTGCCCTTCAGGTACCTCATGATACCCTTCACGGCATCCCAATGTTTCTTGCCATGTCTAGCCATATAACGTGCCACAACCCCAACTGCAAAAGCAATATCTGGACAGATGGCTATCATGGCATACATGAGACTGCCCACAGCTAATGTATAGGGAATCTTGGCCATCTCGGACCTCTGCTCATCTGTTTGCGGACAATCGGCATGTGAAACCTTCATATGAGAAGGTAATGGACAACCAATAGGCTTAACACACTGCATACAGAAGCGCTCAAGGACTTTATGAATGTATTCCCTCTGTGACAGATAGAGTAGTCCCTAAGATCTATCATGTGTAATGCACATACCAAGTATATGAGACGCCTGTCCCAGATCTTTCATCTCAAAGCTCTTCTTGAGCTGAGCCTTAAGAGCATCTAGCTCCTCATGAGCTATCCCTGTTAAAAGCATGTCATCCACATAGAGTACCAAAATCAGTAAAGAACCATCACGGGCTTTCTTCGTGTACAAGCACAGATCCATAGCACTATGGCTGTAGCCCTATGACTGCATGAATGCATCAAACTTATGGTACCATTTCCTAGGTGCTTGCTTCAAACCATATAGACTCTTCTTTAGCTTGCACACTAGGTGTTTTCTGCTAGAGTCTGCAAAGCCCTTAGGCTGCTCCATGTAAATCTCATCATGCAAGTCCCCATGTAAAAAAGTCGTCTTGACATCCATCTGGTATAAGTCTAGGTCAAGCTATGCAACCAAGGCCAAGACTAAGTAGAGGGTAGTAATCTTGACCATAGGAGAAAAGAATTCATCAAAGTTAACACCATGCTCCTGCTTAAAACCCTTAGCAACCAATCAAGCCTTGTATGCCAGCTTGGGGTGTCCAGGGGTACGTTTCAGCTTGTACACCCACTTGCATGGCAAAGCCTTCTTACCCTGAGGCAAGGAAACCAAATCTCAAGTCCGATTCTTATGCAACGAGTCAAGCTCAGACTGCATAGCCCTCTCCCAAGAGTGACAATCAGCCTTGTGCATAGCCTCATCATAAGTGAGAGGCTCTCATGCATTTGTAACCAGTTCACAATCCATAGAGGGCGCAAAACGGTCAGGAGGTCATCTATCTCTAGTAGAACACCTCAACCTAGGCTTTGTTTCCTGACCGACATCCTGTGTAACATCAGCAAGTCTAATACCTAGGCCATGAACATCAAGTGATGATGCACGCTGTCTAACTGGCTGTGGAGCTGGGCTGAACGGGAGCGGGTGGCTCCTCCTGAAAGATAACTTTGCATACCTCAATCACTTTCTTAGACTGCATATGCATTGTGTCCTCATGAAAGATGACATCATGGCTGCGGATCACTTTTTGCGCATGCGGATCCCATAGATGATAACCCATCTCTCATGCATCTCCATAGCCAATGAAAATACATTTGACACTTTTAGGATCCAGCTTATTGCATTTGTCCTTGGGAATATGGCAGAATGCCTCACATCCAAAGATACGCAAATGATCATAAGTGGGGGGACTTGCCTGCCCATACCTCCTCTACAACCTGAAAGTCAATGCCACTGCTAGGTGACCTATTAATGACATGCACTACAGTAGTAACTGCCTCAGCCCAAAAGTGCTGCGGTAAGCCAGCCTGGCTAAGCATGCTATGGACCCTTTCCTGAATGTCTTATTCATGCGCTCAGCCATACCATTCTGGGGTGGGGTGTAAGGGGTGGTCAACTGACGCTTAATACCCTGCTCATCATAAAACTGCTCAAAATCATGTGATACATACTCACCCCCATTATCTGACCTTGGGCATTTTAGCCTGTTCCTAGACTGGTTCTCTGCTAATGCAAGCCAACACTGAAATGTGTCTAAGACATCGGATTTTCTCTTTATGGGATAAGCCCAAACCTTACGTAAGTAATCATCTATGAAAGTAACAAAGTACTTTGCCCCATTGAGTGATTGACAAGGCATGGGCCCGCATACATCTGAGTGCACAAGAGTCAGGGGCTCACCCATGCGTTTCTTACTAGTCTGCCTGCCATACAAACAATGATCACAAGAATCAAAATGCGAAGAGTCAAAAGGCGGAAGATACTGCAAAGCACGGAGCATTTTCATTCCTTTAAGGGACATATGCCCCAAATGAGCATGCCAGAATGATACATGGGGGACATATGCCCCAAATGAGCACGGAGCTGACATAAGGCTGTGAGTCTACGAAAGTACATGGCATACATCATGCAAAACAAAAGAAATGCTAGAAGGAAATTGTAGCCTAACATCTCCAATGCCCACAATGTCAAGAGACCTGTCATCACCAAGATGCACAGAACCAGAGATGGGATGATAGGTATGAAACCAATCTCTACAGTGTGTCACATGAAATGATGCACCCAAATCCAAAAGCCAACATTGCGCATACATAGAATGTATCTCCTTAGCTTGTAAGGCATCGCATGAAGAAGTTACAATTATGTAATCGTTATCTAAATCAGTGGCCTGCATGACATCAACCTCTTCTATCTTCACATTGGACTTTGCAGGTACAATATTGCACTCAGAAGACTTTTCCTGCACTTTCTCTTTTCCCTTTTCCTTACGCTTATCATCGCGCACTGCGACCTAATATGTCCTATTTTCCCACAATAATGACAGGTAAGATTAGGCTTCCATCCACGAGACTTACTGCGACCATGTGACTTGGACCTAGATTTCTAAGAGTCCCTGCCCTTATGATCATTATCATTCCTGCCATGTCTGCCACCTCTAACGGTCAATGCATGTGAAGAGCGGGAAGCATCATTATTTCTCCTGTTGATTTCCTCAATCAATAAATCACTCTCAACAACTTTGATTTTCAGCCCATCAAGCTTGTTCGTGCATATGGGAGTACAGAAGACATCCCATGATTCAAGCAAGGTGCCAAGCAGAAACAACGGGTGCAAGTTGTCTTTGAACTCAATACCCTGTGACAATAGATTCTTCATGATAGCATGAAATTGACTGAAATGAGATGATAGGGATGTCCCCTCCTTCATGCGAAGGTCCATTAACTGCTTCAACCAATATATCTGTGATGCAGGACTCTGCTGCGCATAAAGCTCCTGAATATTCTCCCATAAATCCCATGCACTCTGATTCTCATCTTCAACAACATTATGATGGACCTCTTCTGAGAGTGACAAGATAATGCTAGACTTGCATAGCTCATCAACTTCCATCCAAACATCATCATCCATATCCTTGGGTTTAATACCCTTGAAATGCAAGGGTTTAATCTGCAACTTTTGCACAAAGAGTTGCCATATCTGAAAATTCCAATACCCATAGTTGGTACCATCCAACTTGGCAATGTTAAAAAGAGCTGTGTCTTTCAGATGACCAGCCATACTGTCCCAAATCAAAGCAAAAAAGCAAAATTGCAGGTTGTTGTAACTAGCAGAAAATGTAGTAAAACCATTGCTAAAACTAGGTGAAAGAGTGGATTTCACTAAGAGAACCACTTGTCCACCAAATATGACCAAGATAACATCAAACAGTAAGCATTGCCCTTATACAAGTCCTCGAAATCTGCAGATTTTAGCTTGTTGGAATAAGTTATAGTAGTATGTAAAACTGTCCCAAAGTGAAGCAATCACTGATACATACGTCACTGCAATTGCCAGGTCGCAAGATACATCCAATAGTGAGTGTCAAGGGGCAAGAAGGTACCAAGAACTGTCAAACCAATAACCTATCAAGCAAGAGACATCTCATAGGTCTAGAAGTCATGCATGTAATGGGTCTCAGGTTAAGAGAAGAGACCAAGTATAAGCACAACTGATAGAGCAAGAAGCTCAATGCATAATCATCCAAGATGTATAAAAAACTAACAAACCTGTGACAGAGGTAGGTGCTTGCCCCAAAAGGTGTATCAAATCAGCCCACTATAGACTAACTGCAGACATAAAGCTCTAAAGAGAGCAAATGCATGTAACTGTCCCACAAGCTTAAGCTCAAGTGTAAGTAAAACTGTGTGTACATTGAATATGCCAAGAGGCTCCCACTAGAAGTAAAGTCAGATGCAAATAGAGAAATCAACGCTCAAATACATCGAGTACATAGCATCACACATGCCAAATCCTAGTAGGGTACATTCGGAGCATAAATCCCAAGCTATCTCAGACCCGTAAAGCATAAGCCTAAAAGCATTCAAAGAGCATGTAACAGACAACCAAATGTAATGCCCAGTAGATGCAAAATGCTCAAATACATCTGAAGATGAAGCTCTAAGTGATGGTCAAGCATGGGCAAACCAAGTGGCATCCATATCTGACCAAAGTATAAATGCAAGAAGCCTAAATATCCAATAGTGACAATAGGCATAAACCGGTCGAAATCATGCCAACTGAAGCCAAATGCCAGTGAGTGACGACCAAGGCGAAGCCTAATCCAAGCTCAGAAGCATTCCAGAACCAAAAAGAAGCATTTGATAATCTCCAAATACATCAGTATGATCATTCAAACCTCCAGTAAGCACCTCGTATCCAAGAACCAATGCATACACCAAGTAAATGAGCTTCAGCCCACTATATTATAGTAGCATATTTACTGTCAAAGGAAGCTCAATGGGTGCCCAAATCTGCTTCAAATCATTCCCAAAGCATAGACATAGCATCCCATAACATCCGAGCATCACTGGGCATCAATAGGCATCAAATGGGCAATGCCAAGAAGCATCAAACAGTAAATGCCAAGTGTTGTCGTGTTTTGACAGTCCTAGGACTTTGTACACAACAATGGCTGAGGGTGGAATTACTCAAATCGATCACTGGGAGCCAAGATCTAATGCCGGGGAGTCCAACAATGATCGGGAAGGTTGCCAACAGTGCCTGGAAGCTGGGGAAGAAGTTGGGAATGCCAAGAATAGATCAACCCATCCCCCTAAAAATGCACCGCATTTTGTGTTGACTATTCATGGGGGCTGAGGGGTCTTCAGTAGTGCTCTAGGGCACTTGGCAATGTTGAGGGGGCTCTGATGCAGCCCTGAAAGGTGCCAATGGAAGGATGAAAGCTCAGGGAGGAGGTGGGAGATCAAAACATACTTGCAAATGAAGGTGCCATGGTTGCCGTTGAAGCTCAGGTTGAAGCTCTTCAAATCCGGCTTGAAGAGAATAGCCTTGGGAGGATCTTCTTATTTTATGTTGATTGTCAATGACTACAATAGAAAGATGTGAGTATACTTCCTTGGTGATAAGGCTCAAGCTTTTGGTAAGTTTAAGAATGGCTAAACTTATTGAGAATCAAATAGGGCAAAGTGTGAAGAAGTTTAGAATAGATAGTGGTGCTTATATTAGTTCTATGTGTGGGACAGCCCTTCAATGCCTCATGAAATTGTATTCCTCATGAAGTGTAGTTTGTAGGTAGTTGTAAAAACGTGACATGATGGGGAAATTTGGTGTCATTCTCATTTTTGGGATCATCTCTAATGTTCAGGACCTGTGTATGATGAATCTTCATTATTATATAGCAGATCTGATAGTTGGCACCATCATTCATTGTGTTCATGCACTCTTAGCATGGTTAACCTTATATTATTTCTATGTGTGGGGCAGCCCTTCGGTATTACAGGCTGTTTTGTATGTCAATCATTTGGAGTTGCGCATAGCTGACATGTTCCAGAGTTATTCCTCCAAAGTGGCTGATTGTCATGATAATTCGTGGCATCCCATGATTGATTCTGTGGTCCTAAATCAAAGACAAAACACAGCTCCTACCTTTGCCCAGAGTACTAATCAACTGAGGATGGATCTCTTAGTCTAAGAGCACTTTCTACATCAGGCAAGTTCAAAATAGTAGTAGGAGCACATAAGGTAGTGCGGAATACATCCCATGACTCAATCAGAGTCCCAAGAAAAAACAATGCATTAACCTCATCATTGAAGGTAATGCCCTGCCGAAGTCAAGTTCTTGAGAATAGCATGGAACTGGCTCAAATGAGCAGACATTGTCATATTCTCCTTCATGCGTAGGTCCATAAGTTGTTTTAGCCAATACATCTGACTTGCTAGACTTTTCTTGTCATAGAGGTTCTTAATTTTATCCTAAAGCTGCCAAGCACTCTGTGCTTCCTCAACCACATTGTAATGCACATGTTCAGTGAGAGACAAGATGAGGGTGGACTTGCATAACTCATCAAGCTCATCCCATTCATCATCAGTCGTAGTTTTAGGTTGCTCACCATGCATCCTTAGTAGCTTGATCTAAGATTTCTGCACCAATACCTGCCAAACTTCGCTCTTTCAATAGGCATAATTTGTACCATCAAGCTTATTGATGTTGAAGATAGCACTATCAGTGGAAGAAGATGCCATACTGCAGTCCAAAATGGTGCAGATAATTCAAAACTGCTTGCTATTTTCTGCTGTAAACAGCCAAAATACCATCAAAACCAAGGAAAAATTACCACGAACTGATAGCCAATGATGCTACACCCACCAAGTACCATCAAAAGTACATAAAATCAGGATGATTCAGCATGAAAATTCCACGTCAGTCCATGCATAACTGCTTGCTGTAATAAATTATAGCCAAGTACAATGAGAGCAAACCGTAGGCAAAATGAATGCACTAAGTCAACCAGTGACTCTCAAAGCATAACCAACATCAAGCGAGCATAAATCAGCATGTGACAGTCATACGGACATCGAGCAAACACCCAAGCATGTCAAATGAATCCGTTAGTAAGCCAGCACACCCCCTGTGTAATAAGGCAAAGTGTACACAACACTTGCAAGACCTGACACAAAGAGGTGTATACTTAGGGAGTGCAAAGCCCAAATCAGCCTAAGTACATCTGTGAGGACCGCGGCATCTCAATCATACAACATCCAAGTGAAGATCCTAGTCTCAAGTATTCGAATGCTCAAGTAGCATAAAATGCTTGGTCAATGTCTATCAAGCATATCAAGACGCTCCCAACGACACAAAAGCCATAAATATCAAGCAAAGAAACTCAACAAGGGCATATGATAGCATCAATGCCAGAAGATCCAAGATCAAGCATCAATAAAACTTCATGAGCATATAGACCATGTAGCATCCGTACATAGCATCCATAGACATCAAGTACATCCAAATTGTAACTTTGGAAAGCCGAGACATAGCCAAAGTAAGGTCTGGGCAATCAAATGTCAAGCCAAAGCAAGGCTCAATAGCATCTAACTCCAAAAAATGTAACGGGCATGTAGTAGTGGCATAGGCCAAGCATGCCAAGACCGGTCAGACATAAGCAAAGTATATGCCATAAGTACATCAGAGATGAAGATCCAAATGCTATGCGAAGTGAGCTCAAGCTCAACCAATGATTCGAGAGCAAATCCAAGCTCTATGGCGATCCCCGAGGGTCACTACATCAATGTATACATCCAATACATAGCTCGAATGCAATAGGCATATCCAAACATAAGCAAAAGAGCTTCAACCCTGAATATTCCAGCAGCAAATAAACATCCAAAATTGAGAAAATAGTGGTTCAATCCAAGCTCAAAACCATAGACAAACCATAGACATACTTTCCCATATGTATAGGCACAAATCGAGCATCAAATGACTATATAGCATGAGCATAAAATGTAATGACAGGGGGTTGCCTTGTTTTGGGCTGCTTGTGGACTATGCAAAATAGTCAATGACTGAGAAAATTCAGCCCCAAAAGCATCTCATATCATAGGCATACATTCTCCTAGCATTTGGGCATCATTCGAGACCAACAAGGCAACAAATGTTAATGCCAAAGTGGTCCAGACATAAAATGCTAATGTAGCACTATTGTGGGCTGCTTGTAGACTATGTATAACACTCCCAAACCTAAAGTAAATCACATCAATGCTCAGCCAAGGCTTGGGATCAAATGCCAAGCATAAACCAAGTGTATAGTGCCCAAAAGTGGTGTTTTCAAGTTGCCAATGAGTGCCAAGGGAGGGCTGAAGTAAAAAACGATTTTTTTTGCAGGTTTTCAATCTAACCCAAAATAATCTGGGGCTTGTGGAAGGTCTAGGCAAGGTCAAGGCAAGGTTGGGGGAGTAGTCAAGGACCCCAAGGAGCTCCCTCTTGAAGGGAAAAGTCATCGGTAGAGAGTAGGCATCATAAGAAGCAAGAGGACATGGCTGCCTTGCTTCACAAAACCTGTGGACTGAAGTAAAATAACAAAAGAGAGCTCCAATACCTCTGAAGGAATGACCTGACCATTCCCAAATGGGCCGGGTAGATGCTCGAGAAGTCGGGGAGTGACGGAAACTTGGGAGAGTCGGCTATGGCTGTCGGGAAGGAGACCCAATGAGTGTAGGTAATCGATAGGAAGCTGAAGGAGTCATGAACCAAGTCAGAATGCTTGAGCAACCGTGCTCTAATACCAGTTGAAAGGTGAGAAGGATCGAAGCTTACTTGGAAGAGCTATGGTGGGAGAGTAAGAGCAAGAAAGAGAGAGAGAGACCAAATGGGAACTCCAATAGTCACAATGGAATCTGAAAGGTTACAACTTCTTGAATCACAGGACAGATGCCTAAACTTCAGGTGCATAAAGTTTAGGTTACAAATTCTTGAATCACAAGACAAATGAAACTTCACATGAAGTCACATGACATTTCTAAGTCACTTTACATATGCTGATCCTAAAATCCTACATTCATATAAGTAATAAGGTATAAAAGTACTAAATAAATGATGGAATCTGAGCCCTAACACTTGGCACAGCCCTTGGTACATCGAACCCACAAACATGCAGCTAACTATCAAAAAGCATGAAAATTGACCATCATGAAAACTAACTCAGAGAACATAGTTAGTTGTACCTTGCCAAGGCCTTGCACCCCTTGACAAGAAACACTAAGCAGCAATGATTAGGGCCCCTCTAGGATACTCAAAGCCCTCTAGTGTAGTTGCATAATTGGTCCTAAATGTTAGTGAATAAACTAAAAATTGTCATGAGTGAAAACAAAAAAGTACAATAGAGATAAAGACTAAAGAGCTCTAGGGACATAAAGGATAATATCCATGCATGAGGACATCTACACAACTAAATCATTAGCACCATGCATTGTAGCAACATCATGATTCCTAGGACTAAACCCTTGATTAACTTCATGAATCACCTCTGCAAATACATCTTCTTTGTTAACAAACTTAAAATCCTTTTGGTGCAATAATGATGCCACATAATCCTCACTTTGTCTTTGTCCTTCCAAAGCATTTTTAAAATTAGCATTCAAGTCCATACACCTAGTCTCTAACTCAATCACCCTTTGAGACAATGTATCTTTCTCTTGCACCAATGCATCATGGTTTGTTGAAATAAAGATATCTTTAAGCATGTTATACGGCCTGGATATTACACCATCAAATTTCTCAACAATCAAATGCATTTTTAACATCACTCAACAAAGCATTTCTGATATCTTCAACTTCAAATTTCAAGATCACAAAGGCATCTACATCAAACTCCACATTCTGCAAGATCTGCTACTCCATCTCCTAAAGAGGTTGAAATCTCCCTAACAATAGTTTATGTTCCACCTATATCTTTTCATACATTTTCATGAAAGTTTCCATCTCTACCAAGCATTTACTCTGAAGCTCATTTGTCCATGTTTCAAACAAGGCAATAGATATTTTATTCTTATCTATCAACAGTTGCATTTCTGCAATGTTTTGAACATGTTATAACTCCAATGAGTCATGCTCAACCTGTTTTATCTGCAACTGTTTAGACAAATCCTTTTTTTCTTTTGTTGAACATGTAACTAACCTTGCAATTGTTTTACCCTAGCTACAACCACAAACATTATCTTGATCATACTATTGAAAATAAATCATCACTATTTGCATTACACCCATTGCATCAGAGATACTACCAACAATCAAATCATCCATTTGAGAAGGCATAGAAGAAGATGGAGCGTTTGCTACATGAGCAACCACATGCTCATTAACCAATGTATCCTTTACATGAACTTGAGTATGAACATAAACATCCTCATATTTATCATCCAGTGTATGCATACTTTGAAACCATATTCTACCAATTTTTTGATTTTTTTGAGAATATATGTGACCTTTAGTTTTAGAAGTATCAACATTACCCTATTTTCGTGCATTAAGTACATAATCAAGACACACATCTTCATTATCCTCTTTGACAAATTTCGAAGCAATTTACCTTGCATAGGCTTCATCATAATTGATCTAAAGCACTATGGTTGATCTTTATGAACATCATAAAGTGCTTCATAAACCACTTTAACTACAATTTTTGAATTGCATCAATCTGCTTTAGAACATATACATTCCTAGGACCTACAAGGTCACCAAAAGCCTGATGCATTTATTCTTGTGAACACCGCCATGATGTTTGATTGACATTCATAGGAAGAGAAAAAACATGACCGACTACTACTGTAGTCAATTCAATATGTCCTGCAATTTTGCCATTCGACTGCCTTCACATATCCAACTCCACTTATGCATGAACATTAGCAACCCATTTATCCTAGGGCAAGTGCGGGCATATGCATACAAGCCTATTTTTTCTAGCCATATGCGATGGACATCCTCTTCAACATGAAGAACCAAAGTTGAATAAAAAAGGAGTACCTACAACACTCAGGCTGGAAAGATGAACCACATGCTTCGGTGTTGTATCATTTCCCTTAAACTGAGTAGACTTGTCATCATCGACCACATCAAACTCATCTTCTTCATTCGCATCTGGCTGAGCACGTTTTGATAGAGATAGCTTACATGTTGAAGTGTGCCAGGTATGAGTCATGGCGGGTAAAATAGATTGAGTTGTGGAAGACAATGGTGAGAAAGATGAGAAAATAAAAGAAGTAGCCTCGTGCTCCATTTGAATGTAAAAGTCCAAGTCCTCATTGAGTTCAACCCCTTTTGTGCAAATTGTCACATCATGATCATGAACTTGTGACCTTTCACGCACGTAACTGTCCTTAACTGATTTCTTTGTCCCAATTGAAATAATTAGATTAATAGTGGAATAGTAAGGTTGAACAAGCCTTTTAAGTCTAAATCCATTGACTGCAAGTTTCAGGACATTACCCTACAAATCCTTTAACAGAAATGTGCCATGTCCAGGGTTTTTATAGATTATAAATGGCTCCACATACCGAAGCTTTAGCTTACCGAGAATTTTTCCAAGTCGGGAATTATAAACCACAACCCAGTCTCCTTCTTCAAAAATTTTCTTTTTAAAGTGTTTGTTCACCCCAAGGTTGTCTTCCCTTCTCGGTAACTCCTGAAACATAGGCAACTAACACCTTATCCTCCTCTAACTTCAAGAGTTGTTCCAATGTGTGCTATAGGGCCTTTTCAAGATCTAGCCTGTACTCCATAACAACTCTCAAACTTGGAACCACAAAATCCATAGGCACCACAGACTCTAATCCATATACCAGCCTAAAAGGTGTAAGTCTAGTTGTTACTTTATATGTAGTCCTGAAAGCCCATAGTGGAGAATCTAGCTTTTCATCCCAATATTTTCTATCTTCCTCAAATATTTTCTTGAGATTATTGAGCAAAATCTTGTTGGAGATTTCTGCTTGCCCATTAGCTTGAAGGTGATAAGGAGTAGACTTTTTATGCAATATCATGTGCTTAATTGTCAATTCTTGAATAACTTGATTCAAAAAATGTTTACTCCTATCACTGACTAACTCTATAGGGCATCCAAACCTAGTCATCATATTAGAATATAAAAAATTGGCCACAGTGGGGACTGCCTTATTTTCCTTTAAGGCTTGAGCCTCCATCCACTTCGTATAGTAGTTAGTGTGAACCAAGATATACTGATTACATGTTCTTTTAGCTACTGGCTTAATAGGTCCAACAAAATCAATCCCCCATTTTTGAAATGGCTCAAATGGTAGTACAAGATGATCCTACATCCTATTCTTGTCAAGAGGATGACTCTCCTTCAAACATTGCAGACATTTTTTTGCATATTAATGGGCATCCCTCAAGACAATAGGCCACCACAATCCTGCTTGCAATATTTTCTTGCTTGTAATTTCTTCAGAAAAATGACCACCTAATACTCCGGAATGAGCCTCATAAAGGATTGATGGCTATTCATATTTAAGAAATTACCTTCTCAAGACATTATCAACTCCTCTCTTGTTTAAAGTATTCATAATAACCTGAAATGATCTGCTCTTCAATGCCAACTTCCTTCTTTGATTTGTTGTAAGGTGTATTGGAATAACCCCTTCTTGTAAGAAATGTAACAACTGGTCATAATATGAATCAAGGTCTACCACCTAAAGTTCAAAGAGTTCAGCATCAAGAAGCTGATTAGGAGCTCCTACTTCTACATCATCATTCTCTAGTCTGCTAAGATAATCAACCACTGCATGTTCTTTTCCACAAGTATGAATAGCCTTGAAATCAAACTCTTGCAAAAAAAAACATCCATCTAGCCAATTTTCCCATTAATTGAGGTTTATTGATTAGAAACAAAAGAGCTTGATGGTGCACATGAAAGATCACTTGATTACCTAGCAAATAGTGTTTAAATTTTTGCACAGAGAAAACCATACCAAGGAGTTCTCTCTCTGTGACTAAATAATTCTTTTTAGCAACACTCAATCTTCTTCTTGCATAATAAATTGGTCTAAACAATCCAGGTACCTTATCCTGCATAAGCACTACTCCCATAGTAAGATCAGAAGCATCCACAAATACATGGATTGGTAGGTCCCATATAGGAGGCTGTAATATTGCTGCCGCCACTAACATTTTCTTAAGGATGTTAAAAGCTCTTTCTTGATCTGTCCTCTAGAAAAACTACATACCCTTCTTGGTTAAAGTGGTAAGAGGAAAACAAATATGTGACAAGTACCTTAAGTACCTACTATGCCATTTCACTTGACCCACAAATGAATTCTTGCACACTAGTCAGGGCTTTAACCTTCTAAACCACATCTATTTTTCTTGGATCTATAGCCATGCCTCCTTTAGATAAAACATGCCCCAAAAGTACTCCCCACTTTGCTACAAAAACAAACTTGAAAGGGTTTAGAGACATTCCAAATCTCCTACATATTTCAAAGTATAGCCTAAGGTGCTCCAAATGCTCCCTCCTGGTGCCAAAAACACACAAGTCACCAATAAACACCCTCAAATATGGCTCAAAAGTCTTGTGGGTAGCTCATTGAAACTCAGAAGGTCCATTCTTCAAGCCAAAATTCATGACCATACTAACATAGGCTCCCCACTATGTAATGAAACAGTTTTATCCATAGCTTGACCATCTAAAAAGTTGTACATTTCATGTGTTCTACATCATCAAGCAAGGAATTTGTAAAAGGTATTTGGAAAGGATCGATAATAGTAGCTACATTTAATTTCATGTAATCCACACACACCCTGATCTTCTCGTTCTTCTTAGGTACCACTACAATGGGAGACATGTTACTTCATTAACATGCTTGATAAAACCAACCCTCAACAACTTGTCAATTTCTTCCTTGACCTGCTTAGCATAATTATGATTTATTCTATATCTCTTATGAATAATTGGCTTAGCATTCTTCTTAAGATTGATCCTATGGTGACACACTACTGGATCAAACCCCTTCATGTCTGTATAGTCCCAAGCAAAAATATCCTAAAACCCCTAACATAACTTGATAAGCTTCTTCTTGAAAGTTTCCTCCACATAGATGTTCATCTTGATGAGTTTACTCTCTCCTTGCTCATTTAGGTTGACCTCCTAAACTTCATCTTCAACTACTCTTGTAGATTTTCTCATACTATGCTCATACATCTACTCAGCTTGACTAATGTCTTTTTGTCCTTCCTCTTCCAGCACACTAGGGCTATCCATACCCTTAGAATCCTTACACTATTGATTTTTAGGCTCTTCTTTCAATTTATTTTCAAGATGACAAGTTCTTAAGTCTTGAATTAATGTATACTCCTTATTTCTTGGGTTCTCCTAAAATTCAGGCTACGTTTGATCTTCAGGAAGTCCATCTGAATGTTGTCTTGTGGTTTTGACTTGCAATTTGAACAGTTTGTTGTTCCAGAACGGCATTTCCTCCACTTATGGAAGAATCTTGATACTCTTGAATGATGCCAACAACATCTATCTCAAACAATGGGACCACAAAAGGATTTTCTTATAGGAACAATTCTTCTTCATCAACTTCCATTTCATCTACAAGATTAGTAGTCTGAGCTACAACACGTGTGACAGAACTCTTCAAGATTACCTTATTACATACATAATCATTCCCCTAGTCCTACTTCAACTTGGATAATTTAAACCATGATCTGCCCAAAAGCATTTTATAAGAATCCCCAATTTCAGACATCCTTAGGACAACAAAACTTAACTTGAACTTCAAGCTAGCCACTTTGATTAGTTGATTCGTAAGAATACCTAATGGTTGTAACCTCCTCTGGTTTGACATCCTAACCTGAAATGGGGCTGCTATCAATTCCTCCTACTTGGTTGCCAAATATGTATGTTCAGGAAGTATACTGACTCCTAATTCCCCATCTAGCAGGACATCATCATGCTTTTTTCCTACATACTCAACTTGAGTGGTGGGCACTTGATAATCCACAACTCCTTGTTGAGTTGGTATGATTGCCTGACAGTCAAGAACTGCCTAAACATGAACTGATTTATCTTCTAGAACTTCTTATTGCCTTTGCTTGATCTTTAGGAGCAACTTTTCCTTGAACCCTGGTATTAAATGCAAGATTTGCTCCAAGATAAACTACAAGGAGCACTTTGCTAGAGCCTGAAATAGCTCTTTTGAATCTCCTTCCTGAAAAAGTTTTGATGCTTTATTTTCAGGATACTGATCCTACTAATTAGGATCCAGGGTACTTGAAACTCTTGATCATGAAACTCCTCAGATATTTGTGTCCCATCTTCTTTTTGCAGCTTCCTAAATTATTTTGTTTCCTTTTTTCTGGCTTTCTCTTGTTCTTCCCAATCAAGTTTTAGGCCTACTTGGCTTTGAGTGATAGCTAATACCATAGCTTCATCAAGACAATCCTCTACTTTAATGCAATCAAAACAATCACATTCAACATGCATACTTACGGCATTCAAGTTACCTGCTGACATCTTATCTGCCTTTTCTTGAAATTTCTCTTGATGAATCTTCCCATAACCAGCTACACCTATACTTTTAGGAAGTTGCCTTTGCTCATCATGGTTAGGAAGATCTATGAGGATTTTTGCAACAAGGGCAAGTGGATGTTATGGATGAGATGTGCCTGCAAGTCTTTTGTCATTGTGGGACCTTGCTACTAGCATAGTGTTGGGGGTAAAGATGCATGTGCCTAGCTGCCAATGTACTAGTTACACTGACAATACCCATATACCTGCACACTCGTACACTACAGGTGTGGTAGGCATCCATATACTATCACTTCATTCTTTATTCTTTCAGTGACATTTGAATAAAGGAAAGGCCTGTCACACATGGTGATTGTTGGAGTTCCCACATTGTGTGTGTGTCTCTCTCTCTTGCTCTTGCTCCTTCCACCATAGCTCTTGCTTTTTTCTTCCCAACTTCTTCTTGTCACCTGAGGCTTGTCCCAAGATTTCCCTAGGACCTACTGGAGCCTCCCCATTTCCACCTTCCACTCAACAAACACTACAATAGTGGCCAAAAATTCAGCATGAATTGCATATATTTGCTACCCCCCTTCCTTGATTAGTCTGCTTCATCCTACCTCATCTCCTAGCATTGCTCTCTGTCTTTGGGCAATCACTTGGCATTGTACCCAAGACCTTTGTCTTGAGTTTGGCCATCAATTGGGGCTCTTGGATTCATCCATTATCTCACAATTTATGACATTTTGTTGTATTATAGTTCTGGACAGCCCTTTACTCATTGTCTAGAGGTCACTTATGCCTCCTAGGATGTCTATTTGATGTTGCATCATCTAGGGATGTTATGCCAATGTATTGGAATGCTATGAGACTTATTTGAGTGCTCTTTTGCTCAATTCTATAGAGTTTTTTTACTGCTATAATAAGGAGGGATGAATGCTATTTTATCAGTGAAATCATATGCCTATTGCTCTTGGGTGCTTACCGACTATTTGGGTTGATATATCGATGCTTATAGTTCATGTTACATGATTTATCATGCTTCCAGCTTGCTTTTGAGCTGAGATTGGAGCTTTGAATCTTGACATTGACTGTTATTCACTATTATGTATGGCTATTTGATACTCTAGTAAGAGCTTTGCAAGTTACTTGGGTTGGATGCTCCCGGATATATGATACTTGGATGTTGGATGTATACATGCTTTCTACATGATGTTTTGAGCTTTGTTTGCTCATCTGCCATTCGACTTTTGTTCCAATGGGAGACACTACTTGACATTTGGATATTACATTGAGCATTTGATTGTATAGTTGAGCTTCAGGGTCTTATAGTGAAACTGTGGGACTTGATGACATGTACATACTCTTGTCATGCTTTATGTATGCAATTGATGCTTAGTGGGATGATCTGGCATTACTTTTGTGCTTGCACCTATCTCTGTCATGATGTTGTCAGTGTTGCATGCATCTTGGTTGGTTATGTGCTGAGCGTCCGTTACATTGCTCATTCTGTTGTGCCTTTGGTTGGTCTCTTCTGTTACCCATGCGACCATTCTATGCATGATGGTTATGTCTATGGGATGTATCTCAGTCTGACACACTGATTCTTTGATAGCTCTTGGTGTCACTCACATATTCACTCATTGCTTCTAGTTGGAGCTATTCCTTGTGGTAGTTGCAGTTTGTCTTATATCACTGATTGCCCATTTGTGGCATTGATTTCTTACTGTTATACTTTATTTTCAACATACTGTAATTACAGTTTACCACATTGTTTATGTTAGGAGTCACCTCCATTTGACAGCTCTTTGCATTGAGTTTGTGGATAGTTCATTGCTCAGTCAATACCCCTTGTTTTCAGCTTGATTTACCAGTGGTTTTAGGGCTTTTTGTAGTAATTATAGTAGCATGCTTTGACCATTTGTGCACTTTTTTGCCTTCATTATGGGTGTTGGCTCTAGTGATAGTGCTACCTTTAATATTAACAAGATGTATGGCACTAACTATAGCTACTAGAAGGCCCAAATATGACAAGTTTTAGGGCAGAAAATGTAGGTTAGGCCTTTGAAACATAAGGGTGTCAAGCTCGAACCTATTGATACATAGGATTGGGCTAAATTAGATGAGCTCTGTAAGTCCAATATCATATTGTTCCTCTCTAAGAAGGTGTTCTATAATGTTGTCTTTGATGGGCAATCCACATGGGACTCATATGAAAAGTTTCGCAATGTTTATGACTAGCAGAGTCCCACTTATGAGACATATTGGTTAAACCAACTCATGGACCTTCGCATGAAGGAGGGAACTTCTATGTCATCTCACTTAAATGAGTTTCATTCCATTATTAGCCATTTGTCTTCATAGAGGATTGAATCCAAGGGTACTCTACTCCCCTTGTTCCTCTTAGTTACATTGCCTAAGTCATGGGATACGTTTTGTATTGTTATGTGTGCCAACATGCCTACTATTAGGGTACAATTACAAGAAATAGAGGGTGCACTCTTGATTGAAGACATTAATAAAAAGAATATTGATGCTTTCTCGCACCTCTCATGCTTTGATAAATAGAGGCAATAATGGTAGGGGAGGTGGTAATGCTCATAGAGGGAGAGACTCTCAACATTCTTGCTCTTCGTCATGTAGATAGTCTCATAGTAAGTCATGTGGCCATCATTCCTCATTGACTTGTCATTACTGTGGGAAAGCATGACATATTTAGCCACAGTGCCATAAAATGCACAAAGACAAGTGCAAGAAAAAGGGCAAGGGTAAAGTACAGGACAATAATGATAATCACAGCATTGTCCCTAGCATGTCACGCATTAAGATTGAAGAGATTAATGTTGTGCATACTGATTTTGATGATGATTTCATACTTGCATCTTCTTCTCTTGATACTTCACATCTGATTGATGCTTTGTCAGGGTATAGTCAGTGTTGGTTGATAGATTCAGGGGCTTCCTTTCATGTGACCCCTCATAGAGAGTGGTTTCACTCCTATCGCAGTATAACTGGATTTGTCTATTTGGATAATGACCTGGCATTGTAGATAGTTGGTATTGGTGATGTTTTGCTACAATTTGGTTCAAGTTGCATGTTTATTCTTCATGATGTTTGTCATGTACTAGCTCTCATGAAGAGCCTTATCTTTGTTGGTACTTTGGATGATGCATGTTATGTAGTTTCTTTTGGTGATTCCTCATGAGAGATTAACTGTGGAAATCTTGTCATTGCACGTGATGCTAAGTCCAATACTCTCTATCCCTTGCTTGTATCTAGGTCAGTTGACCATATTTTGACAATGGATGTAGTTCCATATATATCTCTATGGCATCGTTAGCTTGGACACATGTCCTTAAAAGGAATGAAAATGCTTACCCATTTATAATATCTCCCATCTCTTGACTATAAATGTTTTGAGTCTTGTGATCATTGTTTATATGGCAGCAGACATGCAATATGCATAAAAAATTTGGCATTATATGCATGGGTGAGCCCTTGGCTCTTTTCATTCGGATGTATGTGGTCCCATGCCCTACAAGTTGTTAGGTGGTGCAAAGTATTTCATTACTTTCATTGATGACTATAAGCATAAGTACTAGGCATATCCTATTAAGTAAAAATTAGAAGTCTTGGCTACATTTCAGCGTTGGCTTGCTTTGGTTGAAAACCAATTTGGTATAGGCTGAAATGCATAAGGTTAGATAATGGGAGTGAGTATGTCTCTAAAGCCTTTGAGCAGTTTTGTGACAAGAGGGGTGTTAAGAGTTTGTTGTGACCGCGCTGTACACCCCACTCCATAATGGTATGGTTGAGTGCATGAATAGGACAATTCAGGAGTGATTCTGCAAAATGCTTAGCCAAGCAGGCTTACCACAACATTTTTGGGCTAAGGCAATTACTACAGCCATACACTTGATAAATCGGTTCCCATGTACTGCTCTTGACTATTAGGTTGCAGAGGAGGTATGGTCTAGAAAACCTCCCTCATATGCTCATTTGCATGTCTTTAGTTGTGAGGCTTTCTGCCACATGCCCAAGGACAAGCACAATAAGCTAGATCCTTAGTCTAGGAAATGTATATTTCTTGGTTATGTGGATGTAGGTGAGATGGGATATCACCTATGGGATCTGCAGGCTTGGAAGCTTATCCACAGCCATGATGTTGTTTTTCATGAGAAGAAATTGCATAAGCAGCCCCTAATCCTATCATTGAGGTATGCAAGGTGATATTTTAGGAGATTCCTCCTACTACTATATAGCCAACTAGACAGCCTGCAATAGCAGTTGATGCCTTTGTGACCCAAGTCCTTGATGATCCACAAGATGTACAAGCCCCACAGCCTGGGTCTATTAGAGATAGATGATAGCTTGTGCAATTTGATCCCTCTATGGATTATGTTATGGTGACAGATATTGGTGAGCCTCTTACTTATGATGAGGCCATGCGTAGAGATGATAGTCACTCTTGGGAGAGGGCCATGTAGTCAGAGTATGACCTATTGCAAAAAAATCATACATGGGATTTGGTTCCTTTGCCTAGTGTCAAGTGTGCTTTACCATGCAAGTAAGTGTACAAGTTGAAAAGTACCCTTGGACGCCCCAAGCTAGGATGCAAGGCAAGATTGGTTGCTAAGGGCTTCAAGTAGGAACATGGTGTGGAATTTGATGAAGTCTTTTCTCTTGTTGTGAAGATGACCACCCTACGCTTGGTAATGGCAGTGGTTGCTTAGCTTAACTTAGATATTTATTAGATGGATGTCAAGATGACTTTTCTTCATGGGGACTTGCATGATGAGATTTACATAGAGTAGCCTAAGGGCTTTGCAAACCTTGGTAGGGGGAACACCTAGTGTATAGATTGAAAAAGAGTATTTATGGCCTTAAGTAGGCACTTAAGGAATGGCACCATAATTTTGATGCTTTTATGCATTCACAGGGATATTCCTGCAGTGATATAGATTCATGTTTATACATGAAGAAGGCTCATGATGGTAGCCTTATGATTTTTATCCTCTATGTGGATAATATGTTGATTGTTGGGAGTGCTCATGATGAGTTGGATGTCTCAAAAGGTCACCTTAAGAAGACCTTTGAGATGAAGGACATGGGACATGCCTCACATATTCTTGGGAGATATGCATTACACATGATCGCTTTAAGTGACTCCTCTACTTGTCACATAAGGAGTACATCTAGAAGGTCCTTGAGTACTTTCATCTGTAGGATGTTAAGCCTAATGGTTGTCCTTTACCTTCTCACATGAAGGTTAGTTAGACCGATTGTCTGCAGTCTAATGAGTAGAATACTGAGATGGCTAAGATCCCTCATGCATCCACAGTGGGTAGTTTGATGTATGCCATAATAGCCACTCATCTTGACATAGCATTTGTAGTGGGAGTTGTGGCGTGCTATATGGCTACATCTAGCAGATGGAATTGGGATGCAGTCAAGGGTGTCATGTGGTACCTCAAAGGGCACAACAATTATATACATATGTTATGGTGGCCAGATAGAGGAGTCGTGGGATACACTAACTCTTATTATGCCAGACGTGCAGATAGTAGGAAGTCCACCTCTAGCTATGTCTTTACCTTTGCTCGAGGTGTTGTTTCTTGGATGTCCAAGGTGCAGAAATGTATGGCCCTATCTACTACAAAGATAGAGTATATTGTAGCCACCCCCACTAAGGCTTACAAGGAGGCTCTCTAGTTAGGCCTAGACCTTGGCATTACTGATGCGGTCCCTACACTTCATTCGGATTCTATGAGTGCTATTCAGTTGCGGTCTTCCATGTGAAGACGAAGCACATTGAGATGCATTACCACTTTATTTGAGAAGTCATTAAGGAAAGCCCATTGAGCTTTTCAAGATCTCAAATGACCAAAATCTTGCAGATCTGCTCACTAAAAGTCTCTCAGTGGAGCATTTTTCCTTTCTTAGGAAGTTGATGGCCATTGGATGAGATGACATCTTTCCTCATCCTGTTGTACTTATGTACATTTGTACTTTGTTACTTTTTTCTTGTTCTCTCCTCATTAGGGGTACATTCATCTTTAAGTGGGAGGTTGTTAGGGGTAAAGGCACCTATGCTTAGCCACCCATGTATTAATTACATTGACAATACATGCATACCCGTACACATGTACACTGTAGGTGGCCAGCACCCATCACTATCACTTCATTCTTTATTCTTTTAGTGATATTTGAATAAAGGGAAGGCTCGTCACATATTGTGACTATTGGAGTTCCCACATTCTCTCTCTCTCTCTCTCTCTCTCTCTCTCTCTCTCTCTCTCTCTCTCTTGTTTCTTCCACCATAGCTCTTGCTTCCGCTCTATGCTTCCACTTCAAGGTGGGCTCGCTCCCTTCACATGTCTTTCTTGGTCCTATGCCTTGCCCAAAGTCCATAGTTTGGTCCAACAAAATTGTGACCTCCACAATAGTGGCATGCTCTCATTTGAGTAGTTTTTTAATGTGCGTGAAAATTTTTCCAAGGTTGCCTACATTCTTCTAGGTCCCTTGAAGGGCCTTTGAGGTATTTTGTCAATAATAACATGATTTATTGCAATTGGGTGCATAGGTCTCGGCCTAAGTTGCATCATTGGCATTTGGTTGTGCCATCCTAACATTAGGATTGTACCAACAAGTCCTGGTTTCATGGCCATTTCTTTGGCATATCTCATAGTACTTCTCCTTCCTCTTGGTATCAAAATTACCTAAATATTTCAGCTGTTGTTGGATCTTCTTATTCAGTTTACTCTCCTCTATCTTTCTCTTGGTTTTATCTTTTGATTTCTTCTTCTAATCTTGGATGAACCTGGTTTTTTCTTTTTCTTCCTATGTTTCTTCTTGCTAAACTCTTCATCGTCAGAGTCACTAAAGTCATCCTTTGATTTTGAACTAAACTCGTTGTCCTTATCCTCGCTCTCAGTTTGTGATCTTGAATGTGAATCTACATCATAATTTGAATTCAAGGAATCATCATCCTTATGAGTCTTTGATTGGGAGGTACCAAGCCTCCTCTCCATAGTAGCTCTTATCATGGTATCTAGTGTGTCATTCTGACCAAGCTCCACATTAGCAATGAGATTTCTAATTTTACCCTTGTGACCCTTAATGAAATAAGTAATCTACATCTCTATTGATGGTGCATCTTTAGCATCAATCTATTAAACAAAATTTTAAACAGCTGAGTATTATCTTCAACCAGCATATTCTTCTTCTTGATCTTCTTGATCTTTCTTAAGATGTCCGTTGGAGTTTTATCCTTCCAGAACCTGCCTGAAAATGCTTTCCTTAATGCATCATATGTATTAAATGCTGCCATGTAAGAATCGACACCCCTTGTGGTTCATGATCTATATGTGTGAGCCTGGAACCCTTGTACACAATGCTCTCCAAAATGCACTATCATAGTCATACAATGAGGAATCCAAAAGGAGCAATTACTAATCAAAATTTAAATATCTATTGGGTGGAGATTTTACATGAAGCAATTGTAAAACTACAAGAGTATCTAGGTGTTATGAAGAATCCTTCATAAAGAAAAAGAGAGGAAGATACAAGGTTTACCATAATTATATTTTGAACTATGTTAACTCAAATCATTTGTGAGTCTCTCAACCAATGATCCATACATACCATCTCCAATGAAACAAAGAACCACTTCTTCAGGAGAGCTTAGGACCAAGAGGAGAAATGAGCTACTAAGAAGATAGTTGGAGGAAGAGGAAAAACATTAAGTAGCCAAATCCAAAAAGGAGAAACTCAAGAGGGAGGAACATGACAAAAAAAATTAAGAAGAAGAATCCATTATCCTTGATGAAATTTATCAATAGTTATATGAGGATAATGATAGAGGAGTAAAGAAAAGAAAAGTTCCTATTTTTTGGTGTAAAGCTGAGCGGACTACTAAAAATTGTGTAGGTTGATGTGAAATCCTTACAATCTTTGTTTTTTATTGTGCAAGTTATAACTAACATCAAACTTCCTTTTTCCTATTGTTTTGATGTAAATGTGGGGATAGACCCTAGAGGTTGAGAGTAGATGGATATAGATGACAAGAAAGCACTAATCAAGAAGGTAGACTTAGATCTAAAGCAAGTGATTACAAAAAGAGACTAATTAAAAGAAATGTTTAAGTTGTCAACTATCCCTAATTGAGAGTCTAAAGCTTAGTACACCTAAAATAGACTGGTCAGTACTTGGAATTTGATAGCTCATATCTAGATCAATTTGAAATAATGGTGCACTTATTTTTCATCAAAACTTGAGCCAAAATACTATGCCAAGGCTTCAACTATGTTTTTGATGTGTTACAATTTGATAGATTCTCATTTGAGGTATTTTCATTTCTTAGAAGCAACTTCAAAAAATATATAGAAGCTTTTGAGGATGGCTTAGGCTAAATCAGCATCATAGAGGGAGATGGACATACCCTAATCATCATCTAACCATCATCAAAGGGATCCAAAAGAAAGGTGTTTCACCTCCACGTCAAGCTTGATATATATAGATGTTTGAGGAGATAGTTGTGGTTGGATCTATATTAGAGAGGCATAAGTGAAATGTGCATTATTTTCACAATAACCTTGATCATGAGTATGAATTCTTAAGTAAGAAAGACAACCATTATCTTTTATCTTCTGCCTCTAAAGAAATATTAGGGCTTTGTAATGTAACGTAAGTATTCGAGATATATAGGATATGAGGTTACAATAGAGCACGATAAAGAAGAGGATACATGTGAAGTAAGGCATTTTCTAAACATCTCTTAGCACTCATTATTTTACTTAAAATTGACTATGGATTTTAAAAAATAGATCTATTCATTTAATAAAAAAACATTCAAGTGCATATATTAGAATGTTATTAAATCTATTAAAGTAACAAACCCTATGAGATAGAGATCGTATTTAATTGATTTTTGTTTGTACAAAAGGTTTAATTGTATTTTAAAAAAAGTAATATACACTTAGCTAGTAAAACCATGGGTTTCAAAGTGTTTTACTAATTTAAGGTTTGTTGAGTTCTTTGATGCCCTGTAGAAACAATTACATCCCTTGGCTTTATTAGCCTTGATTTATGCATATTTGGACTCTCCAATGGGCACTTAAAATTCTCATCTCATCCACCTTTATCATTCTCAAGGCATTTTCATTCTGCATAGGTTGGATATTGAAGATCTAAATGTGATAATCATGCAGTTGAGTAGGTTAGATTAAGCTAACTCTATTAGAGGCTTCCTTAGTGTAAGCATGAATTGGTGGACACAATTGTACCTATGCCCCAAAGATCACTAGCAAGTTGGTGGCTTCCTCTTTAATGTAATGGGAGCCTTTGCCTAAAAGGTGAAGCATCTTCAAGTTAAATATTTAAATTAACATAATTGAATATGGATAATTGATTGCCCATGTCATTCTTTAAGCTAGTTACAATGCTCTCTCTCCATCTCTCTCTCTCTCTCTCTCTCTCTCTCTCTCTCTCTCTCTCTCTCTCTCAGTTACATGAGGTCATCTCTCTCTCTCTCTCTCTCTCTCTCTCTCTCTCTCTCTCTCTCTCTGTGCTTGCATATTTGCACACACACACACACACACACACACACACACACACACACACACACACACACACACACACACACACACACACACACACACACACACACACACACACACACACACACACACACACACACACACACACACACACACACACACACACACACACACACACACACACACACACACACACACACACACACACACACACTCTCTCTCTCTCTCTCTCTCTCTCTCTCTCTCTCTCTCTCTCTCTCTCTCTCTCTCTCTCTCTCTCTCTCTCTCTCTCTCTCTCTCTCTCTCTCTCTCTCTCTCTCTCTAATGTATACACATATTGCATCGAAAACCTTGTAGATCTTTGAATTAGGATAAATTGTTTTTCCTTTCTACTTTGCCTCCCAAAGACCCATAGGATGGAGATCTCAATAGCAAATATGAGTAATTTTGTTACTACATGGCTATGGAGTGGCTTAGTTCAATGCAACTAATGCAAAAAAGCTCTAATCAAGGAGTATGAAGCAAAGAGGAAGGAGGAATATCATGCAAGGTTCAAGGCTAGGAATGCTGCAATTACATAGGATAGGCCTTGTGACACTAAAAAACACAAAATTTGTTCTAAGATGTTGAAGTGTTTCATGCATTGCACAGAGGGTCTTGGCAAGTTGGAGAAGGTGGAGATCCTCATAAGGTTTCTTGAACATCAAGAGTTAAGAGGCTTGCTAATTCAATGTAACTAACTCAAGGTTTCCAATGATGAGCAAAGTCTTTTTGTGAGTAGATTGCATAACATGATCAACTCAATGAAGAAACCAAAAAACTTGAAAGAGTTTTTCTTGAAACGGGCAAGTATCATGATGTTGTTAAATTCTGCAAACTTGATGAGGAAACCAAATATAGCAACTACATCATGGTCTCTTATTATACATCAAAGAAACCTCTATGGAGCTAGATCTTTATTGCAACACAAGGAGACAATGTTGACGTTGTGTTTCTATGAGAGATAGCCACAAATAAGAAGTATAATTACAAAGGAAGTCAACAACATAGTGTTGTCCCTTTGGAGAAACAACACATTGCCTAACAAAAATGTCTATCAAAAGCGTATTGGGAGAAAAGTGTATATAAGACACCCAATGCATCTTCTCGAGAAACCTCACGTTTGTTTTCTTCATTTTGGCATTGGTTCTATGATTGGTTTGATTATTTCTCAATTGCTTGTGGTTGCACATTGATTCCAATACACAATTGCATTGTCTATCACACATTCTTGTCTTCTTTCTCCCATTGACACAAAACTATTAGTTACTAGCATATTGCAAGATGCCTACTACACTGATTCAACTACCAGTCCACTACCACCTAACACTCAGCTATGAGAGCACTATTAGCTAGCAATCTACTACTACGTTATAGCTAGTACCATGTCAGTGACATAAGGGCTACCATTCTAATATCACATGGCACCTATATACATTGGAATCTAACATATACTGACCAACAAAAGGTTTGCATAATTACAAATTTTAATCTACCATACTGTTAGCACGTTGACCAATTGTTACTTATCATACTGCTACCATGCTCAAGGTCCAGGAAATTACTATTTGAGAGTTACCAATCTGATACTAGCCTAGGAGATTATAGGATGGTAGGTATCATTCCACTTTCACCTCCTTTTAGTATACTACCGGGGTGCTACTTTTTGGAAAGTAGGCTCTGTTATGGTACTACCACCAGTGTGCTATCAAATTGTAGTTTGGAGTTGCCATTTTGTTTCCAACATTATACCAATGTGCTACTTTTAGTGTGCTACCAATGTGCTACTAGGGTGGTAGGTTGGGAGCTACCATTTTGTTCTTGCCTTCACACTAGTCTCATATTCTTACACGCTACTAGAGAGCTACTAGTGAGTTGCTTTTAGGCTACTGCCAGTGTCTTACCAGATTTGCAGCATGGGAGCTAGCATTTTGTTCTCAACTTGATACTATTCTACTAGTTTTGGTATGCTACTAGCTTGCTACCACTCTATTATTGGGAGAGCTACTAGCTGGTTCATTTTGGTATGCTACTAGTTTGCTACCACTCTGTTACCGGATCGGTAGATTGGGAGCTACCAGTTGGTTTTCAACTTGACACCAATCTACCACATCTAGTCTACTAGTTCTACTCTGCTACTAGTCTACTAGAGCTAATATTTTGTTATCTCAACATGATACCACTTTGCTACTTCCAAGAAGCTGCTATCAGTCTACCACTCAAGAAAGAATTAGTTTTTTTTTAGCGATCAATATGCTGGAATTTTTTGGCACCTTTACTAATTGTCTATATTTAATGTAGGTAGAGTTCTTTCTTGTTTGATACAAGTCTGCTACTTTTACTATGCTATCAGTCTGCTACTCTTAGTATTATTACTAGTTGGCTACCAATATGCTACCCGATTGGCAAATTGGGAGCTAACATTTGGTCACGAGTTTGATATTGGTCTACCACTTCTAGTCTGTAAGTTCCATGCTACTACCAGTCTACCACCTAAGAGAGCTAACGTTTTGTTATTAGCTTGATACCACTGTGCTACTTCCAAGCTACTACTTGCTACCACCCAAGAGAGCTAGTATTTTGTTTTCAGTGAGTCATATGTTGAAAAATTTTCATCATCTTTACTAATTATATGTATTTAATATATATAAATTTATTTCTTGCCTTCAAATAGAGTGATCCAGAGGTGCAAATCCAACAAAGAGCCTTTGAGAAGTTGAAGTTTTACTTTGTATGCAAGCTTCAAGATCGATACACTTGCTACTACATCACACATGTGAAAATGTCATTTTTGAGGGATGCTATAAATCATATGACAAGTTTTCTATGGTATACATGGGAAAGAGTGCAATTGTCAATCCAATATTTGTGGTTAAGATAAGAAATGCTACTCTCATAGAAAAACTTTCTCCAGTGTTACACGGATTCGGTAATTTGTTTTATGCCCCAATGATAGCAAATCTAGTTTTTTTTTTGCACAAAAATGTTTGATTGATGACTACATGTCATGTGGACCTTCACAAAAGATGCATATTTTCCCAATGGAGAAATCATATAGTGCACACATGGTAACTGTGAAGTTATTTGAGGATGTTCTTGGTTAGAAGAATATAAAAGTTTTTTCAATGAAGGAGATACAGTGTAGGGAACTTTTTGTACTATTTAGGGATCATTTGGGGAAGTTTATAAAGCATGAGATTCCCTCTTGTATTGTCTTGGACTTGCATAATGTGGGGAGGGTGACTTGAAAATCTCAAGGAACCCCCTCGCATTGTGTAGGTATCAGGGATCTCCCCCTTCCCCTCCCCTCCCTATTGTGCTGGACTTGGGCTAGCAAAATGTGAGGGGGCTTTGGTAGCACAAGGCGAGAGGGGACCCGTTGATGGCCTTGAATGTCCCAGGCCTCGAATATCCCTTCTCATGTTGTGCTGGCCCAAGCCGCCCCTCAAACTATGCCATTCCTCTTAGCTACCTTCCTTATTTCATTGTATTTGGGTACTCTTCCCTATTTCTTTTATCAAGTGTAAAGAACATGTAAAATGGACACTAATAGATCAAAGTACAAGGAGTTAGGAAAGTATTGCCATGAAGCCTTTCGAAACACTATTGTTGGTCCCTTTATCGTGTCATTTTGAACTTGGATCAACATAGTGTGAGGGAGGCCTAAGACTAACAAAGAGGAGCTCCTCCCCCTCACGTAAGATGGAGGTGAGATGAAGCCTTATTTAATTCTAATTGGCATGGGAGGTTCAAATTCTCAAAGGTCCTAAATATCAAAGCAAAGGACCTTGAATCCACATATCTATTCTAGCCAAGGGACTTGATACCATCATTTACTACCTTTGTTAGAGCATTCACCAATTTTCCAAATCCAACCTTCTTGGTTTCTTGTAACTACATGCACCTATTGTTTGTTCTGCTTAAAAAAATTCCACAATAAGGTGATAAAAGCATTGCTATGAGCCTTCAATAGATCTCTCTCAAACATTGTGGGGAATGATTTAGAGCTGCATAGGAACTATTATGATTGGGATGTGCTATTTGTGGAGTGCATGCTAGAGGCTATTTCGACTAAAGCAACATGTCTACTAGATATGGCATTTACTAAGGAAGAGTTACATCAAGTAGTTGGTCTTATGAAGAAGAATAAGGATGGTCTTTGGGTGGAATTATTTTAGTAATACTCGGAACCTTGATGATCAATGAAGTGTATAAAGGGGTTAGAATATCCCCTCTTGTGAATGATATAGTTATTAAATTACTACCTATGCTTTTAAAAAGGGTTTTTTGGCAAGGATTGGCATTTAATTACATTGTTTCATGTTTCCTATTAGAATTTCTACTTGCTAGTATTGTGCATCCTAAGCAATTTGATTTTGTGCATGGTGGGGAAATTTAGGGGGACTATTATGAGCATGATACTTTCTATTATCGTGATACTATAGATTCTAATAAAAAGTCTTTGCTCATCTATATAGCTCTTGAAAAATCCATGATCAAGCTCATTGGATTTTACTATACTAACATCATCCAAATTGGATTTTGGCCTAGATGTTGAAGGGTGATTGATACTCTTTTCTCCAATAGTTCTACTTATTTATGAGTTAACTAGGTATTTTTGGAAGACTTTTCAATTGAAGTGCTCAATAAGATAGGAATTCCCCCTAACACCTTGCTATTTACAATAGTCTCAATCTATTGTTAAGGAATATTAATTTGTTCATGCACAAAAATGTACTAAATATTTGCCTCTACTTGATGGGTCCGTCTTTATTTCTCATATGTTCATGGGACAATAATGCTCGTGTTACCAAGGAATTTGATGGATATAGGCATTAAAAGTTTTGGCCTCTAGGGAATGTCTTAGTTCTCAGATTTTTGTCGATGATAATTATAATATTATAAAAAAATATGAAGAAAGTATATCTATTCGATCCCATTTTTGTGATGACATTAGGGGAGTTTTGAGGTCTCGAAAATGCCCTGTAAGAGATCCTAGAGAGAGAAAACAATTTACAAAATAAAATCATTTTATAGAATTTTTAAAAGGTTTATATTTTGGTAAGTTAAAATATCAAAATTCGTTAATAAGTCATTGTCGTGATATTCTCGTGGTCACATCAAACCTAGAAATCTAGGTCGCCATAAAGTTGGCAAGGTTGTCATAATGAAGATCTTACCTCTCCTCATTAAAGTGAAAAGTAATATTCAATTTGAATTTTGGTGGATACTCGATTGCCTCCCTCCATCGTTTCTCCATCGTTTCTCTCTTCTTTTTTTCTCCTCCTTATTAGTCTCTTCTTTGTTTTCGTTCTTGCTTCTAATCATATCCTTAGCTATGGATCAATCACCCAATGATCTCTGTAACTCAGCTATGGATCAATCATCTAATGATCTCTGTAGCTCTCATAAAAGACCTCTCTATCATCTTCATATTGAGTTGGACAGTGAGTATGAACCGATAAGAAAGAGAACAAAATCTATCACGGTTACAGAGTCTATGAAACATATACTGAGGTTTGAAGGAAAGAAGAATATTGATCTTTGGTTAGATGGAAAGCTATATCCCAAAGATCCTAGCAGAAATAGCACTCCTCCTTTCTATAATAGCTCGTCATTAATGAGGTTTATTGGTGATGGCTACAATGGATTTTTAGGTTATACACTTAATCTTGTTGCAGAAAAGGATATCCTTGGACTAGAGAATCATCTTTTGATGAAACACAATATAGAGTTGTTGCAGAAGCTAGAGGATTGTCAACAAAAAATTCATTCATTGGAAAAGCGTATCAAAGCTTATCAACAAAAGCAAACTTTATTAGGCCTTCGAAATCGACAAAGAGCTCTTAAAAATATTGAGAATCTCAAACGAGGAGGAGGAGGCTGTGGTAAAAGAATCCAAGCAGCAAGGTATATTTTTTTTCACTTGAAAAATCTTAAATATGGCTTTATTTAAACTACTTGCATTAATTTGTGATGTTAATTTTGCTTAGATCTCTTCTACAACCAAATGCAAGTGAAAGAGATTCTTTAAAAGCAGCTCAGTTTTATTATCGTCTTCTTCCTTCAGTAGTTTCAAAGGATATTTTGGAGAAGAAGAAATTTAAAAAGGCAAAGAAACAATGCTTGGAGTCATTTGTGAAGGATCATTCTTTGGATTCTGAGTTAGTACAGAAGACACTGGATAGTATTGGTATCAGTCTCGAGATGCTTATATGCAACTTTTCCAGCTTTTACAATCAAATATGAAGCAAGGATAGGTACACAATTGCATACTTCTGAAACCATTTGTGGTTAGGACTATCAGACAGAGAGTTAATAACAAAGTGATGGAGATTCTAGGTGAGCCTTTTCATATCAAGGCTAGCTTCAAGGGCAAGAAAAAGGAGGTTACATTCAATGAATTTAACAATATTTTCCTTGACTTGCCCACCCTACAATGCTTAATGATCAAATTTTATGACTTGTCAGTAGCAGAGGCACAGGGAGTGGCTAGATTTGTGATTAAACTTGATGAAAGTGAGATTCTGAAATGTAAAAAATTGGAGAGAATCTCTATCACCTTGATGAATAGAGCACTTTCGTCAGGTCATTGCAATCACTCAACATCATTTAGTGTTCAATCTGAATATAACATCTGGTGGCTAGGAGCATTTGAGGTAGATACTGAGAATTTTGATATACTATATTGGGTTTTTCATCAAACATCAATATCTAATGTTATTCAAAGGCAACAAGCAGGAGAAGAGCTATTTGTTGAAGGATTAGGGAACTACAGGATTGAGTGGCACATAGTTGGTGACCTAAAGACACTCAAATGTATGTATAATATATCAAAGGGAGCTAACTCGAGATCTCCTTGCTTATACTGCATGTCACCAGTTGTAGAGTTAAACTCAAGCAATTGGAATAGAGCTCCCTCTAGGCACAATAAGGATCCACAGTTTAAACCAGTCTTGGACATTCCTTTAGCGAATGCCCATATTTGTACACTTCATGCACTTTGCAGGATAATCGAAAAGCTTGTTCATCTCTATATAGGATTTGCATGGAAGTTGAAGCCATTATAAACTAGAACAGATGCTATAACAAAGGTTGAAAAAGTTCTCTCTGCAATTGGTTTGCATGGTGGCAATGTTGTTATTGAACCAGATCTTCAAAAGTCTAAGGATGGTAATTGTGTCCCAAAAAAACCATCTATTGGTGGAGTGAAGGCTAGAAGGTTTCTAGGCTTTCATGGGAGACTTGACAAGATAAACTCGAGAAATGGTGGCTCAACTATTAAATTTAATCAGTGGAAATCCCTACATAATGCAGTTAAGGATCACACTGATAATGGACAAGCTCGAAATAGAAAAGCTAAAGTTTGGGAAACACTAGACAAAGTGTTTTTTTATTGTGATAAGACTGAATGGAATGATGATGATCTCAAAGACTTTAAAAACCAATTGAACCTTTTCAAAAAGGCGATGACAGAAGCTTGGGGTGATCAACACTTTACTCACTATATGGTAAGAAGTTTGTATATGTTTGTTTCTTCATTGTCGAACTCATATAATGTTTTTTAATAACTTTCTTTATTTGTTGACTATGCAGCATATTCTATACAACCATGCTCCATACTTTATTAAACAATATGGATCTCTATCTATCTGGTCAACCCAAGGTATGGAAAAATCACATTATCAAGCAAGAACAAAATATTTCAGACATACAAGACATAGAGGTGGAAGACACAAAGCCAACAGTTTATTAGAGGTCTTTCAATGGTTCTATCGACAAATTTGGCATAAATTCAAGCTTAAAGATACAACCACATCAAGCAATACATCATCTTTAGCAAGGACTATACAAATTGTTACCCAAAGAAGAAAATATAGATATTTAAATTCTTGCGCAAAGCAAAGATTTACAGAATGGTTACAAACCAAACAAAGAGTTGGGAAAAGATGGGTTTCAAGAAACCCTTAATCTTTGGCATCTTCTAGTCTGATTGTGTTGCAGAAGAGTCCTTAGTTTCAGGCACCTCAACAGGGCCTTTAGAGGAGTCCTTGGTTTCAGGTAGCTCGACAGGGCCTCTAGAGGAATCTTTTGTTTCATCCCACTCAATAAGACCTCTGTATTTCAAAAACTCTTGTTTCCGATAGCCTGGAAGAAGCTTCAAATTCTTACTATCTCCTACATAAGAGAGCAAATAGGAGCCAAGAACTCCAAAATATCCAGCTCTAGATCCACTGTATCCAGGCATGAAGCCAAAAACTCTTATGGCTTCTTCCTTCTCCACCAAAATGATCTTGTCCAAACCTCTGCTGAAAACTTGAGATCCAATTACCTTTGAGATAGCTCTCAAAGCCATCATTGTTAGACTTGGAGAGCTTGACAATCTACTATGATATATTACAATTGTTTGATTGTTTAAGTTTCCAATATAATGGCCAAGGCTTTGATTTTTTCCAAGCTTCATTGGCCTAGAGCCCTTGGCCCTTCCAAGAAAGTTGTCCAGATCTTCAATCTCAATCTATAAAACAAACCACAACAGTACAAGATATAAGATATTTATCTATAATGCATAATAAAGTCTAACATAAACTCAATGGGTAACTTCGAATTATATTTCATACCTTAGGGTGTTTGTCTTCTTCAAGAAGACTATCATCATAAAGATTTATTGAACTCTTGGGCTTCTCATCTGATGGAGACTTCAATCTCTCTTCATACCCTACATCATCAATATGAAGTTTCTTCTGGACCTGCAAGAACTCTTCTTCTATAGGTAGCCCCCCCTTTTCGTATTCTATGATCTGATTAATACATGTATGTAAGGCTATAGAGCTATCTTGGAAATTCTCTCCCTCAACATCAAGACTTGCTAGTGGTTCTTGTTCATAACCTATAAAATTCATGTCATTTTTGCCCCAACCTGCAAGGATTGCTAAGCAATAATCTTCTCTAAGATCAAAAAGATGTTGAATATCATTTAGCAACACATATCTCTTCTTATTGATAAGATAAGTGGGAAATGTTGGAACACAGGCAAGAGGACCTTCTTCATCAACCTGTGCACTTGGCTCAATCTCCTTTTCTTCCACCATTGTGATATTGTCACTCTTGAATAAACCTACATCAAAACCTTGGACAAGTTGATTCTCAACATCTTCTTGGAACATCTCCTCTGTGAGGTGTCCGCTAGTCCCAATCCACGGCACACCTTTTAGTAGTCCATCAGTAGGTTTTTCCATAAATGATGCCGCCCGGTGCTCCCTTGGAACATCACGGGATTGTCACTTAGGCCCTACCGAGTCTACTTCGCAACGGGAGAGTTCTGGCCGAACCCACTAGGATCGACCTGAAGACTTGGGTTCCTAAAATCGGATGGGTCTCCTAGCAGCCAGCTACTGTCAGTAATTTCGAGTTCCACTTTTTAGAGGATTACTCAATCTGAAGCGGACTTGCTATTGCACTTGGTTCAAAGAGAATGGGAGACGGAGGGGAGTGTGGTACGTCAACCCTCCTGCCCATAAGGCAAAATCCCATTCCGGTCCCCTAAAACAATGCAAGTCGGTTCTACCTAATGACTACTTGGTCAATTTATCATCTTCCTATTTCTATATCCGATGTAGAAACCCCAGCTAACCCGGACCACCCTACCATTGGACGGACCCGTCGGGGGTTACGCCCACCCGCTTTCCTCTAATGATGGGTCATCTTTAGTTTTTTAATTACCTACAATACATTTATTGGAACATATACAACCAGCTTCCTTAATTAGTCCATTTAGTCACACGTTCCTTCACATAATTTATCTCACTAACACGCATACAATTCGAACAATAAAGAAAACTTCTTTATTATATTGGAAGTCTATTACAATTTCCATCATTCCGTCCCAGCGGAAGATACACAGAATTCCATAAGGACATTCTGTCCACCAAGATTCCACCCTCATAACTAGTATTTAGGGTTCCAGGATCCCATCCTGGGTCACGAAGGGGCTCTCAGATTCTTGGAACAATGCAGGATTTACAGCCAGAGCCCCCTCTGGCACCTACAATTCCTACTGCCCGAGACTATCCCTACTGACAGACCTTTCGCCTACGGAGCCGGTCCAAGCCTCTCGTAGTGATAATCATGACCCCCTTGGAGTAGGGTCTCGCCGCTAGCTTGGGGGTAGCCTAGCGCGATCCTTCCTTTTATTCTGTTGGCAATAATTTCAATCAAAAATCTAGATTCTAGCAAACACAAACAGTCCTTTCAAATATGTATCAAATAGTACAATGACAATCATCCCAACATGTAAATCACAGTTTCACATAGCCAAGGTAGACCTTATCCTAAGGCAACCTTTCATTCTAATGAGGATTCTTCTCCCCATAAAGAAGTGTTGAGTACACCTCTTAAAACATGTTAAGCAGGGCATGAGTTTTCCATTTGGATTCACTTATCTAACATAAGCAAAATCCCTTGAGGAAATATATTGTGTCAATAAACTCAACGAGATGATCTTTAGGATTCCTAAATAGATAATCAGTTTCTATAACCTTCACTAATCAATTCTTAACCTTGTCGCATTTGATCATAACTATATTGAATGCGCATAAAGACATATGTACAATAACCTTTGGCAATTAATTCTATCATGATTCTATGCCTTAGTATCCCAACTATTCTAGCTAGAAATCATAGTGATTAATCGTTTTATGCTTGAACTAATATGTCTTTCTAGATGAGTTATCAGTTTAATGTGTAAGCGAAGATTATGAAAGCTAATATCCTATGTAATTTATCTTATATTGTAAAATTGATAATCTAGTAATGAATAACCTGGTTTGGCGGCATGACGACATTAGGAACTTCATCTTTACTCGCGCTCGCATTAGCCACACCCGATGTTCCAATTGTGGTGGCAATTCCCGCAACCTCGGACACTCCCGTATCATTGGCAATACCCGTTGCTTGACCGGTTGCATTGATTTCCATGGTTTTTCCACTTCGTCGCTTTGGAGCCATCGTCCACGAGGAGTCTGAGAGATAGGGAAGGTGGGATAGATTTTAGATGAGAGAGGGTAGAGAATATGGCTTAGTTGAAGATCAAGACAAGGGATTTGAGCTAACCCTCTTCCTCTTTCTCTTCCTCTCTCTTTCTCTCTCTCTCTCTCTCTCTCTCTCTCTCTCTCTCTCTCTCTCGCTCTCGCTTCTCGCAGTCTCTTGAAGGAGTATTCTTCCTTCTCTCTTCTTCTCTCTCGCAGCCTCTCGGGGTCTCCTTATCTCCCTTATGCCTCTCCCATGCCTCATATTTATAGTGAATTGGGGAAGAGGGCTTGTGGTTGAGAAGTGGAGCTCTTTGTGGAGGGGGATCTTGGAAAGATCAGTGATCTGATGCTCAGATCATAAATCTGATGGTTCCATTGGCTCCGAAAGGGGGGTAAAACTCTAAGACACTTGGTTAGAAAGCTCTCAGTTCACTCCTTCTTCTTTTCTCTGTTCGAAGTGCTGTCTACTGCTTGTAAACTGCGATCGCGGCGCGCGCGATTTCGCCAGTCACTTTTCTTTATTTTTCTTTTTATAAAATCTTCAAACTAAGTAACACATCACTTGTTTTTTTCTTTTAAATGACATCTAGTTCTAGAAATCTCCATATCTTTTTTTTAAATTAAGATAATCTCTAAAATATCTAAAATATTCTAGTCTTGTCCAAAAGTCTAATATTTTTAGACCATCCAAACTATACACATTATCCTAGTGATTAATATAACTCATAAGTTTTGTTCACATTGTAATTTACGTGAAGGATGGCCACGGTCCTTGCCAATTCGAAAAAAAATATCGAATTTACGACTCTTGATTTTTCTAAATAAAATATTTTAAATTAAATAAAAACTATTAATAATTAATGTTAGTTAGTTTTTACCTTAGTTAGTCTTTAGTTAGTAATCTTACTAACTTATTAATTAACTAACTAACTTTTGAACTAACCAACTAACTTTTATTGTGTGGAAATATTACATCCTTCTCCCCTTAGAGAAATCGAGATGTCCTCATCTCGAGAGAAACTGTGGGTATTGTTGATGAAGAGCATCCTCATCTATCCATGAAGCATCTTCTTCAGGGTAATCCTTCCATTGGACAAGGTATTCTCTAAGGGTTCTACTCCTCAATTTTCTCTCCCTTACATCAATGACTCTGTCAGGTTGTAGCTCAAGGACTCCTTGGCTAGGTATTACAACTTGTTCATCATCAAGGATATGGTTAGGGTTAGCTACGTATGCTTTCAATAAGCTAACATGAAATACATTGTGGATTTTTATATTCTCAGGGAGTTGTATCCTGTAAGCGCTTGGTCCTAGGCACTTGAGAATCTTATAGGGTCCACAATATCTTGAGCTTCTTAAACTCACCTAAAGACAAAGAACTCTTCTTTGGATGGACACGGATGAAGACCATGTCTCCCTCTTTGAAGATTCGTTCTTGCCTTTTTAGATCAGCATACGCCTTTTGTCGATCCTTGGCAGCTTGAATATCCTGTCTGATGATCTTGATTTGATCATCCATTTCTTCTAACATTTTTCTCGAGGCTTCTACCCTTAGAGTAGGATCGGAAAAATTAAGTGGCATACGATAACCTTGACCATATAGTGCCTGAAATGGAGTCATCTGAATACTTCGATGATAGGAGGCATTATAGGCAAATTCCACTAAGGATAGATACTGAATCCACCTTTTAGGTTCCTTGCTGCAATATGCACGCAGAATATCCTCAATTACTTGATTAACTCGTTCTGTCTGCCCATCACTTTGTGGATAATAAGCAGTACTGAAACAAAGTTGGGTTCCAATGGCTTCAAATAAATTCTTCCAGAAGTGTGATGTGAAAAGAGAATCACGATCACTGATGATCCTTTTAGGTAACCCATGTAACCTAAAAATCTCTTTTACAAAAATTCTAGCAATATCTGAAGCCTTGTAATTGGTTTTTGTTGGGAGAAGATGAGCGACCTTTGTTAGCATGTCTACTATTACCATTATTGAGTTATATCCTCCTTGTACAGAAGGTAACCCAACTACAAAGTCCATGCTAATAAATTCCCATTTCATCTGGGGAATGTCAAGTGGCTGGAGTTTTCCTGGTAACTTGACACGTTCAGATTTTACCCTTTGGCAATTTAGACATTCAGTGACATACTTAAGTACATCACCCTTGAGTTTTTGCCAGTAATAACTTTTCCTGACAGCATTAAGAGTTTTTGCATATCCTGGGTGTCTTGAAAAAGGAGAATCATGTGCTTCCCAAAGTATCCTTCTCTTGAGAGTCTGACTTGAAGGAATGCATAGTCTCATTCTGAAATAAACAAGTCCTTCATCTTCATCTATAGAGAATTCCTGATACTTAGTCTTGAGTTTGGGATCTTGTTCCTTATTCTGAACTTCCCAAAACAATTGTTGATAGTCTGGGTCCTTATTTGCTTCATCCTTGGTCAACTCGATGATAGGATTAGTCGGCATCGATACCATTGTAGCTAGAGTTTTTGACCTAGATGGTTCTTCAGTGATAAGAGCATTAAGGAAGGCTTTACGGCTAAGGGCATCTGCTACTACATTTTCTTTACCGGGAACTTAATTTCAAAGTCATATTCCTGTAGAACCTCGATCCAACGTCGTTGCCTCATATTAAGATCAGGTTGAGTAAAAATCCACTTAAGACTTTTATGATCTGTGACTAAGGAAAACTTATTTCCAAGCAAGTAATGTCTCCATAATTTGAGAGCATGAATCACAGCTAATAACTCCAGGTCATGAGTAGCATATTTCTGCTCATGGATTTTCAATTTTCTTGAAGAGTAAGCTATAGGATGTCCTTCCTGCATTAGTACACATCCCAATGCAAGAGAGCTGGCATATGTGACAACTTCAAATTCCTTGTTTAAGTCAGGTAGCCTTAAGATAGGAGCAGTTACCAGACTATGCTTTAGTTGCTCAAAGCTAGACTATTCGATTGGCGTCCAATTAATGGCAACTTGCTTCTTAAGTAAGTTTGTAAGAGGTGCTGCAATTTGAGCATAGTTTCTGATGAATACCCTATACCATCCTGTTAGGCCAAGGAAACTTCTCACTTCCTTGATAGTGGTTGGGGGTGGCCAATCTTGAACATCTTTGACCTTGGCAGGATCTACTGATATACCCTCAATAGACACTATGTTTTGTGTAATAATGGAAAAATACGTGTACACGTGTCTCACTTAACACAGCGTATTAAACTCCTCAGAAGACGTGCGCACTCTCTTTTTCCAAAAATACGTCACACGTGTGTTACATAACCCTTTTCCAAGTAAAAAAAAAAATTCGGTAAGCGAGAGTACGTCACACGTGTGTTATTAGCACTTTGCGAAGAACGTTGTCTCCATGCAAATTCACCGTCTTCACCTTTCATCGCATTTCATCGCTACTCCATCTTTGTTTTTGGTGTTTCTTCCAGTCTCCAAGCATTTCCTTCCAATCTCCAAGCATTTCACTGCTTCCCCAACAAAGCAAACCTTCGAGCATATTGTCGTCTTTAGGCTGAGATTGTGAAGAACAAGCTAAAAAGAAGGTATGGTTTCTGCATCTTGCTTTTCAATAACAGGCTCCATTCAATGCATTGTTTTGATACTTTTCCTTAATCCTTTATGTTATTATTAGCTTATGACCACTACAAAAGAATTTTTTCCACAGTGAAAGCATTCCTTAATATTGTGGATATTTAAGGAAATCTTCAAATTTCTTCCCTAATTCTGTGGATATTTTATGTAATCTTAAAAGCTTTCCTTGGATCAAAGCTCTTTTTCTTGGTTTTGTCAATTTTTATGCTATTCATGAGCTGTCCGGTGAAACGCGAAAATAAGGTACTTCAAGCAGGTCTCCTGGCTTAAATTCGCGTTTCACTGGACACAATGGACAACAAGTCCGGTGAAACGCAAAAAGAAGCAACTGCAAGGAGGCGCCTTGCTTGACACTCACGTTTCACTAGACAGCTCGAGAAAAATTCAGCTGATACGCGAAAACGCCATGCAGCATAGATAAATCTTGTCTGGGACTCGCGTTTCGCTGGACATGCTGGAGAAGAAGTAACATATCTTTTTTTGGCAGATGGCTAGGACTAAGGCAACAACAAGAAAAGAGAAGATTGATCCTAGGGATTTAGCATCAAAGATTCATCAGTCTTCAAAGCCTCAGAAGCTATCTAGAAAGTCAAAGCCAAGGAGAAAGTTTTCTCAAAATGTCAGGGTGTCTAAGGGAGATTAGGAAGGCAGTAAATGCTCTTGACAATGCAATTCCAAAGTTGTCTTTTCAGAGGCTTGTCAGGGAAATTTGTGACAGATATAGTTTGGATAGTTTCAGATGGACAAGAACAGCTCTTAATTGTATACAAGAAGCCACAGAGGATTTTCTAGTTGAGTTTTTTCAAGATGCCTACATTTGTGCTGCTCATGCTCATAGGCTCACAAATGACAGTCTTATTCTTGCTGGCCTAAGGTATGTCCATCCATAATTACTTATACTTTTTGATATTTTTTTAGCAATAAGATTGTAAGAAGTTGGGAATAGTTAGGATGTTAATAATATGCCATGTCATACATACATTGGTATATAAGAAGAGAAGTTGTAAATTTTCACATCTTTTGACAAATCAATACATTTACAATCTTTCTCTCCCTTCTTGCTCTAAGCTTCCATGGCTTCTTCATCTTTCCTATCTTTCTCTCTCTAAATCTAGTCTTTCTCTCTCCTCGTCACTCTTATTCTCTCTCTCCCTGCAGTCTTTCTCTCTCCTCTACAGTCTTTCTCTCTCCTCTTTCTCTCTCCCTGGTTCTCTATTTGACAAGTGGCATCAGAGCTTCAGTCTTTGATCCATTATTTTCTTCCATTTTCACTCTTATTTTCCTATTTCAAAACCAATTTCAGACAAAAATGGTACAAGACAGTGACTAGTGGAGTGTTGCAAGACAACTACAGTTAGCAAATGACTACATCTGGAGATATCCAAGGTCAGATATGGCGGATAAGGGCTTAAATGGTTGGACGTCACCAAATTTTATGCAAAATTGAAGGTAACTAGGGTAAAGGATGGTTAACCGGGCTTAGTTTGAGAACAAACTGTGGTTACTTTGAAAAGAGGGATTTCTCTTTCCCCTTTCCTAGAAATTCCTGCAGGTTCCATGGAGGTTCAGCCCCAAGATCTGTTCATATCTCTCTCATCTCTGATCTTCTTGACCAAAAACCACCTGGAATAGAACCTATTCATTAGGAGCTTCAAGTTGAGTACCAGATTGCTCAAGATTGAGCAAGCATTCAGGCCAGGAGCAGCCCCGAAAATTACAGCGCAATTTTTGGGCTGATTCCAGCCCTGCCCCTGCTCAGCCTGCTTCATCTCTAGCTCTTGACATTCTTCCTGATCCTTGGCAAGAGAAATCTTCAGCAAGAAGGAAAGATTCAGCTCCATTCATGATTCTTCAGCTTCTCTTGAACCCTAGGTGAACAGTCCATGGGCAGCCATGAAAGCTTCAGCCCAAGCTTCCGTTTCTTGACAATTTCTTGAAGATTCTTCATCCTTTTGGCCCGTGGAATCATTTCAACAAGGATTCTTCAACAAATTGCAAGGATTAAGCACGGGATGGCTAAAGATTGAGGATCAAGAGCTTCTATGGAGCAAAAATTTGGGAGAAACGGGTTTAATGCTTCAATTTCAAGCATTTGAAGCTTCAAGATTGGTCTCAACCATCAGATAAGCAAGCCTTATGGATTATTTTGCTAACATTGGACAACCGGGAGCCCTAACAAGCATTTGGCAAGTCATTTTCAGCCATGTCAAGGTATTTCTCTTCAATTTTTAATCTCTCTCATTAATCCAATTGCCGAGCTTAAGCCATTTGACTGAGAGATTAAAGAATTGAACATTTTCATCAAATTCTCAGCCAACCTTTGCTTGAATTCATCTATTCATGAATGCAATGCTTGCCTAATGCATATTAGCTTCAATCAGTGAATTAAAGGTCTCAATATGAGATTTCAGCATAACACTTGAATCTTATTGACTGAATACATTGATTGGTGCCTTTGTTTACTCTAATCCAATTGATTGGTTGATTCTCTTTTGCCTAAATTGAAAAATTGTAAAAGGGTAAGTACTAGCAATCAGTGAGTCACTGAATTGCATAGGTAAAACCCTTCTTCCATCTCAAGTTTTCTTATCTCAATCAATTGCATCTCATGAAAGGCTGAATGGATATTTTTGAATTGCATATCATGCTGATTGCTTAGCACACTAGCCTCTGCCATGTTGATATTCCCACCGAGGAAAAAGGTGGATGCCGGGGGAGATAGTGGGACAAAAGAGAGGTGACCCTCCCTCACTATCGAAGATCCCGAAGGGGTGCAACCAACCGACCCGGGGGGAACTTTGCCCACCTCCCGGTGATTCGGAGCCCGTGTAGGGAGCCTGTCCTACCATTTTATCCCTCACACAGGTACAGTGAGTGGAGGATTGAAGATTGAAGACTTTCCAATGACTCAAGTAGCTACTGGACTAAAACAGGGTAAAACAGGGAAATTTACAGGTCACCCATAGGGTATTTACAGGTGGATACAGGTACACCCTTCATTACTGAAGCACAGGTGCAGGTACTATAGGGTACCCACAGGTCCTATGTACCCCTTTGCAGGGTTTGGTAGCCATTTGAGGTTACTCTCTTGCATTACAGGGTCAAAACAGGGCACTTACAGGTCTAAACAGGGTGCAGGACTGGACAGTTCAGACTCTGAAATTCAGTTATAGAATTTTCTGTCCTAAACCTGTTATAGCGTGCTATAGCTCATCTCGAAGAGGGCATTGTTAGCTTCGATTAGCACAAAAAAGTTCTGCAATCGGAGCTTTCTAGCCAAAGTTATAGCCGTTTTATTGACAGGGGGTACTGCAGGACTGCACTAGTATGACAGGACATAAAGGCAAAAATAAAGTCCAGGAGGATTATGCACAGCAAATCAGGGATTCCATGATGGAAAGTACACTTCAAGAGAACCCTGAAGAGTTTCAACAACAAGGAGAAATTAGTATACTCAATGATACTTTGTGTGCTCATGAACTAAGGCATAGAGAGCGACATGAGGCCATGTTGTCAAGAATGGATCAGATGGTTCAATCTACTGATCAAACCAAGGCTCTTATGGAAAAGTTAGTAATATCCAATGACCAAATCTCGGCACAAATCTCTAAACTCATACAATTGCAAGTGGCATCAAAAGAAGTTAATGAGAAGGCTTGTTCAAATAGTGATCCTTCAGTCCCACTTCAGCCATCCAACCAAAATGGTCATGGAGATGGGATCATTGGAAGAAGAGGCATACCAAATAGTCAGTATGAAGTAGGAGAAGCTTCACAAAGGTATGATGACTATTTGGGCAGTTTGAATGGAGCCAATACTCAAACTTTTGGACTGCATACTCAGAATTCCAGGGGTGCCTTACCAACAGGAAGATTACATGGTAATTCTCAGCCACCTGTTGGAAGATTTCAGTCTCAATTTGGGGGTTCTGTACTTAGAAATCCTGATCAGCCAGTTTTGGGACAGCAACCCTTTCATGATAGAGAATTCAAGGACAAAATTGTTTTATCCAAATTCAATGGCCAGTCATCTTCACCATCAGAATTAGAGGAATGGACCTCTAAGATGGAGTCCTATTTTGACATATTTCCTAAAACTGATGATATGAAGATACACTTTGCCTCCTTGCACTTAGAAGGATTTGCCCACACTTGGTGGAGGTATATCAAGAAAGAGAATGTACTTATTGAGAATTGGGAAGCTTTCAAGGCACTTATGGCTGAAGTCTTTATTTCACCTCTTGAAAAAGAGAAGTTAGAACGAAGATGGTATGGTTTGGAACAAAGGGGCCTAAGTGTAAGAGAATATACAAACCAATTCCTCAACTTGACCATGTATGTGGAAAACATCAGTGATGAGGCTAAGTTACACAAGTTTATGTATGGTTTAGAACCGTCCTTGTCAGCTGATGTTATGGCACAGAATCCTACTTCACTTTTCAAGGCTATTGAGCTTGCAAAGCGCTATGGAAGAAAGTATAGGAAAGAGTCTTCATTTCAGCCAAGTTATGGACAGCCAAGGACTGTTTTAAAGCAAGGGCAAGTTGGTAACATTTATGGCAGCAATCATATGCCTAGCGGGAGCTTATGAGTACCAACTTATCCTCCATTTAATGCTTCTAGGCTTCAAAGCAATTTCAGGATAGCAAACAGTCCAAAGGTTGTATTTAAGCAGGGTGACAATAAGCCTAAGTCCACTTCAGCCAATACAAATTCCAAAAATATTCCCATGGATCTTTACAAGGAAAGAAAGAACAAAGGCTTATGCTTCAAGTGTGGAGAAAAGTATACTCCTGACCATGCTTCAAAGTGTGTATACAAAAATGCCAAGCCAAAGTTTCAGAGTATGCTAGTTCTTGAGGACTTTGAAAATGACATAGATGAAGCTAATGCAGTCACAATCAATGCTGAAAATGAAGATTTCGAGGATGATGGTGGACAGGAGTACTTTTATGATCCATCTGACTCTTTTCCTTTTGATCCAGGCGGTGATATTCCATTTGATCCTGGTGGATTTTGTAATGAGTTGCATGTTGCCACTAATTGTTCTATCTCTATGGATGCTTGGACGGGATCTAAGAGCCCTAATACGCTTCGTATGAAGGGAAGCATATGTGGAAAGCCAGTGTTCATCTTGATAGATAGTGGCAATACTCACAGTTTTGTCAATAAATCTATTATGTACAAGTTGAATTGTGTTCCCACCGACTTACAGTAGCCCATTCGAGTACAAGTGGCTAATGGTGAAGAGGAAACCAGCACACAGATTTGCCCACAAGTTTCTTTGCAGATGGCTGAAAATTTTGAAGTCAAAGTAAACCTGATCACTTTGGAAATGGGGCCCATAGATATTGTACTTGGTTGTGATTGGTTGATGACCTTAGGCAGGATTACTATGGATTTCTCACAGTTATATATGGAGTTTTTCTCCAATGGACAGCTCATCCGTTTACAGGGAATCCCTAGTAGATCTGATTTTCAGCTTATCACCATTCAACAACTCAAGAAAGAGTATAAGAAGTACTCATAGATATTTGTATTGCATTTGAACAAAGAAACACAGGATCAGCCCAATAATTCAGCAAACCATCCAGGCTTGACAGCTCTTCTTGAGGAGTATAGAGATTTATTTGAAGTACCTACTTCATTGCCTCCTAAGAGAGCGGTGGATCACCCCATTGATTTGGAACCCAACTCAAAGACAATCAATAAGCCACCTTACAGACTATCAAAATGTGAACGAGAGGAAGTAGCCAAGCAAATCAAAGAGCTTCTTGAAATGGGATTCATTGAACCAAGTTCTTCACCTTATGCATCCCAAGTCCTGTTAGTCAAAAAAAAAGATGGATCTTTCAGAATGTGCATTGACTACAGGGATCTCAATAAGATAACAGTGAAGAACAGGTATCCTATACCCAGGATAGATGATTTGCTTGATGAGCTTAAGGAGGCTTGATTCTTCACGAAGACTGATTTGAGATCAGGGTATCATCAGATTCACATGAGAGAGGGTGATGAAGTCAAGACTACTTTTAGGACTGATCGTGGGCTCTACCATTTCTTGGTGATGCCATTCGGCCTTACAAACGCTCCAGCTACCTTTCAAAGCCTAATGAATAAGATTCTGCAACCTTTCCTCTTTCAGTTTGTCTTGGTGTTCTTTGACGACATTTTGATCTATAGCAAGACTTTACAGGATCATTTGTCACATATGAGAAAGGTTTTTGATGTGTTGAGACATCATAGGCTTTTTGCTAAGGAGAAGAAGTGTTCTTTCATGCAGACTGAAGTGGAATACTTGGGACATATAGTCAGTGAAAAAGGAATACAGGTTGATCCCAAGAAGGTGCAATGCATAAAAGATTGGCCAACGCCTACTACTACTACCTCTCTTAGAGGATTTCTTTGTCTATCTTCATTCTATCGCAGATTTATAAAGCATTATGCGGCAATTGCAGCCCCTTTAACTGACAGGTTGAAGAAAGAGGCTTTCTTTTGGGATGCTCTTGCAGATAGCAGCTTCAACCAGTTAAAGGAATTACTTACTTCTGCTCCTATTCTTGTATGCCCAGATTTCTCCAAAGAGTTTACTATACAGTGTGATGCTAGTGGCCGTGGCATTGGGGCTGTTTTGCTTCAGGAGCATGGAGTAATTGCATTTGAAAGCTGTAAGCTTACAGATAAGGAGATAGCCATGAATGTTTATGACCAGGAAATGTTGGCTATCCTGCATGCAATCAAGAAATGGCACCATTACTTATATGGCAGCCGATTCAGAGTACATAGTGATCATCGGGTACTCAAGTATTTCCTTACTCAGTCAAATCTCACTCCAAAGCAACGACGATGGGTAGCAACATTACAAAACTATGACTTTGACATCACTCATACAAGGGGCAAAGATAACATAGTGGCTGATTCTCTTTCTTGTATGTGGGCCTGCAAAGTGTCAGCCATGACAGAATTACATAGTGATTGGATTGAAGAGCTACAAGAGGCATATTTCTTAGATGAGGAATTCAGCCAAATCTTTCAGAAATTACAGCAAGGTCTTATGGAAGAAAACTCACATTACCAGCTTAAAAATGGTCTTATTTGGTGGAAGGGCAAGATTGTTATTCCCTCTACTTCTTCTTTCAAGCGGAAAATTATGGAGGAGTTACATTCTTCCCCTTTAGCTGGACATTTGGGAGTTTTCAAGACTTATGACAGGATCAGCAAGAGCTTTTATTGGAAAGGACTGTGGAAAGATGTCAAGGACTTCGTTATGAAGTGTATGCCTTGTCAGCAAAATAAGGATAGCACCCATAAGCCAGGAGGTTTGTTGCAGCCATTGCCTATTCCTACGGGTAAATGGACTCATATTACTATGGACTTTATCACTGGCTTACCTACTACCAAGAAGGGGTGGAATAGTATTTATGTGGTGGTTGACAGACTCACCAAAGCAGCTCATTTTATCCCAACAAAAATTCAGTTTACTGCTTCTCAAGTGGCCAACCAGTTTATGGAGCATATTTTCAGATTACATGGATTACCGCAGGTGATTGTCCATGATAGGGACTCAAAGTTTATGAGTAACTTTTGGCAAGCGATATTTACATCTATGGGTACTAAGTTGGCTCCATCTACGGCTTATCATCTCCAAACTGATGGACAGACAGAGAGAGTTAATAAATGGTTGGAGACTTATCTTTGCCATTTTTGCTATGATGTCCAAACCTCATGGGGTTCTTGGTTACACCTGGCTGAGTTTTCTTATAACAATTCCACTCATGCAAGCATAGGAGTTTCTCCCTTTGAGGCTTTGTATGGTTACAAGGTGCCCTTACCCACAGTCATTTTTAATGAAAAGATCAACCCTCATGGGAAGGAAGAGTGGAAAAAAAAAAACAGACCCTTCTTCAGCAATGCAAGGTGATTCTAAGGAAGGCTCAAGATCAGATGAAGATGTATGCTGATGAGAAGAGGAGGCCTTTAGAGTTCCAGGAAGAAGAGTTGGTTTTGTTGAAGGTGCCCAAATCTAAGTACTCTACATTGAAAGATGGATCCAGTAATAAGCTTGCCCACAGATTTTATGGCCCTTACAGGATCCTTAAGCGGATTGGAGATTTGGCATACAGACTAGAGCTTCCCTCTTCTACAAAGATTCATAACGTCTTCCATGTTAGTCAGCTCAAGCCCTATTATGGTGATCCAGTGGATATAGTTGATGAGCTGCCACCTATTGATGAAGATGGTCTTGTTCAGTACATCCCAGAGGCTGTTATAGGTCAGCGTGAAAAGAAGCTTCGATCACGTTCTATTGTGGAATATTTGATTAAATGGAGAGGTTTTCCCTCTGAAGAGGCTTTTTGGAGACCTGATTCAATATTGGATGAGTATCCATACTTGAGGGATACATTGGTGGTGGCTGAAGCCTATTGCTTATGGAGCTAGTATTGATGCAGACTGGTTCAGGACATCACGCTGTTTTAGAACAGTTTTTATCGTACTTCATTTTCAGAATTAAGCTATCTACATGAGCTTAAAGTACTCTTCAAGAGCTTCGTTTTGATATGTGGTACATCTCATTTGGACACTTCTATCAAAAGTTATGGCAGATTTGGTCCAGCAGGGACTGTTTATTCAGCAAGCTGTCTACTTTCTTCTGGAATTATTTGTTGAAGATTCTATGGCTCCATTTGCTTCTGAAGTTCTTCAAATCATGTATATAGTTGGGTCCTCTTTCCTTCTTCAAATTCAGCCCTTGTAATGATAATTCTTCATTCATTTCCCATTTGTAAAGCTGTAAAACAGAGTAGTACTCTGTTCTATCCATCTCTTCTTTAGCTCTTTCTAGGTTTGTTTTTTAGGACAAAAACTTTTGGGAAGGGATGGATTGTAAGAAGGTGGGAATAGTTAGGATGTTAATAATATGCCATGTCACACAGACATTGGTATATAAGGAGAGAAGTTGTAATTTTTCATATCTTTTGACAAAACAATACATTTACAATCTTTCTCTCCCTTCTTGCTCTAAGCTTCCATGGCTTCTTCATCTTTCCTGTCTTTCTCTCTCTAAATCTAGTCTTTCTCTCTCCTCGTCACTCTTATTCTCTCTCTCCCTGCAGTCTTTCTCTCTCCTCTGTAATCTTTCTCTCTCCTCTTTCTCTCTCCCTGGTTCTCTCTCTGACATGTTAATAATATGCCATGTCACACAGACATTGGTATATAAGGAGAGAAGTTGTAAATTTTCACATCTTTTGACAAATCAATATATTTACAATCTTTCTCTCCCTTCTTGCTCTAAGCTTCCATGGGTTCTTCATCTTTCCTGTCTTTCTCTCTCCTCGTCACTCTTATTCTCTCTCCCTGCAGTCTTTCTCTCTCCCCTGCAGTCTTTCTCTCTCCTCTTTCTCTCTCCCTGGTTCTCTCTCTGACAAAAATTTTTCTTGTTTATACTCACTATTTCTATGCCTTTTCTAGGTGTATAATGCATGAGTTTCCTTTGGATATACAACAAAAAATTGAGGTTTTTGATCCATCTATCTCATTCTTTATGAGGAATGAGCTTGATACAAGTTTTATTGAGCACTGGCTCAATTTGATTGACTTCGATACTTTGGAGCTGCTTATAATTCCATATAATGAAAAGTAAGTGATTCAATATTCTATTAGAGTTTTTGAGATTTTATCCTACTAATTTGTTGAGATATGATTGCTTTTAGTTCTCATTGGAGCTTGATTGCAATAGACCTTGTGGATAAGCAATGCTTTTTAATCAACTCTATGAAATGAAGCCATGGAAATGCTAAATTGTAAGTTATATTATCCAAGGGCTCCTTGATATTTCAATTCTTTTTTTTGTAAGTACTCTAAATTTCAACATATTTTATATACAGAGGTGCCAAAAGATTAATTGAAGAGCTAGAGAAAAGACCCCCTATGCCATCTGATTTGCTTGCAACAATGCAATATAGACAAATTGCGGTAAGTTATTCATTAAAATAATTGAAACGTGAGTTTATTCTATGAACTACCATTCGTCCTCTTTATAGTTTTACTTTGTGTTGGTGGTTGCAGTGTCCCCATCAGGATGATAGCCATTCTTGTGGCTGGAGGGTGATTGCAAATGCTAGAAGAATGGTTAACTTTGTTTATCTTAATGATGATAAACATGTAAAGGTAATATGAAAGATGTTAAACTTTAAGATAGATATTAATTGCAAATAGTCCATTGATGATAAAAATATAGTCTATTGTAAGAACAATAATGAACTAAAACTCTTTTTTCTATAAATGTGTGATAGTTTTCGAAGGATTGCTATACATCTGAGCATGTTTGGTACATCAGAGCAAAGCTCTTGAAGTATATAATGGTCAATTGTATACAACCAACAACAGAGATTGGTGGGGATTTGCACCATGAAGGAGATGCGGTGCCTATAACCACGGAAGGCAAATCCACAGCTTCAACACCTTCTATACCCAAGACATCAAAGAAAGGCAAAAGGACTCCTAGAAAGGATAGTTCTCCAAAAAAGAAATAGCTTTGCCATATCGCCTTGTAAGCCTTCATATATAGAAATTTGCCCTTCAGCCCTTGTATATCTCATAGAGATGGCAGATAGACATCTGCTACAAAATTTGTACATGTATTTTATATTGATAGTAAAGATATCTTTTCTTGAATGTCATTGCAGCGTATTTTATTTTCTCTCCTTTTCGATATCTGCAAAAAATAAATTACAAATGTTTGTTAGTTAGAAAGTGAGATCTTGATATACATCTAAGTAGATATAATATGATGTGAAAACTTACTAGTTTCTTGTCAAGTTCGAATACAAAGGAGCATGGTAGTTCAATCTCTTCATTTTGTAAATCCATCCTCACTTGATGTAGCGTACATGATTTTCTGATCTTTAAGATTGCAATAATATCCTGTTGAACCAAATATCAAGATCCACTATAGGATCCTTGCTGAAATCATTAAGATTCTGGTCTAAAGCAACTAGACTACTACCAACAAAATGCCATCGACTATAGTAAAAGCTAAGGATAAAATTTTGAGTAGCAATCATATATTTACAAGCTATAGAGTCTTGATCTATCTTACATATAATTTTTTCTTTTGTCCTTGTATCCCATCCTTCATCAACAAATTGTATGATATGATCATATGTTAGTCTCTTCACTGAAAGCATGGTTTTTGTTATTCTTATCTCCATATTAGAGAAGAAATCAATAAATATATTAATAGGCATAAATAAAGTAACTTTGCTTAGCCTACTTGAGATATTAGATTTTAGTGCTTTCTGGATCTCAGAAAATATCTTACATCTATAGCCCTCACTAGTAGCTGGACTTGGCAAAGGCCACTCAAAGCTTGAAAAATCTGGTAAAGGAAGGAGTTTTATTGATTCCCCTTTGGCAACGCCGCATAGGAATAACATAAGAATGGTCATAAAAGAATATTCCATTCTCTGCAAGCTCTGTCTTCTTTCTACCTCTATACATTTCTTCTCCAATTGAACCATGTATAACATCAATAACATCAATAATAGATTCCACTGGTTGCCATTCCTCAAGATTAGAGGGATAGACATCTACAAGACAAACAAATATTATAATGAAAAAACCTAAACCATGTTTAAGAAAGGAAAAACTTTAAGAATTAAATTCTTACAATTTGGTCTATGCATTGGAAGCTTTGAAGATCCAGGTTTCAAACACAGCTCTCTATGCATGAACACATGTTGCACTAGTACCTCTTTGATACTATTCTTATTTGCTCCAAGCTTAAAATCTCGGATTCTGCCCTTCCAAGCAGAGATAAACGAGCTCTCATGTCTTTGCCTTTTTCCATGTTTTGCTTGTTGCATGGTGATCCAACTACCTTTGCTAATGATAGTAGGAATCCATCCTCCATCAGTTTGGAATGAGTTAAACACTGATATGGATGTGATTTGGGAGCTTGGATGCCTTGTTGAAGGTCGAATTTCTGTATCCATGGTAGAAGAGAGAGATACATGCACAGAGAGAGAGAGAGAGAGAGAGAGAGAGAGAGAGAGAGAGAGAGAGAGAGAGAGAGGACTAGGCTATCATAACGGAGGGAAAAACAATAGAGGAATAAAAGAAAGGAGGGAAAAAACTGAGCGCCATGCTTTTCACCAATTTGAATTTCGATTACATCAGTCATTATCATTAATCTAGAAACATCATTAAATAAAAGTAGCCGATACTCTATGCCATTAATGCAAAATATGTCATAATCATGAATATAAGAGACTAAAAATACATAATAAAAATACAAATTCGTAATATTATCATATTTATATATTTTTATAAAATGATTTTTTATTTTTTTTTAAATAGAAGTTTCGTTACGGAGGCTTTGCTCTTATTGGTCTAGAGCACTCTCTCTCCACATCCTAAAAGGCATTTTCGAGACCTCAAAACTCCCCTAATGAGTTTTGTGTGGTCTCAAGCTCCAAGATCAACCTTGACAAAGTTGAGGTGCTTGGGATTCATTTTGATGAGAGTAATAAGGTCTATGTTTTAGCTATGTGATTTGTCTTGGGTAAGGTGATTAGCTAGCTAGGATTGCCCAATAAAGTTTGGTCTAATTTTTAAGCAAGATTCAAGTGGTTGACAAAAAAGATCAAGGGTAATCTTGCCTACTAGGAAGTCCTTTTCTTTGACCCTTACAAAGTTGATTCTCATCAAATATGTCTGAAAATCCATGACAACATTGTGACCTCCATTTTTACTTTCTGCAAAACTTCTTGGGACATTATTGAGAAGAGATTTATGGATTTTGTATGGATCATGAGGATAAATAACATTGTCATTCTATGAGTTGGGAGCATATAATTCCCATGAGGTTGAGTGGATGTCAAGGGTGTTGTTGCACCTAGATTGAATTTTCCCAATTTTCTAGGTTGGGAGGAGAGTGGATAAATTGACAAGATAGAATTATGTGAAAGCATTGAAAATCATACATTCATCGATAGTAGATAGTATTGTAAATTCCCAAAGTGGTTTGTTGTGTATACTGGAATGGTACGTGATCCTATCAAGGGAGATGTCTACCTTTCACTATCTATTTAGTTCAGTTCACTATCAAGGGATATGTCTACCTTTCGCTATCTTCTTCCTGTTGATGGAGAGCTCTTCATTTGTTGGGTTAAACTTGAAATCATTTCTTTTATATCTTAAATAAGTTATTTTATGGGAGGATCTATGGGATTTTTTTAATTGGATTGATCTTCTATTGAAGAGATTGTGGAGAGATTTGGCCTAAATTCCAAAGAAGAGGGTTGGATAAGCCAAATAATCCAGAAGGTCAAAGAGACTTGGTCCTCTTTTCGGAGAATTTCTATGGGTTTCAAACTAAAGTATGATGTTGTTGATTAGCCTCCCTTGTTAAAAGTAAAGGTGAAGCCATGCAATAGTAATTTTTGTTGCCTTACCTTATCTTGGGTGTTTGGTAAGAAAAGGGATGCCCACTACTCCTTGGACACAATGGAGAAAGAGATTTTCAAGGTGTGGTCTACCACATTATTTGCTAAGGCAGATTTTTTTCATTTGAAAACTTGTTGCCAAGAAGATCCCTACAAGGAATTGATAGTGGCAAGTGAGCTTGTCCCTCTTGTATGTTGTATTTTTCATTTAAAGAGAAAATTTCTTTTCACTTGTTCTAGAACTACAAAACCTCAAGAGGTTTACAAGAAGTTCTAGAAGTGGCTGATGGTTGCTAGGCTTCTTGATAGGGTCACTTGGAAATAGATGCTCTTAGGAGTGAAAGGGAACATGAGCCATGCTTTTGTACCTTTCTAAAATGCCATCAAAGTTTTAGTTTTGACATCTTTTTGGGATGCTAGGAGTTAGGTGGTATTTATTAAGGCCTCTCCCTCGGTCATAATCAATCCTACTTATTGCTTAATAAAGTGTTGTCACGGATCTTGAAGACCTAGCTTGTACAGGGAAGGAAGGATTTGGTAAGGTAGCCCTACGCGAAATTGGATAGTTCTATCTAATTACTTTTGGGCCGAATAGCAATATATGTATAATTACTTTTTCTTAATATATACAACTACACTAAGGAAATGTTTCAACTTGTTTACTCTTCTGAGGAATACCTAATGTGTGTGTGTGTGTGTGTGTGTGTGCGCGCACACATGCATGTGTGTGAGCAAATCATGTATGTATGCATGTGCATGTGCACATGCACACTCATGTATGTGTGCCTATATAGTTCCTCAATAATCTTATGTTCCCTTCATAAAATCCCATGTATTATTACATTTAGCACATCTTATAACATCTTGAGTTTATATTAAAGATACTAAATTGCAATTGCAAGGGTGTGAAATAAATAAATCAAGCAATATGTAGAGTGTTAGCACATTCTCACCCTGCAAGTTGTCTTTTAAAGTTCATCATTCTCATTATGAGTGTGTGCTAAGCTCTTGTTATGTTGTACTAAATTGAGCCCCCATATGTACTTCAGTTCAATCCCTTACAAAATAATATTATTAGTTCATGGGTGTGTACTAAATCCCCATTTAGAAAATAATTGTAACCTTGTGAAATAAATAAAATGGGTAAAACTTAGAGTGTGAACACATTCTTATATTTAATGTGCAAGTTGTCTTATAAGGTTAGTCATTCTCATTATTAGTGTTTATCAAGCATCTATTAGTGTTTAGCAATCACTTCAAGGGCATTTACTAATCCCCCATCAAAGATAAAACTTTAGTAATATGACAATGAAACCCTTTTAATGTATTGGCACATTATCATCTCTTACTCATCTCATGAGAGTACTTTACTGGAGAATGTGATTAAGCAATTTCAATCTCAATTATTTTTTAAGAGCAATGCAATGGATTGTAAAAGCTTTAACCTTTCAACTCATACATAAATGTTATAATATTCAATATGCATGTGCCCACACATGTGCATATAGATCTTTATGTGTAGGATACATACTACATACATGCATACATGAACCTGCAAACATGGGTTTAGAAAAATGAGTTTGGTCATAAAAAAACAAATATGAATCAACAAGTTAACTTATAAATGATGAAAAAAATTTGGATTATATCATTTCTTTTATATAAATGTATTTAGACCTATACAGGGGACCCTTTGTAGTTTCAGTTGCTATAAAATATACACATTTTAAACCAAATGGATTAGTAAAGTCATTCTTACTTAATGTGCAAGTTAGTTGGTGCCATTTTGGTACCTTTTTGTTGGACTAATGGTTTGCCTAAAAGTTCAAATTTCCCATTTTCAAGTAGTCAAAAGATACAACAATACTACATTGTAGTTGGAACATGAAATGGATTTCATAGACTTACTTGTATCTTCCACCGTGTTTCCTAATTTGTGGAAAGTATCCTGTAAGTTTATCAACTCACACACACACACACACACACACACACACACACACACACACACACACACACACACACACACACACACTCTCTCTCTCTCTCTCTCTCTCTCTCTCTCTCTCTCTCTCTCTCTCTCTCTCTCTCTCTCTCTCTCTCTCTCTCTCTCTCTCTCTCTCTCTCTCTCTCTCCCCCTCCTGTGTGTGTGTGTGTGTGTGCGCGCGCGTGCGCGTGCACATGTGTGCATGTGCGTGTGATGTGTACATGCATGCAGATATGGTGTGTTTGATTTCATTTTCCCAATTACATACTCAATCTCCCAAATAGTATTGACTCTTTTAATCTTCCGCATTGAAAAGTAGGACTTATTACCTAAGCTACCAATGAAAAGAGACATATGGCTCATATGTGAAATAAGCATGTTATAATTTGTTCATAGTACCTTCTAGATGAACTACCATTGAAAACAAACATGTCTCATATGTGAAACTGTCATGTTAGGAATTGTCTATAGTACCTTCTATGTTCATTTGATTTATTGAAGTTTGTGTCATTTGATGATGTGTTGTTGGTTGACTCGAACTTCAAGAGTTCATATTGAATCCCATGCATGCTCAATCAAGTGCTCAAGTAATTGGCTTCCTAAATAAGAACATGCATATAGATGGACCAAACAAGTGAGCATGAAGTGGATGGTGAGTCGATGTCAGGTATAGTACCCGAGTGTTTGATTGACTCACTCTAGTACAAAAGACTTTGTTTTTTGTCTCTACTTTAGTACAAAAGACTTTGTTTTTTGTCTTATGTGTGGGAATTGAACTAGTGAAGAGTCTAAGTTGAGGATAACTTTAAGAAATATGTGTTATTTTACAAAAAAATAAAAGCATTGCAACCTCTTTTTATAATTAAAAAGAATATTCACATTAACCACCTATTTGGGGATTCCTCCTAGCTATATTTATCTAAATTTCCTAAGGGCTTGGCTAATCTATATGTAGAGCCAAACTTAAATAGTCCTTTAAAGGCTATCAAAACATCTTGTGTATTGTGATGTTTATTCAAACAAGACTAAGACTATTTTGTTCAATGAAGGAGCAATAAGTAGTTGCATATGACTAGTGGCAATCAGGGCTATCTAGAGACACAAGAACAATAAATGCTTTTATAGAGTTAAATTTTAGCATTGCAACCTCTTGACTACACATCTATGACAAGGAAGAAAACTATTGAAAGGCCTAATGTATTGTTGAGATTCTTTTGTAATTAAATGTATTGGTAGTTGTGTATATTTGTTGAAGTTGTATTGGTTTGGCATGTATCTAGTTCTTTAAATATTTGTTAATCCAACCAAGATTTTTATAGGTTGAGCCAAGTGACTCCATGAAACAGAAGTCATATTATTGGTTGGTTTTGTCATCAATCAAAATTTCATGCCTTGGAAAGAAAAATAAAGGAAAACATGAATGAGATGGAAAGATGGGTGTGCATAAGATTAAAGAAATGATGATGGGAGATGAAAGAGAAGGAGAAGGAGAAGGAGAAGAGTGAAAGGAGGAGGAGGAGGTGCCCTTTTGCATGAGGTGGCAACTTGAGATTAGTTTGGGGGACTAGATAACCATTGTGTATGTTGTTCCAAGCACTTCCATAATTCAAATAAAGGAAATTTACTCCTAAAGCTTTCTTTTACACATCAAAATTTCTAAGCACATTGTCTTTTAAATTTACATTACTATGTAGAAACAAATTGCATTACATGATACATAATACTAGCAATGCTCCTTTGTTAATATCTATCACTCTTTCTTATTTGTTACCTTACCCTTGAATATTGAAAGAAAAAGACAAAAATGGCAAGTTTTTATCCATTTTATAGAATTTATATACCAATATTTGATGTGTTGAAAGGAAAAAGTACCTATGAATACTAGCTTTGGGTGGGCATCATTGGCCCTCTTGAAATGCCATGTTAAATACTAGTTTTGGTAAACATCATTGGCCTTGTTAACGTGACATGCTTATGTGTCATGCCTACCATAGCATTAATTTTTTGTACTTAGAACTTTTGGTAACGTGGATATGAAGGCATTTTCATTTTTTTCTCCATTGATTCCTCTTGGTATTTCATGGCATATTCTTGTGAATGTTCACTTAGGGTTTTGTCACATGATCCTAGTAACAATGGCTTTAACTTTGGATAAAGGTCCTTAGGTGGGCTTATGGTTTGTGTAATTTTGAATGTTACAAAGGAAATGGTTTTTTAATGAGGAAATTTGATGAAATAATTTTTTTTCACTAAGTAACAGGTTTGCAAGTGGGTTAACACTTTTGTTGGCAAATTGGAGATACTTCTATACTACTATTTATAATTGGACACGTCGGGCCCAATCAGCATTCATGATCCAATTAGGCACCAATGGAGCCAACCACAATTCATGATCCAACTAGGCCATGCCCTTGACATAGTGTTAGGTTCAACATTTGACACAAAGCACTTCACCATACCACTCGATTGGTAAGTGACACATCTTGCCCACAAGTGGCCTAATATGACACCAAGGCCCCTAGTCCTTATATTTTAGAAAGGTCACTACTTGAAGAAAGAGGAAAGAGAGGCCTACTTTCAAATTTTTCCAAGACTATTATCCATTCCTAACCCTAAATATCAAAATACCTTACAAATGGTGCATACTTGCTATTTTGATCTTGGTGTCACCAAATTTATCCAAGGCTCTTAAAAAAGCCTTTGAAAATTGCTACTTGCTACTTGTGGGGCAAACCGCTAGTCCTTGTAATGCTCCATCTTTGCACTTGTACCTGCTACACCTAAACTATATTTGATTTTCTATGGTGAAAATGAAATAGGATATGAGAGAGATGAAAGAAAAGTGGATCAAGATTTGAGCTTTGATACCACTTGTTAGGAGAGACCTTAGAGAGGAGAGAGAACATTGAAGAATAGACAAGAAGAGGAAGAGAAAGACTAGTAGAAGAGAGAGAAAGAAAGGAGAGAAAAGGTGAAGGAAGCAATGAAAGTTGTGCAAGAAAGTTGAAGAGCTGAAAGAGACTTTGATTATTACTAAATAATGAAAACAATGAGTCTCTTTACATCTTTTCTACCAAGCCAATATAGTTGGTATTTTTTTCCAAAAATATTAATACTTTTTCACTTATTTATATTTTTATGGAATGAAGAGAGATATGAATTTAGGAGAGGTCAAAGAAACTAGGTTATTTTACTATGAGAAGATAGACTCGATAAGCTTAGAGAAGAGGATACAATAGAGCTTTAAGAGAAGTGAAATGGAGTAGATAGGCTTGGATGGAAGGAATATCCAAGGGTTTTTAGAGTTTAGAAAATTAAAATTTACTCCAAAATGCATTTCGAAAAAATGTAAAAATTGACCGGCAGTTTTATTTCTTGACCAAAAGTGAGGAGTTTACTTTTTTCGTAATGCTCTTCTAGGCTAATGTGACTTGAATCAAGTCTCAATGGCATCCTCTTTTCTTAATGTGGGTAATATTCCCATTGGTTGAGAGCTATGAGACTTGGCCACTTCACTCAAACTTAGCTATTCCATCACCTTCTTCCTGATCCTAAAATTAGTCTCATAAAATTTTATTTATAGCTTTAGATTTAAGGTTTCCATGACATAAGTGCTTCCATCTATTCTATATATCACTAGCTAGACTAATTTAATGTTTAATTTCATCATACAATCCTTTCAATCATAGCTTGATATTTGACTAATTTTCTTTTATTAGTCTACTTGCATTATGCACGATTTGATCAAAGTAAGATGCTCTCTGTGTATCTGTTTTATCTTTTGACAACGCCTAATTTAACCAATTTTCAAGAGCTAGATGATCACTCACTTTTGTGCATAAAGATGAAAATGATATTTTCCATGTTTAAATATTTAACCCAGTGGGATTAATCTCATGAATTATGGGCATGATCCATCAAGGTTTAGTCCATGTGGCCACATGTGATATAGTCCATGAAGGTAAGCCTTATAGCGTATGGGCAAAACCCATGAAGGTTAGTCCATCTAGCCACATGTGATAGAGAGGAGATTCAAAAGAGGTATCGAGCACACGAGAAGTACCGATTATGAAGGATGTTGGCATGCCACTCTTTGCCGAGAGAGAGAGAGAGAGAGAGAGAGAGAGAGAGAGAGAGAGAGAGAGAGAGAGAGAGCGATGCAAAGCCATGGTTACAACAAACTCGACTCGTCCTCATCAGTTAGTTCCTCTGGCAGCACTTCCATAATGAATCACAGTTCGCTTGCTTCATGATCGCTGATGGTGGGAGTGTTAATGACCATTGATCTTGATGGTGGATGCATCAACTCATGATCTCATTTATCTCAAGCAAGTTTAGTCCAATTCATGAGCATAAGGTGGCTTGCAAGGGATGGTGGAGAATGTTTCTTCCATTATTTTCTTACCACCTTACTTTTCCCCCAACCTCCTCTTCTCACATAATTCTACTGTCTTCTGGTTTTTTTTGGCAAGGGAGGTGCCAATAATTCTTAATATGTTATTATTGCCAAATTTCTTTCTTGGCTACTCTCGATTACTTGATGGCCTATTCATGGCTCTCCTAAGCCATAAAAAGTAGTTAATCAATAATCATGACTCATTCTTTTTCTCGATGATAGATTGATAGCTTATTAACCTGCCTTATAGGCTTATAGCCTTAACATTATAAGGAGCAAAAACCCCTAGCATTCTAAGTGACCATTGAGATCTTGGCTCTATCTAGTGGACTACAAGGTCAGCACCACCATTGTCAACGATTAGATTAGCATAGATGGTTGATCTTGAGGCTTTTTCTTTATGGCTAACTCTCTCAAAAGAAAACTTCACCTTTCGGGCGAGTGTCATTTTTCTTTTGATAGTATGGTGACTATTCTAGCTTACTTATAATGTCCTTTTCTCGATCTATCTATTAATTATTTTTAGTAAATATACTTATTGTATTCTTTTTCATTGAAGAACAAGGTTAAGTTCTAGCTTGATTATAAGATTTAATAGTCTGTTATTATTAGAAATATTACCACTTCACTAAGGCAGTGGTTATGATATTATTATTGATATTGAGCTAATTATTATTAGTATCATGATCACTTTAACACTTTTGGCTTAATATTAATGCATGATGTTATGATAACTATCAATGTCCATTCATCATTAACATGAGTATTGATATTATGCGATAATGGTTTATTTTGAAAATGAACTTGGTATTAAACAAGGCCAATGAGTGTAAAAATGCAAGATTGGTATTAATATTATCAAGGAGTAGTGGCTACATACATCCTCTCCCCTTTAGAGAAATCAAGTTTTTAACATCTTAAGAAAAGTTAGAAGTGTTAAATTTAAGGATACCTTTACTTGGCCCTTAGAAGCCGTGAGATATGGATGCATCATGCTTCCATTGCATTATGCAATTATACACTACTCCAAGTATTCAATTCCCAAGGTGATTCAATTAACAAATAGATATAAGTCTATTATGATACTCTAGCTCAATGGCTATTATATATGTAAGATTATTTTAGCATCCATTCTATTCCTATAAGTTGATCGTCAACAGTTATTGTGTATACTATAGATTTGGCTATGTTTGTTGTATACATGTGTAGAGGTTACAAATTTTGGATCTATAAAGTTTTAGGTATTTGCTAGGTTGTAGACATAGAGGGTATCTACATATATATTGCAAGTTGCAACTACTGTTATATGAAGTCAATGGAAAATGTAACATGTTCTGGTTATAGTGCACTTAGTATTGGCTTGGTTGCAAATTAAAGGTTTTGTAAGGTTGCTGGTCTTGTTGAAATGTTTGAAAATTTCGACTAGATTATTAGTTAAAATCTTGAAAAAAAATAATTATCTTACATGAATGTTTAGAGTAAGAAATTTTATTGAAGCGAAAATATGTTTGGAATTATATTGAAGAAGACATGGTGGTGACACCCGAAGTCCCTCAATGAAATGCTACTATTGAATAGATAAAGACTAAGAAGAATCAGAAGCAGACATAGAGTAAAGTGATGTATTGTGGCTATCTGTGGAGTACCATAGATAATATGATGGGAAATTTACAAAAATCTAAGACCCTTGCTATTATACTTGGAAAAATCTGGCAAGGTTGTTACAGATAAACACAAATCTCAAGTCAAAGCTAAATTAAGTTAAAATAGAAAATTTGTTTATTAATGACTATGAATTAAAGCTCAAGACTATTATGGAAGCTCTTGTATCTATCATTATAGTAGTTAATGATGGTGATATTATGTGAGTATACTTAGATGGATTTTGAGATGAGTACAAGAGTTTTAGGTTATCTATGAATATCAAGGTCCATGATATCATTGACTTTGCTGATTTAATTTATATCCTAATACTTAAGAAGAAGAACCTTGGCTTGGATTCCTCTTCTTCTCAAAGTAAGAGCAAGTTTGAACAAGTGTTCTACTTTACTAGCAGAGATAGAGATCATGGTGCCAAGGTCAAGGTGGTGGTTATTGTCAAAGTTATGATGCATAAAACAACAAAATAGGGGAGGATAGTCCTGAGGAAGGAAGAGCCAAAGAGAGCAAGGTGTAGGCTTTAATTGACAACAATAGAATTCTAGTGATAATAGGGAATGTTGGCACTTGTTGAGACATGTCATATTTCTAGTAATTGTTTAAAAAAACTAAAGTTAAAAAGTAAAAAAATTTAGCAAGATAATTATGCTTCCACTAGCAAAAAACTTACAAAAATAATGATGATAGATGTGAGTAGCTCTTTATTATATAGCATTTTATGAATACTATGAATATTGATGGTTCATCTAACAATGATGTATGATATGTATACTTAGGTCCCTCTAACCACATGACTTCTTATGGATAGTGGTCTAGAGAGATATGTAATCTAGAGTCTCTAGGCTATGTGAAGATAGTATAGCCCACCCTATTATTCACACTAAAAATGTTCCTTTGAGTAAAGAGGATGGTAAAACAAAGTACATGGCTAATGTGATGCATATACTAAACATAACTAAGAACCTGGTTTTTGTTGGTCAAATGGTGGAATAGGGATCGTAGGTTTACATCACATCTAATGGTTGTTATATAGAGGACCCTAGAAATAGTTATAGGTTAATTGCAAAAGGCAAGTATATTGACACATTGTTTACTCTTGATATAGATCTACCTGAAATAGATGCTACTATGTTTGCACAAGGTTCAGCTATTGTGGTTAACATTTAGATTTGGCATAACTTGATTGCCCATGTAAAAAGATAGTGTCTAAAGACTCTACACTGAAAATAAATTGTGGATAGCTTACCAAAGTTTAGAGTTAATGGTATGCATAAAGCATGTGTAACATATCAATTTGGAAAGCAGTCAATGCATGCATTTCCACATGAAAAGCATTAAGCCTTTATGCAAGAAGCCACTTGAGTTGATGCATTTTGGTGTGTCGGGTGGAGAAGGAGATAGAGTTGCATATTAAATGCCTAATGTTGGATAGAGAGGAAGAGTACTTATTCAATGGTTTTTCTAACTTTTTATAGAAAAAATAGTCTTTAGGGATAGTTTATATCTAGGTATACTCCATAGCAAAATGGAGTTGCTAAGCAAAAAAACTAGTGTATTGTAGAGGTGACTAGAGCATTGATATTTAAAAGAGACTTGACTCCCTAGTATTAGGCTCAAGCAAGTGCTACTAGTATATACATTATGAATAAGACACCTACAATTGTTGTATATGGTATGACACTTGAGAGAAAGTATGCAAGTAAAAAGTGAAATATGTCCCCTATCTGAAAGTATTTGGATGTATTGCTTAGGTACACATTTCTTATGAGTTGTACAATAAATTGGATCCCAAAGCAAAAAAATGTATATTTGTGGAATATTTTCTTAAGTAGAAGGGATACAAATATTAGCAGGGATATTGTCTTTGCTGAAATGAACAATTAGTGTAAAATATTACACGGCGCAGCGAACAGAATCTGAGAAAGAGATAGAGAGTACACAACAGATAAGAGGAGAATCAGTAAAATTCTTTAACTCCAAACAACTGATACAAAGATGGCTCTGTCCACCCGTGCGCTTCCACTGTGTGAAGCTTAGATGGCGATCTAGACAGAAGATAGGTGAAGAGCTTAAGGCTAGCTGGAACAACAACTCTGACTGGGTGAAAGATGAGTGTAAGATGGCTGCGAAGGGGTTTAGCTTTTATAGCTCGCGAAGGTCGTTAGGTCGGCCTGCTGACCGACCTACCATATGAGCCTCCACTAGTCGGCCAGGGAATATTCCAGGGAATATTCCCTTTACCATCGGGCCGGGGGCGCTGCCCCCGGACCCCCGCCAGGGGGGCCGCTGGCCCCCCTGGGACCCCCCAGCCAGGGGCCGCTTCCGCGGCCCCCGGACCCCACAATAGGGGCCCCTTTTAACTCCCTTACCACGCAACTCAATGCAATGTGCCTCGAGTTGCTACCAGCTTAACCACTCCGTCTAACCCAAAGATTAGACCCACAATGGTCACCTTTTTGCCATCCGGTCACATAGACCTCATCTGATATACAAGTCAGGACTCCACCAATGTCCGGGCTCACACTTGGCTTCTCCTCATAATGGGGGCCTTACAACTTTGAGCACCATGGATCATTGGTAGTACCTAATGAGGGTGGGGCATTGATCATATCTAACACCCCCCCTCAATGTCCACCCATAGGTGAACTATCTCCTCGGCCCAATGCCGAGTCTCTGAAGATGAACTTGAAGCAGATCCTTCGTAAGTGCTTTGGTGAAGATATCTGCTCCATTCTCCTCTGTTGGACAGTAGACCAATTCCACTATCCCATCCTCCATCAAATCACGCACATAGTGATACTGGATCTCTATATGTTTGGTGCGTGCATGAAACACTGGATTTTTGGCAATGGCGATGCAACTCTGATTGTCACATCTCAGCACAGTTGGTTCTTCATCCTGCACTCCCATATGCCATAGAATCCTTCTCAACCATACGGCCTCACATGCAGCAAAACAAGCTGCCTTGTACTCTGCTTCGGTAGAAGACAATGCCACTGTTGGTTGCTTCTTACTAATCCAAGAGAAAATTCCTGAACCCAAAGAGAAACAATAACCAGAAACTGACTTCCTGGAATCAATGTCTCCTGCCCAATCTGAGTCACAGTTCCCCACAAGAGAAGTTCCGAAACTGTATGTGATACCATAGTCAAGAGTTTTCTTCAAGTATCTGAGCACCCGCATCCCAGCCTTCCAATGACTCTCATGAGGTTTGTTTGAGAACCTGCATGACTCTCATGAGGTTTGTTTGAGAACCTGCTCAAAACACCAACAGCAAAACTGATATCTGGTCTGGTGTTACACAAGTAGATTAGACTGCCGACCAACCTCCTATACCTCCCAATGTCTGCTAGTGCTGATGTATCCTCAACGGATAACTTTACATTCACCTCCATAGGTGTAGCTATCTCCTTGCACTCGGTCATACCAAATGCCTTCAAGATCTCCCATGCATACTTCTTCTGAGAGATGAAGATCTTTCCTGGCTCTTGCCAGACTTCAATCCCCAAACAATAGTGCAGCAAGCCCAAGTCTGTCATTTCAAACTCAAAACTCAAAGCCTTTCGAGTTTGGTTGATCATATCTTCATAGTCACCTGTAATAAGAAGGTCGTCCACATATAGGACAATCACTACAGACTTTTTACCATCCCTGTAAACATACAAGTTAGCATCTGAGGCACATCTTTTGAAGTTTAGGTTTAAAAAGAACCTATCTATCCGCTGGTACCATGCTCTGGGGGCTTGTTTCAGCCCATACAATGCCTTCTTCAGTTTACACACTTTGTTCTCAGAATGGGGGGCCTCAAACCCTGGTGGCTGAGCCACGTACACCTCCTCCTTGAGGTCACCATTTAAGAACGCTGACTTAACATCCATTTGGTACACTGGCCACTTCTTGTGGGCAGCCACTGCAAGTACCGTGCGAATAGTGGTCATTCTGGCAGTTGGGGCAAATGACTCTTGAAAATCAAACCCTTCAACTTGTGAAAATCCTTGGGCAACCAGTCTAGCTTTGTACTTTTCTAAGGTACCATCAGCCTTGTACTTTACCTTCCAGATCCACTTGGTGCCAATAATCTTCCGCTTTGCTGGCCGATCCACTAGCTCCCAAGTGTCATTCTTCATTATGCTGTCATACTCCGCCTGCATAGCAGCCTTCCATGATGGATCTACAAGTGCTTCTTCTAAGTCAGTTGGCTCCTTTACTTCTCTCATAATCTCAACCATCAAGGCCATGTTGACTATGTGAGCAGAAGCCCTCCTTTGCTCCTCTATTCTCTGAGACCTCCTTGGTCCGTCTGCCTTCTCCTCAACAGATGCAGGCATAGGATTATTGTGGTCATAGAGCTGCTTCACCCAGCGCGGCAATGGCTTTTCCGGTGGGGTGATGTCAGGTTGGTGAACTTTTTCCTCATCATCTGAAGATGATGCTTCCTCCTCCTTAAGGATAGGGATAGCTCTCGGGACAGGTTCATAGTGGACTACTTCTTCGCTTGATGATAAAGTGGAAGACCTTGCCTTCTCCTCCTCCACTGTATGCGGCTCCTCCTTGAACACCACATCACGGCTCGCGATGATCTTCTTTGCCTCTTGGTCATATAACTTGTAAGCCTTTTGCTCATCACTATAACCCAAGAAGATACATTTTCTGCTTTTTGGTTGTAACTTGTTTCTCTTCTCATCTGGAACATGTGCATAACATTCACATCCAAAAATTCTGAAATGTGAAACAGATGGTTTCTTACCAGTGTAAGCCTCATGAGGTGTTTTTCCCTTGAGAGCCTTTGTGTAGCTCCGATTTAGAATGTAGACTGCAGTATTAACAGCTTCAGCCCAAAAATGGTTAGGCAATCCCTTGCCCTTTAGCATGCATCTTGCCATCTCCACAATGGTACGATTCCTGCGTTCCACAACACCATTCTGCTGAGGTGTGTGAGGCGTCGTCAATTGACGCTTGATCCCTTTGCTCTTGCAAAAGCCTTCAAACTCCTTTGAGTTGAACTCACCACCACCATCTGTTCTAAATTTCTTCACACTTTTCCCTGTTTCATTCTCAACAAGTATTAGCCATTCTTTAAACTTACCAAAAGCTTGAGCCTTATCACGAAGGAAGTACACCCACATCTTCCTACTGTAGTCGTCGACAATCAACATAAAATAAGAAGATCCCCCCAAGGCCTGTGTAGGCATCTTACCACACAAGTCAGCATGCACCAACTCTAGAGGAGCATGTGCTCTATTCTTGCTTTCTTGTGGAAATGCCTTTCTCTGTTGCTTGCCCATCATACAAGCTTCACATGGTTCCTTCAATTCAGTTATTGTAGGTAGGTGAGCAACCATACCTTGCTTTTGCATCTCCTTCAATACTGCAAATCCGATGTGTCCAAACCTTTCATGCCAAAGCTTACTTGTGCCCACTCCAGCGGTGGCTGTAAGAGCACTTAGCTCATACAGGTTGTTCCTCCTTTCTCCTTTGCCAACAATTGTGCCAGCACTATCAATAATTTCTGCACCTGTCTTCTTGAACCTTACTTCATGACCAAGATCAGTTATGGCAGCAACTGATAAGAGATTTCTTCTGATTTCGGGAACATACAACACATTTGAAAGCTTTTTGACTTCACCATTTGCAGCAACAAAAGAAATAGTACCTGTGCCCGCAGCAGGGCATTTAGCATCATTTCCAACCGTCACAGTGATGGATTCTTGTAGAGGCTGCATAGAACTGTATAGACCTTTCTTGTTGGTCATGTGACGGGAGGCCCCACTATCCAACACCCAAGAGTCAGTGGTAGATTCTTCTTGCGCCGAGGAGCACACTTCCTCAATGGTCGCCATGAATAATTCCAACTCTGCTTCAGCCGTATTGGCTGTCTCTTTCCCTTTAGTTTTAAGGGTACCATTCTTTTCATCTGCCTTCTTGACACGACAATCTGCAATTGCATGTCCTTTCTTCTTACAGTAGAAGCACTCTCCTTGAAACTTCTTCTTGCCGCCCTTTTTCTTTTTGTCACCATCATTTTTGGTGGAGGAAACACCTTTGCCTTTTGCATTGGCAGAGAATGCAGCATCTCCATTGTTGCTTCCTTCTCGGGCTTTCAGCCTCAACTCCTCCTCCATTAATAATGCACAAAACTCCTCAAAAGTCAAAGCTTGAGGTCTCACCTGAGTATTAAGGGCAGTTACTAGTCCATCAAACTTTTGTGGACAAATCCGAAGACACCTCCGAGCTAGCTCTTCGCTAGTCTTTTGTATCCCAGCGCCAGCCATCTGGTCGCGCAGATTCTTAATCCGAGTGATGAATGCTTCAACCGTCTCTCCTTCAGCAAACTTCTCCGCTGCTAGTTGATTCTCCACGTTTTGAATCCTTGTTTGGTTTCGTGTTTCATACTGACTCCTTAGTACATTCCAAGCCTCTGACGCTTTGGTTGTATGCTGAATCAGAGTCAGAACACTGTCAGAACAGCTTGTAACTAAGGCACACAATGCATCTGCATTCCTTCGTTTCCAAGCTCGTAGGAGATCTGCATTCGGAGGAATCATCACACTAGGATTTGATGGGTCGGGGGTAGGCTGTGGTTCTGCGTCAGTCCCCAGCACAGTCTCCAGAAGCTCATAAGAATCAAGGATAGTAGTAATTTTGAACTTCCACAAGGTGTAGTTTGTACCATCTAACTTGCCTTCGCTGAAGGTTGGTGGACGAATCCTCAGTGTTTGAATAGCCGGTACAGCAGCACCACCTCCTGCACCGCTTCCTGATGCGCCAGAACTGCTTCCCGGAGTCGACATCATTTCTCTTTGCTGTTGAAGCCTTTGCCTCTTGCACTCTCTCCGATCTCTAGAGCCCCCTGGGCTCTGATACCATGTAAAATATTACACGGCGCAGCGAACAGAATCTGAGAAAGAGATAGAGAGTACACAACAGATAAGAGGAGAATCAGTAAAATTCTTTAACTCCAAACAACTGATACAAAGATGGCTCTGTCCACCCGTGCGCTTCCACTGTGTGAAGCTTAGATGGCGATCTAGACAGAAGATAGGTGAAGAGCTTAAGGCTAGCTGGAACAACAACTCTGACTGGGTGAAAGATGAGTGTAAGATGGCTGCGAAGGGGTTTAGCTTTTATAGCTCGCGAAGGTCGTTAGGTCGGCCTGCTGACCGACCTACCATATGAGCCTCCACTAGTCGGCCAGGGAATATTCCAGGGAATATTCCCTTTACCATCGGGCCGGGGGCGCTGCCCCCGGACCCCCGCCAGGGGGGCCGCTGGCCCCCCTGGGACCCCCCAGCCAGGGGCCGCTTCCGCGGCCCCCGGACCCCACAATAGGGGCCCCTTTTAACTCCCTTACCACGCAACTCAATGCAATGTGCCTCGAGTTGCTACCAGCTTAACCACTCCGTCTAACCCAAAGATTAGACCCACAATGGTCACCTTTTTGCCATCCGGTCACATAGACCTCATCTGATATACAAGTCAGGACTCCACCAATGTCCGGGCTCACACTTGGCTTCTCCTCATAATGGGGGCCTTACAACTTTGAGCACCATGGATCATTGGTAGTACCTAATGAGGGTGGGGCATTGATCATATCTAACAATTAGTATATCAATATGCAAGATACAATTGGGGCTGATATACATGAGAGTATGATTGTGGAGAAAATAGATCAATGGTCACTAACATTGAGTGGGCCACATAGGTCTTCTAGTCATGGGTCTATTGATAGACCTTGGAGCAATATAGTATAGTCATAGGTCACTCCACTAGTACATCACAAGTATTAAGAAAGAGCAAGAACAAGGTTGGGGACTCACCCATTATGACTGATATATAATCAAGTCCTTCTCATGTTGGTGTGGATTCAAATTATTCTAAGTAAAGCTTGGATGAAGAGTTTGGAATTCCATCTATTAAGAAACCTAGTGTGAGGAAGGCATAAGAGGATACTAAGATACTTGGTAGTAATGTCAGTCTCATCCAGGTCCACACACGTCAAACCAAAGTAAGAAAGCCCATGCAACGATTAACATATGATAGCACATCACTATGCATATATGGCTAAGGTTCTACAAGATATAGAGTCCACTAGTTTTGAGGATGTAGCGGATAATGAGCAATGGGATAATGTTATGCATGAAGAAATGGCTACACTTAAGACAAATGACACATGGAATTTAAGGCCTTTACTAGAAGGTAGAAAAGTTATTGTTTACAAATGGGTTTATAAGATGAAACATCAATTAGATTGATCAATTGAGTGCTATAAGGCAAGATTGGTTGCCAAAAGGTATGCATAGACTCATGATATTGATTATGAGAAGACTTTTGCTCCAATAGATAAAATGGCTACTATGAGGGATGGCATATAAATGGTTGTATCAAAGGGCTGGATCATGCATCAAAAGGATATTAAAAATGCATTCTTGCATGGAGAGTTACGAGCAGAAGTTTATTTTGGGCAAACACATGGTTATGTGGATGACAATTATCTTGATTATGTATGCATACTTCATAAGATCTTATATGGAATAAAGTAAGTAGCTAGAGCTTAGCATGAAAATATTACAAAATATCTTATTAACATTGGATTCCATAGAGCACATGTTGATCACTCACTTTATGTATATGAGAGTAATGTGGGTATTAATATATATGTAGATAACTTGATTATTGTGGGTGATAATGAGATGGAGATTGCCCATGCAAAAAGTCTTCTCAAGGTTGAGTTTAAAATGAAGGATTTGGGAGAGCTATGTTATTTTATTGGTATAGAGATAATCAAGACTCCAAAGAGTATGTGGTTGTTCCCTAAGGTAGTATCTTTTGATATACTGAAAAAGTATCATATGGCTTATTGTAAGCCAATCTTGATACCTCTAGATATCAATGCTATGGTTAGTGCACATGATGATGATATTGTCAAGAAGTGAATTGGAGAGAGAGAAAGAGGAGAGAGAAGATTGCAGAAGAGAGAGGAGTGCAAAATTGAGAGAAAAAGAGTGACGAGGAGAGAGAAAACTTTGAATAGGAGAGAGAAATATAGGGGGAAAAAAGCCATTGATGCTAAGAGCAAGGTAATGAGAAGAAGGACAGTAATGTATTAATGTGTCAAAATATAAGAAAAATTGCATGTCCCCTCCTTTTATACCAATGTTAGTGTGAGATGGCATCAATATTATTTATACACTAAATCCTAATTCTTTCCAACTTCTTACAATTCATCTTGTCCCAAAGGTTTTTGCCCTAAAAAACAAACTTACAAAGACTAGAAAAAGATGGATAGAATAGAGTACTACTCTGCTTTCAGCTTTACAAATGGGAAAATGAATGAAAGATAAAAGATATATGGACTAAAATGGAAGAATAAGAGTAGGCCTCATCTATATACATGATCAAGAATGCTTCAAAGGTACTTGGAGACTTAAAGTCTTCAATTGATGAGCTCAAAATGAATAGACAGCTTGCTGTATAAATAGACCTTGCTGAACTAAATCTACCATAACTTCTGGTAGAAGTGTCCAAATGAGGTGTGCCACATGTCAAAATGTATCGCTTGAAGAATAATTTAACTTATGTAGGTAGAATAATTCTAAAAATTAGGTAGAATTAAAACTATTCTAAAATAGTCTGCTCTAGGTCCCTGTTTGCACCGTAACTGGCTCCATAGTCAATAAGCTTCAACCATTAATGAGTCCCTTAGGAAAGGAAACTAATCTAATTTGAAATCACACCTCCAAGAAGCTTCCTTAGATGGTAGACCTCTCCATTTGATCAAATATTCAATGATGGAATGAGATTGAAGCTTCTTCTCACGCTAACTTATGATAGCCTCTAGGATGTATTGAATAAGACCTTCTTCATTAATAGATGGTAGCTCATCAACTGTATCAATAGGATCACCATAGAAAGGCTTGAGCTGACTAACATGGAATACATTATGATTCTTACTAGAAGAGGGTAGCTCCAATCTATATGCCAAGTCTCCAATGGGCTTCAGGATCTGGTAGGGGCCATAAAATCTGTGAGCAAGCTTGTTATTGGATCCATCTTTCAAAGTAGAATACTGATACTTAGGCACCTTCAACAAAACCAATTCTCCTTCTTGGAACTCTAAAGGTGGTCTCTTCTCATCTGCATACATCTTCATTTGGTCTTCATCTTTCCTAAGATTCATCTTACATTGCTGAAGAAGGGTCTGCATTCTTTCCCATTCTTCTTTCCCATGAGGATTGATTCTTTTATTAAAGATGACCATGGGTAAGGGCATCTTATAGCCATACATAGCCTCAAAGGGCGAAACTCCAATGCTAGCATGAATGGAGTTGTTGTAGGCAAACTCAGCCAAGTATAACCAAGAATCCCATGAATTTTGGACATCATAACAGAAATGGAGAAGATAAGTCTCCAACCACTTATTTACTCTTTCTATCTGTCCATCATTCTCTGGATGATAGGCCATAGAAGGAGCCAATTTAATGCCCATGGATGTAAATATCGCCTGCCAAATGTTACTCATGAACTTTGAATCTCTATCATGAACAATCACTTGCGATAATCCATGTAGTCTAAAAATTTATTCCATGAACTGATTCGCCACTTGAGAAGTAGTGAACTGGATCTTGGTTGGAATGAAATGGACTGCCTTGGTGAGTCTATCCACCACCACATATATACTATGCCATCCCTTTTTGGTAGTAGGCAAGCCAATAATGAAGTCCATGTTAATGTGTATCCATTTACTTGTAGGAATGGGTAATGGCTACAATAAACCACCTAGCTTATGGGTGTTGTCCTTATTCTACTGACAAGGCATACACTTCATAACAAAGTCTTTGACATCTTTCCACAACCCTTTCCAATAGAAGCTTTTGCTGATCCTATCATAGGTTTTGAAAACTCCAAGGTGTCCAGCTAAAGGCAAAGAATGTAACTCCATAATTTTTTTTGTAAAAGAAGAAGTAGAGGGAATGTCAATCTTGGCATTTAACTAGGTGAGGCCATTTTGAAGCTGATAATGCGAGTTATCTTCCATGAGACCTTGTTGTAATTTTTAAAAAATATGGTTGAGCTCTTCATCCAAAAGATAAGCCTCCTGTAGTTCTTCAATCTAGTCACTATGGAGCTCTGTCATTGCTGAAACTTTGCAAGCCCACATATGAGAAAGAGAATCATCCACTACATTGTTTTTGCCCCTCATATGAGTGATTTGAAAATCATAATTTTGCAGTGTAGCTATTCACCTACGTTGCTTAGAAGTCAGATTGGACTGAGTGAGAAAATACTTAAGGACCCTATGATCACTTTGAACTTTGAAGCGACTGCCATACAAATAATGGTGCCATTTCTTTATTGCATGCAAGATAGCCAACATCTCTTGGTCATAAACATTCATAGGCATTTCCTTATTTGTAAGCTTATGGCTTTCAAGGCAATCACTCCATGCTCCTATAACAAAACAGCCCCAATGCCTCAACCACTGGCATCACACTATATGGTAAACTCCTTCAAAAAATTTGGATATACTAGAATAGGAGCAGAAGTAAGGAGTTCCTTTAACTGGTTGAAGCTACTATCTGCAAGAGTATCCCAAAAGAAAGCTTCCTTCTTCAACCTATCAATCAAAGGAGCTACAATAGCTGCATAATGATTGATGAATCAGTGATAAAATGAAGATAGACTAAGAAATCCTCTAAGTAGAGTAGTGATAGTTGGTATTTGCCAATCTTGGATACATTGCACCTTCTTGGGGTCATTCTAGATCACTTTTTCACTGACAATATGTCATAAGTATTCGGCTTCAATCTTCATGAAAGAGCATTTCTTCTCCTCCTTAGCAAAGAGTCTATGATGTCTCAATACATCAAAAACCTTCCTCATGTGTGATGGATGGTCCTGAAGGGTCTTACTGTAAATCAAAATGTCATCAAAGAAAACCAAGACAAACTGAAAGAGAAAAGGATGTAAAATCTTATTCATCAAACTTTGGAAGTTATGTGGAGCATTTTTAAGCCCAAGTGGCATCATTAGGAAATGATAGAGCTCTTGATCAGTCCTAAAAGCAGTCTTGATCTCATCACCCTCTCGCATGTGAGTCTGATGATGCCCTGACCTCAAGTCAATATTTATAAAGAATTTAGCCCCCTTGAGCTCATCAAGCAAATCATCAATATTGGGTATTAGATACTTGTTCTTCACTTTGTGATCTTGTTAAGATCCCTATAGTCAATACACATCCTGAAAGATCCATCTTTCTTTTTGACTAATAAGACTGGAGATGCTTAGGGTGAAGAACTAGGTTCAATGAATCCCATTTCAAGAAGCTCTTTGATTTGCTTGGCTACTTCTTCCTGCTCACACTTAGACAATTTGTAGGGTGACTTATTGATTGGCTTTAAGTTGGGCTCCAAAGCAATGGGGTGATCTACTACTCTCTTCAGAGGCAATGAAGTAGGCACCTCAAACAAGTCCCTGTACTCCTCAAAAAGAGCTTTCAAGGTTGGGTGACTTGCTGAATTTATGGACTGATCTTCAATCTCTTTATTCAAGTGCAAAACAAATATCTGTGAGCGCCTCTTGTACTCTTTTTTGAGTTATTGAATGGTGATAAGCTGAAAATCTGATCTACTAGGAATCCCCTGTAAGTGGATGAGCTGTCCATCAAAGATAAACTCCATATACATCTGTGTAGTGATTTTGCCTAATGTCATCAACCAATCGCAACTAAGTATGATATCTATGAGCCCCATTTTCAAGGTAATCAAGTTTACTTTTGCTTCATAATTTTCAGCTAATTGTAAAGAAACTTGTGGGCATATTTGGGTGTTGATTTCTTCTTTATCATTGGCCATCTCTGAACTCTTATGGGCTATTGTAAGTCAATGGGAAGACAATTCATATTGTCCATAATGGACTTATTCACAAAATTTTGTATACTGCCACTATCTATCAAAATGAACACGACCTTTCTATGAATGTTACCCTTCAATATGGAGTGTATTAGGGCTCTAGAACCTGTCCAAGCATCCATGGAAATGGAACAACTAGTGGTAACAAGTGGTTCATTATAAGTCCCACTCGGGTCAAAAGGAGCACTCCCACCTGGATCAAAAGGAAAAGAGTCGTTTCAATCATAAAAGTACTCTTTCCCAACTTCTTCCTCAAGATCATCATTTTCAGCAGTAGATACAATTGCATTAGCCTCATCAATATCTTCTTTAGGATCCTTAAAGACTAACATACTATGAACCTTGGCTTTTGTATTTTTCTATATACACTTTGTGGCATGATCAGGTGTATAGTTTTCCTCACATTTGAAACATAAGACTTTTTCCTTTCTTTCTTTCTTTCTAGAGGTCCATAGGAATAGACTTGGGATTCATGTTGGCATATTTAGGCTTGTTGTCCCCTTGTTTGAAATCAACTCTAGGACTGTTTGTTGTCCTGAAATTGCTTTGAGGTCTTAAAAGTATTGAATGGTGGATAAGTCGGCACTCTTAAGCCCCCACTTGGCACATGATTGCTACCATAAACATTGCCAACTTGTCCCTGTTTGAAAATAGTCTTTGATTGTCCATAACCACAGGCTGAATGAAAAATCTCTTCTATATTTCCTTCCACAACACTCCGAAGCTTAGTAGATTTGAAAAGAGTGGTAGAGTTTTGTGTCATGACATCAATTTATAAGGATGGCTCTAAACCATACATGTAATTGTGGAGTTTAGCTTTGTCACATGGATGCTCTCTATATACATGGTAAGATTAAGGAATGGGTGGGTACACTCCCTTACACTTAGGCCTCTTTGCTCTAAACCATACTATCTCCATGCCAAATTCTCTTTTTCAAGAGGAGAGACAAAGACCTCAGCCATAAGTTTCTTGAAAGCTTCCTAATGCTCTACACGTATGTTTTCCTTCTTAATGTACCTCCATCAAGAAGTATACACAAATCCCTCCAAATGTAAGGAAGCAAAATAAATCTTCATATCATCAGTTCTAGGGAATATATCAAAGTAAGATTCCAATTTGGAAATCCATTCCTCTAGATTAGATGGTGAAGATGATTGACCATTGTACTTGGCCAATATGATCTTATCTTTCAGCTCTCTTTCATGGAAGGGTTGTTGTCCCAAGATAGATTGGTCATGAGTATTAGACATTGAAACCCCAAATTGAGATGGAACTCTTCCAATAGTTGGTTGAGAATCAATATGAAACCTTCCCATTGGTAGAGGATCTCTAGGAAGTTGGGTATTCAACCCAAAAGCTTGGGAGTTGGCACCATTCAAACTGCCCAAACAGTCATCATGTCTTTGTGAAGTCTTACCTACTTCATATTGGCTATTTGGGATACCCCTTTGTCTAATGATTCCATGACCTTGACCATTTTGGTTAGGTGGATGAAGTGGAATTGAGGGTTCACTATTTGAATAAGCTTTCTCCTTTGCATCTTTGGATCCCATTTGCATTTGCATCCATTGGGAGAATTGAGCCATTATTTGAGCATTAGATTCTACTAACTTGTCAATGGAAAAAAAAATTGGGTAGTTGAATCCAGTAACTTCTTAATGGAAGACTTTGTTTGACTAGTAGATAATACCATTTGCTCCACTCTTGATAATAGCTCCATATGATGTTGGGCATGCCTATTTTTATGTTCACACATGGCATTGTTAAGTGCACTGATTTCTCCATGCACTTGAGGCTCTTCAAGGCTCTCTTGGGGTATATTATTCAGCATAGAATCTCTGATTTGCTTTGCATACTCATCCTGGGCCTTATTTTTGCTTTTATGCCCTTCCGATGTTCATTATTTTCTCTAGCACCTTAGCCCTATCCAAGGCCATTTCCTTGTCGTGTCTTGCCTCTGTAAGCCTATGTTAACCTTAGCATAAGAAGAAAGCAAAAAAAGTGGAAAAGTGCAAGTTCGGTCACCTAAAAGAGGTAGCCCAGGAAGGAATCGGACGCAATAGAAGATGCTCGATGGAAAATGACTAAATGTGCAAGGGCGGCCTCTAAAATCAAGTCAAAGATAAAAGCACATTTTTAAATGCAAGGCACCCCTAAAATTGTTGTAAAAGAGCATTAGGCTGCCTCCTATGCAAATTGTAAAAGGTAGGTGGGCATAGGAAAGAAAGAAGGCACATAAAAGGAAATGGAAAAAGGAACTTGCCACAACAGCCGGTCATGTAAACAAGGCGATAAGGGGATGACCGCCCAAAAGGGATTTAAAGTTTTGTATATAAACTTGAAAAGTGAATGTAGAGCTCACTCTTTGGTGTGTAGCAAAGTGGACTCTTCTTCTTCTCTCCTTCTCTTCTCTTGCTTGCTTGCTTGTGAGTGCTTGAGGGAGGGAGTGAGTGTGTGAGGGTGAGGGATCTTGGAGGTGAAGCCTTCCACCATCTCCTGTCTTCTTCTTCTCTTCTTCTCTTCTCTCATCTCACGTGTGGCTATGAAGGATGGAGCTTGGAGAAAGAGGCTTGAGGATGCTTGAGCTTGCATCACGAATTGTGGAGCTATCAGAGTGCTTGAGAGAGGAAGCAACTCAATCGGGCATCAAGGTAAGCTCATTACACTCATAGAGAGGGATAGCATGTCGGCTATGTAAGAGGTAGCCATTAGTGCTCACTTGAAATACTTGAAGGAATAAGCGGTCCGTGGGTCTTGGAGGTTGAGCAAGAGCTTTCTTTACATTTTGTTCCATTGCCGAGACAACAGATTCAAGCTTGAGTGCTTGCATGCCTCAAATTGAGCATCAAAGTATAGGTTTCATCCCCGAATCAGAGCTTGAGATAGATAGTGACCCTGTCCGATTCTTAGAATTGAACACATCCTAAATCGAACATTGGTAAATCGGACATCCGATTCTTAGAATCAGACCTTGGTAAATTAAACATAGCCTAAGAGACAAAATCTAGAAATTTGACAAACCCTGACCGATGAAGAGCATGGCCTGCACCAAGAGAACTCACCAAATTCCTTACAGAAAGTTATAAACCTAAAAATCGTAGCCGAATAGCCAGGAACCGTGCTGACACACATTTCAGCAAACTTAACACACTTAGTGCTGTAGGCTGATTGTAAGACCCCAAATTGACCCTGAACAAACTGAACGACACATCATAGACCCTAACAAGTGGCAAGGAAGGTCAGGAACCAAGCTTAAAGCCCCATGAGGCCACAAGCACAAGCGGGAGTGTGGAAGCTAAATAGTCATCTTGTCTTTGCACTTGTACTATTTTCTAGTGCAACTGAAGTGATTGTAAGCCTAATTGCGCACAGTGCACAGAAAAGAGTACACACACACACTTACATAGAAAAGAGCACACACACACACACACACACACACACACACACACACACACACACACACACACACACACACACACACACACACACACACACACACACACACACACACACACACACACACACACACACACACACACACACACACACACACACACACACACACACAAAAGCCAAGTGTAGCAAGGATAGACCCAATCGGAGAAGTGGATCTACCCGGCCTAATCAACCTCATCAAAAACTTGGTGGAGCATGAGACCTCAAACATGGCAAAGACAAGCACTAACCACAAGGAGCTCGACCTAGGAGGTCTCCTGGACTGAAATCCAGTGGTGGCTGGTCGCCAATGACAATGTATAGGCCCGGATAGGCCACCACGGTAGGGCAACATGTCCGAGGATGACATAGTGGATCTCTAGGAGAGGAGAGGAGACTAGCATGTGAATCTTTGCGAAGCCTAGTGACCTACAATCAAGAACAACAAGCCAGGAGCTTGCGGCAAAACATGGAAGTGTGTGAAATTCAGTGGGGTGCTAGCATTAGCAAGCAGAAATAGGACAGGTCCAATGTTGAGAGGGAAAGAGTGCTAGAGGGAGATCTTACGCTGAGTGAGCTTCTCATGAAGCGATTGTTAGACAATGCTTTTTTCGAGTGAAGTGTCACTTCAATGGCAACCTCGTTGCTTGCAAGATTAGGAGTTACTTAGGGCCAGTCTAAAATCCCAATAGTCACGAAGCAGCTAGATAAGTACCAGCCTAACGATGATCCATATAGCTTCATGGAGCAGTTTGAGTAAGTCTGCCAGGCCAATGGCCTCACTAATTTTACTTTGCGCTCACAAGATTTTGGTCTGTGCTTAGGAGATAAGGATAGAACTTGGTACATGAGTCTAGACGCTGCCAAGCAAACTGACTTTAACAACCTCAAGAGTCTCCTCATTAAGAGATTTTTCAATCCAGGATACTCTGACAACCTGCTAGTGCGACTCATGAACGTCAAACAGAGAGAGAAGGAAGATATCCGGGATTACATGACCCACATGAGGAGTCTCTTCAAGAGAATCCCAACTGGCAGTGAAACCAATTGAACGAGTAGTATCCATGGTATTCATTAATGGGATACGAAGCGAAGAGCTCTACAAGGCCTTAGCAGGCAACTCGAGCTTGTAGCAAGATGTGTTGACTAGGGTATTTGAAGAGGCGATTAGAGTGGATGACCAGCTTAAGGAACAAAGCTCTAGGAGCTCAAATCGAGATGAGCCTAACACTAGAACTTCAAAAAGAGCTTTAGCATTAAGTGAAAGATCAGGCCTGAGTACTTAGGATAAAGGAAAGGGCATGGACTCAAGTCAAGAGCTAGTGGAGATGAAGATGGAGCTAGCCAGATTACAGGAGATGATGAGACAGCCAACATGTCCTCACATCCAATGCATGTATTGCGACAAAAATCACTTGCCAGCTGAGTGTCAAGATTCTAGGTCCTGACCTTGTGCAAATTGCGGTAGGTTTAGCGATGATGCCATGCATTGCAGACTGTCGGGGAGACTTCCGTACTTGCAACTATACAATCAGCCTTACCTAGTGAATAGGCCGCCAAACTTCTTCAGAAGGGGAGGCCATTGACTCTCCTTGCACCCAATGATGCCAAGCCAACCATTCCTAGGATGGAAATAAACCCTATGGGCATCCCTAGACCATGTGGACCCTACATGACCCATCCACCTAGTGACACTCTAGTCCACTATGTGGAGGAGCCGAATGACGAAGAGCCTTATGTATACCCTTACATATTGTATGACGAAGAAGGCAACGTAGTCCATATGGACTACCGAATAGTATCGGTGATGGCATTGGGTAGAGGAAGAGGTAGAGGCCTAGGGGGGTAGACCCAAGAACCAATCACATGTTGGACTTGCGGTCACCCAGGGCACGTTTCTTTGCACTGCTCTGAAAGGGAGCAAGCAAGTCGAGAGACAAGGTTGATCTTAGATGCGCTGAATGTAGAATCACTAATCTCTTTGTTGATTGCCCTAGATAGAAGCCATCTTCTAGTTTGGAAATTGAGCCATCAGTTCTATTGGGGTTGTTCAGTATCGAGACACTCGATGGGGAGGCCATCCCTATCCCATTGCATGTCATGACACCTGCGTATAGACCAAGCAAGCTGGCATATCATTGTCGGGGCCTAACAACTTAGACGTAGCCTCAATAGGGAAAAAGAGTTAGAGACAAAGAAAGAAGAGTCCAGATGTGAAGGTCACGCTAAAACTGAGAGTACCATGATGCTACTTACTGGAAAGAAAGTGACTGACATAGAGGCAGAAACACCAGCTCAAAGACGACTAAGAAAGGAAGTGTGAGGATCGGGAAGTTCCCCAACCCAAAGCACCAACTCGAAGCCATCAAAAAGATGAAGGAGTGGGTGAAGGAAGCCCAAGAACACCTAAAACACGTCGAGCCCATGTTGGAGGATGAGATCGATGATCTCTCAAGTATAAGCATGCTAGTGTCACCTCCATGACCAAAATTGAGAGATGCAAGCACAAAAACAGGAGCGCGGTAAGCAGCTAGCAATGGTAGGAGCTAAAATAGTGGGTTGAAGGACCAATGGGGCAAGGTGCCACTGACTTGAATGAACACAACACAAAAACATAGATGCCGAGTCCAATGCTGCACTTAGTGCCAAAATCCTTACATGTCAATGCTTTCTAGGAGGGGACTAAAACACATGTTGTCTTGTCGCTAGGTGACACCACAAGGAAAGGGATCGTGGACATGGGAGCGAGAGTCAATGTGTTGAGCCATGCAGTGCTCTAGACTTGGGGCAACCCACCAATCGAGATAGCCAAGTTTAATGTCGCTCTAACTAACGGAACAAAAGTGAAGCCATTCAGCGTATTAAAGAATTGGACAGTAAAAATTGTAGGAGTCCAATTCTTAGTTGATTTTATCATCATGAAGGAAGTGGACTATGATATCCTACTAGGCCGACCCTAGATGTGCAATAATGCGAGAGTCATAGAAGACTAGGGCAATGGTCTAATATTCCTAGGCAATTGAACGAAAGCCGTAGGAATAGAGACGGACATGTGGAAGGCCACACCAATCAACCTAGATGCCATATCCACTATGCTGAAGGGTGACGGCCCGAATAGAAAATCTTACGGGCTACAACTAAGTATATCCCTTGTCTTGAGGACGAGCAAGACTGGACGCATGTCCTTGCTACAATTGACCTGCCGTTCTTGGACAATGAGGAGTACGAACAAGTCGCCAAGGCAATTGGAAAGGCCAACAAGGCACCCTTAGTGCTAGTCTGTATGATGGCTAGAAGCTCACGCAGAAAACCCAAACCTGTCACATTCCAAGTACCAAACAATAAGGGAGAGCTTCATGTGATCTAAGAGCACTCGACTGACAAGTTAGCTGGTAACTCATCAGTGAATCTTAAACCACTTGAAGATCTCTTGAATGAACCTAAGTGGTGATGGACCAAAGTGCACGCTTAAACTTGATGCAGAATTGGGCCTTAGTCACCGATGAGAAGAAGCCTAAGTATCAGGACTTAGGAGATGATGGGCAGTCAGATGAGGGCGATTCTGATGATGAGTATAAGGACCACTGCTCCTTCCGTGACGAGAGGGAAGGGGAGATTGATACGATAGAATATGACACTGAGGGATGCATAATCGAGCAAATATGAGCAGACTCCAAAAATCGCATAAGGAAAATGTCTTTAGAATTGAAAAATAAGTCATGCGCATGGATTGCAATCACACTTGATTAGAGCACATAGGTGCAATAGTTTATGAGCAAGCAGAACTAGTCCAAAGAAGTGTTGTGCCCATGCATAGGATGGATTCACCTTCTGAGCTACAACCACCAGGAGAGACTCCCTCTTCTAGCAAAGATGGAGAGTTTGATTCCGAGTCAAAAGTGAGCTCACACAGTGATCCCGAGATACCTCGACTTGTTAAGACTAGATGCACAAAAGGGGACCTACCTGTTCACTTGAGGCGTTGAACGTTAAATGAGGAAAGGAGGAAACAACCTAGGGGCACACAAGAAAAAGAGAAAAGAAAAATGCAAGACCTACCAAAGAGGTTCACTAAGTTCAAAAAAGGCGATAGGGTAGTGATCTTGCTAGGAGCCAAACACCAAGGGCAAGCAAGTGAACCAATAGAAGGACCCGCCAAGGTTAAGGAGGTCAATTTAGTCAGGGAGGGGGGGACACTTCGACCTGTCTTTATCGCCGATGACCTGACTAAGGAAGAAGAAGCAGGTGTCATTGCTATCTTGCGAGAGTATAAAGGCATCTTTTCTTGGTCTCTCAAGGAACTCAAGGGGGTAGATGACTTACAACATACCCATGACACCTGATGCAACACCGGTCAAGCAGCGATCGTACCCTATGAATCAGCTCAAGTCTGGCCTTATAATGGTCATGTAGATCAAACTCCCCACTATCCTCCTGAACATAGTAGGGTCTTCTATCTCATCCCCAACATCAGCACTCAACTTTACATTCTGCTCCAATGGGACTGAAAGTGGTTTGCATGCTGTCATACCATACTTGGACAACATATCCAAGCCATACTATCTTTGGAACAACCATATACCATCATCACATCTAATCACCTCAATGCCAAGGAAGTACCTTAGCTCACCTAAATCCTTCATCTCAAACTTCTTCTTCAAAAAGTCCTTCACTTCAGCATTCCCACTATCACTATCACTTGTAATAATCAAGTCATCCACATAGATGACTATGACGACCAAACCTGCATCTCCCTTTCTCACATAAAGTGAGTGATCAGCATTAGAAACATAAAAGCCAATATTGACAAGATACTCTCTGATCTTGTCAGACCATGCTCTAGGTGCTTGCTTGAGCCCATAGAGCGCCTTCTTCAACCTGCACACATACGTGGGATGCTCTAAGTCTTCATAACCTGTTGGCTGATCCATATACACTTCTTCCTGCAAATCACCATGCAAGAAGGCATTCTTCACATCCATTTGCTACAACCTCCAACCTTTGGCTGCTACCAAAGCAATCACACATCTGACAGTTGCCATCCTAGCAACTAGACTGAAGGTTTCATCATAATCTATGCCATATGTCTAGGCATAGCCTTTTGCAACCAGCCTAGCTTTGTACCTACTAACAGAACCATCTGCATTGTGCTTAATCTTATAAACCCACTTATATCCAATAGCTTTCTTGCCCTTTGGCAATGATACTAGATCCCAAGTCTTATTGGCCTCTAATGCAGCCATCTCCTCATTTATTGTTGCATCCCAATGAGTATGACCAACAGCATCCTCAAAACAAGTGGGCTCAACATCCTCAACTAGTTTCACCATATAAGCATAATGGTGAGCTGCATAACCTTCAAAAGCAAATCTTTTAACAGGGTATCTAACCCTGCTAGATCTACGTACCACCGAATCACTCAATGGAGCCTGTACATTACTATGAGCTCTCTGTACACGTGGGGTCCTGACAGAAGGAATACCAAGCTCATCATCCAAGCTCTCTGAGCCACTGGAGTCTCCATCAAGAACTGCATCAATGCCATCTGACACTTTATTCTTTCCTTTGTCTTTACTTGTAGTGCTACTAGATGCACCTGAAGATGTAGAGCTACTCCTTAGTCTCCCAGACCAAGGACTACCAGATGACGTCTCTGGTCCACTAAGAGTCCGTGATTCTTGCTTTTCAGTCTACACATGAGTGTCATGATCATCATCATCATCCAATGCATCACCACTAGATGCATACCAACTACTCATTTCATCAAAGATGACATCCTTGCTCACTCTGAACTTACATATGACAGGGTTATAACAGCGATACCCTTTCTGCTCTAAAGAGTATCCAATAAAGACACACTTTTCAGCCTTTGGATCTAATTTCTTCCGCAACTCATCTGGCACATGAACATACGCAATGCATCCAAACACTTTCAAGTGTGAGACATCAGGCTTCTTACCTGTAAAACATTCTTCGGGGGTCATACCATGAACTGCAGTTGTGGGAGTTCTGTTCATAATATAAACAGCAGTATGAACAGCCTCAGACCAAAAATGCTTAGGCATATTCTTTTCAGCCATCAAGGCATGTGCAACTTCTGCAATATGCCTATTTTTCCTTTTTGCAACCCCATTTTGCTGTGGAGTATACCTGCATGTGAACTGTCTCTTTATCCCATGAGACCTTAGAAAATCACTGAACTCATTCGAGAGGTACTCTCCCCCTCCATCTGACCTCAAGCACTTTACTGTTAAGCATGTTTCTCTTTCAACTGCAGCCTTGAAAGTTCTAATGTGCTCAAACGCTTCACTCTTTTCCTTCATAAAATATACCCACAGCTTTCTAGAACAATCATCAATGAATGTGACAAAGTATGAACTGCCTCCAAGAGATACATTTTGTGTAAGCCCCCAAATGTCTGTATGCACAACATCAAGGATATTTCTGCTTGCATCTCTGTCATGTGAAAAGGGTTGTCTTGCCTGCTTACCAAATTGACATGCTTCGCATACCTTATGAAATTCTGCAACTCTAAATGTAGGCAAACCTGTAACCAACCCTTTGGACTGCATTAATTTCAGCCTTTATACATTTGCATGTCCAATGCGTTTGTGCCAAATTTCAATATCTGCAACAACACCTTTTCCTTTAGCATACATAGCAGCATTCATAGTAGGAATTCCAGCATCCAGAGTGAACATACGTCCAATTCTACTTCCCTTTGCTACCAACCTGCACTTGTCATTGAAGTCTTCTACAAAGCAACCCTTTGCATTAAATTTGACTTGCAGCCCTTGCTCTACCATTTGACCGACTGACACCAAGTTCTTTGTAATAGATGGCACATGTAAGACATCTAAAAGACACCATCATGCAAGAACAAGGGAACTTTTCCAATGTGTGAAATTGGGTGGCATGAATCATCACCCATCTGCACATAACCTGCATTTTGCAAATCCTGCATCTCTCCAAACCATTCTGCATGGCTAATCATATGATTGGATGCACCTGAATCAACATACTAAACATCATCATGTGTTCCCTTTCCTGTAACAGCATTCAGCATATGCTGCATAACAAACAGACGTTCATTTTTTTCTTCATTCTGTCGTGAACATGATGCATAGTTTCCTTGCTGCAACTTACCACTATGAATATCATCTTTCTTAGCATAACATTGGGCTGCAATATGACCTGTTTTGCCACAGTAGTGACACACAATACCAGAGTTGTTCTGTCATCCACCTCTTCCTCTAAAACTCCCCCTGCCTTTAAAGTTACCACGACCTCCTGAAACCTGCATATTGCCAAATTGCTGATTCAATCTGTTTTGCTGGTTGTCAATACCATGTCCTGTACCACGGCCTCTTGAAGAGAATCTGCCACGTCCCCTTCATGAACTAGAGTAGAAAGCTTGGACCTATTCACCACTCCTTTCAGATGTCTCACTCTGCATGTTGATCTCTTCAGTAATCATAAGGGAGACCAACTCATCGAAATCTGAAAATGGCTTTCTGACATATACGGAAGTTACAAAAGACTTCCAAGCCTTTTCATTGTTAAGTCCACCCAAGGTAGACGATACCAAATCATCATCATCGGGCATTGCATCAATCGCTGCCAATGCATCTGCAATGCTCCTTACCTTCAGTGCATACTCATTGATAGACATCTTCCCTTTCTTCAATGTATTCAACTCTTGCTTGAGTTGAATCTTTCGTGCCTTTGTATTTACGGAAAACATACTTTCAAGTATGGTCCAAGCTGCATATGAATTCTCTGCATTTCTAATATGTCCCAGCATATTATTGTCAATTACTGCAGACACCAATACATGACCTTCTTGTCTTTTGCATTCCATTCCTTTCGTGCCTTTGTCTCTTCTGCAGTTGGAGGATCACTCACCTCTAGCTCCTTTTCTTCACCTAAAACAAACTCGTAGAGACCTTTTCCAATAAGGAAGTTCATGACACAGAATTTCCATGAAGGGTAGTTGTTCTTGTCGAGCTTCTCAATGATGGGGCTTCCACTGTTCTCTGCCATTATCACAAAACCAATACCAAACAACAAGCAAATCTTCTGCAACCCTCGACCTGTAGTACACAGCAATACACTAGACAGCCTTTTTCACTGTCTGCTTAACAATACATGCAATCTGCAACCTGTTTGTAGATAAACCTTATGTTTGCTTCCTACAAACACCTCAAGAATTACAGATTCCCACTCTGTAACCTGTGCACCCACTTTTTGTCAAAACAGCCAAAATCACAGTGTACCCTGAAACTGTTGTCCGCAACCTTGCGGCTCTAAAACGGGGCCTGAAACGGCCTCAGATGCCCAAACAAACTGCGGGAAAGCCCTAAAGGACCTATTTGCATAATACACAGTGCTCTTCGTGCACACCAAATCTCACTGCAATCTGAGATTTTTGCTCTGCCCTGCTTCCGGTGCCTCCATAGGCACTATCCAAGAGAGAAAGTGGAAGAATGGGAGAGCTTCTTACCCGTTGCTTGCTTGCTCGAACCTTGCTTTTTCTCCTTCACTTCAGCCTTCAAAATCAGCCTCTCAATGGCGCAGCTCTGATACCATGTCAAGAATTGCGTGGTGGGGGGACTTGCTCAAGATGTTGCGCCGAACACACACAGAATGTACAAGGAGAAGCTCACTCAAGAGACAAGAAGAGAGATGGAGGCCAAAACGTTTTCTTGCTAGTTTCTTCTTCTTCTTCCACACACTTTACAATGTACACAAAGTATAGATAAGATACAACATAAAGAAAGGTGGCCTACTAAGTCAAACAATGCATAACCGACTACACTAGTCGACTGGCATTATAACTATGCCAGTTGTAAATAGGTGTAACAACCTGAATATAATAAGTAATGAGTCAGTGGCCATGTGAGAGTCATAATGACCACCGACGTGCTAAGTGTAGACGTGTGGACCCATCTAACCAGGCGGTCCATCATCAATGTCCGCATGTGTTGAGCTTGTCATCTCAACAATATGTAACATACATGCCATATGTACATCCAAGACAGTGCATCAAATGCATTCCACAACTAAGATCAAGCTCAAATGAAGATCCGAAACCAAAGACAAGCTTGATGTCGTACCTCGAAGGTCAATACTTCATTGCATATCCCAAAGACATAGCCCAAAGCCAATAGGCATAACCAAAGGCATGTAAGATAGCTTCAGCCCACTCTAATACAGAAAATATTTACTATTAAAATTGAGTATTTTCAGCAAGAAAAACAGTCCAAAATGATGGCATAACATGTGCCTTTCATCCCCCAAACAATCGTGCATCAATAGGTACCAAACCGGCTAAGTAGAAGTGCCCAAACAAGCATAGTATTAGATGCCAATGTTACTTCTGCATAACATGACTGTAGGACTACTGTAAACAATGAGAATGTAGATATCAGACCCAAATCTGATGCCAATGATCAAGGAGGCTTCAACACATGTTAGAGACCATAGACAAGTGCATTGCCAAGCCCAAAGAAGCATGCCATAGCCATCATTATGGAGTAGGTGTGATGCTGTGTTATGTTGTCCATGAATCAGCCAAAAATGGTGTAAATTTGCTGATGTCTTCTCCTACTACTCTACATCCATGTGGCCTCAATGGCAATGATTAGAGGCTCTAGGGGGTGGCCAAGGAGGCACACAACAAGTCTCAAGTGCCCAAATGCAAGGCAGAGCAAGATACAAGCTCCAAGGGTTGAACTATGGCTACCCTGATTGACTGCAACTTGAGAACTGAATAAAAGCACTAAAAGAACACTTCAATACCTTTGTAGCAATGCCTTGAGGGTGCCTCAATAGGCCAAGAAGGTATTTGGTAAGCCAGGGTGTGACGGGAACTCAGGAAGGTCGGCTATGGCTATTGGGAAGGAGACCCACTACTGTAGGTATTTGAATAGAAGCTAAGAATGCCATGAACCAAGCTTGGAAAGTCAGGAATCCAAGCTCTAATACCAGTTGAAAGGTGAGAAGAATTGAAGCTTACTTGGAAGTGGGCTATGGTGAAGAGTAAGAGCAAAAATAGAGACACAAATGGGAACTCCAATAGTCACATTGTGTGACCGGGCCTTCTTTTATTCAAATTATCACTAAAAAAATAAAGAATAAAGTGATGGTGATAGGTGCCTACCACTTGTAGTGTGCAGTGGCAAGTATATTAGTGTAGTAATACAAGGGTGGTTAGGTAGAGGCACCTTTACCCCCAACACACACGAAGCATCCAAGCAAGTCAATAAGCACTCAAGCCATAAAAGAATCATGTTGCTAAGTCCATAGAGCCTCCAAAGCCTAGACTAGCAGGGCCTAAACCAATCTATTGCCCAAAATCGCAACCTATTACTAACAAACCACCCAAATCTAGTCCTGCTAGTGCCCATCAGACCTTAGAAGCACTTAGTAGTGCGACAACTACAGCTCCAACCAAACCCATTGAACATGAGGCCAAGCCACAACCTCAGGAGCAAACTGAGAAGCAACCATCAGCTTTGCTGAAATCTCTAATTCTGTCAAACCTCAACCACCTGCCGGCCTTAGACCCTCTTATGAGCGGTGATCAATTCTAATCTTGGCTGCAAACTTAGCTGAAAATGTGGGGGATGACTTGGTTGCTTGCCTTATATGCTACTTTCATGACATTGGCTAAAAGCTATGATCGATTAGACTTAGGTCTTTTGGAAGAGCCTATAGCAACGGAAGTGCATACACTCCCTTGCTCTTGGGAGGAGTCAAAAATTGTATTCGTTGTGGCTTCAAAGCAGCTAAGGAGTTAATTTCCACTAAGATATCTAGAGAACATGCAATCAAACAATGTCTCATTATGTCGTATAACAAGAACATGATTATTGGCCACAGTCCAAGAAATCGAGGAGTTGAAATAGCTTGCTGACAATGACTCCTCTTTCTTATAGAAATGGTATCCTCTTTGATTGCAATGGGAGCTTGAGGGATGCCAAATAATGACCAACACTGAGCATCGACAAGCAATCAAGGCACCGGAATACAACCCAATCTATGTACCTCCAACTTCCTATAGGATGTTGACTACCATCTGTAATTGACCCCTAGAAGAACACAATAGGTACATCCCTATTTAGATCGCATCCTCATCGAGGAGGAGCTGCACATTGCTAGCAGAGTGGACTCCGATGACTTCTTGCTTGATGTCCTCACTTACATTACGCATGTAGGTATTCGTCCTTTCGACATGGACAACTATGCTAATTTAAAATATAATCTGAATTCCTATGCTTGGCTCATGCAAAAGTAAAACACTAAGATAATGTGCCGAAGGCCCTTCATCCTCTAATCCTTTAATCCTAGGAAGGATTCTTCTCATTTTAGAGGGGTGAGGGGGTAAGGTGAATCAAACCAAATACATAAGGAAAATAATAAAGGAAAAGCGTACATTAGAAACATCAATCAATGCTTTTTTAAAAAAAATGGAAGGATGAAACAACTTGTGATTGAAGAAAATGTCAATAAAATTTGAAATCAATAGAGTACTTGAAGGAAAAATCTACTTCTGTACTCAAGTATTTTAGTTTAGCAAGTATGTAGTCGTTTCCTTCTGCTTGTAATTATTTTGAAAAGCACTAATGGTGAATATGGCTTCATGACAAGCACCCATCATGGTAGGCCAAGAAAAGGCTGGCAAATTTCCTTTTTCAGAAGAAGAGCAAGAAAAATACGGTCTTTTGATGGAAGCACGGACCTTTAACTAGTTTAAGTTCCGACATGTCTTCAACCTAGAAGATGTGGCCATCGAGGAACACGCCATGAGGTAGATCATATACCAATGCCATTTGCAGAAATACATGGAAGCACGGACCTTTAACTAGTTTAAGTTCCGACATGTCTTCAACCTAGAAGACGTGGCCATCGAGGAACATGCCATGAGGTAGATCATAGACCAATGCCATTTGCAGAAATACATGGAAGTAGTGAGTCAATGAGTCAATTATACCCATTGTGCAAAATTTCTAATAACATTTAACATGAACCTTGGCACCGTCACCGTGTGAGAGGGGAACGAGACTTGCCAATGAGCTAATCCCAGACCTGGTAGAAAGGGCCTTGGGATTGGCCAATAAGGTGGAATGGAAGCCAAAGAGAGATATGTAGGCCATGCTGGGAGTGGACAAGGTGAAGGTCCATACCAACGATGGCATCAGCTTGGCAAATATCCCCGACCAAGATTCAACTCCAAGCAAAAATGGTTCACGCGTTGTTTTCTAGTCTGATATGCAACACCATCATGAGCCGCATTAATGTTCCTTTGCTAGAGAGCATTGTAGCACGATCACTGGATGAGGTAAATCTCAATGGTTTCATGAGAAATACCATCAAGTCCTTGGCTAAGGCTTGGCAACAAGAGGAGGGCTAGCAATAGGAGAGCCCCCAGCTACCAAGGCCAAAAGGAAAGCCTTCTAAGGCTTCAACCATTGGATTCGTTGGGGTCCTTACGGCCATTATCAAAGAAGCCTTGGGGCAAGGGTAGAGAGAAGGAGAAGAAGAAGGATTTGGAGAGACACCACTAAGTTCACCTCCTCAACAAGCACAACAGATGCAAACAAGTGAAGAGACGGAGGTTGATGATGGAAGGAGAGCCATAGACTAGCCAATAGAGATGCATGGAGCAAAGAAGGAAAGCTTCACAAGGAATGACAAAAGAAGAAAGGAGGAAAAAAAAAGCAGACTTGTAGAGGGCTCGTAGGGAGTCTAAAAAGACCAAAGAAGAAAGGAAGAAGAAAGTAGAAGAAGAGGTAGAAAGGTTGAGGGAAGAATTGAGAAGTTCTGAGAGGAGAGAAAAAGGAAGGCAGTTGAAGAAGAGGCAGAGCTAAAAAGAAAGGAGGATGAGGATATGGCTCTAGCTATGTGCCAATCAATAGAGTAGCAAAGCAAGAGAGATGAGCTAGATACCATGAGCTTTCCAGGAGAGGAAGGGCCAGGCTCGAGCACCCATGTGCCGGAAATCACACCGCCTCCTCCAAAAGAAGGCAAGGGCAATGAACCACTTATGCCCATTCCTACCCTCCTACTACCAACCATGCCCACAGTCACAGCCATCCAGGGCTCCACACCAAAACTAGACTCTAGTAATGTCTTCACCTAGGTGCAGTACCTTGTAGATAAGGAGATGACCCAAGGGACTGAAGAGGGTACCCTAGTGACAGGGACCAAGAGATCGGCTGCAGCTGATGCTGAGTCCAAGCAAGATCCGAAGAGGTAGAAGGTGGAAGCCTCTACCACCTGCGTACCCACGACAAAGCTGTTGGCTAAGGAGTATGATGAATATGTAAAACAACTGCTGTTGTAGTTGGAAAAAGCCAAGGAAGAAAAGAAAATAGCGGCAACAGTTCTGGAAGCTAAAAAGGAGGCCACAGTTGCATTCTAGTTGGAGAAAACCCGCCAAATAGCCATGGCCCAAAGGGAGATCAATGAGATCAAAGAATAGCTCTAGGCTAAGGATGAAGTGGAAGTCGAATGGTGGGCAAGACTAGATGAAGAAACCGAAGCCATACAGCACCTGTGAATAGACAATGAAGAGACTGTGGGACTTTATGAAGATTGCAAGCTGAAAATGGAAAAGATTACTAAAGCCACAGAAGAAATGGAAGTGCTAAGGGAGGAAAGAGCACGCAGGTATGAAAAAGAGGCGGAAATTTTGACATAAGATTCAGCCTCGGCATAGGAAGAGTAGTAGAAATTGAGAGGAATGGAAGATTAAGAACGCAGGTTGACATTGCTAGCTTAGAGGTAGGGGGAAAGCCTCGAGGAAATGATGAGAAGGGCAAATGAATGGGTAGTGCATAATGAAAGACGAGTCAACAAAGCCTTGGCGTGTCGTCTGACTCAGGCTAAAAAGGATAGGGTACTAGCTGAAAGTCGAATAGAGGCCGCCCAAGTAGACTTTGAAACCCAGCAATGTGCCTTCCTCAATGCACTACTGACATCACCTAAAGGGAGGAAAGGGAGGCCATTGAAACCATTAAGAAAAAATTGCAGATTGCAGGCATGGCCCTAAAGGCAAGCCTGTAGATGCCATTGCAACCTATGGGAGTCAGCCTCTGACCTTGGAAGAGCAATGGAGGTACCTACTATTGGCAGGTTTGACCCCACAAGAAATAGATGCCATTGCGTTTGAGGAAGGAGTCCAACAAGAAGCCCAGAAAGGAGATGAGACTGCCCAAGCTTCGAGATGGGGCCCCATGAAGAAGAGATAGTCCCACAGCCTCCCTCCCCACACCACAACCAGAAGGACACATCTGAAGAAAGAAGGGCCACACTCAAGGAAAAAAGAAAATAGATGGTGGAGAAAGCAAGGAGAAGGTTGAATGTCAAATCAATACAAGTGCCATCCACACCTATTCCACCGAGCCAGGATACTGCCCCAGCAAGCTTCCATGCCGATTTGGTGATCTGGGAACAATAGGAGATGTCCACAAACCCCTTTGACCTAAAATTCCAGTTCCCTGCTAACTTTCGTAGGGTTTTACCAATCAAGGTGGTGGAGAAGGTAATCGACATTGGAAGCAGGCTTGGGGAAAAATCGTTGGCAGAGAGAGAATAGAACCCCACCCTTTGGGGCACGGAGGATGCAAAATTTTGGTAGCACAAGGTTTTAGAGGTCCCAAGATCAGTGCCCAGCTATGAGTGCCAGCCTACATAGAGAAGGCGCCTCTCTGACATAAATATGGACACTTGGGTGGCTTTCTACAACACCCTCCCATTTGAACATAACAACTTCATATTCATGCCACACCCTTGAAGAATGGGAGTGGATTTTGACCCCAATGTCCACGGTTGATATGACTTTCCTGTGATCTACAACAGAATTGTACCACACCAGAGGAGGCCCTTATCTTCACCCCAGAAAATTTGGGTGACTTTATAGTCTGTTTTTGTAGATGAATTCTTCTTGTGGCCCAACCTTGCATTCATTACTACCTGTAATTACCTTAGGCTACTTAGGATACTACTTATGAAAAATCCCACCCCACAAGAACACAACCTTCCACCCCTTTTCTTTGATCCCAATGCTATAGACAACTGCGCCATGGCTCTTGACTGATAATCCGCCCCGCTTTTCTCCCCTTGTTTTGTTTATCCCTTCTAGAATATATGAGTGATAGCCATTTACGCATTGCAATCATTCATTTCTCTCAAAGGGTACTTGCAGAGTTGGCAATTCCTAAATAAGTCTCTTAGGCCCCCTTCTCCACCCCACTTAAACAACGAAGCTTAGCTCTCATCTTGCCTATGTAATTTTTAAAAAAAGGAGAAGAAGAAAGGAAATAAGATGAAAGAAAAGAAAAAGAACGAGAAAGAGAAAGAAAGAAAGAAAGAAAGAAAGAAAAAGAAAGCAAAGATGAAAAGTGAAGAAATTACAATGAATAGAAGTTTACCCCACACAAGCCACACTCACTGCACCTAGGGCATCTCAAGTTAGGTTGGTCAGTTGGCTTTGGTCGACCAGCTTTGTCCCTAATCCCCTAGCCTCATTTTGATTCCCCACTTCACACTTAGGGAACATCGAGGAGGGTAGGACATACCTAGGGAGGTAACACTTGCCTATGGTTAGTAGACCTACCACCCTAAGCTACATGCATCGCACCTCCCTTATGCACAAACTAGGTCCTCAAGTGTGGGACAACACCCAGGCTTGCCTCATTGACCCAACTTCGATTCCCACTAGCATAGGCACAATGCACCACATGGCAAAGCAGGCACACCCCCAGGTAGTGTACCTTCTTTTCTTTTCAGGTACAAACAAAGACTCCAATCCCCAACTTTGGAGGCCCCATCATCCATGGAATATGCTTCCGGCCTCCACCACCTTAACTGGTTGATCAGTTTCTTCCCAAGGTCGATTCCCCCAAGACCCCATCATTATCAACTCACACGACCGCCCTTTTAAATCATCGAACCTTCATCAACTTAAAGCTGCAAGTGCCCTGGAACTAGCACCCACCTAGGAAAAGGGTCATCTTAGGTGTCATGTCACCATTCATATGAAACAAGGCAAAGGCCGACCAAGGTAGCCCCAATCAAAAAGTGAATGAAGAAGCTCATTTGGAACAAGTGCAAGAGAAGGCAAGATCAGAAAAAGAGGGAGCTCCAACTACTTTAGCAAGGTCCTCTCAAGGATGAGGGAGGTTATGTCAGGGATGAAAGATGCTCTCTCAAGGATGATGGAAAGCACCAAAGATTCTATCAAGGTGCTCAAGAAGGATGGAGGTAAACATCAAATATTCTAGTAAGGATCTCTCAAGGATGAGGGGGAACTCTCGAATGTTCTCGCAAGGAAATCGTGAGGCATAATGTAATTCATTTTATAACAACGCATGTCTCCTTCTGTGCAAGTGGTGACCTCTACACTAACATAGGTGAAGGGATAAGGCAACTTGACAGGAATAGAGAAATGCCATGATAAGGCATCCTAGCAACCAGGGAGGGCAAGAAGGCAGATGCCTCTAACATATCATGAATTTCAAAGATGGATCCGTCCATCAGTCCCTCTCCAAACAGGGATCCGTCCAACACGATATTCAATTTCAAAGGACCAATCCACCCACTGTCAGTGTTGCAATGGGACCAATCCCCACACCATCTCGAATTTCAAAGGCCAGTCCACCCAACCTCAATCCCCATAAGGGCTTGTATACAAACTCAAAAAAGTCATCCGCTGGCTACATCCATCCCACCTTCCAACCACTACACATCAGTGCCATGGGACTGGCTTTAAACTAGGAGGGGGGTAATGTTAACCTAAGCACAAGAAGAAAGCAGAAAAAGTGGAAAAGCACAAGTTGGTCACCTAAAAGAGGTAGTATTGGTTGCAATGGAAGAGATTGGATGGAAAATGACTAAAAGCGCAATGGTGGCCTCTAAAATCAAGTCAATGGCAAAAGCACATTTTTAAATGCAAGGTGCTCCTAAAACTGTTGTAAAAGAGAGCCAGGCTCCCTCCTGCAAATTGTAAAAGGTAGGTAGACATAGGTAAGAAAGCCGGCCATGTAAAAAAGGGGATGACCGCCCAAAAGGGATTTAGGGTTTTGTATATAAAGTTGAAAAGTGAATGAAGAGCTCATTCTTTGGTGGTGGCAAAGTGAATTCTTCATCTTCTCTCCTTCTCTTCTCTTGCTTACTTATGAGTGCTTGAGGGAGGGAGTGTGAGTGAGTGAGGGAGTGAGTGTGTAAGGGTGAGGGATCTTGGAGGTGAAGCCCTCCACCATCTCCTCTCTTCTTCTTCTCTTCTATTCTCTTCTCTCATCTTGCGTGTGGCTATGGATGATGGAGCTTGGAGGAAGAGGCTTGAGGATGCTTGAGCTTGCATTACAAATCGTGGAGCTATCGGAGTGCTTGAGAGAGGAAGCAACTCAATCTGGCATCAAGGTAAGCTCACTACACTTATAGAGAGGGATAGCACATCAGCTACGTGAGAGGTAGCCATTAGTGCTCGCTTGAAACTCTTGAAGGAATAAGCGGTCCGTGGGTCTTGACGGTTGAGCAAGAGCTCCCTTTAAAGCCTACAAGCTAGCTATTGCATAGAATCTTCATTCCTTTCTTCTAATTGTTCAATTTTATTTTTGGCTCACTCCAATCCCCTATCTTGCCACTTGGTCAGGGCTTCCCAAGTGGCAACTTGCTCCCTCGTGTTTTGCTAAAGTTCCTCCTTCTCCTTATTAGCTCTTCTACCCCTTGCTCAGGGTTCTCTTAGTTTTCTGTGACTTTTTCCTATTGCCTCTCCAACTAGAGCACCCTATTCTTCATTTGCATGGTCTCCTCTTTGTCCCACTATAGCTTACTAATCTAATCTTCTTGTTGCTTCACCTTGTCTTCCAATTGGGCCATGATGGCTGTGGCTTCCTTGTGTTGCACATCCCTTTGTTTCATGCTCTCATTCTCCTATGCATATTGCCACAGTACGTTCTCATACTTATCATTGTCTACTCTTCTCTTTGATAGTGTTGCTATCTCCATCCTCACAGTGTAGACATCCCTTGTGTACTACCTTTGTGGGGTGACATAGAGTTCTTTCTCTTTTTCTAGTGCCAATACTAGTTGTTCTATCTCTTCTTCCTTTTTTTCTCTTTGCTCTTCCATGGTCTTCATCAAATCATTGAAATCTTGTATAGGTCCTTGAGTGATATGAATTATGTGAGATGACATTTCTTCTACCCTTGGAACTTTCTCACCTCTCCTTTTTTATTGTACCTCCTCTTGGCCAATCTCTTTGACCTTGTGACTTTTGGCTCCTCTAATCTACTTCTAGAGGCTAATGATTAGATGGCATCAAGTCATATGCTATCAATGTTGCATGGTTGCTCCCTTTCTGTATAGGGGGTAGTGGTAATGGTGGTAGATTTAGTGGTAGGGTGACTCTTTCCACCCATTGCCTCGGTGGTAGGAGTGGTAGTAATGGTTGGGTCAATTCCTTCCCTTTTCCTTCAATCTTATGATGTTTCCCACGTGTTGAGCTTCCTACTCTCTCTACACTCTTAATGAAGCCTACTCCAAAGTGGGGTGGGTTTGGTAGAACTTCAAATTTTGCTCTTCTTTTCGCCCTATCTATTATAAGAGTTCCTTATGGCCTGATGGTAGCCTTCACTCTTCTACCTTTCTTTGGGCCTGGCATTCTTCCTTTGACTTGTGAGATTCCTCCATGGCAGTTTCAAGGGCATCATTCTCCTTTTATGGTGCTTCTTCCCTGGAGCCCCAAGAGGAACACCAAGGAAAAGGAAATTCTCTTGCAAGAAAATCTATCTTGTAACATCAACAAGCTTGTTTATTATGTTTCATATGATCACAATGAAGAAAAGAACACCAGGCACAACAAATCTTCATGCAGCATCATGTAGATCTCCCACGGATTTGATAGAATCAACCGTATTCTTCAATATCTTCACAAAATCCATCAATATAACAAAGAAAGCAAAGGAATACACCATCTTTGAATGGAAATACATCACATAGTATTCATCTTCAATATCTTCATAGTCTTCTCTCTCAATCTCTCATATACAATCACTCTGTTCAGTAGAATTGGCTATCTCTGACTCTCTATCTCTCTCTCTCTCAATAATACATCATATCCTCACTACAATCTCTCATAATCACTCACAATAATCCTTCTTAGGTCATGGATACCCCTCCCAAGAGGTATGTCTGATATGAAGAGTCACCAGAGCCACTACAGTGTCCTTTCATAGCTCAGTACTGTCACTTCACTCCAGTCTTTACTTGAGTCTTCAGCAGCTACTTCTTTCACTTCTTTTAGCTCTTTTGCACTTTTATTCACCTCTTTCCAAGGCTAGAAAACTTTCCCAAACTACACATACATTCTACAGAACACATACAAAAGCATACAGAACAGTCACAGTACAGTACCAGAACAGCTACAGTACAGTTACAGTGCAGAGACAGAAGCTCTACAGAAGATCTACAGAAGGTTACAGAAGGTCATCAAAACCTCATAACTCATACTTAAACCATTCCAAACCATCAAAAACTATTCAATAAGCTTTCACAAGATCTCAATCTTCATCAATCATCAATCCATCCCTCCTTACAGAGAGAAAACAGAACAAAACAGAAGCTATACAGAAGGTATACAGAACCAATCATAACCTATCAGAACTTCACATCTCTACTAATAAACATCATGAACTCAATAAAACCATTCCAACCTATCCAAAACACTCTCAAACCACTTCCAAACCAATCAATCATCTCATAAAATCAACCATTCAGCTCTCAAAAACAACAAAAATCAGCCAAAAAACAAGTCATTTCAACACTCAACATATCCCCACACTTAATAAGGAAGCGTTCTCGCGACCCAGGAAAAAGGGAATACAAGTTCATTTAAAAGCTCAACTTTGATCTTCAATACATCTTCAAAAACAGTCCATCCAACCACAACCCCAACTTATCACCTGTATCTGATATAAAAAATACAACGAAAGGAAAACCCTTTATACATTAACACTTCTTATCAAACTAGAAATCACAACAAACTTGTAAAGGATATAAGAGGTTTCTTCTTCTTCTTCTTCTTCTTCTTCAACTCTCCAACCACGACCCCATGACCACAATTCTTCAAAATGTAGCTCGCATGAAAGCCAATCCAATAGGCAATCACCACGATCTTATTACATAAAGTAACTCACAACACAACCATCTGAATGACTCCTCCAAAAAGAGAGATTTTATCATTAAAAATCATCCACCATACATGGCAAAAGGTATCAATGAAGATGATCCCTCTTGAAAGATTGATGATTTCGAAAACGATCCATAGATAAGGATTCATCTACAAATGTCTTGGGAGGATTCTGAAAAAACTGAAGGCAACATATCCTTTCCAAGAGGACAAGGTATCTACTAGGCAAACAAAGGGCATGAAAATACAATATATCCAGCTGTTGGGAATCAATGCTCACATTGACATTCATGCACAACTTTGGAATAGGCTTTGAATCATTATGAGAATGCCTATGCATATATGCCAAATACCAAGCAAAGTGAGTAGTTAATCGCACTAAAGGATCTGTAGACTATGAATACTGCTGAGCAAAATGAATATAGTTTTGATATGCTTGACTGGCAGCTGTCCATTCTCCTGGAATTATTGGCCAGTTTATCTGAGGTCCTGTAAGGGAATCATTCGAGCTCCATCCCCTTCTTCTGGAAATCTGATGATCAAACCCGTCATAGTCACTAACCAACTGAGGTGGTTGAGATATAGAAGTGTTAGGAGAGGGAAGTGGAATAAGGAAAAGTGGATGAAGTAAGGGGTAGGAAAAATCATAAAAGGAAGAATAATTTAAAGAAGGAGTGGCTGAAATTTGTAGGGAATCAGTTAAAAAGGGTGTTAACTGATAAATAGGAAAGGTAGAAGGTACATGAATGGATGGAGAAGGACATGGTGGAGAAGGGGAAAATACTCTATCCTCGATAAAAGAACAGTATGTAAAGATGGGAATTTGAGGAAAAGATTGAGGTTGGAAAAGAAGGGGTAAGATGGTTGTGGAATTGGATTGACAGAGGGAAAGATATATATCATATCGGTGAGCCATTTGTTGGTAATACAGTAGGGTAGGAACAGAAGGTCCTAAGATAGATCTTCTCTGATAGGCATCAAAAAAGGTAGAATCAAATGGATTATGTTTGGAAAGATAAGCTAAGAGATCCACCCTCAGTTGATTAGTACTCTGGGCATAGGTAGGGACTGTGTTCTGTCTTTGATTCAGGACCACAGAATCAATCATGGTATGCCAGGAATTATCAAGACAATTAGCCACTTTGGAGGAGTAACTCTGAAACATGTCATCTATGCGCAACTCCAAATGGTTGACATACAAAACAGCTTGTAAAACCACGTCCCCCACATACCAAGCCATATCCACCTCATCTGGAATTAACAAGTCTCCTCGTAGATACATGTATGACATCAACATGGTATCGGTCGTGACAAAATCTTCAAACACCATCCTTACCACCTCTGTCAGCAACTCAGGAGACCAAGCCCCACTCCAACCATCCTCTGGAATAGGTAAATCCATCGTGGAAAGCTTCATGTAGAAGGCCAACTTCTGTAATTGATAGTGGACAAAGAAAGAATGGTCCGGAGGAACATATTCCTGATACTACTCAAATGTAGACCATAAAAAATCCATTCTGGATTGCAATCTTTCCACTTTATCTTGGAATAGAGGACACATGGTAGCCTGTCTCTGAAGAGCAGCCAAGTCCTGCTGTGAGAGAGAAGGGAGCAAGGGAACATGAGGGCTTGGAGGAATAGACCGTGACTTTACCAGTTGATCTTGCAACTGCTTGATTTGGGAGGCTTGTGATTCCACTGTGTCATTAGCAGTCTGTAAGGCCGAAAGTTTGTCATCTAAAAGAGTTTGGAACTCCTGCGCTTCTCTGGACATCCTCTCCTTCTCCTCTAAAAGGCTAGTAACCTCTGATTGAGCCTCTGTTAACTGAATCTTCAAAGAAGATATCTCATCTCTTTGGGTTGTAATCAGGTGGGTTTGTTGCTCCATCTGCTTAAACAAATCTGCTAGGGTATCCTTAGCAGAGGCTAACTCGGACGTTGCCTTATGCAACTAGTCCTTGGACTACATTAGTTCTTCATAAAAGGAAACGTACAGCTGTTGAACACAGGCTGTCACTGACAATTCAATGGAACTCTAAATGTCTTTATAGAGGAAAGGGATTGCATCTCCCGAGACTAGACTGTTCAGTGAGGGGACTGATATATCCAATGAACCTTCTCGATGTGCTCTGAACAGGTTATTACAAGTGAGATAACCAGGGAGATCACTGCCAGAGGTAGCAGGAATGGGCACTGAAGGAAGAACTGAAGGAGCTTTATCTGCTACCCGCTTCAAGCGTTTGCGCTGTATGACCAGGGGAGGCAGAGAATCCAAATCCTCTATATCAATTGGTTTTGACTCATCTGAAGGTGGAGGAGGAGGTACTGGATCAGAGGGAGGAGGTGTAGGCATACGCGTCTGTAAACCTGAGTAGGTCAAGAAGGCAGACAAGTACGATCCATAGGTGACATTGGTAACATTGCCCCTGGTGACTTTGACAAAATGTTGATCCATTTTAGTGAGTAGGTAAGTGCTCCAATCAATAGCTACTCCTTTCAACACCATCCTAGAAGCTGTGAAAAGCTCTTTGGACAAGTAATGGGATGGCGTTTTTGCAGGCATAAACCTGTCTTGGAGAAACTGACAGACCAACTTCCACACAGGATCAGTGATCATGAAAAGAAAACTCCTGAAGAGTTTATCACCTTCTTAACATCCAGAATTTCCCTTGTCTGTTTTTGTAACAGCTTCAAAATCTCTTCATTAGAGAAAAGCTGGCGAGTGGTAACAAAGGGTTTACCTTTGGAGGAAAGAGACAGAGCCTTCCCTAGGCCTCGAGGTGTCAAAGTCATAGAAATACCCTGGACCAGTCCCGACTTCTTGTTGTAGGAGGCCAGAAACTCATCACACATCGATGGATCCTCTGGAAGCAATGGAAAGGAGGTAGCTACAAAAGCAGCGAGTCCCGCCTTCGTGAGAGTCTCAAAAGTGAGTAGGAAATAGTAATCCCTACTGACTAGTGGGACATACTGGATAGGGGGAGGAGCGTGAGAAGGCGCCATTCAGATGGTTACACACACACCACAAACACAGACAATCAAGGAGAATGCCTGCAAAGCAACAGACAAAAAAAACCAAGGATAAGAGAACAACCAATATGATAAAACGTGACTCAACCAACTATCCCCAAGCAAACCACAACCTAGAAAAAATTCGACATGACCTCGAGACATATGCGACCGAAAGCTTCATGCTATGCAACATGCAAATACCCAAAACCCTGTATCAGGCAATAAAGAAAAAAAACTACACACCGTACCCTTAACCGTAACAAAGAAACTGAACCAAAACATAACAACAACCCACACATATCAAGACCTCAACTTTGATAATCAGGTTTGACCATGGAGACAACTCCGAAGACTTCGCGTACCCATCCCACGAAACGAGTTCATTAAAAAGGGGAAATTAAGTGTAGTGAGGGGAAATTAATTTAATGAAAGGTTCATTTTATGAATTATTAAGAAATGGGTGAAGTTTTATTAAGTGGTAAACCTTAATAAGAAAACGACGGTTCCTTCTTAAAATTTTAATTACCAATTATTAGGTTAAAGCGGTGCTTTAATTCGAATCCCGGACTTCGATACCCAGACTGGGTCTCTAAATGCAAATGCATTTATTAAAAATTAAGGTGATGTGGAGCGCTTTTTTGCCAGCGCGTGCTCTTGTGACGGCTAGTTCATTTTAATTAAAAATATTAAAGTGCTTCTTAAGCACACTTAGCACATGCTAAGTGAACGGCTGGTTTATTTTAGTTAAAAAAATGGTATGTTGGGCGCGAACGCGCGTGCCATGGTGGTGGTTAGGGTTTATTTTTTAAAAAAAATTAACTGTGAATTTTGGGGTAGCGAGAAAAAAAATAAAAGGGAAAATACCTGGTAGTGGGTATATGTGAATGTAAAGAATGCGCTCTCCTCAATCCAAAAAGGTATTTGGATTTTGTTTCGATATTTTTCAGTGTGATATTTTGAATAAATAAGGATTTTTTTATGAAGTTAGGTGTTTAATGAAGTATTTGTACAGCTTAGAAAATATTCCAAAAATAAGTAAAAATGTGAATAGAATTTTTAGGAATTTTTTGGCAATTAATTTGGAAATTGTTAGCATCTTTAAGGAAATTTTTTTATTTTTTTGGGTATTTTTAAAAGAATTTTAAATTTTAAAATGGTCTGAATTTCTTTCTTGAAATTTGCAGGTTAGAAAAATAGTGCAATTTACTGCAAAAAGATTGAGAATTTTTTAAGATTTTTTTGTAATTTTTTTTATTTTAAGTATTTTTTAATGATTTGTTTTTTAATTTTCACTGTTTTTTTTGTTTTTTTAAAGGTTTTCGGATATTGAAAATTAACAATCCGAAAAAATACCCAGAAATAGACTGCGTGGCAGCTGCATGTCAGCTGTTGAGATATCGAGCTCCACTCGTGATATGCCAGGGTGACCGTTGTGCATTTATGTCACCGGCTTGTCAGTTGCAGATGCGGTTGGTGCACCGCCCATGAATAATAGCTAGATGACAGCTATCCTTATCTACTCTAGTTCGTGGCTCAGTTAGTATGCCACCTTAGTTAATTGAGTTTGGTTTGAGACCCATATATATGGTTCTTCTATTTCTTTGTACTTGAGTTCTTTTGGCTTACACAACTAAGAAGAGGAAAACTGTTTTCAGCCTCCACCCTTGTGTGTATTCCCCCATTGTGCAAGCAAGAAAGCTACAAGTGAGACTCCTTCCTTCTCTCCCACAATCTTGACATGGTATCAGAGCCTTGTTCGTGGTAAGGAGCTCAAGAAAGCAAGCCAAGCTCGCGGTGTTCTGGTAAGAGGAGCAGTGTTGCTTTCATTTTCTGTTTTGGGAGCAGATCTCTGCAGGTAGCACAGCCGGAAATTACAAGAGTGCATTGTCTCAGGTTGAGACGCCCTTCGCGGTGAAGCAAGAGGGCAGTATATGCTGCGGGAAAGGACTTTAGCCCTTGTCGACCCTGTTTTTTTGATTTGAGGCCATTTTGGGGCCTGTTTTGGAGGCGGAAGTTTTCTGCACGCACTCAAGAAAAGGCCCAGTTTTATACTGTGCAACCACTGTTCTACAGGTCGGTGAAAAGTTACTGTAGAAATTGCATCGTATGCTTGTGCGCAGAGACATTGGGAGTTTCAGAATCATCCTTGGTTCCTGTTTATGCAAAATCGTCACTAGGAAGTGACTGTGTGGTTAAATACCACTTTCGCTAGTTTTGCAAATTTGCCCTTGTGAGGGTGAAGCTGTGTTTTTTGCAGTGACAGAATTTTTTGCAGTATTCTGTAATGGCGTCTGATTCTCTTTCACAGATTGTCACTGAAAAGCTTGACAAGAACAACTTCCAGGCATGGAAGTTTAGAATGACGAATTTCCTTATGGGAAAAGGATATTGGGAATTTGTTGCAGGAAATGAAGAAGAACCAGTTCTTCCTGATGTTCCCAATCAACAGCAAATGCAGGCATTCAAAGCATGGCATGAGAGAGCCAGGAAAGTTATGTACTGGCTGTCTATCAGTATTTCAGACTCTATGATTGTGCATATTCAGGATGCAAGTACGCCAAAGGAGGCATGGGATACTTTGTCAAAAATGTATAGCACAAATACGCAAGCCAGGAAAATGCAGCTCAAGCAAGAGTTGCATAATGTGCAAAGAGAAAGTATGAGCATCAATGACTACCACATGAAGGTGAAGAAGATTGCAGATGCACTTGCTTCCATTGGGTCGCCAGTGGAAGATGATGATTTAGTTTCTGTGACCTTGAATGGTCTAGGAAAGGATTATGCACAGTTTCGGACATCCATTTCAGTTCGTGAAAGATTTTCTGACTTTGAGGAGTTGATTGCTCTTCTAATTTCTGAGGAGCAGAGAAATGGTGGTGCATCTTCTTCAGGAGGAACTTCAAAAAAAACTGTATTCTACTCAAATGCTGGAAGAGGTAGAGGCAGAGGTAGAGGAGGCCGATTTGGAGGTCGTGGTAGAAATTAGAATATGTAGCAAACTCAAGAAAACGAGTCCTATGGAGGAGGACGTGGTAACTCTAGAGGCAGGGGGAGCCAAAGAGGTCGTGGTGGATGGCAAAGAGGCCAAAATGCAAACAGCAATGTTGAATGCTACTACTGTGGTAAAATGGGTCATATGGCTAAAGACTGCTATAAAAAGCAGAATGACATCATGAATGGAAAATTGCAACAAGGGAATTATGCATCTTCTAGTAGATAGGGTGATGACAGAAATGAGCATTTGTTTATGGTGCAGCACATGAACAATTCTGTGACAAGTGCAGAAGAAAGCAACGATGTGTGGTATGTTGACTCAGGTGCATCAAACCACATGACAGGTCATGCAGAATGGATGGAGGATGCAAGGAAAATGGAAAAACCAGGATTTGTGGAGACTGGTGATGATACTGCACATCCTATTGTGCAGATTGGAAAATTTCCTTTGTCTATGCAGGATGGGAAAAAGAAATACCTATCCGATGTATTTCATATCCCGAATATCACCAAGAATCTGGTTTCTGTTGGTCAAATGGTTGAGCAGGGCTTGCAGGTCAGATTTAATCCTCATGGATGCTTTGTTGAGGATATGAAAAATAAAGGTCGCTTGATAGCAAAAGGAAAGAAGAAGGGCAAAATGTTTACGTTGGATGCAGACATATCTGAATTGAGTGCAGCAATGTTTGCACATGGAACCGGTGTAGTTGCAGATATTGATATCTGGCATAAACGCATTGGTCATGTTAATGTACAGTGACTTAAATCAATACAGGCCCAAAATATTGTTGCAGGATTGCCTAAATTCAAGGTTGCAGAAATGCATAAGGTATGTGAAGCCTGTCAGTTTGGAAAACAGGCAAGGAAACCATTTCCTAGACATGTTCAAGAGAGTAAGAAGCCATTGGAATTAATCCACTCTGATGTGTGGACTACTAAAGCTGCGTCTCTTGGAGGCTGTCATTATTTTGTCACTTTTATTGATGACTATAGCAGAAAAATTTGGGTGTATTTTATGAAGAAGAAAAGTGAAGTGTTTGGGCATTTCAAAACTCTTAAAGCTATGGTTGAAAAAGAAACAGGTCTACAAATAAAATGCCTAAGGTCAGATGGAGGGGGAGAGTACCTCTCAAATGAGTTTGCAAGGTTCCTGTAGGAGCATGGCATAAAGCAGCAATATTCATGCAGTCATACCCCACAACAAAATGGAATTGCAGAAAGGAAAAATAGGCATATTAGAGAGGTATCTCGTGCCATGCTCAACGAAAAAGACTTGCCAGATTTTTACTGGGCTGAAGCAGTTGCTACAGCAGTCTACATAATGAACAGGATTCCCACTGCAGCAATACATGGGATGACTCCAGAGGAGAGGTATACTGGTAGGAAACCAGATATTTCTCATTTGAAAATTTTTGGTTGCATTGCCTATGTACATGTGCCAGATGAGTTGAGATCCAAGTTGGATCCAAAAGCTGAGAAGTGCATCTTTATTGGTTACTCTCTGCAGCAAAAAGGGTATAGATGCTATAACCCTTCTACTCGTAAGTTTACAGTGAGCAGAGATGTTTTTGATGAGATGAGTAGCTGGTATAAACCAGTAAATGTGATTGATGATGTAGATGCACAAAATGGTAATGCTGCACAGAATTCACAGCAGCAGTCACAAAATATTAGTGGACCTGGAGCGTCCTCTAGCAGTGGTTCACATTCTTCGCCATGGACAGGCAGATTGAGATCAGGAGAATCTTCTCAAAGCAATGCAGATAGTGGTATACAGGTATCACGAAAAGGAAAAGAGAAGGTAGATCAGCCCATGTTTGATGTGAATGCAGGTCACTCTTATGTGGATGGTGAATCCAGTGGCTCAGAACAGAGCATTGATGATGAGTTGGGTATACCTTCTATTGTTACACCTGGAGTAAGGAAGACCAGGGATGTTTTGAGAGCACCTGGGAGTGAACCTACTTTGCACAGGTCTACAAGAGCTAGGTATCCTGTGGATAGGCTGAAATATGATGAATTTACAGCCATTCACTATGCATATATGGTCAAAGTGATACAGGAACCAGAACCCACTTCTTTTGAGCAAGCCATGGGAAAAGAAAAATGGGAGAAAGCCATGGATGAAGAAATGGATGCCTTGGAAGCAAATGCTACATGGGAATTGGTATCTTTGCCTAAAGGTAAGAATGCAATTGGCTGTAAGTGGGTTTATAAGGTGAAGCACAATGCAGATGGTTCTGTGAACAGATACAAGGCAAGATTAGTAGTCAAGGGGTATGCACAAACATATAGCATTGACTATGAAGAAACATTCAGTCCGGTTGCAAGGATGGCAACCGTAAGAGCAGTCATTGCTATGGCTGCATCAAAGGGATGGTCTTTACATCAAATGGATGTAAAGAATGCCTTCTTGCATGGTGATTTGCAAGAAGAGGTATATATGGAGCAGCCACCAGGTTATGTGCATGCTGTTCATCCTGAGTTTGTTTGCAGGTTGAAGAAAGCATTGTATGGCTTGAAGCAAGCACCTAGAGCATGGTCTGACAAGATAGGACAATATCTTGTCACTATTGGCTTTCAGATTTTCAAGGCAGATTTCTCACTTTATGTGAGAAAAACAGAGAAAGGTATCATGCTACTTGTCATTTATGTTGATGATTTGATTATGACAGGTGACAATGATGAAGATATCCTTCATGTGAAAATGCTATTGAAGCAGAAGTTTGAGATGAAGGATTTGGGAGAGCTGCATTATTTCTTGGGCATTGAGGTGATTAGATCACCAAGTGGGATACAGCTCTTGCAGAGGCAGTATGGATTGGACATGCTGTCCAAATATGGGATGACAGGCTGTAAGCCTATTTCAGTTCCTTTGGAGCAGAATGTGAAGCTGAGCACAGATGCAGGTGAGCTTCTGGAAGACCCTACTATGTACAGATGCATAGTAGGAAGTTTGATTTATATGACTATTACCAGGCCAGATTTGAGCTATGTTGTTGGATTGGTAAGTCAGTTTATGCAGGCTCCAAGGAAACCGCATTTGGATGCGGCTAGACGCATACTCAGGTATGTGAAGTCCACATTGCAGTATGGACTATTTTATGAGAGTGGGGTTCAGATACAGCTGCATGGATACACTGATGCTGATTGGGCTGGTAGTATTTCTGATAGACGATCTACCAGTGGATATGTGTTCTCTTTTGGGAGTGCTGCAGTCACTTGGAGCAGCAAGAAACAGCCTACAATTGCCTTGTCGAGCACAGAGGCCGAGTACAGGGGTGCAGCAATGGCTGCATGTGAGGTAGCTTGGTTGCATAAGCTACTTTATGATATGCATCAGCCTACAGATGGGCCAGTTGTCATTTATTGTGACAACATGAGTAGTATACACTTGGCAAATAACCCAGTCTATCATGCTAGAACAAAGCACATTGAGGTGCATTATCACTATGTGCGGGAGAGGGTTTTACTAGGTCTTATTGATCTAGTTTATGTCAGCACAGAGGATCAGGTAGCTGACATATTCACGAAGGCATTGGGCGCAGAGAAGCTGCGAAAGTTCAGAGACCTGCTTGGTGTGCAGGAATTGGGATTGAGCTCGAGGGGGAGTGTTGAGATATCGAGCTCCACTCGTGATATGCCAGGGTGACCATTGTGCATTTATGTCACCGACTTGTCAGTTGTAGATGCGGCTGGTACACCGCCCATGAATAATAGCTAGATGACAGCTATCCTTATCTACTCTAGTTCGTGGCTCAGTTAGTATGCCACCTTAGTTAGTTGAGTTTGGTTTGAGACCCATATATAGGGTTCTTCTATTTCTTTGTACTTGAGTTCTTTTGGCTTACACAACTAAGAAGAGGAAAACTGTTTTCAGCCTCCACCCTTGTGTGTATTCCCCCATTGTGCAAGCAAGAAAGCTACAAGTGAGACTCCTTCCTTCTCTCCCACAATCTTGACATCAGCAACCAGCTAACGATCTCCCGCACCCGCTCACGAACACGCACAATCATACTCGCACGAACAGCCATGCATGAGTACGCACCCTTTGCGGGTGATCGTGGACGGAAAATGGGGCTGCAGATTTCTGCGGGTGTGGGTCTGGGGTTCTGTGGAACGGGGGAACAGGGTTTAAGAAGGGTGGGTTTGGCTGGTGGGGTTTTTGCAGGGGAACAGGGGTTATGGAGGGAGGGTAGGGTTTTGGTGTGCTTGGGTGGGGGTAGGGAATAGGTGTGATTGTGGCGGGGGAAAGGGGGATTAGATAGGGTAATGGGATTTGTGTGATAGTGGGGGGGGGTTAGTGTGTTTTTGGGCCTTGGGGGGGGAAGGGGGGCTTAGGTGGGGGGGTTCAGTGGGGTGTGTAATGGTGGGGGGAAAGGGGGGCTTAGAGGGCAGGAATGGGTGGGGCACGTGGCAGCTGACAGAGGCGGAGAGGAGTCAACGGGCACAGAGCATGCAGGGCAGGAGGAGGCAGGGCGTCGGCGAGGAGCACGGACGAGGAAGGGGGCAGAGGGGCGTCACGGCGGCGACAGGCGGTGGCCATAGGCGGCGCTTCAGAGGCGGCTCGGGGCTGGAGGCGGGCGCACAGGCGTCGTCGAGGCGCAGCACGACGTCAGCGTACCACAACGTCAGCAAGGAGGAGGCAGGCGCGAGTCGAGGTGGGGAGCGGGCGGAGAGGGTGGGGGCAATGGCGTCGGCGACCACTGGCGAAGGCGCCGAGGTGGACAGGGCGGTGCACAGTCGGTGGCACAGGCACAGTCGGTGGCGACAACGGGGCTCCTTGTGGCGTAGTGGCGGCCAGGCGGAGGCCACAGGGCCACGGGGCGGCAAGGAGCAGGGCCGCGAGGCCACAAGGCGGGGCAATGGCGTGAAGGAGAGAAGTGAGGGCAGGCGGGAGAGGAGGGAGGGAGGAGAAGAAGGGAAGGAGGATGAAGGTGGAGGAAGAGGGAAGGGTGAAGGAGATGGAGGTTAAGGTGGAGATGGAGAGGGGATGGAGGGGGACACGCAGGAGCGGGAGAGGGATGGAGAGAGGGAGGCAGTTGGGGTGGAAGGGGTCGGGGTAGGGGGGGGATAGGGAAGGGTGGGGGGGTGGAAAGGGGAGGGTGCCTAGGGATGGGGTGGTGCCTGGGTTATGGGCAGGGGGAAGGGGGTGGGAGGGGTCGGGGTAGGGGGGGGTGGAAAGGGGAGGGTGCCTAGGGATGGGGTGGTGCCTTGGGTATGGGCAGGGGTACGCAAAGGGGGGTGCCCATAGGGCCATAACGCGCGCGGGGCGGGGTAAAAAAATTTACCGTGACGAGATCGAAAGAGTGCCGGGATGGCGGTATGGGGCACGCGGCGCAACCGGGGCGCGTGGAGGTGTGGGAAATTGAAAACGGGCGCGTTCACGCGCGGGACGAGTCGCGCGAAAACACGAAAAAATAAAGAAAAATTAATATCTTCCAATCCGGTCATCAAAACAAAATGTCGTAAAAACAAAAAGTTGGCAGAACGATAGGGGGAAGACAGGGGAAACATGCAACGGGAGTTCCGGGGGGGGTAAAGGTCGTTCACATGCAAAAAACGCAAAAAACGGATCCAAAAACGCAATTAAAAATTAATATCAGAAGATCCGTGCATCCGAACGAGGTGCAGGAAAAAGGAAAAATGTGCAAAAAGACGTGCACGACAATCCTATCACAGCAAAACATAGTTCCGACTGAGATAAGACGCATTCACGTGGAAAAAACCCAAAAACAGACCCGAAAATGGGATCGAAAATTAATATTGGACGAACCGCTTGCTGGAATGTCATGCAGTAAAAAGGAAAAATGTCCGCAGGAAGGGGTGGTATAGGGTCGTCATGACAAAACGCAGTTCCGGTGGAAGTAGGAGGGGTTCACATGCGAAAAATACCAAAAATACGTCCGAAAACACATTGAAAAAATAATAATTAATGATCCAGAAGTCGAAAGAGGGAGGAGGAAAAAGGAAAAAGGTGCGGGAAGGCACGGACATGGCTATCAAATTAAATTGGAATTTCGATGCAAACAGGGCAGGTACACATGGAAAAATGTCAAAAAGACGCACGAAAAAGTCTCGAAAAACTGAAAAATTAATATTGGACAAACTGTGCATCGGAATGACACGGAGTAAAAAGAAAAAATGTCAAGGAGAAAGTGTTTGGCAGGGCTATGATGTCAGTTCACGGTTTCAAAGCAAGAAAAGCGCGTTCACATGGAAAACCGGCTAATGTATGCAAAATACGTCAAAAATTAATAACTCGAAAACCGTGCACCGAAACAAGGGTAGGTAAAAAGGAAAAATCGTCAATTCAAAGGGAGGAACAAGTTTATAAAGTTGGATGTGGACTGCGGTAAACATAGGGTGTGTTCACATGGCAGGACCGCAAAATCAGGGAATGAAGGAAAACTGCAAGGGAACAGCCCCAAGGGTGGGTGGAAAATGAATGGGTGGGTGGGAAGGGACCCCATCAAGGTAAAAGCAAGTCATGGCATACATGCATGAGTAGGTTGAGGTATATGCAGAGGGGTATGCAATGTAGACGCGTAGGGACGCGTCCCCACACTTAAAACCTTAACAGATAGGGTTAACTGAGAAACAGGGACATAGGACCACTCAGCAGACCATCCACTAACGTCCCCACACTTAAAACATGAACATCACTGAGAAACAGAAGTGGTAGGATTAGAAAAACTTGGCCCATGTTGTTAAGGATCAAGGTTGATTGTCGATGGCACTTCCACTGTCGTGGTCGGCTGCAGGAGGTACCAAGGCATCTTCACAGCACACATCCGTCATGGCAGGGACCACGCGGCAGCACCCAGGGAGGTAGCTGGTTGAAGGAATCGCAAGAAATTCGTCGATGGCGAGGAATATTGCACTCAACTCACAATCACTCAAATGGAATGAAAGAACTGTTACTCGCCCCATGACTAATATCACTCGAGAAAGAATGATTGAAGCCCATATCTCATACCCGGTTTAGAAATCGACAAGGGGGAATGGTGTAGAGGGAGTATGCCAGGGTGCACAGTTGATGGTGCATTAGTGCGTCGAGCCCGTCTGGCATAAGTGCAAGGAGGAAGGCAAGGGAGCCTTATAGTGCAGTGTATAGAACAGGGTGACGTGTCTTGTGTTGATGGCAAAGACCCATCCCGTGGGTGCATAGGGAAACGGGAACATACCTGACTCCAAGTGTCGTAACGTCCCTCAATCTCACCTCTCGGTAATTGATTGAAGAAACTCCAGTCACACTCAACCCACCCTCTGCCTCACGCTCTGTTAATAGATACAAGAGGGCAGTCCTTTCCTAAAACCCATTGATGTAATCCTCACGGTCACTTGTGCAAAGGTTGTATGCCTTGTGCGTATTTGATGGTGCAACTGTGCATCCTGCCCCGTGCTGGCATACGGTGCGAGAAGGAAGGCCAGGGAGCCTTATGGTGCAGTGCACAAAAACAAATTGTGCTTTGTGCATTGAGAGGCCCATCCCGTGCATGCAACACTTCATTCACACTACTCACCGCTCATTTGATTTGAAGGGAAAAGACTGGTCACTCACCCCACCCTCTGTCTCGCTCTCTTGATAGATACAGGGGGGTAACCATACTCACTTCCCCATTCGGTTAGGATGAAAGCTCGCATCACTCGATTGTTTGTCGATGAAGATCGCTTCATCAGTTGTTGAAGAGGCGTACCCAGGGAGGCAGCCATCAAATTGAACATTGTGTTGGATAGGACATGCCGTCTGCTAGAGGACAGCTAGACACTCTACAGAGAGACCCAGGACACAACGTACCAAGGGAGGCAGCTTCAGAATTGGATCCTGGGGATATCAATTAATGAATCCACTTTCTGGACTGCTGGGTGTTGCCACCTTTTCCACAGCCAGCTTCCCGCCCAAGGGTGTTTAACACCTTTTCTAGGAACGAGGCCTGCTATGATAGGGAATTTCTTCCTTTTCTCCCATAACAGATTTTTTTGTTTTCTTGTTCTCTTTGTTTTTTTTCTTTTTCTTGTTTTGTTGTTGTTTTTTTTTTTCTAGTCCCGAGGGTGTCTCCACCTTTTCTCGAAGAATAGGTCGGCATGACAGGGACCGAAGTCCTTTTCTCCCATGACCGATATGTTTTTTTTTTTCGAATTAAGCAAGGGAATGGTAGAAATACCACTTGTCAGAACCCACCTCGCCACTGTCGCTGGTGGAAAATAGAGGATAAGAGATCAAGGCTGGAAGGTGGGGCTGAGGGGACAGAGGGTTGCGTCCATCTCATCAGGAGTGGCTGAAGAATGGCTATCAGAAGTAGCATCATAAGAAGTACAGTGCCACGCCAATGAGGGAAAGGATCAGGTGACCATGATTGTCAAGATCCCCAAGGAGGAAAGTACTTCTTCAGGCGATATCCATTGATCAGGAAGGGATCATCAGAGGCATCAACGGTCTGCACTTGGATAGAGCCATTAGGATTGACAGCAAGTACCTTATATGGGCCCATCCACTGTTGTTGAAGCTTGCTAGGAAACTTGCCAAATCGTGAATCATAGGCTAGGACCAAATCACCTTCTTTGAACTCCTTGTGCTTGATGAAGCTGTCATGGTAAGCCTTACGTCGAGCTTGCGTGGCTTCCATGCACTGTAGAGCCATCCTGCGAGTTTCATCCAAACATTCCAGGTACAAGAGACGGCGTTGCAGTGAATCATCATCCCCCAAACGTTCTTTGATAGCCACTCTCAAAGAGGGCAATTCCAGTTCAACAGGGAAAACAGCTTCTGTACCATACACCAGCTGGAAGGGTGTCTGTCCTGTTGCTGCTTTATGGGAGGTTCTGTACGCCCAAAGGGCCTCTGTAAGTCGATCGTCCCAATCACGACGATGTGCGGCAATTGTTCTTGTCAGAATCGAGCAGAGGATGCGATTGGTGACTTCGACTTGGCCGTTGGCTCTAGGGTAATAAGGAGTGGACTTACGATGGCAGATCTTATACAGTTCTGTTAACTCTTCCATGACTTTATTAATGAAATGAGTGCCTCTGTCACTTACCAGCTCTAGGGGACTGCCAAAACGGGTGATGATATTCTCGTACATGAACAGGGCCACGCTGTTACCATCGTCCCGCTTTAGGGCTTTAGCCTCACACCACTTTGTGACATAATCCGTACATACGAGGATGTATCAGTTCTGTTTCCTTCTGATAGGAGGATCGATCGGACCTACGAAGTCGATGCCCCACTTCTTGAACGGCTTCAAAGGAAGGATAGGTTGCAGTGGCATGGCACTTGTCTTCGTGAGTTTCCCCATTCTCTGACAAGCATCACATCTTTTACAGTAATCATAGGCATCCTTGTGGATGGTAGGCCACCAGTATCCTACTAGCAGAGCCTTCCTGGCTGTGGCTTCTCCTGCAAAGTGGCCCACACGGCTCGTCATGGCAAGCCTTCAGAACAATCCCAATCTCATCTCCTGCAACACATCTTCTGAGCACTTCATCTTTTCCTTTCTTGTATAGTGCGCCACCTAGTAGGGTATAGGGGGCTGATTCTAACATAAGCTTCTTCCTTTCCCGACTAGAAACGCCAGGAGGGTACTGTTGGGTTGCCAGCAGATTGGCAATGTCTGCATACCAGGGAGTTACAGTTTCTACCAGGAATAGGGAAGCATCAGGGAGGTCTGGATCATCCTGCTCCTCGTCTGCAGTCTGTGTGATACGCGACAGATGATCAGCCAGAACATGGGAACGACCCGGCTTAGTAATCACCTCAAAGTCGAACTCCTAGAATAGAAGGAGCCATCTCATCATTCGTCCTTTCACATCTGCTTTGTTCATCAGGAAGGACAGGGCCTCGTGATCCACATAAAATTTAAAGTGGGTGGATAGGAGATAGTGGCAAAACTTCTCTAGGGCAAACACCATTGCCAAGCACTCCAGCTCTGTCACTGTATAGTTCCGTTCTCTATCAGTGACTTTTCGTCTTGCATAATAGATCGGTTGATCCAGCTTCAAGGAGCCCTTCTAGCAAAGAACTGTGCCTAAGCCTTCAATGGATGCATCAGTGTGTACATGGAACTCTTTCGTCCAATCAGGAGGTTGCAGAATGGGTGCCTCAATCAGACACTGCTTCAGAGTATTGAAGGCTTTGTCACATTCTTCCGTCCAAGTAAACTCTGCATCTTTCCTCAGAAGCTTGTGCAAGGAGGTTGCCTTTGTTGCAAAATGGGCTATGAACCTTCTGTAGTAACCTACATGGCCTAGGAATCCCCTCAATTGTTTGAGGTTGGTGGGTGCTGTCAGGGCTGCAATCTTTTTTATCTTTGCAGGGTTTGTTGATATCCCTTGTGCAGAGACAATGTGGCCCAACAGAACTCCAGAAGAGACCCCAAAGATGCATTTATCGGGGTTGAGGGAAATCCCATACTCCGGCATCGGTCAAAGCATTGTTCCAAATGTCCCAATGTTCACGGATCAAACTATAGACACAGAAGTCATCCAAATATACCTCAATAAAGTCGTGCAGATGATTTTGGAATGCGGCCATCATGACTCGCTGGAAAGTAGCAGGGGCATTGTAGAGCCCAAATGGCATCATTCGGTAAGCGTAGGTCCCCCATTCTGTGGTGAAGGTTGTTTTGGACTGGTCCTCTTCTGCGATTTGGACTTGGTTGTATCCACTGAATCCATCCAGAAGGGAATAAAGCTCATGTCCTGCCACTGTGTCCAACAGTTGGTCTGTGAAAGGGATAGGAAAGTGATCCTTCTTCGTCTTCGAATTCAACTTTCGGAAGTCCACACATATATGAAGCTTGCCATTCTTCTTGGGTACAACCACGATGGGTGAAACCCATTCACTATTTGCCACTGGATAGATGAACTCGGCTTCCAAAAGCTTCAACAGCTCTGCTTTCACCAAGGTGGAATAATTCGGGTTCATTCACCTCTGTCGTTGCCGTACTGGCTTGGCATCAGGCTCCAAGTCAATATGATGCTAACATATTGTGGGATCAATCCCCTTTAGGTCTTTGTAGGACCATGCAAACATGTCCAAATTCTCTTTCAACAAGTTGTACAAGGTTGACAACTCCTCTTCTGGGAGGCTGTTACCCACCTTCAAGTGGCGTTCAGTGCCATCTGCATCCACAAAAGTTAACTGCCTTTCACCTTCTACTTCACGGATGAAGGTCCCGCGGACTGCTTCTGGATACAGATCCGACTCCTTCAAGGGAGTAGTGTCCTCTTCTGATGTCCCACTAGACCCAACTTCTTCTCTTGGTGGAGACTTAGGTCGCTCCTTGAGATGTTGAAATGGGATTAGAGCCGTTTCGGGTTTGGTTTCACGATTAATTACCTCTTGGCTTGAAGACTCATCTTCTGATGACACGTCCAGGAACGTCACATAACAGGGACCCTCTGATGCCTGTTGGGTTTGTGGGACTGGTGCTGGTTGGCACGGTGCATCATCATCATCGTTCTTTGGTAAGGATGGGTTAAGACAGCATGAGCCACTGCTAAAAGACAGCTTATTCTTCTTAATCCATTTCTTATAAAGATTTTGCATATGAGAAGATCCATTTACCAGACCAAATGGTACCATCGCCATTCTGTCCCACAGCATGAACTCGTCTGCTTCTGATGCTTCTGGAACTTCTTCTTCATATATATCCTCTTCAGGTGGGATAGATTCTTCCATCTCGCTTTCATAACCGTCTTCTTTAATATCATTTCCATCCTCTTCTGTCTCTGTCTCTGTCTCTGTCTTTGGCTCTGCTATGGCCATGTAACAGGGAGAGCAGTACATCCATGCTTCTATCTCACTATCAGAAGTGATTTCGAAAATCGTTCCCGGTTCAGGAAGGAAGTATTCTCCCATTGACAGGGACTTTGCATCTTTTGGGAGTTGGCTTACAGTATCCACTGTTAAGGAACGTGCCACTGTTTTCTTGGGAAGGATCTGTTTGACAGCATCTTTGTCTGCTGATGTGCCATCTATAGCCTCATTAGGGAAGTTAGAAGATAATTCTAAGGAGGTGGATCCATGTCCTTTTTGAGCACCATAGAGCTTCAACACCACTTTGTTTGGTCCTCTACCCAAGGTCAAGGTTCCTTTGAACCAATCTGTCCTTGCTCTGGCTTCAAAAAGCCATGATCTGCCCAGTAAGAGGGTAGGATGTACCATAAGAGTTTGGCTTCACTACCAGATAGGTTAGCCAATAATCTTTTCCAGCCACTGTAGTCTTCACATATGGGAGAATGCCCAAAGGCTTGATTCTGCTCTGATCTGCTAGTCTGATGAGCCATTGGGTTGGTTGCACACCTTGTAGGCCTAGATCCTTCATTGTCACATCCGTCATAATGTTCACTGATAAACCACCATCAATCAGTGCATTTGCAATGAAGCAGCCTTCTATCCACACGCCAGTCTCTAGGGTACCCGGATCTAGGAAGGCGTTAGCCACGTCCACTTCTTTTACAGACTCTGGAGCTTTGTTGGACTTTCTTGCTGTTGAGGGAGCAATCCTTAATCCACGTCTTCTTGTCAGTATACTTTTGAACCTTTTTCGGCAAGTGGGAGACAACATCAATAATTGTAGGAATGTGAGGTTTGGTTTAAAGGTATCTAGATCTCTGACCAGATCGTATTCCTTAATAGGATCCACTGGCTTCTCTAACCGGTTAGGAAATGGGGCAACACCCATTTTCATTTTCCTTGTTTCTTCCAACAGGAGCATCATGGGAGCTTCTTCTGCCACTTGTGGCACTTCCTCCTCTTCTATCTCCTGGACCTCTGGTCCTGTCTTTGGAACTATCTCTGTAACTCTCTGTGGCACTGTGGTGCTCTGTATGGCACTATCAGGCTCTGTTCTGTTCTGTTCTTCTGGTGGAAGATTGAACTTCACTATTCTGGCAAGAGGATTATTTTCTTTCTGGATAGGTGGTTCCTTCTTCTTTGCACGCGTGATGGCAGCAACTTCCAATTCCACTAAATTGGAGGTAGGCTCTTGGGCCTTGGCCGGACTATCAGTAGCACTGTTCTTCACTGGGGCTGGGCTTGGACAGTCTTTTGCAGTGTGGCCTTCTCCTTTGCATCGACTGCATAAGAGCTTGTAATCCACTGACCTTCTGGGATTTGGACAATTTGGTGAAATGTGTCCCTTTTCTCCGCATCTGTAATGCTCCACTTCTGATCTCTGACCACCGCCAGACTGTCTTCCTCTGTAACTTTGGGATGGAAATCTTCTGGATCCGAAATTAGGACCAAACTCTCTAGGTTTGGGTCCAATATCCTGTGTTGTCATTTTGGATTCCAGCAAGTTGAATCTTGCATCTTCTTCCTTCCTTCTCCTATCATGCATCTCCTTCAGAGAGCAAATGTCCTCTGTATGGTTCTTCCGCAAACAGTAGGAACAGAAAGGTCCAGGGTTGGTTGATTTCCGTGTACATTCAGTGGATAAATGGCCTGCTTGATGACACTTACCACACTAAGTATTTGACCGCATCACATCTCTTCCTGCTCCTGCAACATTGGATATGCTGGTGGTATTCACTTTCAGCATTTGTAGCTGCTCTGTAATCACATCCATCAACTCCTTTTTTATATTTGCAACTGAGTTGGATAAGTAATCCTTCAATCTTTCTCCTCCTGAGGTACTGGCAGTAGGGTTTTGAGGAGTCTCTGTAATCACTGCATAAACAGGTTGGGCTGGCGCAGAGGGGTCTCTGTTCCGGTTCTGATTCAGAGCTCCTGTTTGAACTGTTGGTTATTGGCTCCAGTTGGTAGGGTTCCACTGTTGCTGCTGATTTGGCATTGGGGAAATTGGTTGGGACCATTGTTGTTGTGGTTGAATCATCATTTGAGGCATGGATTGTGGCCACTGTGAATGTGGTACACTGTACTGTGATACTGAGGGCATCTGTGGGTAGAGGTAGGGGACTGTCCCTAGGACTGCATTTGGTGAGTACATCATTCCTGGCATCAGAGGAGGTAGGACTCCTCTTCCTGGATTCATCGCCAATCTAGCTTCCACTTCATCCTACAGTCTTGCACCTTCTGTTGCAGCTTGCAGTGTGGCTGGTCTTTGCAGCTCCACAAACTTACGGACTTCTGGTTGTAATCCTCTGAGAAACACCCCCTTCTGAATGCCATCATCTAGATTATGGTTAGTCCATCTCTTCAGGATGGATTCCATTCGTGAGACATAAGCTTCTACTCTTTCTCCAGAGGACTGACTTAGGTTCATAAATTCCTCTCGCATCCGCTCTTCAAAACCTTCACGCCTGAATTTAGTGAGGAAGGCCAACTTCAGGTCGTCCCATATGCCAAAAGTTCCTGCTGCTTGTCTCTCATACCACTGAAACGCCATGCCCTTGAAAGTGGCGAGGAATATTGCTAACCAATGCTCAGGGGTTCTGGCATTGTTAGCCACACATGCTACCATAAACTCTGCTACATGAAGATCGGGGTCTTCATTGTACTCTCCCTTAAAAACTGGCAACGGGACTACATTCGCTGGCCTGTCATCAATATTTCCAGGACAGATCTGGCTTGGAAGTGGACCTCCAGCAGGAGGAGGAAGGGCTTAATGTGCCATTGGGACTTCTGTAAAGAGTTCCGCAAGGGCGTCAAAGGCGGCTTCTCCTGCGAGCTCGTTCTCAGCTTTGATTTTTGCTTTCTCTCTTCTCACGTACCTCTAGACTCGTTCTAACGCTTGCCTCTTTATTGCATCATTCATCAGGGGGTTGGCTCCACTATGTCGTTAGTGCTCCACAGAGGGATAACAGAAGGCTTCAGTCTCTGGAGGACTGTCTTGCCAACATTTCTTCTACTTCTTCCTTTTCAACGTCTCTGAATTCTGCTTTCATGCCACTGCACAGAGGAAGGTATTCGGTTCTGAAGGTGTCAAAATGCATACGTCTAAGCATTGTGGTGGTGCCATCATCATAGTAATGCCAGCTTATGATGGTTTCAACAGTGTATGTTGTGAAGAACACTCTGTCTACCAACTTCCAGTGGGTTGCTAATTGAACAAACAGAAGATTATCAGTGCACCAAGCATCCCATGTATCTTGCTGTTGAGCATCCACGAACAAATTCCAACTCTTTTCCTTCTTATCTTTATGAACCTCCACAGACCAAGACTCCTGAAGCTTCTTCACAATCTCCCACTTGATGATGTCTGGAAACTTCTCAATGAATGCCAAATCTTCCATGGATGGTCATTCTCTCTGTTTCTTCTCTTCAGTTTGTTCCCAAACAGTTTGCCACCAAGATGCAAGTTTCTGCTGCTTCAACAGGAAGAGGAAATTGTCCACCACATAGAGCATGCATCATGATGGTGATGTATTTCCGCCATTGTGGGATGAACTTCTTGTGGAAAGTGGCTTTGATTATGAGAAATTACAACTCTTCAGTGGAACAAGGAACTTTATAAACATCCATTGAATTCTTCTCTTCTTGGCAATGCCATTTCCTTCATTTTCAGCCTCTTCTGGTGCTTGTTGATGGCAAGATTCCCCGGTTGTGCACCAAAAACATGGAGCCCCAAGAGGAACACCAAGGAAAAGGAAATTCTCTTGCAAGAAAATCTATCTTGTAACATCAAAAAGCTTGTTTATTATGTTTCATATGATCACAATGAAGAAAAGAACACCAGGCACAACAAATCTTCATGCAGCATCATGTAGATCTCCCACGGATTTGATAGAATCAACCATATTCTTCAATATCTTCACAAAATCCATCAATATAACAAAGAAAGCAAAGGAATACACCATCTTTGAATGGAAATACATCACATAGTATTCATCTTCAATATCTTCATAGTCTTCTCTCTCAATCTCTCATATACAATCACTCTGTTCAGTAGAATTGGCTATCTCTGACTCTCTCTCTCTCTCTCTCTCTCTCTCAATAATACATCATATCCTCACTACAATCTCTCATAATCACTCACAATAATCCTTCTTAGGTCGTGGATACCCCTCCCAAGAGGTATGTCTGATATGAAGAGTCACCAGAGCCACTACAGTGTCCTTTCATAGCTCACTACTGTCACTTCACTCCAATCTTTACTTGAGTCTTCAGCAGCTACTTCTTTCACTTCTTTTAGCTCTTTTGCACTTGTATTCACCTCTTTCCAAGGCTAGAAAACTTTCCAAACTACACATACATTCTACAGAACACATACAGAAGCATACAGAACAGTCACAGTACAGTACCAGAACAGCTACAGTACAGTTACAGTGCAGAGACAGAAGCTCTACAGAAGATCTACAGAAGGTTACAGAAGGTCATCAAAACCTCATAACTCATACTTAAACCATTCCAAACCATCAAAAACTATTCAATAAGCTTTCACAAGATCTCAATCTTCATCAATCATCAATCCATCTCTCCTTACAGAGAGAAAACAGAACAAAATAGAACAAAACAGAAGCTATACAGAAGGTATACATAACCAATCATAACCTATCAGAACATCACAGAACTTCACATCTCTACTAATAAACATCATGAACTCAATAAAACCATTCCAACCTATCCAAAACACTCTCAAACCACTTCTAAACCAATCAATCATCTCATAAAATCAACCATTCAGTTTTCAAAAACAACAAAAATCAGCCAAAAAACAAATCATTTCAACACTCAAGATACCCCCTCACCCTTTTTATTTGCAGTGTTTTTCTTCTTCCCCCTTTTTTCAATCCCTTTGTCCTTGCTTTTCTCTTGGGAATCCTTTTGTTCCTCTTCTCCATTCTTAGGTTTCTCCTCTTTTTATTTTTGGATGGCCCCTAAATCTACCTATTGTGCCTCTTCTACTCTTTGCCTTCTCACTTATTTAGTCTTCTTGTCCCTTAACATCTATATTTTTCTCCTAGTCTGGGTCATCTAAAACCCTCATATTCTTGTGTCCACCTTTGCTTTCCATGTGTGTTGGATCCTACCTTGCTTACTGTTCTTTCCTTTGAGGTCATTTCCTTTGTTAAGGATATTGTTGTGTCCTCCTAGGTGCCTATTATCAATTCCTTGGCTATATTTGGGTCATTTAAAGTTTCTTCAACAATGGTGGTTAGCACACCTCCAAATGCAACTATGGCAACTCTTCTTGTAGTGTTTTCCCTTGCAGGTTTCTTTCTTTTGGCAACAATCTCATCAAACTCCAAAATCTCACTAAGTATCTTGGTTGATGTATGTATTGTACTTCTTGTATATGCATTTAGGTCCACATCCTTCAAGTGTCTCATAACCAAGTCTTCAAACATGGTCAATTGGATCCTATTCATTGCGGCATTATGGCAAGTTCTAGAGAACAATGTGTGCATTAACTCGGCTTATAATTGCAAGTCTAGGTTACGGATCACTTCTAGCTTTATGTCATCATTACCCATTTCTTGCTTTGTGAATTTGAACTTTCCCACTACATTCATTTTCTTCTTTGGTTTTAGAGGGCATTTTGGCAAACCTAGAGCTTAGCGCACTAGTTTTGTTGAAAGAGGAAATTCCACCTTCTGAAGTCCCTCTCCTATTTTTACCATCACAATCCTTGTCCTTTTTTCCACATCATAGTTATTCAAGAACTCAATACATTTAGGATGGTTAAATCTTCCCCCAAACTTCTCCACATACTTGGCCAAGGAACATATCTCCTTAGTTCTTGGGCTTTTTGCTCCTCATCTATGACCTATTTGAGATTCTAGACTTGCATGTACCTCAAGTCTCCATTCCTTAGGATGTTTGTGTTTATGTAATATTTTGCTAATCTTTCATTTGGGAAAGGGACTTGTGGCTTTTCATGCCTTTTAGGGACCACCCTTTCATCGACTCTTGCCATTTCCTGATGTGTTTGCAAGAGAAGAAAGCATGTAATGAGAGGACGAGATAGCAAATTGACCATTGTAACTCACATGTTTTATTTACTTAGAAGTTATGGCATTGCTCAAAATATAAGAGAAAATGACTTCTATTTCTAATTATTGACTTAATCCCTTTCTCTAATTATTTACTTAACCCCTCCCCTTCCCTAGAAATTACAATGCTTCCTAGCTTGTAGGGGGTAGTGCTAAGTGATTTGTGGCTCAAGAGTGTGTGCTAATGACGAAGAAGAGGAAAACAAAATAACAAAAATACATGCACACATTGTGGTTGAAGGTGTGTACAAAAAAAAGAGAACTAAGTGATGAAGATTGTATGATCTTCCCATAGCAACCATCCATAGAAATGGGGATTGTGCTCCATGGTAGTGCAACGATTTATGTCACTTGTTTGTATGTCCACAACTGTGATGTAAGTGAGGGCATTTGTAAAAAAGTCTTCAATCCCAATGCAGCTAGCAATGTGAAGCTCTTCATCACTAAGAATTTGGTCTAGATAAGGAGCAGGACACGATACTCTAAAGGTTGATTTCCTGTGATGTCTAATACTTCAAATGACATTGGTGCAATGTAGGTGGGGTCATATTTTGTAGCTTTTATGGCTTGCCCCATTGTTTGGCATTTGTCATTATCTAACAACCTAGTATTTTCCTACTACGATCAGAAGGTAAACCATTTTTTAAAAAAGGGAAATTCAAATTTTTTCGATGCTTCTACATTTGTGATTTTCTATTGTGTTGCTTCTACATGGCTACATTTAAAAGATGTAATCAAATGGCCAGTGAGAGCTTGCTCTCGAGTCAATTAAGTATCTATGAGTTCTTTGGCAATAGAAACATATTTTGTGAACATAAATTCAAATTTCTCCCAAGAACACGAAAGGCTTCTAACAACTACCATTGTAATTTCATCTAATAGACCTAAATCAAGGCGTTCATAGCTTCAGGCGAATAAGGTGAAGTTTTTGTCAAGGTGTCTTATGTTAGTGACCAATATATCACCTATATTGATAGCCATGTCTGATGCAAGCTTTGATTAATAGTATGTGAGTCTTAATTCAATTGGTGGTTTAGGTTTATTGTGGCATACCTAGCATATATCATTACCAAACCTCTTGCAAGGATTTGGTTTTCTTTGAATTGTTGTATGGGTTGGCTTTGGTGATGCTGTGCTAGAGGTGTTGGGTGGTGAGTAGTCTTGACAATTGCCTGCAATTGGAATGTCATTGTTGGAGTTCGTGTCAAAGGGTATTGACACTTTCTACTAAGGCTTCCATTCCTTAGCATTTGGCATAAATTGTTGAGTCGATGGCATCTTCATGTTTGAAGTCGATAGTGGCACCTTATTATTGCATGGTATTGGGCTATTTTGCCCTGCTTTTTCTTTAACACCTGGCTGGTTGAGGTACATGTTTGAGTTTAGTAAAGGATTTTTAATTAAGGTTATGCAAATTTTTTGTGCTCCTCACTTCTTGGGGTTCTATAGATTTGATGGATGGCCTTTGAATCTTTCATGGGAAGAGAGGTTGAACGATTTGGTCAATGAGTGTTTTAGGATTTTTCAAGAGTCAAATCCATTTGTTTCTCTCATAGTACCCTTGTGCTTGCAGTAGAGCTTTGGGGCCCACTGTGACACCCCCCCCTCAACCACCATGCAGAGAAGGGCAGCCAATTCATGGCTACCATGGAGTGGCAATGAGGGGAGCCACTCCCATTACATAACTCCCTCCCCCCCTTATATAAGCCCCCTACACCCAAATGAAAGGAGGTGATACCCCCGGGCTGTCGCACTATAGAGAGAGAGAGAGAGAGAGAGAGAGAGAGAGAGAGAGAAGGTTCTAGAAGGTTCCCCTTTTCTTTTCCCCTCCTAAGAGGGAGACCACACATACCTTCCCTTTGCTTCTACCCCCGCGAGCTTATTTTCCCCATTTTCCCACTCTATTTGAGCAAAAGGCTATTGAAATTCCTACGAGGGTTGCACCTAAAAGAGAAGAGGATCGAGAATGGCCCCCAAGCGAAGAGTGTCGCGTGCAAGTGGCAATCCCACAACCAGCAATGAAGCTTCGGGCGAGAGTATCACTGTTAATACAACTACGGTGCTAGATATAAGTAATATGTTTCCAAATTTTTAGATGCTTGCTTTGATTTACACATGAGATACATTAGGTTCCGTACTACGCCGCATGAGAATAGGTCATTGAAAGGGATAAATTCCATCTTTATAATTGTAGGATGCATATTCAAATGCAAGAGTTAAAATTATAAAAAAGAAAATTGCACTCCTTCATGTATGATAAACATATCTACACCTGTGTAATTAGCGATGTAAAATGTATACTTGGTTGTGATTAAATAGAATCATGTGTACCCGATGGGATGGATAGGTTAATCTAAGTTAAAGGGATTATTTCACCAAGGTTATCGTAAGCATCCTCAAGTGGCACAATAAAACCTGGACGATAGTTGTAAAATCACTATCAAGATAATCAAAATATTATCTATGATCAATTTCCATAAGAGCATTGGGCTTTACCTTCATGATAAATTAGAAAGATCATCGAGATGACAATCTCCAATATCGTTTTCATAGAAAAACATACAATTACCTATAGGAAATGGATGTCCACTCTTGCGCAAGTTAGGATTCTTCGCATTTATCTAATCTTCGATAGAGTTACTCTTGTTGGGCAAGAGGATTGCGTAACAATTTCCATCATGAAATCAGGAGACAAGAAATTCTAGAAAGTAGAGACTTGGTAGATTTAGATCAAGATATGAACGGCCAATTAGAAACTTATATTGACTTACCTAAGCTTCGTACAAAACTTTAATCTGGGAGACTAGGTAAACTTTTGGTAGATGTTGAAATTTGAACCTAAGTTCAATAGTTTGGATACTCAATCAAAAAATAAGGATAAGTATCCTCTAATACTGGCTTGATCGTATCTTACAAGGTAATGCTAGTATGAAGCCTTGACATGCACCCTAGGCAAAAGAAGGGAGCGTTAAGCAAAACTCGCTCTTAGATCCCATGGGGGAGAGCGAACATGCACATGAAAATCTTATCACATCTATTCTTGCATTGTTTGGAAAAATACAATTGTTTTTGTTGGTTGATCAAACAACATCCTAAATGCTTTTACATTCAAGCGATTGTTGGATTGCCGTTTGGATGATTATTCCAAGTGCTTGTGATTGATGGTAAATTCATGGCGGGGGTCTGTGATGATAAATTTCCACGGGGATAGAGGAATGTTTTCTTGGAAGATGATATTGGGACTGACTGCCTTGACTATGCTTGATTCTTAAATTAATTAATTAAGGAAAGGTTCTTTGCATGGGTGGATCACCTCCATGATCGCACCGCGGATAAACCCGAAAAGGCATTACTCAATTCATGGGCCAAATGTCGGGTGATGAAAAGGCCAACCACAGGAATGATGTTTCACTCCTATAGGCAGCTTGCAGGTCAAGGAGGCTTTGGAGACAAGGGTCTGGACACCCTTCCCAAGTCCGGAATGGAGTTGAAGAAGCATGTGGCCCCAACATCTATGGCGTGGGAAGATCCTATTCTAGATAAAGGATGGAAATTGTGGTGCCATGAGATTTGGACCAAAGGGACATATAATTTCTCCTGTATGGGTAGGAGACAAACATTAACTTGAAGATAAGTTAAGGAACTTGTTTGAACTTGTGTGTCAAAAGGACGGCTTGCTCTGTATTTGTGTCTGTGCTATAAATTATGCAAACGAACCTTGTTCCCAAAAAGGCTTAATTAAGGAAGCTAATTTTAAATGTCACAGATAATTGTGGTAGGATCTAATTAAGTAACTAAAGAAGGCCTATTGAGGGAAGCGGGTGGGCAGAACCTCGATAGGTCTACCTTACAACAGGGTGGTCCTAGAGAATTGGAAGGCTTCTCACAAGACCATTAGAAATTGTTAGGTTAGAACCCTGATTCATGCCATTTTAGGGGACTAGAATGGGACTATGCCCTACGGATAGAGAGATTGAGCGACGCATTCCTCTCATTTCCCATTCTCTTTGAACCAAGTGCGGCATGGATCTACTTCAGCTTGGGTATCTCTACGTAAAGTAGGATATCCAAGACCCGACACTAGAATGCTATCAGAAGACCTTGACCACTAGGGATCCAAATTTCAAGTCGACCCTAGCGGGTTCAATCGTGAACATTCTATTGTGAGGCAGACTCGAGAAACCCTAGGTAACAAACCTTGTAAATTTCCATGGAAGTGTCGAGTAGCGTCACTTACATTCGTCTCTCGATAGACTGCTAAAAATGTGCATGGACAGTTGATAGGCAAGCACGTTATACTTCTAAGAACTTCTCCAACCTTGTCACTCCAATAGTCCTCTTCGAAGAAGTGCCACAACCTTGGGTCTTGTAGTGATCAATCCAAAACTTTCCCAAAGCTTCCCATGTTTGTATTAGCTATTCCATTACATTAACAAGAAGTGTTACCTTGAGCTTCTCGGCCATCATACTAAATTCAAATTGTATGGGTGTGTCCTCCAACTCAACCCTCCCCAAGGTAGCAATCTCCTCCTCCCAACAAATTGCAGATGCCTTTCTCATCCCCTCTGGAAGGGGGTGTCTAGCACCTCTTAGGGTGTCGCTTTGCACCATTCTCTAAGCTCATTTTCTGTGTAGGTATCTTTCACTTTGGATCCCTTAGTGTCTCTGATGAAATGGACTAATCCATTTGCATCACTAAATAGTATGGGTAGTAGTTAATTTGGTTGTAGGAGAAAAAGTTTCTTTGTAGTCAAAACCTTCTATTTCTACAAAACCATTTGCCAAAAGTCAAGCCTTATGCTTTTCCAATGATCCATTGGCCTTGTGCTTCATTTTATAGACCCACTTTGTGCCAATTACCTTGTAATTATTTGAAAAATCAACAAGGTCACAAGTGTGATTATGCACAATGGAATCATATTACACCTACATAGATTTTATCCACTATGGATCTTCCATAGCCTCTTAAAGGCTACCAAGCTCTTGTACTTTCTTCAATTCTACAATGCATAGTTGATCAAATGTGCTTGAGCCCTTCTTTGATCATTTATCCTCTTGAATTAGCATGGCACATCTTGACTTTCTTCAATTACTAGTGGATCCTTGCCATCCAAGAGTTGAGTTACCCACTTAGCCAATGGTTTCCTTATGTCAAGCTCCTCAAGCTCATCCTTCTTATCATGTTGAAGTTCTTCATGCCTCCCAAGCACTACAAGGCTGGGTGACCTATGTTTAGTGGTTGTGGATGTTATTGAGTAGGGATTTCTTGGATGTTTGAAGAAGGATCTTCCTCCACTTGATGTGGTTTCTCAACAAATTCCTACTCTTTCTATACCCAAGGAAGGTGCATTTTTGGCTCTTTGCCTCCCATTTGGTTCTTGAAGCATTTGGCATGTGCATAAAACATTCACTTCCAAATATTCTAAAGTGAGAAACTGAAGGTTTCTTAACAATAAAGCCTTGCTTTGTAGGAGAGTAATTCCTTTCACAATTTTGGTGTAGTTGCAATTTGGAATGTATACAATAGCATTTACTACTTCATCCCAAAACATGCCTGGAATATTCTCTCCTTTGAGCATAATCCTTTCCATCTCGACTATGACATGATTATTTTGCTCTACTACACCATTTTGTTGAGGTGTATGTGCCACAATAAGTTGATGCTTGATCCCTTGGTGCTTGTGATATTATGTGAACTCATTTGAAGAGAATTCACCCCCGCTATCTAATCTCGGTTTCTTTAGCTTGTTGTCATATTCTTTTTCTACCAAAGCATGCCATAGTTTGGATTTTGCAAAGGCTTGATAGTCTTCAAGAAATATACCCATGTCCTCAAGAAAATATGCCCATGTCCTCCTACTATAGTCATCGATCAGCATTATGAAGTAAGACGAACCACTCAGAACTATTGTCTTCATCTTTCCACAAAGATCTATGTGCAGTACGAGCTCTAAAGGAGCTTCTGTTCTACTTGCTTCTTATTGAGAGGGTTGCCAATGATGCTTGGCCATCATGCAAGCATTACATACACTTGGAAAATTTGTTACTAGAGGTAAATCTGCAACCAATCCAAACTTAAACATTTCTTTTAGAATAAGAATACTTAGTTAACTAATGTAAGTTGTGAACTAGTACAAGTTTTTACTTCAAGTTGCCCTTCCAACAACTACACCATCAGCATTTGTTATTTTTGCACCATTCTTTTCAAAATGGACCTTCATGTCATGATTAGTGATCACTGCAATAGAAAGTAAGTTTCTCTTCATATTTGGTACATAGATTACATATTATATCTTTTTAGAAACTCCATCACTTTATAGAAAGGAAATAGTACTTAAGCCTTTTGCTAAACATTTTGCATCATTGCCCACAACCACCATGATGACATCTCCTATTGATCATAGTGAGGAAGACCAATCTTTAAGATTGGTCATGAGTTGAGTGGCACCACTATCAATGATCAAATGATCATTCGCATTTGAAGAGTAAAGTACTTTTGCAGAAATCTCTTCAACAACAACCCGTAATTCTAGCTTTTCTTGAGCATTATTGTTGAACTCTTTCTTGACTAGTACAATGGATTTGACCATGCTATTCTTCTCATCTACAACTTTCCTTTCTATATTCATTCTAAATGTGTCCAGACTTCTTATAATAGAAGCACTTCATCTTTGAGTAGATGAAGAGGAGTTACTAGAGTCTTTTCTTTTGTCATTCTTTGTGTTTGTAAAGATGGCCGCGTCCTCACCCTACAATTGCTACCTCACCTTTTGCATAGTTCTTTCTTTTATAGGATTGAATAGAAGTCCTAAAAGTTGAGTGTAGGAACTCTAACCTGCATATTCAAAGAAGTATGGTATTAGACTATGAATTTCATGGTAGCATGTGAAGATATCTTCGTGCAAGTTCTTTATTTGGAATAGGTATTCCAATAGTCACCATCTCATCTCTCAAGTCCTTGACTCGAGTGACGAAATTTTTAGCAAAGTCAATCTCAAACCTCTTCTCAAGAGCCAACTAATTTCAAGGTTCTATTCTGGGCTTTGAGAATTGCCCATGCTTTTGCTACAGTATCAATATGTTGTATCAATGTCAAGATTGAGTCTTTGATGATGATCACAATTTGACACAAAGTGTTCGCATTCCTTCTACTCCATGCCATCACATCATCCGAGTTGGGCTAAACTGTAATGTATGGATCATTGGGTTCTAGGTATGGAACAAACTTCACATCTTGACATTTTATAGTACCCTATAGCTCATAAGCACTTAAGATGGCCTTCATCTTAAATCTCCACAACATGTAGTTTGTGCCATCAAGCTTCCCTTCACTCCCCCATGCAAGAAATCAGTTGAGAAGGCAAGTTTGCAACAAATTGTGCAATCTCTCCAAATCTCACAAATCTACTTGCTCAAAGCCTATGCTTTGATATCATATAAGAAAATAGAGTGCAATAGAGTATATGAAATTTGTAAGAAAGTAATAAACAAAGAATATGGACAATCAAAACTTTGATTGTTGTACCTGATTACAATAGATAGCTAATGCTTCCCTATCATGTGCTCCTATTAGGAAGCTTCAATAGAACACGTGATATAGACAAAAACAAAGGATGTGTATACAAGGGCCTAAGGCTATAGCAATGAAAACAAGCCACATGCCACTACGATTATAGAGCATTGCATGCATGCTTTTTTCAAGCATGCATCTAAAATTGACCACCAAATGTATATTCGGTAGGTCCATAAATCGTGAATTGTATTTAGCATAATGGCCATTGAGGTTGGGATGATGAACCCCCCCAAACCCCTATAGGGAGGGGCTTTATCCCCCTTTGCACCTAGTGTAGTAAGGCCTCTACACATGCATCTAGCTAGGTTAGTAATGTGCCAACCCCCAAAATGGTTTGTCTCTAGCTATATGGCCACACTCATCCACCATCTAATATTGAAAGTGGGAACTACTAGGTGAATGTGCTACCCATAAATGCCTTCTTCTCATATGGAGGCTCATAATTATAGAGTCAACAATTGCCTATGTAGGTGATGAGGGGTGGAGCATTGATCTCCAACATTGCTTTAAGCATTGATGCATGTAAATTTGAGATTAATGCATTTAATTTTGATGTCTCAACATCTTTCTAAATTGAGTATACCAAAAACAAAGAAAAATCATTCTTATCACAAGAAGTTATGTCAGGATAACATATTTACAACCACTATACATAAATTTAGAGTATCCACTATATCTCAAAATAGTTTGTTATGTATAGTAGTAAAGATACATAATAAAACAATAAAGTGGTTTTGGATTTCTAGATAAATTCTAAGAGAGTTGAACCACAAACATGCTCATTTAGTGGGTTTACCAATGAGTTTGCATGATTAATATATACAAAGCTAAAATTTTTATATTGGAGAGATGCTTAATTGCATTGTAGAGGCAATCCTCTCTCTCTCTCTCTCTCTCTCTCTCTCTCTCTCTCTCTCTCTCTCTCTCTCTCTCTCTCTCTCTCTCTCTCTCTCTCTCTCTCTCTCTCTCTCTCTCTCTCTCTCTCTCTCTCTCTCTCTCTCTCTCTCTCTCTCTCTCTCTCTCTCTCTCTCTCTCTCTCCAAAATATTTTTATAGATGATACACATTCACAAATGTGCCATATATTGTTTTCTTTTAATAGATGTATGATCTCACACATGTGAATAGCAAATTAGTCCCATTGCCAATTGTCATAACTAACAAAAGTTTGATCAACATAATCAATATGGTGGTATCAAGGTGAAGAATCAAGGTGAAGAGTATCCATTAGAATTAGTAGCAAAAAGTACTTAAATGTGACTTTCACTCATTATTGTGTATAATGATTGTAAACGTGGGTAAAATATTTATCCTAACATTTATGTATAATGCAAAACTCCAGACTAACAATTCAAATGATCTACAAAACCAAGTAAAAGCACTTGAATGAGAAGTGGATAGTGATTGTAAATGCCAACCAAATATTTACCTAATGTCTATGTCTAATGTATAACTTCAAACTCACAATTTGAATAATGTTGAAAACTCAATTTTACTTGAAGAATTTTTCCTATGAGTGTAACAAAAATCTAAAACTATGTTGTAGCTTCCAAATTACACTTCTAAAGACCTAAACAAATATATGCATATCAATCAATATTTGCTCTTACTTACTAATGCTTCACGATCTCTCACACCACAAAGTATTAATGCCTCACTTCTCTTGCAAGCCTAGTCTAACCAATGATTTTACTCAAGCATGACTATTGAAATCAAGAAAAGAAAATAGATGGGAATGGCAAAACTCACCTAGTTGTGGTCTGGGGATTGATTGATGAGATCCAAAGCTCTCATTGATTCTGATGGTGTGTCTTTCCACACCAACCCACTTCTCAATAGCCATGAGCTCCATGCATAGCAAATTAAGCTTCCTTGCTTGTTCCTCCAAGCAATGCTCTCTCTCTCTCTCTCTCTCTCTCTCTCTCTCTCTCTCTCTCTCTCTCTCTCTCTCTCTCTCTCTCTCTCTCTCTCTCTCTCTCTCTCTCTCTCTCTCTCTCTCTCTCTCTCTCTCTCTCTCTCTCTCTCTCTCTCTCTCTCTCTCTCTCTCTCTCTCTCTCTCTCTCTCTCTCTCTCTCTCTCTCTCTTTAAGAAATTTATAGATGATACACATTCACAAATGTGCCATATATTGTTTTCTTTTCTTAGATGTATGATCTCGCACATGTGCATAGCAAATTAGTCCCATTGCAAAGTGGCATAACTAACAAAATTTGAGTATCCATTAGCGTTAGTAGCAAAAAGTACTTAAATGTGACTTTCAGTCATTATTGTGTATAGTGATTGTAAATTTTTCTATTAGTGTAACAAAAATCTAAAACTATGTTGTAGCTTCCAAATTACACTTCGAAGACCTAGAAAAATATATGCATATCAATCATGTGCTTTTAGTTACTAATTCTTCACGATCTCTCACACTGCAATGAAGCCTAGCCTAACAAAGGATTTTACTCAAGCATGATTATTGAAATCAAGAAAAGAAAATATATGGGAATGACAAAACTCACTTAGTTGTGGTCTAGGTATTGATTGATGAGCTCCAAAGCTCTCATTGATTCTGATAGTGTGTCTTTCCACACCAACCCACTTCTCAATGTCCATCAGCTCCATGCATAGTAAATTAAGCTCTCTCTCTCTCTCTCTCTCTCTCTCTCTCTCTCTCTCTCTCTCTCTCTCTCTCTCTCTCTCTCTCTCTCTCTCTCTCTCTCTCTCTCTCTCTCTCTCTCTCTCTCTCTCTCTCTCTCTCTCTCTCTCTCTCTCTCTCTCTCTCTCTCTCTCTCTCTCTCTCTCTCTCTCTCTCCAAAAGATTTTTATAGATGATACACATTCACAAATGTGCCATACATTGTTTTCTTTTAAATAGATGTATGATCTGACACAAGTGAATAGCAAATTAGTCCCATTGCAAATTGGCATAACTAACAAAATGTTGATCAACATAATCAATATGGTGGTATTAAGGTGAAGAGTATCCATTAGCATTAGTAGCAAAAAGTACTTAAATGTGACTTTCACTCATTATTGTGTATAATGATTGTAAACGTGGGTAAAATATTCATCCTAACATTTATGTATAATGCAAAACTCTAAACTAACAATTCAAATGGTATACAAAACCAAGTAAAAGTACTTGAATGAGAAGTGGATAGTAATTGTAAATTCCGGCCAAATATTTACCTAATGTCTATGTCTAATGTATAACTCCAAACTCACAATTTAAATAATGTTGAAAACTCAATTTTACTTGAAGAATTTTTCTATTAGTGTAACAAAAATCTAAAACTATGTTGTAGCCTCCAAATTACACTTTGCAAGACCTAGATAGATATATGCATATCAATCATGTGCTCTTAGTTACTAATTCTTCACGGTCTTTCACATTGCAAAGTATCCATGCCTCACTTGTCTTGGAAGCCTAGGCTAACCAAAGATTTTTCTCAAGCATGACTATTGAAATCAAGAAAAGAAAATAGACAGGAATGTCAAAACTCACCTAGTTGTGGTCTCAGTCTGGTGGTGTGTCTTTCCACACCAACCCACTTCTCAATGTCCATCAACTCCATGCATAGGAAATTAAGCTCCTTTGCTTGTTCCTCCAAGCAATGCTCTCTCTCTCTCTCTCTCTCTCTCTCTCTCTCTCTCTCTCTCTCTCTCTCTCTCTCTCTCTCTCTCTCTCTCTCTCTCTCTCTCTCTCTCTCTCTCTCTCTCTCTCTCTCTCTCTCTCTCTCTCTCTCTCTCTCTCTCTCTCTCTCTCTCTCTCTCTCTCTCTCTCTCTCTCTCTCCAAAAGATTTTTATAGATGATACACATTCACAAATGTGCCATATATTTTTTTCTTTTATTAGATGTATGATCTGACACATGTGAATAGCAAATTAGTCCCATTGCAAATTGGCATAACTAACAAAATTTTGATCAACATAATCAATATGCTGGTATCAAGGTGAAGAGTATCCATTAGAGTTAGTAGCAAAAAGTACTTAAATGTGACTTTCAGTCATTATTGTGTATAATAATTGTAAACGTGGGTAAAATATTTATTCTAACATTTATGTATAATGCAAAACTCCAAACTAACAGTTCAAATTATATACAAAACGAAGTAAAAGTACTTGAATGAGAAGTGGATAGTAATTGTAAATGCCAGCAAAATATTTACCTAATGTCTATGTCTAATGTATAACTCTATACTCATAATTTGAATAATGTTGAAAACTCAATTTTACTTGAAGAATTTTTCTATTAGTGTAACAAAAATCTAAAACTATGTTGTATCTTCCAAATTACACTTCGCAAGACCTAGATAAATATATGCATATCAATCATGTGCTCTTAGTTACTAATTCTTCATAGTCTATCACACCACAAAGTATCCATGCCTCACTTGTCTTGGGAGCCTAGCCTAACCAAATATTTCACTCAAGCATGAGTATTGAAATCAAGAAAAGAAAATAGACAGGAATGACAAAACTCACTTCGGATTGGACGAGTAGTTGTTCTCGGTAGGGGGAGTGGTAAGCCATGTGCCCCCCCTTGTTATCCTCATTATTACCTTCTTTTTCTCTCTCTTTCTCTCCCGTCATGATGATGGCGAAGAGAGAGAGAGAGAACTAAAAACAATTGACTTACTTTTATTTTAAAAAACTTGGTTTTTAAAAAATTAGAAGGTTGTTCACGCACGAGAGGGAGAGAGGGTTTGTGTTTGTGAGACATTACAAGAAGAGTTCGAGGATTTGAAGCATAAATGACGTGGTGGAGATCCATCTTAGAGGCCAATAATATGGCATGGATGGCCTTTTGTAGTGCTACATCAAGAGAGAGATGAAATCCCTCTTTCCTACCTTTCCCTAGGAGACATGGAATATTCTATGACCCTAACATCCATGGAAACTACCACTTCCCACTCATCTACAATGTCAGAGCGGCATGGTCGAATGATTGTCTCAAATTCTAAGAAAGAGACTTGGTGCTGACATTCAAATGATTTATGGATATGTTCTAGAATTGTCTAGATACAAACTTTATCATTATATGCAATTACCTCAAGCTACTAATAGTCTTGCTAAACTAGAAAAGAGTAGTAGAGGAGGAGGGGCTCCACCTCTTGTTCTTTATTGTCAATGCAAGTATTGACAAGTATGCTATGGCCAGACTCATTCTATGCACCACCATGCTACTATTATACTATCTAAACTTGTTAGAAGACACGAATTCCACACTCTTCACAAGTTGTGGTCACCCCTTCCTACGTATAACCCCTTCCATGATAGTTCGTATGGAAGTGAAGACCTACCTCATGAGTAAGTCTTGTCTTGAACACTCCCTAAAACCTCTACCTCCTCGATCCCATGAAAAGAGAAATAATAATAATAGTTGGGGAAAAAAAAGAGAAGAAGAAAAAGAGGAGAAGAAGATATATATGTAGATTTATATATAAGTACCTCTACACTTGCACAACACCTAGGGGTCCTCAAGCTTGAGAGTGCCCAATGATCTTTGTCGGCTAGCTCCACCCTCAACACCCTAGCCCATTTCTTCCCCATAACATGTTCAAGGTCCTTACTGGTAGGACATCCCAAGAAATTGGAAAACTTGTCTCCTTGAACATTGCTTCACAGCACACCTCATCTCTCACCGATTGGGTCCTCAAGTCTGGGATGGACCTAGAAAGTCTTGGCTTCTCTATTTTGCAAACCCATCTCGTAATTGCACCATTCACCCACTACATACCAACTATTCCTTGTAGGTACTTGAGGAGTAGTGAAGACCCATCAACAACCTCCCATCCTTCATCCTCACATGACCTCTTACCCTCCCTTCCATCATTCCATGCAGTCCACACACTTTCACTAGTGCCATGGGACTAGCACTTCAATAGTGAGGGGGGTAATGTTAATCGGTTTGGTAAAATGGAGCAAAAGTGGAGCAAGTGAGGAAAAATAATCAAGAAGTAGGAAAAAGTGAAAGAAAGAGAAGAGCAAATAAAAGATTTTAAAAAAGAGTTAAAGAGATCATACTTGGCGAGAAAAAGACAAGGGTCCCTATGATGCAAGATATGCCAAAATTCAATGTCACACTGCCTAAGGGCAAAAATTGTAAAAATGAATTTTCTTGAGCATCAGGCTCACTCCCATGCAAATTGTAAATTCAAAGTGCAATTGATTATGTGTGGTTGTGTGAGTGAGTTTTAAAAAATAGATAGTTTGACAGGTTGTAGGACCTTGAACGCAAATATCAAGAGAACGGATGACAAGCATTATAGAAAATTAGGCCCTGCCCAAGGTCCAAAAGAAAAAAAGAAAACTTCATATATAAGGTGAAAGACCTTATTGTAAAGACATTCCACAATAATGCAACCTAAGCTTATCTTTTTCTCTACCACTATTTTGGTTTTCCATCTTTGAAGCGATCAGTGCATGCAAGCCTTCTATGAAGTAAGGAGGAGGTTCTTGGGAGGACCTATGAGCTAGTTCTTGGCTTCCTATTGTCTACTTCTCCATCTTTTCTCCTCACCTTCTTGGGATTCCTTCCTAGTTTGAGAGATAGAGGGATAGAGTTTTTGTTGCAACAAAGGCAAAGAGCTTGAGAGAGAGAGAGAGAGTGTAGGGCTCATGAGGAGTCATTGGAGCTTCAGAGCTCACAATGGATATCTAGAGTACAATGTGGTGAGTTCCTTCGACCCACGAGTACTCTTTTATGTTATTCTTCTTACTTGGTGGGCAGTGGGGGGTAGTAATCCAAAGCTAGTCGAATGAGGGAAATTAGATTGTAGAAGAGCTTTTAGGGTGAGAGACTACAAGAAAACTTTGCTTGGGAGGGTGCATGAACAAAATGTGTTTCCCTTTTAAATTTGGCAAGTAGAAATTTGAGCCTACAACTGTATTATAGTATAGATGTTTGTTAATGATTATTGAAGCTCCCACCAATTCTAATAGTGCACCTCTTCATGATTGATGAATGCCATTTTTCTTATATCCTCATCTCAATACCCCCCATCCCTAAGTTACTAAATGCACTCCCCCTTGGCAAACCTATACTCTTATTGAGGCACTATTTGTCCTATGTCAGTTTTGATGGCTTGTCTTAGAATTTGGAGCTTTCTTTTGAGCTCCTCAATAGGGTCATCTTCACTTGGGTTCGTAAAATAGGTAAAGGTTTGAGAGAAATCCCTTTATCGTATCTAAATCAATCTTTATACCAACCTTGATTTTTCCTTAGCTAAATCCCTCATGACTTGCCTTTGCCAATTTGACTTCTAATTTGTAGACAATTCCTAATCTCTACTCATATGTCTACTCAAGTTTTTGTTTGGCCTACTCAAACCCTACAACTTGTGGTTAGGGTGTTTAAGGCCTCTATGCCTTACTTCTTATCTTGCTTTAATTTTTTATTCTCTATTGTTAGCTAAGGTACTTCCTCTTTCAACCAATCTTGGGTGTGACTCCTTTGACTTTGATTTTCCTACTCAACGTGATTTTTCTCCTTCCTTAGTTGCTCTATCACTTGGAATTGAGCCATCCTTCTCCAAGGCTACCACTGCAAACTTTTCTTCTTATTATTTTGATCCTTTTGCTTCTCCAATTCTTTGAGTATGTTATCAAATTCATGGGTTGGAGGAAGAGTTAGGACTAGTAGCACAATAGAGCATTCCTCAATCCTTAGGAGGCAGTTCCATTGACTATCTTGGTGGGGGTCATATGGCATTGATGGGTTCCTTCCGTTTGCCTTCTATAAGCTTAGGTGAGTCCCCATTCATTAGGCTTTTGTACTTCTCTACATGCTTACTAGATCTAGCTTCTTTAGGTGGTGTGTGATGTCTTGTATCCATGATGGCTAGCTCCTTAGCTAGGTTCAGCATCTCTATTGAAGCTCTAGCTTTCATTCTTAACTCTTTTTTTTCTTCTTCTCTTTTGAACCTAGCTTGTTACTTCTCTTCTTCTTTTTTAGAATCCTTTGTGGCTCTTCCTATACAACCTCATCTTCTATTGAATTAGTTTCATATTCTATGGTTCCTTTCTTGGTGGTATCTTTCTTTTGTTCCTCCTTGTTTTTGGAAGTCATAGACTTCCCATTCTCTTGTTTTGTGGTTGATGGACTCTCCCCTATTTGGGTCTTTCGGGTCCTCTCCTATTGGATTGCTTCCAAATCAAGTCTTTGGGTTTCTTTAGTGCTTTTCTTCCTTTTCTTTTTCTCTAGCTTCTTTTGGCTTAATCTCTAGACTATTTATGTTTGGGGCTTTATGGGTTTGGTCCACATTACTTTTTGTTTGCTTGACATTGTTTTGTCAAGAAGCTGGATGTCTTCTTGCTGTCCTTTTGGTACATTGCAAGTTTCTTTTAAGTCTCTTCATACTTTGTGGCTATCTCTTTTAGTTCTCTCTAAAGCTATAGGTTTTTATAATCATGGTGCATTGGGTTGGATTCTCATTCCATATTTGACGCCCCTCTAATCATTGAGAATGCCTCTTGTATTGAGGATGTAGTTGCTCCTTCCTCTACCTTCAACATAGGAACTTTGACTGCCTTGTGATCATTTGTGGCCTCTTTAATGGTGGCCAATAAAATTTCTCCAAATCCCACAATGGATGCTTTTCTATTTTTTTTAAAAAACTTGTAATTGGAAGGTTATCTGGTTGCATTTGTTTTGTATGTTAACTTGAAGGTTGTCAATCCGATTTATGGACTATGTAGTATGCCCACAAGGCTGCCATAAGCTTGTTGTCCTAGTCACTTTGAGAGGCCGAGACTAGTTATTGATTATAATTTTATTAGTTACTTTATCTTGATGATTCACTTGAAGGTAATAAGGTGATAACTTTCTACGAACGACCATGAAGATGGACAATAGATGCATAATCACCTCATTGATGAAGTAAGTGCCTTGGTTGTTCATTATCTCAATGGGGCGACCAAATCTAGAAATGGCATGCTCCCATAAGAGCTTATCCATTGGTCATGGCATCATTTTCTCGAGTGGTCCTTGCCTCAACCTACTTTGTTAGACAATCTTGTCATGAAGGTTCAAGGATTGGATTTGAGCTTCTTCCACGACATTGATGCTTGTTGCCCAACATTGATAGAGGTAATATTCTTGTTGCCAAGATCTAGATCTGAGTCAAGCAAGTGCTTGAGCCATTGAAGCTTGATTTGGGATTGCAATGGTATATTTTTGGATTGGTTTGAGTGGTCATTTATAGTTGGGTTTTAATTAAAATAGCTTGGATATGGATGCTTGGAACAGATCTTAGCAATGGTTTTGATGTATGTAAGCATAGGGACTACTTGTTTTCAAAAACGAGGGAGTTCAAGCAAGGGGTCTGCTTCAATCTCCCAAGTTTGTATTGCACATAGATTTTGATGAAATTTTAATCTTAGAGGATTTTCCATGCTTATTTATGCTCACTTTGCAAAGATTATGTAGGTTGAATTTGATTTGGGAATGCAATTTGCATGTATTTTGGTGTAAGGTGGGTGGTGGCTATTTTATGTGGCTTAGAAGATAACTAGAATACTTGGAATGACTTGCAAAAAATTCATCTTTGCATATGATGAAATATAATTTCTACATCAATATATTAGTTTGATGGATAGCTATTGTTAGCTTTGTGGGACACTCATTGTAGTCTATTAGTTTATTTTGAGCTCGTAATTGGTTAGATCTTGCTGTTTTTGGTATGTAAGCATACTTTTATCATTATGGATTCCTAATCAAGTTTAGACAATGTATTGTTCAATATTGAATAGCTTGATGATACAAACTTTTGATATTAGAAAGAGTAAATATATAATGCATTAGTCTAGAAGAAGCAAATGTAGTGGGATTAAGCTTAAGGACATAGATATAGATCATTAGGGGGAGTATGAACTAAAAAAGTGCCCTTTAGCTTAAGAGCCCCTTAAGAGTTAATGAATCTCCTAATGATAAGATATTTGAGGTGGATTAATGAGAGAAGGGATAGTGCGCACATTTTATCCACTCACCTTTCCACCTTTGACTAACAAGCATGGTTTGTGAGAAAAGCTAGTGGTTTTGGCACTATGATGTAAGAGATGATCCCTTGTGCAATGATGATTCTTAAAGGAATATTCATATTTCAAATTTGAAAGGGAAGCATTTTCAATAGTAAAGAGTTTTGATTTATAACTACACAATTGCCAAGAATCGTGGCGCTATTGGCACGTGGAAATAGATGCATCACTATTCGCCGACCATGAGACGTTTATTTATTATATACTTCAATTAAAAATGGTAATTATGAAATGTTGTGTATGGGTTTTGATCTAGTGATCTTTGCCACATAGCCCTATGTCTCTACCACTAGGCTAAGTAGCCATTGGTGAGATGATATGTTAAACAATGTATAATAAACTCAATTTTTTTTGCTTTTGAAAATAGAAACCACCTTGCTATATGGCATCCAAGCTTAGGATTATAAAAATTAATTCTCCCCTATTCCATTTTTTATGAGGCCCTTTTGGAGTCCATATTTCCCCAAATGGTATGGGAGAACTTGGATGAGCTAGCTTGCTCTACTATTATATTACAACTCTCAAAGTCTATATATTTTAATGTGAAAGGCACAATAGATTAATATAGTGTATGAAAAAGAAAGTATAGTCTTGCAAGTTTATTGTCTAGAAAAACTCATTGATCTCCACATGGAGGAGGGGGACTTCGATGTCTAATCACGTAAATGATTTCAAAAGTATTGTTAGCCCTTGCTGAGGATTCAAATACTTTCAAGACTCCAATTAATAGCTCTGTATCCATAGGTGTTCTTACGAGTACTAATGTTAAGAGTGGCTTGCTCACCAAGGAGGTGAACAAAAAGAACAATGCAAGGTCAAAGACCTCTAGTGCACTTATTGTGATAGAAAGGTCAAATGAGAGGGGGAACTCTCATGAGAGAGGTAAATCAAGCAGCAAGTCACATAGTAAAAATGATGTAGAATGCTCCTTTTGTAACAAGAAGGGACACATAAAAAAGAATTTTTATAAGTAGAATAACAAGTAAAAAGGTTTGAAGGCAAATGAAGATTATGGAAAAGAGAAAAGCAAGGCAAAGACTGAGGAGATTAATTTATATCATGTTGATAATGGTGATGTTTATTATGTATCCTCTTTGGTGATATATTCTTGGTTGCCATGGATAATGACATGTCTTAGAACTAGCTTATGGATTCTATAGCATCATTTCATGTTATTCCACGTAGGAAGTAGTTCTCTACTTATGATGCTAGAAAGAGAGGGTGCACCCAACTATGCATGCAACATTGTTGGCATTGGGAATATAAATTTATCATTGCCAAATGGAGCTTCTTTTGTCTTGCAGGATGTATGGCCTCTTCCAAACTTGGCAAAAATTTTGATTAGTATATTTTAACTTGGTGATTGTTGTTATAGAGTGAAATTTGGTGATCATGTGTGGAACATTTGCAAGGGATCTCTTATTGTGGCCAAAGGGCCAATATCTAGTACTTTGCATCCTTTGCATGTTTTAGGTATTAAAGACCATGTTGTAATTATCATTGAATAATTATTTGTTTCTTTATTGCGTTGTCATTTAGGACATACATCAATCACATGAATGAAAGATTTGTATCATTTGACCTATCTTCCTTATTTAAATTTTGTGGATCTTGGTTTTTATGAGCATTGTCTCTTTTGGAAAGCAAACAAAAATAATGTATATGAGAGAGGTAGTGGGAGTAGAATATTAGAATGGATTGATTTGGTTCATATGTTCAAGTGGGCCAATGCCCACATTTTCATTGGGTGAAGCTTTGTACTTTGTCACCTTTATAGATAATGCCACAAGGAAGGTTTGGGCTTATCCTCTTCAAGGACTGATAATGGTGGAGAGTATAGCTTGCATGCCTTTACAAACTTTTTTGCAAGCCATGATATCAAGAGAGTTGATAGATCCTAAGAATCTTACTCAAAATGCTATGGTTAAGAAGCCATGATGTCATCTTTAAAGATGCATCAGTAGCCGATCAAAATTATTGGGGTATGTAGAGTGGTATTTTAATAGGATGGATAATCAATACATGTGCAAATTGTAGAACTATTTCACATGATATAGGGCTTGGACAGCCAGCAAATATTGAGGTGGGAGTGCCATCGAATGGTAGGCAATCCCGTGTCTTACAAGATAAATAGGTGGGATAGCCAAAGGCGCCCATTCAGCCAATTTTACAGAGGTCTATGAAGTTTCTAGATTGCAAAATACATATTCTTCATCTCTAGACTATGTTGTTGTGGTGAGCCTGCTTATTATGAAAATGTTATAATTAGTGATGATACTCATAAGTGGAAGAGGGCTATCGAGTTAGAGATGGATTCTTTGGAAAAGAATGCTATCTAGGAGTTGATTCCTTTTCTGCAAAAGGTAAATACCTATTATCATACAAGTGGGCCTACAAGTTAAACTATCTCCATTTGATGGTGGCCAAAGGAATCAAGCAAGAGAAGGAAATTGACTTTGATGATGTTCTCACCAGTAGTTGAGGTGTTAGAGAGGATATGGAATTGGTTCAAATGGATGTAAATATTGCTCTCTTGCATGGGACTTGAGTGAGGATATCTACATGCAATAGCTAAAGGGTTTTGTTTTGGAACATAAGGCATAGCCTTATGATTTTGATTCTTGATGTGAATGACATATTGATTGCTCCAAAGTCAATCATGGACATGGATGCTTTAAAGAAAAGGTTGCATAAAACATTTGACATGAAGGACCTAGGGAATGCTAGTCACATTCTTGGTATGCACATTATGCAAGATTGAGACAAAAAGATATTATACTTGTCCTAGAAGGAATATAGTGGGAAGGTATTGGAGTATTTGAATATGGAGAGGGGAAAGGCTATGAGTGTTCCATTGTCTACATATTTAAAACTTAGCAAACAAGATATCCCCAAGTCTAATGAATGGGAGGTTTAAATGGCCAAAGTTCTGTATGCATCCGCCATTGGTATATTGATCTGCACGTTAGTTGCTTGTAATGTGCCCGCCTATCAGCTGTCCAAGCACGTTTTAGCGGTCCATCGAGAAACGAATCTAAGCATCACCACCCAGCACTCCCAGGGAATGTTCCGGGGTTTTTTGCCTAGGGTTTCTCGAGTCCACCTCACAACGGAACGTTCACGGCCAAACCCACTAGGATCGACCTGAAATTTGGGTTCCTAGGGCCAAGGTCTTCTAACAACATTCTAGCGTCGGGTTTTGGACATCCTACTTTAGATAGAGATACCCAATCCGAAGCAGATCCATAATGCACTTGGTTCAAAGAGAATGGGAAACGAGAGGAATGTGCTGCTCAATCTCTTTGTCTGTAGGGCATAGTCCCATTCCGGTCCCCTAAAATGGTATGAATCGGGTTTTAACTTAACAATACCTAAAGTCAAATGTTGATAAATCCTTGTGAGAAGCCTCTTGGTTCTCTGGGATGACCCAGCCCCATAGGATGGACCTGTCGGGGATTCCATCCACCCGCTTCCCTTGATAGCTTTAGTTTTCTAATTAGGTCCTACCACATTTATGTATGACACTTAAAGTCAGCTTCATTAATTAAGCCTTTTATAGGGAATAGGGTTTGTTCGCATAACTTACAACACATACATGAAAACAGAGCAATCAATCTATTGACAAACAAGTTCAAACAAGTCCCTTAACTTATCTTCAAGTTAATCTTTGTCTCCCATCCATACAGGAGAAATTATGTATCCCTTCTGTCCAACAAAAGTATCCCTTCTGCCCTGCAGAAGTAACTGGTCCAAATCACATGGCACCACAAATTCAATCCTTTATCTAGAATAGGATCTCCCAACATGCCCAGATGTTGGGGGCCACGGAGGTCTTCAACTCCATTCTAAACCTAGCAAGGGGAGTCCAGAGCTCCACCTGACCCGCAAGCTGTCTAGGAGCGAAACATCATTCCTGTGGTTGGTGGGCTTTTCACCACTCGACCTTCAATCGATGAATCGAGTAGTGCCCTCTCGGGTTAATCCGTAGTGCAATCATGGAGGTGATCCACCCGTGCAATATATCCTAAGAATCTAGCACAACAAGGCATTTAGCCCTAATATCAGTTTCTAGGAAAACATTCCTTTATCCCCATGGAAACTTGTCATCACAAACCCTTGCCATGCATTTACCATAAATCACAAGCACTTGGAACAATCATCTAAACAACAGACTAACAACTAGTTGAATGTAAAAGCATTTAGGATGTTGTTCGATCAACCAACAAAAAACCAATTGTATTCTTCCCAAACAATGCAAGAATAGTCGCGATAATATTTCCATCACATATCTGCTATTCCCCTTGGGATCAAAGAGTGATTTTATGTAAAATTTACTTTAGCACTTGTATGCAAAATTTTTAATGTCATGATTATGCCATTCATAACCCTTGACTGATTCTTCCTTGTAATTGTTCTATCAACGAACAAGCCATATGCAACTAGGTGCAATTAACTTCCCTTGATACATGCACTTTGCAAGCTCAAGCTTTTGAATACGTGAGATGAAATAATCTATACTCATGCATCATAGTATGGGGCCTAACGTATCTCATATGAGAACCAAAACAAGCATCTATCAATTTGGAAATACATTACTTACGACTAGTGCCGCAGTTGGATTGACAATGTTACCTTCATCTGAAGCTTTGTTGTTGGTTATGGGATTGCCATCCGCACATGACATTCTTTGCTTGGGGCCAATTGTCCGCAAGTAGACTCAAAAGATTAAGAAGGTGGAATAGATTCGAGATGGGGGAGCGTAAGGGAAGATGGCTAAGTCGAGGATCGAGATAGAGGGAATTGAGCTAACTCTCTCCCTTGTAGCCTCTCAGTGGGTAACTCTTCTCTCTCTCTCTCTCTCTCTCTCTCTCTCTCTCTCTCTCTCTCTCTCTCTCTCTCTCTCTCTCTCTCTCTCTCTCTCTCTCTCTCTCTCTCTCTCTCTCTCTCTCTCTCTCTCAAGCTCTCTATCACAATCTCTTGGAGGGGTATCCTTGTCTCTACCTCTCTCTCACAGCCTCTCGGGATCTCCTTATGTCCCTTGTGCCTCCACATGCCTCATATTTATCATGAATTAGAGGAGAGGCTTGTGGCTGAGAAGAGGAGCTCTTTGTGGAGGGGGATCTTGGAAAGATCAGTGATCTGATGATCAGATCATAAATCTAATGGTTCCATTGGCTCCAAAAAGAGGGTAAAACTCCAAGATATTTGGTTAGAAAGCTCTCAGTTCACTCCTTCTTTTCTCTGTTTGAAGTGTTGTTTTCTGTCTCTAGACTGCAATCACGACGTGCGTGATTTCGCAAATCCCTCTCTTTATTTTTTCTTTTTATAAAATCTCCAAAACTAACTAGAACATCACTTGTCTTTTCTTTTAAATGACATCCAGTTCTAGAAATCTCATATCTTTTTAGGATAATATCTAAAATATCTAGAACATACTAGTTTTGATCGAAATCTAATATTTTTGGACCATCCTAACTATACACATTAATATTAGTGATTAATATAGCTCATAAGTCTAGTTCACGTTGTAACTTCCGTGAAGGGTGGCTACGGTCCTTTTCAATCCAAGAAAAATATCAGATTTACGACTCTCGATTTTTCTAAATAAAATATTTTTAATTAAATAAAAATTATTAGTTATTAATGTTAGTTAGTTTTTACCTTAGTTAGTCTTTAGTTAGTGACCTTACTAACTTATTAATTGACTAACTAATTTTCGAACTAACCAACTAACTTTTAATTGCATGGAAATATTACATTGCCACACATCCAAACATTGCCTATGTACTGGGAGTTGTTAACAGGTATTTGAAAAACCTTAGCAATAAGCATTGGGAGGCAATAAAGAGTATCATGAGATACTTGAATGGTGCTAGGTCTATGTGCATATGCTTTGGAGAAAATGATGTATTTGTGCTTGGATATGTAGATTCTAATTTTGCAGGGAGTGTAGTTTTTTCTTCACTGTCATAAAGGGTGTAGTCTCTTGGGTCCCTCAATTGTAGCCATGCATGGAGAAGAAGAAAAAAAGAAAAAAATGGGAGGAGAGAGAAGAAAGAGAGAGAGAGAGAGAAGAAGAAGAATAAGAACAAGAAGAAAGAGGAAAATAGGAAGAGAGATGGGAAAAAAGAGGAAAGAGAAAAGTCTTTTTTAAATTTAAATATTTTTTGAGAGAGGGGGAGAGGGAGAGAGAAAAAGAAGATATGCGGAAGAGATAGAGAGAGAGAGAGAGAGGAGAAGAAGAGAGGGAATATGAACATAAAGAGAGAGAATTATATATAGGAAAAAGATAAGATTTACATACTTTAAAAGAGATTAAGGGGAGAAAAGAAAGTGAAAGAAAAAGGAGGAGGAGGAGGAGGAGGAGAGAGGGGGAACATGGAGAGAGAATTATAGAGAGAGAAAATATAAAATTTAAAAAGATAGAGAGAAAAAAATAGAGGAGAGAGAGAAGAAAATCACAGAGAAAAGAAAAGGAGAGAAAAGAAAATTTTTAAAAAGAGAATGAAGAGAGAGAGAGAAGAAGAAAAAAAGGAAAAAGAGGAGAGGGAGAGAGAAGGAAAAGAGAGGAGAGAGGGGGGAGAGAGAAAGAGAGAGAGAGAGAGAGTGTGTGTGTGTGTGTAAAGAAAAAAATTAGAATCAAATAGGGAAAAGAGGAGAGAGAAAGATGAGAAATGGATCGCACGGCAACTTCGCTTGCCGCTTCGGGGCAACGAAGTGGCCTAGCATTCCGTACGTGCAAAGCGTGCACGGAACGCTAGTGTAGTATTACATGCACATGCACATGAGAGAGCACCTTTCATTGTACCACATATTGGCATATTTTGTGGCTTGTTAGGAATCCCAAGTTGAGAATGTGAGATGGACGGGTGACTTTAAGGATCATTGACCTTAGGCTCCTATAGCTCCTAGGTTCAAGGATCATCATTAAGAGAGTAAGGTGGATGGGTGAATTTGAGGGTCCTTGACCTAAGGTTCCTATAGCTCTTGGGTCTCTAAGAACAAACTAGCATCCAATTAGGAAAGATTACTTTGCAATTGAACCTAATTGAGAGTGGGTTACCACTATTTTTTGTCCAAAGAGAGTGAGAGTCAAGGGGAGTAGAGAAATCGACCCTTTTCCCTCAACATAATCTCACTTCAGCTTCCTAAAATAGTGCTTAGTCAAGTCTTAAGACATTGGCCCTAGGTAGTCTGTTAAAATATTAAGAGACATTTATATACAAAAAATTTTCCCTCTTCTCCCAAACAATCATGGGCCTTGGGTAGTTCATGTACCCAACAATCCAAAAAACCTTAGAGCATGTTGTCACTATAAATCCTAAATGAAAATTTCCATGATATTGAATATTCTATGTCTTTTATGCTCCATCCACATAATTTCGAAGTTGATGCCTACTAGTAGTTGAAGTCCTCAAATGTGAACCATGCCAATGCACAAACACTTTAGATTCCCCTAAGAAGTGCACAAGTCCCTACTCAGTGCACAATGCATAATACACATGAATACAAGCACTAGCACAGACTGCCTTTATGCACAAAAACAAATGCACGCTTATCCACTTGCTAGTTATCCCTTTTTCTCTCACTCAACCACACACCTCGTTCTCAAGGGGGAGCCAAGGGAAGCAAGGAAGTAAAAACATGCACCTTGCAATGCACTAACATACACCCTCACAACATGTAGGTAACCCAATATGGTAGTTTCTTGCATCTAGCTTAAAATGACATCATCACTAACCTACAACCCATTGTTATGCTGCATTAGTCTCCCACCAATGCACTACACAGTGCATTAATACACAAAGTAGCGCACAGTGCACAGTACACATTGCACATGTACATGTACATACAGGCACATAATGCACATACCCATCAGGCATGTCCATTTGCACTCATCACCCTCATCTATTATACACATTATGTACCACATCCCACACTGAAGCTTCTAGCATCCTCTAGACCACCCAGTGCACACCACTCATAGTGCACAATGCACATGCACCCATCAGTATAAAAACCCTATTAATTCAATTGCATTGCATGTAGGTTTAATATACACCACCCTTAGGATATCTTAACTGTTAACCATCAGACGAATAAGGTGGAAAATCTGGAAAAGCTAAAGTAGAAGACAAAGGCCAAGGCAAAGTGAAACAGAAGATGAAGGCGCGCCAAGAAAAATCTAGAAACACAAGAAGCATAGAAAAGTCCTAAATAAGGGAAAAGGCACACAAGGAAAAACGCAAGTCAATACTTTTGTAAAAGAGTGCAAGCGCATCGTGATTTAATTTAAGGAGCACCGGGCTCTCACCCGTGCAATTTATAAATATAGACGGGCGGTGGAAAGGAAGCTAGTAAGATAGAAGGACAATGGGAAAAAGGGCCTAGGCCACGGCCGGCCATGTAAAAAAGGGGATAAGGGGATGACCACCCAAAAGGGATTTAGGGTTTTGAATATAAAGTTGAAAAGTGAATGAGAAGCTCATTCTTGTGTGTGGCCAAAAGTGGGTCTCCTCTTCTTCCTCTTCTTCTTCTTGCTTGCTTGAGCTTGTGCTTGAGGGAGGGAGTGAGAGTGTGAGAGAGTGAGTGTGTGAGGGTGAGGGACCGGGGAGGAGAAGCTCTCCATCTTCCCCTCTCTTCTTCTCTTCTCTTCTCTTCTCTTCTCTTGCTCATGGCTATGGAGCTTGGAGCATGGAGCTAGAGAACGGAGCTTGCTTGAAGCTTACACTTGGATCGTGGAGCTACCGGAGTGCGCGGGAGAGAAGATAACTCGATTGGCATGGAGGTAAGCTCACTACACCCGTAGATATGGATGGCGCGTCGGCTATGTGAGAGGTAGCCATTAGTGCTCAGCTTGGAACGCTTGAAGCAATAAGCGGTCCGTGGGTCTTGGCAGTTGAGCGAAAGCTCCCACATTTTGGTTCCATTGCCAGGACCAAGGGATTCAAGCCTTGAGCGCTTGCGCACTTCGAATCGAGCATTGGAGTAGGGTTTTCCCTGAACCGGTGCTTAAGGTAGATAGATAGGAAACGAGGGAGTTTGAAGAGGTATTTGATCTCCTTAGCAAGTAGGTTTTTGTTGTTTTAGACTTGGGAAAGTATGATGGAGTAGTGTAGGTGTTTTCTTTATGATTTTTTCTTGCATTTAGGAAGGATAGGAACAAAACATTGGAGCAAATAGTAGGGTTTTCTGTTGCTGTATAATAGGTTGAAACAGGGAAAAGAAGGGATAAAAATAAAATTTTGGGTTAAATGTTAGTAAGGGAGGCAAGACTAAGGTGAGTACATGCTTGGGCAGGGTGATAAGGGGCCAGGAGTGGCAAGAAGGGCCACATTGTACATTGCAAGGTTTCAAGAGAGCAGGAGAGAGGGAGAAAGCTTTTTCGCGTAGATCCGCTTCGGTCTGGCCATCCGAGAGTTATTTGCCCAGCCCAGGTAATTCTACACCTTCCCCTACATGAGTAGGTTGGATCTGGAGCTGCTCGACCAGTGGGAAGGCCTCCAACGCTCGGTGCGGTGAATTTTGTGAAGCCCAGAAAAAAAACGCGCCGCGCTCGACGTGTCCGAGTGACGGAGATTCTAGGCTGAGTCCCAGAATCAGCCCTCAGACCCCGCTCGGCCATTCGGCCCTTGGCCCACTACCACTCGGACCACTTGACTCAGCCCACTCAACTCGGACACCCATCACTCGGCCCGTCCGAATTTGACATTTAGACCAACTTCAAAATTTAGCCTCGGCCCACCTGAGTCGGCCCTCGGCCCACTCGGCACTCGAACAACCAGACTCGGACTGGCCGAATTTGACATTTGGACCAACTACATTCGGCCCTTTCCACTCGGCCCTCAGACGGTCTGAATCGGACACTCGGCCCCTATAATTTGGACCTGTTGGGCTGAATTTAGATTTTTTCAAATTGTAACTTGTATACCCTGAAACTGACCGAGAGACCATATAGAGCCAAAACCATATCATAGATCGATCACTGGGCTGAAACTTAGAGCAAGTAGTTCAAAATTTGGCTATAAATGGTCCTTCAAATCGCGCATGGTTTTTATCGTAACGGCCCTGCGGGTTGGGGGGACTGCTCCCCCCCAAACCCTCGCAGAGGGGGCTCTGCCCCCTCCGCACCTCCCCCGAGTAGGTTGGAGAGAAAACACGCGCCGTGCCCTTACCCGAACAGAGACAAACAGAGACCCTAGAACCTCAATGGGCCCATCTAGCCAACAAGGGCAAAAAGGTCACACTGCAAAAACACATACGTGTTGCATTCAGATTGCATCTAGTCAAAGCGAAAAGCAACAACATCAAGCTACAATAGCGAGAATGACTAGATATGACAGTCCTGACGATAGATGCTCCTTGAATAGCACTGCACTGACGATCCAAGACACCAGTGGAGAATCCACATCTAGTCGTGCAGTTGGGGACTCAAGGGCATTTGTCAGAAGGCTTAAATTTACAAGCCAAGACGCGGAAGATGAAGACATAGTACCACCTGCTTATCTTAGGGTCAAACTCACCGCGAAAAGAGAGCATACTATCTACTCTGATTGATGAAGGAGCAGATTTCAATATCTTGACCTATAAAGCATGGACCCTACTAGGCCAACCAGAGCTCACACCGACTAATGCAACTCTTAGCCCTTATGGGGGACCCCCACAAGCACTCATAGGAAAGTGTAAAATCCTTGCGACAATTGAAATTGAAAGCTTGCCTATCCTATTTCACGTTTCTCCAAATAGTGCTAATTACGGGAAGGGAACCCTCCTTGGAAGACCCTTCAAAAGGGCAACCAAGTGTGAGGCGGACTATGTAGCATAGAGGATACACCTGGCACTACCGGGAGTGAGGATAGTCACAACCTTTAGCAAGGGTGACCTCATCGAACCTCAAGGGAAAGGCAAGGAAGGTGCTGACATAACAGTCAAGCCTACTAACGAGAGCAATGACTTGTTGGAAGAGTTGATACAAGCACATGTCGAACAATGAGAACCAATGAGTGAGGCCATGCCTGAAACAAGAAGGTCAAGAGACAATGCCAAGGACGAGCTTTGGACTTACAAATATCGTAGAAGACCCCAAAAGAAGCCCAAGCCTTATAGACAAAGGCATCGATGGAGAGCCAATACAACGTCGAGATGGATATCCAAAGCATTGCTACATGCTCAAGGGTATTATGCAGGTAACCGATGGATTTGGGTACCAAAACCCCCTGCTAAACCACCTCTATCAGCTGAAGGCCAGATTGCATCAAAAGCAATGAAGCACAGGAGGAAATCTAAGAGAAACTCCAGGTCTCGAGGCAAGAAACCAAACATGAGTGTTCGAAAGAAAGAGCCTCAACCTAGCATGCTTAATAAGTAGATATCATATGTAACCATTAAGCGTGCACAAAGACCACTAGTGCTCAAGGAGCTTTTGACTTCCCAAGAGGATAATGAGCACCAGAGGCACAATGCTACTCGTGAGAAGGTTGATTGCTCAACAAAGAAAATGGCACAATCGTCTAATAGCCTCAAGCAAATCATTCAGCCAGTGCCACGTCCACCTAAGAGTCCTAGATCTCCTACACCCTCTTTTCCCAAACAGACACAAGAAGCACAACAGCAGTCGTCAAGGGTGGCTGCTTAATCCCAATCTCTATCTCCATCTAAGCTTCCAAATGTCCAAGAGGTGGGACAGGACACCATCCGTAGCTCTCGACTCAAGGATATGCCTGTGCAACCTAATGTGACTAGATCTCGATCTACACAAGCGAATGCTCAAAGGGCAACAAAAGACATGACCACTTTTGATCACCCTAGGGACTTGACACTGCAATCTACTAGCAGTAGCCAGTCCACTGAAATAGCTGCTACTACTTCCAATCAGGGATCACAGCAATCACAGCCCTTGACCGTGACAATGCCCCTTGCGGAACGTGTCCTTAGTAGTTCACCTGTGGAGGAGGTGTCAGAACCAACTTCCTTAACAACTCTAGCACTTCCAAAGTGCCTAAAGCGCCTAAAGCCTAGGTGGAGGAGGTATCGGAACCAACTTCCTTAACAACTCTAGCACTTCCAAAGCGCCTAAAGCCTAGGCTGGAGGAGTTAAACAAAAGGGAATTGGCTGAAGAGCTAGACTCTCCAAAAAGAGAGGCAGTTGTACCCTCACAACCTAGCAAGGCTATTCAGCAGGCCGCGGCTATGCCCCATGAGGACACACTAGAGAAAGAGAATGCTGAGGCCCAACTAAGCACATCAACGGCTGACCTAGTTCAGGGTCTTGAGTCGTTAAGTTATGCACCTTCACTGACCAAGAAAAAGAGGAGAAAACAGTGAAAACAACAACAGTTACAGGTGGTTGTGGACCCCAAGAACATTGAGACCAAGAGCACTGAAGAGCTGACAAATAAAGCATCGAGTCCATCCACCAATGGACCCATTGATGTCTCTCCTAATAGCGGTGAAACCTCAGACACATCCGTGTGCTTTGAAAAATCAAAGCAGCCATTACCATCAATGGTTTCTTTCAACACTCAATCCACCGACAATAGAACTTGCATTGACCAATCAAGAGTGGATACAACGCTGTCACAACAGGGTGACAAATTTATACCAGTCACATCCAAGGAGAACCATGACGCAATAACAAAGCCTCAGGAGAAATATGGAAACCTCGAGAGCATAAGAAATCCTAGCGTTGACAAATCTTGCTCATTTAGGCCTGAGCCCCCAGCTATGCTAAAGCCTAGGCAAACTCCTAGAACCTTGCATGAGACAGCAACCGAGCAAGCCCTCGTTGAACATAGAAGTGTCGCAGAATGCTTAACTGAGTTGGATGCTAAGCTTAAGGTGTTGGCACGTGTCTACGTCCTTGCGGACATGGGCGCATTCCCTAAGGAGCAGCTTGGAGAATACTTGCCATTTTTCCTATCCTGGGAAGAGCAAGAACATCTTAACGAGCACTATGATAGGCTCCTGCATGAACACATGCGACTCATCTATGACGAGGAAGCCGACGAACTACGCTTAACTGTAACATTCAATAATGTACTTTGCCAATCAAATCTCTTAGAGATAGAGCAACTAAAGCGACAATCAAAGGGTCGAAGTCAATTTGAAAAATGTTGGTTTGAAAACCGTGTTGCAATGGCCGAACTAGGAGCCCAGATTATGACAGTCTCAGAGGAGTGATTGGCCAAATGGCGGTATAAAAGAGACCCAACCTATGTGGCACCAACTTCCTTTCGAGTGATAACCGCCATTCGGGGTACGGACTTAGCTGGAACTAGCCAAGAGAACTCTCTGGCTGATAAGGTTCTCACTGAGGAGGAGCTGCATGTTGCAAGTAGACTTGGACAAGGTTCTATGCTACTCAATGTTGCAAAATATCTATCAGTATTGAGTAAGCTGCCACGAGTACTAGATGCGTGTGCCACACTTCAGTACAATACGGAGTTCTACAATTGGCTTTTATCCTCGTGAAGTGACATGGATTCATAAATATGTATATAAATAAACAATGATTTTCATGTGACCCTGTATAGACAATATCAACACACACAAGCAATGATAGTCAAGCGCAAGGAGAAGAGTTGGGTTTGACAAGCTGAGCTCCTCAGGTCCTCTCACCACACATTGAGAAGTCGTGTGACCATTCCTGCCTCTAGGAGGAGGGCATGCAACCCTCATTATTGCCATAGGAAGCCTTGACCAACATCTCTGATGGTGTAGATGGGGCACTGTCCCTTTCTATACACCTTTTCCCTTTTTCGGACTATCCTTCCAGGGATGAGCCCTGCTCCACTCCATGACAACCACTCTGTGCAACTTAGCGTAAGCCAAAATCTGCTAACGAATGGAGGCAAAATGAACATCATCATGGGGGCTATCCCTCTACAATAAACACTGCATGCCTCACCTCTCCCCTCCTCATCATATGCGCTTGATAACCCACTATATAATCCCTTCCATGCAAATAGTTTTATCCTGCCTCAAGGCCTAATCCTTGGTTCGCATTTTGCAGGTCCCCCTACGGTAGCCGACATGGAACACCTAGTGCAGTTGGCTTGCAAGGACGCTATCCGCCATCGAAGGGAGCATGTAGCAAAAGCGCATCTGCCAAAGCGCTACGTATCTACCCTTAAAAGGTATGCAAAGAAACGAGGCCCCAAGCGACACCGGCCCGGACGTAGGCCAAAAGATCCCCAGGCCAGGGGAATAGAAGCTCAAGGGAGTACACGGGGCATGGCAACACCGGTTGTGCGGGCCCCCACCAGACACTCGGGCACCAGGTGCTCAAAAGAGAAGAGGGTAGCTTGAGACAAGCAAGAATTTGATGCATTGTTCAAAAGCATTCTGGAAACAGTTGCGGCCAGGGAATACACCATCCAGGTCCTAGCCGACATTTTTCCCGCCCAGCCTCACAGGAGCCCCTCACCAGCACAGCCTCAGTCGCCCGACCACCTAGACTCGCCCTGCCTCGTACAAATAGAGTAGCCCCATGTTGTATAAAAGGCGTATCAAATGCTACCTGGCCATGACTTTTTGTCTTTAAATGGTTAAGTGTTGACATGTTCCCCCATTGTACAAACTTTTCATATCTGCGTTTAATATATTTAACGTCTTTAGCAAAAGAAAAAGCTAAGCAAGCGCAAATGATAAGTATCTAAGTCAACACCATGGAATTCAGATAAGTGATGTCTCCTTACATTGCACTGGTTTATTATAGTTGCGGCATATACCGTGCATGTACTCTCATGAAGTGACAAGTGGATGCAGGGTGATACAGGTCTTTGTGCGAAAGTGTTCAATGCCCAAGTCACCGCAAGACCACCGACCCCACAAAGAGCCGCAACAAAGCCACGCTGCCGAAAGTAAAAATCACCCTTGCCGACCATCCACATCGCATGGCCCAAAGCATAGTCATGGGCTACGCTCTCTTTCTGGGTCAATCTCTACAGTTGACTCACGGCAGTTGTTACCTCAATTGTTCCGACATCGCGTGTCGCAAAGAGGTTTGCAATATCTCAAGTGTATCTCCCGATCTCAACAACTGCTTCTCTAACAACGAGGCTAGGGCACAATCATCACTATAATATCCATTTCCTGAGCCTTCGAAGCTTGACATTTCCCAACCCATTGAAAGGATAATAGCCTCAACATATTTCAATGGTTGTACTCAAGCAAGTCCAAAAAAAAAGGGGAGACGAGAAAGAAAGAAAGAAAGAAAAAAGCATAAGAAAAAGAAAACAGAAAAGGAAAAAAGAAAAGAAAAGAACGAAAATATAAGAAGCACCCACGATCACAGCACATCACCTAGGGGTCCTCAAATTAGGTACGTCCAGTGACCTTGGTCGGTTGGCTCTGTCCCTAGTCCCCTAGCCCTTTAGCATCACCCACAATTGTTCAGGGCACATCAAGGGCAGGACATACCTAGGGAGCTTGTCTCGCCTATGGTTAGACCTGTCACCCTGACCCATTCGCACGATTCCCTCTTGCACTTTGCCTTAATACCATTGCAATCAATTGTGGTAACCACCGCACGAATGGCCATGAAAAGTACACCATCCTCATCAAGCAAGTTCAATAGCTCCCAGCTACCAAAACTGCGGTGTCCTTGTGTTCAATTATGCTACGTCGTGCAATCACAACGCAAAGGATGTCTCATACACCTTCATGTGTCCTTCTTCTCAACATGGACAACTTTGCTTCATCCACACATTGTTACGAGAAACCAACCCGCGATCTTCTAACTACGTAATATCTAAGTATGCACGAGCACTCACGTAATATTTGCAACGAAATATATACACACTCTGGGTTCTCAAGTGCATGACAATACTCTCAGCTTGCTTAGAGTTCGACCTGTCTCCCAAACTAATTGAACTATGTCTTGTGCACGATAGAGAAGACTAGCACTACCCCTAGGGAGAGACCACTTATGAGAGGTTTTCAAATTGCAGGTATTGAAGCCTCCAACGAAAGTGTCGTTCGCTCTTTATCGACACCCAACTCTGAATTCTTATCCTTTAGCATCCTGCAAGCCCGCAAAGAATCGTCATGTGCAGAATCCCCAACAAACCAACACTTGTGCTATGGCCATCAGTGCAATCCCCAACAAAGAATAGCCCTACCACCAACTCCAACAACCCTTCCACCAGCCACCTAGGCCACCAATGTGCCCCCAAAGACCTTCCTCCACACCACCACCAACACTCCTCCATGGCAACCGCATGCATCCTTGCCACCCACGTCTTCGGTGCATGCTAAAGCCTACTACCTACGACGGTGAGTCCCATGGGACTGGCACTCGTCTAGGAGGGGGGTAATGTTAACCGTCAGACAAATAAGGTGGAAAATCTGGAAAAGCTAAAGCAGAAGACAAAGGCCAAGGCAAAGTGAAACGGAACACCAAAAAGGCGCGCCAAGAAAAATCTAGAAACATGAGGAGCGCAGAAAAGTCCTAAATAAGGGAAAATGCGCACAAGGAAAAACGCAAGTCAATACTTTTGTAAAAGAGCGCAAGCGCATCGTGATTTAATTTAAGGAGCGCTGGGCTCTCACCCGTGCAATTTCTAAATATAGACGAGCGTTGTAAAGCAAGCTAGGAAGATAGAAGGACAATGGGAAAAAGGGCATGTCGGCCATGTAAAAAAGGGGATAAGGGGATGACCGCCCAAAAGGGATTTAGGGTTTTGTATATAAAGTTGAAAAGTGAATGAAAAGCTCATTCTTGTGTGTGGCCAAAAGTGGGTCTCCTCTTCTTCTTCTTCTTGCTTGCTTGAGCTTGTGCTTGAGGGAGGGAGTGTGGGAGTGTGAGGGAGTGAGTGTGTGAGGGTGAGGGACCGGGGAGGAGAAGCTCTCCATCTTCCCCTCTCTTCTTCTCTTCTCTTATTTTCTCTTGTCTTGCTCACGGCTATGGAGCTTGGAGCGGGGAGCTAGAGGACAGAGCTTGCTTGAAACTTGCACTTGGATTGTGAAGCTACCGGAGTGCGTGGGAGAGGAGGTAGCTCGATCGGCATGGAGGTAAGCTCACTACACCCGTAGATATGGAGGGCGCGTCGGCTATGTGAGAGGTAGCCATTAGTGCTCGGCTTGGAACGCTTGAAGCAATAAGCGGTCCGTGGGTCTTGGTGGTTGAGCGAAAGCTCCCACATTGACCTGCACCATCACATTGCACTACATAGTGCACTAGTGCACGGATGAGTGCATAGTGCACAATGCATGGTGCCTAATGCATATGTGCACACAAGCACACATACACCTCATATCCAACCTACCTAGTGCACACCCATATCATGTTACCTATCCACACATACCACATGCTAGTGCACTAACCCATCACCTCATTGCACATTGCATGATGCACACATACACATGGACTAGCATACAATGCATAGCACACGATGCATGGTACACATGTACAACACACCATATCTAGGTTCATGCACCTAATAAACCCCACCTTAGACCAACCTAGAAAATCCTTAGACCATAATCACACATAGAACATTGTACCTAATCACTCTTTGGGAGGTGGGGGGAGGGGAGGAGGTACTCATAAATATGTAAGTATATAATGTGGATTCAAAAGAGGGGATTTTTAAAATGCATTTTTTACATATATAGAAGGGTACCACATAAAGGGGTTATTCATAGATGATTGAATAGAAAAGGGATGTGATTTATTTAGGAAATTTTAAAAAATAAAGGTATTTTCAAATAGGTCTCAAATGCATGTGATATAGGGGCTTTATATATACTAAACCCCCCCTAAGTAATCACTTAGGTTCATCCAACGCACATGCACATATGCATAGTGCACATGTGCACATGTATGCCCACTATCCACATTCTCTTTTCGTGTCATGCTACGAGCATTTCATGAGTGCACTTAGAGCATACGAGTGTTCTTGATCTTTGCACATCACAAAATTACACAAGCATTAAATACATTGTAATTCAATTCTCAGAGTTAACTTAGCATACTTTTCTGTTCACTACACACATGGGTTTTATTTTAAATCTTTGTAAGAGAAAAGCCAATTTAATTATGGAAATTTGGGCCTTGTATACAGAAAATTCAATTCTCCTCAACAATAAAGATTAAGATGAAATGCCTATAGGAAAATGTGACCAACACAAGATAGTAGTTGAAGAAAAATTGGAGGGTCATTAAAACCACCTGGATGAGAAAACTCATAGTGAGGATATTGAGAACATGTGGAAGAAATTGGCTGAAGAGAGGATGTTATGGCAGGAACATCAAGAAGAGACTGCGAGGATGGCTATTGTTTCCATTAGAAAGGAACTTAAAGATGAGAAAAGATCAAAACAAAGGCTGGAGATACATTATAGAAATGTTGCAAAAGAGCTTCAGCATGTGCAGAAATCTCTGAGAGAAGCTCTGGTAGATGTTGAGAGGGAAAGGGAAGAACGAAAAATGCTTCAAATGGCAGAGGTCTGGAGAGAAGAAAGAGTACATATGAAATTGATGGAGGCAAAATTGGAGCTGGAGGAAAAGAATTGTGCACTTGAAAAATTAAGGGCTTTTATTAAAGCTAGAAGAGCAACAAACTCAAAGGTCAAAGGGATCAATTGTTAGGAGAGTATCTACAAGAAGATGCAAGAAATCTAGCTTTGAATCAGAAAATGTCTGCTACATACTTTCTAGAAGAGCCTCAAATTTCAGTTAATTCTACTGAATCCCATAACAGCAGTGATTGTATAGCAAATGATCATATTGCACATGGAAATGGTGACGAGTACTCGTCATCCAGTAAGGATGATGAGAGAGGGGAATTCTATTTGGGAAACTTTGCTACATTTGGAAATGTGGGCCAGTCTCTCCTAGAGTTGGAGAAGAGGGACAGAAAGACAAATAAGCAGAGAAACATGGACTTGAGGGCACAGGGATCAAACAAATTTTGAGAGTTGCAAGAGAAAGGAACGGTCAGAGTTGATAAGAGAAAAATGTTCTCATATTTCTATTATTCTTTTGCCTTGGTGAACTAGGTATTTTGCTTAGGTTTGATGTTGTGGTGGGTGTGATAGTGTAGGGCATTATATATTTTCTTTTTTGTTTTTTAGCCTTATGTGTTTCTGGTACCCCTATCAAGGAATTTTATTGTAATCCTCTAAGTAAGAGAGAATTTCCACAAAAGTAAAACTAATGTATGACAACAAAGACAAGGATTTTGTTTTGTTTGTTGAAGATTTCAAGACCGCATGTGAGATCTAAAGGAAAACAAGTGATTTAAGATTTTTGGTAACAAAGTGCAAGGAGTAGCTAGAAAATGCCTACATGGCCCAAAAAGGTACAAAGAAGCCCATGGAGCCAATGGATTGCAAAGCCATAAGTTAACATTGATCTAGAAGTTCACAAAGATAGATGTTGCTGATATGGTTTCGAGGAAGCTACTTCGCTATTTGCAAAGAGAGAAAGTGTGGAACATTTCATTCTATCTTTGCATTTATGATGCGTGACACAATACATTATTGAGCTATACATGCCATATGTTTAATTGTCATCATGGGCGTAAGTTTAAATCCAAGCTTATTTATATAACATTAATCTAATTTTTGTGTTAATTCTATTTGACTCATTGCAATGAAATAATAGATCAGGATTCAATGTCAAATAAGTTTATGCTTGCTCACTTGGAGGAAGAGTTTGGGACTGGCTAGAGCCATAAGCAAGTCTTAAGCAGCATGACTCTCCTGCTATAGGACAAACAAAAGTATACACAATATGTTTGCGTTAATTAAAGTTTGGTTTCTTGAGTTGAATTGATCAATGAAAGTTGAGGGAGGGAAATCTTGAGAGAAAATATAGAAATTATGAAAATGATCGAAACGCAATAATTGAGTAAAGAATGCAATAAACACAAAAGTGCACAACAAAAATTGAGGAGAAAAAGAGGTCTAATGAATGAATGTTGTTAATTAACGAAAGTGAGTATGGTCAAAGACAAAGCAACAGAAGTAGTTGCATTGTGACGACCATCAAATAAGATGAATCCTGAAATTGACCCATGGATCTAATCTATAAGATAGTGAACATAAACGTACAATATACACTACTCCATTCAGTAAACAAAATAAATGATTCCTTACTTTTCAATGGACGAAGTTTACTTCAATTGCTATATCCTTATTTTCTCCCACTAACCTTGACCAACATGACATTGAGCCCTATGGGAATGAAACCCCTATCGACCTTTAAAGGTCATCACCATGGGCTCATTCTACACTATCAATGGAATGATCATTAATCAATTCAACATCCATATTGTCCCGAATGACTTCTTTGAGCTCGTGGGCTAAAATCTGATGATCTACTGCTTTTTGTCATATGGAGAATAATTTTTAACTCCAACTCCAAGAGGTCGTCTTTTTCTTGAGTATCCTCAGTATTACTGTCATTGTCATCTATTGGTGAGCTTGACACTTGTGGCTCCAACGTTGCTCTTGCTTTGACCTCCAATGTCATGTTGTTCTCGTGTTCCACTAATATTGGGATTTGTGTTGTCAAAAATTTGTCATCCTCTAGGATTGATTGGCATGATATTATGGGAAATTTGGACTTACTTTTGGGCCTTCTAAGCTCGTTGGGATTCTAGGTAATATTTCCATAAGGAAAAATGAGAATGAAGCTATTGTTACAAAACTTTTGAGGTTACTTTTTGGTTGAGAGGCCATAAATTAAGCACATAGAGTCCAAAATTATGGGAGCTTGGTGTGCTAGCATCCTCTCATCAATATCTTGCCAATGATATGTTATATGTGATATAGTTTTGAGGTACAATAGATATAGTTATCCATCGATCCTCTTTTTTCAATAGAATGATGACATGGCAATTCATACAAGGTCCCAAAGTGAGTCCAAATCTCCCCTAATTCTTGTAACAATGGCTAGTTGGAGACTTTGGATCTTGGTAAAAAAATGTATGCTCGTACTGCACAAGAAGGATATATGGGCCCTTTGTGGTCTGGAGTTGACGAACCAAAAATCCATGGGCTCAAGTCTCAATGTCACATTTGTGCTTTTGTACTTAGCATGGAACCAATCTAGATAACCTATCACAAAATAGGATGTTTCAAAGAGCAATAAATTGTACATAAACAAATATCGTTTAGCTTATAAATTGTAACTATATGGCCAATATAGCCAAGATCAACATCAATAAGATTTTGATCTTTTGTACTTGTACATGATAGTTGTTGGAAAGATGCAACAATGGAGCAATCTTGCATGAGGCGAAGATTCTCTATCTTGTATATGCAAAATTTTTGTCTATATACCCACATACTACCAAGAGCACGAACTTGTGTGAATATTAGACACGCATATAAAGATGCACATATATTAATTCTAGTGTTATTGAAAAAAGGTATTACCTCTCGATCACACCCAAAACTCAACTCAAGCTACTCTCTGCTCAATGTTTTGTTTGTGTACTCTTTTTTATATGTCAGCTCATCCAACAAAGGATGGAAGGAGGTGGCTCTAGTGTTCTAACTTTTGTTCATGTTCTTCTAATGCACTCAAATTCCTCTTCGTACCATTTCACCAAGCTTACCATACAGTCATAAATCATGAAGATGCTCATATTTTCTCACTCATTTGAATTGAGATGCACCAAAATTTTCTTTCCACATGAAAAAATCAATTGATATTTAGAGCAACTTCATTGAGATTTTATACGAATTCTTTAAGATAGTACATGCACTCTTCATGCAACCATCCTTTGGCCATTGAACCCTCGAGCCTTGCTCTTTTTGTTACCTATAGCTATTCAATATTCCCATAAATCTTTTCACAAAAAACATCCATTAAGGTACTAACAACTCCCGCAACCTCAATCTCATCCACCAAATGAATTAGGACATGCACTTGGATGTCAAAAAATCACATAAGTAAATCTCTCTCCATTAGGCAAAGAAGCTCAATACATTCAAGCTTCTTTTTTGAATGAGTCATGTGTCTATTTCGTTGCTTGTGAACCACCTACCCAAAACCAAAAAGTAACATATTAATCATATACCCTTGCAGCATGGGTCTCAAAGCATTAGACACAAATATTGAATTATACCTAGCCAGCTTGCCTAAGTGATAAACGATATCCTATATATCTTTATGGTAGGCAACCACTAATGTCAAGAGGCAAAATATGATGCATATGTGAAATGTATATGCTTTGAATTGCATGAAAGATAAAAAAACAATGTACTCAACAATGAAAAGAAAAGTTTCACCTTAAGTATATTGTGCCAATCATAGGTCTTAAGAGAAGAAAAAGTGGTATCATCTAATATATTATGATCCTCCATATTATGTAGGTATGTAAGTGGAGTGTATTCGCTTGTTTATCTTCAAGATTTCTTGCTACATTAGAATCCACGGAGCTGGAGTGTACTCAATGTCGTTTCCCCCTCTAAAATACCTGGGCCACAATAATAGTTTAGAGATTTATATCCTCAACTGCTTTCTAGATGCCTTAGTATCCTTTGGGCCAATAAGATGTTTCCAAAGAAAGTTTCCAATGTTCTTGAAAATACACATTGGATCAAGAATATGTGTGATTGTTAAATCTTTCCAATACTTCAAAGAATACCATATGGACAATGAGGGAGCCATCAACCACTTCTCTATGGATTGAAAACATTCTTGGTCCTCACCATCACTCATAACCTTCAACAATGGATCAATGAGTGGACCTTCAATCTACTTATACAAATCAAGTGGAGTTTGACATAGAGAACACTATCGTCTCTAGACTTTGAGAGGAGATTGTTAATAAGGAGAAACTTAGTTGAGAGACACCTACAAAAAAGAGAGTATAAAAATTACACATCAATCATAGTAAATATGAGAGTTGACCACATTAAAAGCAAGAGACGTTAGTAGTATTGTTACATATTCATTGCTCCAAGTATGTTGATTTTGGAGATTAAGCATCAATAAGCTTCATTTTGAAGGTAAGCCTCATTTCCTTCCTAACAATCTTCACCATTTACAAACTAGTCATCAAGGAAATCATTCATACCATCGTCAATGTCCTAATCATCAATGTCTTCGTGGAATGACTACGCATATTGATTTTTGAGCCTTTTGTACATTTGTAGATCATCCTTGCATAGAACCCTTGTACACAATGCATCCTATAACAACATCTAAGTATCAATTGCAAGTTATAGATTGAATGACTTACGTACCATTCTATTATAAACCCATTTGTACATGGTAGCTTCAAGTTTACAAACTCATTAATCGCCTTGTATGTATGTACCATTGTATTATCTAAATAATGCAAGGCATATCACAAGATATATAACAAATATTTAGGCAAACCTCAGAACCACAATTTTTATGTTGCATTCTATTGTGTACTTTTTACAATTGATACTTCCCTAAACACTCCCTTTTGTAAGTGTTGTAAGTGACCTATGTTGTTATAAACCGATCCCAAATTTAACAATTGCTTTATGTATATAATTTTTCTTATTTGCAATGTTTGATTTCGTTATATATCAACAAGAGGTGCATGTCACATGGGATACAAGCAAGGTGGTGGTCAAGTTGTGGATAGAGATGAAGGTGAGGAAGAGACTAATGAGGGTAAGAGCTAAAATATTCTTTTGAAGGGCATTTCAAGAAATTTGCCCACCTCAATGATCCAAGATAACAATACGTTTGCTTTGTTACTTTTGACATTTCAGTTCATTAAAAAGAAATAATCTTCCCTGAGGTTCTATAGAATATGTGCTTAGTGAGCCATAGGACACAGTTACTTCTCTATTTAATGCCTATGAACATGCACAACACACATGTATATAGGTATGAATATTCAGCTAAATGCATGTTCAATGTCCATAAAAGCAATCAAAAGCCACCACTTGTATGGATGAAAATCTTCTTTATATGAGGCACATGTCCAATTTGTAGACTCAAATGATTGGCACCAATGAATCTTAATAAAAGTTGACATGGCATGAAAAGAAAATGGGCATGAATATCAATGACAAGGGCTTTCAGGTTGTGATGAGGCTACATTTTACGGACATGTTTGCCATTTTGGTTGTGTCAAGTTACATGGATCCTTTTACAACTAGGAAAGCCAAACACTATCTTGTCCTTTTTGTTGGGACTTGCTTTGCATGCTTTGAGTTGCCTCCAAGATGCTTTCTTCTTCTAATTATCTTGCAGTCATCTTTTGTAAGGTCTTTAACTTGTGGACATTGCAAAGATTTTTAGAGAGAATCCATGCTAGCATTTCTAAATTTCCCAAAGATTTATGATTTGGTTATACACATCATGTCCATCCACATAGTACCCATTATTCTATGTGGATAGATTATAATACAAAACCACCAAAAAGGAAAGAAGACATCCAATTTTTGGCAAAATTGGGCTTGATAGACTATGAACAATGAAGTTGTCTCTATCATATTTGATATGTTATACCCACCTCCATCAATCGCTTGTGTGGTATCCTGAGTGATACCCGGCTCCTTCTTGCAACTCGTTGCAAGCAATCATATAGCACATTGACAACAAACCTCTTCCAAAATCCAGAATTTTCTGCAGCCTCTACCTTGCTATTGCCTAGCAAGTAAGTGACCCCAACCTCTCTGGCCCTTCTAAGAAAAGCAATCTCTGTTTCCATCTCCTCTTTCCTTTCTATCAGATTGTTGTTATTAACCATGGCATTGTCTTCGACTTCAACAACTTCCCCTGTGTTCTCTTCCATTTCCACTGTAATGCATTCAACTTCAGTTCTCAAAAAATTCTCCAAGCTCCCTAGTAATAAGGTTTCAAAATCCTGATGATCAATAGGTCCATCCATGTATCCATATCTGATCACACTCCTATACATTCTATAACTCTTAGCACCCACCCTCCTCACCAAAAACCTCTCCTCTGCTGCTATTGTTGCCACTGGTAAATGCTTAACACTCACAAAGACAATTACAGAATGCAATGCACTCATATTATCCACAAAGTGGTCAAAGATGGGTGGCACTCCCTGCACCAATTGTGCATACATCATACCTATGCCAGGCACCCTGTTGAACCCTAAATCACTCTCCAACCTGCTTACTAATGAGGCTATGGACACCTTCTTGTCAGCTTCATATTTGTATTTCTCAGCGGTGACGTGTTGCCACACTGCCATGACCATCAGAAGGAAGCCGGAAAAAACCACCGGCACCCATCCTCCTTCAGAGAATTTGTACAGGTTTGCTGAAAACAAAAGCAATTCGACTGGCATGAATACGGCAAGGAAGGCTGCAACCAGGTAAATCTTTGTTTGCCATATCATGAGCATGATGAGGGTCACCAGAGTAGTGGTCACAAGCATCACAGCAACAACAGCTATACCTGCATCATCCATCAGGTTGACTTGTCAGACAGATTGATAAAGCTGTTTAATCTCAAGGCCTTTTGCGCCAGTCACTGCAACTAGACCAGATACAACAGGCTTCCAAGGGGGTGACGCAACTGTGATGAAGGTAGAATGAACTCTTGCACTGAGATTGCTTGGTTGAAGTACGAAACACCAAATCAAAGCATACATTAGGAGAGAAGGATACATGTCATGAGAACCTTGCATATTGGATATTTTACAGCAAAGGCAATTGTAATACAAACAGAATAGAGCTCCCGTTGTTCATTTCTACAGACAACTACTTTGGATTAGTATTTAGTCTCTTTAGGGCGAATCCTGAGAATCTCATGGAGATGCATATGAAGTACATGTACTTAAACATTGCCAGGAGAAAGGTGAGCAAGTCAGTTCATACCATAAGCATTGCCGATGTATGTGGTATCCTGGAAGGTGGCTACAACGATCACACATAAGATCATCAAGATCCAGTTCATTTCGGGGATATAAACTTGCCCCATTAGCTTTGATGAGGTGTGGACAATTTTAACACGAGGAAAACATCCGAGAGCCAAAGACTGTTCTACAATGGAGAACGTGGCAGAAATCATGGCCTGGCTGGCAATAATTGCAGCTCCAACTGCTACTACAAACATCGGCCAGAAGATGGGTCCTAAAGTCCCAACAAAACAAGAAAAAGGGTGTTAAATCCTTTATTAAGATATCACTTAAACAAAAGTACTTGAATGGAGTACTTGAATGGAAACAAATCTACTTAATTACCTGGGATGGATTTGTAAAATGAATTGCTAACATTGCCAGGGTATTTTAAAAGGTAAGAACCCTGGCCAATATATGCTGCCAACAAGGCAGGGTATACTGTCGTGGTGAAAGCAATCTGCATGGTTCCATTTGTTACATGTGATGATGAGATTGTGATCATCACTGAAGGACTAGTACTCTAGTTAAAGCCTCATTTAAGTGCAACCCCCAGCATGACCATCCTAAAAAATGTACTGCATATGAGAGTGCATACACCATCATGTCCAAGCCAATGCCATGTTGTACTGGTAAGGAAACACTTTTTTCTCCATTGCTTAAATTACTCAGGGCTTTAAACATATTCTGAATGCACACCATATGAAGCGAAAAAAATTTACCCGAACGGAGGGCACAGAGAAATGCCCCAGATCAGCAAACATGGCTTCTGTGCCTGCAATATTTTAAAACCTTCAAATGGTTCAGCATAAAGTAGATAATAACTATCAAAAAGAGAAACACTTTCAGCTTATCTTGATCCTGAAGGAAAGGAAAATAGTTTACCTGTTATTGCAAGGACTATGCCACCCAAAGAAATCCAGCCCTTTTCATGGTTCTTCTGGAAGTACTTAATAATATAGTATGGGTTGAATGCACGCAAAATAGTAGCATCATGCTTAGCGATGTTATAGACGCCAATGAGACCAATAAAGGCAAACCAGGTCAAAACACATGGAGCAAATAGAAATCCAACCCTGTGGGTTCCAAACCTCTGAAGGCTGAATAACATAATTAAAACGACAATGGAGATGGAAACAACAGCATCTGTACAGAAAATTTAGGAGGATGTATCCAATCAACTTGCATTTAAAGATGCAGAATGAAATTGTAAAAGAGTGAGAAATGGTGAACAAGTGTTGTAAGAATCGACAGATGAAAATGCTTATACCTTTCTTTAAACTCGGATTCTGGGTTTGAATTCCACCTACTGCCGACAGAACTGAGGGATACAGGAGACAATATAGGAATTAGTTGATCAGAAACAACTCAATTAGGACCAATTGAAGTATTGGCAATGCATAAATCTGTGCTTGAAGATGTCTTAAATTAGCTAATTCTAAGCTATAATCTGACTTGACTGCTGATGCCACATCAAATAAGAGATAATCATAACATGTATATTAGCACAAGATGGAAATCCAGCTTGGTACAACAACGGTCAGAACAGCACTTCTATCAGCATATAAACGCAGACTGATCAAGATTCAAGACAAAACGATAAGTCCAGTGCAGTTAGGAAGGCTGGTTATAGTACATACAGTTATAATGCCAGGATATCTAAGAACTCACCTGAAATGGCAGGTGTCAACACGCCATCTCCCAAGACTGCGGATGTACCCAGGAGAGTGATAATTAGGAGCAGTGTTTTAGCACATTTACTTCTCTCGAGATATTCTTTGATGCTTGCTCCTCTCGTGGAATCACGGTTTGGGATTCTCAGTTTGTATCCTGACAATCCTTCATCTTCCACTTGTCCATTCTGCAGACTGCTAACCTTTGCATGACGGCAGATGAGCGAATACAGTGCAAAGGTTCCACCTGTTAAACATCAGCACTCAAGTCCTTGATGAGAGAGTAGAATTATATTGTTGTTCTCTATGCTATTTTCATCTCGGTGCTAGACTGTAGCATCAGATGATGAGAACACAACTAGTTAAATGAACTTTTCAAATCTTTCCCATAGTGGATGACAAGAAATGACTACTGTGAAGAAAGTTTTGTGCACAGTATTCTCTTGCTTGAATGAGTGGCTTGCTACTTGGCCTCAATGTTCAAGGCTGCTACTGCCTTGAAGGGAATTATAAGTTACCCTTCAAAGCGTTAACACCTATTCCCTTGCTAACATGCTTGTATGTATCTCCTAAAAGGAATCCTATCTAGATCAGTTAGTATTTCTAAGATTTCAATGCATGGCGTTATTGGTTGTGGAAAGATTACCAAGTTTACTACATGAACTGCAGTAGAATCAATACATGCATAGATCATACTAACACAGCTACACACATCACCCTTAGGAACCTCAAGGCACTATATCCTGCTTGTGTGTGTGTGTGTGCGCGCGCGCATGCATGCGTGTTTGCATTTTATATGCAGGCTCAAATAACTTTAAAAACTCATTAACATTAAGCTGAAGTTGAGAGGCCAAGTAACCCAGAACAAAACTTGAAAACAACAAAGTATACCATTTCCATTGTCATTCGCCTTGAGCACAATGAAGACATACTTGATCAAAGGTATGAGAGTGAGTGAATAGATAATCAACGACAATGCCCCCAGCACATCCTCTCTGTCTGGAGTGGAATCTGGAAATGTGCTGCTGTAGACATACAAAGGGGAGGTACCCACATCCCCATAAATAACACCGATGCTTTGAAAGGCCAACTTGAGTATGTCTGCTGTTGAAAGGGCCTGCATTTTTCAATAAATGATGATAAAGAACAGAATTATGAGTTGCACAATATACGTAAGTGGTGGAACAGCAAGCTAATATTATGTTTTGATATATGTCACAGCCCCCTAATCTAGCAAGGTTAGTAAAATACAAGAGCTAGCTGGATGGTTAGTGATCAAATTACAAAACCAACTCTTAATAAGACACTGCACATAAAGATAAAGAAGTAATTTGCAATTACAAATCTATGGTGGTGTTCAACACTAAACTGCTCATGTTATGCTGAAAATGTGCAGCTGGCGCCTCTTAGGCAATGTTGCAGGTAGCTGGATGGCTGGTAATCAGACTAATCATGATATAATTAATTTGGCTCGTCTGTGTCTGGATGGATGATGATGAGAATAATCATATGAAGTTGATTAAAATGCACTTAGCTGGATGGATCAAATCATGTACCATGGATCGTGCCGAGATATAAGCTGTTGTAAGCTATGGGGGTTTACCTTGGCGGGAGGATGATCAATATCCAGTGAGCCATGGACGCCAGGGACAAGGTTGGCTTCTCGATCAAGGGAGTCCAATTTACTGATGAGTGTTGGGCATCTGTGACCATCACTTCCACCACCATCATCATCATCACTACTATGTTTTTGATCAATATGGATTGCTTGATTTTGATCATAATCAGCTGCTGCTGAGGGCTGCCCCAATACAGCCATGGATTGTATTATATTATATAATATGTGTATAATCAGAAGGTAGTTGCTCAGAATAAGCAGCTGAAACGAGAAGACGGGGGCGGCTTTGCTTTATAGTCAATCCTTGAATCTTGATACATCCCACCTCTCTCTCTCTCTCCGCGTCCAGTCCGTGTGGCAATTCTTTTATAATTTTTGTTTTTTTGAAAAGCTCTAAATGGCATGAAAAACCTCATAAATTTTGCTCATTTTTTCCCGAAATGGCATGAAAATTTCTCGTAATTGTTGCTTTTCTTTCCTCCCGAAATGGCACGAAAAATTCGACAATCAGTCACATGAATTTTAGTAGTCCGGGTTTCGTAAACAAATGAATCTCTTCTTCTTCTTCGTGTTTTTTGGGTGTGAATGGCAGAGAAAGCCGATTCAGTGTTGAAGATTCCTCTCGCTTCATTAAAGCCTCCCCCAGCGGCCCTCGCCATCGATGATCACAGGGATTTATTCGATGTACATAATGTTTTATTTTATTTTTATTTTAATTAACTTCATAATTAACTCAATATTCTGCTAATATGTTATGACTTTGAAATTTGCACGATCAGGCGAGCAGGTGGTATGTTATGACTTCGAATTTTGCACGATCAGGCAAGCAGGTAGATTGTTCATCTCGCATCACGCTTTCTTTCTTGTATTATTTAATTAAACTAATAAATAAATATTTACAGCCCTTTTTTTTAATTAGTTGAAGTTTAATAAGTTTTTGCATAAATCGAGGCCATTAAATTTTCTTCCCATTTTGTGTATTTCTTTTCCTTCCTTTTATCTTTATTTTGTGATAGCAGTCGGGCAAAAACTTTAGCCTTTGAGGAAGAGGAACTCCCAACTACTCATCATCGTTTGATAAGGAAGTGTCCTCTATTGACACTATATTTTATATATAATTTTAAAAAATATAACTATATTTTGAGATATTTGAAGAGGATTTGGTTTGTTTTTCCAAAAATTTGAGAACGATTTTCTCAAGGTGAACAAGTTCTAGGTTGAAGCGAACGTGGGCCCCTGTGCCTGTCTTTTCCGAACCCTGTTTCAAAGGCCTCAAAACCAAACATACAACCACAATTATGTGTGCCCTTGTCTTGTATTTGTTGCAACCATTATCAATTTATATTTTTATCAATAATATCAATTATCATGCATTGTTATTACAATGTTAAAAATCTAGGTTCATCCCTCTTTTCTCCAAAGTCATACTAAAACATTAATAATTATTAGATTAGAGGAGGAGGACTTTTCTTCTTAATATATCATGACTCATTAAAGGAAAATATTTGACTTTTCAATGTATGTTTGACTTTGAGGCATTAAAGCCTTCTATACCCTTGGATATTTGTATGAGGAAAACAACCCCTCGCTTTAAGGTTGCATTTACATAAGCTCTTTGGGGTGGACATAGAGTTTTTTGTTTTTTGGAGGACTTGTGTAAACATGTTGCGTCTCTAATATTCTCATTGTTCCCTCTTAATCGTGGAGCAAAATTATTGAGTCAAACCTCATTAAAGTGCATTATTGCTAGACCATCAGAGTACGTGCATGAAATAAAACAACATTGGCACCTAGAAGAGTGGCAAAGATTCATTAGTATAGAGTTAACCAAATACCATGTTTGCCACTTTAAGAAGAAAAAATGCAATTGCAATACACATTCACTTGAAAAGGATGAGTTTGCATGTTTAAGTTTAAGAAAGCATCAATTTTGAGCATTCAATGTACCACATTACTCTTGCTTTACAAGATTCATGGCCATGTTTTGGAAAGTCAAAAAGACATGCAAGTGTAATTTGTTTGTGCACGACTCTAGGCCATGTTTTGGAAGAAGAGACAAGACATGCACATGTAACTATTTTGTGCCCATGACCCAGCGGGAGAAATATTGTTCTCATCAACTTGTCCCATGAGGCCTAGTTGTTCATCTGCTCTCCTATATTTGTGGTAGAAAAAGCCTATATGTGATTAGAAAAGACCCTCAAATTGTCCCACTAGAGGCTTAACTTCATTCCTTATCAAATCTCAAGAGCATATTGAGTTGCCTAAATGTTAAGATAGTTCAAAGCGACTATTAGAGCAAGCTTCACCCTTGATATGGGAGATAAAAGGGGAAATCCATACACATAATTGATAATTGGACAATATAAACCAATTACAATACTAAGGCCTACCACAACCAACTTACTCTTTCAATAGATATACAAATGCACATGAACGATAATTTATGTTCCCAAGTAAAAATAGAAGTAAAACATAGTTGAGTTGGTCATCCCTATCACATGGAAATCTTTATGCAAATGTCTTTTATGTTTTTAACAGATTGAATACAACTAAATTCAAGTGAACTCAATGCATACATAGTTGTCACGTAAGCCCGTGACATTCATTTGAAAAAGTTTCTTATATCACATGCATTCAGGCCCTATAAACAAATCCCTTGCATACATATTTGAGATAATGTATAGACCCACTAGTGTAGAGCATGTCCTTTTTACTAAAAAGGTCTATGAATGTGTACTTTTTCTATTAAAAGTAAACCAACTCCTCTATATAAGACTCATTATCAAGGCATCCCTATGATGTACTCATGGGTCACAATATTTAAAAACACACCATCTATGCACTTATGTAATGTCATGATACATTCAAGAAAAGTGCCTACCCTAAGCATGCAAGCATCATTTAGTTTTACATTCATCTTGTTTAGCACGATGCGCAATGTTTTTTTAACATCTAACTAGTAACCCTCTACTCTCCATTCTTGTTTGATTTAGTCTTTATTATGTTACAATTGAGGCGTTGGACTTTATGTCATGTTATCAACATTCTTTATAGTTATATTTTGTCTTCTTATCATGTTCTCCCCTAATCACATGCATTGCACAAGTGATGCCTTGAAGGCAAGAACTTGTTATATATAATGACTTATATTGAAGGATAATGTAATGTGTGATATTCACCAATTGGCCAATTTTTCCTAAAAGGAAGAATCAAGGTTTGCAAGTTGACTTTGCACAAAATGATATTTTTGAAAGAAGATTTGCCAAATTTTACTAAGGTTTTAGAATATTGGCATAGGATGAATCACTACAAATACCATGAATATTCTATACATAAGAGTTTTAGGCATATCCCTTAGGACATATACTACAACCTTGATTTTATAAGGACTCGTCCAAAGTTTATGATCTCAAAAATTGAGGATGTTACAATCATCCCTTGTCATATTCATTGAAGATCCAATGATAAAGGATATTGCTTGTTTCATCCCCCAAAATTGTAGGACACCATGCTCTCTTTAAACCTTATGTACTTGCAATTTGGAGAGATGTAGGAACATCGAAAGCACACAATTAAGGGAAATACTTAAGACTATAATACTTTAGCATAGTTGCAAAATTGCAAACATGTAAAAGCTTAGTATAGTGTATAAAATTGCCTCAAAAGGGTATGTGTGCACATTTATAGTCCATGGAGGTCAAATACAGAAGCTAGAAATCATGAGCTATTATTCAGTAGTCATCTAATTGTCATGAGAAGTACATTTATCTTTGAAATTAAATCAAATCACATGATTTCTTGTGTAGTTAGAGCTTGGTCGGTTAACCACATTGCTACACATACCATCTCCAACAAGAATGTCACTCTAATATCATGGATTTCATTATATTAATGGTAACATGTTAATGATGTTGAGTGTTTTATGTCTAGTGGGGTGAGGCTTTTCATCTGTGTATGCAATGGGAACTGCATGGAGTTCTATGCTTCTTGGGTTTCTTTTCTTTTTCACCTCTTTTTAGGCTAATATATCTATGGGTCACTCTATTATAAAGGCTAGCCTAATCTGGATCCTCCAAGTTTACTTGGATTATTGTGTTTGATGCTAGGCTTGTATTTTGGGAATGCATTAACTATCTTGTAGTAGTTTCCTTCCTAGCTACCCTTATATGTTCACTATGGCACTATGTTTGTCTAGCTTTTTGTGTGTGTGTGTGTGTGTGTGTGTGTGTGTGTGTGTGTGTGTGTGTGTGTGTGTGTGTGTGTGTGTGTGTGTGTGTGTGTGTGTGTGTGTGTGTGTGTGTGTGTGTGTGTGTGTGTGTGTGTGTGTGTGTGTGTGTGTGTGTGTGTGTGTGTGTGTGTGTGTGTGTGTGTGTGTGTGTGTGTGTGTGTGTGTGTGTGTGTGTGTGTGTGTGTGTGTGTGTGTGTGTGTGTGTGTGTGTGTGTGTGTGTGTGTGTGTGTGTGTGTGTGTGTGTGTGTGTGTGTGTGTGTGTGTGTGTGTGTGTGTGTGTGTGTGTGTGTGTGTGTGTGTGTGTGTGTGTGTGTGTGTGTGTGTGTGTGTTACAACAACTACAAATTTCAAACTTAGTAGCAAGGAGAGTATTTCTTATCAGGCAAGGCTCACAATCATCTAGGTAATGAAAGTTCAAGCAAGTCCATGTAGAGCCTATAGGTAAGTTGCTCACCATGAAGAGATAAAAGTATAGGAAGAGAGAAAGTAGAGAGGGAGCATAAGGAGAGTGTACATAGACAAAGATGTGGAGCATGTAAACATATAGAGGGAACATAAGGAGAGTGTACATGGTGGCAATGTTCATAAGGGCATGGGTTAGGGGCCATTGTGGCCCCCAACCATGGGAAGGGGGGTGGCATAATGGTCACCCCCCCTCTTGGGTCCTACATTAGGGTTTGATAGGAGCACTGGATCCCCATGGGGCCTACTAATCATAGTGCCCCCATAGGAGTGCTATCCATAAGGGCGAAAGGAGTAGAAGCGAAGGTGTAATTTTTTCAAACTATGATTTTTTAATAAATAAATTAAAGTTGTTGATAAATAAGTTTTCTAGTAAACATGTTTCTAATAAAACTAAGAAATTTGTAAAAGAGAATTAGAATTTTTTTAACATAAAGTAAGGTTTTAATAAACATTATTTTAATAAATATCTTTTTGTTTCCATAGGGATTGAAACTTTTTAAAATAAATTTTCAAGCTTAATTAGGTATGTCCCCCCGCCCGCCAAATTTAAAACGATTTTTAAGAAAAAATCAAATGAGGATGACCATGCTCCCCCTCGCCCCAAGCAATAATATTTTCAAAAAAACCTATTTTTTATGTAAATTGGGGCATCGGTGACATGGGGGGAAAGGGGAGGCAAGGTGATATCCCTAATCCCCCCTGGCCATATATTTCAAATGTCCCCCCCCCCCCAAATTTTTTAATAACATTTTCACACTATAAATTGTATAATTTTCAAGCATTTAAATATGCATCATAAAATAGTAATTTGGCATAACTTTATCTAATAATCTGCTCACCACAATACAAACCACATGAGTATCTTTCTATCTATCTACTTGACATAATGTGACTAGTATCGCACATATACCTCATGTAATAAGTTACAGCTCATATGGAAAATAAATAAAATTTACAATAAATAAAATCAATTTCACTTCATAGTGAGTTCCAATAAAATACCATAATAAATATTTCCACAACTTTCGAGGGCTAAAAAGCAAGTGTCCCTAGTTGATAGAACAAAGAAAAGTGCAAGGGTAGCCAACCTCATACTAGTGCTATCGCATGCAATGAATCCACAGTTTCTTACGGAATAAGATTTTAGGGATTTTACATGAACCATTACCTCATGCGGCAAATCTATGCTCATGGGATATTTAATGTGATTGTGAGTGATAGGCATTTATTAGCTAGCATTGATTTTTGAATCCATTGAGGTTCTTCCACAAAATAGTTTGAAATTCTATACTTTACTAGATCCCTATGATACTAATTTTTGATTCTAGTGTGGTCTAGTCATGGTCAAAGATTAATTTTGGGATTAAAATTTATGTATCTTCCTTCAACAGAGGGGGGTAATCTTCAACAGGTGTATAGAGCTCAATTTGGGCAAGATTGCAGGTATTCATTGCTTTCACTCTCTCATTCATTCAACTCTCTCTTTCTTTCTCTTTGTGTTTCCCCTTTTCTACTATCTTTATCGTAGGGTTTGATGTTAATAGCTTTAAGATCTATTGCCGCATCACTTAAGACAAGGTAGAGCAAAGATTCTATAGCTCAATTTATAGGTAAATTTGATATATTTCATGTTCCCTAAATTTATGCATTTGATTAGTTACTTTTTCGTTTGCTAGGATCGATGTTTTCTTTTTTCCATCATATGCAATGGGTTTTGATGAGCATTGATTCAATCTTGTCTTTAGCAAGTTAGCGTATGTGGGTAAATTTACCCTATTTTATGTTGCTTTAATTTATGTACATGACAAGTTAGTTTTGGTTAAGAGGAATTCATCATTTCAATAATTCAACCATTTTTTCTTAAATCTATGATTATCAATAGATTTTGATTATCATAATTAAAAAAGCAATTGTTGTTGGAGTAATCAACACAGCAGTGCATATTTGGACCTCCATGCCATTTGACCATGATACTTAAACACCAAACATAAAGTCTATTGTGCGACAAAGTACCTAGAATTCAAAAGGAAAGTTAGCATATCTATCCCAAAGTTAAAAAATAGTCCATTAAGAGAGTAAAATTTTACCTAAAAGCTAGGTCTCTTGTTGTGACTCAATACTCTACTATGTCAGGACTGTGAGTGATTTTCAATGTTCAAGTTTTATTTAGAATCCTTATTACGTAATCCTTTGATACACATTTTATGACATATGTGCTTTTAGTACATCTCAATCCTTTTTATTCCTTGAATATATGCATAAAAATTGCAATTGGTATGGACCAGCTTAAGTATACATCCATTGATCTAGTGCTTGGCTTCATAGAGTTCTATATGTGCACTAAAATTTTTGTACTACAATGTGCAAAATGTTGCTACAATACAATGACCATTCTATGATATTGAGATTCAGTATATACATAGACTTAAGGGTTCCATATTCTTGACCCCCCTCAGCAGTATATACTTGGAGCCATAGAAAAAAACAAGATCCTCTATGAATTGCTTGTCGCTCAAAAAGTAATCAAATCAAATTTTGATGTGGCAATACTTAAAAGAGCTTGTGAAACTCTCAACATTTTACCACTCATAACAAATTAAGGGTATACTTCAATAAATACAAGATAATTAGTTACATAGATACCATGAATGTTAATTATGTGTTATATGGATAATATGATACAAGAGTTACATGGATCATGGTCAAATGGCATGGAGGTCCAAATGGACACATAGGATTGACACATTAGAGTATTTCTACGCCGCAACTTCTAACAAATCCATATCATCCAACACCAAGGAATTACCCACCTCCACAAAATTGTCAATTGAGTTATGTGCTTCACCTAAACCTTGCATAATACCTCCATGTTATAGAAACACAGCCCTTCAATAGCAATCAAAATAACTAGACATTAATATGGATTCTCGCAACAAAAAGAGAGAAAATCTATCTACAAGGTAGAATATATGCAGTGCTTTGAATTTATCTACAAGATAGGATATATGCACTGCTCTATTGATTACTCTAACAACAATTGCTTTTTTAATTATGATAATCAAAATCTATTGATAATCATAAATGGATGATATAGATTTAAGACATGCCTGATAGTATATAGGATGCATACATCCATGCATCCACTTGAGAGGAGGGGGAAGGTACCTCGCTTCCAACAATGGTTGATAGAGTATATGTGTATCCTTGTAGTTTATAATGAAATTTTTGAACATACATAGATCATATCCTTTTTTTGAGATATGACACATAAATGTGCACACGTGTTTGGAGAGAGAGAAGCCTTGTTAACATAGGAGGAAATAAAGATAAAATATGAGCAAGAAAAGGTGAGATTTTTAACTACCATATATTTTCATGTAACAAAACTTGATCGTAGGATCAAAATGATTCATATACCTACCCTCTTTGAAGTCTAGCCTCTAGGGGCGACTTTCTTGGGGCCTTTGGACTCCTCGAGACCTGATGCACCCTACAGCGAATGTGTCAAAATCGATTCTCCTAGAAAAAGAGTTGAAAGGGAACTATGTCATTTTTAAAGCAAAGAAGAAACTTCTATTTTTATCAGAAAAGATGGTCCCTCCTCTCCACCATTGAAAAATCCAAGGAAGGAATGAGAGTCCTTATTAGCTTATCGACTCTTTGTATTAATCATTACCATCTATTATTGCATGTACTTTTCTTGATAAAAAATAAGATATTTTGTTATATCATAATAAATATAAATTTATTAAATAAATTTATGATTTGTGTAAGTATGGTAATAATGTGTGGTGTGTGAACGACACATTTCTATATGTTGGTGTAATTTAATTTAATTATGTTAACACATGGTGCATGCACTTATGATCATGTATAGCTGATAACGTAACTCATATCCATACCTCTTACTAGTTTCGATGCATGTGCATGTTAAACATAAACTAATAGTTGTGTGTTCCAAGAAATAAATAATTTTTTTACTTAAATTAATTGAATTGAGTACACATCACAGAAGACTACACACACACTCTCTCTCCATTATTAGAGAGTATATAAAAGTTTTGGCTTTCCAAGCTATCATGTTGTAGTACTCGTAGCAAGACACATAAGCCTATGGAGGAGTTTCCTTGGCATGTAAAAATTGAATAATAAAGTTCATATATTTGTTAGTGGATTATAGTATGTTTTGCATAGATGGCTATTGGTTGTGTATCAGTATATAGGTCAATGAGAAACCCCTCTATAGTCTTTTTGGGAAAAAAAAATACCAATAGATCCCTAGTCCAAATTCTAAGGCCCCAAACCACTTTTTTAGCAAAAAAGTGGCTCTAAACACCAAACTTCAGATCAAGGATCGATTACCATCTTTTTTTCTTTTAAAAAATGGTTGCCTATTGGCTACCTAATGGGCATGTGTGAGAAGTCATACCGCATTTAGAGATAAAGTTTGGTATTTTTAAAATTATCGTATATAAAATTATAGATGAATCAAAAATTGAGAAAATAACATTTTGTGATTACTAGCCCTTAGAAAATTTCCACCACAAATATTGTACAAAGGAATCAAGAGTAAAGTTTGCAATAAGAAATGGAAAAGTTTTGCATGTTTTTCCTATTGAAATTGACAATGATAGAAAAAATTGCACCGTTAATAATATAACAAAGATGCACATTAAAGCTGAGAGTGAATGAGGAGAGTAAAAACTTAATTCATACTCTTAAATGAGTACAATGATTTTGCAATTGATCATAGTCACATGTCTAGTGCATGATGTCGCATGGAATTTACACAGGGGTTCGCGAAAGTCACTCGCCATAGGGACGCTTTGTGTGATGGGAGAAATCAACATAAAATAATTATCCAAAAGATATTTAGATTCAAGACAAATGAGAAAAAAAATTCTTTGATTAAAGATATAGACAAGATACAGGTTCAAATGACTTTCAGATATTATCAAAAGATCTCGGGAAAGACAAGGTCGAAATCTCGAACTAAGAGACAAGAGAAGAAGGTGGAATGTCACGTTTGAGGAAAGATTTTCAAGGAAGGCAAGGAGTACCAAGCTCGAACTCAAGCCACTCTTGTAGAATTTGACAATGGGAACTTCGAAGAGGGCAAGGAGCTCATAGCTCGACTCAAAAGCCACTCCCATGGAACTTGATGATGACCTTCAAAGTAGGCGAGAAGCTTAAAGCTCAACTCAAGCCACCTTCATAAGCGACTCGATGGCAAAAACTTTAATGTAGGCAAGGGGCTTAAAGCTCGACCTCAAGCCTTCTCTCTCAAATTCAATGACAAGAACTTCGAAGAGGGCGAGGGATACAAGCTCCACCTCTAGCCTCTCTTACATGATTTTGATGGCACTCCTCTCCTTCCCTAAGAGCACCACTAGTGCCTCTTATATAGTTTTTCAAGCAACGTTATGCTTTTGACTTTTTCATAAAAGCTTAAGGCTTTTAATGCCTTAGCTTTACAAAGGCTAAAAATCAAGTATTTTCTTTTAGTAAGGCTTTTAATGAAAAGAATAAATTTTTAAAGTTAATGCTTTGTTTTTTGAAAGCACTGTCATAATCAAGTGCCTGACATCATCAAAAGAAACCATTGAACATGCTGCCCAATTAGGCCACCTTCATTGCCATTATCAACGAAAACCATTGCCAATCATTTGCATCAATATTAATGCCATCTGCCATCATGTCTCTCCACCGTCAACGTTCAGAACTCTGTCACGTCCAATCTCGTGGAATATGTTGTCATTATTTCTTGTGAAATGTCCAATGGCCTTACATACATTGAATGCTGTCAGCTTTGCCCACTGCTACCATTACCACATAAATCTTCCCAAGAAATACACATGCAAGCTGTAGATCACATATTGGATTTCTTGTATCAGCAACTTCTTGATAGCATGCCAAGTCTCAGGTGTGGTAGCATCCAACAGGGATGCAATTGGCTCAGTAAGAGCATTTTCAAGATGTTTCTCAAAATCGTTTGAGAGTTGTGCTAGCTTTTCACTTTGCACTGCAGATTCATGTGCATCAATGTCTCTCTACAGTTTATCTCAAATTTTACTACAATCCCAGTCCAAAATTTGGACAAATGCATAAGTACACCCCTTGATCAAACTCTGCCAAGCAGACCTGACTAAGGTCATGTGAGCATACAGTTATGCTTCAAATGTTTACGATATCCATGTCAAATCTTAGTTTCCCTCTTTTTTGGTGCATTCGCTTCAGATTTCTCCTTCAAAGCTTTGAAACAAAGCCTTCATTGTCATCACCAGCTTGGTCAAGCTCCTGCTTGAATCTACTAAAAGCTTTCATTCTATGGTATCCTAATATTGATTGGTAGGCAGGATAGAGCATTTCCAAAACTTTTTTTCAATAGCTCTTTTCGGACACCTTCATCAAAAAAGTTAGCCTTATAATGACCTGTTGCATCATAACCTAATCATCAATGACAATTGTCAATTTGGCCACTATATTCTACAATCTAGTAGTTGTCGACACTTTGAAGGCCGTTGCTATCGTTGGATGATGGACATTCGTCGTTCTATAGACACGAAAATGCTAAGCATCTTTGCGCAAATTCAGAGCCCTACTATTTTTCTGTTGTGAAAGCATATTGTGCAGAAAATCACCTTTTGGCAAACGAAACTTCTTTACGTTATCCGCAGAAGAAAATGCAAAAGAATGATCAAATGGGTCATTGCAAGAGCACATACTGACTTCTTGTGGAATGTAAGAGTTGACATGACCTTGCTTGCTGCAAGATCCCCAAAACTTGATGGTTGTATCATGAGACCCTGTCAGAACTTGTGGATCCGTGGCTTGAGTAATAATAGAGCACATAGTGTTTTCATGTCCAGATAGTGCAAAAATCTAGGTCTTTGTTTGCATGTCCCAAACTCAGCAAACAGAATCATGCCCTCCTATCATCAAAATGTCAAGTGTGAGATGTGGCGATAGGCAATAAATTCCACTTAAATGTCCATGATATGAGCGGATAACCTTGTTGTATTCAAGGTCCCAACATTTTACTTGCTTATCATTGCCAACAGAGAACATGTAAAGAAATCTTAGACTAACTGCAAGCCCTCGTACTTGCTCAATATGCCCTTATAGCTTTTGTAGGCTACTGAATGTTGAATCAATTTCACATATGAAGAGACATATCATCTGCACTAGTAACATCTGAATAGCAAGTCGCATAAGGAAAGTCCAAAGTCAAGCTCCATTTCACAATAATAACCATAGCTTGATGGTTTTAAAGACACTCATCAACAAGCTATTGAAGGAACAACATTGTTATCTCTGGAATATGTGGTATTCTGATTAGTAGGCTCTTCAAACCATAACTCATAAAATGTTTTACAAACAAGATCCTTCTTCTTCAAGAAATACTCATTGATGATGTAAAACTTACAACCTTTTCCTTTGATCCTTGAGTCTTCAAAACTGATACCTTTTTATGAACCTGTTTTTCCATGCAATATGCCCTATCAAGAATATGCTTTGGAAGAGAATTTGGCACCCAATCATTCATGTGCTTTGCAAATTAAAATCCATGCAATGCAATCAATCAAACGATGCTTCCACACAAAAATTTATGAATGCACTAAAAAAAATGCTCCTAGCCTATCTACATGTACTCGTGCATCATGCAAAATGCAAACAAAAAGACACACACAACAAAAAACAAATTCCTAATGACGCTAACTAATGAGATCAAAATCATGGTGAAAAACTCCACCCTCAGGTTCGCAGTGGTGGACGCGCAGCATCACGACATTCACCCCCTCCAAACCTGCACATTCTCTGAATGGGCGCCACAGCTATCCATTCTCATCACCGCCAAGCTCAATGGTCAATGCGATCTCCTCATCTTCTTCAAAATCATTTGCAATTTCTACATCCTCATCAACATCATCTCCTGGCTCAAATCCATCATAATTTTCATCATCCAACTCCTCAATCACATAGGTTGCATCATTTCTTCTCTTGAATAATTTGATTCTCTTCCCTACAATTGAAATCCGCAAGGCCGTACCATCAAGCTTTGCTAAGGAATACATAGCATTGTCATGTACATGCTGCACCAAATAAAGCCTAAACCATCATCTTGAAACCTTGCGGATAGCACTATATTGGTTGTCTAGACTATCGTCATAGACCAATACTCGATCTTCCTCCTCAATCTCTCTAGGTCTCAATTTGTGTCTGCTATCACATTGGTCTTTGTTGCAAATTCTGGCCTCTTTGAGCTTTTGTATAGCTATCTCAATATCTTCAAATCTCCTCTTCAACTAACGAATACGAAGAGCCAAAAGATCCTCTCTAGTCATCTCATCTTATTGCCACGGTAAAGCACTCCAAGTAAGTGTACAAGTCTCTATAGGCATGAGTGACTTCTACATCAACTCGACTTGCATATATCCTATAGTCACATTGTGAGTAGTGTAATCAGCCCATAATACGTAAGGCAACAACCTAGCCACTCTCTGATCCGACCGTCCACCGCATGCTTTGGCCAAGGTTTTCACTATTGGCGGATGGCCTCTTTCGCTCTTTCCATTGCCTTTTAGATTATATACTAAAGTCAAAGAAAGCTTAATGCCAAGGCAAGAGAAAAAATCCCTAGCCTCATCATCATCCAACTCACCTCTATCCACAGTACTTTTCCCAATTCATCCATACTTGCAAATAACATCCTCCAACAGAAACTTACAAACCACTGAAGTAGACTTTGTCCTCGATGCTCTTTCTTCCACTTGATTTGCTAGATCTTCTCATGCCAAAACAATATAACGCATCTTCCAAAATCTAATAGGAATATTAATCAAATCAAGAACCCACTTGAAGTGTATACATAGCAGGTAGATAGGGTGAAGCTCATCTCTATGCCTCATTGAAGGAAACAACAGACAATCAGTGCATGTCTCAACAAACTATGAGATATATATGTACATGCCTCTCCACCAATAGCACTCTTTAATCTTCTCATAGGTTGCCCAAACAGCTCGATGTCCAGCCCAAAGACTTTCATGAAATTCTTTCATGATCCGCACTTGTGAAGCTCTGTCATATACAACTCTCAATGGCTGTCCTCCTCACTTTCATGGATGCTTCCAAAGTAGCCCACTTCGCAAGAAGAAACAATAATCTTTTCTCCTGATCTTCTTGAATTCTGCATCAGTCTATCCATCCTATCTAGACATGGTACTCAAATAACAACCAATCTTTAAATACTCTCATGTATACAAAGACTCATCAAAGATTTCCAAAGCAGATACATGACAAATATGATCAGCATGCATGGTTGAAAGATTAGCCCCATCATCAACATCATCAATGCAAGAAAAATCCATGTCATCATACCTCGCTCGTGAAAGCATATCAACTACTGGGTTGTCTTTACCTACTATGTACGTGAACTCAGGATTCATGGATTTTATGTATCCAATCCACCTAAGTATGGCAATATATGGAGTAGAACAACTCGTGATCATACCTAGAAGAGGCAAGCAATCGGTCTTGACCACCATAGCAGCATCAATGAAGTACTCTTTATCATTCTTGAGAGCTGTGACAACTCCCAAGAGCTTCCTCTTAATCTATGAATACCTACGCTGCCACTCATTTAGGACTTTTGCCCCAAATCGAATAGTATACCTATTCCCATATGCATCGTCTTGGCCAACATCCCATTCAATGCCGATAGTACTAGTATCAATAGTAAGAACAATAGGTCTCCCACTCTCATAATCTACTTTCCAAAGTGTTGGAGTAACTCTCAACAATCTCTTTAGCTTCTACATAGCTTTAGTGTATCTCATGTCCCAAGAAAAACGCTGCCCTTTCCTCAAGAGCTGGTAGAGATCATTTGCAATATGAGCAAAATGAGGAATCCAAATAAGATAAAACACACAAGCTCCAAGAAACCTGCAAACCTTTGAAGTAGAAGAGCAAGTGTCCACAATCTTCTCTATGGCATCAACCTTTGCAGGGGAAGGCTTCTTGCCATAATAACCACGTCCAACAATCAAAACCTCTCTAGCACCAAAAATAGAATTCAACCTTGACAAGGCCAAATTCACTTCCTCTAGCTTGCAAAGAATCCTCTTAACATCTCTATTATGTGTGGCCACAAAGATCTTGCATCCATGATCATCCAAAGTTTCGTCCTTCTCTTTCTCCAAACAGCCTTTAATAGGTAGATCATCAATGAAAGGCATAGTAAACTTTGGAATAAAATCCCGTAAGACCTTAATCATCCCATTCATCACATGAGCAACTAAATTAGTAGCTCCTTATGAAAGCGTACACATCCGAACAAGGCCTAAAGGTGTCTTCATCATAGTCAAATCTCTACTCTCAAGGGCAAGTTGGAATTGGTTATAACCGGAATAAAGATCACCAAGTGAATAGATAGCACATCCAGCACAAGCCTCTCCAAACTCATCCACAATAGGTCATGCACCAACATTTTGAATAGTGACCCTATCCACTGGTTGTAAGTCATGTATGAATTTGAGTGTCCCATTCTTCTTAGGAATTGTGAACCATCTATTAGAAAATGGAGTTGAAGATGGTTCTAGAATCCCCATCCTGATCCGTTTATTCAAAAGCTCCACCAATTTGAGAAAGTGAGCTCTAGGCACAGGAATAGACTGTAGATTCCAAGGAACATGCGGAATGGTAAAAATAACCATAGGCATCACAACCCTAGGATCAACGCATCCAATCTCATGCGGGAAAAAAGCAAAAGCTCTCCCGTGTCTGCACAACATCTCTTCAAAACATCTCACCTTTGCTAGAAGAAAAAACTTTTCAGTCCCAATCTTCATCTCTTTCAGTGTCTCAACTGAAAACCTGTGTCCAATACCTACAGGATCACGTAAAGGAGATTGTATAGCTGCTCTTCTAATCACCTCATCACTGTCCAAAGGTAGTGCTCCTACTATTGAGAAACACGATCTAGAGCAAAGGTTTAGCTATGGTGGATGAAAGATGAAGACACTACTCATGAGGACATGGACTTAGATAGACAAACTATTACGCAAGTGAATTAGATTCCAAGATGGAAGCTTGGACTCATAAACACATTCTTGTGTAAGATGGACAATGACATTGACAGAGACTAAACTAGTAGTTCCATTGCATTGAAATGAGTGTCAAGTATATGCTTATATATCTTCTTGGATAGTACCACTCTTCCTCACTATCCTTACGGGATTCAGGGCATCTCTCCCTAGAGCTTCTAGAGCATACATATTTTCACATATCTTCTATACAAAGCCTCTTATGGATAGCCTCTTTTAGACATACATCTAGCCTCTGCGGGCGTACATACAAGCATCATTTGCTATTCTCAACACCCCCCTCAAATGATGAGTCTCAACCCTTGCTGGCTTCCCCCCTCCCCTACATGATGACATGGCCCGGGAGACTAGATCTTTGGCAGCCTAGTCAAATTAAGGTTTGAAACTTTACATTTTTGGTAGGATTTTTACAACATCCACTATGGGAAGCAAGATCCACTATGGGAAATTCTTTGTTGTTAGCAACGGAAAGTATCTTCTTCATCTTCCTTTGGCTTCTTTTGGTGATGTCCTCGATCTTCTTGGTCTTTGTTTTATTTTCTTCATGCTCTTCATCTTTTTGTTCTTCATTATCCACTATGGGAAATAAGATCCACTAAGGGAGATCCACTATGGAAAATTCTTTGTTGTTAGCAATGAAAAGTATCTTCTTCATCTTCCTTTGGCTTCTTTTGGTGGTCTTCGATCTTCTTGGTCTTTGTTTTATTTTCTTCATGCTCTCCATATTTTTGTTTTTCATTATCTTGTGCTCTAGTCTTCTTTGTAAGGTCCTTTTGATCTTCTTTCTCAATGAGTTTGAGATGAATATAAATAAGTACATTGAAATAGCTTGACATGACATAAACTTTGAGACACATAGATTTGGGGGTTCCAAGCAACTTTGCAAGATAGATATATTTCTCTTTGGAACGCTTTGGCTTAATGAAAGGGCTTGACATGGCATTGGATTTCCTTTTGGACTCTTGTGCATGGTGCAAGCAAATCATTTTAAATGCGGGAAGGTCTTACCGGACTGACTTTTCACACAATGGGAGTGTCTAATTATAGAGGCGAGCTCAAGCTCAACTTCCAAGACCCACGGACCGCTTATTGTTCGTGTTTCAAGGAAGCACTAATGGCTACCTCACATAGCCGATGTGCTATCCTCTCTATGAGTGTAGTGAGCTTACCTTCATGCCCGATTGAGTTGCTTTCTCCCTCAAGCACTCTGATAGCTCCACGATTCATGATGCAAGCTCAAGCATCCTCAAGCCTCTTCCTCCAAGCTCCATCCTCCATAGCCACGTGCCAGACGATAGAAGAGAAGAGAAGAAGAAGAGAGGAGATGGTAGAGAGCTTCACCTCCAAGATCCCTCACTCACTCACACTCCCTCCCTCAAGCACTCACAAGCAAGCAAGAGAAGAGAAGAAGAAGAAGAGTCCACTTTGTCACGCACCAAAGAATGAGCTCTCATTCACTTTTTGAACCTTATATACAAAACCCTCTTTCCCTTAGGTGGTCATCCCCTTTTTACATGGCTATAGCAGCCCTTTTTTCCATTGTCCTCCTATCTTCCTAGCTTCTTTTCTACCGCCCATCTACCTTTACAATTTGCATGGTGGGTGAGAGCCCAACGCTCTTTTACAAAGGTTTTGGCTATGCCTTTATATTTAAAGGTGCGCCTTCTTGCTTTGCAGCTTACATGGTTGCGTCTTGTACTCCTGGTGGTTGTTCCCATGCTTTTAGATTTCTTTTGGGTCCACTCTCTTGTAGGGCACCTTTTCCTTTTTTTGCATTGTGCTTTTCCTATTGATGCCTTGTTTTTTGCTTCCTTTGCTTTGTAATAAACACTAACCCCTCCTAGTTTAGTGCTAGTCCAATGGCACTACTAGGTGGTGAGTCGGACATTGTTGCTGGGGTAGCCACTTGGCATTTTGAGTTTGTATATGAACCTTGTTAGAAGGTGTGTTGTAGGGATTTATGCCTTTGAATTTGAAGATAAAGTTGGACAAATCCCTGCGTGGAGAGAGGCAGATGTATGGATCCATCTTTAAAATTGAATATATAGTTATACAAATTTGTCGTGTGGCCCTTCGTGGTGGCTGCCTTCTCCTGCGCTATTCCAAATGAGCTTCTTCATTCACTTTTTGACTGGGGCTCTTGCGTCCACCCCTTGGTTTATTCTGCCTGCATGGTGACATGTCGCATAAGATAGGGAGTGCATTGCATAGATGATGGGGACGTTGAAGTTGGTGGTCGGGGCCATTGTTTATACCTGGAAAGAAAAGAAGGTGCACTACCTGGGGGTGTTTCTGCCTTACCGTGGAGTGCATGGTGCCCGTGTTTGTGGAACTAGGAGATGGGTTTAATAACCTTGGGCAACCCCTCGGTGGTGTCACACTTGAGGACCTAGTTTGTGCTTAAGGGAGGTGCGGCCAGTGGGCTTAGGGTGATAGGTTGAACCATAGGAAAGAATTACCTTGCTAGGTATGTCCTGCCCTTGATGTGCCCTAAGCACGTGTCGTGGGGGACGGGCACGGGGGGTCACTCATGAATATATGTATATATAACATGAGTTCAAAATAAGGGGTTTTTAAAACACCATTTTTATACATATTTTATATGCAAAAGGGTGTCATATAAAGGGGTTACTTATAGACTGAATAGAAAAGGTTATGTTTTATTCAAGAAAAATTCACAGATTAGGATATTTATAAATAGGCCATGAACACACGTTATATAGAGAATATATATATAGAGAACCCCCTGAGGGGACGGGGCTAGATGTGGAAACCTTACGTGGAGTGATTATGGCACTCAAGGTGCTTTTTGGGAGGTTCAATGTTTCCACCTTTTTTTTTTGGACGTAAATGATTATAGCCAGCATTTGGATGCAAGGGGTGCTCTTAGGCTCCACCCTAACCTTCCTTGGATGTTTCGTGAGGTGGTCTTAGGGACTTAGTAAAAAAGGCGTGGCTTTGTATGTATTCCTTGATGTTAGCCTTTGCGTTAAGAGGCGTGGTTGACAAGAAAGGATGATTACACCTCGTAAAGTGGCTATCGCTCATGTCTTCAAGGATCCTCATACAAAACGAGGGAAGCAGGTTTGCCCTCATCATGAGCCTAGCCATAGTGCAACTATCTATTCCTAGGTTAATGTCAAAAAAGAGTGGGAGAAGGTGGGCTTCCTCAGCTATTGGCTTTTGTTTAAGCAACAACCTAATGGTCCTAAGGTAATTGCAAATAGTTATGAAGGCTGGGTCTGGGCAGGAAGAAAAATCCTTGAGGAAGCAGTTGATGGATGGGTGCAAGTCCCCTGCTCTAAAGGCCATGGATTCCTTGGGAGTTGCTGCATTGACATTATAGATCTTCAGGAAGTCGTTACCTGCCATGCACCCCCCTATCGTAATCCACTCCGTGTCTGCGAGGGTAGGGCATGTAGATAGAATCATTGTGTTCTTCTCGTAGTATGCCGTAGAAGGCCATCCATGCATCAAAATTGATGTCCCAAATCCTCCTCCGCCACTTTGGCTACACCTCGTAACCTCAAACATCTTTGGGAACTTGATAGACCTTATCCTGCCAGTAGTTCGTGGGTTCCCACCTCCATTGTGTGATTACAATGCTTCGCTCCTCGACAGAGTATTGCCCAATTGAATGATCCTTTTCACTACCTCCAAGGGTAAGATTCGGTCCAAGGCTTGTGGATAGAGGAAGGAGAACTTAAAGGGTCAGGATTGGAGCTCCCACTGTTGCCAAATAGCCAGCTCTTGCGGCCAATTGACGAGATGGTGATCCTCGTGTGGTGGCACGGGCTTGTTAGGAATATGTCATTGCCGTGCTCGCGCTCTTTGCTAGGGTTGCTCCACAAGTTCCTGTCTTCTTCTTCTTGCACCAATAACGCACTCGGGAACCTAGGCACCTTCTGGCTCTTCTGGGGGTAGATTAGGCAAGGGCGGATTGGGCTCTCTCATTTGTGGTTCTTCTTTGAATGCATGCTCAAAGTCTAGCCCTTTCTTGGTTTCTTGTTCCATAGTGGGTTGGATTGGGGGTGGATGGGGCTACTCTTGTTCCCCGAATCCAAGTTCCCTGAGCTCATCGATGGAGAGACCGACTTGTCACAAGTAGCTGCATTGTTGCTCCTTGGTTTTGCATGGATCTGTTGGGAGTGTGCATTCTTGCAGGTCATACCTTAAAGCTCTAGTTGTCAATTCCGACTTCCTTTTCATTCTCTCCATTGAATCCTCACCTTCAACTTGTGTTTCATGAAGCACAGTGCTAAAAAAGGCTTGCCTCTACGTGTTGGAGCACGCTTGAGTGGCCTTAGCTCTGGATTCTGCGAGCACCCTCTCACACTCTGCCACCACTGCCAGGCACTTTGTCAACCCTCGCACTCTTTCAAAGTTGTGCATCTCCCACTATTGTGCCTTCTCTTCTAGATCTTCCTTTCCCCTTTCCATCTCCTGAGACAACATCATTACCACTTGTTGCTGCTCATCCCATGCGTTCGGCATTTGGGTCTTCTCTTTATCCTAGTGGTTTAACTACTCTTTGGCTATTCTTCTACCTTGATTAGTCAATAGAGAAGTGTTGATGGGCCTCTACAAGCCTTTCTGATAGATCTTCAGTAGTTTTTGTGTGGCTTTCTAACTCCGCTAGGTGCAGTTTTCTTTCAGTCATGGCCATGGCCATTAGTCCCTCCACTTCCTGCTAGGCATTTTGCAAGTTGTCCTGCAGGCTCATGGTCGCTTTTTCTATTGCCTCTTCCTTTTCCTTCAACATAACTCCTATCTCTCTATCCATCCTTCCTTGCTCCTCCATTGCCGACCACAATTGGAATACTAGGGCATCCTCCCGTTGTTCTTGGCGTCGTTCTTCTGATGCCTCGTCTCCTTCTTGCGGGCTCTTCCATAGTTCTGCATGCATAGCTTCCACCCATGCCATTCATTGCTGAAGCTCAATGTATTGTTGAATGAGAAACTTGTGGTCCTATTGCTCCACCACTAGGTCCTGGGCTTCATCCTCTAGCCTTTGCCTTAGGCGATCTTCGTTCTCTTGTGCCTCCTTTTCTTTGGCACTGAGTTGCTCTTTTAGGTTTCCAATTTCTTTCTAATGCTTTGCGGCTTGCTGTGTCATCTCTAGCCATAGAGCTATGGCAACTTCTCTTTCGGCCTCTAGCTCCACAACCACGGCCTTCTTCTCTTCCTTAGCCTTCTCTAGCTAGGCTAGGAGTTCAGCTACATATGCATCATAGCCCGCAAAACCGAGGGCATCGTTGGCAGTGTTGTCGTGGTGGATGCTTTCAGCCTTTGCCGCTTTGGGTCTTCCCTTGACTCGGTGTTTGCTACAGCCAACCTTTTGGCTCCTACCCCTAGTGCTATCTCTTGTACTTTCATGACCAAGAACTACATCATGGACATGAGCTAAGTGGTGTCCATGGTAGGCGTTGGCTCCTGTATTCTGGAGGTGGTGATGGCAGGGTCTGAGGTGTGAGAGTCGAAGGGAGGGGATGAAACGGGGACTTGCCCTTTCCTGCAACAATTGGGGCTACTTCAGTGCTGTTGCTTTGTTCGCCTTCATGCTGTGGGCTCAAGATGGCCATTTCTCTGGGGTCGTGGGTCTCCTCTACAGACTTGTGCATGGCCTTTGCCATGTATTCATCCTCCTTTCTCCTTAGCTCTTCTGCCTCTTGCTCTGCTTTTCTCTTTCTCTCATCTTCGGCCCTCTTGGACCCTTTTTAGGCCCTCCTTAGCTCGACCGGTTCCTCCCTTGTCATTGTTTCTTTTGTCTCCTTGTGTAGCTTTGATGGGGTTCCCTTCTTCAGTACCTTTGGCTCTCCTTGTCCGGATTGCGTCTCTTGATCTTCCCTATCTCTTATAGTCCTTTCATTGGATTATTGCGCCTGTTCATGGTGAGGCAATCGGTCAAGGGTTTTCCCTACTCCCTCTTCACCTCCCTCTGTGTCCTTCAAGGCCTCCTAGATGATGGCCTTTAGGATTCCACCCAACCTAATGGTGGATGCCTTGGAGGAGGACTTCTTTCGAGTTGATCTTGTTGTGGAGGTTGGGGATTCCCCTCTTGCCACTGCTCTACTGGTGGTCAAAGCTTTCGCTAATCTTTTAATAGTTTTTTGCATGAAGGCATTCCAATCTATTTCACTTAGGGATCCAATTGCGATGCTCTCCAACAACAGCACCCTGATTTTGTTCATAAGGGCATTATACCTTTGAGTGGAAAAGAGAGCATGGATCATCTTTGTCTGCTAAGATTATCTCATCCACTGTGTGTACGACAACCTTGTTCATCCTTAGAATGCTATACACGTCCCTCTTTGGGCATCGCTCTGTCCTACTAGTCAAACCTAGGGCCTTCTCCACCACTCAATTCCATCTCTACTTGGTGGGCTTATTCCCCTTTCCTAATTGTCACCATGCCATAGTTCCTTTCGACATTGAAGCTCCTCAAAAATTTTGCACACCTTTCATAGTTGACTGCCTGCCCAACCTTTTCCATGTACTTCTGCAGGCTGCACTAGTCCACGAGTTGTTTTATGGGTGGCTCTTCCATGATGGTGTCTTCTAGGTTCATGGCGTGCTTGAATGTGAATTGGTTGTAGCCCCTTGTTTCTACCATTAAGCCATACTTAGCTTGCTCTTCCTCCGTGAACAGAAGCTTGCTACCTTTATCTTTCCCTGCCATTTTAGGTTCATGTCATATATCATGGTTCACCATTAGCATTCCTAAGACATTTTCTTGCTAGAAGATAACATAAGTTAATGATTCTTTTATGGAAAGAAGAACGTGCTTTTAGCATCAAAATAGAATTTTCCTTCGAGCAGTTCTATTCATTTCTAGAATTTAATGACACTTTTCCTTGATTTCACCTTACTTCACCTTATCCCCTCCCCCCTTGGGAATGAGAAGAATCCTTTCTAGGATTAGACATGGGAGAGACAAGACATTTGAGCACAGTATGGTGCTATCTACATTGGCATAAGCCAATCGTAGAAATCAAGGTTGTATTCCAAGTGGGCATGACGATCGAGATTACAAGGACTAATGCATACTTGGGCAATGTAAGTTATGACATCGGTTAGAAAATCACCCAAGTTGATGTGGCTAGCCAGATGTAGCTCCTCTTTTGTAAGGATGTGATCAATGTAAGGATTGGGACAAGACTTGGTCGTCTAGGTGTTTGTTTCAGGTGATGGCCAAGACCCTGAAAGAAGTTGGTGATGCGTAAGTCAGGTCATACTCGGTTGTTTTGATGGCACGTCGCTACTCAACATTAGTCATTATTTGGTAACCTTGTTTCTCCCATTGGAGACATAGGTTACAACATTTTTGTAAGAACGATGAGTCAAAGATAGCGAGGCGAGTGAGTTCCTCAAGCTCAACAAGTGACGCAGGCCTTTGGGGCTTGCGGTATGATGTTATTAATCGTCTGATGAACGCGTGCTCTTTTGAGATTTTGCCATTATCAATCAACTCCTTTGAGACCTTGGCGGATGTTATGGTCATTATCAACATGCGCTCTTTTGAGATTTTTCCATTATCAATCAACTCCTTTGAGACCTTGGGGGATGTTATGGTCGTGAGCTTGTATTCTTCCCAAGTGCAAGATAAGGAATGAACCTTAGCGGAAAGGGGTTCATCAAGCAAGCCGAGGTCAAGTCTTTCATAGCTCCTAGAGCGAATGTGGTAAAGGTGTTATCAAAGAGCTTGATGCAGATCACCAAGTCATCTCCCGTATTCTTAGCAAGGTCCTTGGCAACCGTTAGGAATGAACGTCACTCATAGGAAGGTCTAAGACCTACTGGTGGTTGTGGTGGAATTAGGAAGGACAGTGATGGTTTTAGTGGTAGTGGACTTGAAAATGGTGTGTCTAAGGGTAGCTCTGTAGTTTGATCCGTGTGTCTAGTGCTTCTTTGGGGTACTGAGGGTGGCTCCAGTGACACAAATGGTGAGTTTCCCTCTTCTTGCGCAACTATTGGGGTGCCAAGCTCTCTGGACTTAGATGATTCTGGGGTATCACATGGCTGTTTGGGTCGATAGATTGGCTGGGGTTTTCTGACCGCAACCGTCGCGGGTTCTATAGTCTTTGCCGCTCGGGTTTTTTGGGTGTTCACTCCCTTAGCAGGAGTGTGGCTTCCTAAAGATGGGGTGGCAAGTGATGGTCATGGTTGAATTATGCTTTTAGGATCTCTCTTCTTGGGCACCCATATCCAAGTGTTGCCTTCGTAGTATCCTTGGGCTGCCAACAAATCTTTGGGGATCCATTGCGGCTTGATTGTGCACCTATGTCGATAGCATCAGATCGGTCACTTAGGGTTTGAATGACAATTGTTAGCCTTGCGGGGCTGTGTTTTTTGGCACGAGTAGACCGTTTTTTGTGCTTTGGCACCCATTTAAGTGTGGGCTTTGTGGCTTTGGGGATGGCCTTAGTTGGTGGTGGTTTTGTAGTCTGGATGGGTCGTGATGACTCATGACCCCCTCCCTAGGCTTGTTGGTCCTAGATAGCTCTATCGATGGCATGGCAGGCTTGGGTGGAGTCTTACTGCCCTTGCTGAAAGCTATCATGATTCAAATGTTGCCAATGGCAAGGTGAATACGCTGCAGATTGTAATCTATGTTGCATTGTGCTTACTTTTTGAAAGTGCGTCCTAACAATGATTCTTGACCTGCATCCTTTGTATTTGGCATTACATAGAAGATGACTGATAGGCTCTCTAACTCGATAGAGACTACGATATTGCATTTTTCCAAAAGTGTGTAGGGTTGGCCTCCATAAGGGGTGAGCTTAGCATTAGTGGGCTACAATTGTGGTTTGCCAATTTGGGTCCAATGGTCATGAGTGAAGACATTAAAATTAGCTCCCTCATTGATCAATGCATTGATGGTGCATGTGTGCTTAGCAGTGACTATCATGCTTAGATAAGCTGGTGCTACTGCTTCCTCATCCTCACTGTCCATCTCAGTGATAGTGGCTACTCATTCGTGGACAAGGGGTGCTGGAATTGGGGGCTCATGCAATGGGTGCGTGGGAGGGAAATACTTCTTTATGCGGCTGCCATTGAAGAAGTCTATGCCCTCACTCTCTAGGGTTTCAAGTCCTACGTTGCCAGTTCGGCTGATGGTTCAAACCTTAAAAGTTCCTAGCCCCTAAAACTTTAGTTTTTTCTTATGTCCTTTGACTAGAGTACATCAATACTAAGTCACCCTATTCGAAGTTGCACTACTTGACATGCTTGTGAAACCAACTTTTGTGTCTTTCCTTCTCACATATTAGTGCATGGGTGGCTAGAATCTGGGTTTCTAATAAGTGTTCGAGTTCAATCAAGCATTCTATCCATGCCTCCTTCCCATCCCATCTTTCTTGAAGGGCTATCCTAAGGCTTGGTATGAAGAATTCCAAGGGTGTTGAAAGATAAGCATAGGAACTCTCCTTACACTAGAGAGGATAAGGGTAGATAGGTGTGAAAGGGCTGGAGGACAGGGGAAACCCTAACCCTAACTCCTCTAGTGGCTATATAAACAGCCTAAAGTACACACTCAAGTAGAGGAGAGTGTACTAGTTGTACTTTGAGTAACTAACTAAACAAGATCTTGTTCTTGTACTTGAGCTCTCTCTCTCTCCCTCTTGTGCACACTCTCTCATGCCTTCAACTCTGATTTTCAGCATGGTATCAGAGCCATATATGATCCTTCAGCTTCCCTCAGTCTATTTCCACATTTAAGTGCACAAGAAGTACACTTGACATCTCAGTTACCTTCCTCTCCACCATAGCCAGCCAGACCCCCTGACCTTGAAGGAGCTTGTGTGTGCAACAGAAGCAATTTCAACTTTTGATTTCTTCTGGAGATCTTCTCCTTAGCTCAGGGAAACTCAGCCTGGCACATCAAAGGCTAGGATTAGGTGACCTGGTGGGCGGCATTGTCTAAAACACAGATTCAGCGCAGTTTTCGCAGGTGGCCTGATTTGAGCTGAGAATTACGACCGGTACAGGGTACAATCATGATGGCCACCTTAGGTCTATTGTAGCCCCTATAGTGGACCATCCTCACCTAAGAGGGTTTGTCCTAATTCATCTCCTACAGCTTGCTGTGACCAAAATCCTAGCTGTGGGTCTCCTGGCAGCCATAGCCAAGAAGCTTCAAGCTTCTTCCATCTTCAAAATTTTTCAATGTTTGGTCATTAACAGTGATTTTAATCATTGAGTCAACTCTTCCACAGTCAGTTACTAATATGAGAACTTCATTTTAGAGGTTCTTTTACTCGGAAGGTCATCATCAAGCTCATCAAGACCGACATCTACCACCTCTAGCAACATAAGCTACAGATGAGTGCTTGTAAGCACTAAGGCACATTGCTTAATCATTATTGTTGCTGGTACTTACACAATCTGAATGTTTTCATCAAAAAATTAAAACAATCGAGTGCTTTACTTCATATTGTAAGTCTATGTGTACAATTATAAACACATAGACCATCCTACCCTAAACTTGTATTGCATATATTGTGTGACTTTTTTCAAGTACACTGGTCAATGAAATCAGAGGGATGAGTGTCATTGTACTCTCCTCGGAATCATCAGCAACAAGCATTGAAATCATAGACCGTCCTTGTCCAACACAAGGTTCATCCACTAAGCCATACCACAAGGAGGAGCCCGAAGTCCAGTCTATGTTCACATCATTGAAGACTAAAAAGACCATTAAAACTTAGAAAAAGATTGCACATAAGAAGGGACCACGAAAGTCATATTTTGAAATATTACATATGTATGATTTTCAGCCTTTCTCCTCATTACAACTTTGATATCAATTGTTTGATTTGCTTCCGCATCCAGTGGCAAGGTTGTAAGGGACTAGACACTGCCCTTGTTCTAACAAGTGATAAGACCTTCCAAATGGCCACAACATATGCTGATGTCTATCCTCAAATTCAAAAATTTAATGGAAAATATTTCCATCTTTGGCAAGTTTTGATCAAATACAAAATGATGGAAAGAGGATATTGGCCCTTCATAAAAGGGACCAAAGTAATTGACCCATCCAATCCCCTTGATGTAGAAGATAATGAACGGGCTCAGGCCATCATCATGCTTCATTTAGATGAATCCTTAATTCATCACATTGACCAACTCTCAACTACAAAAGAAAAGTGAGATGAGCTCAAAAGGCTCTACGATGCTACATGGAAGAACTCCAAGATATTTCTCAAGATTGAGTTTTTTAGCTTAGAATACAAACAAGGAGAAGATCTAAGCAAGTTCATTTCACATATGAAGGGGCTTATGGTACAGCTTGCCTCCGTTCAATCACCTATCCATGATAAAGATGCCATTGCCATCCTACTAAAGTCTGTGAAGAAGGACTTTCTTCCAACCCTTGTGACTACCCTAACTAATATCCCAAACCCAACTCTAGCAAGTACCATTCAATCATGCCTGGATGAAGAGAAGAGAAACCATACTGAAGGGTCTTCAGCATTTACTTCCCATGAGAAACTGTTAGTCCATACAGCTTCTGCTAAGTGCTCCTTTTGTCACAAAAAGGGGCATATTATGAGCAACTACTGGAAGAAATATCCTAACAAAATGAAGTGCAATAAATGTAAAAAGACCGGGCATATCACCAATAAGTGTTCGAGTGTTCCAGATGTACCTAAGGAATTGGAGGTCAACTTTGCCTCCCAATCCACATGTGACCGACTCTTTTGAATCTTGTAACACTCTCTACCTTTAACCTTTTCTTGTAGCCTAATTTATAAAGACATCTCATTGAGAATTAAGGGGAGGCATTCTATTATATTGTTTATCCAATGCCACCTGGCATTGAGGGGGGTGTTGAAAGATAAGCATAGGAACTCTCCTTACACTAGAGAGGACAAGGGTAGCTAGGTATAAAAGGGCTGGAGGACAGAGGAAACCCTAACCCTAACTCCTCCAATGGCTATAAAAAGAGCCTAAAGTACACACTCAAGTAGAGGAGAGTGTACTAGTTGTACTTTGAGCAACTGACTAAACAAGATCTTATTCTTGTATTTGAGCTCTCTCTCTCCCTCTTGTGCACACTCTCTCATGCCTTCAACTCTAATTTTCAACAAAGGGAAGGATTTCCTCTCTACCATATGTCAATCTAAAAGGGGTCCTACATCAGTCTTGTAAGCCGTGCGCTAGGCCCACTAGGCTGCCATCAACTTGTTATCCCAATCACTACATGAAGCAAATATGACTTTGGTCAAGACGTTTACTAAGATTTTATTTGTGGATTCGACTTGACCATTTGTCTAGGGGTAATAAGGCGAGGATGTTCAATGGATGATTAGGAAGGAGGACAGGAGGTGAGCTATCACTTTATTGATGAAGTGTGTGCCTTGGTCGTTAACTAGTTCGATGGGGTAGCTGAATCATGAGATCACTTGCTCCCATAGGAACTTAGCAATAGTCCGAGTATCATTCTTTCTCATAGCTCATTCTTCTACCCATTTTGTCAGATAATCGATAGCCACAATGATGTATTTGGCTTGTGAATGCTGTGCCGTAGGACTAACGGGTCTGATGAAGTCAATCCCCCATTTCTCAAAGAGTTAATGCTTCACAAATTGTGCCACATCTCAGAAGAGGGTGGGCCACCACAATTGGGACTATAACACTTTGCAGGCTGTCGCATCCCTGCTGAAATGTCCTCCTACAATTTCGTTGTGTGTCTCTACCAGCACGTCATGCATCTCGTGCTCACACATGCATCTGTGCAATAACCCGTCTTGCCCCAGTCTGTAAAGTTGGCCAACTATCCACTGATAGGGTTGGATTTTCAAGATGAGCCATTTGAGTTGAGATTTTTCTATTGGTTGTTTTGGTAGTCTGTGTTCAAGCACTTGAACTATGCCATCTGCCCAATATGGCATCATGTCAGCCCTAAAAAAATCTTTTTCGTTGGATAAGTGGAATAGATGAGTGTTTGGTAGTTCGTCCACAATGCCTTGTCCAACCGCTTTTGTCGTGGGGATACGAGACATATCATCAGCCATGTAATGTTGCTTCCCTTTACGCATCATCATGGAGAAAAGTCAAACTCCAAAAGCAGAAGACGCCATCTAGCAATGTGTCCTATAGCGCATGGTTTGTTAACAAGATACAACAAGGCTTGATGGTCAACAAAGAAGGTAAAAGGCATAGCCAGAAGATAATGTCAAAATTTCTTTACGGCAAACACCATGGCCAAAGACCTCTCTCTCTGTTGTCAAGTAATTCGTTTCAGTATCAGTGAGTTATCTGCCAGCAAAGCTCACTGGGTAGTCCAGGTTGTGTTCACCAGGTTGGCACAACGTAGCTCCTATGGTGAATTTCAAAGTGTCGATGTACACATGAAACGTGAGTGTCCAATCTAGGGCTCATAATATCGGTGATGTGGTTAGAGCCTTATTTATCTCCTTATTTGTGTATTGGCATTCCTCGGTCCATTCGAATATGATCAATAGCTTGTATAGAGGTCTAGCAATCAATGCATAGTTCAACACAAACCGTCAATAATACCATGTGTGTCCCAAGAAGCACTGAACACCCTTGAAATCAGTTGGGGATGGAAGATCAACAATGAACTTGATCTTTGAGAAATCTGTGGCAATGCCATTCTTTGACACCATGTGTCCTAGGATACATCCATGCTTCACCCAAAACTGGCACTTTAAGGGGTTCAAGGAGAGATGGTATAGTCAACATCGTTCAAAGACCTCTCGGAGTCTATCTAAGTGTTCTCACTAAGTAGAGTGAACACACAAGTCTTCTACGAAGACCTCTAACTCCTTCCTCAGCATGTCTTTGAATATCATACACATCAGTTGTTGGAAGGTGGTTGGCATGTTAGTCAACCCAAAAGGCATGACTATGTAGACAAAGATGCCCCATTCCGTGGCGAATACGATTTTATGCCTACCGTTAGGATGTACTTGCACCTGATTTTATCCAGAGAAGCCGTCCAGGAAAATCTAGGCCTCTTTGACATAATTGACACACACTCTAATCTTCCCGTTCTTCTTTAATACAATGACTATGGGGGAAACCCAGTTTGTGTGTTCAATTTCGTAGACGAATCCTTCTCTCATTAGCTTGTCGATTTCTTCCTTGACATCATGGGTGTGCTTTGGATTCATGGGATATTGATGGGACCTAACAGCCAGACCTCATGCATACGACAGACAACCCCACCACACGGCCTTGCGGGCCAGGAGCGTCCAAAACTCACTTTGCACTAAATGCTTATGACGATTTTGTGTTTGTATCCAATATGTAGTCCAATGTTCATCTTCCCTTCTCCTCAGAGGGAAATCCCATAACATATAGGCATAATGCCTCGTAATACACACATAGGGAAGCACCTCTCAGCTGATTGCCGCGGCTCCACTGCGACTCTCCTACACCTCGGGGATTAGCCCCAAGATGTGTCGCTCACACATATAACATTCGCACAACCTATACTCTTTCATAATTCGGCGTTCCAGGAGATTTTGATTTGCCTCACAAAACTTTCCCCAACGGAAGCACCTGTCTAACCTACAGCTTAGGTTTCCTGTCCTCTCAGCATTGGTCAAAGTTTATCAAATAAGTGCAATGCATTCTAGGAGATACCACATGGCATGCTTGATGTAAGGTGTATGAAAATTGTGCACAACAATTTTATGATTAAAAAAACCAGCCATGTGAGGTGCAAAAAACAACCCTTTCATGAACTTTAACTAAGCATTACGTGCTGCACTACTTTAGGGACTAGCACCGGAACTTCCGTGCTACTAGTCACCTATATTTAATTATGGAACGATCCCTAAATGCTATGCAAAAAGTGAAAAATCAAAAATTGTATCTTTTCAACAATTAGATCGTCGCACAAACTTCATCCCCCCCTCCCCTTCACCGTTTAGGTGTTGCTATAGTGCATAGGTGTAAATGGTTGTTTTGTATCATTTTTGTATGTAAAAAGTAATAAACACGGACTATAACACAAAGGACAAGGCCAAAATGAGGCTTAACCTCATGCTTTAACCTTACCAAACATTCACGTACATAAATCTTATTTTTTCATATTTTTTTAGCCCAAAAATTTATATTTTCTCTATTTTTGCTATTTTTCTCTATTTATTATTCATGAAAAATAGGTATTTTCTGATGCATTTGTATTAGCTTATTATTGTGACTGAAACTTAACATTTTCTCTGATTTTATCCCATTTTCATTCATTTTTTCCAACTCAAAATCGAAAAAAACCACTAATTTCCATTGAAAATGGCATTTTACAAGTTTTAAAGAATTAATAACAACTCTAAATCATTATGGATTCATTTTTGTAATTCCAGCCCCCAACCATGATGCAAACAAGGTTCAAACAAAAATTCATTTCATATGAACAACATTTGGACCATGAAACAACAAAAACAAGCAAATCTATTCATAAAATTGGAGTATACCGCGTGTCTTGCGTGTTGGGGTTTTTTAATAATTATTCTAAGTAGCCCACGGACCGACCAGCAACCATTCTTCAGTGCTGAACCTCTTTCCTCAGCCTCCTCTTCATCTTGAAGCAATCCGATCACAACCGGACAAGCATTCTTCAGCCCCTCTCCTTCTTGATTTCTTGCACATGAATAGCCTCTATGCAGGAGAGAGAAGGATGAGAGAGAAAGACTGGTTTTTGATCTCTTGACTCAGTGCATCATTCCATGATCCGTTTGTGGCGATGGAGGGCGAAGGATAGAAGCATCTCATGCCCAGGAGCATTCCTCTCCACTCTTCTGATTTGAAAATGCATGATGAGGGGGAAAAAAATGGGGCACAAAAAACTGACACCGCCCCCTCCCGCCCTCCCCCCCCCCCCCATCGTTTCATTTTGTGAGGTTTTCTTGCTCTTTAATTAGAGCTTTAAGCTAAACACCCCAAATATCTAGTTCATGCATTTTGGTTTCACACTTCCGACAAGTGGCTTTTTCGCTTTTGGAGGGGCAAATAATATCGGATTTGAGATCCGCCTGGACGGGTGGTTCTGTGACGTCAAAATCTACAAAGCTGGGCCCGTCATGCTCTTCTCGGCTTCCGAATCCAGTAGTTGCTTCACAACCCCAAACCTTGCGGGAATTAAATGGGGGATCAAACAACCTCCGAACGGAGATCTGAGACTTGCGTTGGATTCCTGATGCCATTTTGCATCTAGGAAAACTCCAGCTCGGCCATCCGCCACCATTTGATTTCCATGAAAATAAGCACTAGCGCTTTAGGGACTTGCCGCTTAAAATTGTACTGACTGCCAACCTCGCCTTTGACGAAGTCTATTTTTCTCCAAATATTCGTAATTTTTTGCTATTTTTAAGCACTTCTTGGCATCAAAAATCGTCTGTCTCATTGGCGACCACGGGATAGGCCAACTCAGCCCGTCGAATCCCACGAAGAGATCTCCACATAAACAACAAAAAGGAGCATCAAGCTGATATAAAAAATACACAACACAACACATCACAGCTTATACCCTACCCCCTGACAAAACCAAGGCACGAAATCCATGAGTAGGCCTAGCATAATCTAACAGAAAGCCCGGAGCTAGTCACTAACCAACTGCTGCAACACAACCAAGCTAAAAAGAACTATCAAAGAGATCGCCCTAAGTGGTGGTCTGAACTACCTACCTAACTAAGGACAACTCAACTAGGAGCTCCTACTAGGCGAGGACTCCTATAGCTTGATCAAGAAATATTTTCTCTTTTAGCACAGTTTTTTTTCCCTTTTAAGTTTTTATTTTCCATACTCGGGCGTGTAAAAAGGAGGGAGCTGAGCGTAGTGACCCAAGAGAATAGGGCATCGGCCTCAGGTCCTATCTCGGTACCCAAGAACTTACCAAGCCCTCGCAAGGTGACACTTAATCCTTTTCTAATGCTCACTTTTATTTTCGCTCCAACCTTCTTTTATTCTGTATTTTTTTAATGGCAAGATGTCACCCCAAGGAAGACAAGGCATTGGCCTCGGGTCTTGACTCGTCCCCAGGAACCTACCAATCCTTCGCAAGGCGATAAACAACAACTCAAGAATTTTTCTTTCTTTTCTTTTCTATTTTTATAGGGGTTAAAACCCCTTTTTACACACCTCCGTATATTCATATATTGTCTTTCAGATCTTTAGGGTTTTGTCTCTTTCCATCATTATTTTAGTAGGCTTCTCTAACTGCCTCACAACTAACACGAACTCCTCGAACGGCTGCCTAGCAGGTCAGCAGAACAGGGTCACTAGAACTCCCATCTAAAACAGGTCTTTCAATGCCTGACAATGCCTTGCAAGAGGCAATGACTACTCAGACCTCCCCGAGACATACCTAACCTAAACCTAGGACTTCATGCCTTGATTGCCAATCCCCAACAAGAAAGAAAACCCTCACCTGCACATATATAATTAATTGCTTAAGGGAAAAACTCCAAAGGGAGACGAAACCACTTGGAATGGCCACAAGAAGCTTCTTCGCAGCAAAGGCTCCCTCCAGCGACTTCGTCAACCTGTATGGTGTAATCACTAAAACAACAAAGCATTAAACGTACCTGCACCAAATAGAGATAGCGGCCTCTTGGCCTTTTAAAAATAGCACTTTCATTGCAAATTAACTAGCCCTCTTGGCCTAAAGAGATAGATTATTAAAACCTGAAAACAACTGACCCTCTTGGCCTAAAGAAATTAGACATTAACTACTTGAAGCAACTGACCCTCTTGGCCTAACGAAATCAAACAAAACAGCTCATAGAGATCCCTCCTTGGAAGAAGGCTGATATACGCAAATACACTCCATTCCAAGGAAAAAAATAGGGCTCTCAGCCCTAAACTAAATGCATCAAATTATGGCCCATACCTCCTGCATATATAGCAAGAGGCGTATGCATAACATGTCTTCTGATCAACCTATGGGTCCAAGATAATAGTGATAGATGGGTCTCGGCTACTCTTTGCATTACCCATATCAACCATCGCCTGCCATATAACGCATGGTCTGATAACATTCCCCACAAATGACCAGGTCCTGAGCTTTATACTTGGCCATGTTGTTAGTAAATCCTACCCCGAGATAAGCAGCTAATTTCATTGTAACTCTACGTTGGGGATCTCGGATAACTACTCCAACACTTCCTTTCCTATTAGGGCCCCTGGACACTCCATCAAAATATAATGTATACGTCCATATGGGTTTACACAGCTAGCCATCAAGAACTCCCCTATTCGTAATTATGATATTCAAAGTTCAACATATTTAGAGGATGAACTGACGGCTCTATCACACCTTCTTCATTAAACTCAACAAGGATGCTTGTCAAGATTTGTAAGCAGTGATGATAGAAAACTTTAATTTCCCACACAAAGGTACCATCTTCTTGCTCAATCACTTTATATCCCTTGCTCCACCAGATAAGCCTCCCTTGATGATATCTCCAATCAGCCCCACCAGATAAGCCCCATCAACCAATTTAAGCTCTCCTGCAGGTCTCCAATCAGCCCCAGCATAGACCTGCAATGCATTTTTCCACGTTAGCATACTTAGAAATAATAAGGTTTAATCTTATTAAGATTAACCTTATTCTTAAATTCCACTCCTTGTAGATAAGCTAATAGAACTATGGACTTATTTTTACCTATCCGAACTATCTTGTAAGGGCCATTGCATCGAGGTTCCAACTTTCTTGGAAATAGCTCCCTATGCGCATCATAATATAAAACTAACTGGCCCTTTTTAAAAGTATATTTCTTCGCTTTCAGATCATGCAACCATTTCATCTGACGTTTAGCTACCTCCTGGTGCAACAAACTCTGCAATTTGAGCTCGTCCAAGTGAGCTATAGTCATAAACCGCTCAAATAGGGCATCTTCATCATCCAGAGAATGATTGATTGCGAATCTAATGGTCGGCAACTCAATTTCTAAGGGCAATACACACTCCTCTCCATAAACTAATTTGAATGGGGTGTGGACAATGGCTCGTATAAATGTCGTATTATACGCCCAAACTGCCACATATAATTTTGTATCCCAGTCTCGCTTCGTTTCAGAGACTATCTTGGATAGAATACCCATAAGCTGCTTATTGGTACTTTTGACTTGTCCATTTGCTTGCGGATTATAGGGGGTCCTCTTGTTATGCGTGATTTTCTATGCTTCAGTCAGACTTTTAATCACTTTATTTAAAAAGTGAGTTCCACGGTCCGATATATTTCTTTTGGCGGACCAAATCGGCAGATCATTTGCTCAAGTAGAAAACTGGCAGACTCTTTTGCATTGTCCTGCCTCGTTGCCCGTCCTTCTGACCACTTTGTAAAGTAATCAGTTGCTACTATAATATACCTCTTCTGAGTAGGAGACGATGGGGTAATCAGTCCCACAAAATCAATGCCCCACTTCTCAAATGGAAGGATAGCCATGATAGGCGTAAGTGGGCATTTCCTATTCTCTATGTTGTCATGCCTTTGACAGGTACCACATCTCTTAATGTACTCAAAGGAATCTTGGAAGATGGACGGCCACCAATATCCAGCTCTTAAATCCTTCTGTGCCGTTAACCGCCCAACGAAGTGCTCTCCACAAGCGAATTCATGGCACTCTTCCAAAATAAAGGAAACCTCGTCAGGCATCACACATCAGCGATAGATATCATCAACACCCTGCCGATATAATGTGCCTGCGATCAAGGAAAATTTTAATGCCTGTTGTTTAATCTTCCTCTTCTCCGATTTTGATAAAGTAGCTCCAGTCTCTCCTGAAGAAAGATAGTGTGTTATAGCAGCATACCAGGAGGGAATAGACGCCGTATCAATCTTAAACAAAGTAGAACAATGCCCTGAAGCTTCGGCGGCTTGCTCTTAATCTCATAATCAAATTCCTGCAAAGTGATTAACCACTTTTCTAAACAGTCAGGCGGCTGTAACTTATTCAACAACAATCAAAGCCCTTCCATCTTTGTATAAAAAACCACCCTCTCATAAAGAATGTAGTGCCTGAACTTTTTGGTTGCAAATACCATCGCAAGGCACAACTTCTCCATATAGGTGTAGTTAATTTCCGATATGCCCAACTTCCGACTAGCAAAAGCTATCGGATGGTACCACTTTTCCTCCCAAATTTGAGCCAAACAACAGCTGATACTATACATGGTTGCTGCTGAAAATATATAGAGCATTTCGCCCCTTTTTGGTGCTTTTAAAACAGGTGCTTTGGCAAGCTCTTGCTTCACATAATCAAAGGATACTTTGCAAGCATCACTCCATGTAAACTGACAGTTAAAGGACAATAGGTTTGTCAGCAGCAACGTTCTTTCTGCCAAGGCATTGATAAACCTCCGATAATACCCTATTGATGATAGAAAGCTATGCACTTCCTTTGGAGTACGTGGCGGACTCATGGCAACTATGACCTTGATCTTTTCAGGATCAGTTGCAATCCCTACAGAACTGACCACATGGCCTAACAAGAGCCCATAAGGGACTCCGAAGACACACTTCCATGGGTTAAGAGCTATGCAAAATTGTCTGCAATGCTCAAAGCACTTCCGCAAAATGATCAACTGTCTATCCCTTACAGTGGCTGCCCCCAGATCGTCAATGAATACTTTCAGCTCCTCTGGGGAGATGTCACCAAAGGTCTTGTCGGCTATTCTTTGCCATGAACTAGGTGCATTATGCAACCCAAATGCCATCACATGTACGCAAAGGTACCGAAGACTGTAATAAACGTCGTTTTTAGCTTGTCTTGCTCAGCGATTGCCATTTGGTTATACCCTGCAAAGCAGTCCATAAATGAATAGATTTCCCTACTCGCTAGTTGATCCAAAATTTGGTCAATAAACGACAACGGGTAGTAATCTTTAACAGTCTGCTTATTCAGCTCTCTAAAGTCTACACAAAGACGGATTTGATTAGTATTCTTCTTCCTGATCACAACTGGTGAGCACCATTCAGTATGCTGAACAGGGAAGATCAAACCTGCTTTCTGCAACTTCTGTAGTTCCTTGTACAACCCATCCCTTAATTCAAAAGGCATATGCCTTACTTTCTGACGTACAAGGTAGGTACCTTCCTTTGTAGGAATAGTATGCACAGCTAGACTAGGAGGAATACCCCGAAGTTCGTCATAGCTCCAAGCAAAGATATCGCAAAACTCTTGAATTAAGGACACATAATCCTCTCTTTCTTTCAAAACTGAGCATGGATCCTAATTAATGGGCTGCGAATCATTTAGCGTACCAAGATCCAGCTCAATAACGTCTGCGTCTCTTATTCGATCATGAGGCTCTATCAGCTCATTCAAGGTTATCTGATAAATATCCTATGTAGTGGACCCTTCCTTAGATCCATCGCTCGCGATGACCTCTCACTACCAGATGGATCATCTACTGTTTCTAGTTCAGTGGAGGATAGTGGAGCTCTCTTACTCTGAGGAGACTCGGGGTAAGCATCCACTATTACATGATGGGCACCTCGACCTAGAATCACTCGACCAGCGGGTATATCAACTTGACAGTCTATCCATAGAATCCATGGCCTGCCTAGCAAAACCCAATAGCTAGGACATCCTGCAAACCTTATCACCCTAAAGTCCAGATAGCATTCCACGCTTGCAATTGTAACATGGACCTTAGTAATGCAACCTTCTGGTTGTCTTAGACTATCATCAGTCATCCTAAGAAGTGTGGAGCCGTCTTTTTAAATCTCTAGACCTAACCTCTCCATCAAGTCTGAATTTATTATATTGACAGAGGATCCAGTGTCCATGATAGTGTGCTCCACTAATATTCCATCCACATATGCTAGAACCCTAGGGCAATGCTTTTCAGCATGATCGAACCAATCTTCCCCCACTCTAGCTATGCCCAAAGGTTCTACTATATACCCTATACGCAGGATTTTCTTGAATTCCTTGCGTACTCCTAGAGAAAGTTTAATCAATTGCAGGAGATTCACGTCTGGTTTGACTTTGCAAAGGGAACTTGCTAGATTAAAGTCGTGGTAATTAGCCAAAGTTCTCTTCTCATGCCAAACCATTCTCTCCTTTGTTCTTTCCATCGGCTTTGGTGCCTCTTTTTTAACCTTTACCTTCTTTCTTGGCAATCTTTTATCCTCCTCGGGATCGACTTTACTACCAACAGGTCTTAACGGTCCACCTTCCTTATTAGGATTCAAGACTCGCTTTTTCCCAGCATCTTGCTTAGGGCTTCCCTCGACAAGTTTTACAATTCCTTTGTCACCCTCTTTGATCTTTTGACCTCTTGTTACGGCTCATAGATTAGAAATTTTAGCATCATTGACATGTACAACCTCAATAAGGCTGACTCCACTGCCATGAGGTAACTCCTCTACAACAACCTTTCCTCTTTGCAGTATTTGCCTTGGTCCATCGTCTTGCTGGAGATTATTCCCTTGTGCGTGATGGTTAGTTGGACCTGGTTGTTTACTCCCTTGTTGGAGAGAACTGATCTTACTCCAACAGATAGCAGCTAAGTGGCCAAACTTCCCGCAAATATCACATTTGACATTCGGGCAATTCCTAGGAAAATGTTGGCCCCCACATCACTTACAGCTGAATCTTGAGGGGCCACCCTCTTCAAGGCATCGGCTCCCTATCAAATTCTGTTGCTTCTTAAGAAAATTGACATCCACAACTATTTGTCGATACTGTTCAAAGATCATATCGGTGTAGTGCTTCATCATGTCGTCCTTAACTTCACCAAGGACATTAGAAGCACTCGACTCATAGCCGCAATCATCAGTCTATCGTCCCATGGGCCTAACTACTTGATTAGGAATTAGTCGCTGACCAACTAGGACAACATTAGGATTCATTGTTTGGTTTCCACCACTATTTAGCGAGGTCGCCTGACTAGCCATAGACATAGTCATGCTAGGAGGAGCTGGTAACATAGGCAGATTCGACATAATATTTCCTCTGCCACCCATATTTAACATGGGGTCCCCTTGACTCCCATTGGTCAAGGCCAAATTATTACCATTCCAATTTATCCTTGCTACATAAGCCGTTTGCAAGCGCAACTCTACTCCTGCTTGGGTAATGGAAGTGTCAATATTGGCCAAAGCAACGCTACTCAACCGCACCTGGATATTAAAACCCAATCCATGTAGGAAATATTGCAACTGTGCAGGCGCTAGAATAGGAATATAAGCGTTAAGTTTGCGAAGAACTTGCTTTAGTTTCTTGGCATATGCCTGGACATTCTCATTTGGCTCTTGGCGTGTTACATTCAGAACATGCAACCAATATTGCCCACCCTTCTCAGGAAAAAACTCCCTTTGGAAAGTCGTGAAGAATTGGGCACTGCTAGCTATGGTTCCGGCTTCTAGACCGTGATACCACACTGCCGCTCTTCCTTTTAATGTCATATTGAAGAACATCATTAGGTGTCCTTCATCTTGGATTCGATAGCTAAACATGAGCGTTTGAAACTCCTTAATGTGGAGTTCTCCATCTTCTTCTGCTAACCCATGGAAAATGGGCAACGGTGCTCCTAATGCCACTAAATCCGGTGTACCTGCTGGAATTGCGATAGCTTGTGCCATGGCTACAAACGGATTGACAACAGGAGTTTGTGTAGACAACACTACATCCCCACTTGTTGTGGGTTGATTAACTGGAAATAGGGAAGTACCAAGACTTCCACTTGCACTCAAAGAGCTACTCGTAACACCTAGGTTACTAGAACCACTGCCACTTATACGTAACGGGCTGCTCCTTTGAGGAGAATAGCGTCTTACAATCTCCAACCACCGTCTAGCCCTCTCAACATGTTCTGCTTTTTGTATTTCAGCTTAACGGTCCTTGTCAGAGGACATAAACCAACTATTTGGTCCCTAAAAACCCTAGATTCAAGAACCACCACTTGTTGGCGGCTCCCGACAGACGCACCACTGATGGGACCTAAAATGGGCTGGCACTAGCTATGGCACTAGCCGGACCTCTTGCATACAACAGACAACCCCACCACACAGCCTTGCGGGCCAGGAGTGTCCAAAACCTACTTTGCACTAAATGTTTATGACGATTTTGCGTTTGTATCCAATATGTAGTTCAACGTTCACCTTCCCTTCTCCTCAGAGGGAGATCCCATAACATATAGGCATAATGCCTCGTAATACATACATAGGGAAGCACCTCTCGGCTGATTGCCGCAGCTCCACTGCGACTCTCCTACACCTCAGGGATTAGCCCCAAGATGCGTCGCTCACACATATAACATTCGCACAAACTCCACTCTTTCATAATTCATCGTTCCAAGAGATTTTGATTTGCCTCACAAAACTTTCCCCAATGAAAGCACCCGTCTAACCTATAGCTTAGGTTTCCTGTCTTCTCAACGTTGGTCAAAGTTTATCAAACAAGTGCAATGCATTCCAGGAGATACCACATGGCATGCTTGATGTAAGTGTATGAAAATTTTGCACAACCATTTTATGATTAAAAAAACCAGCCATGTGAGGTGTAGAAAATAGCCCTTTCATGAACTTTAACTAAGCATTACATGCTGCGCTGCTTTAGGGACTAGCACTGGAACTTCCGTGCTATTAGTCGCCTATATTTAATTATGGAACGATCCCTAAATGCTATGCAAAAAGAGGGAAATCAGAATTGGTATCTTTTCAGCAATTAGATCGTCGCACAAACTTCATCCCCCCCTCACCGTTTAGGTGTTACTGCGATGCATGGGTGTAAATGGTTGTTTTGTATCATTTTTATATGTAAAAAGCAATAAACACATACTATAACACAAAGGACAAGGCCAAACTGAGGCTTAAGCTCATGCTTTAACCTTGCCAAACATTCACGCACATAAATCTTATTTTTTCATATTTTTTTAGCGCGAAAAACCTAATTTTCTCTATTTTTTGCTATTTTTTCTATTTATTATTCATGAAAAATAGGTATTTTCTGATGCATTTGTATTAGCTTATTATTTTTACTGAAACTTAACATTTTCTCTGATTTTATCCCATTTCCATCCCTTTTCTCCAACTCAAAATCGAAAAAAACCACTACTTTCTATTGAAAATGACATTTTACAGGTTTTAAAGAATTCATGACGACTCTAAATCATTACGGGTTTTGCATTTCCATAATTCCAGCCCTCAACCATGATGCAAACAAGGTTCAAACAAAAATTCATCTCATATTAATAACATTTGGACCATGAAACAACAAAAACAAGCAAATTTCTTCATAAAATTAGAGTATACCGCATGTCTTGCGTGTTGCTGGTTTTTTAATAATTATTCTAAGCAGCCCACGGACTGACCAACAACCATTCTTCAGTGCTGAACCTCTTTCCTCAGCCTCCTCTTCATCTTGAAGCAATCCGATCACAACCGGACAAGCATTCTTCAGCCCCTCTCCTTCTTGATTTCTTGCACATGAATAGCCTCTATGCAGGAGAGAGAAGGATGAGAGAGAAAGACTGGTTTTTGATCTCTTGACTCAGTGCATCATTCCACGATCCGTTTGTGGCGATGGAGGGCGAAGGATAGAAGCATCTCATGCCCAGGAGCATTCTTCTCCACTCTTCTGATTTGAAAATGCATGATGAGGGGGAAAAAAATGGGGCACAAAAAACTGACACCGCCCCCTCCCCCCCCCCCCCCCCCCCCCCCCATCGTTTCATTTTGTGAGGTTTTCTTGCTCTTTAATTAGAGCTTTAAGCTAAACACCCCAAATATCTAGTTCATGCATTTTGGTTTCACACTTCCGACAAGTGGCTTTTTCGCTTTTGGAGGGGCAAATGACATCGGATTCGAGATCCGTCTGGATGGGTGGTTCTGTGACGTCAAAATCTACAAAGCTGGGCCCGTCATGCTCTTCTCGGCTTCCGAATCCATTAGTTGCTTCACAACCCCAACCCTTGCGGGAATTAAATGGGGGATCAAACAACCTCGGAACGGAGATCTGAGACTTGCGTTGGATTCCTCATGCCATTTTGCATCTAGGAAAACTCCATCTCGGCCATCCGCCACCGTTTGATTTCCGTGAAAATAAGCACTAGCGCTTTAGGGACTTGCCGCTTAAAATCGTACTGACTGCCACCGTCACCTTTGACGAAGTCTATTTTTCTCCAAATATTCGTAATTTTTGGCTATTTTTAAGCACTTCTTGGCATCAAAAATTGTCTGTCAGATATGGTCACTGCTTAATCGGCGTTGCATCAAGTGTCATGGGTATGTTGTGAGTCACCACACTCGAGTCTACCCCTTTGAGCTCTTCTAGGGACCAAGCAATGATGTCTATATACTTTCACAAGAGAGTAACGAGACTTGCTTCATCTTGCTTAGCCAAGTCATCGACTATAAAGATAAGTCGTGGGGTCTCCCCTTCCCTAGCTAAATTGACCTCTTTGACCTTGGCGGGTTCCTCGATTGGTTTGCTTGCTTGCCCCTATCGTTTGGCTTCCATCAAGATCACCACCCTATCTCCCTTTTTGAACTCATGAATCATTTTTGGTAGGTCTTGTGGTTTTTGCTGCTCTTCAGTCTGTGTTTCTTTAGGTAGCATCCATCGTTCCTTCCTTACTTGTCGGCGTCTTAGGTGGATAGGTAGGTCCCCCTTGGTGTGTCTACTCTTGGGGAGTCGACGTATTTCAGGGTCACTATGTGAGCTGACTTCCAATTTAAAATTGAACTCTTCATCTTTGCTAGAAGAGGTGCTCTCTTCTGGTGGTTGTAGCTCAGAAGGTGAGTCTGTTCACGGCAGTGGTGCATCACCCGGTTAGGCTAGGCATGCTTGCTCGTAGTCGATTGCACCTGTGTGGGTCTTTCACATAGGCTCCCAATCATCATGCAGACTGGTGCTGAAGGTGTGTCCTTGAGCTTTCCAGTTGCCTTGATGGCTTGTTCATACTCCTCAATGCCTGAGAATGGTAGGCCATTGGTAGCAAGAACATGCATCCAGTCTCGCTCGTCCTCAGGGCACGGGATATACTTGGTAAGGGCCCCATAGGATCCCCTAGTCTCTCTGTCACCCTTTAGCATGGTCGAGATGGCATCTAGGTTGATTGGCGTAGTCTTCCAAGTGTCCATCCCTACTCTTACAGCCTCTATTCGATTGCCTAAGAAGATAAGACCATTGGCTCAGTCTTCTACGACTCTTGCATTGCGCATTTTGGCCTAGTAGGATGTTGTAGTCCACTCCCTTCATGACTATAAAGTCAATCGAGAATTGGATTCTTGCAATCTTCACTGGCTCATTTTTAACACTCCACACGGTTTCACCTTCATTCTATTAGCCAGAGTGACGTTGAACCTAGTAGTCTCAACCAGTGGGTTACAACAAGTCTGGAGTACTGCATGGCTTAGCATACTCACTCCTACCCCTGTGTCTACAATTCCCTTTCTTGTGACATCCCCCATTGGCAGGATTGCATGCTTTTCCATGCCTTCCCAAAAAACATTGATGTGCAAGGATTTAGGCATGGGCATGGAGTGCAGCGTTAGACTCGATATTTCAGTTTCTCCATCATGCTCAGGAAAGTTTGTGGTAATTGGCTCATTTGGTTCTTCAACCCACTGTTTCAGTTCTATCCATAGCATTGGATGTTGCCTAAGTAGGTTGCCTAAGCTTAGAGTTACAGGGGCTTTCACTAGTGTATTGATGAGGTTGCTAGTCACTTTCCTCTCTCCTAAGTTTGCGATTCTTGGCCAATGGTCTTGATTGTTTTGCTGGCTTGAAGCATTTATCCTTTGTCTAGGTGGCCCAGCTTGTGGTGTCATTGCCTCCCCTAATCTTGGTCATGGGAGAGAGATTGGTGTGCTCATGCTTAAGAGATCATTTATCTCGTCTTCTAGTATGGGCTCCTAGGCTTCCTTCACCCACTCTTTTACCTTCTTGATGGTTTCGAGTTGGCACTTCGGGTTGGGGTACTCCTCAACCTTAGCACTTCCTTTTTCAACCATCCGTGGGGCCGACGTTTCTTCCTTTGCATCAATGGCTTTCCCTCTAACCGGCAGTGCTGTGGAACTTTCGGTTTTGAGGGTGACCTTAGCGTCTAGTCTTTTCTTCCTTCGTCTCTAGCTCTTCTTTCCAATCGAGGTTGCGTCAAGGTTGCTAGGCCCTGGCAATGATATGCCGGCCTGCTTTGTATGCGCGTGGGTCATGATATGCAATGGGATAGGTGTGGCCTCCCCAGAGAGTGTCTTGACACCAAACAACCCCAATGGAACCGATGTCTCATTTTCCAAACTTGAGGATGGTCTCCGCCTAGGGCAATCGATAAAGAGGTGAGTGATTCCACACTCAGTGCATCTCAGGTCTGCTTTATCTCTATTTGCAACACACGATTGGCTCTTAGGTTTGCTCTCCTAGGCCTCTGCCTCTCCCTCTACCTAACGCCATCACCAGTACTAGTCGGTAGTACATAAGGATTGCATTCCCTTCCTCATTGTACGGCACGTATGGCTTTACATAAGGCTTGTTGTCGCTACTAGGCTCGTCCACATAGTGGACTAGAGTATCACTGGATGGGTGGGTCACGTAAGATCCAAGTGGCCTAGGGATACCTGTAGGATTTATTTCCATCCCAGGGATGGGCAGCTTAGCATCATTAGGTGTCAGGAGGGCCAATGGAGCTCCCCTTTCAAAGAAGTTTGGTGGCCTTTTCGCAAGGTAGAGTTGACCATAAGGCTGTGGGTACGAGAGTCTCCAAGGTAGTCTACAACACATGGCGTCATGGCCGAACCTACCACAATTAGCGCAAGGTCATGACCTAGGGTCCTGGCACTTGCCTAACAAGTGGTTTCCACCACAATGCATGCATTGGTCATCTCATCATCTCTTGTAGTTTGGTTATGTCCATCCTAATCTCCGCTAGCTCCTGTCCTAAGTCAGTGCCCTTCCCTTTGTCCTACTTGGGCCTGCTCTCTCACTTAGCGTTAAGGCCCTCTTAGAAATCCTGGTACTGGATTCTTCTCGATTCAAGCACATAGATCTTCTTTCCTTGAGCTGGACATCCACTCTACTAGCTTCCTCAAAGATCCTTGCTAGTACATCTCGTTGCAAGCTTGAGTTGCCGACCAAGGCTTTGTAGAGCTCTTCACTTTGTATTCCACTGATGAATACCGTGGATACCACTCTTTCAATTGGTCTCTCGCACGTTGGGATTCTCTTGAAGAGCTCCTCACCTGGGTCATATAATCTTGAATATCGTCTTTCTCTCTCTGATTGACATTCATGAGTCGCACTAGCAAGTTGTCAGAGTACCCAGGTTCGGAAAATCTCTTGATGAAGATATTTTTCAAGCTATTGAAATTGGCATGCTCTGCAGCATCCAAACTCATGTACCAAGTTCGACCTTTGTCACCTAAGCACAGTCCAAAATCTTGAGAGCATTAAGCAGGATCCATAAGGCCATTGGCCTTGCAAACCTGCTCAAACTGTTCCACAAAGCTATATAGATCATCGTTTGCTTGGTATTTGTCCAGCTGCTTCGCTACCACATGGATTTTCAATTGGCTCTTAGAGCCTTGGTTGACCCCTAACCTTGCTAGCAGTGATGTTGCTAATGCTGCCATGCTTTGCTCTATTGCCGTGTTATCTAGCAGTCGCTTTGTCAGAAGCTTGCTCAGTGTGAGGTCTCCCTCTAGCACTCTCTCGCTATCCGGTCGATTTCTACCTATTAGGGCTAGCACTCTCTGGATCTCTCACATTTCCAAACTCTGGTGCAAGCTCCTAGTTTGTTGGTACTAGATGTACGTAGCTAGGCCTCGCAGAGCCATGCGAGCCAGCTTCCTATCTTCCTCGAGGTCTACTATGACATCTATAGGTCTACATGGTGTTCTAGCCGGGTTTGAACATTGTGCTTGCATTAACTGTTGGATGGCCTTCGAAAAATTGCCTAGGTCCATCTCTTCCTTGCTTCTACGGCCTGAGCTGCCCTCTTCCATGTCCAAAGATTCATGCTCTCTCAAGTGGTCCATCAAGAGGATAGAGTCAGGTAGATCCACTTCCATGATAGTGCTTGTCCTTGTTGCATCCGGTTTTTTGGCCGTGTTCTTCACTTGGGCCTACCTTTGGGGATTCGATTACCCATTTATGTTTTTGGGGTCTCCTCCTACTGGTGGGTTCCTTTGAGTTAATATGTCTGAGTGTGTTCCTTCTTCTTGAAAACAATCCTCAACTTGCGTACACTCAGTGCTGGGTGCTCTATTGTGCACGGTGCAAATTCAGGCTTTTTATCTTTTTGGTGCACTTATGTAAAAGAAATCATTGTGGGGTGCGCAAACAAAATAAAACAATCTTCTAGGTGTGGCTACCCCCTTAGCTTGCCTATGACCTAGTATGGCTCTAAGCATGGTCTCTAGTTGCTCCTAAGGATTGCCCGGGGTCTATACTACTCCCTCTATGCTGTATCAAGATTGGGTTACCACATGAAGGTCGATTTCTAGCTCTAAGTTAGATCAGTCCCTTGGCTAAGCTGCTAGGGCCGCTTCTAGACTATACAATTGCAGTTTTCTCCAGTTCTTGGCTTCGACGAGCTGGGTCGGGTCTCTAGGGTGTTTCGGAATGTGTCCCAATAGGTCTTAACTTGGGGGGTGGTCCTATTCCTAGTTCTCTTGTCTTCTGCCCAACTGGTCCAATTCCCAGAATCGGATGGTCCAATTCTGGTGGTCTGACTATGGGAGTCGGACGGTCTAATTGGATTGGGCTACGACTCAGAGTTTGGTCTGAGTGTTAATTGGGTGTTTGATTGAGTGGTGGTCCACAACTAGACAAATGAGGTGTCCGACTAGGGAAGGTCGTCTGATTGGACTGATCAGATTGTTGGTTTGATCTGACTAAAGGGGTTGGTTTGACTATCAAAGTGTGCCCGATTGGACATTTGGTGGTCCGATTCCTGGGGTCAGATGGTCCGATTCTACCAATCGCATAGACTCTGGGAATCGGACCAGGACACGGTGGTTCGCCGATTGTGAACCTAATGGCGCATCGTGATAATTTTTCGCTGATTTCTCCTAGCGCTCATCACGGCCCCCTATCATACCTTCCAGATCACATCAATGGCACATAAAGAAGATCCTTACATACCTAGATTGGTCAAAAACACCAGGATCAAAGTGGTGATCTCCTTTATGATCAACAAGTCTCTCTCTCTCTCACACAAGCTCTCTTTCACTCTCAGTGTTGTGCAGAATCGAGCTCCTTTCCCATATCCTTGGGGTTTTAGGGTCCTGCCTTACTCAATCCTTACCTCCCAACTCACCTTCCTTAGTCAGTAGGCCTAGAAGCCTATATTTTTCCCTGTTTTAGCCTGTTATACATCAATAGAAACCCTACTGTGTGCTCACCTTGTTTTGCTCCTATCCTACCCAAATGTAAACAAAAAGCATAAGACAATATTCCTACTTCTTTAGCCTACTCATCTACTCATCAGAAACCCAAAATACTTGCGTCGATGATTGAAATGCCTAAATCTCCTATTTACCTCAAGCTCCGGTTCGGGGATAATAGCCTAATTTCAATGCTCGATTTGAAGTGCACAAGCGCTCAAGCTTGAATTCGTTGGTCCTGTCAACGGAACCAAAATGTAGAGGCAAAGCTCAACTGCCAAGACCCATGGATTGCTTATTGTTTAAGTGTTTCAAGTGAGCACTAATGGCTACCTCTCACATAGCCGACGCACTATCCCTCTCTACGAGTGTAGTGAGCTTACCTTGGTGCCCAATTGAGTTGCTTCCTCCCTCAAGCACTCTGATAGCTCCACGATTCGTTATGTAAGCTCAAGCATCCTCAAGCCTCTTCCTCCAAGCTCCATCCTCCATAGCCATGCTCAAGATGAGAGAAGAGAAGAGAAGAAAAAGAGAGGAGATGGTAGAGAGCTTCACCTCCAAGATCCCTCACTCACTCACACTCCCTCCCTCAAGCACTCACAAGCAAGCAAGAGAAGAGAAGAACAGAAGAAGAAGGAGAGTCCACTTTGCCATACACCAAAGAATGAGCTCTCATTCACTTTTTGAACCTTATATACAACACCCTCTTTCCCTTGGGCGGTCATCCCCTTTTTACATGGTCATAGCCTAGGCCCTTTTTTCAATTGTCCTCCTATCTTCCTAGCTTCTTTCCTACCGCCCATCTACCTTTACAATTTGCACAGGTGAGAGCTCGATGCTCTTTTACAGAGGTTTTGACTACGCTTTTATATTTAAAGGTGTGCCTTCTTGCTTTACGGCTTCCATGGTTGCGTCTTGTACTTTTGGTGGTCGTTTCCATGCTTTTATATTTATTATGGGCCCACTTGTAGGGTGCCATTTCATTTCTTCCACCTTGTGCTTTTCTTGTTGATGCCTTGTTTTCCACTTTCTTTGCTTTGTAGTAAATACTAATACCTTTTACAATGAGATCCAAATGATAATGCAAATTGGCAACATAATTAATGTGGCAGTAGTACTAGGCCTTTTCAACAATGTGAATAAATTCTAAAGTTTGAATATGGCTTTAGACAAGCTGGTTTGGATAACAACAGGTGTGCACACGGTTCGAATTGAACCAAATTGAGAGGACAATGTGTGAAAGTGTATATGTAGTTTGTGAGCCAGTGTGAATCAACCCTATGTATGAGTGCTCTAGCCTTAGGTTAGAAAGAATAAGCTTATGATTTTAAGAAAAAACGAACGAGGTCAAAATGAATCGGCATAGTCTGGGATTGCCTCTTGATGTGCTAATGATTTCACCGCCTATGAAGAGAATGACCTTTTGCAGCTCACAATTTGATCTATTTGCCCGATTCTCGGCTCTTTGAGTTGTCTTTATCATGTAGATACTTGAGCTGGAAGGCATTGACTGAGCCGACGAATCTCGGCAGTGACCTCTCTGCCTTTGACTTTGAGAGCAGCAGCCTTTCATTGTAGCGACTCAAGCTTGAGCTTCAAGCTGGCCTTCCACACAAAAAACACCACCTCTTGTTTCTCCTCTTTGTAGTGCAAGTTCCAAATCTTCTTGATGTACTCCCTCTCTTGATATGTAGTTCTTGCACCTCGTACTTCAACATTGAGAGCTCTTTCTTTGATTAATATGTCTTTACTTGAGCCTGTGTCTATGCCCTCATGCTTCTTTCTCTACACCAAGAACAAGAAAACAAAACTCTCTCTTATACTATCAAATTAATTATCCCTCTTCTTCCCTAATCAAGCTAAGCCATTATTATCACCACTAAGGCCAGAGTAGGAGGTAGCAGAAGAAGAAAAGTATGCAAGAGAGGATACAAGTACTCATTTCACTTTTAGTCCTACCTAGCTTGAGTGGAGAAGAGAATGAGAAAGAAAAGGTTGAGGAAGATGAAAGATAAAATGTAGATTGAATAAGATAGGGTAAAAGAATGAAGACTTCTTGTGGTCATGAGCTGGAGGAGCGGTAGGTAGGGCTAAACCAAGCTCACCATGGCTTTGATACCATGTTGAGAAACACGGATCTAGAGCAAAGGTTTAGCTATGGTGGATGAAAGATGAAGACACTACTCATGATGACATGGACTTAGATAGACAAACTATTACACAAGTGAATTAGGTTCCAAGATGGAAGCTTGGACTCATAGACACATTCTTGTGTAAGATGGACAATGACACTGACAGAGACTCAAACTAGTAGTTTCATTGCATTGAAATGAGTGTCAAGTACATGCTTATATGGCTTTTTGGATAGTACCACTCTTCCTCACTGTGCTTATGGGATTCAGGGCATCTCTCCTTAGACCTTCTAGAGCATACATCTTTTCTCATATCTTCCATACAAAGCACCATATGGGCAGCTTGTTTTAGGGATACATCTAGCCTCTATGGGCATACATACAAGCATCATTTGCTATTCTCAACACCTACAACTGGTCTAACCCTCTTGTCAATTCTCTTATATTTTGCACTGTCACCTGTCATAATCAAATCATCAACATAAATGGCAAGTAGCATAATACCTTTCTCTGTTTTTCTCACATAAAGTGAATCTGCCTTGGAAATCTCAAAGCCAATAGTAACAAGATACTGTCCTACCTTGTCAGACCATGCTCTAGGTGCTTGCTTCAAGCCATACAATGCTTTCTTCAACCTGCAAACAAACTCAGGATGAACAGCATGCACATAACCTAGTGGCTGCTCCATATATACCTCTTCTTGCAAATCACCATGCAAAAATGCATTCTTTACATCCATCTGATGTAAAGACCATTCCTTTGATGCAGCCATAGCAATGACTGCTCTTACGGTTGCCATCCTTGCAACCAGACTGAATGTTTTTTCATAATCAATTCCATATGTTTGTGCATACCCCTTGACTACTAATCTTGCCTTGTATCTGTTCACAAAACCATCTGCATTGTGTTTCACCTTATAAACCCACTTACAACCAATTGCATTCTTACCTTTAGGCAAAGGTACCAATTCCCATGTAGCATTTGCTTCCAAGGCATCCATTTCTCATCCATGGCTTTCTCCCATTTTTCTTTTCCCATGGCTTGCTCAAAAGAAGTCGGTTCTGGTTCTTGTATCACTTTGACCATATATGCATAGTGAATGGCTGTAAATCCATCATATTTCAGCCTATCCACATGATACCTAGCTCTGGTAGACCTGCGCAAAGTAGGTTCACTCCCAGGTGCTCTCAAAACACCCCTGGTCTTCCTTACTCCAGGTGTAACAATAGAAGGAATACCCAACTCATCATCAATGCTCTGTTCTGAGCCACTAGATTCACCATCCACATAAGAGTGACCTGCATTCACATCAAACATGGACTGATCTACCTTCTCTTTTCCTTTTTGTGATACCTGCATACCACTATCTGGATTTCTTTGAGAAGATTCTCCTCATCTCAATCTGCCTGTCCATGGCGAAGAATGTGAACCACTGCTAGAGGACGCTTCAAGTCCACTAATATCTTGTGACTGCTGCTGCTGTGAATTCTGTGCAGCATTACCATTTTGTACATCTACATTATCAATCACATTTACTCGTTTATACCAGCTACTCATCTCATCAAAAACAACATCTCTGCTCACTGTAAACTTACGAGTAGAAGGGTTATAGCATCTATACCCTTTCTGCTGTGCAGAGAGTAACCAATAAAGATGCACTTCTCAGCCTTTGGATCCAACTTGGATCTCAACTCATCTGGCACATGAACATAGGCAATGCAACCAAAAATCTTCAAATGAGAAATATCTGGTTTCCTACTAGTATACCTCTCCTCTGGAGTCATCCCATGTATTACTACAGTGGGTGTCCTGTTCATTATGTAGATTGCTGTAGCAACTACTTTAGCCCACTGGCAAGTCTTTTTCGATGAGCATGACACGAGATACCTCTCCAATATGCATGTTTTTCCTTTCTGCAATTCCATTTTGTTGTCGGATATGATTGCATGAATATTGCTGCTTTATGCCATGCTCCTGCAAGAACCTTGCAAACTCATTTGAGAGGTACTCTCCCCCTCCATCTGACCTTAGGCATTTTATTTGCAAGCCTGTTTCTTTTTCAACCATAGCTTTAAGAGTTTTGAAATGCCCAAAAACTTCACTTTTCTTCTTCATAAAATACACCCAAACTTTTCTGCTATAGTCATCAATAAAAGTGACAAAATAATGATAGCCTCCAAGAGATGCAGCTTTAGTAGTCCACACATCAAAGTGGATTAATTCCAATGGCTTCTTACTCTCTTGAACATGTCTAAGAAATGGTTTCCTTGCCTGTTTTCCAAATTGACAGGCTTCACATACCTTATGCATTTCTGCAACCTTGAATTTAGGTAATCCTGCAACAATATTTTGGGCCTGCATTGATTTAAGTCGCTGTACATCAACATGACAAATGTGTTTATGCCAGATATCAATATCTGCAACTACACCGGTCCCATGTGCAAACATTGCTGCACTCAATTCAGGCATGTCTGCATCCAACGTAAACATTCTGCCCTTCTTCTTTCCTTTTGCTATCAAGCGACCTTTATTTTTCATATCCTCAACAAAGCATCCATGAGGATTAAATCTGATCTACTAGCCCTGCTCAACCATTTGACCAACAGAAACCAGATTCTTGGTGATATTCGGGACATGAAATACATCGGACATGTATTTCTTTTTCCCATCCTGCATAGACAAATGAATTTTTCCAATCTACACAATAGGATGTGCAGTATCATCACTAGTCTCCACAAATCCTAGTTTTTCCATTTTCCTTGCATCCTCCATCCATTCTGCATGACCTGTCATGTGGTTTGATGCACTTGAGTCAACATGCCATACATCGTTGCTTTCTTTTGCACTTGTCACAGAATTATTCATGTGTTGCACCATAAACAAATGCTCATTTATGTCATCACCCTGTCTACTAGAAGATGCATAATTCCCTTGTTGCAATTTTCCATTCATGATGTCATTCTGCTTTTTATAGCAGTCTTTAGCCATATGATCCATTTTACCACAGTAGTAGCATTCAACATTACTGTTTGCATTTTGGCCTCTTTGCCATCCACCACGACCTCTTTGGCTCCCCCTACCTCTAGAGTTACCACCTCCTCCTCCATAGGACTGGTTTTCTTGAGTTTGCTACATATTCTGATTTCTACCACGGCCTCCAGATCGGCCTCCTTACCTCTGTCTCTACCTCTTCCAGCATTTGAGTAGAAGATAGCTTCTTTTGAAGTTCCTCCTGAAGAAGATGCACCACCATTTCTCTGCTCCTCAGAAATTAGAAGAGCAATCAACTCCTCAAAATCAGGAAATCTTTCACGGACGGAAATGGATGTTCGGAACTGTGCATAATCCTTTCCTGGACCATTCAAGGTCACAGAAACTAAATCATCATCTTCCACTGGCGACCCAATGGAAGCAAGTGCATCTGCAATCTTCTTCACCTTCATGTGGTAGTCATTGATGCTCATATTTTCTCTTTGCACATTATGCAACTCTTGCTTGAGCTGCATTTTCCTGGCTTGCGTATTTGTACTATACATTTTTGACAAAGTATCCCATGCCTCCTTTGGCGTACTTGCATCTTAAATATGCACAATCATAGAGTCTGAAATGCTGATAGACAGCCAGTACATAACTTTCCTGGCTCTCTCATGCCATGCTTTAAATGCCTGCATTTGCTGTTGATTGGGAACATCAAGAAGAACTGGTTCTTCTTCATTTCCTGCAACAAATTCCCAATATCCTTTTTCCATAAGGAAATTCGTCATTCTAAACTTCCATGCTTGGAAGTTGTTCTTGTCAAGCTTTTCAGTGACAATCTGTGAAAGAGAATCAGACGCCATTACAGAACACTGCAAAAAATTTTGTCACTGCAAAGAACACAGCTTCAGCCTCACAAGGGCAAATCTGCAAAACTGACGAAAGTGGTATTTGACCACACAGTCACTTCCTAGTGACGATTTTGCATCAACAGGCAACAAGGATGATTCTGTAACTCCCAATGTCTCTGCGCACAGGCATACGATGCAATTTCTACAGTAACTTTTCACCGACTTGTAGAACAGCGGTTGCACAGCATAAAATTGGGCATTTTCCTGAGTGCGTGCAGAAAACTTCCGCCTCCAAAACAGGCCCCGAAATGGCCTCAAATCAAAAAAACAGAGCAACCTAGGGCTAAAGCCCTATCCCGCAGCATATACTGCCCTCTTGCTACATCGCGAAGGGCATCTCAATCTGAGACAATGCACTCTTGCACTTTCCGGCTGTGCTACCTACAAAGACTTGCTCCCAAAACAGAAAAATGAAAGCAACACTGGTCCTCTTACCAGAACACTGCGAACTTGGTTTGCTTTCTTGAGCTCCTTACCACGAACAAGGCTCTGATACCATGTCAAGATTGTGGGAGAGAAGGAAGGAGTCTCACTTGTAGCTTTCTTGCTTGCACAATGGGGGAATACACACACATGTGGAGGCTAAAAACAGTTTTCCTCTTCTTAGTTGTGTAAGCCAAAAAGAACTCAAGTACATAGAAAATAGAAAAACCCTATATATGGGTCTCAAACCAAACTCAACTAACTAAGGTGGCATACTAACTGAGCCACGAACTAGAGTAGATAAGGATAGCTGTCATCTAGCTATTATTCATGGGCGGTGTACCAAACCGCATCAACTGACAAGTCGGTGACATAAATGTACAACGGTCACCCTGGCATATCACGAGTGGAGCTCGATATCTCAACACATAGCAACTTGAGCCACTAGGACTTCTTAGAACCATTCTTTAAGGGTTTCAATGAATTCTTTAGCTACTACTTTACTACAGATGTCTTGAAATCTTTATCCTCTTATGTACCTTTGCAAGCATTTTAAATGTTGTATCTTTATAAATTCATTCTTTATAGTGATGATCCACTTTAAGCATCAATACCACTTAGTAGGGATTAAAGAGAGTATATAGAGGATTTGATAGAAAGATTCACCAATTTTATTTCTTAATTATGGGAGATTTATTTTGCTATAATTCTTTCCACATCTTGGTTTCTTCAAGTCAATGAATTTCAACCTTCAGTGCACTACAACTCTTGTGAGAACCTCCTCAATCCCATCATAGTGGTAATGCCAACTTTGGAGGATTTAAACCTTACAAGTGGAGAAAATGACACAATCCAATAACCTCTAGTGGGTTCCTAATTGAATAAATAAAATGTTATTTGTGCAACACACATCCCAAGTCTCATGTTACATAACATCTACATAGAGATTCTGACTTTTCTCTTGAATATGCATTTTAAACACCTATGACTCCTCAAGCTTATTCACTATCAACAAGTAGTTCAGATATGTTGGAAAATTACCAACAAATTATAAGACCTTCATTAATTTTCATATTCTTTACTTTGGTTTCTCTTCCAAGTATTCCATATAACAATCTATAATTCCTTAGAATGTAATATTCTCTCCCAATTATTCCACATAGTAATGTAGAACTCCTTACACTCAAAGAATATTAAAATGTCCCCATTTTCTTATTCTTGTGATGAGAGAATGCAATAGTTATTTTTATAGATAATATTTATGTAAAGATAACTATTTTTATACATCAAACGTAAATTGGAAAAATCAGAATTTGGCTCTATGGTGGGTTCATATAATCCTTTTAAACTATATGAGCCAAAACCTTTATAAAATGATTAAAAACTACCTTTAAATATCGCATCATTTCTCTGACACCAAACTACCCATAAGAAATAAAGGTCCCAAATTCCCATTGGAGTAAGTCTAGAGTTCCTCATTGTACCTGCATTGCATGAACAAATGAGTCAAAGTTTCTAATTTAGCTTTATGTCTTTGGCATTTTTTCTTACTCTTGCTAATTTTAAGGTCTCTCTAGTCCATACCCCTTTTCATGTGATGGACCATAACAAAGTGGAATTCTTATGGGGATCTCCAATGACCAAACATGTGAATTTGAATTCCATTGTTGTTTTGTCCCACTCTGGACAATTTTAAGGCCTCTCTAGTCCATACCCCTTTTTGTATGATGAGCCATAACAAGGTGGAATGTTTTTATGGGAATCTTGGGTAACCAAACATGTGTGAATCTAAACTCCATTGGCCTTTTGTCCCAATTGATGTGTCAATGGTCGTTTTTAATGGGGATCTTGGGTGAGCAAACATGTGTGAATCTGAATTCCATTAGCATTTTATCCTAATTTATATGCCAATGGTCATTTAGTTTGTTTATCATTTTGAGTGTGGAATCTGGGAGATTGGGAAGAATTTGTCTAGTATCCCAATTTACGAACCTAGATGACTTTTGAGATAGTTTTCCATTGGTAAATCCTTTCTTGTATAACCTTTAGGTCAACCCTTTTGAGTTTTGATATCTATCTAGACTAAGTCTCTTACTTGAAAATCCATACTTGAATGCCCTTCACTCATTTGATTTATCAGTGTTTTTCCATAAAGAAAGCTAAACTAGACCGAGTCATATAAGTAGCCTAGAGTAAGGTGAAATTTAATTGTCGCTTAGTTTGAATTTACTTTTGTATTTAAACCATACAATCCAAATGAGGCCTTGTCTATAAATTTTGGGAGAAGGTAGCTACAAGGATAGGTGTTTTTATTTTGGGAGAGGGCAACTACAACGATAGGTGTTTTGTTTACAAATTTTGGGAGAAGGCAACTACAAGGACACATGTTCCATTTGGACAATCCTTCAAGGTGGACTTTTCACATTTTTGTGAAGGACTGCCTAATTCTCATTGGGTTGTACTATACTTCTAGCAACCCATTTGGCTACTGTACATCAATACATAATTATCCAATTAGAGAAGCAAATTTAGAAGAGGAATGTGCAACTAGAGGGGATGGCCACATAAGCCAAAGCCATAATCAATGCACGCAACGAACAATGAGAGTTGGGGACCATCCTAACATAATCAAGGAGGCCTCTAGAAAGAAACCTTTTGCATGGTATATAAAAAGAGGATCTCCTACCAATATGTCACTACTTCCCTTAGTTAATAACTACATAAGTTATCCCATTATTTACATTTTTATTTCTTTAATCTAATATTAGAGTTAAGAAACTCCACCCAAAAAAAGAAACTCCCTCTTGCTCCCATTATGCATGAACTAGTTGTTACTCCCCAAACCAAGGTCTTATGCTAGTATGTAGAGACCAATAATGAGGCTCTAGATGCAAAAGGATTCTGCAAGAGCTTTTTGATCTTAAACCCCATCTATCCCTCCCTCACCAAGCTTGCATTCAGACCCTCTTTCTCATTTCTTTAATGAGCTAGGCTTAGATCCTGCCTTTGCATCTTCCTTGTTAGCTCCTCTTCCATCCCTTTGTAAGTGTCTCCATTTAGATTCTTAACTATAGGCTCCTCTATTTTCCTTGGGCTAGTTTAAATCTTCCTCTTACAAGTGAGAGGCATCTTTTTAGTTTCTAGTACTAGTCCTCAAGTGAGTTCCATTTTGCATCCTAGTGCTTCATAGCCAAGTATGTCACTCGTTCACTACCCGTGCAAGTACCCTTGTGCTTTTTTATATTACTACGTTGAGCATCTCCTTCATGCACTTTACACCTCAACCCTCAATATAGGAACATTCATCCCATGCTTATGGTGCACTTATCTCCCTTTCTTGGGCTACTTAGATGGTGACAATGTATACATATAGTTATCCTCTTTACACTACTTTTGGATCAACTAAATGCTTCATTCTAGCATGGTGGGCACTTTGGGCAAAATCTTTAAGTGTACTCCACTCCCTAAGCTACCCTATGGTCACTCCAATTGTGACAGCTGAGCACGTCTATAATAAATGAGTTGTTTTAACAAGTCACTAACTTGGTCAAACTTTGTGCAATAAGTTGTGTGTCTTAAGGTCTTTGGGAACAAGTCTTTAGTCTAGTGGCTATGTACAATCCTCGACTTGCCCACACCAATATTGTCTCTCCATGGAAGGCTTGGAATACTACAGCTAATGTCAAGGGCTCTTACCTAAACTCTATTCCTAATTATAGTATTTCTCCCTTGCATCTAATCATTGGAGTTCTCATCGATCACTATGTGGCTCAAGACCACATCCAATGTATCAATCTTGGTCACGAACTCTAATAGATTGCTATTACCAAAAGGGATGCTCTAAAAAATAACGTGGTCAAATCTATAGCAATTATTCACCAAGTATGCTAACACTAAATTACCTAAGTGAGACGTTAATGAGATCACCTTTTTGTCTCAACAGCTACTCATAATCTACTTTAATTCCATGGAGAAAAGAACACCATTGCCCACTTTGCCAACCTTCCATGAGTTAAAGAGTGTCAAGTATTTCAATACCTTTGACTACATGACTACGTTATTGTCTTCAAAGGGTTCCACTTCTGTTAAGGGGGAAACAAGGAGTGACAAGAGCTCTAAAGATTGAAAGGGAAGCCCTCAAAATGGTGACTCTTCCTTCTCACACCAAACCAAAATCTCTAATCTTGCTTGGCTAAGCTCCAAAAATAATATATATTGTAATTATTGCCAATGCTAGGTCATGTGGATAAGGAGTGTCGTATAAATGCTCAAGGTAATCTTCCTAAACCTTCTCCCAATTATTATTAGATGTCGAGCATATCCACAAATAGAAAAGCTAATACCCATGGGCAATCAAGATGGTATCCCACCCTTGCATGTTCTCTTATCCTACCTACTCTTGATGCCCCCCACAATGCCATGGCTACCCCCTAATATAGCGCTTTATAAAGGATCCCTGAGTCAACAACTTTCATAATTACATGAAGGCATGGTAGATTGGTCTACTAAGCCTCAAATGAAATTCTATCCTTAAAGCCATCTAATCACCTTTATAAGACATGATTTCCCTTCGCATAAACTTATTGAAGGACATATGCAATGTTGGCCCTACCCCTAAGGCTAGATTTCTCTAGGCCCTCTAGGGTAAATTAGGTTAATACATTATTCTATTTCTTCTCATAGCTGTTAGGCTAATCAAGTCAAACTCAAAAGCTAATTGTCCTTGGGCGAGTACCTTTAGGCTTCTTTTGCATGCCCTTATAACTTAGGCTTGCATCTTTAGCTTAGCATGAAAGCATCTCCATAAAAAGTGCTAATATGCATGTTTTGATCTTCCATATAGCACTTACATGCTAGCCTTGTATTTGACTAATAAGGTAGCATTGTATGATTACATTGTTCTTGACTAGTATGGAGGCACATCTTTTTACCTTCCCTTAATGGCTCCATATTCTCTCTTGCTTCATCACTACTTCAACCAACATGGAGACTCTCCCACATATGGCGAAGCTTCAAGCACCCATTAACACTTCTACAACTTCTCTACCACAATGCTTATGATTGAGGTGCATCTTCCTCTTGCACATCAAGTTCTCAGTACCTTGGATAACTCCAACAACTCCTCCCTCATCAACATCCATGGTTTGAGAGGGGAGTTCTTTTCCCAAATTATTCACTCAAGTTTAGGTCTATTGTCCTTGTCTTCACCATCGACATCCATTTGTATAAACATTACTCCTTTATAAAAGGGCACTTTGGCAAAAAAAAAAAAGAATTCCCATAAGAGAGCATTGTTCAATGGCATTTATTGCACCAATAGTTTGTGTTCTCCCTAACATTATGACTTGCATTGCCATTGTGTGTACATGAATATTCAGCATTTGGAAAGCGTAAAAATCCAAAATGACCCAAGGAAAATAGTACATCTAACATACTTCCCCTTTCACCACATCAAGCAAAGTAAATTAGCTTCCCTTGCTCCCCAATATCCTAAACAACTACCCCACTCCTTGTGACATTTACCTCATCATACCTTCTACATCAACACCCTTGAAGATGGTTTCAAACTTTGGTTTCACTTTTATATGAACTAGGGCACACACTAAGAAAAAGAACAAAAACATACAAAACTAAAAATCTAAGTCACATAGAATCATTTTGTTGCCTTTGTGACCATTAGAGACCCCTCCACAATCCTTTCTGATCATTAAAGGCCCCTTCGCAATCCTTTGTGGCACCCTATGTCTGTTGTTTTACTTTTTACTAGAATGGATCTCTTAGGTGACTCTAAAGAAGATAGTCATCACATCTGGAATCCCTGTAGACCCCCACATAGTTCCAAGCCCCAACCTTGGTCTAATGCATTTCATTTCTCTAGAGTGGAACCTTTTGACACTAACTTCTCACTCCCATCATCTTATTTATGCTTGAAAGGGGATATTAAACCACCTAAAAATAGTCATCCATTAATCTTTTTTTATTTTTGCTCTCAAAATAGTTTTGAAAAGAACTAAAATCTATCATTGTGATAGGCAATTAGCCCAAAAGTTTCCATACATGAGGAACATTGGTAATTCTACCAACATCCCTAATGTTCTAACTTCAATGCATATTCTCACAACACCATTGCCCCTCCTTCGCAAACCTTTGCATATTCTCACAACACTAGACCAAATTCATTAGCATGCATCCGACATTAATCACAAGCACTATTAAGTAGTAATCTTTTTGTAATACTCCCTTTTCACCTTCCCCATACTCACCTTTCCATCCCTAACTCCATCCTCATGCCCTCATCTCTTCCTTATTGCTTTAGTCTTCAAGTTTACTTCTTGCTAACCTTAGCTAATAAACAGCTTTCCATTAACCCACATCAATCATCACAATTAATTGATAACTATACCATAGCCATGTTGCCTACCAACTTGAAAGGGGATTAAGAAGACATTAAATTTTTTTTAATATGTTAATAACCAACAAATAAATATTTCATATGAATCACATAACATATAGTTATCTAACTTTAAAAACTATCATTACACATGCATTACAAGCTCTTATATGACTCATTGTTTGGCAAGGTGAAATTGTAATGTATATAGCTCTCTTGTACATTTTTCAAGATGTAACTTTCAAGTGACATGTTAACCATGCAAAGCTATAAATGCAACTATTCAAAAAAAGCCTAATAGCACAATAGCGAAACATCCATTAGTGGGACATGGAAATAATGCTTTGATTCCAATATTATGTGTCCGCAAGTGTTTCTAGTATGGAACTTATGCCAATTTCATGTCCCTGGTATGTGCTTGTCAAGGAAAGCTCTTGCTATATTGCTTAGTTCAACCCTTGAAGATCCCACAATCGTAAACTTGTTCAATTGTTCAATGACTTGCGGTGTCAAAATTTCTACAAGGCATTAACCCCATCATAAGAATACAACCTTCTAAACCCAACACAAGAAAAACTAAAAGATTTATAAGAACTACGAATTTATTCAGATTCAATTTGCAAGTACTATTGCAAAATTTCCAATGCACAATGACAAACAAAAGAAACATGATTACTAATGTTAGAAGACAAAGTGTCACTTTAATGCACTACTAGTCCAAGAAAGATACCATCAGCTTAGACGAACAATGTAATTAGAGTTTCACTCAAATCTCACTCAACTATGATGGCTGATACATTGAAATTATTGAACAATCTAGTAAAATGTTTAAAAGACATTTAACCAAACAAGGCCAAACAAGATTTTTCTGATTGCCTATCCATTCTAAAAACATGGAATGTCCCACCTAACAACAATAGGATTGCCTAGAAGGGTAGGCCATAGTGGATACTAGCTAATAAAGAGGGTTCAATGTATAGTTCTATAACTAAGTAGCATGCATGCAGTAAATTTGTCCAACAATCAACAAAACCGGCCCAAATGGCTAAAAGCTTACGACTATCTATAGAATTATCAAAGACAAAAGATTACTATCAAAGGTCCTCATTAAAGCTTTTCATATTCTGTAATATAATACAATGTAAGACAACAAGAGTCCATAAGAGTTATTTGTGTATAATATAACTACCCAAGCGAGAACTCTGTAAGGATAGAACCTCGAGATACATCAAAGTAGCAAAGATGGCTCTTTGGGTCTTTATTAATACCAAGGATAGAAGGTCTTGACCAAGAAGTTTCTAATATATAGGACAATATAAGATTATCAAATATTCCTAAAATGTAGAAGGTCTTGACCAAGAAGTTTCTAATATATAGGACAATATAAGATTATCAAATATTCCTACAATGTAGTCTCTAAGCAACCAATGGACGTGTAATTATGAAGACGTGGCATGCAACAAGCAAGTGTTTAATGGTGGAAATGTAAAGGGCATCAAAGCACACAAACTCAAAATGAGGTGCACACAAACTCATGCACAAAAGCATAAATAAGCGAGAATATATATTGATTGAAGCAGAGAATGAGGTCATAAGGATACCAAGGTAATACAAAGAGTTGCTAAAAAACACATCCCCATGGCCACCAAGAGGCTAGGATACTCTAATATCAACCAACCCACTTAGTTAATTCACATGTAGAGATACCCTAGGAACCCTCCTTTCTAGCAACTCCTCGTTGCTCCATGATGATGAGCAATAGATAATCTTTTCAAGGATGAATGAATCGATATTTGTTGAGATGTTGAGCTCTACATGAGCTAGCACTTAGTTAATTGACATGTAGAGATACCCTAGGAACCTTCCTTTCTAGCAACTCCTCGTTGCTCCATGATGATGACCAATAGATAATCTTTTCAAGGATGAATGAATCGATATTTGTTGAGATGTTGAGCTCTACATGAGCTAGCACCCACTACATGCCTTGATGATGTGGTAGGATATTACTCACTGGTATGTTAGGTGACTGACATGAGGATACGCCAGTGATTCTACAGCAGGACTATACCCACATAGTCCATCCTTGGTTATGGCACATTCATTGTGCCACCTCTTTCATTAGCGGATTCACACTTAGTGACCACGTGTACATATGTTGTGGTACTTTCATATTCATCTTTTATCATATTATAGACTTAGTTTTTTTGTGTGAGAGAAGAAGAAAAAAGAAAAATAATAATATTAGCTCTATCTATGTGCTCTTGGTCTCTTCATCTCTCCCCTCTTGTTTGTTTTCATGGTATCAAAGCCATCCCACAACTGCATGGAGCTCAATTGAAACCTCAGGTGAAGACATTGGAGCATGAAAGAAAGCAAGCAAACAAGCGACACATAAGAAGCTCTTCCACCTTGTTGGATTTGCCTTGGATCATAGCCGCAAGCGACTTTTGAGACTAGTAGGGCTACAATCTCTGATTGCAATGAAACTCAATGAATTGAAAAAACATGTATACTACAAATAGATCCTTTAGCGCTTTCACCCTATCATTTTTGGCATTTGAGGTTATTTTACTCTCCATTTTGGACCTACAAGTGATCCTGATAGCAATTTCTGGATATACTACAGTTTCATCTACGTCGGTCATTTACAGGTGCACATGTTACAAATTTCAAATCTGTAAGGTTTCTTGTGTTTGCTAGGATGCATAGCAGAAGGCATCTACATCTAGATTGCAAATTGTTGTTATTGTTATATAGTCAATGACAAAGACTACAAAGGTTGTATGTTTAGTTGTGGTGCACCTAATATCAGCTTTTGCATATTGCAATTTTCTACAAGTTTGTTTTGTCAAAATGTCTAACAACTTCAACTAGATTGTTAGGGAGAAACTTGATAAGAATAATTATCATTCATGGAAGTTCAGGATGACAAATTTCTTAAAGGGCAAAGGTGTTTGGAATTACATTGAAGGAGACATGGCAGTAGCACCCAAAGCTCATGTGCAAAATGCTACTATAAAACAAGTAAAGGCTAAGAAAGATTGGGAGCAAACATAGAGTAAAGTTATATATTAGCTATCTACTAGTGTCACAAATAGCATGATGGGTTATTTGTAGGAATCTAATACCCCGTTGTTGCATAGAAGAATTTGGCGAGGTTGTTCGAAGTAAGTACAATGGCCAAAAAGCTACAACTCAAGTCAGTATTGAACCAAGTGAAAAGAGGGAACATGTCCATTAATGATCATGCCTTAAAGATCAAGAGTATTGTGAAAGCTCTTGGATCTATCAGTGCAGTAGTTAATAATGATGATATTGTGTGTGCATGCTTAGATGGACTTGGAGCTGAATACAAGAGCTTCAAGACATCTATGAATATGAGAGATGATATCCTTGATTTTGCAAACTTGATTTCTATGTTGATACTAGAGAAGAACCTTGGCTTGGATACCTCTTCTTCTCAAAGCAAGAACAAGTCTAAACATGTGTTTTACTCTACTAGTAGAGGTAGAGGTCATGGCAAAGGCCAAAATGATGGTCGTGGTCAAACCTATGATGCACAGCAAAATAGAGGAGGATAGTCTCGAGGAAGGAGAAGTCAAAGAGGCCAAGTTGCAAATTCTAATAAGCAACAATATTCGAAAGATAGCCAGGAAAGTGTTGGCATTGTGGTCAGTGTGGTGTTTGATGAGCAATGGAGGTTCAATGTTAGGCCATGGCGATTGCGGAGAGAGAGTGAGAGAGTCAACAACAAAGGTAGAGAGCGATGCACGATGTGTCGATACGAAAAGACGTATCACTCTAGGTTTTTCATTGTTATATGTAAAGGACTAAAGTACAAGTGCAAGGGTGTGTTCATACCCGAGCACGTATAAAAGGCACAGTGGCCCTTTATTCCCAACAATTTCCCACTTAAAAGCAGGGTACCTGAAGGTTAAGAAAAGAATTACCTAAGTCTAAGTATGTATAAGTTAAAATATATATACTATCCAACTCCCATCATCTGTCGGCAATGAGCAAACCACTCTGCTGGAAGTGCCTTCGTGAGAAGATTTGCATATATCTTGACAATCTCAATGCTTTTGATATCAAGTATATCCGATAAAGTAATACTTCACCTGTATGTGCTTCGTCTTTGCATGAAAAATGAGATTCCATGCTAGCATGTGATCACTCTAACTATCACAGTGGAGGACATGAGTCTCAATAATGCCAAGCTCTCCCACCACACGTGAAAGCCATAAGCCTCCTTGCATGCCTCAATGGCAAGCACATACTTCGTCTTTCTAGTAGATAATACAATACACTTCTATAGCCTAGGGATCCAAGAAATTGCTTTCCTTGTGAAGGTGAATATATACCCTGAGGTAGACTTTCTACAATCAACATGATCAGTATAGTTTGCATCCATAAAGCCAATAAGAGATGCTTTCTGCTTTCCAAAGCAGATGCACACATTCTTTATGCCCTTACGATATCTCATGATATCTTTCATTCCTTCCCAATGCTTTCTACCAGGATGTGCCATGTACCTACTAACCACTCCCACTACAAATGCTTTGTCAAGATGTGTAGCAACCATAGCATATATCAAGCTTCCCACAGCTGAAGCATATGGGATCTTAGCCATTTTAGTCTTTTCATCATCAAATGTAGAGTTATCCTCTGCATTGAGTTTCACATATGAAGGTAATGATACACTGCTTGTTCCCCCCTCCCCCCCTCCATATTGAAACGCTGCAAAATCAGCATGTCATCCACATACAAAATTAGTATAATAAGGCTGCCATCTGCCGCCTTCTTAATAAACAAGCAGTGATCCACTTGACTTCTTTGGAAGCCTTCAGATTGCATGAATGTATCAAACTTATGATAACATTCACATGATGTCTGTTTCAGCCCATACAAGCTTTTGTTGAGTTTACATACCATCTTTTCTAGCCCCTTAGCCACAAAACCTTTTGGTTGTTGCATATATATGTCCTCACGCAAATCACCATGTAAGAAAGCAATCTTTGCATCCATCTGTATGAGCTCCATATCCTCACAAGCAACCAAACCCAATATGGTCCATAAAGTAGTCATTTTGACTACAAGAGAAAATATATCATCAAAGTCAATCCCATGTGGCTACTTATACCCTTTGGCAACCAGTCGTACTTTGTACTTTGGCGAGAAACCAGAGGTGACCTTCATTTTGTAAACCTGTTTGCATGGTAGGATTTTCTGCCCCTTGGGTAAATGCACCAAGTTCCAAGTACCATTTTTATTTAGAGATTCCATCTCTGACAACATAGCTTTATGCCATTTCTTCCTGTCCTTTCTATCCATTACTTCCTTGAAGCATGACCGTCCACCACAATTTGTCAACATGACATAATCAAAAACATAATTCGCACTAGAAACAAACATATCTAGCTATTTGGTATTTCTGGTCCACCTACAGATCCAATGATCAGTGTTTGTTGGTTGTTCAACCTGCAAATCTGCATTAACAGCTTGTTATTCCAAAGGTTCAGCATACTGCACTACCTATTACGGTTGTTCCAAAGGCACATTTTCTTGCTAAAACTATGGTATATCATGGGCAACTTCTTGCCAAATAATTTATAGCATGTATTTGTTGATGTATAGCGGGCACTCTTTGCTACCCTACAGGTATTTCTTCTTGGAACACACCCCTTTTCTTCTGCATTTTTGGGTTGTTTATACATGCCCTCTTTCCACAAGATTACATCATTGCTGCATAGAATTTTTCTTTTTTCGGGATCCCGTAACTTATACCCCATTCTTCCCTCCTCACCATGTCCTATGAAAGTGCATTCACAGGACTTTGGCTCCAATTTGCTGCACTATTCTTTGCATATGTGCACAAATGCCTCGCAACCAAATACTCTCAAGTGTGGATATGAAGGTAGCTTGCCCGACCACACTTCTTGAGAAACTCTCCCTCCCCCCTCCCCCCCAAAGACTTATTTGGTGACCAATTTATTAAGTACACAGTCGTCATAACAACCTCTGCCCAAAATCCATGAGTTAATGTAGCATGAGACAACATGGTACGGACCTTCTCCTAAATAGTCTTATTCATACACTCTACGACACCATTTTGGGGCAGATTATAAGGCGTAGTGAGCTCCATTTTTATCATTTTACTGTTACAAAAGGCCCGAAAGGCTTTAGACACACATTCCCTATCATTTTTAGAGCAAAGACACTTTAATATCTTGCTTGTTACATTTATAGCAAGTGCCAAGAATTTTTTAAACTTATCCAAGGTCTCATTTTTACAACAGATCAAATAAATCCATACTTTGCATGTGGCATCATCAACAAAGGTGATAACATATTTCTTGCCTCCTAGAGACAACCCTAGTATCTCACATACATTTGAATGTACCAAGTCTGAGGGTGAAGATTTTAGTAAAAGATACTTTTTATGTGATGTTTGAGCATGCTTGCCATAAATACAATGATTACAATGGTCAACATCAATATACCTCAAACGTGGCAAATAACCCAAACCACAAAGCGCTTTCATTTCAATTTGACTCGTGTGCCCCAACCGACTATGCCACAAAGACATGCTTGGATACTCGATTATGACAACATGACCATGCACACTAGATACATATAATGGATACAAAGTATCACTTTTAGAACCTTTAGCAACAATTCTAGAGCCCGTTAGATATTTTCCATTTGCTATCCCTAAAAGTGATATGATAGCCTTCATCACCTAGCTACCTTGTGCTTATCAAGCTCTTCTTGAGATGAGATACATGCCTCACATTATGCAAAGTGAACACTGACCCATGTTGAAATGCCAATTGCACACTACCAATCCCTACAATGTCACATGCATAATTGTCCTCCAAGTGTACAACACTATGTCTACCACCAATGTAGTCAGAGAGCCACTCACAGCGTGGTGTTACATGAAACAAGCTACCTAAATCAAGAATCCAGGTGTACATGTCATCATCAGAATCTGCAATCAATGACTATGCACTAAAAGAAGAAGCAAAGAGTAAATCATTTCCACTATCACTCTCGTGACTGACTACATTGACTTACCCTATCTCCACACTGCTCTTCTTTGCCTGTTGGCTATCTTTTTTCTCATCTTTGTTATCATTAGTGTTTTTGCCTTTGCCTTATTATTCTTCCACTTAAAACAATCCCACTTGAAGTGCCCCTTTTTACCACAATGATGACACTCCACATTTTTCCCACAAGACTCGTTGCATGCTTTGTTATCAAAGTTGCCCTTCTGTTGGAATCTACCTCTAGTATGTAGTGTATTGGAAGACTTGTTTGTTGAAATATTTTGTCTATCGAGCTCTTTCGTGAGTAAAGAGCTCTCCACATCTGAATATAATAGCATAGTATTCAAGTGACTCATTCCTATCCTTAAAATATCCCAACTTTCAAGCAACATGCATAGCAAAAATGTTGCCTAGTACTCCTCATCAATGTGAAATTCCAAGGCAATCAACTGGCTGAAGGTAGATTTCAAGTGTACGAACATAACTATACATTCCTTCATACGAAAACCCATCAATTTTTTCAACCAATAAACTTTGCTGGTTGCTCTTTTCTGAGCATATAATTCCTCAAGTCTTTGCCATATATCATAGGCAAATTTCACTTTCTTGATGTTGAAAAGCAAAGTGTCTGACACTAAAAGCTCTATGATAGAGTGTGCAAGCTCATCTAAATCATCCCACTCCTCTTGATCCATGGTTGCTAGTTTTACTTCTTTTGTTTTGATGGGCTTCATCTATTTCTTCTGCAGCAAGACATTACAACATTGCTTATGCCATATAGCAAAGTTGTATGCACCCTCAAGCTTTTTAATGTGCAAAAGATTGCTGCTATAACTGCTACCAGCAATGATTTTCATCTCAAAGGTGACACCTAGGTCAACAAATATAAGCCTGAATGTCACACAAATAACCAAGGTACAAAGCAAGTACCAACCAGCAATGAAAATTTCAATAATTGTAAAAATTTCATATCTGCAAATTAATTTTCAGAGGTAGAAAATGTGTGCTACAACACACCACAAGGAATTGCAATCATATCACGGGCTAATACATCACTTTCATGAGAATGCCACAAATATTAGCTGCAATTTCTGCTCCAAATGCATGCATGGGCACAAATTTGACTCTCACGGTCAAAAGCCCTAAAATTTCTCTGCTACTCAAATAACATCAAATATAACTTCCAAATGGATTGCACAAGCCAATTTTGCCAAAATTTTACAAAAGCCCCAAATTTTTTTGGAGTCCTATGTGCTCAATTTACATAGAAACTGCATTGCAAGTACATATCAAGACAAGATTTGCCCCAAATTTTGTAAATTTTGCAAAAACTCCAAATTGTACATGGTCCAATGTGTCAAAATTCCAAGAATTGCACCTATCCCACTGCAATTTCTACATGTGTGAAAAGCCTCAATTTTTAAAAACCCAAAAGTGTTCAAGAATGCACAAATTTTACTCTGGCACATAAATTTTTTTGCGTACGCCAAAATCCCCAAATTCCAAGGTTAGAAGCGTGCCCAATCTCTGAGATTTGTTGAACCGTGCTTGTGCACGTGTGAAGGCCTGCAAATTTTAAACAAAGAATAGACCTTTGATGAATATAAGTGATTTCTTTTATTTTTAAAAAAAGGCATGACGGGCAATGGTTGATTGTCCGCCGAATCCTACACCCACATTGACCTGCCCTATTGCATGCATATCAATGACCTACCAAATTTACGCATGGACGACATGCCGATAGAGTTGCCCGTCAAGTGCAAACTTGTCCACCCTCTAACCAAGGCTAACAACGACCTGTAACCTAACTATGACTTGCAACCTTCAACAACCGACAATCTTAAGCTCTGATACTAGTTTGTGGTGTTTGATGAGCAGTGGAAGTTCAATGTTAGGTAATGGTGATTGTGGAGAGAGAGAGAGTGAGAGTGAGTAGTAGTAGTAGAGAGTGATGCACAATGTGTAGATACGAAAAGATATACCACTCTTTAGGTTTTTAATAGTTATATGTAAAGGACTAAAGCACAAGTGCAAGGGTGTGTTCACACCCAAGCATGTATAAAAGGCATGGTGGCCCTTTATTCCCAACAGTCAAAAAGTCCATATTTCTAAACACCACTGCTTCAAAAAGAAGACTGAAATTAAAAATGAAAAAAAGTAATAAGGCAATTATGTATCCATCAGAAGAAACAATGATGACAAAAGTAAATAGGTCTTTATTATACAACACTTTATGAATACTATGACTACTAATGGTTTATCAAAGAATGATGTATGGTATGTGGACTTAGGTGCCTTTAACTACATGACTTCTCACAAAGTGGTTTACAAAGATGCACAGTCCATAGAAACATGAAACGGGGAACGGGAACGGATAATGAGGACGACGACGGGGACGGGGACGGGGACGATGATGCCAAACCTAGGGAACGGGGACGTGGAAACGTAAACGGGATTTAAAAATTTTAAATTCATAAAAAATTTAATATTTCACTCATAAATTATAATCCATCTGGACTCTGGAGTGTTAAAACCAAGGTATATAATCCACAAGGACGAATCGTTTTCAGTTTTAACTTTAAGATATCATGCATCATTCTAAAACTACTCATTAGAAATTGAATTACAACTTACAAGGCTCAAGAGGTAAGCTATTCAATTATAAAATGCATAATACATATGCCATAAATGATAAAACAATGAACAATGAACTAAACTTTAAAGTCTAAGCTGAAAAAACATGTCCATGGTCCCATTGCCAAAGAACTTAAAAGATTACAAATATGAAGTCTAATATTTGAAAGTTCAAAGAAAAATGCTCATTGCCCCAAAAAAGACTACAAATATAAAGTCTAATCTCTAGATTGAAGCAAAATGTGGCATGTCAAAATAGCCCAAAGGGCAACTCCAAGACTGTAAGACTCAAGTACAAATATAATGTCGACATGGCACAACAGCCCAAGTGTCACACTGTCATCAGTTATCATAATACCATATACAATATACATGTGTCATGTATCATGAGACTCATGATAAGTAAATTAAATCAAAGATCATCATCATTATCTGAGGCTGCTCTAGCTACTCCTGAAGTGTCAGCCTCATCATCATGTGTACCATGAACTGCTGCATCTCCCTCAACATCAACATGTGCCTCCTCTTCTTGCTGCATCTCCCACTCTGTGAATGGATTGGGCTTTCTTGTCATACTATTACATAACATCCTCAAATTAGCACTAATGAATACTAGATCATTTGCCCTCTCCACATCAAGATGGTTCCTCTTCTTTGAAGCAATGTGAGAATATGTACTCTACAATTGCTCCAAATAGAAGAAGCTAACTGACTGACTCAAAATACGGATGGCTAGTTGTTTCAACTCAGGACCATCCGAACCATAGTCCTTTCAACCACAAAGCTACCCCAATCTTACAGCGATCCTCTTGTGCATACCCACAACCAGAACCCCAAAAAGACCTATAACATGAAAGGTGGTCTCTGATCTTTCATCTAGTGCCATGATAAGGCACTAGACAAGACAATATAAGTCTCCATGCATCCAAAACCTGAGTGTCATTCTCCTAACCCTTGCCCTAATTCGATCCACAACAAATGCAACTGCATGCATAGGTGAGCTATAGGAGTTCCACCTCGTCACAACTAAATGGCGTATCTCCTCATATGCCTCATCATTTGGTGCCAACTCTTGCACCTTTTCATTTATCCTATCCATAGCCTCATATACCTTGCCAATGCAAGGTTACATAGCATCCATAACCCTCAATAAATACACAATAGGTGATACCATAGCATCTACCTGCTTTACATCGTCCCAAAAAGTGGAGTTATCTGCTTTCTCCAAGCATAAGATACCTGTAGGAGTATCTGCCAATGTTGATGAGGTGAACTCATCACTAAGAAATAATTGCATCAAGGCACCACTGCATTCTCTTAATCTTCCTAGCATCAAGAAGTTAAAGGCAAATTTGGTATCAGAGTATTTTAAAAGTATCTTCTTCGACCGCAAAGAGAACTGATGGCGAGGAAACTGGTGATTCAAAACAAAGCTAACCATTTGAGCTCCTTCCTCTATGACAGGTGCAATCCATGACAGGTTACCAATATCCTTTAGCAGGTTGTTCAAGCAATGAGCCATACAATATGAAACTGTGATATGCAGATAATTTCCCTGGATAATATCACCTGCTGCCCTATTTGCGGGCTCTCCATCTGCAACAAATCCCACAACATGCTCTAGGCCAATAAGCTCAATACATGTAACCCACTCTACTGCAAGTATATCTGCTAACTTTCCTGTCCCCGATGTATCATGTGAAGATATGAAATACATTTCCACGATAATAAGCGATCATACCATGAATGGATCACTTGCGTGTATCACTCCAGCCATCAGCAATCAAGAAAACTCCATTTTTAGTCCATAAGCTCTTTCTAGTCAATGTTGCTTACTCAACAAGGCCCTTTTCGTTGTCGAGCAAAGTGGTGTGTAAGGTCTCTCATGATGGAGATACATACGAAGGGCCATACTCACCAATCTTCTTGCACATCAATTTAAAATACTCTGACATGGCTACACGAAATTGAATGTGGTCATGATTAAAAAAACGTACCACTGATGTATCCACATGTTTCTTCTTCTTAGGATCCCAACTAGCATCAAGTGTGCTCTGTCTACGGGCAACACGTGGCATTGTTGATGCCATAGCCGATGCATTACCTACAGTAGGTGTGGAGGTAGCACTTCCTGATACTAGCCTTGCCATACTCATATGGGTTTACTTTATATGTGATAAAAGTGAGGTGTTCACTCACTTTAAAAGCTTTAAGGCTTTGGTTGAGAAGGAAACATGGTTGCATATTAAATGCCTAAGGTTGAATGGAGGGGAAGAATATCTCTCTAATGAGTTTTTTGATTTCTTACAAAAAAAAGGTATACAGAAGTAGTTTACATGTAGATATACTCCACAGTAAAATGGAGATACTGACTAAAAAAACAAGTACATTGCAGAGGTGGCTTGTACATTGATGTTAAAAAGAAACTTGCCTCATTACTATTGGACTAAAGCTATCTAAAAAACCTTAAAGAGGTGCACAACTAATTGTATCCACATATCGTGCATCTCACACTCTCTACTCTCTACTACTACTCACACACACACACACACACACACACTCTCTCTCTCTCTCTCTCTCTCTCTCTCTCTCTCTCTCTCTCTCTCTCTCTCTCTCTCTCTCTCTCTCTCTCTCTCTCTCTCTCTCTCTCTCTCGCTCTCTCTCTCTCTCTCTCTCAGCCATTCCCATTGTTGACCATCACATCTCCACTATACACCCCTCTTGTCAAACTAGTATCAGAGCTGAAGGTCATCGCGAGCACTCTCCCCAAAGCCATCCCGAGTTGTGCCAACAGCAAGTCATCTTAATTCTGGTCATAGGCAGTCACACAGGCAGCGCGCAGATCACAGGTCGCAAGTTGCAATTGGTGGTCGCAGTCTAGGACAGTCATCGCAAGTCTGCAGGTTAACGTAGGTGCTTGTTAGCCTAGACAACAGGCTTCAACGGCAATTCTAGATTACCGCAGGTGTCACGATGGTAGTTAGGCAAGGTCTGCGCTGGTCACGTACAGCCATTGACAATCAACTTTTTTTTTCGGGTTAAATTTACTTTTTTTTCCAAAAAATGATCCTTTGTAAATTTTTGTGGATAGTCACGTGCATATAAGCACAGTTTGATAAATTTTAGACATTGGACATGCACTTACTCCTGAAAATCAAGGCTTCTTGTGTATACCCATAGATTTTACTTGGCTGAGTAAAATTTGTGAAATTTGCACACATTCAGGTCTCAGAAATTGGAGCTTTTTATGTATTTGTAGAAATTGCAATGAGACACGTACAATTCTTGAAATCTTGACACATTGGACCCCGCACAATTTTGGGCTTTTGCAAAATTCGCAAAATTTGTGTCGATTTTCGTCTTGATATGTACTTCGAGTGCAATTTCTATGCAAATTGAGCACATTGGACCCCAAACAAATTTGGGGTTTTTGAAAATTTTGTGAAATTTTGAAAATTTTGGATTGTGAAATCTACTCGGGAGTTATGTTTGATGTAATTTGAGCACTTTGAGCAGAGAAATTTTAGGGCTTTTAACCGTGTGAGTCAAATTTTGACCATCGATGCATTCAAAGCAGAAATTGCATCTAAAATTTGGGGCTTTCTCATGAAATTGACGTATTAGCATGTGGCGCAACTGCAATTACTTGTAGCGTGCTGTAGCACACATTTTATGACTCTGAAAATTGATTTGCAAATCTGAAATTTATGCAATCACTTCATTAGTTGGTACTTGCTTTGTACCTTGCTCATTGGTGTGACAATCGGGCTTACATTTGTTGACTTTTGGGTCACTTTTGGGCTGTAAATCATGGTTGGAAGCAATGATAGCACCACCCTTTTGCCCTTAAGAAGCTTGGGGGTGTACACAACTTTGCTATATTGCAAAAGCAATGCTATAATGTATTGCTGCAAAAAAGAAAGAAGTGAAACCCATAAAGACAAAAGGCGTAAAATAAGCAACCATGGATTAAGATGAGTGGGATGAGTTAGGTGAGCTTGCATGCTCTACCATAGAGCTTTTAGTGTTAGACACTTTGTTCTTCAACATAGAGAAATTGGAATCTTCTTATAATATGTGGTAAAGACTTGAGGAGTTATATGCTCAAAAAGTGCAACAAGCAAGGTTTATTAGCTGAAAATTTTGATGGGCCTTCACATGAAGGAAGGTATAGTCATGTATGTACATTTAAATGAGTTTAACTCTATTTTTAGCCAAGTGATTGCTTTCAAGTTCCACATTGATGAGGAGTTCAAAGCAACATTTTTGCTATGCACATTGTTTGAAAGTTGGAACACTTTTAGGACAGTAATGAGTAACTCCAATGCCATGCTGTTATATTCAGATGTGGAGAGCTCTTTACTCATGGAAGAGCTCAATACGCAAAATATTTCACCAAAGTCTTCCAATGCACTGCATACTAGAGACAGATCCTAGCAAAAAGGGTAATTCTGAAAACAAAGCACGCAGCAAGTCTTATGGAAAAAATGTAGAGTGCCATCATTGTGGCAAGAAATGACACTTTAAGCGAAATTGCTTTAAGTGGAAGAAAGAGGAGGGCAAGGGCAAAAGCACTGATGATAACAAATATGAGAAAAAAGTCAACATGCAAAGAAGAGCAGAGTGAAGGCAAAGAAAGTCAATGTAGATTCTAATGATAACATGCACAATTGGATTCTTGATTCAGGGTTCTCTGACTACAGTGGTGGTAGACATGGTGTTGTCCACTTGGGGGACAACTATGCATGTGACATTGCAGGGATTGGCAGTGTGCAATCAGCATTTCAGCATGGTTTAGTGTTCACCTTGCATAATGTGAGGCGTGTACCCTAGCTCAAGAAGAGCTTAATAAGCATAGGGTAACTAGATAATGAAGGCTATCACACTACTTTTAGGAATAGCAAATGAAAGATATGTAAGGAATCTAGGATTATTGCTAAAGGCCCCAAGAGTGACACTATGTATCCATTACATATATCTAGTGTGCGTGATCATGTCATCGCCCTAATCCACCAACCAATTGTGTCTTTGTGGCATAGCCGATTGGGGCACAAGAGCCAAACTAAAATGAAAGTGCTTTCTTGTTTGGGTTATTTGCCATGTTTGAGGTATGTTGATTTTGATCATTGTTATCATTGCATATTTGGTAAGCATGCTCAAACATCTCATAAAAAGTCTCTTTCATTAAAATATTTATCCTTAAGAGTTTGTGCATTTAGACATATATGAGATGCTAAGGTTGTCTCTAGGGGGAAAGAAATATTTTATCACATTTGTTGATGATGCCACATACAAAGTATGGGTTTATCCGATCTATTATAAAGGCGAGGCATTAGATAAGTTTAATAAATTCCTGGTACTTGCTGAAAATATGACCAGCAAGACATTAAAGTGTCTTCGCTCTAACAATGGTGGGAAATATGTGAGAAAATCCTTTCAAGCCTTTTGTGACAGCAAACGAATTAAGAGGGAGCTCACTGCTCCTTATAATCCATCCCAAAACGGTGTTGCAAAGTGTATGAATAGAACTATTCAGGAGAAGTTCCGTACTATGCTATCTCATGCTACATTACCTCATCGATTTTGGGCACAGGCACCCGTACCCGTACACTTGATGAATGAATCACCAAACAGGTCTTTAGGGGGGGGAGAATCTCTCAAGAAGAGTGGTCAGGCAAGCAACCTTTATATGCATACTTGAGAGTGTTTGGCTATGAGGCTTTTATGCATATATGCAAAGAAAAACGCAACCTATTTGCGCCAAAGTCTTGTAAATGCATTTTCCTAGAATATGGTGATGACGGTGAAATGGGATATAGATTATGGGATCCCGAGAAAATGAGATTTGTACACAGCAATGATGTTATCTTCCGAGAAGATCGCATGCATAAATAGCTTGAAAAGTCAGAGGAAGTTGGAAGGATTGTGTTCCGAGAAGAGATATCTATAGAATATTAAAGAGTGCCCATTGTACAGCAACAAATACTTGCTATAAATAACCCTATAAATGCAAGGAATGATGGTAAAATTGATCAGCAAGAAGTTTCCCATGATATACCTCAGTTTCAACAACAAAATGTGCTATTAGAACAGCCATAACAGGCAAGACAGCATGCTGAACCATTTGAACAACGAGCTGTTAATGCAAATTTACATGCTGAACAGCCAACAAATACTGATCATAGAATCCGTAGGTCGATACCACAAATACCAAACAGCCAAAAAGGTTTGTTCACGGTGCAAATTATGTTGCTAATTATGTTCTGTTGATAGATTGTGGTGAACCATCATACTTCAAGAAAGCAATGGACAAAGAGGACAACAAGAAATGGCATAAAGTTATGCTGTCAAATATGAAATCTCTAAAGAAGAATGGTACTTGGAATTTGGTGCATCTGCCCAAGGGGCAAAAAGTCCTGCCATACAAATGGGTTTACAAGATGATCACTTCTGGTTTCTCATCGAAGTACAAAGTACAACTTGTTGCAAAAGGGTACAAGCAAGAACATGGGATTGATTTTCACGAAATCTTCTTTCATGTAGTCAAGCTGACTACTTTGCGAAACATATTGGGCTTGGTTGCATGTGAGGATATGGAACTCATACAGATGGATGTTAAGACTACTTTCTTACATATTGATCTACATGAGGACATATATATACAACAACCAAAAGGCTTTGTGACAAAACGGCAAGAAAAGATGGTACGTAAACTCAACAAAAGCTTATATGGGCTGAAACAAGCACTGTGTGAATGGTATCGTAAGTTTAATATATTCATGCAATCTCAAAGATTTCAAAGAAGTCAAGTGGATCACTGCTTATATACCAAGAAGGCTGCAAATGACAGCCTTATTTTATTGATTTTGTATATGAATGACATGCTAATTGGTAGTAGGGATATTCATGCATTGGACACATTAAAGTAGAACCTACACAATAGTTCTAACATAAGGATCTTGGTGAGACGAATCACATTCTTGGCATGTGTATATTCAGGGATAGATCAAAAGGTCTTCTTTATCCATCATACCAAGAGTATATATCCAAGATTTTGCAACATTTCAATATGAAGGGGGGAAAAGCAATTGGTGTACCATTGCCTCCATATGTGAAACTCGGTGCAGAGAACAACCCTACATCTAATGATGAAAATACTGAAATGGCCAAGACTTTGTATGCTGCCATGGGTAGCTTGATGTATGCTATGGTTGCTACACATCCTGACATAGCATTTGCGGTGGAAGTGGTTAGCAAGTGCATTGTATATCTTAGTAGAAAGCATTGGAAAGTAGTGAAAGTTATCATGATATATCTTAAGGGCACAAAGGATTTCTGCATCTCCTTTGGAAAGCAAAAGGCATCTACCGTTGGCTTTACGGATGCAAACTATGCTAGTCATGCTAACTGTAGGAAATCTCCTTCAAGGTATGTATTCATCTTCACAGGGGGGGCAGTTTCCTAGATTTCCAAGCTATAAAAGTGTGGTGCACTGTCTATTACAAAGGTAGAGTATGTGGTTGCCACTGAGGTATGCAAGGAGGCTTTATGGCTTTTACATCTAGTGGGAGAGCTTGGTATTACCAAGAACCCAGACCTCCATTGTAATAGTCAGAGTGCTATCATGTTAGCACGAAACCTTGTCTTTCATGCAAAGACGAAAGCACATACGAGTGAAGTATCACTTTATCAAGGATGTACTTGACAGCAACAGCATTGACCTTATCAAGGTACATACAAATGATAATCCTACAGATCTTCTCACGAAGGGTCTTCCAACAGAGCAATTTGCTCATTGTCGACAGATGATGGGAGTTGGATAGTATACGTATTTCAACTTTGTACATACTTAGACTTAATCGATTCTTTTCTCAATCTTAAGGCACGCTGCCTTTAGGTGGGAGGTTGTTGGGAATAAAGGGCCACAATGCCTTTTATATGTAGTCGGATGCATAGTTGCCTTCGTACATCGTACCGTACGATCCATACCGTACGGTACCATACGTATCTGAATGGATCCGTACGATAAAACAGATCCACTTTTGTCGCCGTATCTACCGCGTACTCCCGCGTTCCACCTGCACTTTCGACCGGCACGTTCCGCTTGCATGGCACATTTGGCGAGATGGAAAGCCTTGGATACCTCATCTCACCCCCTTTTCCAACTATGCACTCCTTCCCCAGCCCTCCTTGGATTCCATCCAACTACCAACCCTCTTTGACTATTGACCCCTCTTTGACGGTTTGACCCTTCTCTCATTTACAAAAGGTGCTCCTCTTCTCGATGCTTCCACACCAATTTACCAAGTGTTTGCCATTCTCATCTCCCTCTCTTGGATCTTGAATTGATTTGTGATTTTTCATTTTCATCTCCCATCCCCTCTTTCCCACAACCTATCAAAGCATTTGCCATTCTCATCTCCCATCCCCTCTCTCTCTCTTGCTCTTTCAACTTTACCCCAACCCTTGGGCCTCTTCCTCTCTTTTAACTTTTAAGTTTCAAGAGTCAAGGCTCAAGCATCACACACACACACGCTCTCTCTCTCTCTCTCTCTCTCTCTCTCTCTCTCTCTCTCTCTCTCTCTCTCTCTCTCTCTCCCCTAGGCCTCTCCATCCGTCATCGGCACCATGACTCGTGAGAAGCAACAAGGCCTTCAATTTATATGTGATCCATGTGGTGAGGGACACAAAGAAGTCCAACTCCCACCATTGGACATGTAAGTATTGCGGGAAGCGTCATCGGCACCATGACTCGTGAGAAGCAACAAGGCCTTCAATTTATATGTGATCCATGTGGTGAGGGACACAAAGAAGTCCAACTCCCACCATTGGACATGTAAGTATTGCGGGAAGCGTTGTACAAGTAGTGCAACTCGTGGCTTCTCCAACATGTTTCCAAGACAGGAAAACAAGTTGCTCCATGCAAGGAGATTCCTCAAAACATCGTAGAGGAGATTCTCACCAAGATGAGGGGGATCCACAAGAGAAAAGTGGCTTATTAGCACCAACTCCTATGCCTACTAACGAGGAAGCATCGAATGTCAGTGTATCTTCAACTAATGTGAAAGAGGCCTCTACCATTGGCGATGGGAGCTCCACATCCGCATCTGGCTCCAGTAAAAGACAAAGAGTGAAGGCTCATGCAGCACCGGAGAGACAATCTTCTCTCTCTCAAGCTCCCAATCATGTGCGTCGATTAATTGTCTTTCTTAGAGAAAGGCAACGACTTACAGACATTGAAATTGCACACACGGTGATTGAGTGCAATCTTACATTCAATGTCCTGAAGCAAGAGTTACTTAGCTAAAATATGCATTGCTTGCTGATTAGCCTCTTAAACAACCCCAAAACACACTAAAAATGCTCTTTTAGAGTAAAACCCTAAAACGGGGAGCGGTTTGAGAGAGTTCAGTGAAAACCCTAAAACGGGGAGCGGTTCGAGAGAGTTTAGTGGAAACCCTAATTTTTGGGGCGCCCTTCCACATCTATAAATAGACAAGCTGCCCATATTCAACTATCATCCTTGTTTGCAGGTTACACCAGCCTACACACCCTCTGCTGCTGCTGTTGGCGCCCAATTTCCAGCCTGAAGCCCTCCTCCATCTGTTGTCCAACCATCATCAACTGCAGTCACATTATCTTTAGCATGTCCATTGATGTAGGCGATAGCTCTCAGCTGTTGGCGACTGCTCCAGATTGTCCCAGACTGTTGTTCAGCCTGTTGTCCATCATCTCCAGGGTCAGCTAGCCTGCGTTTTTAGCATTGCAGGCCCTGACACTCTTAGACATTGTTTCATCCTGCTATTTACAACAGGCTGTGCACAGTTTCCAGTCTCCGATTGGTGGTACACTACTGCATTTACGAGTTTCCAACCTCCAGACTACTACATTTTGGCGACCAACCTGTTGCCATTAACTATTCGGCACATGTTTTTGAGTTTTGCGTTTAGGGTTTGGGTTTTACCCTCTGTGTCTGTGTCTGTCTCTTTGTGTTTCTATCGTGGTCGTACACTCTGTGTGTCCTCAGTGCAAACCCTAGCAGTTTCCTTCACATGATATCAGAGCCGGTGCTCTTGTAAAGAGTATCCTGTGGATATTGTGGAGAGCTAGTCTTTGTGTGAGGCACACAATACGACTCGTAACCGAATCATAATGTCCCATACACCTTCTTCTCCAGTTCTTATGATGTCTTATCAAGCTTCTCCATCATTGGAGACCTTGAGACGGCATTATGGAATCGGTGAGGAGGACGACATTCCACCTTCACCAGATTTCACTAACATGACAGAGGAGGACTTTGAGGAGTACTATCACAACAAGTATGGTGATGTTTACACCCCTCCTACCAGTTTTACTACCACATTCGGACCGGTTGGTAAAGCTGGCCACCTCTCCAATCATGGAGGACATACGGCATTCGAAACGTCTCGTGATCCATCTTCATCATCTCAACCAGGTCCAATGTCAGGTTTGTACAATTCTTTTGTGTTGCATAAATCAAAACCCTCACTTGTTTCTTCTTTTGAGGTACAGGATCCAGATGGCTTTGCGTATGTGAACTTTAATAGAGGGGGCTCATGAAGCAGACGAAATTCAGGTACATCTACAGCTTCTATTTCATTTGAGCATATCGCACACACTTCTCACTTCCCTCCCATCCCACCCTCTTCTATATCACACCTCTCATCATCTTTCCAAAACCTTGGATTACACTCCATATTTGCATCACACACCCTAGGGATTGGATCTTCCATCTCCGCTCCTAGCACCTTTTCCTTCTCCACCCCATTCTCTACCTCTTTGCACCATGGTACTTCGTTAGGGGAAATGCCACCCTTTAACACAGTGCCTCTCACCTTTCAGCACATGAGCACACCCATAACTCTTGGGACGACTGTGATGGGCACCCCCCTCACTATCCCCAGCTTCACATCTCCCATGACCACTCATACGCAGGGGTTTCTATCAGCTTATGGTGCATCTTCACACTCTCCTTGGGTTATACCTACGCAGGGATTCCCATCTTCTGCTCACCATGTTCCCATCCCATCTCCTTGGGTTCCTCATGTGGCTACCATACCCATCCTTAATCAACCCATCCTTACCTATGGATCCACCTTGCACACTACACACATGCCTAGTGGGCATCTCGCGGACCCATTCCCAAGGATACTCCACTCCCCCATCCTACCCACACTAAACTTTTTCACACTATCCATCTTCGAGCACTACCACTCCTGTTGCAACGGCCAAGAATGCCTTGACGAATAAGACATGTTTTAACGGGTCAAATTCACCAGTTGGTCTAATTTCATGCAACAAGTGCTTGAGTCTCAGGGTCTTTGGGACCTCGTCATTGGTCTAGAGCCTATATCGGATCCTCGACTAGCTCACCTTGATTGCATCCATCAATGGAGAGCCCGCTATGCCACAGCCAATGTTGAGCCGATACACGGATCGCTTCCTGAGTTTCACTCTCAGTTGCAGCATTTCCCGCTCGTGTCATAGCGCTGAAGTCACCTTCTCGACCGCTATGCGGCTCGTGATCGTACTCGGCGCATCAATCTCGACTTTGAGCTTCAAGAGTTCTCTATTAAGGAAGAGGATGATCTGAAAGTCAAGATGGCTGAATATAGGGGGTTACTTGTTGAGTTTGCCACTACTAGCTCTCCAAAGTCAGATGACGATCAGGTTATATTCTTCTTGAATAAGTTGCCCAACAAGTACTTCAATTTCATTCAACACATCATCTCCCAACCTAGATTACCAACCTTCTACGAGTTTGAGTGTCAGTTCTTGTGTTACGCGAGGCTGTAAGATCAAGTCCATAAAAAATCCTCATCATAGCCTTATTCAGAGCAGAGGGGGTTGGTTGCCTCTTCTTCAGGAGGGACAACCACTAGTGGCAAGAACTCGCTAGATGCGAAGGCAAAGGGTGACTCCTCTTCCTCAGTTGAAACCAAAGAATCTAGATCTATCTGGCAGGAACTCCTTAAGAAAAACCCTTTTTGCAAACTTTGCCAGAGATCAAGTCATGTGGATGAGGAGTATCGCTTCAAGGCCCATGATCTTCAACCTAAAAAGCCTCAGCAGACCACTGCAACTGCACACTCCAATGGGGCTACACCCTCCGCTCCTACTTCATCTACTCCTTCAGCACCCGTTATTGTTGTTGTTGAACATGTGGCTCAAGTACAACCTCAGCAGCCCATCTCTTTCACTACCCCTAAGGGATTGGCCAATTGGTTTGCAGGTTCCAATCTCGTTGCACTTCATGCATCCATCTCACCTTCCTCTCCACCTCGTCAGGCGTTCCCTTGGCAGAGCCCTGCTACTGGACATACGTGATGGTAGCCACCTTCTTCGACTCACATGCCGCTAGGTCCTTTTGGATACCCTAGGTCAGTCTAGCATTCATCTTTCGCACTCTTAGAGTCAGGCCCATAGGATTCATTATCCTTAGTTTTTCCATTTTTTTGTCTTCCGCTGCATTTACTCACACACATACACATTCATTGCATTTATTTTGAGTTAGATTTTCTTTCTGCTCTGTTTTGCTTTGGAGCATCTCACCACTAACCTCTGTGCAGATTCTCATCTTTTTTGCACGGTTTTGTCTTTCAGTGTAGGGCTAACTTGCAAATTGCTTTGGTCCTCCCTAGGCTAGAGACATGGGGATGCGCACCGTTCCTTTCATGGTTTCATCATCCTAGGAGTGCTTGCTCTTCTTCCAGCATGGCGATTTTCCCTTCCGAGGCGGATTGTGCAGCATCTCTCTCGATGCTATCATGGCAGTGACTTCTACCTTGCTCTTCTAGCAAGGTGATTCATCCACTTCATCTTCTTTCATTTCTTATGGCTCTCGGCACCATATGAAGATCGACATCAAGCTTCTCTTCCTTCTTCGGCATCTACATCCTGGTTGAGAGGGGGATCTTACCCTTCTTAGTATTCTACTGGCTTCAGCACTTTGTCTTCAACATTGGCTTCTTCCCCCTATTGTACCTTACCATTTGCATTGCATGATTATATCATGCTTGTACTAGGGCGCTTGGACAAGTAAACAATTTTTCCACAAGGGACACTGTCCAAGTGGCACCTGCTGCATGAGCATTCTTCAGCATGTAGCATACTTTGCATTTCATTGTGTAGAGCACCACTTGCGCAGATCCTAAGCCGTTTCCACCGGCGGCTGTTGTTACCACACCACCATCCTTCTTCATCACATGGATACGTCATCACCTATTTTTCCTCGTCAATCAACACCCTGAGTGGATGGGTTAGCTTATATTGTTTTGTGATGTGTTGGGTGTACCCTCCCTACTCTCGTACTCTGGGTCACCTTTACTCAATCGATCGCATCCCATCAAATTTACTTCACTTATTCAAAAAAAAAGATCCATATAGTTCCATCCGCCTTTGTAGGGCTTGGTAGGCTACTAGGCAATCGACATGCACCCTTTGTCCGATGCCCTGTTCTCTCTGGGGTGACTACTTGGATTCCCTTGGTAAGATAGCCATCATCTCTGTAGTCTTGGTAGGCCACTAGGCACTCAACGTGCACCCTTTATCCGATGCATTGGCTGCTTTGGGGTGGAACGCCTTGGGGTACATAAACATCACACTGGCTAGCCTAACCTTTCAGCTCAGTTTTGGGCCTGAGAGGGGATGTTGAGCTAAAATATGCATTACTTGCTGATTAGCCTCTTAAACAACCCCAAAACACACTAAAAATGCTCTTTTAGAGTAAAATCCTAAAACGGGGAGCGGTTTGAGAGAGTTCAGTGGAAACTCTAAAACGGAAAGCGGTTTGAGAGAGTTTAGTGGAAACCCTAATTTTTGGGGCGCCCTTCCATATCTATAAATAGACAGGCTACCCCCATTCAGCTATCATCCTTGTTTACAGGTTACACCACCCACACACTCTCTGTTGCTGTTGGCACCCAGTTTCTAGCATGTAGCCCGCCTCCATCTGCTGTCCACCTATCATCGATTGCAGCCACATTATCTTCAGCATATACATTGCCATAGGCGACAGCTCTCAACTGCTGGCGACTGCTCCAGATTGTCCCAAACTGTTGTTCAGCCTGTTGTAGATCCTCTCCCACTTAACTCTCTCGATCCACTCCCCGTTTTAGGGTTTTGGCTAAAATAAGCCTAAAATAAGCATGTTTTGGGGCTGTTTAAGTGGCCAAGAGCAATTCTTAGCACAACATAGATACCGACAAGAGGGGGAGAAAAATGACAGTTGCATTCATCTACCACCACATTCGGCAAGCTATCATTGAGGTAGACATTGCCTTTTAAATTTGTTTCACTTTCTTTCATTATGATAATTGATTTATGCATAACTATCTATCTTCCTATTCTAATTTTTTCTAATATCTATCTCGATTCTCTCCTTGCCCTTGGGCCCCAACCCTTATCTCTCTTCATTCTTAAATCTTGAAAGTTAAAACTTGAAAGGCTCAACTCTCTCTTTCTCTCTCTAACCTCCAAGTATTGTTAGTATACTTACTTGTAATTTATAAATTGTGGTTACATGTGGGCCCCTTAAATGTGGTGCAAGTTGTTAACAACAATGCATCGAATTGTCGATGAATGGGCCGTTTGCTTGAGGCCGAGTTTCCCACGATTTTGTGGACTCCATATGCAAGCCATTGTTTGGACTTGCTCGTGGAGGACACTGGGAAGCTCAAGTGGATGAAGAGGGTGGTTTGTAAAGCTACATCGGTTGTCATCTTCTTCACGGTAAAGGTAAAGGTGCTTGCGATGTATCATGAGCATAGCACCTTGGAGTTGAAGAAGCATTCTTCAACTCACTTTGCTTACATGTGGTTATTGCTAAAGCGCCTTTATGAGGTGCGGTTCGCACCAAGTAGTGGTGTCCACTCTATGGAGAACGAGTGGGATGCGCATGAGACAGAGGCCAAACCCATGTAGTACTTGTGTCTTAATGAGCAGTTTTGGCAAAAAGTTCGTGCTATCATTGTCATGACTGCCTTTTATAGAGTGTTACGTATGAATGATTGTGAGGGGTCCACCATGGGCCTTCTCATTCACTTCTTTAGAGTGCCATTAATAGTGGCGCATGCTTCTACAATGATCACAGACACAATGTGCACATGTTTTAGAGATAGCAAAGAGGAGATAGGTATGGATGCATAAACCCATCCATGGTTTTGCCACATTAAAACATCCGGCCTACAAGTCGCTAGCGGTCATGGATGATAGAGAGCTTCGTTCAGACCAACTTGCTTATTTGACTCATATGGTCCCTGTGGATGACCACAATAGAGGAGCTAGACATAGAGGGCATGTGGCTTTTGCTTCTCCTACTTGTTGGAGAAGAGAGTCACTTGTGGAGCCTTTATTTTGGTGGAAAAACTTTGGATACACATTGGAGACCCTTCAACCCTTAGCCATGAGTGCCCTTACCCAAGATTGCTCTTCGAGCGCATATGAGAGAAACTGGAGTGCCTATTCTCTCATTCACACAAAGATTTGCAATCGGCTTAGCACACAACAATTAGAGCGGCTAATCTATTTATGTACTAACTTACACATGATGAGGGCTATGATGAGTGTGAGTAGTCCGAAGCACGTAAAGTTTTAAACACTTAACCATAAGATTTAACATTTGTTGTTTTAAACTTTGAACTTTGAAGTTTATACTTTACAATTTAGACTTTAGCATTTACAATCTTATGTGCATTGTATAGGTGAATGTTGATACATTCAAGTTGATGGGTGACACTCTTCGGAGTGTACATCAAGAGGTGGACAAGGAGGAGAAGATGATTTTTGCAAAGCTTATAGAGCAGATACTCGTGACACTTGCAGTCAACGTGCTCATGGGCAAGTTCGAGTAGATGGTAGCAGGGGCATGGTCATTCGACGCCCTCCAACTTCGAGGAGGGGTGGTTCAAGTGGCTTGCAAAAGTATATAAGGTAGGGCTCTAGTAGCTCACATCCTATGTCTCATGATGACATCTCCCCTGTGACATTAATGTCACATTAAATATCACTTTAATATCACATTAATGTGATATTAAAGTGATATTTAATGTGACATTAAGGTCACATCCCCCTTGCCTACACATCCGCCACCTAGGGAGCCGTCATTTGATGATGATGGTAACCTCATCAATGAGGATGAGTATGAGTGTATCTCATCATCTAATGCTGAGGAGTCATCTTCAAACTCGCTTGATGAGCATTCATATGGTTCTAATGATGTTGATCATGATGATGATAGTGATGTCTCATCATAGATTCATAGGTCGCTCTCTTTTTTGTATCTACTATCATTGTATCCACATGCATGACGCCACTATGATACACTAGATTGTAGTTGTATCACATGTTTTGCGCAGTCATGCGACCATGATGGTCACGCTCATATATTCATCTTATTTTGTAATGAAATGGCTATTTCCACTTTAAACATGTATTCTATCATTTATCATTTATGATTTAATGATTTATGTTTTTTAATCATGTTAATTCTTTTGTGCTAATATTGTACCGTAACTTATAAAATCATAAAGTACAATTTAGTACTGTATATACCATACTATATCATACCTTTCGTACCTGATAACTATGGGGAGCCAAGGCTACCCGAGGGTGCTCACGGATGATCTACTTGCCTATGTGACCAGTGGCCACGGTGGTTGGAGGTGATCTAGGTATATTCCGTGCTGTTGTTTGCTTGTATGTCTAGTGACATCTATACATTTCCCTATTTGTATCATTTTTTTGTCTTGGTGCATTGGGTGTTTCACTTGGTCTTCATGCCAATCCAGGGCAATGTGTTTGTTCCTCTTTTAACCTCACACACACACGCACACACATTCTCTCTCTCTCTCTCTCTCTCTCTCTCTCTCTCTCTCTCAACAATCCCCATTACATGGTTTTGGTTGTCCACCATCCCGTCCCCCTCCCATGTTTCTATAACCCATCAGCAATGACTGCAACACTATTATTTGAACATCAATGAACACAGACCGTAATCTGACACAGATAATCAAGGGCAGGGGGCAGAATGTGTCCATCTATAAAACACCACACCAATTTAAAAACTGAAGAAATATTTATGGATGAGTTGTGTTGTGAGTAATCCACTCTTCAGTGTCTTTGTTAGAAAAACATCAGTTGTTTATTAAACACAACAGGTCTATTCTAATCATGGTGTGGCCATTCATGGATACAAGCCCAAACCAATTCATCCCAAGAATCGGGTGTACAACTTAAAGCATGCAGTTCCAACGAGCCAAACACAAAAAGTGCAGTCTGACTCCTTTAATGGTGAGCTGGAGTTTTTTATAGCTTTTTATTCTAGTTCAATGGTGCCTAAGCCTAGGTTTCCAACCATTTAAGAACTGGATCTAGCTGAATTTAAACATAACTTCAGCTCTGGACCTGAGCATTTATAAAGCTATGAAGTGTTCTAGCTTAACTACACTTGCGCCCAATCTTGGGCATTGTTGTATCTCAGTTAAGACTACCCCTTATCTTAAGCATTACGGCTCAATTCCACCTCAGCTTAGGCCTGAACATTGTTCTAGCTTGATAAAACCTACCTGGCTATTGTTCCAGCTCAGTGACACCAAAGCTTAAGTGCCACTTCTTATTCCATTTCTAGCTCATTTGCACCTGAACTTATGCTCCTAATCCAAAATCAACACACAAGTTGGTGATGCAGGGCATCTAGTATTACACATATTGGAAGAATAAGTTAGAAAGATGTATAGGAGACTCCAACAAGATGCTTCATGCAGTGTATTCAAATTCACTCCAAACTTTGGTTGGAAAAAGCAGTGCACACCAGTGATTTTTTTAGCAAACCTTGTTCTGTTGTTGGCGTGCAGAGGTAGTAAAGAGATGCTACAGCATACATCGCCTGTAAGATGAAAATGATGAACATAAGAGTGAGGAAAGAAAACTTACTGAAGCCATCAAAAAGAGAACATGGACAAACTAAAATGACCCGCTAATTTACTGGCAAGTCTATCAAGGAATTGCAAAACCTCTCAGCCAAAAACAAATCTGTACTGCCTCAGTCATCTCTTTGTAGACTTTATAAGTTATACAGCAACTAGAAAGGCCCACAAAAAAAAGGACACCTCTCAGCCAAAAAGGACATGTATTGCCTCTTAGCCATCACTTTGAAGACTTAATATGCTATCAGCAACTAGAAAGCCAACCAAAAAAGCCAAGAAGAAAAAAGAAAAAAGTCTCTTTTTTGACTATTCTCAGTAGAGCCACTTAATACGACTCACCCAACAAGAGGGCAAAAAAGGGAATGACATGATACATCTACTTTATGACTCAGAGCTGAGGTATTGACAATTTTGAAAAAGATGAGCATTCCAAGAGATTATGAAGAGTCATTTTAAATGATGTGGATGGCTAAAGCCTAAAAGGCACCTTCCATAGTAGAGATAACAAGCCATTCATGTGCAAATTACATTGGCAATCTTCCCATATTGGCCAACAGTGCCAACTTGTGCAATTTTATTGCTTGGATGGCCTTTGTGTACCCAAAGTTAAAACAAACTCTCCTTGTTCCAAGCAAAGATGGAGTTATGTACACTTAAATGGCTTCTCATATCACTTCTCAAAGAAACTTTGCACGTCTCCTAGTCAACTCAAATAGGAGGATGAGTGGACTAGAATGTCATGATTCTATCAAAATGAACTTGCATCTTTTTGGTAAAAGCTGCATGTTTACTAGCTTTTCTCATTTTCTTTCAAAATCAAAAAGGTATTCAAATAGAGTGGTGCATCAGCGGTAGTCATTGATGAATGAGCATAAGTTTCATTGGACTAATGCAATGGGTTAAAACAAAATTGGTGTACACTTCCACCTATGTAATGTAAATGGGGCCATCTATGGAGCTCAAGCATATAAATGTCAAGCTCAAAATAGAAAGGATGACTGCCTTGGAGCATGGACTCGATCCATCAAAATAAAAAGATACAATTAGCAACATGGCATGTGTGAAGACATGCTCTAAACACAAAAAGCATGAAACCAATCATACAACAAAGCACAAAATGATAAACTCAAAACACAGTTAGGGTTAGGGTTAGGGTAACTCAAAGACAACAAACACAATGAATAATAAAGTGAATGAATAATGAATATACAGTGCTCATGCAACAAATACACTATGCAGTGAATACTGAACCTCGAACTCTCATATCTCTAGGATGAAGGCAAAGGTTATGAGTTGTAGGGTGTGTCGTATTCCGAACAAATCCCAAATCACAGCAAAGGCCGCCTCTAAGTGTGGAACACCAACAAACGCAGCCAAGGAAGGCTGGATCTAATGCAGAAGGCAGTGCACACGAGAGAAAGACTAAAAACGCAAGTACCTCAAAAGAGAGAAAAACTGGGCAATAGTTGTTAGATGCAAACGGAAATGTCAGAGGTGAGAGAATGTCAAGCGACAGCCAAAATCTGCAAATGCAGCATTCAGAGAGAGCGAAAATGCTAGCAACAGTAGACAACAGGTGGCAACAACATCCAACAATAGGCAATAGCTCCCCAGTAGTAGGAAACCGCTCCCCAGGCCTAGGGACAGCAACAACCACGTGCAGAAGGCTGGAATCAAGCGCCAAATGATGACAAGTGGCTAGTGGAAGCTCTAACCACGATGTGCTCAGTGAATGGGGTGTGGGCATGCAATCCTCCACTCTTCCTCAATCTCATTTTTGTAGTTGTTAGGAGTCATGACGCCAAGCGACAATCTTCAAGGTGGCCTCAACCTACATTTGCATCAAACGCAGCTCTCTGGCATCTGGTGTGAAGGCGTCCTTCTCTGGCAGCCAAGCGACATCATCTCCCTCTTCTTCTGGCAGGCGACAACACTTTCTGTATCTTTCAGGCATTGGAGGCTTCATTCTAACTGTCTGTTGCAGATTCTTTGGTGTTTTGCAGATTTCAAAGATGTCTTATCATCAATTTGCAAGCTTTGATGACTCAAATGAGGAGCTTTTGTTTCGACACTCATTTGAACGGAGGCGTAATTTCTATCGCGAGGACCGTCGTCCAAAGTCTCTTCCTCGTTCTCGTCCCCCTTCTATTCATGTATCTCATAGAGCCCCTTCCAATGGGCCGAAGGTGCAGCCTTTGGTACCCCCTGTACAAGTACCCGTACTTCCTCAGCTACCCAAAGAGGACCGGTTGGATGGCTCCAACTATTCTCTATGGTCCTGCAAGGTGGAGTGTATCTTGGACTCCTTCGATCTTTGGGAGCTTGTTTCTGTTCTTATTCCCCGGCCGATGGGACGTCTATGGATCGCACAGCCTTATGGGATTGGCTCAATTCTAGAGCCAGATCCTTCCTCTTTCTGAGTTTGCAAGATTCTATTCTTGTTCATGTTCACAAGTTGAAGACTGCAGCGGAGGTGTGGCAGAAGTTTGCGTCTCTTTACTAGCACAAGACCTTTGTCCACCGTATATCCCTCGAGAAGAAATTGCGGATGCTCTCTCTTGATGACAGCCCTTCTATGAGGGACCACATCAACAGATTGGAGGACATGAGAGGTGAGCTTGCATCCCTCGATAGAGTGATCTCGTCCGAAGACATGGCAATGATTCTTCTAACTCAGCTGCCATCACCTCGGTGTGATGTTTTCTATACTAGCCTCAGTACTTCAAGGACCCGCGAGAAGCTTCTATGGGAGGAGCTATCCCCGCTTGTCTTGGAGCATGACGAGCCACTCCGAGAGGTTAGTGGCTAGTGGATATGACTCCACTAGAGCCTTTGTTGCAGGTTCGGGAGGACAGAAGAAGAAGAAGAAGTCAAAGGCTAAGAAGAAGGAAAGTTCTTCAGGCTCTAACTCAGATTCAGAGCAGCCAAAGTGCCCACATTGTGGGAAAGGAACATATCCTGAGGAGAAATGCTAGAAGAAGTACCCTCACCTTCGTCCAGGAGCGAAAGGTGGATCTACATTGGAGCCTTCTTCTACCTCTACCCCCACTGTTACCCATGAGTCTGTGTTCCTTCATATCCATGCTTTGGAGGAGCCTTCTTCCGTGGATGCAGTGTCTTCTGCACAACCTTGGTTAGTGGACAGTGGTGCTTCGAGTCATATGACTCCCCGAGGTGATTTGTTACAGGATCTTCGTCCATCAGAGGGTTCAATCACTATTGGTGACCTTTTATCGGTGCCTATTTGTGGTGTTGGCACATTGCCTTTGTTTACAGACCGACCTTCGACCTTCCTTTTACAGGCCCTACATGTTCCGGACTTGGGTCTTCCACTCCTCTCAGTTTATGGCCTTACGAGGCTTGGCACATGAGTGATCTTCACCGAGCATGCCATTGTTATTGAGGATTCTTCTACAGGAGCTATCCTATCTACGAGTTGGCAAGAGAGAGGACTTTACAGGCTCCATTCCCCTTCTTTGATGCAAGGTCCTCCGAGGTAGTCTATTGCTACACCCGTTCTCGCTTGTGCACCTTCTATCCCGCAGGTTCCTTCCCATCCCCCACTCTCTCCTCCGGTGCCTTGTACCCCCCATCCCTTTCAGAGGGGGACGATATCAGTGATACGGCTGTGGATTCCCTGGCCCCTAGTGTTTAAGATGGGGATATCCAGGATCGTGAGGAACTCCTTCAGCGGCAGTCTACATCACACTCGTGTGCCAAGCCTCGTAAGGCTATAAACTGAGAGGAGTGGAAGACCCAAGTCCAGAACATGTAGGGCCTGTAAAAGGAAGCTCGAAGGTCGGTCTGTAAACAAAGGCAATGTGCCAACACCACGAATAGGCACCGATAAAAGGTCACCAACAATGACTGAACCCTCTGATGGACAGAGATCCTGTAACAAATCACCTCGGGGAGTCATATGACTCGAAGCACCACTGTCCACTAACCAAGGCTGCGCAAAAGACACTGCAGCCACGGAAGAAGGCTCCTCCTCCAAAGCATGGATATGAAGGAACACAGACTCATGGATAACAGCGAGGGTAGAGGTAGAAGAAGGCTACAATGTAGATCCACCCTTCGCTCCCGGACGAAGGTGAGGGTACTTCTTCCAGCATTTCTCCTCAGGATGTGTCCCTTTCCCACAATGTGGACACTTTGGCTGCTCTGAATCTGAGTCAGAGCCTAAAGAACTTTCCTACTTCTTAGCCTTTGACTTCTTCTTCTTCTTTTGTCCTCCCGAACCTGCAACAAAGGCTCTAATGGAGTCAGATCCACTAGCACTAACCTCTTGGAGTCGCTCGTCATGCTCCAAGACAAGCGGGGATAGCTCCTCCCATAGAAGCTTCTCGCGGGTCCTCGAAGTAATGAGGCTAGTATAGAAAACATCACAACGAGGTGATGGCAGCTGAGTCAGAAGAATCATTGCCATGTCTTCGGACGAGACCACTCTACCAAGGGATGCAAGCTCACCCCTCATGTCCTCCAATCTGTTGATGTGGTCCTTCATAGAAGGACTGTCATCAAGAGAGACCATCCGCAATTTCTTCTCAAGGGATATGCGGTGGGCAAAGGTCTTGTGCTGGTAAAGAGACACAAGCTTCTGCCACACCTCCACTGCAGTCTTCAACCTGTGAACATGAATAAGAACAAAATCCTGCAAACTCAGAAAGAGGAAGCATCTGGCTCTAGAATTGAGCCAATCCCATAAGGTTGTGCGATCCATAGACATCCCATCGGCCGGATCCACCTTAGGTCAGGAAATAGGAATAGAAACAAGCTCCCAAAGATCGAAGGAGTCCAAGACACACTCCACCCTGCAGGACCATAGAGAATAGTTGGAGCCATCCAATCAGTCCTCTTTGGGTAGCTGAGGAAGTACCGGTACCTGTACAGGGGGTACCAAAGGCTGCATCTTCGGCCCACTAGAAGGGGCTCTATGAGATACATGAATAGAAGGGGGACGAGAATGAGGAAGAGACTCCAGACAACGGTCCTCGCGATAGAAATCATGCCTCCGTTCAAATGAGTGTCAAGACAAAAGCTTCTCGTCTGAGTCATCAGAGCCTACAAGCTGATGATAAGACATCTTCGAAATCTACAAACACCAAAGAATCTGCAACAGACAGTCACAATGAAGCCTCCAATGCCTAAAAGATACAGGAAGTGTTGTCGTCTGCCAGAAGAAGAGGGAGATGATGTCGCCTGGCTGCCAGAGAAGAACGCCTTCACACCAGATGCCAGAGAGCTGCGTTTGATACAAACACAGGTTGAGGACACCTTGAAGACTGTTGCCTGGCGTCATGACTCCTAAAACATACAAAAACAAGATTGAGGGAGAGTGAAGGATTGCATGCCTATTTATAGAAAGTTTGGGGCACCCAAATTAGGGTTTTGCATGTGGGACACAGTAACTCTCTAGGATCGCATTTCTTTTTAAAATAAAATGTTTTATTCATTAGTTAAGCATGTTTTGGGGCTATTTTTAGCTCAACAGCATGATCATTAAATTAATATGCACGCATAGACAAAAATTTTAGAATCCACATGTCATTTTGTAGAAATCTCAAACTAAAATTCTGATATTGTCCTTATTATACTCTAAATGATCTTTCCTTAGATAATCATATTGGATAGTCTCACTATTTTGGCTCAAATTGGTCTAAAAATGCTACCCCTTAAACACAGGGATCATGCACTAAAGTAGTAAGTCTATTTTGACAATGTTTACTAAATGCAATTACTTCGGTTGGTACATCTAGGTTGTTCTGCTTCCTCCATTGCAATTATGTGCAAAGTTCCAACCTCTTGCGTATGGAAGAGCAGTGCTCCACTTCACCTATTTGATACTTGGCATGTTTCTTCTAAGCTGGTGGATATTCGACAAACTTTGGCATCAATTGATGGACCTGGCACTCATGGCAACTGCTATTGTTGCTGCTTGTACGAGATGCGGCAACATCATTATATTCTCCTATGTATATTTTTATCTACTATTTCCCTTTTCTATATTGCAATCTCTGCATGGCAGATTCACGCCCTTTATTTAAGCATTGGGAACTTCTACCTTTTTGTAGTAGCATATTTTAGTTGCAGTGATAGGTTAGTTAGGGTAGCACATGCTAACTTATTGCTTCTTCAGCAGGCCTGGTACCTTACAGGTGTATATCAGTTTCTCTTTCTTCATCTAGCCTTCTGTGAGGACACACTAGTGTTGAAAGAAAAACACAGAGAGAGTACAAACACAATTAACACAATGCACTTAAACAAAAAGCAAAACAAGAAGAGAATGAATGAATATCGAAAATTAAATGAACAAATCAAGTATGCAAGGTATGATACTAGAGAGGAGAGAGAAGCGCAAGCACAGGTATAGCTGGATGCTCAAGTGAAGGTGGTAACACCTAGAGGTTATGGGACAGCCACTGGTAGAAAATGCAAGGGTTGCACAGTGTGATTAGGGATAAGAAGAGTGGTCGAACACCGGATCCCTTACATAGAACTTTTTCAGTTTAGGGGGTGTACAGAACCAAATGAAATTAGCCCTTCATCTGAGATTAAATTTTAGGCTAAGCCTAATTCTAAAGAGCTTAACAAGCATTACATCCTTGGACATGTAAGATGGGTGCCTGCAGCATAGGCCATTGCTATCGGTCACTAAGTGAGACATTGTGAACAAGGCCATAGGCTAGGGTAGTTCAGGAGTCCTATAAAAAGGACACATGGGATCATTTATGCCACATCGTGTGTGATCATCACCACAATTGGACTCTAGGCCCTTTGAAGTCTCATCCACATACCAAGATGATGTGGGTTAATGGTATGGAATCTTATGATGAGAATATGGCCTAACCTGCTGTTGGTCCCATGCTTAGGGGTGAGCCCATTTTGACTCTATGGTTGGGACAAGAGCTTGATGTCCATCTAAATAAACACAAGGGTTTGCCAAGAGGAACATATAGTGTATATGGCAAACACAAAGTGAATTAAATAATGAATCATGTACAATGCGACTACAATGAAGGAGCCTTAGGGTTCCATGTCACTGAAACTAGTTTTGAGGTGAGTAGAGTCGAGTTGATGATGCCGAACAAACATGATTGCATTGTCTTAGTTATCAAGTGGTAGCACCTGTGGGTGAGAATGGTATGTGGAGGAAGCGAAAAGCACTCTCTGGGCAAGGGGATGTCAGAGAGACATAGGATGATGTTCAACAGTAATAGAGGGAGCAAAGCACTGTCATCAATAGCTATAGATTATGAAAGTGATGATGTAATCCCTCCAAATTGTAACAGCTATCAAGACGCAGCCAACTAAGAGAAGAAAACACAAAGTATACTGAAAAAATCTCTCCCATAAAATGGCTGCAATCTTGTGACTGTTGGGGGGTTGATTGCTACAAACCAAAAGTGTCGTTAAAGTGGGAGCGGTTCTAGAGAGTTTTTGTGCTCCACATCCAAAACCCTAATTTGCAAGGACCATTCCACATCTACGATGGTATACAGCGGTTACCCAGCCTCCCACTGCTGCCAATGATCAGTGTCCATCATCTACCTCAAGTCGTTTTTGTGTTTTTAGCACTTTTTTTCATCAGCCTCTGCTCCGACAAGTGGTTACTACACTCGGGATCCATCTCTAGTGGACCACACACATCGACACCTACCTCAGTCTGCTCCCACGAGAGCCACTACCTATTGGACAGCTCTACCCTTGAGCATCTTGTACATTCTTTCCTTCATTTAGAACATTGATTCATTCACTTCAGAGTTCTCTTTCTTCTTTGTTTGTGTTTGTGTTTTTGTGTTTTGAGTTTTGCACGTCATTGTTTGAGTCTTTGTGTTTTAGTCATAGTCGTATTTTTTGTGTTTTCTCATGCAAACCCTAGCATATCTTCACATGGTATCAGAGCCACTGCTCTTTTAAAGAGTATCCTATGGCTATTGTGGAGTGCTTGGTTTTATGCAAGATACATGAACAACACGTATCTAATTCGTGATTGCTCAAATGAGTTTGAGTATAAGTTTGGTGCTTTCCATTCACCTTTACATTTTCCAGCCTTCCCTCCTATATTCACTTTATATTTATATTTCTCTTCTTTCAATCTCGATCTTACTTTAGACTATAATAGGTTATCCAATCTTAGCGCACATTGTCTTTGATGCACATCAAGGTTTTAGGCCATCGCTAGACATAGAAGTATACCACTCTACACCCTGGTACATCGTTAGCAAGAATGCCACCTTATAAGATTATGCCTTACACGCCCGCAAGTGCATTGCTCTTTGTCCTCTGGTCCTACTGGGTGGGGAATCCCTCTCTTGCACATTGTACCATCCTCCTTGGTTGCTTAAACACATAAATCCCCATCTTGTGCTAATGAGTCACCTCCTCCTCTGAAGGAAACAAGGAGTGGAAAGAAATTACCTCTATATTTAGACCAATTACACCTTTCTTGATTGATTGTAAACACCGACCACGTTTTAATATTGATGGTCAGTCTCCTTCTTTGAAGGAAAAAGAGAGTGGTATACTCACAGCCTCACAAAGACCCTCTTGGCACTTCTTGCCTAAAAAGAATAGGTTTTGTACATTTTGCTAGAAACCAGGCCATGTAAATAACAATTGTCACTCAAAGGTGAAGAATCTTAGACCCACTGAGACCAACCTTCTCGAAGAGGGTAGTTAAACCTGATCAATCACTTAATTGCAATAATTAAGAAATGAACATAAATTGTGATGCACACATTACCATAATAATCTTGGACATTGGATACCTTGTTGGAAAAAAAACTAGCACCCCTTGCCATATTTCTTTAATTTTTATTGCAATCTATTGGATGGAGTACAACTAAGATTTCACAATCTCCTCCACTGATCCAAAAGTCCCCTGCTATCACAACCGATCAACAAGCAATTCGACCCAACTGCCCCTTGATCTTCACCCAGGACTTGTACAAATGGAACCACAGACTAGCCAAATGCTACCCCAAATCAAATGGGATGGGATGACATCTAAAATCGTTGACAATTCCTTGAATTCCAGCTGCTGATTTCAATGTACGACGCCTTTAACTAATGGCGGGGTTTAAAAACAGTCTTCCTTCCATGGATAGGTGGTAAATCCCTGATTACAACTTAATTTACAGCAGCAATCAATAAATGCAAATCTGAAAATACAAATTTACCCACTAATCTTGGACAATGCACACCCGATTGGCCCCAAAATTGGAGCCCCTTTCGGTATTTCTTTAGCTTTATTGAAGAAGTTGATTTACAATGGGATTCTCCGATCTCCTTCACAATCCAAACTCCCCTTGCTGTCCAAAGTGACCAACAAGTCTTCGATCTGATTTGCCCCCTGATTCAGACACTTAATTGGCCTTCACCCACTTCATAGACAATGAAAATGGCCCTAAATTCAATGGCTAACTAGTCCTCCACCTGAATTTAGCTGAAATTCGCCTTCAGCCCTGAAAAATCCAAGTCTTGGAGCTTCCAATTTTTGGCACACTTCCCGAGGTTGTTGCTAAATCCTAATTTCTGCTGTATATTGGGATTTACAACAGAGAAATTTGCAATTTCTCAACCTCCAAGGGTCCAAATGCTGAGATCTTCAAAGCAAGGCTATGAAATGACTAGCAAATGAGAGAGAAAGCTGTATAGAGAGAAAATTCAGAGTTTTATCGCAAATAATGACTGAAAATAAGTTAAATGCGGCTGTTGCCCTACCACAACAGCATTAAATGCTGTCGCCTACAGCTGAAACATCCAAATCAGTTGTCAGCTTGTACCTGGATGCAATCGCTCAACTGTGGAGGGTCCAAATCTGCAATCGCCTCCTCAAAACTCACTCGTGGTTGGCTGCAATAGCTGAAAATAGGCTGACCATGGCTGCTCACAGCTCTCCCATATTTGCTACAACAAGAATGATCTTGTTTGTCCTCTTCTTCAGCCTTTTACCAGCCTGTATGGGCAATTTTGCCAAGTAGCAGCCTTCCCAAATGGTTTTTCCAACATTATCCATCATTAAATATTAATTTTCAGTCTTTAACTACTGAAAATTAATCTAATAATTATTTCGGTATCCAGAAAAATAATCTGACTGGCCAATAATTAAATTTGTCAGGCATCTTCCACTGCCGAGTCTCTCTATACCATCTTTGATCATTAGATCGGCATTAATCTCTAGTGTCACCAACTGACACTTATGGCCAAATGAATGACCTAGGCCAACAATTTACACCAGATACCACCAAGTACCTGTGCAACATAACTCTTTTCTTTTAATGCATCAAATGCTGAAATTTCCACTGCTGTCCATCTGAATGGCACATTCTTTTTCTGCAATGCATGCAATGAAGAAGCAATTTCAGCAAAGTTCCATACATACTTCTGTGGTATGAACATAGACCCATAAAGCTACGGATCTCATGAATATTTCAAAGATGTGGCCATGAGCAAATTGCCTCAACTTTAGCAAGATCCATATGAATGCCATCAGCCGATACAATGTGGCCCAAAAAGTTTATTTCATACAAAAAGAATTCACTTTTCTTGTCATTAATCAACAACTGATGCCTACACATCTCAATGAATACTATGGCCAAATGCTTGCGATGCTCGGCCTCATTCTTCGAAAAGACAATCATGTCATTAAAGAAAGCACCCACAAATTCCCTATGCTGCTGAAAGATGCAATCCATCATTCTATTAAACATGGCAGGAGCACTCGTAAGTCCAAATGGCATGACAAGAAACTCATACAAACCAAAAGATGTTCACAAGGCTATCTTGGATACATCCTTGGGGCTAATCTGAATCTAATGGTACCCACTTTTCAAATCTATACAGCTGAAAATGGCTGCCCCCTCCAATCTATCCAAAATTTCATCAATCTTAGGGATCGAAAATCTACTCTTTATCGTGATTTTGTTCAAAGCACAATAGTCAATGCACATACGCCATGATCCATCCTTCTTCTGCACTATAAGCATTAGAGAGCAAAATGGAGATGAATTGGGCTAAATCAGCCCTTTCTCTAACAGCTCATTTACTTGATTCATAATCTCCTCCTCTTGGGCTGCACTAACCCTGTAAAGTGGCTTATTAGGTGGACTATTGCTAGGGATCAAATCTATGTTATGATCTTTAGGCCTTTCGAGTGGCAAGTGTCTCGAAAGTGACTGAGAAAAGCAATCAACATACATTTGCAAAAATGACATGCGATCTTTATCCAAAGTAGTTACATTCCCAACATTTCCATTATCACTTTTATCCTTAGTGAAAACTACGTAAGCTAAAAGATGATTTTTCATTACTTTGGAAATAGCAAAAGCAGATATAACGGGGACAGATTCCCCTTTCAATTTTACATCCAAAGTATGAACTTTGCCGCTATGAAAGAGCATCACAATCTTATCATGAGTATCAATCACTGCATGCACACGATGACACCAAGGCATACCAAGCAAGATATCACATCCTTTCAATGGAGCAATAAAGAACTCTTCGTTGTCCACATAACAGAAATGTGCAAACGAAACTTTCCAATGATAGGAGTGACCAGCTTTACATGTCCCTTGCATGCCATACCAATCTCACCCATGGGCCCCATCTCATCCTCTCTGATGCCTAAATGGGCTGCCATATCAAGAGAGATGAAATTTGGCCATGCCCTTGGATCAAGAAAAATCAATGCATGCTGATCTTTGATTTTTTCCGAATAAGAAGTATAGACCACCACTGCATTTCCCTTCAAAAATGTGGCTGCCTTGCGTATCTTAGATGCCTCTGTGAAGTTGCCTAGGCTGCATCAAATTGCTGAATAAAAACAAGTGCTTTCAATCTATCTTGTGCACCATTGAAAGGCTCAAACTTCATGCTTTTCCCACCTTCATCATAGTCCTTCGGCGGATATATGGGAGTCAAGTTATCATAAATGGGCTGCTGCAAAATGGGTACATTGGCTGTATTTATAATAAAACAAGTACTACCTAAAGCACCTACATGACCAGCACCAAATCCTTGTGCTCCAACAATCCCTGGGGGTGCCGATACATATCCATACGGCGCGCTTTGTGCCCCAGGCATCATGCCTATGTTGCCATACATGGGATTAGGCATTAGACTTGCATCACCCAGATACATTGGGTGTTGTGAGCCACGCATTGATTGATGCATACCATAGGGATTTGTGCCATACATTCCCGTATGCGGTGCCTGTCCAACCATAGCATGAAAAATGGTACCACCACCAAAGTATCCTTCTTGTCCTATGCTTGCATGTACATAATTGCCTTGCTGCCCATGTTCCCATGGATTGGCACTACCAAGTTGGCCATGCATTTGCACTTGCTAGCCCACGAATACCAACCATTTATGCTCATCAAGCATTTTGGGCTCTTCTAAAGAAGGCTTAGGCATTTTCTTTGGTTCTTGTGGCTGTCCCAAAGCTGTAGAAGGTGTCTTCTTTTCTTTGCCTTTGCTATCCTTCTTTGGGGCATTCAAGAATCGAGTAAACTGGGGACCCTTTGCCAATTCAACAAAAAGATTTGCTGCTATACGCATTCAATCCGTGAAGCTATTATCAAATTCTTCAGCCCCTTGTTGGTCATCAGCCTCTTTATGGATTGAAGTGCCAACATTTGGGTCATTTCCCACATTTTCAGCATGCTGTCCATGCTGAGAACCATGCCCAACATCAGTCATTGCATTTCCCCCTTCACCACATGATTGACCAAGGAGGGATGCATCCTCTCCACTTGATCCCGTATCACCATGTGAAGACATGCTTGTTGTAATTCACTACTGAGAACAATTTCAGCAATAATGCAATAGTCCCAAGTTGCAATCAAGTGTAGAGGCGAAGCGGAAGCAAATAGAAAAGAGAGCTGAGAGCAGACACAGTAATCGAGGAGTTCGATAACTCAGAGCTGAAGAGTGTTTGACAATGATGGAGTGAGAGTGAGTCGTTGGATGGGTGTGTACCAGTGTGGTACACACAAAGAATAAAAGACTATATTTATACTTAGGGTACAGTACACTTACACCCGTTAGGGTGGGTTCACATGTGTGAAGTAATTTATACACGGGAGAGCGCGTAAAGGGCCTTTACACCCAACAACCTTCCACTTAAAGGTCCTAAGCGAACCTTTAACCAACTCCATAGCAGCTAAGAAACGCGTTTCTTTGAATTTGAAACTTACGAAACGTTTCTTAAAGTACGAAACGTTTCTGAGAGTAAAAAACGTGGGCGTTTTTAACTTTTTTTATTATTTTGGTGAGTTGAAACCCAAAACATGGTTTTTTTGACAAAAACTAATGGGCAATGTTAAACATGATGATGACAATGTGTAATGACTCATGAGGACTCAAGATTTTGGATGAGACACTGATTTTTTTGTGATTTTGTTTAGTTATTGGACTTTGCCAATCTAGTATCTATTCTTGTCTTGAGATTTGAATATTATACGACTTTAGTCTCATTTATGAGTTATTTATGATATATTACAATTCATTCTTGATTGTCAGGTTTTTTTTAAATGAGAATCATGATGTTGCAACTTGACTCAGTCCATATTATAGATAGGCTATTTACATGTTAATTTCAATTTTCTTTGTATGATATGTATGAATCATAATGTTTGAGTTCTAAATCATAGTATAGCTTGTCCAAAGACTGACTTTGACATAAGTGACAAGTCAATAATGGATCATGGATATGTAACGTATAATGTATTATTCTCAATTGACTCTATTATCACACTCAAGCTCAATTAGCCATTTTTTGTTTAAGAGAGTTCCATAGAGGTTTAGAACCTCTTTCCCTTGTCAAAACTATTAAAAATCCCCATATAAAAAAACCCGTGTTTCTTATTTTATCCCCTTTTGAAAGAAACTTACAAAACACGTTTCTGACGTTTCGTTTCTAAACATTTCTGACGTTTCTGGCTGCTATGACTAACTCCCACAAGTCTAATGCAATGCTCATGTGGAGCCTTTGCAAGACTTTTAGTGAAAACATCTGCAGGGTTATCTTGTGATTTGATCTTAGTCAAGATGACTAGACCATCATCCAGAACCTATCTGATAAAATGATACCGAACATCAATACGTTTGGTACATGCATGAAACATGGCATTCTTAGCCAAGCATACAGCGCTCTGGCTATCACATCTAAGTGCAGGTGTTTTGGTGGGCAGCCCAAAATCTTTGACCAAATGACCAAGCCAAACTGCTTCTTTTGAAGCTTCGGTGGCCGAAATATATTCAGCCTCAGTGGTAGAGAGTGCTACTATTTTTTGCAATCTAGAGCACAAGAAACCACCCCACCCGTCAAGGTAAAGATGTATACCCACTAGTAGATTTGCAAATATCCAAGTCACTGCCATGTCTGCATCATAATACCCTTGCAGATCCAACGTACCCATGCCATAGCAAATACATTTTCTTTGTGTGCCCTTAAGGTACTATAAGATACATTTCACTACTTCCAAATGTGCTTTGCCAGGATTTGACATGAACCTGCTTACAACTCCCACTGCATAAGCAATGTCAGGTCTAGTAGCAACCATAACATACATGAGTGAACCACAAGCTGAAGCATAAGAAACACCCTTCATGGTACTGACTGCCTTGTCATCTTTTGGGCAATCTGCTTTGCTAAGCTTAAGATAGGGTGGAAAAGGTACACCAAGAGGCTTAGCATCAGACATAGAAAAACGATCAAGTACTTTGCTGATGTACTTTTCTTGTGAGAGAAATAAGAGTTGTTGCTCTCTATCTCGTGTGACACGCATGCCCAAAATATGATCAACTGCACCCAAATCCTTCATAGAAAAGGCTGAATTCAGCTGCCTTTTCAATGCATTAATCTGTCTTTTATGCTTACCAGCAATAAGCATATTATCCACATAAAGCACAAAGTATAATAAGGCTTCCATCATCAGCCTTCTTAATATATAAGCAGTGATCTGCACTACTCCTTTTAAAACCATGTGAGAGTATGAAGGCATCAAACTTTTTATACCATTGTCTAGGGGCCTGTTTCAAACCATACAAGCTTCTCTTAAGCTTACATACCAAATGCTCCTTTCCATGTATAACAAAACCTTCGGGTTGTTTCATGTACAGCTCTTCTTCCAGATCACCATGCAGAAATGCAATTTTAACATCCATCTGATCAAGTTCAAGATCCATAGATGCTACAATGGCAAATAACACTCGAAGAGTGGTCATTTTGACAGCAAGAGAAAACACTTCCTGAAAGTCAATGCCCTCCTTTTGTGTATATCTCTTAGCCACAAGTCTGGCTTTGTATTTGGGTTTGCCATCCACACATTTGATTTTATAGACCCATTTGTTAGGAATAGCTTTTCTATCCTTGGGCAATGTAACCAAATCCCAAGTATCATTCTGATACAATGACTTCATTTCTTCCTGCATAACTAGCTCCCACTTTTTCTTTTAACTCACATGATAAGGCCTCTTTATACATAAGAGGCTCACCCTCATCTATGAGCAAAATGCAATCCAAAGAAGAATTAAATCTTTCTATAGGCCTTCTGACATGTGTAGACCTTGCCCAATGATCTGTGTTATCAGGTAGTGGATCCACATCCAAAGGAATGTCAATGACTTCATTGTTTGGCTGCTGAGCTGCATGTTCAGGTTGCTGTAATACAATTTCAGGCTGCTGTAATTCATTTTCAGCATGCTGATTTTAGTGCTCAAGTTGATGTTCGGCCTCCCCTTGCTGCCCATTTTCATCTAGCTCAATAATGATACGCTGATTGTCATAATCAGCATCAAAAGGAGCTGAATTTTCAGTGGCTGATGGCTGCTCAAGTAACTGATCATGCTGAAAATTAACTTTCTTTTTGTCTGAGTCATTAAATGTGACATTTTTCAACAACTTTGACTTATTGAATATCACATCCCGGCTGCATAGCACCCTTTTTATGCTTGGAACCCAAACTCGATAGCCCATTTCACCTTCATCTCCATAACCCATGAAGATGCCTCTATGAGATTTCATGTCAAGTTTGGTTCTGCTATCAACAGGTACATGTACATAGCATTCACAGCCAAAGACTCTTAAGTGGTCATACGAAGCAGGTTTGCCAAACCAAACCTCTTCAGGGATGTCACTTTCAAGTGCACGATGTGAAGATCGGTTGCAAATATGCACCGCAGTTTTAAGTGCCACTCCCCAAAACGATTGCGAGAGATTAGTTGTGGACAACATGAACCAAATCTTCTCGCATAATGTGCGATTCACTTGCTCCATCACACCATTAGAAGATGGATTGTAAGGAGCTGTAAGCTCTCGTTTAATCCCATTGTCATCACAAAACTTATTGAATTCTTTAGATACATACTCTCCCCCATTATTTGTTCTTATGCATTTTAACTTTAGGCCTTTTTGAGTATTAACCAATGCATAAAACCTTTTAAAAGCATCCAATGCCTCACTTTTTTGCTTAAGCAAGTAAACCCATAGCTGTTAGTAGTCATGTTTGTCATGCCTTGTCATCTCCTGCCCGTGAGCCTCAGTCTGAGTCAGACGGGGACTTTAGGAGCTCTGACTTGTCTATCACTTGTTTTGACGGAGGAGGTAGCTCATTCTAGAGCACTCAGTTTATTGCATTTCAGTGCATTTTCTCCTCCAGTCGGGATTTTATGTGCATTTCCCGGGGCAGTTTCTGCATTCTTCAGCTTGCCTCACCTGCCGGACATTGTCCACCCTTTCCGGGATTTTTCTGAGCATTCCTGGCATTTTTACCAGCATTAAATGCTGGTCGGATCAGCATTAAATGCTGGTCGGACATATTTATGGCCTCAAATTTCAGGTCGGCCAGTTTTTGGGTTTTTTGGCTATTTATAGCCATTTCCCACTTGGCAGTCAGTTGTATTATCATCTTCCCTCCTTCTTTGGCAGGTGCACACTCCGACTCCGTCAACTTCCTCCGTCTTCGGTGCTGCCGTCATCATCAGCCTGATCTGGTGCCCTCACTGATGTTTTGGGCTGCGTGCAGGGACTGATCAGTCCACAGTTTTGTATTCAGCATTCATTACAGTCAGTGCAGATTTTCTTCCTTCATTTTTTGCTCTCTCTCTCTCCTCCTCTGTGTTCGTGTTCTTCTTCCGTTGCGCACTCTCACATGGTATCATCGCCTGACTGAGAGCACGGAGGACCTAACCTTGTGGAGAGATACCTCACCCCTCTTCTGCTGCTGTCACCTCATCTCCAATTGCCCAGACGGCCCCTCCAGGTGGCCATTCTTCTTGCATTTGCTGCAGACGACTTCTCCAGAGGCTGCCACGTCATCAAACGACCCCTCCTGCTTGCGTTTACCATCAGGTGGCCCCTCCTTCAGCTGGGTGACACATCATCAGGCTGCGTTTTCCTGATCTGGTGGTCGTTTCCACTCCTGGCGGCTCATCTCCTGCTGGCAACTCACTCCCAGGCTGCGTTTTGGTGCTGGCGGTTTCTGTTCTGGTGACCTTCATCAGATACCCTTGCGTTTTGCAGCTCCAGGTGTTTGTAGGCTATCACGGCCTGCGTTTTGGTGGTTGGTGACCAGACTGTTGGTCCTACTTCGGCTTCGGCACAGTTTTCTTTGGTGTTTGGTGTTTTGCAGATTGGAAGATGTCTTCTCATCAGTTAACAGGCTTTGATAACTCAGACGACGAGCTTTTGTCTTAACACTCGTCTGAACGGAGGCGTGATTTCTATCACGAGGACCGTCGTCCGGAGTCTATCCCCCTTCTATTCATGTATCTCGGCAAGCCCCTTCCAGTGGGCCAAAGATGCAGCCTTTGGTACCCCCTGTACAGGTACCCGTACTTCCTCAGCTGTCCAAAGAGGACCGGTTGGATGGCTCCAATTTTTCTCTATGGTCCTGCAAGGTGGAGTGTATCTTGGACTCCTTCGATCTTTGGGAGCTTGTTTCTGTTCCTATTCCCCGGCCTAAGGTAGATCCCGCAGATGGGACATCTATGGATCGTGCAGCCTTATGGGATCGGCTTAATTCTAGAGCCAGATCTTTCCTCTTTCTGAGTTTGCAGGATTCTGTCATTGTTCATGTTCACAGGTTGAAGACTGCAGCAGACGTGTGGAGAAAGCTCGCGTCTCTCTATCAACAGAAGACGTTTGCCCACCGGATATCTCTCGAAAAGAAGTTGCGGATGCTCGCTATTGATGATAGTCCTTCCATGAAGGACCACATCAACAGATTACAGGATATGAGGGATGAGCTTACATCCCTCGGTCGGACGATATCTTCTGAAAACATGGCTATGATTCTTTTGACTCAGCTGCCATCGCCTCGGTTTGATGTCTTCTACACCAGCCTTCTTACATCGAGGACCCGTGAGAAGCTTCTATGGGAGGAGCTATCCCCGCTTGTCTTGGAGCATGACGAGCGACTCAGAGAGGTCAGTGCTAGTGGATCCGACTCCACTAGAGCCTTTGTTGCACGTTCGGGAAGACAGAAGAAGAAGAAGAAGAAGTCAAAGGCTAAGAAGAAGGACAGTTCTTCAGGCTCTGACTCAGATTCAGAGAGACCGAAGTGCCCACACTGTGGGAAAGGGACACATCCCGAGGAGAAATGTTGGAAGAAGTACCCTCACCTTCGTCCGGGAGCGAAGGGTGGATCTACATCGGAGCCTTCTTCTACCTCTACACCAGCTGTTACCCATGAGTCAGTGTTCCTTCATATCCATGCTTTGGAGGAGGATCCTTCTTTCGTGGCTGCAGTGTCTTCTGTGCAGCCTTGGTTAGTGGACAGTGGTGCTTCGAGTCATATGACTCCTCGAGGTGATTTGTTACAGGATCTCCATCCATCAGAGGGTTCAGTCACTGTTGGTGACATTTTATCGGTGCCTATTAGTGGTGTTGGCACATTGCCTTTGTTTACTGACCGACCTTCGAGCTCCTTTTCACAGGCCCTACATGTTCCGGATTTGGGCCTTCCCCTCCTCTCAGTTTATGGCCTTACAAGGCTTGGCACATGAGTGATCTTCACCGAGCATGCCGTTGTTATTGAGGATTCTCTTACAAGAGCTGTCTTATCTACAGGTTGGCAGGAGAGCGGGCTTTACAGGCTCCATTCCTCTTCTTTGATGCAGGGTCCTCCGAGGCAGTCTATTGCTACACCCGTTCCCGCTTGTGCACCTTCTATTCCACAGATTTCTTCCTATCCCCCACCTTCTCCTCCGGTGGTTCCCTCGTACCCCCCATCCCTTTCAGAGGGGGACGATCTCGGTGATGCGGCTGTGGATTCCCTGGCCCCTAGTGTTTTAGAGGGGGATTCCCAGGATCGTGAGGAGCTCCTTCAGCGGCAATCTTCATCGACGGACTTCATCGACCTTGGCATTCCTCTTGCCACCCCAGGATCCGTTTCTCCCTTGGCCTTCAGCCACATCCAGGATCTGAGAGGGGGTGTTAGCAGTCATGTTTGTCATGCCTTGTCATCTCCTGCCCGTGAGCCTCAGTCTGAGTCAGACGAGGCCTTTAGGAGCTCTGACTTGTCTATCACTTGTTTTGACGGAGGAGGTAGCTCATTCTAGAGCACTCAGTTTATTGCATTTCAGTGCATTTTCTCCTCCAATCGGGATTTTATGTGCATTTCCCGAGGCAGTTTCTGCATTCTTCAGCTTGCCTCACCTGCCGGACATTGTCCACCCTTTCCGGGATTTTTCTGAGCATTCCTGGCATTTTTACCAGCATTAAATGCTGGTCGGATCAGCATTAAATGCTGGTCGGACATATTTATGGCCTCAAATTTCAGGTCGTCCAGTTTTTGGGTTTTTTGGCTATTTATAGCCATTTCCCACTTGGCAGTCAGTTGTATTATCATCTTCCCTCCTTCTTTGGCATGTGCACACTCCGACTCCGTCAACTTCCTCCGTCTTCGGTGCTGCCGTCATCATCAGCCTGATCTGGTGCCCTCACTGACGCTTTGGGCTGCGTGCAGGGACTGATCAATCCACAGTTTTGTATTCAGCATTCATTACAATCAGTGCAGATTTTCTTCCTTCATTTTCTGCTGTCTCTCTCTCCTCCTCTGTGTTCGTGTTCTTCTTCCGTTGCGCACTCTCACAATAGCTTCCTAGAGTGGTCATCAATAAAAGACACAAAATAACGAAAACCGCTATAAGTTTCTATTGGCATGGTGCAAACATCAGAATGGACTAAATCCAAGATACATGCCTTCCTAGAGGCTCCATGAGAATAGGGACTCTTTATATGTTTACCAAAAATACAATCATCACAAAAGTCAAGCTTTGAGCTTTTCACATCAACTCTTCCAAGTGAAGAGAGTGCCTGCAAACCCTTTTGGCTCATATGTCCAAGACGCTTGTGCCATAACTCCATGTGTGACTCTACTTCAGCAACTACAACAAACTTTCCAGGAAGTGCCTTGCAGTAGAGATAATACAGGGTCCTCTTTTTACCACCTCTAGTGACTAGCATAGATCCTTTCTGGATTTTCCAGACGAAAGCCACCCACTCTCTATCAAGTAACCAGCCCATCATGAACCTGGATGTCAATCCCAACTCCAGGATTTGTACCTGCCAGACTTCCGGTCGATGCATCACGGATGTCCCTCTCTGGATCCTATGCATCTATATAGAAATATAGATGAGGCGCGGCTCCCCCATCTCACCACTCTCTCATACTCCCTCTCTGGCATCGGAGAGTCATGAGGAATGACCTCATCACCACCACTAGAAAGCAGCTGAGGAAGGGGCCACTAAGCCCTTCCCACGATCCGAAGAAGAGGATCCCTTCCACGCCTTGGACTTCGCCTTGGCTGGAGGATTGGAATCGAAATCTGAGGCAGATGATGACTCGTCGGAGGAGTCCGCATCCCACTTCGTCTTCTGCTCCTTTTTCTTCCTAGAAGCCGCTAACTCGTTGCAATCCTTCCTTAAATGACCTTTTTTGCGACAGTGGTAACACTGGGCCTTCAACTGCATTGTCTTCAAACCCATCTCTGAAGCTACAAAAGCCTCACGGGAATCTCCATGTAGCATATCATCAGTGGATGTGCACGGAGGAGCCATCTGGAGAGGATGTAGAACACAAGTAGAGAAAAGAAGGTATTTGGAGAGGGAACACAGCCAAACCACGAGCACAGACTACAAAAAGCAAGAGTTCACATACAGTATAACCCAAAATCTGATAAAAAGAAGCCAAAATCTGCTGCACAAAGTCAAAAAATCTGTTCAAATCTGCCAGATACAGCAAAAACGGCCTATTCTGCCAGTCGCCCAGCCCAAAATAGTGCTGAAAACAACAAAACGCAGGCTGCACACTGCATAAACAGGTTAGGGAACTGTCACCAGCAGCCTGATGATCAAAACACAGGCAGCAGGAGGTGTTGGACAGCAGGCGATGGCAAATCTACAGAAAACGCAAGTCAAACAGGTCGCCTGTTTAGAGCAGCAGCCACCTGATCAGCAAAGGGGAAAACAGTCCTGAAATCAGCAATAAAAACACAACAAAAACACAAATCCTGAAATCTGATACTATGTCAGAAGTGGTGCAGCAATGGAAGCATAAACATGTGCTGAAATAAACTGCTGAACACAAGACAAAAGAAAAGAAAGAGATAACACAATACAGATGAGAACTCAAATGTATACTCGAGAAAGGGAATCCATATACCAAGACATGAGACAGTATAGATACAATGTGAGTCACCAGCTGTGGAGGCACTAGCACCTGCTCCCTCTCTCCAAGGACTGTCCAGTGATGAATGAAATGAAAGAATGAATGAATGAATGGAGGAGGGAGCCAAACCATATATAGGACAAATAAATGCCCAAAATATGACTGGTCGGCCAGCATTAAATGTTGGCTAACTGGCTGCAAATAATGCCCAAACCTCAATAAATACTGACAAATAAAATGCCTAAATAATCTATGTGCCCAGCCTACTACATCACAAGCCCAGACTCAACCATGAGCTAACTAATCTGCTAACAAAACTGACCCACCACCAACGTAACCAAGATAGGTAGCAAATTGAGGAGGAATAGTCTGCTGTGCCACTTATGCATTACTGCCTTGACCATTCACTCCTTGGTCCTGTGCTCATACTTCTTGTTACACTGGACCTGTCTCCATGTTTGCTGTCTTTTCCACATGCTCACGCACGTTAGAAGTTTGCCTTTTTGAGCGCTCCATGGTATGATGTGATGACTCAGCCTGAGAATCCTCATTATGTGACTTCAAAAATTTTCGCATCCGAGGATTCTTTACAAGCTGTTCGAAAGAGCCAATCAGAATGAAGAGTTGTGCCATAAACAAGTTCTCATGTTCTTGCTCCTCATCCTGTGGTTCAATGTCGGTTCTAGAAGGTGCTGACACCTGTGTACCAATACTCTCTCTTCGGTGTCTACGAGCAGAAGAACTCTCTTCTTCATGAGGGAGTTTTCCTTTGCCTTTATCCATGTCTGTCATCTCTTGAGTCCTATAATCTCTGTAAAACCTGTGTGTATGGCCTTTTCACCCAAAATTGTCCGAGCTTAAATTCTTACAGAAAAGAATTCAAATCCCGGGGATGGAACCATGAAACCGGTCTATGACTCACATAAAGCGGTAGTTCCTTCGATTAACACCTAGTCCTTACACACACACACATAAGCAGAGACCTCACTCCCTTGCTCAATACCAGATTGGCCCCGAAGACCGACGCCCCTCTCGGTATTTCTTTATCAATTAAAAGATGTAAAATTACAAAAATGATAATGTTCCAAAATACATAACCTATGAACAGTTGGTTTTCATCTCTTCTGAGTAAATCCCAGCTGCATAAGAACAGTACAACATGTCCAGATCAACATTCCTTTTAGGAAAGCATTTTCTATGACAAAAACTCAATGATTCCTATGGAGAATTGCAGTCTACAGATCTCTGAATTCATTGTTCTTACTGCCCAGCATGTCCTGAATTCACTGTTTCTATTGTCCACCACGCTGTTCTTACTGTCCAACATGTGCAGAATTCACTGTTCTTACTGTCCAGCACACTGTTCTTACTGTTCAACATGTGACCAAAACTCAATGATTCGTATGCAGAATTACAGTCTGCAAATCTCTGAATTCACTATTCTTACTGTCCAGCATGTCCTGCATTTTCTATGACCAATACTCAATGATCCATGTGCAAAATTTCAGAGAAAACACAGAATTGTACCTTCGATGGAATCAGCCCATCATGCGAAGCATTTCCTCTGAGAATAGAGAGAGAGTTAATCAGAGGGAGCAAGCTCTACCTCCGTGCTTGAGAGTACTCTCCATGGCTGATTTTCTTGCAGCAATCTGCCCTCAGCTCCCCAAAACTTCATTCTCCCCTCTACTCCTTATGCCTATTACATTTTTTTTAATGCTCTCTCTCTCTCTCTCTCTCTCTCTCTCTCTCTCTCTCTCTCTCTCTCTCTCTCTTTTGGGAATTTGTGCTACATGGCATACATGTAACAATTTTCCCGTTTAAACCTTTTGGTCTAAAATTCTCCATGATCGGTGCAAATTTTGACCTCGGCACAGACAAAGAATTAATCCTCATGCAAAAACAAAGATAATGACGCGAACAAATTCTGAGGCCCAAAAATAGTAACTCTCTAAATTTAAGGGATGGTGTATTAGAGATCAGTCGCCTGGTCGGACTGCACCGTCCACAGTCCAGTCGGACTGCCACGTGGCAGTCCGACCTGCTTCCGTACAGTCGGCTGCATTAGGCTGCATTTAATGCAGCCGACAGGCAGTTATTTGGCGCCCAGTTCTTGGCTATCTATAGCCGGGTTTTCAGCAGTCTGCCTACATTCTTCTGCTCACAGATTACAGGCTGGTGGCTCGCGCAGATTCCGTCTCTGTTCGCAGATTTCAGACAGGAGATTGTGCAGACTGCAGCGGACTTCGAGGTGAACAGCAGGTTGCATCGTCGAGGTGGAGACACGCAGTCCAGCACACTGCGCCTGTGTATATATCTGCATATCTTTGTATACAGCACACTTTATACAACAGATCTTCATCTTCCACTGTCTCTTCCTCTCTCTTCTATCTCTCTGCGTTCTCTCTCTCTCAGTCCTACGCTTCTGCACCGCTGCACTCTGACATGGTGACCCCTACATTCGTCAAGTTGTTCTGAGCAACTTTTATCATTGTGACCACATCAAAAAGTGTAATGTGGCTCGGTTACGGTGACTTTTATTCCGTGAGCATTCTCACATGTGCATCTGTCTTGGCCAAGCTCATTGTCCTGCACCATCTCTAGTGGCTAAGCACACAGTTCTAAACCACTGGCATTCTATTTTTTAGTGCCCATTCAATATGGAACCAGTCCTAAGGCTCAAACAAACCATTAGTCCAATTTGTCCCAATGGCTGCCTCTTCTGGCCATGCAAAGATCCCGGCTTATTCCAAGAGAACTCTGGGAGGTAAGAAGCAACAGTAACAAAAGAAAAGAAAAATAAAATATTAAGTAAATAAGAAAAGCAATTGTAAAAAGTATCACCACGTGGTGACAGAAGGATATCATGAGATACCTTAAGGGCACAAAGGACTTGCGCATCTACTTTGGGAAGTAAAAGTCATCTGTTGGCTTCACAGATGCAAACTATGTTGGTCATCCTGACTACAGGAATTCTACTTTAGGATATGTGTTCACGTTCACAAGGGGAGCAGTCTCTTGGATATTCAAGCTACAAAAGTATACTGCATTGTCAACTACAAAGGCAGAGTATGTAGCTACCACGGAGGCATGCAAGGAAGCTTTATGGCTTTCACATCTAGTGTAAGAGCTTGGCATTACAGAGGTTCCTATTCTCCACTGTGATAGTCAGAGTGTTATCATGCTAGCATGGAATCCTGTCTTTCATTGTAATGAAGGAGACAGGAGGGAGAGAAGGAGAGGAGAGAGAGAGTGCAGAAGAGAGATAAAGATTGCAGGAAAGAGAGAGAACTGTAGAAAGAAGAGAAAGAGAGAAAGAAAGTGACGAGGAGAGAGAAAGACTAGGAGTAGAGAGAAAAAGACTAGAAGAGGAGAGAGAAATGGCTGGCAGCCATGGAAGGACAGGGAAGAAGGTGAAAGAACAGATGTTTATTCATAAAAATGGTACCATGCCAGTGTCCTTCACATCTTTTATACCTAGGTCAGTGTGACACTAGGTATTTCCCTCAATTACAATCCATCCCTGCTTGGATGTTTTTATCCCAAAAACAAAGGAGGGACTTATTACATGGGTAAGGAAATTGTAGTGGAGAGGATATGGGACTCTATGCAGGTGTACAAAGATATTACAATCTCCAAATCTTCATATGGTGGGTTATGTATATGGCTGCAAGCATACTATCAGATGCATACATCAATTGTGGAACCATAGGATGATGACTTGATACATTCTTCTGCAATCATGAATTGCAACCTGATAGAATAACCATGCTGTCCTGCAGACCCTGCTGTAGAAAAACTGCCATAAGTTTGGGTAGGCTGAACCAAACCAAGCGTTTAATAGCTCTGTAGAAAGCTCTTTTACTGTACTATCAGCTGATGTAAGTGGTACATATCTGTAAGCAATTCAGAATTTTAAAGAGCTCAAAACAAAGAGCTGGCAGGAAGCAGACTGCAGTGAAACAGGGCACTTAACTTGCATCCTTTGCATCCAAAGATCATCATGAAGATATGAGGATTAGCCAAGATGCTTACTGACCTACATAGAGTTTTTAACACTCCTTTTGTCCATGCGGATCAAAGGGAAAAGTGACATCACTACCATCCATTGGGTCATCATCCCCAACACCATAAGCAAACAGGGCTAAGTCAATCGGTGTCTTATGGATGTGATCTTCAACCATCAGCATAAAGTGAGTCTTTGATTCTCCCGTGATGCACTCAAAAGCATACAAGGCTGCATATGCTAAAACATTCATTGCATCATCCTTTGTATTTACTGTGGTTGGGGCAGTATGATTAGTAGTTTGCTAAATTTGATCAACAATCTGCCCACAATCTTCTTCCTTGAGCTGGAGTCCTTTCATTTGACTCTCATAAAGATTACCTTCAGCAATATCTTTTTCATTCTCTGCATTGGCTGCCTTGTCGCATTTGGATTGAAGGGTCTCGACATCATGATGCTCTAATGAAACGCTCGCATCTTGTAAAGATGGCTGAAGTTGCCCCTTATGAAACGCTCGCATCTTGTAAAGATGAGATCAATTGTCCAAAACAATCCAAAAATTTATAGGTGTTGGATATTACAACTTGTGGTGTTGGGATTTTTAGGGAGACTTTACAATTTCTAAAATATGTGGAGCCACACACTTTCCACTGGTAACAGTATCCTCAGCTCAGCTTTGAATTTTCCTAGCATCTAGTTTAAAATATAAGCTAGAAGGTGGATTCTACATTAACATTGTAATTTCCTGGTGCATTCTACTCAAGGGCCAATCATCCTCAATTTGCAATAGTTGGGGCTCGCGGCCCTCACAAATGATAGTAACATCCACATCTGCACTTTCACACATGTCTTGATTAAGGCACAACCATTTACCCTTGAGCATCCTCCATCTACGATACTTGAACACTAGGCATAAAGTCTGTCTTGTCACAAAGTACCTGTGATTGGAAAGGAAAGTTAGCCGATTCATCCCAAAGTAAGATAATAGTCAACTAAGAGAGAAATTTTTTACGTGAAAGCCATGTCCCTTGTTGTGACTCGACACTTCATTGTGTCGTTAGGACTGTGAGTTATTTTTTATGTCCGAGTTTTGCTTAGAATCCTTGTTAAATAATCCTCTGATGCACTTTTTGTGACGTATGTGCTTTTGGTACATCTCAAACCCTTACATTCCTTGAACATGTGTGTAAAAATTGCAATTAGTATGAGCCAACTTAGATGTACATTCTTTGAACCGGTGCTTAGCTTCATAGAATTCAATATGTCTACTAAAATTTTTGTGCTACACATGTGCAAAATGTCGCTACTACACAATGACCATTCTATGCTATTGAAATCCAATATGTGCATAGACTCAAGGGTCCCATATTCTTGATCCCCCTTGGGCAATATGTACTTGGAGTCAGAGAAAGAAACAAGGTCCTTTGCAAACTGCTTAGTTGTACGCCCCCCAAAGAGCAATCTACAAATTTCAAGGTGGTAATACTTAAAAGAACCTGTGAAAATCTTAACATTTTGCCACTCACAACAATCCAAAGGGTATACTTCTGTAAATACGAGACAAGTAGTTACATAGATATCATGAAAGTTCTCATTCTCAATGAGTTGCAAATACTTACTGTTTGCAATGTTTCGTTGAAAGGGCACAGTGGATGCAATATGTATTTATTTTTGCCTAAATACATGTCCAAACACCTCTGTTACAAGGTGAGAATCAACATTCCTTTGTTTGAGAGCTAACATTTTACCCTTGAAAGTTCTCATTCTCAATGAGTTGCAAATACTTACTGTTTGCAATGTTTCGTTGAAAGGGCACAGTGGATGCAATATGTATTTATTTTTGCCTAAATACATGTACAAACACCTCTGTTACAAGGTGAGAATCAACATTCCTTTGTTTGAGAGCTAACATTTTACCCTTCCAGTGCTTTGATACATCTGCAAATTGCAGATGCTTTCACCCTGAAAGCTTCCTTCATACTTAGACGCATATGCACCCAAGACGAGCAATGATACATATCAATGATCCAATTCCCTTCTTCATCTTTTCTGTTATGTACTTCTATTGAGAGAATGCTTGTTCTTCTCTTAGGCATTATAACCTATGCATTAGATGTAAAGAAGTATGTATTAACCCCTAAATAATAAGCATTTTAAGTATGTCTAGTAATCACCAATATGCCATACAATTCAACATAGCATTAAGAGATGTTTACACTTTTGTAAATAGACACAAATATCGATACCGAAACACATGTGGATATGTACATCGACACAAAGTATAGATTCAATTTCAAGGAGTCACTTTAGTCATATCATTTATATGAAATATAATGAAAAGAATTTTACAAGAATACTTAGAGATTTTTGCCAAAATAAATTTGATTATAATGAATAGGAGTCTGATTTGACTCAATACATTGTATGAAACGTGGGTATTATAGAGTAATTGTTACAAGGATAGTAGCCACATGGCATGAAATCTTAATGGGCACATTGGATTGACACATGAGATATTCTAAGACTCAACACATTGTGCATTATATGGATGATATGATACAAGAGTTTAATGGATCATTGCCAATTGGCATGGAGATCTGAATGGACACATAGGACCAATAAAGCATAGGATTTTTGAACCATTGACTTCTAGAGGATCCATATCATCCAACACAAGGGAATCACTCACCACATCAAAATAGTCAATCGAGAATTATGTGCTTCACCTAAACCTTGTACAATACCTGCATGTATAAAAAAATACATGCATGAATCTCTTTTAACAAAAGTACTTGCATGAATCCCTTTTAACAAAAAATATCTAGATAATTGCATGAATAGAAGCAATACAAAATAGGGCTAATTTACCTATAAGCTAATTTGCTAAAGATAAGATTGAATCGTTGCTTATCAAAACCCATTGCAAATTATGGACATAAGAAAACATCAATTCCATCAAACATAAAAGTCACTAATTAAATGAATAAATTTTGGCACCATAAAATATGGTAGATTTACCAGCTGTAAATTGAGCTATACACAATCTCTGTTGTACCTTGTATTAAGTGCTGCAAGAACAATTGATCCTTAAGTGAGAACTAGCATCAAACCCTATTGTAAAGATAGTGGAAATGGGATAATGCAGAGAGAAAGAAAGAGAGAGTGTGTGTGAGTACGTGGGAGAGAGAAAGAAATGAGCACCTATCCAATCTTGCCCAAATTGATCTATGCAAAAGATAATTTTGAGCCTCTGCATTGACCATGGGTATCAATTTAATGAGCATTTGCTTGGCTTCCACCTTCAATTGCTTGGGTCTGCTAGAGAACCATGTCTCATGCCCGTGCAAGGTGTTGTAGAGTTGGCTGAGCTCTCCAAGCATCTAATCGTCCTCAAATGGTCCTTGGCCATTGCTAAGATCCTGAAAATGCATTGCTATTGTCAACTATGGACTGTTTTCCAAACAATGCTTCCTGAAAATGACTATCAGCTGTGGGACTACTTCCAGTCCAATTGTTACCGTTGCTCAGCTTGGCACAATGTTAATGCATCGTCTATTGCAGCTCCTGTTGCTGCACCATCATCACAATGCATTCACAGCTGCAACCACAATCACAAATGAGCTGCAACCACAGCAAGTCAACAGCAGATCAATGCATTTACTTCTTTTGCTTCAGTAGTGACCATACAACCCCAAGCACATGCATTTACTGCAGCTGTGAACAGTCTACATCCTGATGTTCTTTTGTGACGGTTCTTTACCCAACCCACATACACCTGCAAGAGGCCTCCAGCCGTGGAAAGGCAGCCTCAGGTGCTAATTTTCCACTTGCTGCTACAACACAGACTGTGCCTAGCTATGCCTCCTTGCCGCTGCTCTCAGCTTCCTTGCTGGCTCCATTGATGCATTTAGATGACCAGCTGGCCAGCAGCTCTGCTACTTGCTTGTACCAGAATAACGTTGACATCCAGCTCTCATCAGCAGCAGCTAACTCTCCATATCCCGGCCTCGGCCCAGGGCCACATCAAAGCCTCCATAGCCAGCAACTCATTAATAATACTGCTGCATCTTGTTGCTACAGCAAACCATATTGAGAATGTTGACATGGAGGAGATTTCCAGTGACCTCCATGTCTCTTCTCAGACAAGTCGATACCGCCTAAAGGAGTTCAAAGCATCATTGGTTGGGATTGGACAAGGCCCAAGGGCTTCCTTGGGGAAAGGATATCACTATGAAGACAGTAGATAGGCACTTGCCATTTCTTTTGAACTATTTATTAGTCAAGATGAAAGCAGGGGCAATCAAATTGTCTCAAAATGATACTTGTATTTGTCCCAGCCTGCCCTTGATGGCAGAAAGGAAGGGGATTTCCCCATCCAAGGAGGACACTGCTCTCAGACACCTTGCAAAAGCATTGTGTCTGAAGTTTGGTGCACAAATCAAGAAAACTCTCATGAGCCAAACATACACTGTTAAGGAGATGGAGACTGAAGATGTCTGTGCTGAGGAAGGGCAGAGTTCCAAAGCTGAGTTGCCACCAAAGAGAAGAAAATTGGATGATGATCAGAGTTTTGCAGCTGGGTTTCTTTCAAGAGCTGAAGAAGGCATGGAATTAGCAGGTGATGGTAGAATGGCAGATTCTTGCTCAGAAGCCCCTGGTTATCCTGCACGAGTGGAATCAAATGGGACACGCACAGTGCAAGATGAACAGCCTACATGGGATGCCTTACCTCCATCTTTTGTTGCAAACCGGGCTGCATGTGCCAAGCGGCTTGAAAAAATAAATGCAGCATGCTTTTCAGATGCAGTCTCAGTTATCATCAGATGTCCCTCTCAGCAATGATATGCTTCTCCATCTTGCAGCATTAAGCTATGGCTCCTTGCCAGCCTTGCAGCAGCCTGAGATCAGTTCTGAGGATGGCTTCATCGACTGCCAAGAAGTGTCTGAAGGTTGCCTGCAACCGCCATTGATGAGTCATTTTCACAATCTCTCTGATATGCAAGATGAACAATTAGCTCCTGATGAGAAGCCTTTTACTGAGGCACCTCTTCAGTGTTCCATGCTGGAGATGGATGTAGGAAGCCATGGGGCTTCTGGTGGTTATGGCCAAGATCAAGCCACTTCCCCATGTGGAAGTGTTGCTTCCTCCTCCATCATTACAGATGTTGAAATGAAAGATAGCTTCATGTTTCTTGGATCTTGTATTAATCCCAGCAGAAAGAGAACTAGTTGCAGTACCAATGATCCTGGACAAGCTCCCTATCAGATCACCACTGCAATTACCCCACCACCTTCTTTTGAAAGGAGATCTTGGCAAACCACCACATCCCAAACTCCATCAGGGCTGGAGTTATTAGCTGGGACGGCTGCTTGTTCGCTTCAATGAGCGGGCATTCTTGCAGCCCTTCAACTGCAGCTTATTCTACCTCCAGAAACAAATATTCCAGAGGCGTTTGCAATTGGATGACCAGGCATTTATTCAAAATCTGGCTCTCTTCTTCACATCATTCTTCAAGGCACATATAGGTGTTCTGGAAGGAACACAGGAAAATCAAGCTGCACTGTTACTTGGACTAGAGTATTTAATTGGAATCTCTTATGTTGATGACACAGAGCTGTTTAAGGTGTGTCTGGACTATTGGAATTCAGTCGTATGTGACCTGTATCAGTCTGAATGCAATGTTGGTTTGGTATATGTAATTTGATCTCAGTTGTCACAGCGAAAACAACTATATGTGCTGCCAAGGCCAAGGCCTGTTGCTGCTGTAGCTTCAAAAGTCCTCCTGAGGACTTGTCTTCTGAAAGAATCTTGCAATAAGCTCTTCTGCACCTCCCTTATTCTTGGTCTTTGCTGATCTGAGTCAATGAATGGCTCCTCTACCACCTATAGTAAAAAGCTGGATCTTGTTGACAGTGGACACACTGACTTAGAATCACTGCTGGGTGCAGGAGTAGAGTGGAGCCTTCAAATCCGATTTGAACCAGCAGTTTGTCTTTGATCTGTTACTGCATATACCTTCAGTCCATCATCCACAAGAACAGGGGAAGTGATTGTGGCCATCAACACGGAGCTTGTCCTCTTCAATGCAGGCTGAGCCTCAAACCCTTATTTGATGCAAAATAGAGGAGTTCAAGCTGGGGCAGCCTTGTGCTTGGCAGGAGTGATAGACAATTTCAGGGATTTGCCTACTGAATCTTTTCAGCGCCTTTGCCATCGCATCATTAAGCTGCTAAATGGTACAACGTTTACTGCCAAGGCTGCACTGCTGTTAGTTATAGCAAGTATTGTCCAGGCAAGTGGAGCTACGTCTCATCAATGCCTGGGTATGCTAATGGCCCTTTAGGCCTTCCAGACCCTAAGTCTTTATCAGGCAATTCAACTTGGCAAAAGCACAAGCAACAATGACATCTTGATCAAGAATTTTCACATGCTTATTCTAAAATCTTGCCAACCGTGTGCAAAAATTTTAATCAATATTCTTCTCCAGACATTGTATGCAACATCACACAACTGAGTTCTGATGTTGAAGGTCTGTTACATAGGAGGCTTAGCTGAACTCAATAGCTGACCAACAATAGCTGTAACCTGCCAATACTTGTGTACACGTCTGTCAACGCAATTGTTTGTGCTCACCAACCAAGTTGGGCAAAAGAGCCACAAAAGATGCTCCGTGTGCCTGCCAAATCAGGGCATGTCTGCTTCATTGACCTTGCTTGAAGATGCAGACCTTGATCTTGTAGCAGCAAATGTTATGCTTCCGCAGAGTTTACTGCACCTCTAATTGCTCCTTGCTTCGAGAAGCTTCGCTCTGCTGCCGTACACCGTTGGCCAATGCAGTCACTGAACGAGTCAGAGGGGGAGCCGGAACCTCCCTTCCGCGGAGCTTTCTCCCTGCTTCTACATTCGCTGCCATCGCCAGACCTCCGATTCGCTAAATTTCCAGGCTAAGGCTAACAAAAGGCTTTGGTGGAGGCTTCCATGAGAGCAGTCTTCGTAATCTTTACAACTTTGCCAAGGACGACAGTCCGAATTGATCCTCCTGCGGGATGACTAAGCTGCATTGCTGCACGAAAGCAGCCACGTGACAAAGTTCTTCAAATCTTGTAACAAAGCAGCCAACTCGAAGACAAGAAATGCGTCCTCTCTCAAGGTCGAGCTCCATGCCTCAAAATTAACAAGATCTTCTCCCCTTTCCTGCTCATAGATATTGTTTTGAATCATGGGAAAGTGCTCAAAGAAGAAGGATCCTTCCCAACATGGGAGAAGAGTAGAAGTAAGATCTTGGGCTGCAAGACTCCATAGCTTTCAAGAAGCTTAAAGGGAAGAAGAAGAAGACCGCCTTTACAAAAAGTAATTGAAACCAAAGCCTTCACCAACTCTGTGGCTCTTTCAAGAAGTTACCTCTAAATTTTGCTTGGGATTTGAAAACGAGCTGTCATCTTTGTCTGTCTACCTCCATTTTTGGTCCAAGCTCCATTTAAGACTCCAAGAAAGGCTGCCATCTCTCCCTACAATACTCCCTGTGTACCTGTGTCTGTGAGTAACTAGGGTTTTTGACTAAAAGGAGACTAGTTTTGAAAATAAGGAGAGAGAGAAAAGGACCAAAGAACCAGGCTCTAATACCACTGTAATGAAGGAGACAGGAGGGAGAGAAGGAGAGGAGAGAGAGAGTGCAAAAGAGAGATAAAGACTGCAGGAAAGAGAGAGAAGAATTGTAGAGAGAAGAGAAAGAGAGAGAAAGAAAGTGACGAGAGAGAAAGACTAGGAGTAGAGAGAGAAAGACTAGAAGAGGAGAGAGAAATGGCTGGCAGCCATGGAAGGACAGGGAAGAAGGTGAAAGGACAGATGTTTATTCATAAAAATGGTACCATGCTAGTGTCCACATCTTTTATACCTAGGTCAGTGTGACACTAGGTATTTCCCTCCATTACATTCATGCAAAGACAAAGGACACACAGGTGAAGTATCATTTTATCAGGGATGTACTTGACTGCAAGAGCATTGAGCTTGTCAAGGTACATACCGATGATAACCCTGTAGACCTTCTCATAAAGGGTCTTCCAACAGAACAGTTTGCTCATTCCCACCAAATGATGGGGGTTGGATAGTATATGTGTATTTCAGCTTTGTACATACATAGACTTAGCTAATTCTTTCCTCTACCTTCAAGCACGTTGCCTTTAGGTGGAAGGTTGTTGGGAATAAAGGGTCACTGTGCTTTTACACTGTACGGGTGTGCACGCACCCTTACACATGTACTATATATACATATATATATATATATATATATATATAATCAAAAACCTAAAGTAGTACTTGGAGATTGTACCCACATCAAGTCTTGTGCTCTCTCTCTCTCTCTTTTTCTTTTTTGTAAAAGGTAATTGTATTAATTACGAAAAAGTACAAGTTTACACGATTACAAGATACACGGTGGCTCTACGCCATCGTGTGCAAAACTCTCTCTCTCGCTACAAGAAGTAAACAACCAAAGAGTTACAAAAAGTCATGGCAAAGACGCAGCGGAAATTGCCCTATGCCAGGGAAGTAAGTCCTCCCGAGGGAGCAAGTCGGAGAGCCGAATAAGATCTATCTGCCAGAGTAAGAGACCTTTAAGCCTGGCAATACGCCCCTGAACATTAGAGGCGGAATCAAAAATAAAAGCATTCAGAATGGTCCAGTTATGCCAGCAGCCCCAATATCTAAGAAAGTGAAACAAGATCTTCATATGTGGCTGTGTCGGTGTGGGGTATTTGGGCTGCCCAAAAACCCAATCAAACGGGCGTAGCGAGAGACCGACCACCGCGCCCCAAATTGCCGACAAGAAGGATCATATTTTCTGAGCGAGAGGGCAAGAAATAAATCGATGACGAGCCGATTCCACACTAGTGGTGCAAAAGAAACAATTGCCATTGGAGATGCGACGCTTGGAAAGGGCTGAAGCCAACGGAAGACCACCAATCATTACCCTCCAAAGAAAGACCTTATATTTGAAAGGTGTCTTGTTCAACCAGGCCTCCATCACCGTTACCCTCCACCATGCCCGAGATTTACGCAATCCCCATAGAGCATTAGCTTTAGTAACCAGTCATTGATGATCTTTAATCAGAAGATGATAGACCTAGTTAGCTGAAGCCTTTTCCAAATTCAGCCGGCCTGCAAAGTCCTAGTCCTGCCAGGGACGATCCGAAGCAAGGGAAGGAAAGGGTTGTCTGTTCTGGAGCATCATCAAAAGCTGTCCCCATAAATCCCTGTATCCACGAGGGATCCTGAAAAGTCTCCTGGCTGTACGAAACGCTATCAACACATTGCGACTGGCAAGGGTGGCATCTGCGACTGAAGTCAAGCCCAAACGTGCCATGCGGTTAAATTTTGGTCTAAGCTCATGTTTGCCTTCCCAAGAAAGTAACCGCGAGACTGCCAACAATTCCAGTTGGAAGGAGTTAGTAGATAAGCGGTCCTCCGCTGGATGCCACTGAGCCTTCTGGAGGACCAGTCTCCAGGAACATACCAAATGGGCAAGCAGAGATGATGAAGGACTAGAAAACGGAGCATCTGCATTAAGAACATGCCACCAAGAGCCCCGAATTTGGGTATTACCATGCAAAAGCCCGTGATCCTCAAGAAAATAACAGGCTATAACAACCCACGGGTGATGATCCAAGCACATGGCGCGAAAAAGAGACCAACAGAGTGCCAGCATATGAGTTTTGGCATCTAAGATAGCCCCACCACCCATGCGTTTCGGGGTACATGCATGCGACCAAGAAATCCATGAAATGCCGGCATGCAAGGAATCCTTCTTCCATAACATGAAACGAATATACTGCGTAAGAGCATTCAATGTAGTAGTAGTCCAAGGCAGCAATGGCAAGAAATATGTGAGCATTGGCAACATAATTGTCTGAGCCACTTTGAGGCGAACATGGAAGGGCCACGCCTGTGACTTCCAATACAGAAATTTCGCCGCCAGTTCCTCTGAAATCCACTCTAGTAGGTGCTTTGGCGAAACATCAATACCCAAAGGGTAGCCAAGATGCCTGACAATGGAACCACGAGGAACAACCATTCCCTGTCGGTCCAATGACTGCAAATCCGACTCCGTGCAGCTGAGAATAGCTGATTTCAAAGCATTGATGCGAAGACCAGAGGCCTGACCAAAGAAAGCCCAAACATCTAATGCTTTACGAAGATTATCCTTGTCCGCATGCAGAATCATAAAGCTGTCATCAGCCAAGGATTGACCAATGAAGTGTTGTCCAGAAGGAAGAGACAATCCAGCCAACTGCGAAGAAGCTGCCAGATGAGATAACATCGAAAGAACTGGATGAGTCGCAAGGGCAAAAAAGAGAGGACTCAAAGGGCAACCCTGTCTCACAGAGCGGGCAAGGACAAAAGGCTCGGTAACACCTTCATTCAGCATGACTCGCGAAGAAGCCACAGCACTAATGGTGTAGATCAGACAAGACATCCGAGCACCAAAGCCCATAGTAGACATAAGTTCTGCAATGAAAGACCAGTCCAGATAATCAAAAGCCTTTTCCAGGTCCAATTGAATCAGTACCACCTCTTGATTAGAATGCCTTGCATAGTCAATAGCCAATTGCGCATTTAATACATTGTGCAGAATGTTGCGGCCCTTAATGAAACCATATTGGAGAGGATGCACCAGGGCAGGAAGATGCTTAAGGAGCCGATTCACCATCAGTTTGGAAAAGATTTTATACATAGAACCCATCAAAGAAATTGGTCGCCAATGTTTCAACATAGATGGCGAAGGAACTTTTGGAAGCAATTTAATAAGTCCTTTCCATGAGGAAGGCATGAACCCTGTTTCCCACACCTGCTAAAACATAGCCGTCAATGGTTTCGCCAGTTGGGTAGCAAAGGCCTCAAAGAACTCATTGGTGAGACCATCCCAGCCAGGACTTTTATCCTTGGGCAAGTGTAACAAAACATCCATAACCTCCGCCTCACAAATGTCGGTCTCCAAAGTAGCTTGCATGTCCTGTGAAACCTGATTGCGGACCCGATTATAGAAAACTGAGCGGGCATGAGTAATATGGTCTGAAGGTGGAGAAGTGAAACCAAGAAGGTCGAGGAAATAATTCCTACACATATTCACAATAGTCTGCAGATCAATGGCCATTTGACCTTCAGCATCCTGGAGTCTAGTCATATTCTCTCGAGCAGGAGAGGCATGGAGATCTCGAAAGAACTTATGAGTCTGACAAGCACTGTCTTGCAAAATCTCCGTCAGATTTTGCAATTTGGCCTGCTGATAAGATTTCAACTGAAACTCTTTAATAAGAGCAGCCAAACGCATCACCAGTGACAGCAGAAAAACATCATCTGGAGTGTCCACCAGCAGAGAACGAACCAAAGCCAGTAAGTCCTCCGCTGCCTGTCGACGCCGCCGACAAAGAGAGGCATGATGAATCCCATACTGCCGAGCAACCCGCTGCACATTAGAGAGCAATCGTTCAAACGAAGCATTGCCCTCCGAAGAAAAGTCCAATAAGGATCTATCAATCAATTGCTGCATATAGCCCTGAAAGATTAAATGCTTCAAATAAGACGAGTTGAAACGCAAAGGAAGTCTATCCAGAAATTGCTTAAAAGGTGCAATGGGTTGTGCAAGCATCTCAAGGTGTAGAGGGAAATGGTCCGACAAGGCATATTGCTGCAGCACTTGCATTTCAAGCATCTCAGGAAGAAAATCATCCGTCTGCATGATGTACATGCGGTCCAACCGCAACCATGTAGTTGCATACTACGCAGAGTGGAAAGTAAACCCTGTAGAAGAAGGGTGTAGCCGAGACCAAAGGTCTTGCTTAAGAACGTCACGAGCCAACACATTCCACACACGACTTTCCGGAGTGTCCATTACCGAATGCTCTGATGTGGACTGTGAAGAATCAACACACACATTAAAATCCCCCATCAAAAAACCCCTTCTGCCAAGTGACAAGGAGGTCCGCAAAGTATTCCAAAGATCCCAGCGGGATAAAGCATCATTCGGACCATAGAGGCCAAGTAACCATAAGATCTCTCCTTCAAATACAATTTCAATCACCACAAAACGGCCATACACATCATTTTTAATAAGAACAGGCTGGTATTTTTCATGCACAATCATAAGCACCCCAAAATAATGCATGGCATGTGTCCCTGCATAAAACAAACGAAACCCATGGCAATCCACAACTTTTCCTGCTTCACCGTAACTCTTGTACTCAACAGCACACAGGACATCCCATTGATTCTCATGCAATACAGTCCACATGGCATGTTGCTTATGGCGAGAACAAATGCCCCGCACATTCCACGTGGCTATCTTCATGTGTATTCAAAAGGAAAATTAGGTACGAGGCACAGCTTGCCGCAATTTAACCTTTTCTGCTAGAATGTCAAGGACTCCCTCATCCAAAAAATCAGCTAACACAACAAAAGAGTTCTGACGGCCAGATTTGGAGGTGGACGTTATATCTACTGTCTTGGGGATATAACGGGGATAAAGTCGATCCCATGGGGTAATCACATTACCTCTAGTATCAAAAGCCAACTTAGCAGGTGGACCCTTTGGACCGTCCATATATACTTTCCTGGTAGGTTGATGACGGGGAGCAGAGGAAGCCATAACAGGAGCAGTGTGCTCTGAAGACAACATTTCTTTCCTGCGCATAAAAGTGCGCATGGAATCTTGTGAGGCAGTAGGCACATTATCCGTCGTGCCAGCATCAAACCTTTTACCTTTTTTTGCACGTACATCAACCCATTCATTGCCACGGGAATCCAAACCCGAAACCTGTTGTTTACCTTTATCCAAAACTTTAGGTGGCTGGGTTGCATCCTGCAACGGAGCATCAAGCGCCATATCATCCATGGGCAGCACAACATGCTCAGTATCTGAAGTCAGTGGCTTCTCTGGGCATTCAGCCATAAAATGCCCCAATTTTCCACACAAAAAGCAGTGCCCTGCAAAGTTACCCCATTTCAAACGAAAGTGCAAAGGATGCATGCCTAAGCAATTAAGACGTAACCAAGCAGACCTTTTCCTAGCAGTGTCCCATAACATACATAAACGGGTACGATTCATGGCCCTGAGACTCGGGGGGACCAGAACAGTGCCCACCATGGCCATGGCATCCTTTAACAGGGGCCAATAGACAGCCGGACAATTTTCCACTTCAACCCACACCGGGCATTCACGTTGAAGCAGGCGCTGAAAATCTGCCATTAGGCGCCATGGCACAACATGGACCAAACGGCGATCAAAGAACAATGGCAGTTTAAACAGGAGATCAGCACGATGCTTTTCAGATTTCAACAGCACCTCATAAAAGCCTCTGGGCCCAACAAAAATCTCTTCAACACACTCCCCTTGTAGCAGACTGTGAAGCCACTGGCGAATATGGGAAAGCACTGGGATCCGGCCAGTGAAGAAAAGTATAACAGCACGTTCATAAAACATTGAAAATGAGCGAAGACATTTTTCGGGTCCACAATGGCTTCTAGAACATCTTCAGTTCCAGAGTCAGAAAACGCTTCCTGATTATATTGCACATAATCGCCGAGCAGAGTGTTGGCAAACTCCAACAGATGCTCCCAGTCAACATCCTGAAAGTCCACAGAATCCGAGGCAACCTGCGCATACAAACAATCCTGATGATCCATTGACTCATCCGAAGTATGCATGGTGCATTTGCCCACAGCCTGGAAGTCAAGACCAGGGGGCATCTCCTCTGTGCAAGGAACCATATCTTCGGGTTCCTCTATATCAGAATCTGGACCAAGAGCTGCCACCGTTTGGTCTATAAAAGCCATATCCAGACCAGCCATGTTGTATCACAACATGTGCCGATCAGCGGGCAAACCAGGAGCTCACGGGAAGCAAAAACGGCGCAGGCCTTTCTCTCTCTCTCTTGGGCAGAACGGACCCTGCACTTGATTGACGAAGGGGCTCAGGCCATGCAGTAGCAGGAAAAAACGTCCGCACGGCAGAGAGGGCACGTCCACCGGCAAGGAGCAGGAGGCCTCTTTCCCGTGCTCGCTCAGGCTCTCGCTCATGCTGTTCGCTGAAAGCTGTTGCTCTCTCTCTTTTTTTTTTAAATGTTGCTCTCTCTCTCTCTCTCTCTCTCTCTCTCTCTCTCTCTCTCTCTCTCTCTCTCTCTCTCTCTCTCTCTCTCTCTCTCTCTCTCTCTCTCTCTCTCTCTCTCTCTCTCTCTGTGTGTACAAAGCAACAGGCACTCTGGTCGAGACGCTGACTCTCTGACGCCTGTGGGGCTTAGGGTTGACCGCAGCTGGGCGCCTCTGCAGAAGGGAACAAAACGACCAGGCGGACCCGCAGACAGAAGAGTGGTCGAAGGCAGATGGGCGTCTGCAGTCGTGGCAGCGCAAGCGGGCAGAAAGTCAGCGCAAGGAAACCCGTGACGTACTAGAAGGGCGCCGAGGAGCAGGATGCGCGAAACGAAGGCTGACGAGGTGGAAGGATGACAGCCCGAACCCCAGCCGCCAGGACGAACGACGGACGGGCGACGGCCTATGCCGTCTGCACGCGGGGGGAACCAGGCAACGGATGACGCGGAATCAGCACAGGCGGCAGGTCACGAGCGGGCGCCATAGACGAGCATCTCTCTCTCTCTCTCTCTCTCTCTCTCTCTCTCTCTCTCTCTCTCCCCCCTCTGCACTCACTCTCCCTCACTGTGCGAACCATAGCATCACATGTCTCGATCCTCACGCACTCCCCTAACACTCTAGGCATTAAATAAGACCTTGGCAATGACTTGTGGTGCAATTGGGCTTGAGAAAAGTTAAACATTTAGTGCCTAGACTAAGGTTAATGAAAGTTCAAAAGACTTTCAAGTTCAAAGGGCTTAGCACAAAAAATTGTGGATGGGCAATGACCAATTTGTCCACAAGACAAGGATGTTTTTTTCCCCCACAACTTTTAATTGCTTGAAATTCACTTCTAGAGGTTGTCTTGCAGTAGAAGGGTTACCACTTGTCAAAAGGGAGGGAATCTACTACCATGCAAGCCTATCAAGGACAGTTTGGGACTGGTTGAAATCCAGAGGAGGCCATTCTAGGCAAGCAATTGCTGAGTGGGGTGTTCTAGAGGCTCCAAGAGCTAATCAGCAATAGTGGGCAATAGCCATCAAGGGCTGGAAATCTGCATGTGACAGCATCTACTCGGCCTAGAGCAACAAGCAGCCTGATCTGGGGGTTGAAAACTGCAGGCAAAAGCCATTTTGAGGCTCCAGTCCAGTTGGCAGGCAACAGCAGTTTGGTACATTCTCCAACCTCAAGCTGAACAGTCTCTCTTCTCAACAAATATTTTCTCTACTCTATCAAGTTCTCATCTTCTCTCAGCAGATCTGAAGTGGACAGCATTGAATTTGCTGTCAAAAGCCCTAACTTCTGCTGAATTTAGGGTTTTCTCAGCCACCTCATGAAGCATGCCCATAGAGCCTAGTGATCAAAGTACCTACTGTAATTTCAGGAATTTACAGCAAACCTGACAGGATTTGCTCATCTACAATTTGGTGGACCTACATGCAAGTGTTCTTGGCCCAATTGTGAAACCGAGGGACAAATTGAGTCTTGATGATGCTGGTCATTTGTGACAGCCCATACTTCCAAAATTTGTAGAGATATTAGCCAAAATCTCTGTGTAGTACAAATTTGGTGGAACAGACGTTCCAAGAAAAATTGCAATGGCACCAATTTTGGGGCCAATCGAGTGTTGATTGTCTCCAAATTTAGAAGTATAGTGTTTATTTCAGATTTTACATTTATTGCTTGCTGTTATTGCTAATTAATCAGGTTAATCACCACCCCATTCAAGAAGGAAGGCTGGTTTCAAAACAACTAGAAAGCATTGGGAGGTTTATTGGACAACAAAGAAGCCGATAGAAAAATTTAGTAGTAAAGTGTTTATTTCATATTTGTGCATTTATTGCTTGTTGTTATGGCTAATTAATCAAGTTAATCACCACCCTATCCAAGAAGGAAGGCTGGTTTCAAAACACTTTCAACCCTTCAAATTTTCCCAATGTTGGCTTTGACTCAATAACAAATTCCCACCAATGCCAGCCTTGTGACTTACTAATGTACTACCATGAATCAACTGAAAATTTGGCATACTAATTTGCCTAATTTGCCTGCCCTTTGAGCAGCACTTACAATCTTCTCTACAGGACTAGATAAGCACTGGATTATTTGACTGATGCCTCCACTATTCGATATAATTGCAGCATTGGAGGGATCTGCAGAAGGCCAACAGCAATGATCACGAACTATTAATATATCAGTGGTAGAACTCCCAACTGAATCAAAGAAATTTGATTGTAAAAGTGAGAAATGATCTATGATGGAAGTATACAATCAAACAGGAAATTACCAGGACAGCAATTGCATATGCCTGCAATTCCTGATTCAATCAGTTTATCACATGGTTCTGTAAGGCAGTCCAAAAAGAGGTCTATAATATGAAGCTGCAAAAAGGACATTGTAGAATAAAAATCCAAACATGTAAAAGAGAGCAAATAGAAGCTCACCACTTAGAACCCTTCATTGCATTGCAAACACTAAAGACCTTCCTGTATTTTCAAAATTTTCAATAATCGAAGTGATTATCAGAGGTGTAAAGTTCAATTTGACTAGGATGAAGCTTACTTCACGAAAATACTCGTAGTTGAAAGGATCATATGCAAAGTTTGCAAGATGAGCAGCGATCTGCTGTTTAGAATCTGCAATTACCTACTGGTCAGCAAAATCAATCCAAGTTTTGGAATAGGGGGATAATATAAGCTTATATCCACAGGAACACCTTCTTGATTCAGTTTACAAGAAGCACAGAACATACCTTCCTTGGCAGTATTTTGGAACTCTGTGACCAACTCCTGCATCCACAACAATGGGGAATTTTGGTGATCCTTGGACAGAATTGGGCACCCGTATAGATACAACTCTGGTCTCTTGGTATACAACTATACATTTCTGGAGGAGAAGAAATTTGATAATGCGAGCACAAATTGCAGATCATGATTTGTGATGTGATGGTTTATCAAAATTCAATACACGTTATAAGGCTCCAAAGGATTGTCGAGACATAAAAACCAAGAAGCCCAAATCATTGCTGGGCCTGAGACGATTTTGCAGGACAAAGCTGTAGGGTTACCTGTAGGTACGTATCCCGAGAAGACCCATATTTGCCTGTGCGCTGCTTTTGCCTTTCTGAATTGGTGAACATATCCTCGTCCTCTGAGCTCGAACGGGGTCATATCAAGCTCATGTTATGACATGGTCACACAGGCAGTACCTAGACCTCCGCATCTTGCTGGTATATATACTACAGGGCTAGTAAATAATGGTTTTGCATTACCGTATCCAATACAACTAAGTTTTACTAGATTGCTTGGGGTTTCAAGTAAGTTTTGCTAGGGTAAAGGGGCCAAGTAGGGGCCAATACTAGATCAATTAAGCTAATGCATAGTGCTCGCATCAACCAATGCAAAATCTATCTGCTTTTTGCCCCATATCAATTCGCAACATCAAGGGGAAGCAACAAAATAAATTTCTACCTATGCAATGGGCATTAGTGATAATCACTTTGGGAGAAAAAAAGGCCTCCATTTATCAACTAATAGCTTACGAATAGACGTGGCAATTCCTATGAACCCATAATCATGTGCAATGGATGTAGCCTCATTTACAAAAAACAATCAGCCTTGGTGTGCTTTTGTGTTATAAAGGACCACAAAGCGTTTTATCACTAGCTCCCACTAGTGTCCAAAATGTTGTAAAATATTACACGGCGCAGCGAACAGAATCTGAGAAAGAGATAGAGAGTACACAACAAATAAGATGAGAATCAGTCAATTCTTTAACTCCAAATAACTGATACAAAGATGGCTCTGTCCACCCGTGCGCTTCCACTGTGTGAAGCTTAGATGGCGATCTAGACAGAAGATAGGTGAAGAGCTTAAGGCTAGCTGGAACAACAACTCTAACTGGGTGAAATATGAGTGAGAGATGGCTGCGAAGGGGTTTAGCTTTTATAGCCCACGAAGGTCGTTAGGTCGGCCTGCTGACCGACCTACCATATGAGCCTCCACTAGTTGGCCAGGGAATATTCCCTTTACCATCGGGCCAGGGGCGCTGCCCCCGGACCCCCGCCCTTACACCGCAACTCAATGCAATGCGCCTCGAGTTGCTACTAGTTTAACCACTCCATCTAACCCAAAGATTAGACCGGTCACCTTTTTGCCATCCGGTCACATAGACCTCATCTGATATACAAAGTCAAGACTCAACCAATGTCCGGGCTCACATTTGGCTTCTCCTCATAGTGGGGGCCTTACAACTTTGAGCACCATGGATCATCGGTAGCACCTAATGAGGGTGGGGCATTGATCATATCTAACACCCCCCCTCAATGTCCACCCATAGGTGAACTATCTCCTCGGCCCAATGCCGAGTCTCTGAAGATAAACTTGAAGCAGATCCTTTGTAAGTGCTTTGGTGAAGATATCTGCTCCATTCTCCTCTGTTGAACAGTAGACCAGTTCCACTATCCCATCCTCCATCAAATCACGCACATAGTGATACTGGATCTCTATATGTTTGGTGCATGCATGAAACACTGGATTTTTGGCAATGGCGATGCAACTCTGATTGTCACATCTCAGCACAATTGGTTCTTCATCCTGCACTCCCATATGCCATAGAATCCTTCTCAACCATACGGCTTCACATGCAGCAAAACAAGCTGCCTTATACTCTGCTTCGGTAGAAGACAATGCCACTGTTGGTTGCTTCTTACTAATCCAAGAGAAAATTCCTGAACCCAAAGAGAAACAATAACCAGAAACTGACTTCCTGGAATCAATGTCTCCTACCCAATCTGAGTCACAGTTCCCCACAAGAGAAGTTCTGAAACTGTATGTGATACCATAGTCAAGAGTTTCCTTCAAGTATCTAAGCACCCGCATCCCAGCCTTCCAATGACTCTCATGAGGTTTGTTTGAGAACCTGCTCAAAACACCAACAGCAAAACTGATATCTGGTCTGGTATTTGTAAACGCCCCGAACAACGTAGTATGCTTAAGAATTATGATATTCGCTTGTTTTCGAGATTTAATATAAAAGAGAATGAACACTTAAAGCTGAAAATGAAAATTACTCACAAAATTACAGCCATGAAAATGTAAAAGTAATGGAGACAAGATTGAGGGTTGAAGATGGGCAAACCCCCCCCCCCCCCCCCCCCCCCGAAGGAATGTATTTCTGCTTAACCCAAGTACCTTAGGGAAGAGCTCAGTTACAATCAACCTGAGAGTGAGAAGAAGTAATTCTCACTCTCACAAGATCATGCAAAGATGTACAAACACACATGCATTATCTATTATGCAATGATAAGAACTGATTTCTTTACAGTATGAGAGAAGAAAAAGGGGAAATCAGCCTTCTCCATCGTTGAACAATAGTACATGGATAGGGCTTGCTTCTTGTTGCTAAAATGGAAGAAAGAGCTTGAGAAGGAGGTGCTGTAATGAATTTACAGGCTTGCTGTCCTATAAAACAGCAGTGATAGAAGAGGGAATATGGAGGAATTTGATAATGGAGAAGTGGGGGATGATGATGGGGATGGATGGGGCCAGTTTCTGGCTATCTGTGGTGCTGTACATGAGTTTACAACAAAGAAAAATGATGCTGAATGAAGAAAAACGAGCTCTTATTTATAGGAGAGGGAAGAGCTAGTACAAAAGGGGAAAGTGGAGTAGCACAAGACAAGTGTCCAACCACATGTCATGAGATGTAACAAGTGGTGGGACACTTGGAAACTTGTGTGACAAGTGTCTTGACACTTGTCTCTTCTCTATGGCCTTCCTTTTTGGGTTGAATATTGTCAAGAATAGAAACAACCAAATTTAGTAAGCACAGTCAGAGTACAAAACTTACTATTTTTAGAATGACATTTTAAGGACTAGCATTTTTAGGCTAATTCGAGGCTCCTAAAATTTAGGGATCTCTTAAAATTTAGGGATCTCCTAAAATTTAGGGACCCCCCAATATGGGTGTCATATGAAAGCTTTTTCCGTGTACATCGCAAAAACGGTATCCAAATCTTCATGTGACTTTCCTATGCAAAGAAATGTGCATTTCAAGCTTTCAACCCACACATGCACATTATACAAGCATTTCATGATCATGCCATCTTGTTGATTGTAACTGTCTGTTCTGGTGGATCTAGCCCACACTTCAAGGCATCAATCTTTTTTGTGTGCGAGTCTAACCCTGATATGCGTGAGTTCTGGTCACATGCGCCCAATCGGGCCATATAGGTGGAAGTGTGAACTATCTTTTCTCTAACCCACCGCATGGATCCACCATAACCTGTGACCACTCATCAGTGCCAGCTCCAATGCACTTTTCTTTATATCTAATTAGTGCAAAGGAAATAAATTTAATAGATCATTATATAAACAAATTAATGAAAAAGGATACAAATTCTGTTTCTATAGAGTTGTGACAGCCCTCTGGCTTTTATTCAGCTGTCCTCAGCTGAAAAGCTTCTTGATATGGCTGAAGAATATTTGGGTAATCCTTCATGAATTTTTCATCTACCCACTTGTGCATCTGTTGTGGGTAGATTCTTGAATTTTAGTAAGAATTTTCGTGTCACAAGGCCACTTCTCGTGGTTCGATCCTTGAGAAACAAAATCTTTTCAGGTTCCAAGAGTTGCTCTGTTTCTTCAACTTCTGGGGGATCTTCAGTAATGGGTTCCTTTGGTTCTGGTCCTATGTAAGGTTTTAGCAAACTTACATGAAAAGCATTGTGTATTTTCCAATGAGTAGGAAGCTCAAGTCGATAAGAAACTTCATTTATTTTCTCAATCACTTTGAAGGGTCCAAAGTATCTACTGGAGAGCTTTAGAAAAGATGAATTTTGACCAGAACCTTGTTTGAGCCTGCTTTTATCAAACTTTAGCAAGACATATTGACCTTTTTCAAAAGCCAAAGGTCTTCTTCGTTTATCTGCTTGCTTCTTTTGTCGCTCTTGGGCAACTTTGACAGTGGCTCGAACTTGATCCATTGCGGTTTTTTAATCTGAAGCAAACTCATCAGCAGCAAAAATCTTATCTTTAGTGCGAATAATTGGAGGAGGAATCACTTTAACCTGTACTATTTCATTTGGAGCTTTCCCTGTGGATGAGTGCATTGTATTGTTGTAAGCAAACTCCAATAATGGAAGATATTTCTCCCATTGTGACTTATGTTCACTAACATAAGCTTTCAACATATCCAAAAGAGTGAGATTCATCACCTCTGTTTGGCCGTCAGTTTGAGGATGAAAAGCTGAGGAGAACTTTAAAGTGGTTCCCAAATTCTCAAATAAAGTACGCCAAAAGTTACTTGTGAATTTGGAGTCTCTATCTGAAATGATCTCAGAAGGCATACCATGTAATCTGAAGATATGTTGAATGAAAAGTCTTGCAGCTTGTGCGGATTTCAATGTTTTATGACATGGAATAAAATGTGATTGTTTGCTGAATCTATCAATTATGACCCAAATCATATCATGACCTTGAGGTGTTCTTGGAATACCTGAGATGAAATCCATTGTGATAGATTCCCATGGATCTTTGGGCACTGGAAGAGGTTGCAACAATCCTGGAATCTTCTGCCTATCATATTTGGATTTTTGGCATACCAGACAAGCCTCAATGAAGTTATGTGTATCTCTTCGCAATGTTGGCCAATAAAAGTAGCGCTCAATTGCACTTAGAATGGCTGCCCTCCCTCTATGCCCTGCATAAGGGGGTTCATGACTTTCTTTAAGCACCTTTTGTCGAACAGGAAGAGTGACACAAAGGTGATTGTTCATGAGAAGGTAACCGTCTTTGATGGAATAATCTGGATGAGAACCTCCTTGCTGTAAATTTGACCAAATTGCTGCAAAGTCAGTATCTTCATCATAAGTATTCTTCATCATTTGAAAATCTTCATGGTGAGCCACTGTAATAGTTGCAATGCGAGGCACTCTAGACAGTGCATCAGCAACTACATTTTGTTTCCCTGGAGTGTACATAATTTGAAAATGGAACATAGACAAGAAATTTTCCCATCTTGCATGTTTCTCCTGCAAATGCTTTTGAGTCTTGAAATACTTCAAGCTTTGATGATCAGTTTTAATAAGGAATTCATTGCCTAAAAGATAATGTTTCCATATCTTTAAAGCGTGAACCACTGCTAAGAGCTCCTTTTCATAAATGTCATACCTTTTCTCCACATCATTTAGACGGCGGCTTTCAAAGGCTACGGCATGGCCTTCTTGATTTAGCACTGCACCAATACAATCACCGCAAGCATCTACTTCCACCATAAATGGTTTTACCAGATCTGGAATGATAAGAACAGGTCCAGAAGTAAGAGCTGTTTTCAGCCTTGTGAAGGCTGCCTTCTCTTTTTCCTTCCATTGGAAAGAGATCTTCTTCTTTGTAAGGTCATGAAGTGGAGAAGCCATATGTGCAAAATGCTTGATGAAGCGGCGGTAATAAGAGCATAAGCCAAGAAACGATCGCACCTCATGTACATCATGAAGATGAGGCCATTCTTGGATTATCCTGATCTTTTCAGGATCCATCTGAATCCCTTCAGAAGAGATGACATGCCCAATGTAATTTATTTTATGCATGAAAAATTCACTCTTTTTACCATTTACCAAGAGTTGATTTTGTTGAAGTAATTGTAGAACAATTTCCAAGTGTTGATGATGCTCCTCTTCATTCTTGCTAAAGACAAGAATATCATCAAAGAAAGTACCGACATATTGTCGATGCTCTCTAAAGATGCGCTCCATCATTCGATTAAAGGTGGCTAGTGCATTGGTTAATCCGAAAGGAACCACCAAGAATTCATAAAGACCGTATGAAGTGCGAAAAGCAGTTTTGTGTACATCTTGTGGTATTACCCTAGTTTGATGATAACCACTCTTTAGATCAATGCGGTTGAAAACCTTTAAGCCTCCTAGATGATCCAAAATGTCGTCAATTCTGGGAATAGGAAACCGATTCTTCACAGTGATTTTGCTGAGGGCTCGATAATCAATGCACATCCTGAATGTGCCATCTTTCTTTTGAACAAGAAGAACCGGTGAACAAAATGGTGAGCTACTTGGCCTAATTAGCCCACGGTTGAGTAGGTCTTTGACTTGCTTTCTGATTTCTTCTTGTTGAGGACGGCTCACATGGTATGGTGCTATATTAGGAGGAGAACTGCTCGGGATAATATCAATATGATGGTCTTCTGGCCTTTCTGGGGGAAGCTGATAAGGAAGATCTTCCGAAAAATAATCTTTATACCTTTCCAAGAGCTGAAGTCGCTCTTGATTTTCAGCATTCATATTATCTTTTACATCAGTGACATAAAGCAAACAACATTGAACACAATCCTTAATTGCTCTAGAGACTTGCATATGGCTTACCATAGGTATGGTGTCTCCAGAAACTCCGGCTTGGATCTCGTACTTCTTGCCTTTGTTGGTGAGTTCTACCTTCTTTTTCTGAGAGAAGATGGTGGAATCTACTCTATGATTCCAGGGCATGCCAAGAATCACATCACAACCATCAAGATCTCCGATACAGAAGGTATCTTCATCACTGTAGCCTCGAATTTGAAACTTGAGCTTGCCAATGTAGGGTGTCACAGTCTTCATTGTGTCACCTTCATCAGCATTTAAAGCTTGGTGAACTTCTGCCAGAGTGTCCATCTCTTCATTCTTTAATCCAAGCTCTTTAGCTAATTGCAAGGAAATGATATTTTCATTCGCCCCAAGATCTATCAAGAATAGAGCTTGCTTACCTTGCAACTGTCCCCAAGCTTTTAATAATTTGCGCGTCTCTGGAGTGTGAGTTGTGTTTGCAACTACATCACTGATAGCATTGATTTTCACTGGCGACTTAGGCTTGTTGTCAGAAACCTTGCTTTGTCCCTTGTTTGGACATTGCTTCGCTATGTGGCATGTTTGTCCACATTTAAAGCACTTCCCTTCTTTCATGAAGCGTTGCTTTTCTTCTTCGGAAAGTTGCTTTGCTTGTGGGTATAGATTGGAGCGAAATTGAGGAGCATTAGGAGGTGCATAGGGCTTCATCTTCTTTTGATTTGATGGCTGCTTTTGCCGTTGTTTTTGTTCTTCATTTGGGGCTAAATACTCCTCATCATCAGCTATTCTCTTCTTATCATTCATTTGGAATGATTTGTTGCCATTGTGCTCCATTTCTCATGTCTCAACATGGTCAATGAGTTCCCTGAGACTAGAACAATGATAATGATTAAGAGCGGTACGAAGTTTAAAATGCAAACCTCCTTGAAACTTCCTAAGCTTTTCCGAACTCCTGATCTTCTTGAAATGTTGGACCTTCAAAAGTAGCTCCCAAAATCTCTTGGTATAGTCACCAAGTGACTCATTTTTCCTTTTCCAAAGCCGATCCCATTCCATTTTTACATCTCTTTTGAAATGAATAGGAAGAAATTGGCTTTGTATCATGCAAACAAAGGACCGCCATGATTTTGGGGCAGCATGATCATATTCCAACCCCGTCCACCAAGTATGGGCTAAGTCGGTTAAATGTAAAGCTGCAAACTTAATCTTTTCTTTTTCTTTATACTTGTCATGACCATACAAAATTTGAAATTGACGAATAAACTTCAGAAGAAGATAAGGATTTCGGGAACCATCATACATACTGAACTTGATCTTCTTTTCAAGTTGAGATAGTGACTTAGTCTTCTTCTTCTTCTTATGCCTTCGTCCATGCCCGGATCTTGAGGTTGAAGATGATGAAGTGCTTGATGGGGATGAAGATGGAGACAAGGGTGAAGAATGTCGACGCCTTTGACGATGATGAGGTCTTCCACGAGAAGGGTGTGACTCTTCGTTACTAGAAGAGGGTCCATCAGAGTAGGCGCCAGATGACTTTGAAGAAGAGGATGAGCTTTGACGCGATCTCTTTCTTTGTCTTGAAGTAGAATGGACTGCCTCTTAGAAGTAGTTGGACTTCTTGATCGGCTCCTTTCATTGGTATGGCTTTGTCTCCTTGAAACAGATGGGCTTTTTTCCTTGAATTCTTTGGGATTCTCAACTTTTGTTAGTTTGAGAAGTTGGTCACGAATTTGCTGATTCTTCTCTCTAAGACTTTGAATGGCTTGAAGGATAGCACTCGACTAATCCATTAAGACTCTTAAGGAAAAAAAAAATATGTTCAAGCACTCAATGCAAGGGCTGAAAACAAACAAACTTATAATTGTAAGCACTACCAGTGTTGGGGTGAGGACCGAGCCAAAGCTCTGATACCACTGTAAACGCCCCAAACAACGTAGTATGCTTAAGAATTATGATATTCGCTTGTTTTCGAGATTTAATATAAAAGAGAATGAATACTTAAAGCTGAAAATGAAAATTACTCACAAAATTACAGCCATGAAAATGTAAAAGTAATGGAGACAAGATTGAGGGTTGAAGATGGGCAACCCCCCCCCCCCCCCTCGAAGGAATGTATTTCTGCTTAACCCAAGTACCTTAGGGAAGAGCTCAGTTACAATCAACCTGAGAGTGAGAAGAAGTAATTCTCACTCTCACAAGATCATGCAAAGATGTACAAACACACATGCATTATCTATTATGCAATGATAAGAACTGATTTCTTTACAGTATGAGAGAAGAAAAAGGGGAAATCAGCCTTCTCCATCGTTGAACAATAGTACATGGATAGGGCTTGCTTCTTGTTGCTAAAATGGAAGAAAGAGCTTGAGAAGGAGGTGCTGTAATGAATTTACAGGCTTGCTGTCCTATAAAACAGCAGTGATAGAAGAGGGAATATGGAGGAATTTGATAATGGAGAAGTGGGGGATGATGATGGGGATGCATGGGGCCAGTTTCTGGCTATCTGTGGTGCTGTACATGAGTTTACAACAAAGAAAAATGATGCTGAATGAAGAAAAACGAGCTCTTATTTATAGGAGAGGGAAGAGCTAGTACAAAAGGGGAAAGTGGAGTAGCACAAGACAAGTGTCCAGCCACATGTCATGAGATGTGACAAGTGGTGGGACACTTGGAAACTTGTGTGACAAGTGTCTTGACACTTGTCTCTTCTCTATGGCCTTCCTTTTTGGGTTGAATACTGTCAAGGATAGAAACAACCAAATTTAGTAAGCACAGTCAGAGTACAGAACTTACTATTTTTAGAGTGACATCCCTATTTTTTAGGACTAGCATTTTTAGGCTAATTCGAGGCTCCTAAAATTTAGGAACCTCCTAAAATTTAGGGATCTCTTAAAATTTAGGGACCCCCCAATATGGGTGTCATATGAAAGCTAATTCCGTGTACATCGCAAAAACGGTATCCGAATCTTCATGTGACTTTCCTATGCAAAGAAATGTGCATTTCAAGCTTTCAGCCCACACATGCACATTATACAAGCATTTCATGATCATGCCATCTTGTTGATTGTAACTGTCTGTTCTGGTGGATCTAGCCCACACTTCAAGGCATCAATCTTTTCTGTGTGCGAATCTAACCCTGATATGGGTGAGTTTTGGTCACATGCACCCAATCGGGCCATATAGGTGAAAGTGTGAACTATCTTTTCTCTAACCCACCACGTGGGTCCACCATAACCTGTGACCACTCATCAGTGGCCAACTCCAATGCACTTTTCTTTATATCTAATTAGTGCAAAGGAAATAAATTTAATAAATCATTATATAGACAAATTAATGAAAAAGTATACAAATTCTGTTTCTATAGAGTTGTGATAGTGTTACACAAGTAGATCAGACTGCCGACCAACCTCCTATACCTCCCAATGTCTGCTAGTGCTGATGTATCCTCGAGGGATAACTTTGCATTCACCTCCATAGGTGTAGCTATCTCCTTGCACTCAGTCATGCCAAATGCCTTCAAGATCTCCCATGTATACTTCTTCTGAGAGATGAAGATCTTTCGTGGCTCTTGCCAGACTTCAATCCACAAATAATAGTGCAGCAAGCCTAAGTCTGTCATTTCAAACTCAGAACTCAAAGCCTTTCGAGTTTGGTTGATCATATCTTCATAGTCACCTTTAATAAGAAGGTCGTCCACATATAGGACAATCACTACAGACTTTTTACCATCCCTGTAAACATACAAGTTAGCATCTGAGGCACATCTTTTGAAGTTTAGGTTTAAAAAGAACCTATCTATCCGCTGGTACCATGCTCTGGGGGCTTGTTTCAGCCCATACAATGCCTTCTTCAGCTTACACACTTTGTTCTCAGAATGGGGGGCCTCAAACCCTGGTGGCTGAGCCACGTACGCCTCCTCCTTGAGGTCACCATTTAAGAACGCTGACTTAACATCCATTTGGTACACTGGCCACTTCTTGTGGGCAGCCACTGCAAGTACCGTGCGAATAATGGTCGTTCTGGCAGTTGGGGCAAATGACTCTTGAAAATCAAACCCTTCAACTTGTGAAAATCCTTGGGCAACCAGTCTAGCTTTGTACTTTTCTAAGGTACCATCAGCCTTGTACTTTACCTTCCAGATCCACTTGGTGCCAATAACCTTCCGCTTTGCTGGTCGATCCACTAGCTCCCAAGTGTCATTCTTCATTATGCTGTCATACTCCGCCTGCATAGCAGCCTTCCATGATGGATCTGCAAGTGCTTCTTCTAAGTCAGTTGGCTCCTTTACTTCTCTCATAATCTCAACCATCAAGGCCATATTGACTATGTGAGCAGAAGCCCTCCTTTGCTCCTCTATTCTCTGAGACCTCCTTGGTCCGTCTACCTTCTCCTCAACAGATGCAGGCATAGGATTATTGTGGTCATAGAGCTGCTTCACCCAGCGCGGCAATGGTCTTTCCGGTGGGGTGATGTCAGGTTGGTGAACTTTTTCCTCATCATCTGAAGATGATGCTTCCTCCTCCTTAAGGATAGGGATAGCTCTCGAGACAGGTTCATAGTGGACTACTTCTTCGCTTGATGATAAAGTGGAAGAACTTGCCTTCTCCTCCTCCACTGTATGCGGCTCCTCCTTGAACACCACATCACGACTCGCGATGATCTTCTTTGCCTCTTGGTCATATAACTTGTAAGCCTTCTGCTCATCACTATAACCCAAGAAGATACATTTTCTGCTTTTTGGTTGTAACTTGTTTCTCTTCTCATTTGGAACATGTGCATAACATTCACATCCAAAAATTCTGAAATGTGAGACAGATGGTTTCTTACCAGTGTAAGCCTCATGAGGTGTTTTTCCCTTGAGAGCCTTTGTATAGCTCCGATTTAGAATGTAGACTGCAGTATTAACAACTTCAGCCCAAAAATGGTTAGGCAATCCCTTGCCCTTTAGCATGCATCTTGCCATCTCCACAATGGTGCGATTCCTGCGTTCCACAACACCGTTCTGCTGAGGTGTGTGAGGCATCGTCAATTGACGCTTGATCCCTTTGCTCTTGCAAAAGCCTTCAAACTCCTTTGAGTTGAACTCACCACCACCATCTATTCTAAATTTCTTCACACTTTTCCCTGTTTCATTCTCAACAAGTATTAGCCATTCTTTAAACTTACTAAAAGCTTGAGCCTTATCACGAAGGAAGTACACCCACATCTTCCTACTGTAGTCGTCGACAATCAACATAAAATAAGAAGATCCCCCCAAGGCTTGTGTAGGCATCTTACCACACAAGTCAGCATGCACCAACTCTAGAGGAGCCTGTGCTCTATTCTTGCTTTCTTGTGGAAATGCCTTTCTCTGTTGCTTGCCCATTATACAAGCTTCACATGGTTCCTTCAATTCAGTTATTGTAGGTAGGTGAGCAACCATACCTTGCTTTTACATCTCCTTCAATACTGCAAATCCGATGTGTCCAAACCTTTCATGCCAAAGCTTACTTGTGCCCACTCCAGCGGTGGCTGTAAGAGGACTTAGCTCATTCCTTCTTTCTCCTTTGCTAACAATTGTGCCAGCACTATCAATAATTTCTGCACCTGTCTTCTTGAACCTCACTTCATGACCAAGATCAGTTATGGTAGCAACTGATAATAGATTTCTCCTGATTTCGTGAACATAAAACACATTTGAAAGCTTTTTGACTTCACCATTTGCAGCAACAAAAGAAATAGTACCTGTGCCCACAGCAGGGCATTTAGCATCATTTCCAACCGTCACAGTGATGGATTCTTATAGAGGCTGCATAGAACTGTATAGACCTTTCTTGTTGGTCATGTGACAGGAGGCCCCACTATCCAACACCCATGAGTCAGTGGTAGATTATTCTTGCGCTGAGGAGCACACTTCCTCAATAGTCGCCATGAATAATTTCAGCTCTGCTTCAGCCATATTGGCTGTCTCTTTCCCTTTACTTTTAAGGGTACCATTCTTTTCATCTGCCTTCTTGACACGACAATCTGCAATTGCATGTCCTTTCTTCTTGCAGTAGAAGCACTCTCCTTGAAACTTCTTCTTTCCGCCCTTCTTCTTTTTGTCACCATCATTTTTGGTGAAGGAACCACCTTTACCTTTTGCATTGGCAGAGAATGCAGCATCTCCATTGTTGCTTCCTTCTCGGGCTTTCAGCCTCAACTCCTCCTCCATTAATAATGCACAAAACTCCTCAAAAGTCAAAGCTTGAGGTCTCACTTGAGTATTAAGGGCAGTTACTAGTCCATCAAACTTTTGTGGACAAATCCGAAGACACCTCCGAGCTAGCTCTTTGCTAGTCTTTTGTATCCCAGCGCCAGCCATCTGGTCGCGCAGATTCTTAATCCGAGTGATGAATGCTTTAACCGTCTCTCCTTCAGCAAACTTCTCCACTGCTAGTTGATTCTCCAAGTTTTGAATCCTCGTTTGGTTTCGTGTTTCATACTGACTCCTTAGTACATTCCAAGCCTCTAACGCTTTGGTTGTATGCTGAATCAAAGTCAGAACACTGTCAGAACAGCTTGTTACTAAGGCACACAATGCATCTGCATTCCTTCGTTTCCAAGCTTGTAGAAGATCTGCATTCGGAGAAATCATCACACTAGGATTTGATGGGTCGGGGGTAGGCTGTGGTTCTGCGTCAGTCCCCAGCACAGTCTCCAGAAGCTCATAAGAATCAAGGATAGTTGTAATTTTGAACTTCCACAAGGTGTAGTTTGTACCATCTAACTTGCCTTCGCTAAAGGTTGGTGGACGAATCCTCAGTGTTTGAATAGCCGGTACAGCAACACCACCTCCTGCACTGCTTCCTGATGCGCCAGAACCGCTTTCGAAAGTCGACATAGTTTCTCTTGCTATTGAAGCCTTTGCCTCTTGCACACTCTCCGATCTCTAGAGCCCCTTGGGCTCTGATACCATGTAAAATATTACACGGCGCAGCGAACAGAATTTGAGAAAGAGATAGAGAGTACACAACAGATAAGAGGAGAATCAGTAAATTCTTTAACTCCAAACAACTGATACAAAGATGGCTCTATCCACCTGTGCGCTTCCACTATGTGAAGCTTAGATGGCGATCTAGACAGAAGATAGGTGAAGAGCTTAAGGCTAGCTGGAACAACAAATCTGGCTGGGTGAAAGATGAGTGAGAGATGGCTGCGAAGGGGTTTAGCTTTTATAGCCCGCGAAGGTCGTTAGGTCGGCCTGCTGGACCGACCCACCATATGAGCTTCGGCGGCCCCCGGACCCCACAATAGGGGCCCCTTTTAACTCCCTTACACTGCAACTCGATGCAATGCGCCTCGAGTTGCTACCAGCTTAACCACTCCATCTAACCCAAAGATTAGACCCACAACGGTCACCTTTTTGCCATCTGGTCACATAGACCTCATCTGATATACAAAGTCAGGACTCAACCAATGTCCGGGCTCACATTTGGCTTCTCCTCATAATGGGGGCCTTACAACTTTGAGCACCATGGATCATTGGTAGCACCTAATGAGGGTGGGGCATTGATCATATCTAACAAATGTGTTTCAGAAATGGCACATGTTTCACAATTGGCCCCTTTACCCTAACTGGCTTGGGGCCCACCTTCTTTCTGCTTCATGTAGCTTACAAAGCTAGTTCACCATTTTTGTGAGCAAAGGAACGTGTTGCCACTCCCCCCTTCAATCAAACAGAAAATAAAAGAAGCCTATCTACACTCATCACAATGTCATGCCCTTTTGGTCACATCAGTATATCTTCAGGACTGTTAGCTAGTTTTAGCACTATTATTTTTTCTAAGGCATCATTGTTAATCTAACATATTGCAAAAAAGGATGAGGCTACCAAGCCTATTTGTAAGCTCCTCAAGCATGTCTAATCCTCTTTGAGAGGTGTCCTTTCCACCTTTTTTGGGTGATATATCTTTACTAAATATATTCTCCGCATTAATACAATCCCATGCCTTATAGAAACTGGAGGGGAGCTACAAGCTCTACCCCGAGACCTACGGACCACTTATTGCTCAAGTGTTTCAGCGGCCATGGCTACCTCTCACATAGCCGATGCACAATGCCTACCTTACAGGTGTAGTGAGCTTACCTTGATGCTCGATCGAGTACCTCCTCTTTCTTGAACACCGGTAGCTCCACGATCCTTGAGGCAAGCTCAAGCAACCTCAATCCCTCTCCCATGAGCTTCATCCTCCATAGCCACGCGCGAGACAAGAGAAGAGAAGAGAGGAGGGGAAGGTGAAGGTGAAGAGAGAAGATGGAGAGCTTCTTCTCCAAGATCCCTCACTCTCACACAATCACTCCCTCACACTCTCTCAATCCCTCTCTCAAGCACAACAAGAAGGCAAGAAACAAGAGAAGAAGAAGAAGAAGCTTTGGCCACACACAAGAATGATATTCTCATTTACTTTTTGAACTTTATATACATGCCCTACTTTTCATGGGCGGTCATTCCCTTTTTTACATGGCCGGCCATTAGCCTAGGCCCATTTCTCATTTCCCACCGTTCTAATCTATCCTATTCTGAACTAATGCATACAATTTGCACAGGAGTGAGCCTGGCGCTCTTTTACAAGGATTCGGGAGTGCTTTCACACTTAATGGTGCGCTTTTTACTCTTTTACTTTCCTTGGGCGACTCTAAGACTTCCTGAGGGTTGTGCCCGTGCTTTTAATTTTTTCAGGGTCTGGTTATCGGTTAAGGCGCCTTTTTCTTCCTTTTGTCCTGCGCCTTTTGCTATTTCCTTTTTTCCATTTTCCGCTCCTCTGTGCTGTGGTAAACATTACCCCCTCCTAGCCAAGTGCCAGTCCCATGGCACTGTGGTTGGAAGTAGTGGGATAGATGATGCTGTTGCTAGGTGGAACTGGTGGGTAGATGACACTAATGCTTGTGAATGAGAGGTGATGGAGTTTGATGACGATGACCAGGAGAGATTCCGGCGTGCTTTAGACTTCATGAAAATGCTCGAGATTTCACACACAGTTGTGGCTGCTATTCTGTGATGGCTGATAGAGGTTCCAATTGGCTGGTGGAAAATAGGTAGCCGGTTATCCTTTGGTCAACAGAAACGCTTGATCAATAAGCAATCCCTTAGGAGAATGGTGTTGGAGGGATTTATCCTGGAGAAACCCCCCTGAACTCTGTCTTGACAAAGGTTTGCTTTGTCTTCGCATGGAAGATCTTTGTCTTTGTTTTGAAGATCTTGTTACCCTGAGGATCCTTGTCTCCGATTTGAAGATCTTCATCTTTGATTTCAAGATCTTCAGGTTTGCTTTCAAGATCTTCAGGTTTGATTTCAAGATCTTCAGTGCTGAGCTGAAGATCTTGAACCTTGCATTGAAAATCTTCAGGCTTGTGGAATCAATAAGCAATCCGTAGATCTTGAGGCGGTAGGCATGCATCTTTGGAAGATGAGCTTCCAAAATCTAAGCCAATGGCAGATCCATCACTGGGTTTTCCTTCTGCTTGATTTGGTTCAGTCATGGCAGCCATTAGTAGGCGGATGATTGGCAACATGAAATCTGTTGAGCCATTTAAACCTTCGCAGTGAAGCTCCTGAAGTTGCAGTAATGGAGTCATTCCTTGTCATTGGAGGATGTAGTGGATGATCTTCTTCAGCCAAGCAGCCAGTTCTTGAAACATGAACATAACCTGCAAGAAAAGTTGTGCACTTCCTAGGGGGTGTGTCTGTCCCACTGTGTAGTGCATGGTGCCCATGCTAGTGGAACTGGGAGATGGGTCTAACCTTGGGCAAGCCCTTGGTAATGTCCCACACTTGAGGACCCAGTTTGTGCGTCGTTGGAGGTGCGGTGCAAAACTTAGGGTGATAAGTTTGAAAGTCCTGCCCTTGATGTGCCCTAAGTGTGAAGTGGGGAAGGGGCTAGGGAGAACCCTAGATGCAGTGAGTGTGGTGCACAATAACAATGAAGGGAGACTGCAAGCACATGTGAAGTGTTCTCCTTGTTAACTTGCTTAGTAGTAGATTCATCTTTCAGCTTTGCTATTTTTTGCTCTTGTCTTTCTCTCCAGTCACCTTGTCTTTATTTCCTTGTGGCTTTTTCTCTCTTTGCTTTCTTTTTTTTTTTTTTTTTTTTTTTGAGAATGAGAGAGGGAGTACAATTGTCAAGGCATATCACACCCATTTAATCATGGGGCGGTTGCAGGCATTGAGATAAGAATGCGCGACTTTATCCCCATGCAAGTCTCTATCATAGTCCACTCCATGCCTACGGGGATAGGGCATGTAGATAGGATCATTGCGCTCTTCGGGGAGTGAACTGCAAAAGGCGGTCCATGCATCAAAATTGGTATCCCAAATCCTCCTCCGCCATCTCAGCTGTGCCTTGTAGCCTTGGATGGTTTTGGAAACCAGATTGACCTTATCTTCCCAGTAATCCTGTGGTTCTTGTCGCCACCTAGTTATTATCAGGCTCCTCTCTTCAATCCACTTGTTTGCAAGTTCATTAGCCAGATCCTTGATCTTGGCTAAGACTCCTAGAGGCAGGGCCCGGTCCAGAGAGCGTGGGAAAGCAAATAAGAGCTCAAACGGGCTTTTCTGGAACTCTTGCTGACGCCAGATGACCAACTCCTGGGGCCAGTCTACAGGATGTGCATTACCTCTCAGTGGCATGGGCTCTTCAGGAAGTTGTCTTGGAATTGTGCATGCTCGGCGTTGGGCCTCCTCAGCTAATTCTTGTCTTCTGCTCCTTGCTGCAACTATATGCTCAGGCAGATGGGCATCTACAGGTTCTTCCTGTGGAAAATCAGGTTGAGGCGGACTCGGCATTCTTTGTTGCTCTTCTTCATCACCTTGCTCGAAATCCAGACCCTCTTCGACATGTCGCTCAACCACAGATGGGATGACTGGCGGTGGTGGTGGTGGCTGTTCATGCTCCTCAAAACCTAGCTCCTTGAGCTCAACAGTGGAAAGGCCAATACAACGTAAGTAGTGGAATTGTTGCTCCTTAGTGATCCCCTGTACTCGTTGGGAGCTCGCGCTCTTGAAGACCATATCTTAGAGCTCGGGTGGTCAGCTCCAACTTTCTTTTCACCTTTTCCACTGGATCATCGCCCTTAGCTTGTGTGACATGGAGTACCGTGTTGAGGAAGGCCTACCGTTGTGTTTTACTAGTTATTTCGGCAGCTTCAACCCTGGCTTCTGCAAGCACCCTTTCGCATTCTGCCAACTGCTAAGCATTCGGTCAAGTCTCTCACCCTGTCAAAATTATTCCTTTCCCAATCCATACCTCTTTCTTCCATCCTTTTTCTCTCTTTCTCCAGTTGGCTCGCCAAGGTGGTCACTACCTGCTCATTTGTTAAAAACCACAACTGGTTCCTTTCTCTTAACTTCTGAGCCAGCTGCTCTTCAGCAATCCCTTTGGCTTGATCTACAATGCTGAGCCTTTGTTGCATCTCGACCAATACTTCTAATTTTTCCTGCACTAGTTGCTCTTGGCTTTGGATCTCAACAACGAATAGCCTTTTTTGATTGAAAGCCATGGCCATGAGGGCATCTACATCTTCTTGGGAGGTCTCCAACGCATCTTGTAATCTTTGCGCTTCATCTTGTAGCCATTTTGCTTCTGCTGCTGAGACTCCTAGCCCTTCACTCTTCAGAAACTTGATTTCACTTATTAATCTGTTTTGTTCTTCTAGCTCCTGCCACAAACAGAGCTCCATGGTATGTTCTTGTGGTGTACTGGCTTCGCCTTCCTGAACCTCTTGTCTTAGCATTTCCACTTGAGCGACCTTTTGCTGTAGATCATTGTATTGCTGCACTAGTAGCTTTAGACTCCTTTGCTCTGCCACCAGGTTCTGCTCTTCGTCTTCCAGCCTTTGTCTAAGGTGGCTTTCGTTGTCCTGGGCTTCCTTTGCTTTTGCTACTAGCTGGTCCTGCAGGGCCTTCATTTCTCTTCGTCGGTCGGCTCCCTGCCTTGAGACTTCTAGCCTAAGAGCAACTGACGTTTCTTTTTCGTTTTCTAGCTCCATCAAGGCCACTTTCTTCTCTTCCTTCGCCTTGTCTAGTTGTGCCAGTAGCTCAGCCACATATGCATCATAGTCAGTGTCGGCAGGCATGGGAGTATGGGGTGTGGTGGTTGATGTCTCCAGCCTTTGTCTTTTAGGGTCTTGCCGTGACTCTGCATCTGCGGCAGTGGGGCTTTTCAATCCGGTTCCTGGCACGATCTCGGCCACTTTGCTCACTAGCATTTGCATCATGTTCATTAGTTGTGCCGTGTCGAGGGGAGGTGTAGGTTGTGTGGTGGTTGTAGTCATGGTTTCAGTCATTGCAGGCACAAAAGAGGAAGGAAGTGGATGTAGTAGGGACTTGCCCTTGCCTACAGCCCACTGGAGCTGCTTCCACACTTAAACAAGCTTCGGCTTTATGACGGGGGCTCACAGGTTCGAGCTCTCCACCCCCGTGGGTCTCTTCCACAGATCTTCGTGTAGCCTCTGCCAACTCGGCCAACTCCTTCAGTCTCTGCTCTTCAGCTTCTTCTTCCGCCCTTCTTTTCCTGTCCTCTTCTGCTTTCTTTGATTCTTCTCTTATCTTTGCAAGCTCTTCCTCCTCTTTCCTTCTTCTTTCTTCCTCAGCCCTCCTAGACTCTCTTTGAGCCCTCTTGATTTCAGCTCGTTCTTCTTTGCTTAATTCCTCTTTCCTTTCCTTCTGTCTCCTGTCCCCTTTCTTTTGTCCTTCTGGTTTGCTTGCTTGTGTAGGCAACACCTCCTGTTCTCCCTTGTCACTTATCGTTCTTTCACTTGATCCTTCTCCTTCGTGGTGAGGTGGGCTTTGATGCGGTGGGCTTTGACGTGCAGCTTGCTCTTCCATGACTCCAGCATCCTTCATTGCTTCATCTATGATGGCTGTCAAAAACACCACCATATCTAATTGTGGCCACCTTTGAGGCAGGTTTCTTCCTTGTGGAGCGTGCTGTTGAGGCAGGGGATTCTCCTCCTGCTGGTGATTCCGCTGGAGTGAGAAGGGCAGTTGAGCTTTGAATGATTTTCTGCACAAACCCATTCCAGTCTACCTCCTCAGGGACTCCTGTTGCGATGCTTTCTAACAACGGGACCCCGATCCTGTTCATCAATGCGTTGTACCTTTGGCCCGAGAAGAGTGTGTAGATCATCTTCGCTTGCACCTTCACTGCTGGATCCAGGATGTCAGCCAAGCTGATTCCATCCACTTTGTACACCTCTTCTTTCTTTACCCCCAGCATGGCGTAAACATCCCTTCTCGGCCGCCTCTCTTTCTTGGGTACGATCCCCAAGGCCTTCTCTACGATTGCCGTATTGAGGGGTACTTCAAGTCTTCTTTCCTGCTCCCCTGTCCTCACTGTGACAGTGCCATAGTTCTTGCCCTTTTCAAAGTTCCTCAGAAATTCAGCACACATGCCGTAATCCACGGCCTGCCCCACCTTTTCCACATGCTTGTGGAGGTGGCATCTGTCCACCAATTCTTTGATTGCAGGTTCCTCCAAGATGGCCTCATCCAGGTTCAGCATGTGCTTGAAGGTGAATTGACTGAATCCTCGTGTCTCGACGCTGATGCCGAACTTGGTCATCTCTTCTTTAGAAAATGGGAGTTTGCCCCCTTTGTCTTGTCCTGCCATGGTGGTTACCTGTCAACACACCATGCCAACATTAATGCTTAAAAATCGGCTTATTTCTAACAAAACTCAATTTTGAGAGAAAAATGTATGTGCCAAAAATTGGTATACTTGCTTAGAGGCTTGAATTTTAGAGACAGGCTCACAGCAGCAATTGCTATTGTTTTCCCTTTGCAGTATCTTCCATTGAAACTCAATTAATCATAACATTTTGCTAGATAGCATGACTCTCATTTTGCTGACTCTCATTTTGCTCTGCTCTTGCTCACATTGCACACCCCCCCCCCCCCCCCCCCCCCGGGTCTTGGATCTTTCAAGGAATCCTTCCTAGGATTAGCACAGGAAGTATGAGGCAAATGCTATTTTTCGTGGATTGACTTACTTAGCTAATAACCAATCATAGAAGCTTGGATTGTATTTGAGTTGGGCATGACAATCAAGAGCAGATGGTTGGATGGAGACTTGGGAGATGTAGGTCAAGACATCATGAAAGAGTTCTCCAGTATTAAGGCGGCTTGCAACATGTAATTCCTCTTCCGTAAGGAATTGGTCAATGTAAGGGTGAGCGAACACATGGTCGTCTAAATGCTGGTTGGGGGTGATGGCCAAAACCCTAAACGAGATAGGTGCCACATAAGTAGAGTCATATTCGATGGTTTTAACTGCCCTGCGTTGCTCAACATTGGTCATTATCCGGCAACCTTTTTTCTCCCATTGGATTCTCGGAGCAAACCACTGCTGCAAGAACGTGGAAGGTGAGCTTGCCATCTGCGTGAGCTCTTGCAACTCGTGCTCAGGAACAAAACGAGGAGACTTACGATATGAAGTGATTAGTCTTTTGAGGGCAGCTTGCTCCTTTGAGATTTCGTCGTTTGCTATCAGTTCAGCAGCAATTTTGGGGAATTTACTGGTCATAAGTTCGTATTCTTCCCAAGTGCATGGTAATGCACGAACATCCGAAGCAAGTGTTTTGTCAAGAAGACCTAGGTCTAGCCTCTTATAACTTCTAGCGAATGTAGTGAAAGTTTTGTCCAACATCTTGATGCGGGTTACTAAGTCATCCCCAGAAGTCGCGGCGAGGTCTTTAGTCAAGGAAAGGAAAGGGCGTACCGCGTAGGAAGGTTTAAGACCTGCTGGTGGGAATGGTGCAAATGGACTAGATAGTGGTGACTCCATCATTGGTGTCACAGGTGTGGCTTTGCACTCCGAAGCACTTTGAGGTGCTATAGGAAGCTCTGGGGGCATGGGAGTTGTATGGGTTCTGAGTGAGCAGTCATGGGGGTATTTAAGTTCTCTGGATTAGGTAAGTCTAAGGCTTGTGGCATTTGCTTTGGTTGATAGATGAGCTGGGGCTTACTAGCTACAGCGGGCAATGGTTTGCTGACTATGCCCTGGGCACCATGTGTGCAAGCCTCCCTCACTGGGGTGAGATTGCTTGTAGATGAGCTTTTAAACTTGCCATTTTTAGGCACCCAAATCCAGGGGTTGCCCTCGTAGTATCCTTGTGCTCGCAAGAGATCTTTAGGGATCCATCGTGGCGTGGTTGTGTGTCTACGTCGATAGCATTTAGACTGTCTCTTAGGCTATGATGGCTGATTATTTTGGCGTTTAGAATCACGTTTGGGTAGTCTACCTGGATGTGGCCTTTGCCGTTTTGGCACCCATATAAGCTTGGACTCCTTGGCCTTGTGAGCACTCTTGGTGGGTTTGGGCCTAGGGTCGAGAGCCTGGCATGAGGCCTTAGTTTTCTTCTGTTTAGACTTGGGCTGAAGTGTGGTCGTAGGGGTTTCTACTGGTGGCTTCATAATGGTGGAGGAGTCAGGACAGCCCTTGGCTGAAAGTCGTCACTATACGCACATTGCCTATAGCAAGATGAATGCGGTTTAGGTTGTAATCCACATTACAGTTCGTTTGCTTCTTGAAAGTACGACCTAATAGTGACATATTACCGGCTCCTTTAGTGTCAGGCAACACATGGAAGAAAGCTGGTAAACTTTCATACTCGATAGAAACGACTACCTTGCACTTCCCTAGGAGTGAATAAGCATTACCCCCAAACGGGGTGAGTTTGGCATTAGTGGGCTGTAGTATAAATACTCATCAAGGTTGCACACCTCATTCTAGGCAAGACAAACTATAAAGCTTCATATATTTCCATATTATTCATCAAGGAGATATTCAAACTCCATGGGTTACCTAGAAGGATCATTAGTGACTGCGATTCCCTTTTCACATCTCACTTTTGGAGGGGGATATTTGAGGCCATTCGGACTCAACTCTATTTCAATACAGCCTATCACCCTCAAACTGATGGCCAAATAGAGAGGGTCAACCAAGTCATTGAAGATACTCTTAGAGCATATTGTTGCCGCGAACCCAAAAAATGGATCCAATATCTACCATTGGTAGAATTCGCCTATAATGCTTCCTACCATCAAAGCATTCAAATGGCACCTTTTCAAGCATTATATGGGTATGACTGTCGTACTCCATTGAACTTTTTAGATCCTACCTTAAGGGTAGAAGCTTCCAAGAAAATGCTTGAGGAAATGGATGAGCAGGTCAAGGCCATGAGACAAGACATTAGAGCCTTCAAGGATAGGTAGAAAGCCGATGCATATCTAAATAGACAAGAGCGACTCTTCAATGAAGGAGATATGGTTTTTATTTGTGTACGACCCAAGAAGAGTTCCTTATCATTGGGATAATTTAAGAAACTAAGTCCAAGGTATTGCGGACCCTACAGGATCCTCAAGTGCCTAGGGCCCAATGCCTACAAACTCCAACTCCATGAGAATGTAAAAGTTCACAATGTATTTCATGTTAGCCTACTAAAGAAATATGTATCCAATCTTAGCCATGTACTCAATGATCAACAAGTTGTAATGACAAGCCAAGGAGTCCCTGAGCTCTGGCCAGATAGAATCCTAGACATTCGAGAAAAGAGATTAAGGAGTAGAACCCTCAAAGAGTACCTCATCCAGTGGAAGGACTATCGAGAAGAAGATGCCACATGGATTGACGAGAGTACTCTCAACCAAAAATACTCCCAATTCCTTTCGAGATGAGGACATCTTGATTCCTTAAGGGGGGAAGGACTCTCAACCAAAAATGCAGACGGAGGGGGGGCTGTTGTGGGATCACGGCCATGATGATGGCACGAAATGGAAGAGTGAGGGGAGAGCTATGGTGGTTGACGACTTAGAATAAGGATGAGACAATGGGTGATAGTGAAGCTGCAATGACTATCCCTTCTCTCCCCCCTCCACCATACTCTACATGGCGGCCGCCCACTTGGTTTCCCTGATGGGGATAAGGGGGGGGGCGCTCCATGCCATGCCATTCTCACCCCCCCTCCCCCCCCCAAGAATGCTATAAAATCCCCCCTAGGAAAGAGAGAGGGGCACCTTGTTTTTCCCCCTGCTGTCGAATTGATGAGAGAGAGAGAGAGAGAGAGAGAGAGAGAGAGAGAGAGAGAGAGAGAGAGAGAGAGAGAGAGAGAGAGAGAGAGAGAGAGAGAGAGAGAGAGAGAGAGAGAGAGAGAGAGAGAGAGAGAGAGGGGGGGGGGGCACTAAGGGATAGGGAAAAAGAGAGAGGGAGTGAGAGTAGGGGAGCTTGATTATGAATTTGAGGAAGGACTAGGCCTGACCTATGTATGCTAAGTTTGATCTTCCATATCAAGAGAGACATTAAATCCACTCTCTTAAGTCTTTTAAGAGTTGAATAGGGACTGTTATTGGTCTTCAATCCTGTTATTTGAAGGGCTGAAGTTCATCTACTTGCTTTATTGATTAATCTTGACACAAAGGGCTCATTCTTGCTCTTGGAAGCTTACTGCAATCTACCACAGAGGAAGCTTGAAGAGAGGAGTGTCAAGAAGCCTTCTTGACTTGTTTATGAGAAGAAAGTGGGCTGAATATTTCAGCCCAAACAAAGAATTGTGGGGATCAGCACTTATCTTCCTCTTCTTGAAGATTCATGGCATTGCTATGCTTGATGCAAGTGGATGTTGCATAAGCATTGTGGAAGGGGTAATAAGAGAGCATCTTGATTGCTCTATGTACGTGCTTGGGGCTAAAATAGCTGGCCAATTATAAAGCAAACAAGGGTAGCATGAATTCCTTCTTTTCTCCTACTTCTACATTCCAATTGCAAGCTACCTATTGCTTGTTACATGCTCTTGAATATAGGGGCTGTTTTTGTACTTCATCAAAGTGTCTTTTTGGGAGGTAGATGCCATGAATATGGGCTGAAATAGGCAGCCCACACAATGATTTGTGGACATTAGATCCTTTTACTTCTCTATTGCTTCATATGGTATGATTTACACTTGTATTTGGTTGATCTATATACTCTATGTTAGGAAAAGTTCATGCTAACATCAAAGGTGAATTCTAAAAGTTTTATGGGCTGATTTGGGGCTGATATCTTCAGCCATATTCAAAGAATTAGCTACAGCAGTGGTCTTTTAATTTCTTGCTCTACAGTTGACATCTTGTCGAAATATGAAAGCATCATGTGCCCCTATGGCAGGGCAATATTTGAAGATCAATCATAGATACTATGAATTGAATTAAGTTGATCTCTTTCTATTATTTCTTGACTGTGGTATCTTAACCTTATCAGGATCTGAAGAAAAATTCTTTGTCCTACAAGCCTTGTAATTAACTCATAAGCTTTGTTCCTTACAAGTATACATTGAATGTAATCATGCAAAGTTGGTCCATGCTTGAATGACGGGATGTAGAGTTGTTTTTTATACTTGTACTTAACTTCATAATCCGTGATTACTCTCACAGTCAAGAAAACAAGCTTGGCTTGAATTAGAGCTTATGAGGTAATACGCTTGTGATCTTTGCTAAGAACTTGCAATTGGAAGCCTTGGATTTGGCTTGAAACCTTCAACTCTTCTCTTATCTCTACCATCTCTGGAGTCTAAACTCTTGAACTCCAAACATTCTTCTTTCTCAAACCCCTATGAATGACCGTGAAGTACCTCTTGAACCTTTAAGCATTCGCTATAATCTACTTATCTCTTGAAGCCACATCTCCAAGTATCTTGTCTAGTTTTCTTGCCAAACCCCTGTGGTGACCTGCAACCCTACGCGCTGCGACAACGCAGTGTTGCTAAGTTGGAGGAGCAATAAGGCCACTGCTTGACAACATTATCTACTAAAGTGGTTATTGTTCATGCAAGTATGGTGACCTGGTTGCAGGCAATAGTAACTGTACTGGCTACATGGTAGGAGGAGTAGGCACATTATTTATTGACGTTGGTGGGTGAAAATGAGCGACCGGGGACATGATGTTACGTAGGGTGGTCAAGTGGGGTAACACATGTGAATATCATTTTTTTTTCCTTCTAAAACCTACATGTAGTGGGAGTCGGGTTGATAGCTGAAATCCCAAGTGGTACCATGCATGTTCGACATGTGGTTGTGATATTTCAATTTTGAGACACATGTCTCATGTAGGAAGAGATATCCTCATATAGGTAACATGTTCTCACTTTTGATTTTGAGTCCTTGAGTGGAATTTTACGTGGAAAAGGGCATGTTTGCCATCTAACAACTAAGGGACAGCTTGGTAAAATAGGAGGAAAAGCAAAAATGTGAGGATTTTTTTGAAAAAGAAGAGAGAGAGGGATTCTACACAAGATGATCAACGTATTAGAGAGAGAGAGAGAGAGAGAGAGAGAGAGAGAGAGAGAGAGAGAGAGAGAGAGAGAGAGAGAGAGAGAGAGAGAGAGAGAGAGAGAGAGAGAGAGAGAGAGAGAGAGAGAGAGAGAGAGAGAGAGAGAGAGAGAGAGAGGAATCTTGCAGCCTGAAGAGAAGGAAATAATCTAAAGAAAGAGGCCGTGAGGTTGAAGTTATCAAAGCCGTGGAGCATGATGGTGGCAAGGCTATTGAAGCCAATTGGGTGATGGAGTCCTCAGTGTTTAGGTGATGGCAATAAGAGTCTTTCTTTTGTCTTGTTTTCTTCTACTGCTGCACATGGCGGCACAGAGTATGTAGATCTGTTCTGATATATGGATATGATTGAGAGACAATAGAGGGCTATTCTTTGTCATGTTGAGAGTGATGTATGTTAGTTATTTGCATGAGGCTTCCTGTCAGGAGAGAAGAATGGAAGTAAAGGATCTCTACATCTAAAAGTGGGTATGTGGCAGAGAATATGTATTATGGGTAGGTGTTGAATGCACGAACTTGAGTTAGTGGAAATTTGAAATGATTTGCAGCTAGGAAAATGATGAATTAGAGCTTATAATGTTCGAAGCTCCCGTAACTCTTCATCAATGCAAGATATGCTAAGATGTATCTACTGGTATGTTGAAATGATAATCTGAAATCAAAGAATGTGTCCTCCCATTTGCAAGTTTGTGCTTCTTGGAGCAGAGAAGTTATGTGTTTGCTGTATAGAGCAATAGTATATTTAGGATTGTAGGCTATGCAGAGCTATTTCAAGATAGTAGATCAAAGAGTTTGGCTTTGAGTTGTTCTGGATAGTTATGGATTGGAAAGAGAGCTACAACTCTCTTTTTTGAAGCTTGGTGATTCGAGACCTGGTTAGAAAGTTATGATCCATTTTCTGCAGTGCTCTATGAGGCAATAGGTGAATTTAGAAGCATCTACACCACCAACTTGGTTTCCCATGAAAGTCATCACGATTATCCATTGCTATATCAGTGTAAACTCTATTTTGTTGTAGTAATGGAATGCCTACAATAGTGAAATGCTTGTAGTAGCTGAATTGGCATGAAAATTTGATGTGTAAAGAAGAATAGAAAGGGTCTACAACTGATTTTGCACTGCTTGAGGCAACCACGCTTTGTGGGGCAGTTGATGCGTGGGGTTGCCATCCCTAAAAAAAATAGGACTTATGTGAATCTGAAAGCTTGTGTTTTCGGAGTCACAATCATGGTTGTTTTTGCATCAGGTTCTCTCTAAAAATAGTAAATTTTGAGCTTGAAGGTTTAAACTGCTTAAGTGTTGAGTTGAAGTCTCAATGAGGAGTGAGTGATTAGGAATATTCATTCATGGGTTCAGTAGTGCTGTCTCATGGGTTTTGTTGAGGGGAGATTGCTGTCTCATGGGTTTTGTTGAGGGGAGATCCTCTGTCTTTATCCTGTGGTGTTGTCTTGGGGGTTGTTAGCGGCTGACTACCCAATTCACCTACCATAGATTGGTGCCCGTGCTGAGGATCTCCTGTATTGAATCTCTGTTGCTGATCTTATCAGTTGGGAAGTGTAAGGTTTGGAAACCAACCTATACACAAACTCAAGCATGATCGCTTTTGGATATGAACCCTTCTTTGGTACTGAAAATGAGGATGCTAATTAGTTTATCAAGAGATTTGGAGTGGATGGCTTACCAAGATCCGAGAGACACTGATGCAAATAAGCTTTGAATTATCAACATGCTGCTGAAGGTTCTGCAAGATTATGGTGGAACTCATTAAATGAAGAGACAAGAGAAAATTGGAATGAAGTAAAAAAATGAGTTCCTTACAAGGAATCCCTAGAGAGCTTATGGAAAACTTTGGAAAGGATGTTTCAGGGTGAAAATGAGGAAGTGTCTAAATTTGTTGTGAGATTTGAAGCAAAATGGATAGAAATTGCATAGAGTATGGAGCAACCTCCGATGTTGTTTTTGAAAAAGGACAAGTTTGTTTCATTGCTCAGGCATGAAATTAGAGAAAATATTATGATCAAAGACCCTAATACATATGAAGATGTAGTCAAAATAGCCAAAGAAAAGCAAAGGAAAATACAATTGAGGTAGGATCAATCAAGAGGAATTGTTGTGCATGCATTTTTATGACCCAATTAGGTTGACACTGTTGCAAGTAATGCAGGACAGCAAGCTGTGAAACTTCACGGGGCATTTGAAAGAGCGAAAAATGGAACTCAACAAGGCCATAGGAAACCTGATGATGATGTGATTAATAAGTTGCAGGAACAGTTGGCAAATTTGAATTTGGATATGATCCTATTGCAGGCAAGGTAGCCTCAAATGTGACCTAGATTTAGAGGACCTCCAAGAAATAGTTGGGAAAACTTTGAATGCTTAAATTGCAGGGAGAGAGGTCATATTGCTCCTGATTGCCCTTATCCAAGAAGAGCATGAGGGGAGATGTATCCCATGCCACAACGGAATGCTAGGCAAGATGCTAGACCTCAACTGAAACTCAGAGGGAAGCAAGGTTTAATAAGGGAAAACATGTTGCAGATGATCCAGAAATTGCAAGAAAGCTAGACAACGAAGGAAGATTCAAATGGAAGACTTTGCTTTGGGAGTCAATCAAGTTCCTTACAACTTGCTTGAGGATTTAAAAGGTAAGAAGGCTGATGCTACATATGGTTAGCTGATGCAAATGAACTCATCTCTGAGGAGGCAATGGCATGGTTTGGTTAGCATCAGGAAAGGAAAAGCCCAAACTGGACATGTTGGAGTGGTATACCTATCATATGTGAAAGACATTATACCTATCATGGATGCATGGATACACGGAAGGAAAATTGATCAAGTTTATGTTGATAGTGGTGCACAAATTTGTGTGATCATTGAAGAAACAATGCTACAAATGCATCTCAAAATGACAGGGAAGTCACTGGTTAAGGTTAAATGGCAAAACAACTCAAAAGTGAAATGTTTGGGAGTCATCGAGAACTTGGAAATCAACATTGGAGACCAGAGAGCATGTTTGTATTTCCATGTTATGCCTGCAAAACTTGGGGCATATCCTCTCATTTTGGGACAACTGTGACTGATTGGTATGAGGTCTAGACAAGATTGGTATAGAGGTCAATTGTAACTCTATCTAGAGAAGCAAGCTCATAAGAGGGTGATCTTTGACATGAAAACAGGGTTTGTCATTCAAAATGGACATGAAAGTGATGCTGGAGGTGATGAAAGTAGTGATTCAAAAAATTCTAGCCTTGATGAGGAAGATAGAGAATGGGAAGCTAGCCTATTCTCTAGGGATGTTGACCTCTTTGGGTTGTCAATCCAGGGTCCAAAAAGAGAGGAAAAAGTTGTAAGTATTGCCCTTCAGGAAGTACATGCCTCATGCAAGAAACATGTGATTAGCAACCTGAAATGAATGTTGGAGTGCCCAAGATTATGAATATGTTGGGAAATGACTTGACTAATGATGAAAGGGATAAATATTTAGCCATTTTTCAGAAACACCTAAAACTATTTGCTACAAAATATCACCAAAACTGAGGGGTACTAACAACATTGTGCACCATATCAATTTGAAAGAAGGGTATAAACCAGTGGCTCAAAAACTTAGGAGACTCTGTACAATTTAGGAAAATGTACTTAAAGCTTAAATTCAGAAGTTGCTTGATGCAGGATTTATCTATCCTATTAATGACGCAGAGTGGGTGTCTCTTGTTGTAATCAGGCCAAAGAAGAATGGAAAATGGAGAGTATGTGTTGATTTCAAGCCTCTCAATGCAGCAACTAAGAGGGACTACTATCCTCTTCCATTTTAGGATGAGATCCTAGATCAAGTGGCTGGTCATGAATTTTATAGTGTGTGCGATGGATACTATGGATACTTCCAAATCAGAATAGCAAAAAAAGATAAGAAGAAAACGACGGTCATTACCCCATGGGGATGCTTCTACTATAGAAGAGTAATGCCCTTTGGTCTGATGAATGCATACGCCAGCTTTTCAAGATGGGTTAGTTGGATGTTTGCCCCTTTCATTGGGAAATCTTTGCGGATGTTTATGGACGACCTTTGTGTGTGCAACTTGAGGGCATTACACTCTCAAAAACTTGATGAAGTTTTTTGCAGACTTAATGAAGATGGCGGTCACTAGAACCCTAGTAAATGTAAAATAGCAAGAACTAGAGAGATACTCTTGGGTCATGAAGTGTTTGCTAATGGTTTTTCACCTGAGCCTAGTAAAGTTGAGGCTTTACTTCTTATGGATTCTCCAAAAACTATAAAAGATCTTATGAGGTTTGTTCAAAAGTTGAGGTATCTATCAAGATCATTCCATATGCTAGCTGAGTATGTATATCCTTTAGTTTGAATGCAAGTTGAAGACTAACAATGCAATGGGAGCCATTTTAATGCAGAAGGGAAAGGGGATGTCTTATATGAGGCCTATGTTTTATATAAGCAAATCCATCGGAGTAACTAAAAAAGCTTGGATGGAAGAAGAATTGTTGGTATGTGTAACATTTCCTCCCCCTCCTTCCCTCAGTACGACCTCCCCCCCTAATTAAATGATTTTTCTTATATATATATATATATAAAGAATTAACCCCCTACTTACGTTTCCAACTGGCAGATGGCAGAAGGGGAGGGGGTGCCGTGGTCGACGGGGCAGGGGGTGCTGCGTGCCCTAGAGGGGCAAGGGGGGGGCTGCCGCGTGCCTGGAGGGGGTAGGGGGGCTGTCGCATGCCCTGGAGAGGCAAGGGGAGGTGCCGTGTGTGCCATGGAGGAGGGGGACGGGGAGGACCCCCATACCTTACTAACCCCCCCCTCCCCCACCCAAGACCCTATAAAAAGGACTTAAGTGTGGAGAAGAAAAAGAAAGGGGGAGATGGTGACCCTTCACATTGGTAAAAACTGGAGAGAGAGAGAGAGGGGGGGGAGAAAAGAGGGAGAGTAGGAGGAGAGAGAGAGAGAGAGAGAGAGAGAGAGAGAGAGAGAGAGAAAGAGAGAGAGAGAGAGAGAGAGAAGGAAATTGTTTTTTTTTCCTCTTTGAAGAACTCCAAGCTTGCCGTCTTTCTTTCTCCCCCCTCTTGGAGAAGGTCCATTTGGACGAGTCCCTTCCATGAGGAGTCGTCTCTCTCATAATCTGGATGCGTAGCTGCGATGCAAAAGCCAAATCATACGATGCCTCCCATGCGAAGTAAGGTCCAATCGAACACGAATCCTGCTTCAACCGATGGAGCTGTGGGTCAAGGAACTACATCACTTGGTAATCAAGTGCGCCCCATAAATCCTACCTTGATGGGAGGCCTTAAGGACATAGGCCGACTTCATTGAGAAGGGAAAGGTATTCGACGAAATTCTATGATAACTAACCACCATGTAGTTTACATCATTTTATCATACTGGAAATTGTTTTTACTTGCACTTTGGCATGTTTTGAACAAGTAAATTGCAGGAAAGATTTTGCATTCATGCACGAAAAAAAAATCAAGGTCCTTATTGATTATGCTCGTAATGCTTTAGATTATGCACTAACATTAGGATACTTGAAGGTACTGAAAAATGGGTTGTTAGAACACTTATGCATATTCATCATTAAGTGAAAATCATATTTTTTTCTTTGCATTGCAAAATCTGTGAAATTGGAAAGGTAGAAGCAAAGGCTCAAATCAAGTACATGAAGTTCGTGAATTGCTACGATAACGGTTAAGTATATCTAGGCCATTGCAATACTAAACCAGGTATTAGGCCCTATAAACCTTTAGAGGGAAGTGGTTCTCTTTTGCATCAGGCCTGATAACTTCACGTCCTCCACCTAAAAGAAAAATACAAGTCTCTATTTGTGTTTTGCATAAGCGCATCGAAATGAATTCCCAAAAGCAAAGGCCTGCATTGCAGCATTGTCCTAGGGAAGAGACGCCTCTAGATTGCGTGGCATCATGATCGGTTTCAGTTGCGCTGCTAGGGATTCATCTTGAAGATAACTATAAACCGCACATACGAAATACTAATTATTGCTCAAGAGCCGTTCAATAAAAATGAACCCTATAAACGCAAGGATAGGGCTCAACTCAACTTATTTAGGGTTTTAAAGAAAGTAAGCCAATCTATTGTTACTTCATAGGGGGGACCATGAGACAAATAAGACACTCACTGGTCTCTATTCTAAATCTAGCCTCGATAAAGCTGAAACGACCTTGAAAATATCACCTTTAACCATGACACAATCTGACGTTAATACAAGAGAGTTTGAGTGTCGTTTCTTCCAAGATAAGAACCTGGATTTAAAGACTAGCAAGCTAAGACAGCTACCATCTGCGAACTATCAAATATAGATCCAATTGGATAATTCCTCATTTCCTTCACACAGCGGGGGGCGCCGCGCGGGGGGGGGGGGGGCAGAATGAAGGTATTTCCTATCCTTTGGAGGATATTGGAAATTACCTCCAAGGCAAGAAGGACAGATGCTAGGGTCAAGAGAGGGACCCCACCTTAGCAGTTGTCTCGAGCACTCAACTGCACCATTGTTTGTGCTTGTAAATTTAGGAACATTGCCTCAACTTAAAAAAAAAAAAGATCGTGTAACCCCAAACTCATAAATGAGCATAGTGAATCAGGTTTAACTTTTTGGAGGGCATGCCAAACCACCCCCAACTAGCTGCCAACCCTAGCCAAGGGGGTTCTAAATAGCTGTGATGGGAACGTGGACCGAACCCACCACGAGAGGTCTCTCCGCGGATTGGTTTGAATGTAGGAGGACGCTTGGATGCCAAGGGGGTTCTGGCTGTAAATTCCTTGCCTCCGGGTCCTATTCAAATGATCAACGTGACTCCGGATAGATTCTTGAGGGGCCCTTGTTACTAATGTAAGGCAGAAACTTGGTGGAAATTAAGTGCATCCTTACGGATTGCGGATATTGTCCCTTTTGAACAAGATTTGTATCTCTGATAAATTTCTAATAGTAAGTACTTCCAGGAAACTTGTTTGAATTTGTTTTCTTGTCAATGCCATAAGATTACGTGAATGAACCCTATCCTTTTAAAAGGCTAATTAAGGAAGTTGTTTTTACATATCACATCTAAAAGTGATAGGGCTAATTAGACAACTAAAGTACACCAAGTGAGGGAAGCAGGAGGACGGAACCCCTGACAGGTCTGTCCTACAGCAGGTTGGTCCCAGAGAACTGGGAGGCTTCTCACAAGGTTTTATTGACGACCAATGCTTAGAAATCGTTAGGTTAGAAGCTCGATTCATGCCATTTTAGGGGATCGAAATGGGACTATGCCCTATGGGCAGAGAGGTGGAGCGCCTCACCCCTCTCGTTTCCCATTCTCTTTGAACCAGTGCAGCATGGGTCTGCTTTGGCTTGGGTATCTCTACGTAAAGTAGGATGTCCAAAACTCGACGCTAGAATGCTGTCAGGAGACCTTGACCCTAGGGACTCAAGTTTTAGGTCGATCCTAGTGGGTTTGACCGCAAACATTCCGTTGCGAGGCGGACTCGAGAAACCCTAGGCGACAAACCCTATGACATTCCATGGGAGTGCCGGGTGGTGTCGCTTAGACTTGTCTCTCGATGGATCGCTAAAAACGTGCTTAGACAGTTGATAGGCGAGCACCTTACAGTATGGGGGCTGGTATATGCAGTTAAAAGATGGAAATCATACTTGATTCAAAAACCATTTGTAGTACTTACTAGTTCTCAGTTGCTTCCATAGGTTTCACGATCTGTTGAAAATGCTCCAAGAGTTACTGTGGTTGCTGGCTTTGCAAGAATTTGAGTTTACACGTTTGAAGGAGGATACTATAGGAGCTAGTTTAGCTGATATTTTGACTTATAAAGAACTTGTTGAAAGTGCAGTTGTTATAAGATGGAAACTAATTCCACATCTGCAAATTCATGAGGAGATGAAGGATAAAGATGCTACCTTGTTTTTTGATGGCAATTACAAAAGAGTGTTGAAAAAGGGAGGATTGGGTTTTGTCATTATGGATGCTAAAAATCAAGAAGTATTTTTTGGAAGTCAAGAAATTAAAGAGATACAAAGTAACAATAATGCTGAATATGCGAGTTTACATTCCTGAAACAGTGTATTCAGCTAGGATACAAGAAGATAGTTGCAAAAGGAGATGCTATGTTGGTGGTCAGATAGGTACAAAATGTTTGGAAAGCCAATAAAGATATTTTGAAGGACCGGCTATTTAAAATAAAAGGCCTCATGAAGCAACTGCAAAAATTTGAAATTTGGCATATTGGCAAGGAGAACAACCATAGAGCTCATGAATTGGCTAAAGATGCTCTTTCCCAATATGTTCCTGCCATGAGGGTGGATAATCCTAGATATGAGGGTAGGGAAATCCTTCTCCTGATAAAAAAGTTTCTAAAAACTGGGGAGCTAAAGTCATTGGCTCATAAATACAAAAGGTATACCACTGTTAGAAAGGCCAAGGCATATGTGCTCATAAATGATCAATCGTACATGAAGGGGATTGATAATGTATTGAGAAGGGCGTTGGATAGTTATGAGATTCCTGCTTGCTTATCTTCTTGTCATGAGGAAGCATGTGGTGGTCATTTTGGTTTTGAGCTTACCAAAAGGAAAATTTTGCTAGCAGGACTTGGCCTAGTTTGAGCTGATGTTGCTCATTGGTGTAAAAGTTGTCATGCTTGGCCGGTCATATTGAAAAAGGATACTAATTCCAGAACATGCTGAAGCCATTGTTGCCTATGGACCATTTAAGAAGTGGGTTTTGGATTTTATTAGACCTTTGCCTAGTACAAAAACAAGAAATTGCTACATCCATATTGTAGTTTATTATATGACCAAATGTCCTAAAGCTAAGGTGACAAGGAATTGCAAGAAAGAGGATGTAACTCAGTTCCTCATGGAGGACATATGTTGCAGATTTGGAATACCACTAGAAATAGTGACAGATCAAGGACTTGGTTTCAGAAATAAGCTAATGAGAGAATTAACAAGGAAACTAAACTTGAGACACAGATTTGCTACTCCTTATTACGCTGAGTGCAACGAACTGGTGGAAGCATTCAATGGAATGTTACAAAAGATTCTCTTTAAGCTAGTGGAAGATCATCCTAAAGATTGGGACAATTGTTTACATCAAGCTTTGTAGGCTTGTAGAACAATGCAAAAGACAAGTACAAGATTCATCCCTTTTTAGTTAGTATATGGTCAAGATGCTTTTTTACCTATGAATGTCATGTTCCCTATGATGGAGTTTGTAAGAAAGCATCAGTTAGATCAAATAGAATTGGGAGTTGACAAAGGATTGAGCTTGCATACCCTACAATTGGATAGGAAACAACAAATGGATTGTTATAAAAACAGATTGTGAAGAGAAGGGAATGGTTCAATACATAGCTGAAGAAGAAGAATCTTGCAAAGGGAATGTTGGTTATGAGATATGACAGTAGCTTGGACTCCAAAGCAAGTTTCGAGTTAGATGGGAATAACCTTTCCTCATCAAGGAGAAGTTTGAAAATGGCACGCACTTGATACAAGATTTAGATGAGACTCTTCACAATAATAGAATCAATGGGCTCCATCTAAAGAAATATATATGCATAATCCTGTAAATAAAGGGGATGTAAGTAATGTACATACTATATGTAGAGTAGGTGGCTTCTAATTTGTTATTTGGGGCAGATTTAGTTTTTTGAAATCTAGTGTTAATCAAATGGTTGTAAATGATGGAGAGTATGTTTAAGTGTGCTTTGATACCTACTAAAGGTCTCTGTCAAGTTTGGTGTTGACTTGAGCAAGAATATGAAAGTTATGGTCTCTGGAAGGTCGATGTCTGAAGCAGACTACATGCAGAAACTTAGGACTGCAGGCTATGCATAGTTGTTTTAGGATAGTAGCTCAAAGAATTTGGCTCTAAGTTGTTCCAGAAAGTTCTAAATTGGAAAGAGAGCTACAACTTTCCTTTTTGAAGCTTGGCAATCCATTAGAAAGTTATGAGATGTTCTATGCAGTGCTCTATGAGGAAGATTTTCAGGAAAAGGAGTTTGTCTTTGTTAGATGTTTTCGAAGCTTTTAATAAAGGTTTGTTCACACTTTGTGTTCCAAACCAAGGGGGGCTAATCATGGTGGGTGGAAATGAGAGACCGGGGACATGATGCTGTGTGGGGTCAAGTGGGATAACACATGCAAATATCAAATTTTTGTCTTTCTAAAACCTACCCGTAGTCGGAGTCGGGTTGATAGGTGGAAATCCCAAGTGGTACCATGCATGTTTGACATGTGGTTGTGATATTTCAGTTTTGAGACATGCCCCTCATGTAGGAAGAGATATCCTAATTTAGGGAACGTGTTCTTACTTCCAATTTTGAGTCCCTGAGTGGAATTTTACGTGGCAAGGGGCATGTTTGCCATCTAGCAACTAAGGGGAAGCAAGGGGTAGCTTGGTAAAATAGGAGAAAAAGAAAAAATGTGAGGAGTTTTTTGAAAAAGAAGAGAGGGAGAGGGACTCTACATAAGACAATATCAGAGAGAGAGAGAGAGAGAGAGAGAGAGAGAGAGAGAGAGAGAGAGAGAGAGAGAGAGAGAGAGAGAGAGAGAGAGAGAGAGAGAGAGAGAGAGAGAGAGAGAGAGAGAGAGAGAGAGAGAGAGAGAGAGAGAGAGAGAGAGAGAGAGAGAGAGGAATCTTGTAGCTTGAAGAGAAGGGAAAAATCTAAAGAAAGAGGCTATGAAGCTAAAGTTATTAGAGCTGTGGAGCATGATGGCAGGGCTGTTGAAGCCAATTGGCTTATGCAAATTCTCAGTTTTTAGGTGATGGAAATAAGAGTTTTCCTTTTGTCTTGTTTTCTTCTGCTGCTACATGGGGCAAAGAGTATGCATATCTGTATTATGTATAGATATGATTGAGAGACAACAAAGGGCTGTTCTTCATCGTGTTGAGAGTGATATATGTTTGTTGTTTGCGTGAGGCTTCCCATCAGGAGAGAAGAATGGAAGTAAATGATCTCTACATCTAAAACTAGGTATGTGGTAGAGAATATGTATTATGGGCAGGTGTTAAATGCACAGACTCGAGTTAGTGGAAATTTGAAAGGATTTGCAGCTAGGAAAATGATGAATAAGAGCTCATAACATTTGAAGCTCCCGTAACTCTTTATCAATGCAAGATATGCTGAGATGTATCTATTAGTATGTTGAAATGATAATCTGAAATCAAAGAAAGTGTCCTCCTGCTTGCAATTTTGTGCTTCTTGGAGCATAGAAGTTATGTGTTTGCTGTATAGAGCAGCAGTATATTTAGGATAGCAAGCTATGTAGAGTTGTTTCAGGACAACAGATCTAAGAATTTGGCTCTGAGTTTTTTTGGAGTGTTCTAGAATCTTAGAAACAGAGCTACAACTTTCCTTTTTGAAGCTCGACGATCCAAGACTTGGTTAGAAAGTTATGAGCTATTTTCTACAGTGCTCAATGAGGCAATAGGTGAATTCAGAAGCATCTACACCACCAACTTGGTTTCCCATGAAAGTCATCATGATTATCCATTGCTATATCAGTGTAAACTTTGTTTTGTTGTAGTAGTGGAAAATCTATAATAGTGAAATGCTTGTAGCAGCTGAATTGGCATGAAAATTCACCGTATAAAGCTTTGTTTATCTACTTTCTTTATTTGTATTTATGTGTGCTATAAGAAAACAAGAACAGAAAGGGTCTACAATTGATTTTTCATTGCTTGAGGCAACCGCACTTTGTGGGGCAGTTGCTGTGTGGGGTTGCCATTCCTAAAAGATAGGACTTGTGTGAATCAGAAAGCTTGTGTTGTCAGAGTCTCCGCCATGGTTGTTTCCACATCAAATTCTCTCTAAAAATGGTAATTTTGAGCTTGAATGTTTAAATTGCTTAAGTGTTGAGTTGAAGTCTCAATGAGGAGTGAGTGATCACGAATATTTAATCATGGCTTCAATGGTGCTGTCTCGTGGGTTTTGTTGAGGGGAGATCCTCATCTTTATCCTGTGGTGTTATCTTGGGGATTGTTAGAGGCCGACTACCCAATTCACTTACCAATGTGATCTTCAGATCTTGCATGATTGATGCTATAGAGGAAGGCGCCAAATTTTCAACGTTTGTATTGAGTGATGAGCTGGATATTAAGCTATTAAGGTTAGATTTTACTTGATTTGGGGCTTGTCCACATGTGATATATGGTGTGGGATGTTTTATATGGGATAAAAGAGATGACAATGGTGAAGAAGATTAATGGAGGGAAATAGAAAGAGAAGATTGTGTAGAAGATATAGTGGGCCCGGGTTGAGCAGTGTCAAATGTTGAATTGGATAATGTGCTAGCAAATGGGACAATGGGATAAAGTATTAGAGATTGAGGTTGTGTGGTGGTAGAGCGAGCAAGAAGGAGATTGATTTCATAAAATATGGCACTTTTTCCATAAATGAAGAGCTCTTTTTGTGAATCATGAAATCGATAGGCTTTGTGACCATGGGGCTCACCATATCATGTAAAAATTGTTTGTGTGGCTCTAGGAGAGAATTTGGATTTGTGATCTTTGTTGACAAGAAAGGCACTACATCCAAAGACCTTTAGATGTGATAGGTCAAGCGGTTGACCAAACCACAATTCGTAAGGAGTGTTATTGTGTAGAGAGTTTGAGTACAACTTGTTTTGAAGATATGTTGATGTAGCAATTGCTTCCTCCCAATATTCTTTTCCAAGTCAAGCTAGTGATAGCATAGTTCTTGCGGCATTTAGTAGAGTACAATTCTTACGTTCAGTAACTCCATTTTGTTGTGGATGATGTTGTATGGTAAGCTCATGTTGAATGCCAAAGGCTTTGCAATAATCTTCGAATTCATCTGATGTATATTCTCCTCCATTGTTTGTACAAAGAGCTTTGAGTTGTAACTCGTGCTTATTTTCAACAGCTTCCTTATATTCTTGGAACTTGGAGAAGACTTGTAACTTCCTTGTGAGAAAATATACAATAGTATATCTTGAATAATTATCAACAAGAACCATAAATTATTTTGCTCGAGTGAGAGATATAGGATAGTTGGACCACAAATGTCATAGTGTATTAATTGAAAAGGTTGAGTCGTAATGGAGTAGGACTTGGGGTAAGGAAGATTTGTGGCTTTACTGAGAGCACATTCTTGAAACAATGGAAGTTGAGAGAGGGAAGGTGGAATGCCGCAGACAAGTTTCTTATGTGTTAGTTGTTGGAGAGCATTTTGAGAGGCATGACCAAGTCTGGAGTGCCATAGGAGGGTGTGTTGTGGTGTACTTGTGAGTGAAGTGGAGTTAGCTTTAGCATTTGAAGAAGGTTGTAGAAATGAATAGCCAAGTGTGTAAAGTTGACCTAGTTTGGGGCAGGTGAGTTTGAGAGAAGGTGAGAGTAGCTATAAGATGTAGTTGTCTTTGTAGAAGTGAGCTGTGAGAGAGGATTGAGAAGCGAGCTTATTGATACTCAACAAATTTTTCTTAAGGTTGGGAACATAATAAACTTTATGTACCTTGATTATGTGATTAGAGGGAAGCTCCACTTGAATGGTGCTGTAGCCCTAAGCTTGTTGAATGTTGTTGTCCGCCATGGCAACATCGAGTGGGGTGGACATTTCTTTGAAGTCGACTAACAATTCCTTATGAAAAGTCATATGATGAGTAGCTCCAAAGTCTAGAAACCATGTATATTTTTCTTTGGAGTTAGAAGAAGGTGCCCAAACACTTGTGGTTAGGCTGATGATATTTTCTGGTTGCTCTTCCATGTCATAATTGCCGATGTTAACAAAGCGAGCTTGATCTTTTGAATGATGTTTGTTGAATCTATTTTTTTAAATGACAGTCCTTTTCAATATGACCTTATTGTTTGCAAACATTACATATGAGATGATAATGAGGGTTTCTTGTTAAAGATAGGGATTGAAATGACTCGTAAGAGTTGGGATTGTGTTAAGGATTACCAAGAATTCCTTTAAAGTTAGACCGAGGAGAAAAATTGGGCTTTTGTTGAAGGGGTTGAGTTCTTTTGTGAAGATGTTTTGAGTTGTAGGCAGTTATGGCTAGGGCCTTGGATTCTTGATTAGAAGAAGTAGAAAGAGTATCTCTCATGACTTGCTCTTGCCTGATTCTATTAATCAACGGCTGAATCTTGAGTTTATCAATGGAGGTTTGAGTAGTAATAAAAGCTCTCCAAGATAGAGGCAAGGAAGAGAGAAGAAACATGGCTTGTAATTCTTCTAAGATGACTAAACCAAATATTATGGTTTCACTAAAAGGGATTGCCACTGTTCTAAGAACTTAGTGGCAGACTGATCTTCATGCATAGTGGCAATAAGTTTTCTAGACATGGTCATTTGATAAACAATATTTACATATTCATAGGTATTGTTGAAGAAATCCCAAATACCTTTTGCAGTGGCTATTGTTCTTACTAGTTGTACTTGTCAATCTCCACAACGGACAAGTATTTCCATTCTCGCAACTGGATCTCTTTGCATCCAATCTTCATTGTTTGCTCCTTCTTGTTTAGGGTAGTCTTCCTTGCCATTGATAATATTCCATAGGTTCACTTGAGATAGGTAAAGTTCCATCCTTAGCTTCCAAACTTAATAGTTGCTGCCATTGAATTTGTCAATCTTGATGTTCAGTTGTAGGAGGTAGTGGCATTGACGAGAGCCATTGGAAGAATGAGAGTAAAGGAGGACTAGTAGTTTGTGATTTTGAGGAGAATGTGATAAGCTAGAGAACTAGGACCTAGTGCTCTGATACCATATAGTGAAACCCAAGAGTTTGTAGATAAGAGGATATTGTGCATAATAAGAGAAAGAGATAGAGACAATATAGAAAATGGAGTGAATTGCAGTTGATCATTTCATTGCTAGTAGATGTATAAATACATGGTACATTAAATGAGATAGGTGAGCTTATTCTCTAAATATTTGAGATATTTACGAAATGGATATATATGAGATCCTTTTGTCTACATATTTGTTTATCCTTATCTTATCCAAACTTTTATCACACAACAAACTAGCAAGGTCGAATTTAGCTTGGGTGGCAAATCTTCCAAAATAAACTTCCAAATTATGAACCTCGGGGCTTATGAATGTCTGCTAGGAATGGATTGGTTAATTCCAAATAATGCCCATATCCATTGCGAAAAGGGCCAAATCACATTCCAAAACTCAAAGGGAGAACAAGTAACCACTCAGGGAGAAGCAGGAAACTCTAAGGTTCAACTGGCTAAAGCTTTTCGAATAGTAAAAGGACTGAAGAAAGGATTACCCATCTATATAATTAAACTCAACAAGGCCAAGCAGGATAATGAAGCCAAGGATCAACCATCTTGGCTAAAAGAATATGCGGATGTTTTTTCGGAAGACCTGACAGATCTAGAAAGGGAAGTAGATCACGAAATTCAACTCATTCCAGATACTGCCCCGTCGCCAAATGGCCCTACCGAATGCCAATTCATGAAGACATTGAGATAAAAGAACAACTCAAGCAGCTATTAGACTAGGGATACACCTGGCCAAGTAATTCACCATGGGGAGCCCCGGTACTATTTTAGAAAAAGAAAGATGGAACACTTTGCCTTTGTATCAAAAACCATGGATTAAACTAGGTGACAGTGAAAAACAAACATCCAATTCCTAGGATAGATGAGTTGCTTGATAGACTCTAGGGAGCTAAGGTCTTTTCAAAGATTGATCTCAAATCATGTTATTATCAAATAAGAATCATGAAGGAAGATATCCCTAAAATTGCTTTTAACACAAGGTACGGTCATTATGAGTTTATTGTGATGTCATTTGGGTTAACAAATGCTCTTGCCACCTTCAACAGGTTGATGCAAGTGATGGGACCTAAAATGGGCCGACACTGGCTAAGGCACTAGCCGGGACCTCATGCTCTCAACAGACAACCACACCACACGGCCTCGTGGGCCAGGAGCGTCTGTCGAGGGATACACTATCCTAAACACTAATTATTACACGTTTATAGTCTATAATCCAGTGGATGTTCCCTTTCTCGTCTCCTTAGAGGGAGATTATACATATATCAACATTAAATGCCACATATTACACACCCAAGGGCACCCCACCGACTGATTGCCATGGCCCTACTCCAACTCTCCTACATCTTGGGGATTGGCCCCTCGATGCGCTGCTTCCACACATAGACACATTCGAAACAAACTCCCCTCTTAGTGCCAATATATTTAACGTTCCAGGAATGCACTTCTCCTCACTTATCCATCCCCTTTATCCCATTGTCTAGGCCTACAGCCGGGTTGCTCACTTTCTCTACGTGGGTCAAGTCCTAAAGAAACCAAGTGCCATGCATCCAGGAGCTTGTAATCGATACATTTAACGATGCTTGATGCAAACGTGTATATGATTAAGTGCTCAAATAATTGAAAAACAGCCTCGTGCGTGGTGCAAATCCATTCTTTTCATGTTTCCATACACTAACGCATAATTGCTGAAATGAGAGAAGACACCGAGCCTTACACTCGTGTTGTACTTCCCTTTATTTAACTTAACGTCATCCTATATGAATAATGCAGTAAATAGATCATATTTTATATCATATTTCAACGCTCAAACTCCCCTCCTCCCCTTATCATTTAAGGTTTTGCCTCGTTGCATAGGTAAAGGGATGAGTTCATGTGTATTTCGCACGAAATAAGCAATAAGTACTCACAAAAATATATAAATGGGAATAACTTGAGGAAAACCCTCATGCTTTATCCTCATTATACACTCACAGACACATCCATAATTTTCCTCGTCCATTCCCAATTTTTCTCTCTTTTAAAGAGTATTTTTTCTATTTTTCCTGATTTTTTATCAATAAAAATAGAAGAAAATTAGCATTATTTTAGAGCTATGGCTCTCGAGTTTTTAAAGAGCAACCGTGTAGATTTTATTGGTGTTTTGTTTCATACTTTTTCCATTTTAAGCCCAAAAACCCCATTTTTACTCTAAAAACCATGCTTTTTGAGTTTTTCGCATTTATTTCCTATACTTTAAGTGTATATTTTTTGATTTTTTAATAATGAAAGACTAAAACTAGCAGCAAACAACATGTCCATCAATTTTCAGCCCATATGAACATTGCTAATCTCATCAAATGCGAAAAAAGAACCATTTTCTTTGTAAAAATGTCATTACCGTGTATTTTCATTATTTCGGGTTTTGAAACTTGTTGCGGGCCTGCAAACCAGGCCTCGTTTGATGCTTAGCCTGCCTCCACAGGGCCATCTTCAGCCCACCTTCGGTTTAAAAGCAATTTGGTATCACACCGGATGAGCATTCACCAATCGGGCTTCATTCTTCTTCACATGTAGGAACTGCCCCTTGTAGGAGAGAGAGGGAGGAGAGAGAAAGACTAAAAAATGAGATTTTTAAATCCTCCATTAAAACGGGCAAGCTTGCAGCCATCTTGTTCCTCTCCTTGCCCTGATTGAGAATCTCCCTCTCTCTCCAAACAGGTTTGAATCGGAGAGGCAATGAGCAAAAATGAGGAGGCGCATTGACGCTTCCCTCTGTTCAACAGTTTTTGCATTAGTTTCAAAGCTTTTATTAAGCCTAAGGTTTTAAAAATTAAAATAACCGGTTCATCTTTTTGTGTTCACACTGTCCCGCAAGTGGATTTTTCAATTTTGAAGGCCCAAATGAACTCTAATTTGCAATTCGATTGGACTGAAGACTTCGTGGCGTCGAACTCCATCAACCTGGCCTCTCTCCCACGCACTTTACGGCTCCCCGATCTGGTAGCTACTTTATAACACTGAACCTTGCGGGGATTAAATGGAGGGTCAAACGACCTCCGATTGACGAATCGAGACTTGTGTTGGATTCCTGATGTCGAAATGCATCTAGGAGAACTCTAGATCGGCCATCTGCCACCGTTTGATTTTTTTATGAAAATTGGCTCTTTAACACCTCTCGGGCACTTTCCGGCTCCAAAACGAGCTTCAACACTTCAAGAACGGGTTCAAATTGGGTCCTAAAATCCAACTCTCATTGGCGACCACAGGATAGGGCGACTCAGCCCATCGAATCCCACAAACGAATCTGCACATAAACACAACCACAAAGAGCATCAAGCTGATACAAAATAGATACACAACTTTACACATCACAGCTCTCACCCTACTCCCTTGTCAAAACCAAGGCATGAAATCCATGAGGAGTAGGCCTAGCATAATCTGACAGAAAGTCGAAAGCTAGTCACTAACCAACTGTGCCAACACAATCAAGCTAATAAGATCTATCAAAGAGGTTATCCTCAGTGGTGGTCTAAACTACCTACCTAACTAAGGACAACTCAACTAGGAGCTCCTAGTAGGTGAGGACTACTATAGTCGGATCAACAAATATTATCTTTTAGCACGTTGGGTCTTTAGCCTCTTATTTTCCATACTCAGGCGTGTAAAAAGGAGGGAGCTGAGCGTAGTGACCCAAGGAGAGCAAGGCATCGGCCTTAGGTCCTGTCTCGGTACCTAAGAACTTACCAAGCCTGTGCAAGGCGACACTTAATCCTTTTCTAACGCTCACTTTTATTTTTCTCCAACCTTCTTTTATTCTTATTTTTCTACTAGAAGCCACCCCTAGGAAGGCATTGGCCCTGGGTCTTGTCTCATCCCCAGGCACCTACCAGCCCTTCGCAAGGCGATAAACAACAGCTCAAAGATTTTTCTTTCTTTCCATTTCTATTTTTATAGGGGTTAGAACCCCTTTTTACACACCTCCATATATTCACATATTGTCTTTCAGATATTTAGGGTGTTGTCTCTTTCCATCATTATTTTAGTAGGCTTCTCTAACTGCCTCACAACTAACAGGAACTCCTAGAACGGCCGCCTAGCAGGTCAGCAGAACAGGGTCACTATAATTCCCATCTAAAGCATGTCTTACAATGCCTGACAATGCCTTGCAGGAGGCAATGACTACTCAGACCTCCCCCAGACATACAAAGCCTAATCCTGGGACTTCATGCCTCGATTGTCGGTCCCCACCAAACAAAAGAAAGTAACCCTTACACATACATATATCATTCATCGCGTAAGGGAAAAGACTCGAAAAGAGGACGAAACCACCTGGAATGGCCACAAGAGGCTCCTTTGCAGCAGCAAGGGCTCCCTCTAGCGACTTCAGTAACCTGTATGATGCAATCATTACAACAAAAACCATTAACTGTACCTGCACCAAATAGATGAATGGCCCTCTTGGCCTAAAGAAATAGAACATTTCATTAAAAACTAGCTGGCCCTCTTGGCCTAAAGAAATAGAACATTTCATTGCAAACTAGCTGGCCCTCTTAGCCTAAAGAAATAGAACATTTCATTGCAAACTAGCTGGCCCTCTTGGCCTAAAATGGATAGTTCATTCTAATCCATGCAATATATGATCTCCTTGGCATATACAGCACATCCTATCAAACTAATCAAGATACCAAGGATAGCATAAAATAGGAGGACTAGCCTCATGCTACTCATGCGAGTCAGCTAAAAGCTTGATCTACACTTTTTGTAGATCCACTAGCCCAAGCCTTTCTACTGATATCTTAGTAATAATGGCAATCTCTTCTTGGGTACTATAAGCTAAATGAATGACATTATTAGGTTGATATATCTCATCCCCTTGGTCGTCGTTCAAACGGATCGCTTGTCCCAACTTTCCAGTAACTCCACCTACAGGGAGAATCATGGATTAATGATCATTCAACTCTTCTCTAATTGGACCATTACATATGTCAATGATACGATCCAAACTAGACAGAGCTTCAAGCGTAGACCCATCACATAGATGCATCTTAGGGCGATGGTCCCTATTGTCAGATGTCGCATTATGGCCTTTAGTCGCATCCTCTTGGGAATCCATCAAAGCATGTCCACATACAATTCTTGGTCCTTCATCTGACACATCAACAGTATTTTTAGGGGTTTTGGGCCTCCAAACCCATCTCATATTCCTTTTCATATTCTTAGACTCCCTCATCTGGTCACATTGGTCCAACGGACTCACTGTGGATTTATCACCATTACTAGATGGCCTCACAGCCTTATGGCTTCTATTTAGTACAGGTGGACCTTTGGCATGCCGCATCTTCTCTACACGAGATGTCTTTACTTGCTTTTGTCCGCTCTGCAACAACTTCTTAGCCATAGGAACCATGCTTTTACTAAAAGGAATAGCATCTACTCGAAAGCATGATTCATCTATAAATTGGAAAGGTCTCTCAAGAGCCTTACTAGGAGCACCACTCACAGAACGCTCATCTAAGCTTGTAGACCTAATGGTTCTATCAATTCCACCGTCACAACTACCTCTCATGGAAGTGTTGCAAGCCTTGATGGGACTTACGGGGCTTGGAATCTTTTTATCCCCAGGGGGTATATTATCCCTACTATTGCCATTTTCTGCTTGGAGATTTTGGCTACCAAGGTTCCTCTCATAGGCTGCCTTGGTATCAACAAGTGAGCTGTCTCCTTGTAGAAATGGTTGGAAGCTAGGATGCACTTGTACTGAGCAGGGAAAACTCCAAAAGTTTTCCCAACATCTCTAAATATGTCCCTCATAATCAATGACATGCATCTTTGCTTCTCTTAATGACTTAGGATTCCGCAGTCCCACTTGGATTTGCATGTTAATCTCTAAGCCACTCAAAAAGAGCTCACATAGCACATCACTTGGCAATGCAGTAGCTCTTCTTAGCCAAAGCCTCAAAATATCATCAAAGGCTCTAGCGTATTCTTTAACAGAAGGATAGGACTCTTGCCTAATCTGTATCAGTTGCCCTAAAACTTTGGGGTCATAGGCACCTTCTTCTCATATTCATCTAAAAATCGATCACTCAACTCCTCAAAGGATTTAATAGACCCCCTTGGGAGGCTCTAGTACCATTTTCTAGCCTCTCCCTTTAGGGTACTTAAGAATACGAGCATCTGATGAATATCATTGAACCCACTTGCAAGGTAAGTTAGGCCGTATTCTCGTAAATGCACCATCGGATCCTCATTAACCAGCCCATGAAACACTAGGAGATCCCTATAAGGAGGAGGGCATTTAGTCCTTTCCTTCGGGATCAACACTGGGCCATTAAAATCCTTGTAATCATGGCCTAACCCTAGTGTCTTAGGGTCTCCAACCTCTTCCATTTCCACCTTTACTAGTGTAGGAAGGTTAATATTATCCTTAATGTCCCTTTCTACCAACTCATAAAGTGGCCTAGGGAGACCTATAGCTCTTAGCACGTCATTCCGATCCTTTCTTAGAGGATATTCTATATCTTGCCCCTTCTTAGAAAGTTCCATGATGGCTTTATCTAGGAGCTTCTGCCCCTCATCAAAAGCAAACTTATCCTTAGCACTTAGGACCTGTGGACCATGTCTTTTAAGCAATGATTTTCCCTTTACATCTAGGGCTTCTAACATCCTTGTGATACTTAAAATTTTGGCACGATGCCCCACCACATGGGATGTTTCAGCCATAACTGCACTCCATTGTGTGTCGAGTTTTTCCCATGGCACTACGGCTTTAGCATAATCACTTGTTGATGCCATGACCACCATAGCTTCCAACATACTTATTCCATGCCCTCTAGGTTGATGGATGGTTATACACGATTTCTCTTGGGTAGAGACCACACCAAGGCAAACCTCGGCCCATGCCATCGCATTAGAGGATGGGGTAGCCACTAATTGGTTACTCTTCTCATCACCTAAATTATCTTTTGTAGAGGACTCATACTCTACATAACTAAATAAGTCTATCAGTAAGTTTTGTATAGGGAAAGCTAAGGTTTTCCATCCTTGAACAAACACCATTTTATGGTTAGCTTAGCATACTCCTAATGGAAATTATAAACTTAGGTCCCTTTACAACCTAGATTCGGAGACCACCACTTATAGGTAGCTCCGGGCAAACGCACCACTGATGGGACCTAAAATGGGCCGACACTGGCTAATAAGGCACTACCCGGACCTCATGCTCTCAACAGACAACCCCACCACACGGCCTCGCAGACCAGGAGTGTCTGTCGAGGGATACAATATCCTAAACACTAATTATTACGCTTTTATAGTCTATAATCCAATGGATGTTCCCTTTCTCATCTCCTCAGAGGGAGATTATACATATATCAACATTAAATGCCACATATTACACACCCAAGGGCACCCCACCAGGCTGATTGCCGCGGCCCTACTGTGCAACTCTCCTACATCTTGGGGATTGGCCCGCGATGCACTACTTCCACATATAGACACATTCGAAACAAACTCCCCTCTTAGTGCCAATATATTTAACGTTCTAGGAATGCACTCCTCCTCACTTATCCATTCCCTTTAACCCATTGTCTAGGCCTACAGCCGGGTTGCTCACTTTCTCTACGTGGGTCAAGTCCTAAAGAAACCAAGTGCCATGCATCCATGAGCTTGTAATCGATACCATTTAACAATGCTTGATGCAAACGTGTATATGATTAAGTGCTCAAATAATTGAAAAACAGTCTCGTGCATGGTGCAAATCCATTCTTTTCATGTTTCTATACACTAACGCATAATGGCTGGGATGAGAGAAGACACCGAGCCTTACACTCGTGTTGTACTTCCCTTTATTTAACTTAACGTCATCCTATATGAATAATGTAGTAAATACATCATATTTTATATTATATTTCAATGCTCAAACTCCCCTCCTCCCCCTACCATTTAAGGTTTTGCCTCGTTGCATAGGTAAAGGGGTGAGTTCATGTGTATTTCGCACGAAATAAGCAGTACATACTCACAAAAGCATATAAATGGGGATAACCTGAGGTAAACCCTCATGCTTTATCCTCATTATACACTCATAAACACATCCATAATTTTCCATAATTTTTCTCGTCCATTCCCTATTTTTTTCCCTTTTAAATAGTATTTAACCTATTTTTCCTAATTTTCTCTTATTTTTTATCAATAAAAATGGAAAAAATTAGCATTATTTCAGAGCTGTGGCTCTTGAGTCCTTAAACAGCAATCATATAGATTTTATTGGTGTTTTTTTTCATACTTTTTCCATTTTAAGCCCAAAATTTCCATTTTTACTCTAAAAACTATGCTTTTCGAGTTTTTTCCATTTATTTCCTACACTTTAAGTGTATATTTTCTGAGTTTTTTATTATGAAAGACTAAAACCAATAGCAAACAACATGTCCATAAATTTTTAGTCCATATGAACATTGCTAACCTCATCAAATGCGAAAAAAGAACCATTTTCTTTGTAAAAATGTCATTACCATGTATTTTCATTATTTCGGGTTTTGAAACTTGTTGCGGGTCTGCAAATCAGGCCCCGTTTGAAGCTCGGCCTACCTTCACACTGCCATCTTCAACCCACCTTCGGTTTAAAAGCAATCTGGTACCATTCATGAATACTTCAAGTACTTGTCCACCTCTGCGATCCATTTCTTCAGGACCAGCCCATCTCTCTCTCCCTTGTACTTGGCTGGTTGGGGCATCTTGAATTTTCCATAGTCGTCTTCTGAACTGTCACTATCTTCCTCCTCTTTATGGTGTTGCTTCTTCTCCTTCTTCTTGTCTTTCTTTTTACTTCCTGCTTCTACTACTTTCTCCTTCTCTTTCCTTGTATCTTGCACCCTCCTAGATGTCTCCTCTCTACCCATTCTATCCATCTCCTCTTGCATTCTGTGTCTTTTCTCTTCCTCTTGCTGTTGTATCACCCATTCTCTATAGCCCTGCTCCACTTCTAGTTTTTTCTTCCTTTCCTCCTCCTCTTCCTTCATCTGCATGTTCCTCCATATTGACTCCAGCATGCCTGACATGCCATCTAATTGCCTTTCTAGTCCGGCCACCTTCTCCTCTTGGGCCACTCTCCATTCTTTCCCTCTACTCTTCTTCCTCTCCTCCATTGTTGGGAGGGTGACATTCTCCCTTTCGTCCTCCATGTGGTTGGTGGTGGTGTCGGCGCGGGGAAGCCACGATGGGGTTGACGCAGGGAAGCCGGGTCTCACCTGTGGTGGTGTGGGTCATGTCGCCGATCAAGCTTGAGCTCATGAAGAAGAAGGCTTTGATACCAGTTGAAGGGAGGTGAGCCTTGAAGAGCTATGGTGAAAGGAGCAGGAACAAGAGAGAGAGAGAGAGACTCCAAATGTGGAAACTCCAACAGTCACAATGTGTGATTGGCCTTCCCTTTATTCAGATTTCAATGAAATAAGAATGAATGAAGTGGCACTAGGCACATGCGCCTTTACCCCCAATAGTTTCTTTTGAGGATCACCCAATATATGGATTTTCTATTTTTTGTGAAGCATCATTTGTTTTCTATTTTTCAAACTCTCATGATCCTTCCTCTCTTCTATTCCAAAGAATATCTTTAGAAACCAGATCTAGTGGCTACAATCCATTGTATTTCTAGAATTTTTGGAGCTTCCATAGGCATTTACACCAATGCATGCTCATGAAAGAAAATTTGCAAAGTGTTAGCTTGGTGAAGCAATATCTCATTCTATGGTCTAACTTACAAGCATTCCCCTACCAAGCTACATCACATATGTGGCTACCAAATGAAGTCATCATGGAATTGGCAACAAGTTTTCATGATGCAAATATGAATTGGATTTCTTTGATAAACCAACTAGCAAAGAGTATAGCTAAAGGAATGCAAGATGCTAACAAGCAATAAACAATGCAATGATTTCTCATGAAGAAAGTATATATGCAATCGAAGTCATTGAATATCTCTTACAAGTTGGTCTCCCTTTTCTTGACTAAAGACTTGGTGGTTTTGAATTAAACAACAAATTTTTCACGCTGGTTTGGACAAGATATTACTAGGTGGCAAAGTAGTTGATGGATATGAAGAGAAGATGTTGGACCAACATCTCTCCTTATTATTCCTTCCCAAACCTATAAATACACCATCTTGAAGCTTATCAAGTGTTGAAATTAGAGAGGAGGAGAGTGTGATGAATAGACTTTAGAGCAAGAGGAAGTTGGAATAATTAGGACTTCTTAGACTTTGGTGCTAGAGACTCCAAATAGAGAAGCAAGGTGATGGTTGAGCATGTTGACAAATTGGAGTACACACTTATGTTGGTCATTACTACCCTAGTGGGGGACCAATGGTGCTAAGATACCCTCTCATCATGTAGGTCAAGTTAGATTTGGAGGCACATAATATGCTAAGGGACTTAATTGAGAGTCCCACAGAAGCTTGCACCAAACATAGTGCCAATCCTCTCAATATCTTCACTTTAAGTCTAGATTGGCACAATTGAAGAGTGAAAACCAAACCACCAAGCCTCCTTGGCCTTCATCCCTCATGTTTTCAAAGAAATGGGCATCGACACTTTGTTAAGTGCCATGACACTAGCTACATCACCTCAATTGATTATTTTTAACTCTAGAATAATAGGTATAAGTGAGACATATAGGATCCTTTCTTACTTGCTACTAGATACCTGCTACTAGAGGGATTCCAAACACAGGTGTGGGAATGCACGTCTACCCTAAGTTATTGGTTGGCAAAACTACTACGTGAGAATGAGGAAATCAAAGTAGCCCATCTACCTTGATAGAATAAGAGTTCCATAATCATTTAGGACCTAAGGCCACACGTACCTACTCGATGCATTCGTGCTTAGACTATCTCATCCCACCTACAAACTCAGGTTACGGCAACCTTAGCCCCCACCCATTTCAATACACTACTGCCAATTCAGTTAGACCTAGCCACAAGTTGGTTGGGCAAGATGTAATCTTTACAGACCAAGAGGTTAGGGAGACCAAACCTAACGGCATTGACTTGCACATAATGGAAATGATTTTTTAATGCACTTGTTCACATAATTGATAAAAAGAAGAAAGCTTTGATTGAGTGCAAAGGGCACAAACTTAGTACATTTAGCAACGATTGCTTGAACTTGACTATTGAATCATAATTGGTCATGAATCGAGCTAAATTGAAGAACCTAAAATAACACACTTGTGGGAAGAAACAACCATACAAGGATTAGACCAATATAGAACCAAGCCCACAACCAAACCAAGAAAAACAAAGGGTATAACAACACAAAAAGGGAGACCAAGCAAGGCCTTACACATACAAACAAGGACTGTTAAAATAAAAGGAACAAGACAAATCCTAAAGCAAGAAACCAAGGTGCGTGCATAGATGGTATACATATCAAAGTCCTTCAAGGATTGTGAGGTGTGTTCCCAAGACATCTATGATTTTCTTAATAGAATTTGATTTGATTGTTGGTTTGCTAAAGATCTAAATCAAGGGTAGGTCAAGCTAAACTTGAAATCACTAGACAATATGAAAATGTTACAATGTAGGTTGTTAATAATGCTAAGTGTTGATTCTATTGGCCAAAGCCATGGCCACTAGAATCAATACCATGTTGGGGAGAATTATTCATCCACAGCAGCATGGGTTTGCTCAAGGGAGGAAGATACACAATGCAATCTTGAATTTACAATCCCAATATAGCATGCATCAAGTCTTCAATCAAATTTTGTGCTCATAGATATTGAATTTGATAAAGCCTATGACCGTACTAGTTGGCACTTTACCATAGAAGTGATGCAAGCTATGCGTTTTGGGAAAGGCTTTGAGGATAACCCAAACACTTTTCTCCAACTCTGTAGCTATATATGTAAATGGTTTACACTCTAATCCCATTTTCATGCGAATATTTGTCAAGATTGCCCTCTTGCCCCATAGTTATATGTTTTAATTATTGACCCTTTGTTGAGGAATGTGGTTAGGAAATTGTTGCAAGGTATGATCAAATCACTTGGCCTCATGGTGAAATGCAACAATAAGAGTGCACCTCCATGTTCTTCATTATCAATATGACCTTGATGCATATGTTCATTGCAAATGGAGGCCCAATACTGGAAGTAGAGCTCATGAATTTGGGTTTGATGTAGAAGGAATTGCACTTTTGAGTTAAAGTTTTTGGTATATAGTACAAAAATGTTTACAATGAACATTAATATAGTGCACTCATGAGGTGGAATGGTATTAGTATGGTAAATTCAAATGGCAAACTATGGTAGAAGGATATGTAACATATTGCATACACGAATCATAGCCACTTTTATTGAAGTAGAAATACAAACGGGTGATTCTTACCTCTTGCAGTAGTCTCTAGTAAACACTTGAAAAAGAAACCATACCTTCACCAGTAGAAACATTTTTTCTCACCATCATTATGAAGGAGGTCCTGGTTGATGGTACCAATTTAGAATATTCTTATTTCGAATTTAGCTATCACCATGCTTTAACAAGAGCCCATGCGCACGAGGTATGAGTAGGGAGGTGTGTGACCTATTGGAATGCTCGTGGTGGAAACACCCATGAGAGGATAAAGATTTTCAATTTTCCATTGTCCACATGCATAATTGGAGATAGGGTTAGGGTGGGGGAAGGTGTACTAGGGCAAGACAATTGGAGATTGCGTTATGGTCAAGGAGTACTAGACAAGAGAGCGAGAGATTGCGTTATGGTCGGGGTGTACTAGACAAGAGAGCGAGAGATAGGTCTAGAAATTGTAGAAGATAAACCATTCCAAGGAAAATCGCCACTCAAAGGACGAGAAAGATTTGTTTTGGGGGGGGGGGGGGGGGGGATCACCAATCAAAAGACAAAAGCAAATTTAGCAATGCACATAATTTTCCTATTTCAATCGTCTCGCATTATTTTAGCAAGAAAAACAAAATAGAGAAAAATCGCCATGAACAGCCACTATTTACGAACACAAAAAAGAAAAGAAAAGGAAGAAGGGACAATCACCAATCAAAGGACAAGAAGGACCTATTTTATCTAATTAAGAAGAAAGCGAAAAAGGAAACAGCGACTTCAAGGGAGAAAAAGAAAAAAAAAACAAAGGAAGAGAAAAAACATAAATAAAGCGACAAAACCTCGTGACTCTGGAGTCTGCACTGCGCGTATCCGGCAAGTCAAAGCGGGTCAGACCAAAAAACTGTGTATTTTAGGGGGAGCTGGTAAATTGTAAATTGATTATTAGTTATTTGTAAAATGTGGCCGTATTTGACAATTTAATATTTGGTATCGTGCAAGCGGCCGCTGCTGCCTGCCAGAGAGCACAGCGCCGCACACACCTTTCGTGCATCGCCTGGCCTGACACCGTGTTTCTTCCTTCTCTCCGTTGACGTAAAAATTCGATACGCCAGTGATTCTTTGTGCCAGTCAAACATCACCTGATGCATTTCCTAATTTCCTTATTAAAATAACTCGTCCATCCGAGTTTCCCCTTCACACTCAAGTGCTCTTTTATATTTTACGCAATTTCTTGATGAAGACGTCAAATGTATTAAAAGGTAAGTAAGGTGAGTATGTACAATTGGGCATCCTGCGGCCTGCCCCTATCCATCAAAAACATGACTTACAAGGCTACACTGAGCACACATTTGCCAAAAACTTATACAAAAAGATTTTGTAGAGCTAGTCTATTTGGATGAAACGAGGTGAGTTTGTAAGTTTATTTGGCTGAGGCGCAACCACTATGATCCATTATCAGTGTCCAGTATGGAAGGGGCCTGGGGCTGCATAGGTTGGTTCAGAAGTGGCGAAGAGAGAGGGCTATCATGGGAGCTATTGGGTATGGTGGCATGAGGGTTACTAGTCAATTTAACCCGTTGTGTTATCGATTTCAGAGGGGTTCCCAATGGCTCGAGAAATTGTTGACGGTGAACCTCAATCAGACATCTGCTGGAATCCTGATGGTGTAGTCCCCAGTCGTTGCAGTATTTATAATGCTCTGGAACAGTTCGGCAATCTCCTTCTTGATTTTATCTTCTCTTTCCTCTTCAAGCATCTAGTACCCGAACGTTTGATGGAGGTCTTCACGTCATGCGTTGCTAATTTTCGGGCATTTCTTTGAACCTGCCAGCAAAGATCCTCTTTAAGTTGAGGGAGCCAATCAACATCTTTACCATTAAATACTTTTTCATTGCGAACAAGCCATATGGACCATAGAAACATTTCACGTATCAAGGTCCATAAGGAGGGGGAGAGGCCGTTTGCTTCACCCAGGAAGATTTCTTTTCATGTCAGTTTATATGGATGGCCGGGGGAGATGAACTCTTGTAACCAGTTGGCATAACACCTGTTACCTAGGCATAAAATAAAAAGGTGAATGATGATTTCTTTATCACTCTCGCACCGTAGACAAAGGCCATTGCCTATCCCGATACGTTCTGCTTTGACTTGGGTCCAGAACGCCTTATGGAGTATGAGCGATAGCAGATGAGAGATCTTCGGGGGGAGGTAGGGGGTCCATATTTGTTGAAAACGATATTCCCATTGACAGTTATTCCGGCTAAGAAGCAATCTCTGATTGAGGGCAATGATAAGTTTACTATTGTCCCTGGGTAAGTTGGGTAGAGGGAGCAGAGAGGACTTGGTGTTCCACCTGAAATCCTTCACCTTAACCTGCACATTACACTAAATAAGCATTGGGTTAAAATCTTATCAGATTCTTTTTCAGCCTTGAATGAACCTTTAGTCATCGTTGTTCAGCTTGTACTGCCTTTTGAGCTCCTCCAGATCCCTCCAGGTCCTATTATCCTTGTCCCAAATGTCCAACTAGATTTTGATTCCTTTCCTGTTAAATTTGGAGGCTATCCCATACTAACGAGGTTCAATTGGGGGAAGAGTGAGGCTCAACTAGATGGAGTCTCTTCCACTCCATATCCTTGACTTCTAGGCCTCATGGATGGTTATCAGCCTTTTATATTGCTGCCATGCTTTCCAAATACATTTGACCAGTGGGGATGTAGTGCGGGATTTATACTTGTCTGGGGAGAATACTATGGTGTGGATTAGTAGGTCTTTAAAGCAGGAGTGTTGATCGACATTGAAATCTTGAACCTAGTTGAGCAGAAGGATGGCCCAGTCCTCCTCCTGGTTAAGTGTGCATTTGATGACCCATTTAGCGGCTAATTTCTCGAACATAGAGAAGAGGTTTGTAAGCCCCAATCCCCCTTTGTCTTTGGAGAGGGTGCACATGTTCCAAGCAACTTTGGGACATTTATATTTATAAGGGTCATCCCCCCCACATAAAGTTTCTAAGTAAGGATTCGAGTTGTTTGAGGGACCCTTTGGGGGGGCACCAGCATGCCAGGAGCAGATATTTTATGCAATTTCACGAAAATCATTTCATTATCCAAGTTTTACACTCAAAGTACTATTTACATTTACACACAATTTCACAGAAATCATCTTTAAACATGAAAAATCCTAGTATTGTATTATAATACATAATGTGCCATGGCCGTGTTCACATCAGATTCTTGGCCATCTCCAAGGGCCCTTTGGTACCTTTAAAATTCCCTTTAGTCTCAATTTCCTAAGCTTACAAGACAATTTCCCACAACCATATTGCCTATGGTAAAAGACCCGACAAATTTCACCAAAAATATGGCATGTCGACTTCTACTTGGGAAGCCTTGCAAGGTTGCACTTGAAGAAAAAGCATCTCGCTCAATGGAGGCATGGTAGGAAAAAAAAATTAGAGTGCAAAGATGGAGCAAATGATCGTGTGGCAATGTTAAAAAGGGTATGCAAGGAGACACCAAAAGGAGAGCGAATTCAAGATGGAATCGATCACTCTTAGCTATTAGATTTGCTCAATTTGAAATCACAATTGTGACTTTTGCAATGAAAGTGCAACCTTTGTGGGCCTAGAATGTCTTCCTTTCAAGGGTCATGGCCCTTGTATCCTAGGCAATTTCAGTCCAACACCATGTTGGAATAAAAGGTGAAGTGTAAACAACCTAATTAAGGGAAAGACAAATTTTATGCTTTACTTCTAAACTCCATCTAGCCAAAAGCCAAAAAGGACATCAAACAATGGTCATTGCCAGATATCTTAAGATGTTGCATTACTTGTGCCCAAGCTAGACGCGCTCTGCAACCATTTCAAAACATTTGGGCCAATGATTCCTCTTCAACACAGGAGAATTGTCCATCTGTGATACCTCCTTTTTGAGTTTTCTTCCTGAAATAACAACTCTCACCATAACTTTCCAAAGATAGACTTTGTCATGTAAAGGAAACTAGGGGACCGAGTGTTATTGGAGCAATTATGGATTATGTTAGTTGAGATATTGACACCCTAATATCTATGAACCATGGCCACATTTTGATTGCTTTTAGTTATGCAACCTTTTGGGGCTTTGGTGTTTAAAGTAAACAATATCTTTTTCCTCAAGATTTCCAAATGGGAAAATTTGTTGGCTGCTAAATTGGTTGTGATAACCAAGCTATTACATTTGTCTGCAACTCGAGATCATGTTAGTTTGTTTGATTTAGTCAATCCGAATTTGGCAATAGCTTCGTCGAGTGAAACTTGCCAATCATGAACTTGCAAGCTCTCTTCTTGAATAGATTGATACCTCTTCTTTTTGCTTGCTAAACAGTAGCATAATCATGTCGATTTCATCCTCCTTATGTCATGAGTAAGGATTAGATCCTTGCCTCTTAAACCCCATGCAAGACATAGATTTGAGTTCTTGTGTGCCAACTAATCCATCAACATGGGGACCCAAGGAGCTTCACCTTCAAGGAATCTCTTGAGTAATTTAGCTCTCAAAATAGCACATCTCCAAGTAGGGTTGAAGAGCTAAAGACCACCTTCACACATAGGTATCTTAAGATTATGCATTGGAATTGGAGCAAGGTACTTATTCTATTTGCCCTTCCCCTAAAAAAGCCTACCAACTAGTGAGTCCCAATACTTTCTGTAGTGTTGAATTCTTAGACGCATGAGAGGAAGATAAAAGAAGAGGGCTGGGGAAATGAATGTTTCATGAATTTAAGCTTGGCATAGAAAGCCTAATAGACCCTACTCCATTTTGAAATCTTTGCTCTCTTCTTAACTTTCATAATCCATTGAGGCTTTTTTTTTCATTGATGTTCACTCCAAGAGGAAAACCAAGTTATATGTATATGCTTCCTCTCATTGTGGCTTTCCCATGCTAGATATTCCAAATCATCTTTAGTGATTCTTATTAGAGCTAACTTGCTATAGTTTATAATGAAACTTGCACATCCAATCCATAAACCTCCAACAAGTTTAGAGCCTTCTCCAAGTTCTCTTTTCTTTGAGGCTCATAAGCATGTCATTTACAAATTTCCCAATAAATTGTTTCCCCTTTTATTTCATTCCCACCTATTGGGGTTTAAAGGCCGCATGTGCCTAGCCACCTATATTTACCTTGTACTCAGTGCTTGTGCACCTCTACATTGCAGGTGGTGGCCGCCCATCACTTTCATCTTTATCCTTTGTTCTTTACTATGATAGAATAGTAAAGGGAAGGTAGGTCACACCTTGTGGTTGTTGAAGTTCCCACACACTGGTCTTGCTGTCTAGAGTTCAAACCTCCATAACTATTGCTCTTGCTTCTACTTAGCATTGAATAGAGAGCTTCAAATTGAGCTTCCATGGCATCCATATCTTCAACCAACTAAGATAAACAATTGTTCCCCACTTCCCAACCTCTTTCTTAGCTTCCCAACCTCTTTCCCAACTTCTGGAGGATCTTCAGCCATTTCTAAGTGACCCAAGAGGATTAGTAGCAACAGGCAGAGCCCCAAGATAGCAATGCACAAATTTCTAGGGGCATGTCCTGCATTGCTTGCATCAGCCATTTTCCTCCAGTAGTTCTCTTGCTTTGTTCTCAATCATTGGGCATTACTCATGGCACTTTAGACTCTGCCTTGGGTATCATTTGAGGAAGAGATAACCAACCATTGATCTCATTTGTGGAGAGACTTTTTCTTTATATTTTGGGGTAGCAAGCATTTGAATGTTTATGCTTCACTTATGCTTATGCTTATTCACTAAAGTTTTAATGCTAGCATGATGTATTGATGCTTGAAAATTCTCTACGTTTTGATTAGAGCTCATTTTGCTCAACCATTGAAAATTTCTTTACTATCATAAACTATAGAAAGCAAGCATATACGTTGAATTTCAATGTAATCTATGCTTTCATGCCATTCGAGAATGCTTTTGGATCATATATATGCTTCACATTGCTGGTCACGTATGGATGTGCTCTTCTTTGAAACTTGAGTTTTGATTTTAAGCTCGCTTATATTCACATTTAGCAAAGGTTGCATGGTTCAATAATCTATTATTTATAGGCTTGATTGCTTATGTTATTTATAGTCTTAGGTGTATTATTTGGTACCTTTGGGCTTCCAAATATTATGACATACATGTGTGAGCTTGCTTTGGCGCCTTGGATACTCCAGTTTGCTTCTAGTGGACAACTTTCAAATTTTATTACAGAGCTTGGTTTTTTTAGAGATTGTGGGAGTCTCTCATATATGCTCATTAGTTTATGCAAACATTGTTGTTGCAATTATTGATCAGTGTGGGCTAATCTTTATTTGATTATTTGGTTACCTAGTACTTCCTCATGTTAAACGGGTTGTCAATTATTATGGATACATGCTTTGTTATGCATTGAGCTTCACTGTTCATGAGCAAGGAGTTGGTTATAGCTTGGTAGATCTCATTGTTGCTTGGAGATCTCTTATGTACAATTAGCTTATGTACTTGGTTCAAGATGCATCTTTATATCTGACACTTTTGATTATCTGATAGTATTTGCTACTTTGAGTTGTATGCTCTTTCTTAGTCACTGCTAGTTGCATTGTAAGCCTAGTTTTTATCCGGACTCTCCTAGTTGTGGAAGCATTTCATCTTGGACATTTGCCTATGGTTGAGTTCACATTTACTATGGTCTTATGGACAACACTATTGTAATTCATCTTTGAGCTATTTTATTGAGGATAGATACTTGTTTTGGGCACTTTAGTGCTTCTATTTCGTGAATAGTTATATATTGCATGTACTCCTTTTGTATACCCTTTTGGCTGAGTTTTGGGGTTGTTTTTTTGCAATTACAGTAGCCCATACTCTCTTTATTTTGCATTTTATTATGGTAGGTGCTTCTAGGGATAGTGCACCTTTAACTACTGAATGACACATATATGGCAAATCTTGGTCCAAAAGAAGTATTGACATTTTCTTCCTCTTTGACTAGTTCCTGAATCTTCCTTAAAGCCTCATTACTTATTCTTCTTAACATATGCATACAAAATTGAAAAGAAGCGCTTGTATTCCAACTCAATTTCTTTTACTACATTATCCAAATGCCATTGTCAATCTATAGTGCTATCATGCTATGCTTATTTCTTTTATCATACAACCCTTTGATAAATGCTAGAGCTATGCAGTTAATGTCAACCACAAATATTTCTGTAAGGATTAAGCTCGATTTTTCATTTCTCTAATGAACACTATTCTACATATGGTGCGAGTTGTTCTGAAGTTCTCATGTTCTTTAATAATGAGCATTTAGAAACAATCATATTAGTCCAATCAAAGCCATTCATGCTCCTTCTCCAAAGCCATGGACCTTGTAAAGTTATCATCTACTATAGAGAGATGGAGATGTAGTGTCAGGGATCAGAGTGTTGGAGAGCAATGTCTTCCTTCAGCTTCTCATCAACTACACCAAGTAAGCATGAGGCATTTTGCAAACAATGTCCCGAGAGCCCTTTGAACCACTTGCTTTGTCCTTTATTTTGGTCATGAGATATAGTACAATGACCCAAGTTCGGTTCCCTCATGTATGCCATTATTGATGGTGCGCAGATCGGACGCAGATAGCTCACGTGGTGAATCCCGGAAGGTCCCCAAGAACAAAGTACTCTACTTTTTAGCACAAAAACCCATGTAAAAGCAAGCACGACATGAGACAAGAGACAAATTGGGTTCAATCTCCCCCATGCCTTGTGTGAGCGCTTCACAAAGCATGTATTTAATGTATATTTCCAATCTTCATGCTCAATAATAGCCCAATTACAAAAATATGACAAGCTTTTAGCTTTTGAGTTTGCTTTCTACCAAAAATAGGAAAATAAAGCTAATGGACGGTGCCCATAGTATCTGGCACGCCCAATCTCAATGTCCAAATAGAAATAACATATCCAGGCGCATAAGCGCATACAAAATAATAATAAATAATCGATGTCTCTATAGACATAACAAAATATAGGCGTGGCGCCTATCAAAATATAGTCCAAAGGTCGAAAACCCGCTAGACTCCAATGCTTTCCTCCGCCACTGCTGCTATCTCTACACATCAACTGAAGCATTCACAATCGTTAGTAAAATAACACAATTAAACCGACAAAAGTGAATACCTAGCAGTCTTCAGCTACATAAATAAATCAACTGGTTAGAAATAAATCCTAACCTTAATTTATTACGAGTGCGCACTCAAAACTCATAAACGTTTATTAATTTAATATGCATTTTGCGGAATCACCCGCTATGGAGTCACCCATGTACACACTAAATTAATGAAACGCCCGAAAAGGACAGGCGTCCCCATCAACTTCTCGCACAAAGAATCCTCTTTGCGTATGAGCCCCGGTCATCTAAGTAAGTTTACGGAATCCACCGTAAAACCTCACGGAATCCACCGTGGAATATGCCTCCTGGCAAGTTTATGGAATCCACCGTAAAACCTCACGGAATCCACCGTGGAATATGCCTCCTGGCATCATACCCCCGGGTTGGGATAGCAATTGATCTCAATTGCTATTAGCTCAATGTGGAGCTAACAGAGTGGGGAAAGCATTTAGGTCTCTAGCGTGCATCCATTGTGCTTCCTCTACAGGATGGTTCTTAAATTTCACTAGATATCTAGAGTACCTTCGGCCAGTTCTAGTGGTCATGTAGTCAGTGTCTATGATGGCTTTTGGTTCAAGTATTTCAGTCTCTTCTTCTAGTAAAGGTGGGTTTTCATAGACAGGGTGGATAGGTAATTGGCCTTTAAATGGTCTCAATAAACTAATATGAAATGTATTATGAATTTTCCAATGAGATGGCAGTTCTAACTTGAATGCATTGTCATTAATCTTATGAATTATTCTAAATGGTCCGTAGAATCTAGGAGCTAATTTGACAACTGGATGTCTATCTACACTTTGCAGTCTACGCTTTTCTATTCTAAGCCAAACATAATCATCAACTTTGAAATTCATGGCTTGTCTTTTCTTGTTGGCTTGTTTGGTATATGATTGTTGGGCTTTAGCAATCATATCCTTTACCTCATCAAAAATAGTATTATGCATAACAGCAATATCATCGGCACTTTGTATTCTATTAGACAAAGATGCAACAGGTGTAGATAATCTATATCCATAAATAACTTCAAAAGGTGCTTTCTTTGTAGATGTGTGCGGTGTATTGTTGTATGCAAACTGTAATAAATGTAAATGAGTATCCCAAGTCTGAGGTTTAGAGATAGTGTATGCACGTAAAAGATCTAGAATGGTGCTATTTGTGGCTTCTGTTTGTCCATTTGTTTCTGGATGAAATGCAGATGAGAAATCAATTTTTGTGCCTAGATTTGCAAACAGTGTAATCCAAAAATTATTACAAAATCTAGAATCTCTATCTGAAATAATTACTTTCGGCAATCCATGGTTAGTAAAAACAGTTTTCAAAAATAACTGTGCTGCTTGTGATGCTGTTAAAGTTTTCTTACATGCAATGAAATATGCTTGCTTACTAAATCTATCTACAATTGTCCAAATCATGTCATGGTTAGATTTAGTATTTGGTAAGCCAGTAATGAAATCCATAGATATATGTTCCCAAGGTTTAGATGGAATAGATAAAGGCATTAATAATCCATACTGTTTACCATGATGTCTCTTTATTCTTTGACAAATCAAACATTCAGAAACAAAATTAGATACATCTGCATCCATATGCGGCCAATAAAAATCTTCAGTTAACATGCATAATGTAGAAATGATACCTCTATGACCTTGATATGGGGGACAATGAATTTCATTTAAAACAAAAGATCGGAATGGAATAGTAACACACAGTCTCTTTTCAAAGAACATAAATCCATCATTATATGATAATGAATCAACAGGAATGAAATTATTTTGAACTAATTTTTGCCAATCAGAATGAAAAGTAATATCTGGTGATATGTGTCTTTCATAGCAACCAAAGAATCAAAAGATATGATAGATATGTTATGAATTACAGGTCTTCTACTCAATGCATCAGCAACTACATTTTCTTTTCCAGGTTGGTATTGAATGATAGGATGGAAACTTTGAATGAATGAAGCCCATTTGATATGACGGTTAGAAATTTGGGGTTGGCTAAGTAGATGTCTAATGCTTTGCTGGTCGGTCTTTATCATGAATTCTGAACCCATTAAATAATGCTTCCATTGTTTTAATGCTTGGACAACTGCTAAGAGTTCCTTGTCATAAGTGGAATATTTAAGCTCAGAGGGTTTCAATTTAGAACTAGAATATGCTATTGGATGGTTGTCTTGCATTAGCATGGCTCCTATTCCTGATCCGCTAGCATCGGTCACAACTAGAAAGAATGGTCTATTAAAGTCAGGCAATTGTAGAACAGGGGCATTGGTCAATGCACGTTTGAGTAAGTCAAAGGATTTCTGCTGAGTTTCAGTCCATTGATAAACAATGCCTTTCTTAAGAAGTTTGGTCAATGGTAAAGCAAGTAATGAGAAATTACGTACAAACTTCCTATAGAAACTAGCAAGACCAAGGAATGAGCATAGTTCATGTACATTTTTAGGAACAGGCCAATGCAATATTGCATCAATTTTCTTAGGATCAACTTTAATTCCTTCTTTTGATACAATATAACCTAGATATTCTATTTCTGTCTTAAAGAATTCACTCTTGTCAGGATTTGCAAACAATTGATTTTCTTTCAGTAATTGAAAAACTAATGATAAATGCTCATAATGCTCTTTTTCACTTTGACTGAACACTAAAATATCATCAAAGAAAACAATCACACAATATTGATATTTTAGAAAAATACGGTTCATCATTCTACTGAAAGTAGCAGGTGCATTAGTTAATCCGAATGGCATGACTAAGAATTCGTAATGGCCAAACTGTGTCCTGAATGCAGTCTTAAATATGTCGGATCTATCTAACCTCACCTGATGATATCCAGACTTAAGGTCAATTTTACTAAATATAGAAGATCCTTGCAGTTTGTCCATAAGGTCATCAACTCTAGGTATAGGATACCTATTCTTTACAGTGATCTTGTTTAATGCTCGGTAGTCAATACACATCCGATAAGTATTATTCTTTTTCTTGACTAAGAGCACAGGTGCACCGAATGGGGAATTGCTAGGTCGAATTAAGCCTCTATTTAGTAATTCTTCAACTTGACTCTGGATTTCTTTTTGCTCTATTTGATTGTGCCTATATGGGGCTTTGCAAGGTGGTTGTGTGCCAGGTATTAGGTCAATCTTATGGTCTTCTGGACGGGATGGAGGTAAACCTGGTGGTAGGTCTTCTGCAAAACAGTCCTTAAAATATGCGAGAAATTCCTTATGCCTAGGGTGCATATGAGTTTCTTTTGCGTGCAATTCATTCACCCAAATGAGATATGATTTAGTATTCTTGCGTAGTGCACGTTTTGCTTGAGTATGCGAAAGCAGTGGAAACATATGAGATGCATGCATACCAAATAATGTAATAGATTTTCCTTGAAAATTAATATTCATTGTGTGTGTGGAATAATCTATATTGGGATTATGTTGGTGTCTCCATGGCATTCCTAGAATAATGTCACTTGACTGTAATGGGACAACTAAGAAATTTCTTCTTTCAATATATGGACCAATTTGAATTTCTAAATCTTGAACTTCTTGTGTGCCATTGTACCTAGTGCCTAAGAATGCAGCTTTTATACGATAGTGCGTAGGTACAGTATGCAATTTCAATTCCTTTACCAATTTTGCTGAAATAAAGTCATGGGTACTACCGTCATCATGCAAGATAGTTCTTTCTTTTCCATGCACCATACATTTCATAGTCAACAATGAATGTAAAGTAGGCATACCTGGTAAAGTGTCAGAAGTAGTAGTAGGATCATCCTCATCTTCAGTGAAATCTGGCATATCCTCATGCTCGTCTTCGTCCATGGCTCCAAGGTAGTTGATATGTGCTGATGGCTTCTTTGAATGACAATTTGCTGCGAGATGCCCTGGCTGGTGACACTTGTAGCATACAATGGGCTTGGCTTTGGTCACGTTATTTGCAATGGCTGGGAGTCTGGGTATATTTGGATTTGCTTGTGGAATAGGCTTAGGATTTGGATTGACAGTGGATGGTAATGCAGGTGGTTTAGGCCAATTCTTGCGGAAAGAGGGTGATGAGAAACGACCTGGATTAAACCTTCTGAAATTGGAATTGAATTGTTTAGATCCATAATTACCGTTTGCTTGGAATGGCTGTGGTCGTCGATCTCTTCCGCGTAACTTATCTTCAGTGTCGTGAGCTAAGGAGATGGCGTCTTCAAGGGTAGCAGGCTTGAACATGTTCACTTCAGCGTAGTAATGTCCAAGAAGTCCAGACATATACTTCCGCTTATGTGTCGTCTCTGGTACGTCTTCAAGCATGCGTAGCTGTAGGAGTGCATTCCAAAAACGCTCTGTATACTGTGGAATAGGCTCATGGTCGCGCTGTTGAAGTAAATCCCATTGCTTGATAGCCTTCTCATGAAATTGCGGTGGAAGGAAATTTTGCATGAACTTCTTCTTGAAATCTTCCCATGTAGCAGGACATTCTATACTCTTGCGGACTACAGTCCACCAAAGTGATGCTCTGTCTATCAGATGATTAGTAACACACTTGATTTTATCTTTCTCGGGATAAGTTTCCTCATGGAAATAGTCATCAAACTGGCTAATGAATGATAAAACAGTCTTTCCTTCTCTTATGCCATTGAAAGTGCGAAACTTGAAACTTCGTTTACTTATCTTGGATTCCTTGCGAATGGTTTGTGCTTCAAGAGTGGCGTCGATGGTATGGCGAATCAAATCTTCAGCTTGCGGTTCTTCTTTATCAGTGGACGCTCCTTGTAGCTTTGTCAATTGCGCTTGCAAAGCTTGCCTAGCTCTTCGCTCTTCGTCCAATTGCAACATGATAAGATCCAGCTTTTGTTCCATGGTAGGCTCGGGTAGATCGTCTTCAGCCATAGGATCATCCATATGTGGGGTAGTCATCCTGTAAAACTCAACAAACCTTTCTCACTCAAAATCAGTTAGCGGGATGAGCGTAGCTCAAATTTGGGGTTACAAGGCTATGTATTGTTGGGTATTTTCTTCTTCAATTTTTAGAAATTCTACAATATTTCTGTCTCCGTTTGCTGAAAGTACTTCAACGAACTTGTAGATAGGTAAAACAGCTTGCTGCGAACAACTTTCCAGTTCAGAGTTTTTGCATACGAACAAGTCTTCTATGAGTTTTAAGCACTAGTCAGTTCTGATTTAGTCTGACTTGCAGAGTTGCAGACTTAGCAGACTTGCAGAGTTGTGGACTTGCTGGACTTAGGCCGACTTGCAGAACTTGCAGTACTTGATTTCTGTCGACTTACGGAACTTGACTTCAGGAGTGCGAGACCCGGAGTATATCGACTTCTCTGCCCTGTGTAACTTGCAAGAAGCCTTAAGCTTAAGTAGTTAAGCTTAAGCTTAAGTGATTAAGGGCTTAAGGAGGACTAGCAGAGGCCGCCGTTTTTTTTTCGTGAAGGGGGGGGGGCGTTTTTTTTCCCACGCGGAATTTTCGGGCAGGTCTTCTTATACCTCGAGATGATTTTGAGAAGCTTAGGCTTCTCTTAAGCTCTTAAAGCTTTGTAATTAAGCTTTTAATGAAGAGGATTAAGAGCTTTCTCATTGTTTTTTCAATGACTTGTTGATGGAGGTGTTTGAGTGGTCCTCCACCTGCAGAGCCTGGTCCTTCGCGATCTGACAGTGGAAACAGGGGTTCTTGATCGCCAGAAGTCTGCCTGTATCGACGGTTCGCGACGAGATTGACTGTAGAGGCCGTTTGTTCCTGGAGCTCCGCCTTCGCCCGAGATTGGTAGCGATTGGAAGCTCTTGATCTCTGCTCCGCTCTGATACCACTGGTGCGCAGATCGGACGCAGATAGCTCACGTGGTGAATCCCGGAAGGTCCCCAAGAACAAAGTACTCTACTTTTTAGCACAAAAACCCATGTAAAAGCAAGCACGACATGAGACAAGAGACAAATTGGGTTCAATCTCCCCCATGCCTTGTGTGAGCGCTTCACAAAGCATGTATTTAATGTATATTTCCAATCTTCATGCTCAATAATAGCCCAATTACAAAAATATGACAAGCTTTTAGCTTTTGAGTTTGCTTTCTACCAAAAATAGGAAAATAAAGCTAATGGACGGTGCCCATAGTATCTGGCACGCCCAATCTCAATGTCCAAATAGAAATAACATATCCAGGCGCATAAGCGCATACAAAATAATAATAAATAATCGATGTCTCTATAGACATAACAAAATATAGGCGTGGCGCCTATCAAAATATAGTCCAAAGGTCGAAAACCCGCTAGACTCCAATGCTTTCCTCCGCCACTGCTGCTATCTCTACACATCAACTGAAGCATTCACAATCGTTAGTAAAATAACACAATTAAACCGACAAAAGTGAATACCTAGCAGTCTTCAGCTACATAAATAAATCAACTGGTTAGAAATAAATCCTAACCTTAATTTATTACGAGTGCGCACTCAAAACTCATAAACGTTTATTAATTTAATATGCATTTTGCGGAATCACCCGCTATGGAGTCACCCATGTACACACTAAATTAATGAAACGCCCGAAAAGGACAGGCGTCCCCATCAACTTCTCGCACAAAGAATCCTCTTTGCGTATGAGCCCCGGTCATCTAAGTAAGTTTACGGAATCCACCGTAAAACCTCACGGAATCCACCGTGGAATATGCCTCCTGGCAAGTTTATGGAATCCACCGTAAAACCTCACGGAATCCACCGTGGAATATGCCTCCTGGCCAGTTTACGGAATCCACCGTAAAACCTCACGGAATCCACCGTGGAATATGCCTCCTGGCATCAATTGAAGACCGCTTTCAAGGTTGCTTGGTTCTTTGTATCCAATCATAAGAATTCCATGTCCAAATTGCTCAAGAAGAACATGATTAAGTTGTGCAAATGCATTAATGAGTCCATGACTAGTTTTATTTATCATTGCTTTCTTCTAGATTTGTGTAGGATTTTTGGATGTACCTTTAGGCACCATTGATTTCTTATTAAGCCCATGCATGTCCTTCCTACTAACATTTTTCCATCCTTCTAGGTGAACTTCTTTTGTTGTGTCGGTGCTTTGCCGCTTGCTCTCAATAGTGCTCTTAATGACATTTGCCCAAGAAGATTTGATAGGCTTTCTATCATTGTTTTCCTCATCAACAATCTTGGGAGACTCCCTAGAATAGTGTCCCCATAGTTCATAGTGGAAGTAGACTCCTATGAACTTCATATGATTTTGAGCCGTAGTTCTCCAACAATATGGACATCAATATCCAAAAATGCCATATTTTCTTCATATGTATTCCACAATAGGAAAATCTAATTCCTTTGGGGACTCACTAGTTGGGGGGGGGGATGTAGAGAGGCCTCCTTGGTGCCCTCATAATGTCTAGGAATAAATTCCTCAAGTAAACGGGGAAGCTCAAGTATTTCCACCCATATAGGGCAATCCTCTTGTTGACTATCTCTACCTATTTCCACTAATTGACTAAGAAGGACGTAGGAGGTAGGTGAAAGATAATTTATTTGTTACATTATTGAAACACTAGCTTATTGGTGTTCAAGATAATGCACTATCGTGAAATACTTCTTTTAAAGTGACACAACAATATAGTGCCTTTAAAATGCAACGTGTAATTTTTGTTTTAGAGATGTTCTAGTCTTTTAAGCTTAATCAATATGATAAATTGAATAGAATATAAACTCTTATTTCTAAAGAAGGGGGTACACAATGAATTTTCTTGATACATAGTATAAGTGTAAGAAGGGGGGTCATATGACTCTTGCACGAGCTATAGATAGGGGGTTTTCTACGATTCTTCACTCAAAGGTGACATGTCTCCTTTACAAACAATGAACTCCCTGGGTCAAAGTGACTCGTTGTTTAGAGTTACCTTCACTCATTTTCCTCCATAATCTTGTGAAGATGACTACAAGTATCTGTGATATAACTTCTTATTAACTTTTGACTATAGCTCAAGTTCCTACATATGTCTCAAGAAAGGCTTCCTTTGAAGCATTGACCTTTATCCCTTCTTCACTATCTCTTTGGGCTTCCATGGCTCAATATTTGTGTCACACCTTTTTCTCTTATACATGTTTAGGGAAACTATGCTTTCATTGCTTGAGGGTGAGTTCCTTGTTGTGTAGGCTAGTCTAATCTCTCTTCATCTACACCATTTGCCCTGATTAGGATGCTCTAAGTAAATCACCATACTTCTGTCTTCATGGGTTCATCGAATGTGGCATATGGCGACTAATGATTTAGTGGGATAATAACAATTCCTTAAGACTAATGAAGAAGACTTAATTAGTATATCCTTCCTTGAACCAATTGCTCTACACTCTCTCTTCTCTTATGTGTTTTACTCAACTTTTATGAAAGTCATTTTTGTAGCACATGGAAAAAGCTTTAAATGAAATTTTGACTCAAATTGCACACATTTGCCATTTTTATAAAAAATTATCTGAAGTTCAAGGTTTAAAACATTCTTTTGTTTTTTTTTAGGGAGAATTCTTCTTCAAATTTTGAGAGTCTTTTTTCAAGTTTTTTCAATTCATTTTACATTAGACATTGGTCTTTCATGATCATTAGTAGGGGTCATTGAATTGCATGGTTGGGAACATTGTATTAACAAAGTGATGTAATTACAAGCACTCTTCGTGAGAAACCAAGTTTCAATGGAATAGGAATTGTAACATTCCAAAGAAAAATCCTTAAGATTTTTTCGTAAAAGTTTAAAACTTTAATTTACATGATGCTGACACACTTTTAATTATTGCCTTCCAAAAATAAGATTTCAAGTTAGGAAACTAACTAATACACATAACTAGGTGCAAAGGTCCCTCTGGCAAAAGCTTTTTGTATATGGGACCAAAAATATTCTAAAATGAGAGGTTCTTGTGTTGGTATTGAAAATGTTCTTCACAAACACTAATTACAAGGGTGTGCCTACTTGCCGTGTTTGTAGAAAGAAAGCAACGGTGTAGATGCATTCTCCTTAATCTTTATCAAAAACATTTTTTGAGACCCAATATAAAAACATTCAATTTGAAACATCGTAGGTTTTTGTTAGAGACTTGAATGTCATTTTCAAAAAACAATAAGTAAACTAGACTCATCTTTATCAACTCAAATAAAAAAAGTTGACTCATCTTTATTAATGTCAAATGTTGAGACATGAATGGCTATTTAATAAAATGTAACAACATTGATATCCATTTAATAACTTCTTTTTCAAATATTAAGAGTCATTTCTCCCAAATTTGTCGATTCCCATCACATTATATTTTGGTTTTTGACACTAATTCTACTTCTTAAACCTTTATTTTGAGACCATATAATTTTTTCAAAAAGCCTCCATCTTTTCCTTTGAAAGAAGCAACAAAGCCCAACCCTTTCAATATGTCACTTGACTAATAGAATCTTCACCTATTCAATATCAAAAGTGAAGTTTTGAAACTATTGCATGCTAGAATGCTTACTAATAAGTAATATGTAGGTGCTATCATGAAGCATGTGGTTTGGTTGAAATTGAAATTGTGAAAGGATGGTTGTCATGTGATTCTCCTTTAGGTGCACCATGCGTCTCTTGATAGGGTGCTTAAAATGATTATCATCTAACATTGTACAATGTGTAACAAAAATTAAAATGATTATTGTCTTACATTGTACAAAATATAACAAAATAATAACATTAAGCCCTCTCCAGACTCTTGATGAAAGTCATCAGGTGTGAAGCACCCTTGAACATTTTTGACGGTTGCCAAGTATTAAGCACCATGCATAACATCTAGTGAAAGTTGTTAAGTTATTAAGCAATTGATGTGACCGTTATCAAATGAGCACAAACAAAATGCTACAATCTAGCATGTCAAACACTTTCAACCTTGGAACCTAAAAATGTTATAACAAAGATACTGCCAACACTCTTTGATAACTTAGATAGAACAGAATAGTTTGAGAGAATTGTCTAGCTATATGAATTGACATATCTCTAAAAGAAAAGCAGACAAATGCAATGTAGATGCTTATAGTCGATATCTCTACATATGAAAGCAAATACATGCAAGGTAACACACAAGAATGAACCTTGTATGTGAATCACAATGTTATATGTCAATTGTCTTCCACCACTATAGTGTTACATTAGTGGTTCCTACACATAAGATAGCTAAACTTGAGGGATTCAATTGTTGTGCCCCCCTTACTTGGTGTCATGCCATTAAAGAGGATTGAATATTCAACTTAACAATACAAATGTTATGCCTACCATTGACTAAAAAATTTTAGAGCATTAATACAAGTGGTACCATTTTGACATTATGAATAGTTGACTATCATGTTGAGGCATGACTAATGTTGAATGATGAATCATTATAATGTGGTGGCAAAAATGTGAAATACAAATTTACATTGATCACAATCTTGTTGGGACTACATGTAGGATAACAAAGCATCTAATAATTATGAGTTTCTACAAATGTTGAAACCATTGAAGCTTGGGAGTTGTTTAAAAGCTTGGTAGAATTACTGTCAAGATACATCAATACAACCCATTAATTCAAGACATAAGTTTGTTATGGTTGTTAGTAGCTAGTAGACCTAAAGTCACATAAAGGTTAATTCAATATACCTAAAACAACGGTTTGATCACACAAGGTGAGTGCGGCATAGCTACTATAGTGTGCATGACATGATTCTTGGGCACTAGTTGATTGTTTACGAATTAGATTGGAAATGCAATAACTTAATAGCTCTAGGTCATGTGGGTTGGAAATTGTCAATCAAATGGTACTTTTGTTTGATAGACACATTAGAGTTAAGAGCACTATCCCAAAACATCCTCTTTCAAGAAAGGCATGCAATGTTGTTAATTGTTCAAGAAGTAAGAAGGGTGGTCATCACTTTAGGGCCCACTTCTCATCATATACGTTTTACTAGATTAGTGAAGCTTTCAAACCAAGCTAGAAACATCTCATTTTGCATGGGGATACATAACAAGAGAATGTTACTAATGATTTTAGTGGGTACTCTCATGTGAGATCAATCCTTAAGAACACTAAAAGCCACTTTCATAGGAGGATGGACATAGAGTGGCTATGGTAGCCTCATAATCATATGAAGTAAGAAATGTACTTCATTTGGTTAAAAATATGTGGATGAAAATCAACCACTCAAATGAAATTCAAGTCATAGAGGCCCAAGGGAGCAAGAAAATCCCCTACCCATGCATATTGTTCCCTTATTAGCATACCTAATGGGAGTTAGCAACTTGTAAACAACTAGCACTAAAACCTATTGTGAATGGCTCTACCCTCACCTAAAAAGTTGACATTTAAACACCATTCAAATTTCAAGGTATTAATCGAGTTAACAATTATTGATGATGTTTGAGAGTGATAGAAATAACCATTGGGAATAATGACAAGTATTCCCAAAACTAGTTTTGTAGTGATGTCATAGAATATGTGCAACTCCAAGGATATAATTTAAAATTTGGTTAGAGAGAAAAACTATAACTTTGTGTAATAGTATAATACATGTGACTATGTATGTGATCTCATGCTACACATGTCGAAATTTGAAAGCAAGGAAAAGTCCAAAAATTGTTAGGACTAGAAGCGAAGTTTTTACATGAAGATGGCTATCAAAAGTCAAGGAGGGCGTTCAAACTTCTTTTGCAAGTCACCACCTCAAACAAGGACCCACACCTTCACAATCCTTTAATGCTTTAATCTCACATCCACATTTGCTTAAGATTTTATTACTTTTAATCTCTCTCCTTTTAGAAGTAACTTTGATTGATATCATGGAAGAAAGCTGAATCTAAGGCCAGTCAAGGTCCTCAAAGAGCTTGTGAGTCTAGATTTTGATTGTTGACCACGGTCTTGAAATGATACGGTTGGTTTATTTCAAGGCAATTGCACTTTTAGCCTTTGCGTGTGTAAAGCAATTGCATTCTAGAAGCATCCACACCATTGTTCATAAAAAACCAAGGTTTAATGTAAAATGAATTGCAAAAATTTCGAAAAGAGGTTTAAAACTTAAATGAGAACCTTAGCTTTTACAAAATTTTGAGTTATAAAAATGGCAAATACATGTTAATTGGTTAAAAAATACCTCTAAACTTTGGACTCAAGGGTTTTTGTATAAGCTATCAAAAATGTGTTTTTGTGAGCACAGATCCACACATGGCAAGCTCAACTGTAAATGGAAGAGTTCCTCGATGAAATAGTGAGAAACACACGACACACATGCACACGATTGCGTGCATGTGCACACACACATTGTTGGCTCTTACAATGCACTTAATGATCTAATAAAGTCGCCAAATGTTGTGTGTTTCCCTTTTAATGCTACTTGGAGTTCCTTGTAACTTTTACTTCAACCACATGCAAGTGACAAAGGTGGTGATGTCATAGGTGAACTACATGAGATAAACTCACATAGTTTGGAGGTCAAACATAGCTTGACTTGAAGGCGGGGAGTGACTTTTTGTCCTTCTCAATAAAACTGCCAAGGGCATATCGGTAAGTGAGAGATAGCACAATGCTTATTTCCTACGATCCCAAACATTGTTCACGAAAAACATTTTTCATACAAAAACCTCTAACTCAAATTTTAGTAGGGATTTTTGAATCAAATTACTTGTATTTGTCATTTTTATAATTAAAAATTGTCAAAAGTTCGAGGTTTTAAACCTTCTTCCTTTAATTTCGAAGGTTATTTTAAAAAATTTACAATTCACTTTACGTTAAACCTCGGTTTTTCGTGAATACTGATCCCAAGTTTGTAAAATTTCCAAACATTTGTTTGTGGGTCAAGAGGTACTCTTAAAAAGCTAAGAAATAATCAATAAAATAATGGGAAAGGAAGCAAGAAATAAATTATGTTGAAGGAAGAAGTCAAGGGAGGAAAGGTAGGTGGTTTTGGCAGGCAACTTCCTTGAAGAGAGACCTTGCATAGTGTCTTGTGTTGTGTTTATTCTCTCTACCCTTCTTCTTCTACTTCTTGTATTACTGCTACTACTTCTCATCATCCTCCCCTCCTCCTCTCTTCCTCTCAGGGGCTCCTTTCCCTATTCTTTTTCAGGCTTTCTCACAGACTCTTTGCAAGCACACTTCCCCATATCCAATCCATAAATTCTTCATTCTCCCAAAGCAGAAGAAGAAGAGGTGGAGCCTCCTTCTTTCTGAACAATAACACAGACAAAAGTAACCAGAAATCGATTGCTCTTAGCTATAGGGGCAGACACAGACACAGACACAGACACAGAGAGAGAGAGAGAGAGATTGATTGCTTCCCCCTCCTGTAAAAATGCCTTCTCCTTCTCCTTCTTCTTTTTCTTTCGATCATCCTTCTGATTATGCCCCCAGCCCCATGCAATACACCTTGAACAGCAAGATCATGGTGGCTGCCATCGTTGTGCTCTTCGTCGTGGTCTTCTTCATCCTGGGCCTCCATGTCTATGCCAAGTGGTTCTGGAGGCACTCCGCCATGCTCAGCAGCCGCCGCAGCGCCTCCTGGCGCCGCCGCCATCGCCTCGACTTCACCGGCCAGGAGCCGGTCATCGGCTATCGCAGCGTCGGCCTCAACAAGGCGGTCATCGATTCGCTCCCCACATTCGTGTACCAGCCTCCTCTTAAGCACGGGACAGCAACAGCAGCAGAAGGGCAGGAGGAAGACGAAGGTCCCATGGAGTGTGCTGTGTGCCTGTCTGAGTTTCAGGAGAATGAGAAGGGCAGGTTGCTGCCTGCCTGCAAGCACAGCTTCCACACAGGGTGCATTGACATGTGGTTCCATTCCCACTCCACATGCCCCCTCTGCAGAACCATCGTGTCAGCACCAGCATTGCCATCTCCTCCACCCCCAGAAGCAGGGTCCAGTCTTCCATCATCATCAATGGTGGAGGGTCAATCACATGGAGCAGCATCTGCGTTGGAGCAGCAGCAGCAACATAATCCAGAGACCTCATCATTATGCCCTCCGTCTTCCGTCCACCACGGCAGCTCCGTGCCGTACCCCAGCAATGTGCTCTTTTGGGGCAACCATAGCCGCGTCCTATCGCAATTCAGCCCCCCTGTCCTTGCATCAGGCTCTTCTTCCACCAGATCCCTCCCACACATCACCATAGAGATCCCCCCAAGGCGGCCGGAGATCCTCGCATCCACACCGCGGTCCGCGTCGTTGAGCCTGTCAAGGTTGCCATCATCAGACCAGGCCTGCTCCTCTCAACCCCTCAAGTCACCCACCATCAGGGCCTCTATCAAGAGGCTTCTCAGCAGAGAGCGCAGCGGAGGACGAAGGGTCCACCCTTCCAGCCAAGATAATCAAGGGCATGAACCAGACACAACAGTCGAACCGGTTTGAAGATTCGCGGTACCTAGCTGTGCATGCATGTCCATATACTGATCCATAACCAGGCCCTTCTGATAGAGACATAACAAGGATGCATTTACAAACAAGGCTTCAAACATTGTCACACAGAGGGCTCCATTTTGTTGTGCAGCCCAAAGGACATTGCCTAAAGGCTAGCTAACTAAGGAGGTTGGTTTACAGTCAATATAATTAAGTGTGTCTGCTAACAGTAGTCAGTGGAGAACCTTCTCAACCAAGAGGGGCACAATCAGCATACTTAATTCAGCTGTGGAGGCAGGATCCTGATGTACAGATGCTTTGCAAAAGAAAGCTAAAGACAGCTGACCCAAGTTTAGAGATGTGCTATGGGGTCATCCCAAGCTTTTGTTCAGGCAAGATGAATAATGTATGCTAGTCCATGTACCCAGATAGGGGAGGGCCTTTTCCTACCTTGTCCTAGCTCTCCCTTCATGTGCATTAGTCTTATCCCCCTCATGCATCTCTGCATGTGTGGCCTTTCTGATTTTTTGATTGATTTACCCTCATATGGATGAGGAGTTAAAATTTAAAGTATCATGCCACAATGTCAAGGAAGTGTCTTCTGCTCTCTTGTTCAAGGCTAACAACAATAATTAAAGCCAAACAGGTTCACATCATCTTGCCTATTAACTGTGTATCTGAGGACATGTTATTTTGATAGGGAGGGGCGTTCTCTGTGCAGTTGCCTGAGGTTTCTGGACATGTAGATCATCCACAATATTTGTGCATTTCATGGGGCAAGGGCAAACCTGTACAGAGCCTCAAGCATTCGAAGTATTCTACTCGTGTTTCCTTAATCTCAGGTCGTATGCCCTTTGCTAGCATTGTTACAGTATGATGATGATGCTCTTTGTTAGCATTGCTGATAATGGCATGTTAGCGTAATGGTTGAGGGACTCTCTTGGTCACAGCAATTGACAAGTGGCAAATATGTCTTTGTTTCTAAGAAGGCAATGGGGTTGTAGCCCAAGTGGTTTGAGTGTGTGTGTACATGGGTGCATGAGTTCAAACCTTGGTTTATTGTGTCAGGAGTCTTTCAAATTTCAAGCCTTAGTTTTCTATAATTGGTTATTCTCTCTCACTACTTTCCACTCTTCTTTCTAGATTCATCTCTCTCTCTCTCTCTCTCTCTCTCTCTCTCTCTCTCTCGCTCTCTTTCTCGTGGAAGATGCCTTAAGGCATCTTGGGAGGCAACTTGGGATTGCCTTGTCACGTTAAAGTGCTCTCGATTTCTTCTTCTCTCTTTCTTTGCTTGCATGTGTGCATATGTAAGCTCTTTAAAGCGTCTTTCTACACACATTTATTGATTTGCATCGGAGCATAAGTGAACATACAAGTGAATAATCTACATGTATTTTGCTAGCTTGGATCCCACTAGGCCATTAGTCTCATGAGGAGAGAGGATGGCGTGTGGAGTATGCTCGACTTGAATCAACTTAGTAAAGTCCAAACATGTGTACATTAGCCCATGGGGTAAGTCTCGTCACTATGTCACATGGAAGTTTGGTCCTCAAAGGTGATGGGATCGATGTTGGAGGTGCATGCACGAATCTTGAGGGTAGAGTAGTACCTTGGGCACCTGAAGGAAATTGGGGAGTAAGGGATTGGGTTGCTGAATTTGAGATCAATCATGTTGTTGGCTTTTGTGCTAGCTTCAAGTCAATGGTAATAGATGCCTAAAAAGGAGAGCTCACGATATCTCATTATGCCTCCTCATACCCATGACTTTTACTAGTGGAAAGGTGATTGTAGGCGATGGTAGCTTTGGAGGGTATTTCTTGGCAAATTTGTGATGACATTTTGGGTTATTTGGGCATAGTGGGAACAAGTAGATTGATCTATCAACTTGTAGAGAGTTCATCAAGTTGATCATCAATTGCTACAATGAGGATGTGGATTGCATGGACGAGGCTATGGACCACATACATATTCCTCGGAGGTTGCATAAGTAGTGTGGTGAGTGTAGAGAGCTCATCACCCATCTCATGTGTGCATAGAGAGCTCACCACCTATCTCGGGGATGTATAAAGAGCGCACCACCCATCAGACGTATTCCTTGGAGACTGTTAAGCAGTGAAATGGATGGATATGTAAATGTGCGTGCGGATGGCTGCATTAGGAGCACCATACATCTCTCTTGTATCTCTCTAACTCTCTCACATAAGCATATTGTTGTAGCCGTGGCCAATACATTAGACTAGCTCTGTGTGTGTGCGTGTGTGTGTGCTATGGGGCTTGTGCTTGATGGCACTTCACACAATGGGACTTGTGCCTATGACATTCTGGTATGTCATGCAAGGTAAAAAATAAGAGATCCCCAAGATTTTTAGTTTATAACTAGATGGGTGAATGTTTGGTTGATCAAAGGTGAAGAGTTTAGAAACTGTGAGAGTGCGCAACGGAAGAAGAAAACACGAACACAGAGGAGAGATAGAGAGAAAGCAGAGAATGAAGGAAGAAGATATGCATTGACTGAAATGGATGTTGAATACTCTGAAATGGATTGATCAGTCCCTGCACGCAGCTTGAAGCGTTAGTGAGGGCACCAGATCAGGCTGGAAACAAGGGCAAAACCGATGTCGGAGTGGGAGAGGAGAGAGACTGCGTTGAACTTGAAAAACGATGTGTATGGTTGATGGGGGGGGGTTGCTATATATAGCCCCCCCAGCCATAAATCTGGCCGACTGGTCAAAAAAACTGGCCGACTGCCACAAAAAATAGCTATATCTAATCTGACAAAGCTCCTCTGTCTCCTACCAAACTCTGACAGGAGCTCACAACCAGGAGATGACAGACTGCCACTGAACTACAGTAGGCTAACACCCCCCTCAGATCCTGGGAGCGTCTGAAGACCTAACAACCGCATGTGATGAAGCAAAGATGCTTGAGGTAAAGGCTTTGTGAAGAGATCAGCTGCATTGTTTGTGATGGGACAATAGGCCACCGCCAGCTCCGAATCCACGATCCGCTCTCGAACATAGTGGTACTGAACCTCAATTTGCTTCGTGCGAGCATGAAACACCGGGTTCTTCACCAGAGCAAGGACACTCTGGTTGTCCATGCGCAGCTCCGTAGGACCTGTCGGGGGAAAAGCCAATTTCTGCCATCAAGCGACGGAGCCAAATGGCCTCCATAGCGGTCGAACATAAGGCCCGATACTCGGCCTCTGTAGAAGAAAGTGCCACAGTAGGCTGCTTCTTGCTGCTCCAAGAGACAGCACCAAAGCCAAGGGTAAAAGCATAACCTGTAGTGGATCATCGCGAATCCACATCACCTGCCCAGTCAGAATCACTCCATCCAGAAAGAGTGATCCCATCTCCATACATGATCCCATAGGATCGAGTCCCCTATAAATACCGAAGAACACGCAAGGCAGCCCTCCAGTGGTCATGAGTAGGAGTCTTCATAAAAGAAGACAACAAAGCCACCACAAAGGAGATATCGGGCGGAGTGTGAAGAAGCCATATAAGTGAACCAACAAGGCACCTGTAACGGGTGGCATCAGAAAGGGGAACTCCATCTGCCAAAAGTTTGGACTCAGGGTCCATGGGGCATGAAATAGGCCGACTCTCGGCCATACCAGACTTCGAAAGAAGCTCGGAGATGTAACGGTGCTACGAGATAAAGATGCCCTGTGCCATCTGATAGATCTCCAGTCCTAGAAAGAAGTGAAGGATCCCTAGATCCGTCATGTCAAACTCCTGTCGCAGAATAGACCGAGTATGCTCCACCGGCAGAGTGTCGCTCCCTGTAATAATAAGATCATTCACATACAAGATAAGCAAAACACAAAGAGAACTCGCAATCGTAAAGTAAAGGTTGGGGTCATGATTGGAGCACTGAAAACCACTCTGAAGAAAGAAGCGGTCAATCCGCTGGTACCAAGCACGAGGAGCTTGCTTCAGGCCATAAAGGGCCTTCAGCAGCTTGTAGACATGATCCTCCTTCCCCTATACAAGAAAACTGGGAGGCTATGAAACATAGATCTCCTCTTCAAGGACGCCATTCAGAAAGGATGACTTGACATCCATCTGATAAACAGGCCAACGGTGGTGAGCGGCAAGAGCCAAAATAACTCGAATGGTAGACATCCGAGCGGTAGGAGCAAAAGTCTCAAAGTAATCCAAACCTGCTCGCTGTGCAAAAACCTTGGCAACAAGCCTAGCTTTATGCTTATCCAAGGAGCCATCTGCAAGATACTTGGTCTTAAAGACCCATTTCACACCTATCACCTTCCGTTTCTTGGGATGCGGAACAAGCTCCCAAGTATGGTTCCGCTCGATGGAATCGAGCTCTGCCTGCATAGCCTGTCGCCAAATATCCTGTGCAAGGGCCTCCTCCACTGTGGAAGGCTCAGAATCTTGAAGAATTTGTGGCATAAGAGCATAGTTCACACAGAGTGAACTATCCCGCTGGGCCTGTAAGCAGGCCGATCTGCGTGGACCTGTAGAAGAAGCAGGAAAGTGAGTAACACCTGAATCCTGCATAAGCCGGTGATACCACAAAGGAATCCTAAGAGACTCCTCCTGCTGTGAGGGAGACCGAGTAGCCTCCGGAACCTGTAAAGCACCTGTCTCAGAAAGGGATTCTCCCATACCAGGGTAAGGTAGATTCTCCTCATCTGAAGAAGGCTCCCCATCGAATGGCTGTGGATCCCTAGAAGACTCCGAAAGGGAGGTTGAAGGGGTGGAAGTACTTGAAGAAGAAGAAGTCACTTTCGCCAAAGGGGGAGGAGTAACCGAAGTAGGAGGGGGAGGAGCCGAAGAAGGAGGGGTGCAAAGAGGTATCTTGGAAGGAAGGGAAGGGAGAGAAGGGGGGAGAGGGTCTGTCGATGTCGAAGAAGCACCTGGAAGAGAACCATCAATCGGATCCTCGGAGGTCGAAGCCTCATCGAAGATCACATCCCTGCTCACCTCAATCTTCCGTGTAGTCAGGTCGTAGAGCCGATATCCCTTCGTGGTCATGCTATAGCCCACAAAGATAAGCTGTCGCGACTTAGAGGTGAGCTTCGACTCCCTCTTCTTCTTGTCCATATGGACAAAAGCAGCACATCCAAAGATGCGAAAGTGGGACACGGAAGGCTACTTCCCAAAGAAAGCCTCATAGGGAGTCATGTCGTGCAATGCCGAAGTTGGAGAGCGGTTGCGAATATGTACCGCTGTAGCCACCGCCTCACCCCCAAGGAAATGAGGAAGACTCCGATGCTCCAGCATGGATCGGGCCATCTCCACCATAGTCCGATTCGCACGTTCTACAACACCATTCTATGATGGTGTATTCGGATGGGAATACTCCACCCGAATGCCGTGATCCCTGCAAAACTGAGAGAAAAGGTGAGAAGTGAACTCACCACCATGATCAGCTCGGACACCACGAACTTTGGAAGTTGTTTGAGTCTCCACAAAAACCTTCCACTCGTCGCAGAAACTGGAGTACACCTCACTCTTGTACTCCAAAAAATAAGGCCACACATAACGACTGAAATCATCCACAATCAGCATCAAATACTTGGCCTTCCCAAGGGAGGCTGTGCCTATAGGTCCGCAAAGGTCAGTGTGAACCAACTCAAGCGGAGAAGAAGCCCTCCTGGAAGCAACCTGTGGGTGAGGCTATCGATGCTGCTTGCCCCTCAAGTAGCTGGGGCATAAGGTGTGGAGAGGAGGGAAATCGGGAAGTCCCTCCACCATCTTCCTCCGTGAAGCCCGTCGAATAGAATCAAGATTCAGATGCCCATAACGAGCATACCAAAGCAGCCCAAGCTCGTGGGAGGCCCTCGCAACCAAGGCTGTGAGCTGATAGAGCCCACCCTTCTATGTACCTATCCAAAGAGCATCACCTGTAGAAGCATCCTCCATTGTGACTGCATCCTGCATAAAAATGACTCGGGTACCTAGCTGAGTAAAACCATGGGCTGGTCGATGGGTGAAGAAACAAGCTCCCATAGGTCGAATGTATCGAGGATGCACTCCACCTTGCACGACCAAAGGGAATAGTTGGAACCGTCCAACTTGTCTTCCTTCGGAAAGGAAGGAAGTATGGGCACCTGTATTGAGGGAATCAAGGAAGGCATCCGAACATCGGAAGAAGTCTTCACCGATGGAACCTTCATTGTAGACGGAACCCTCTGAGATGCATGGACTGAAGAAGGACGGGTGCGAGGAGACTCCTCCCGTCGTCGATCATGAAACTCCTGATAATCCTGTCTCCGCTCAGAGGAATGATGTGAAAGAAGTTCATCCTCGGAGTCGTCAAAGCCTGAAAACTGATAAGACATCTTCCAAATCTGCAAACACCGAATACACCAGAGAAATCTTTGCTGATGCCGAAGGATGACCAGCAAAAGGGTCACCAACCACCAAAACGCAAACTGCAGAGGCCAACAAACACCTGGAGCTGCAAAATGCAATGATGTCTGATGAAGATCACCCATACAGAAACTGCCAAACACAAGTCGTAGCCTGGGAGATTGCCACCAGCAAGAAAAGGGCCCACAAAAGGTGGAACAACCTCCAGAACAGCAAAATGCAGCCTGGAGTAGTGTCGCCTAGCTGTAGAGATGGCCACCGGGCAGAAAACGCACCCAGGAGAGGAGTGTGGATGATGTGGCAGCCTTAGAAACAGCTGCCTGCAGCAAACACAAGAGTTGGAGCCGCCAGTAGGAGCCGCCTTGGCTGTGGGGAAGGAATCGATAGCAGCAGAAGAAGGGGATGGTGTCTCTCTGTCGAGGAAGATCCTCCGTGCTCTCAGTTAGGCTCTGATACCATGAGAGAGTGCGCAACAGAAGAAAAAAACATGAACACAGAGGAGAGACAGAGAGAATGCAGAGAATGAAGGAAGAAGATCTGCACTGACTGAAATGGATGCTGAATACTCTAAAATGGACTGATCAGTCCCTGCACGCAGAGCCCGAAGCGTCAGTGAGGGCACCAAATCAGGCTGGAAACAAGGGCAGAACCGATGCTGGAGTGGGAGAGGAGAGAGACTGCACTGAACTTGAAAAACGATGTGTATAGTTGATGGGGGGCTGCTATATATAGCCCCCCCAGCCATAAATCTGGCCGATTAGTCAAAAAAACTGGCCGACTTGGCCAGAAAACTGGCCGTCTTGGCCAAACTGGCCGACTGCACCAACAAGCAGCCTCTAAAGGCTGACTGCCACAAAAAACATCTATACCTAATCTGACAAAGCTCCTCTATCTCCTGCTAGACTCTGATAGGAGCTCACAACTAGGAGATAACAGACTGACACTGAACTAGAGCAGGCTAATAGAAACTTGGATGACTACTATGAGAAAACCTAATTTTGAGTTACTTTTGGGCAAATTTTAGACCAACATATGTAAAATTTTATATAGATGACCTAATTTTAAATTCTCAAGTAGAAAATTTAGCCTAGTGATGACAAATAAAAACTCCAAAAGAAGCCACTCTATGCTAGCAGAAGCCACAAATCATGCATGGAAATTTTTGTTTTGTAGCTAGTAATACTACAAAAACTACATAAAGCATGGGTATTGGGCCATTGCACATAACAAGGGTTTTCCACACATTTAGGGGTCACTTTAGGCAATTGATAAGGCATGGGCAATCTGTTTTTTTTTCTTTGTTGCATGGACATTCACAAGTCTAACTAGTTGATAATTAGTTTAGTGCACTTGAATTGTTTCTTACTAGAGACCTTGACACACATCCTTAACTTTGTGCATGGGATATTATGGATCAGATGGGTTGGTTGAAGTCGTAATGCTTTGATAGATTGACAACCTAAGCAAATGCTATAATATGTTGACAAGTCTATAATCCATGATGCAATAAGTTGGCAACTTGTTAGGTTTGGCTGATGTCACAATAGGTTGGCAACAAGGTAGGTCTATAAGCCATCCTACAACATGTTGGCAATCTAAAAGTTTCATAGCCAATAATTTGTAATCAGATCCAAGTTTCGGTCGTAGTCATTAGGTGTAAGCGATTTGCACTAGCTCTATGGAACAATAGAGCCTTAACATACTAAAATTTGACACATGGGTATGCTAACATTTTGGGTTCAATAGTACATCATCCCGAAAATAGAGATGATCATTTGTAGTACTACATAGATAAATACTTAGCCAGAGAAAGAGACGCTCATATATTCCAACAAAGGTGTTTATAGTGTTCAATAACAAACTGGAGCACAAAGTATATCTGAAAGGGTAATCACTTAGGAGAAATACATGACAATGGACTTGACAATCATGATTGCCATCACAACATTACAATATATGGTAGAATGTAAGGTGGTCTCAGAGTTTGGGAAAGGTCAGGACCCAAATAGAGAGCCAAAGAGGGACAAAGGGGAGGTGAAGTCGGGAACACAACACTTCTTCTTTAATCCTTTTATAGTTTTTGATGCTTGTAGTGTCTTAAAGTCCATCTTCCATAATCTGTGGCTAATCTGTCGTCTTCTATTAATGCACTGTTGCTATCAGCATTGATAGCTTCTTTTAGCCGCCATTGTATGAATGCTATCTTGGGCCACCAATTGGGTAGTCTTGACATTTACATTGTAAAAACCTTTGCTCAAACATATGGCCAAATCTTTCTTTGGTTAAGTATTTATCTCAATAATGCAAATGGTAGTCTTTGGTTTCACTATGTTGTACTATTGAATCCGTGATGTTAGCATACCCTTATGTCAGGATTGAGTATGTTAAGGCTCTACTGTTTCACAGAGCTAGTGCAAACTACTTGCACTTGGTGACCACATCTAGAATTTGGATGTGATTACATATGGCAGCTATGTTGATCTTTTCCACGTGTGCAGGTCTGCATGCGCATGTGCTCTCAAGGTCTGCCACAGAGGACATTCAACTTGTATTCTCATGGCGGTCTAGGGACATAAGTATCCCCATTGGATTCCGTCTCTCCTGAGGGGACTTCATTTCTTAGCGACGATGATTTTGGAGTGGAGTAGTCCAATTCGTAGCCCCACAAATAATGCTCATGTTCTATTCCTAGGCCTGAGGATGTGCACCTAGTGTTGGCTCATCAACACAGTTGATGATCGAGATGCCTTCCGTTCAACCTATATTCTCATGGCAGTCCAGGGACATAAGTAGCTGCATTGGATTCCATATCCTGAGGGGACTTCATTTCTTAGCAATGAAGATTTTGGAGCAGAGTAGTCCAATTCGTAGCCCCACAAATAATGCTCATGCTCTATTCCTAGACTTTAGGATGTGCACCCTAGTCCACTAATCACTCATGTGACATCGCTAAAGCCAACAAAGTGGTTGTTTGCATCAATTAAACTGATTATGGTTCCACCTTGTGCTATTCTAGTCCACATGTATATGGCTACCCAAGTATGTGTTTCATTTCCAAAGTTTGTTGGGTCACTATCACAGCTGATGATCTAGATGCCTTCCTTAGGAATTTGAGGTGGCATATACAATCAAATTTCCCACCCAAGTGGATCCCATCAATAAGGTAGCCATATTCAAGTCATTGATGCGGAAAGAGGCAATGACTTGGCTTGCAACAGAAAACAAGTGGTTGGGCAATGTTAGATGCTGCTTGGGATATCATTTCGTTCACAGTTCTAGTTGGGACAGGACTGATGCCCAAAAGTTAGAGAGACTACGTAGAATAAAACAAGGTAGTGTCACAAGCTAGAGCTATATCACTCAATTTAAGGTATTGAGAGGATGTATACCCTAGAATACCCAACCCAATGGTGAAATGTTCCACTCTCTATACATGCAAGGCTTGAATTGGGATATTTGCAAAGCTTTTGCTTTAGAATACCTATTAGTTATTAATAACATGATTACTTTTACTAGTGTGCTAGCTATGTTGAGATGTTTTTAGCTAAGGAAAAGTTAGAAAAAGGGAGAAAATTAGCCAAACCTACTAAAAACCTCATCATATGGAATCAAGTGCCTCCAATACGGATTCAGTTCTAAAGGAAGAGAGTAGCAGTGAGGAGGAGGACTCTAAGGAAGAGGAATACTGGAGGCCCACTAAGTCCAAGAGAAAGGATAAGGTGCCCACAAACCCTCAGAGGGTGCTCAAAAACTTGCCATCAAAACCCTTTGGTGTACCAGGTGCAATAATTTGGGTAACTTGGTTTCCAAGTTTGGTCTTAATCAGTAGTGGTGCGCATTTGCTATACAACCATCTATGATACAAAAGTCTATAGGTATAATGCCCATAGTCAAATGGGAAATACCGGGTCCTAGCAAAGGCACAAGAGGAGCATAGCTAGCCTATTGAAAGATCTCTGGACCATTTGCTACCATGGCCTCGGTAGTTTTATCCACACAACAATATTATCCCCCTTCTGGCATGGGCAGAGGAGGACAAGAAAGACATCAAGGAGGCATAGGAGGATATTACCACCTCCCAAATAAACAATGTTTCTTTTGTATGCAGGAAGGCCACTAGAGGTCAGAGTGTCTCACAACCCAACAATATGATTCTTAGAAGAAACAGAGTCAAGATTAGATCCCATCGTCATCTATTAATATAATAGAAAAGAAAGAGCTACAGGAGCTGAAGGGCAATGTGATTATTTGATCAAGTAAGAAGTTATAAGAGGCAAAGCAGAGAAACCCACATGAGTTTCTTGGGCTAAATAGGAGAAAGTCTTGCCATAAGGTGGTTGCATGGATGGGAAAGGAATTGGTAGTGTTGAGAGCTCAGTAGCAGCAGTAGCTGCTTCCTATGCTAGATTCAAGACCTGTAGGTATGTAAGGGACCATAGGACCATCGGCAACATAGCAGAGATTGTAGCCGATTTTGGGTTTGTAATCAACATCTTTTAGACCAGAAGCAACCATTGGAGTATTGGCTATGATGCAACGTCGACTATTAACTCTTGGTCTTGCACTACTTGCCAAGGTGGAAGGGAATTAGTCTGCTTTAGCAATCTAGGCTTCATCCTCGATACATGGGCAGTTTCAACCAAACTAGACACATAGATGATGTGGGACCCATTCTCAATTACTATCCCCACAAAAGACCTGCTAAATCAGGTCCTAGCATTCAAAGATTATTGCCTATTTCCTAGACAACTTTGTCTATGGCAACACGGGTTAGTCACAATTGGGATTGCGATCCTTGCTAACAATTCGCTGAGGTCACAATAAAATTTGAGTCTTTGCAAACATAATTCCGCCTCCATCACAATAGCTTGCAGACCATTAGCCACATAAATAGTAAACATGATGGATGGCTTGGATGATGATGAGGAAGCTACATACTTGGTAGCTAATTCCCACTTGGAACCATTTTACATGGTTGATGAAATGTAGATTAGTTAGCAGTACTTGGATTTGCATTCCCCACTTCACCTTGCTTACTAGGAGCCAATCTCAATGCAAGATTAGAATCCATATGATACAAAAATCTAGAATTTGGAATTTGAAGCAGAAGCAGATCAAGTTATGGCTATAGACGAATCATAATTTTTTTGTGTGCTTAGATATGAGAGAGAGTTTGAAGAAAAAATGAAAAGGGTCATAAGGGTCATGAACAATGCTCTTATCACAGTCTATCTAGGTTCAGAAGAAACAAATCTACTAAAGATTAGTGCTTACCTACAACCTTGTAGAGATTACATGATGCAATGGACAAAATCTAAGCAAGGAGTAGAGAATATATAGCAAATATGAGAAGAATAGAATCTGCCCCTTGCAGGTCTGTGCACAATTGATCAAACATCTGCAAGGAAACAACGATAGAGGTTGATGGGTCAGCTGATTCGTTATTTGGAGCACCCATATCTAGAGCATCGATAAAATCAGGGAAAGCTCATCTGGTGGAGTAAAGGCTATAAAGTGACTAAGCAAGATGACGGGACATTTTTTTAGGAGATTAAGGTCTTTTGTCATCACTGTTTGCAAATTTTGACAAGCATCCTTGTAGTCTTTAATGAAGAAGGTGGGATGGAGCCGTCAGTTCATCCTCTTAATATGTTGAATTTTGACTATCATAATTACGAATAGGGGAGTTCTGGATGGCTGGATGTATAACCCCATTGTGGACGTACACATTATACTTTGATGGGGAGTCCAGGGGCCCTAATAAAAAAGGGAGTGTTGGAGTAGTTATCCAAGATCCCCGATGAAGAGTTACAATGAAATTAGCTGCTTATCTCGGGGTAGGATTCACTAATGACATGGCAGAGTATAAAGCCTTGATTATGGAACTGAATATTGCCAAGAAAGGTGATATTCGGCAGTTGTTAGTAAAAGGGAATTCCCAGCTGATCTTAAATCAACTCAATGGGACATATACAGTCCGGAATCCTATCCTTCGTATGTATCATCGAACTACTATAACCCTACTTGATGAATTTGAGAGCATATCTCTTTAGTTGATACCACGTTCTTGGAATCAGTTTGCGGATTCACTAGCCAATTTTGCTTATGAAGAGGACCTCTTCTTCAATTGTGGTCCTAGTCCGAATGTTGCTCTTGATAATGAAACAAGACCTGGTAGTTTGTGGGGAATGTTATCAGACCACGTGTTATATGGCAGGCGATGGTTGATATGGGTAATGCGAAGAGTAGTCGAGACCCATCTACCACTATTATCCTGGACCCACAAGTTGATTCAATGACATGTTATATATACACCTCTTGCTATGTATGCAAGAGGTATGGGTCACAACTTGATGCATTTTGTTTAGGGCTGCGAGCCCTATTTTTTCCCTTGGAATAGAGCATATTTTTGTATACCTGCCTTCTTCTGAGGAGGGATCTATATGAGCTAGGTTGGTTAATTTCTTTAGGCCAAGAGGGCCCTATGTCTGTTTGGTGCAGGTTTTTTTAATGGGTTTTTATTTTAGTGATTGCATCATACAGGTTGACGAAGTTGCTGGAGGGAGCCTTTGCTACAGAGGAGCTTCTTGTGGCCATTCCAGGTGGTTTCGTCCCCTTTTCGAGTCTTTCTTTCCTTAAGCAATGAATGATATATATGCATGTGAGGGTTACTTTCTTTTGTTTGTTAGAGACTAGCAATCGAGGCATGAAGTCCTAGGTTTAGGTTTGGTACGTCTGTGGGAGGTTTGAGTGGTCATTGCCTCCTGCAACGGCATTGTCAGGTACTAAAAGGCATATTTTAGATGGGAGTTCTAGTGACCCTATTCTACTGACCTGCTAGGCGGCTGATCTAGGAGGTCCTATTAGTGTGAGGCAGTTAGAAAAGCCTGTCGGACAAAATGAGGCTACAAAGAAGAAAAGCCCTACATATATGAAAGGAAATACATGAATATACGAAGGTGTGTAAAAAGGGGTTCTAACCCCTAAAACAATAAAAAAGAGAAGAAAGAAAAATCTTTGAGCGGTTGTTTATCACCTTGCGAAGGCCTAGTAGGTTCCTGGGGACGAGACAAGACCAGGGCTGATGCCTTGTCTTCCTAAGGGTGGCAACTAGCTGGAAAGCAAAGAATAAAAGCGGGTTGGAGTGAAAATAAAAGTGAGCATTAGAAAATGATTAAGTGTCGCCTCACGAGGACTTGGTAGGTTCTTGGGTACTAAGATAGGACCTGAGGCCAATGCCATGTCCTCCTTGGGTCACTACGCTCAGCTTCCTGTTTTTTACACGCCCGAGTATGGAAAATAGGCGGTTAAAGGACCAATGTGCTAAAAGATAATATTTGTTGATCAGGCTATAGGAGTCCTCGCCTAGTAGGAGCTCCTAGTTGAGTTGTCTTAGTCGGGTAGGTAGTTCAGACCACCACTTAGGATGACCTCTTGGATAGTTCTTTTTAGCTTGGCCGTGTTGGAGTAGCAAGTTAGTGCCTAGCTCTAGCCTCTTATCAGTTTATGCTAGGCCCACTCCTTGTGGATTTCATGCCTTGGTTTTGTCAAAGGGGTAGGGTGAGAGCTGTGATGTGTTTTGTTGGGTATCTATGATGTATCAGCTTGATGCTCTTTGTGGTTGTGTTTATCTACAGATCTGTTCATGGGATTCAACGAGCTGAGTCACCCTATCCCATGGTCGCCAATGATAGATGATTTTTTATGCCGAGAAGAGCTTAAAAATAGCCAAAATTTTTGAATTTCAGGGGAAAAATACACTTTGTCAAAGGCGGCAACTGCAATCAATACGATTTTAAGTGGCAATGCCCAAAAAGTGCTTAAAAGAGCCATTGGACGGCCGTCGGTAAATTTTCAAAATTCTTTGGCATGACAGATGAGACCATGGGAGATGCTCGACACTGTGAGATTTCAAGATGAATGCTCAGGATTTTTTAGTGGCCGAATCGGAGGTCGGACGATCGATTGGGAGTGCTCGGGAGGCCAAGGACAAAAGAGGAGTAGTGTAAAGGGACTTGGGGGGTATAGGGGGTGTGAACTTTGGGGCCACCCCCCCAATTTTTCACGTGAAGGGAGGGGGAGCCTTTTTTTTAAACGAAAAAAAAGGAAGATGGATATGGCGGCAAGTGACAGACGAAATGAGGGGAGGGGAGGCTATAAGCCATCGCATCACCTAAATGTACCTCCCCCTTCTGATCACGTGGGCCTGATACACTCTACATATGCTCCCTATCGCTTGTTTCCACGTGGAATGGCTGGCTGAAGATGGAGATCCAAAAATAGTATTTCTCTCTCCTCCCTCTCTCTCCCCTTAAGAGGCAGTTCATGCCCATGAAAAAGATTCAAGATCCATTGAAGACCGCTTGTCCGGCATGGTACCGGATCACTCTCGGATTGGTGGAGGGCTAGAGTTTGCTATTCGAAGGTGGACTAAGCATTGAATGAGGGCTGATCTGCAGTCCTGCATTAGATTTTAAAACCCGCAAAGAAGAAAAAAACCTGTAATTCTATTTTAGAAAGGAAAATTGCTTGTTTTTTTACATTTGATTGAGTGAATGTTGTTCTTATGGAGTGAAAATTGGTAGGAATGTTGTTCACTATTTGATTACCTTTTCTCTTCAAGAAAATTTTCATCCTAAACTTCCATATATGATAATTATTCTCATCAAGTTTCTCACAAACAATATGGTTTAAATTGTCAAACATTTTAATAAGACAAAAGCCTTACAAAACATGCAGTCTACAACTAAGCCAATACCAAGTGCACCACAACTAAAACATGTGGCCTTTTTCACTGATTACACAACAATACTTGCAATCCACAATCTTATATAAACTCCCTTTATGTCTACAACCTAGCAAACACTTAAAACCTTATACATCCAAAAGTTATAACCTCTATACTTGTAAAACAATATACATAGCCAAATCTCTAATATACTTAAAAACTACTTTCAACCAACTTGCGGGACTAAAATAGAGGCCAAAACAACCTCATATGGTAAAAATCATTGCGAAAAAATCCTAAAGGAATTAATTTGTAGTGCCAAGGCTCTTATAGCTATATTCCAAGGTCAATTGAACAAGATGAAAGAGCTTCTTACCATTTCTTACTTACTTCCTATCATGCTCTACCACCTTACCTCAGCCTTTGATTAAGCTCTAGTAGCCTTGGGGTTGCTCTGATATTATATAAACAAACAAGAGGAGAGAGAAGGGAAGAAACCAAGAGTGCACACACATAATTGAGACGAGCACCTAGAGAATAGGGATAAAATCTTCTTCTTCTTCTTTCTTCTTCTTCCACATAAGAGAACTTAGTCTATAACATGATAAAAGACTAATAAAGTACTAGAATATATGTGTATGTGGTTACTAAGTGTAAAGCTATAACAAATAGATGAGATGGCATAATGAATTTGCCATAACCAAGAGTGGACTATGTATGTGTAGTCTAGTTGTAGCATCATTAGCACATCCTCCATGACTGTTGATCAAATGTTGATCACCTAATGTGTCAATGAGTAATGTCTTGCCACATCATTAAGTCATGTAGTGGATGCTTGCTCATTTGGAGCTCAACACCTCAATACATAAATGTGGTAATATACTTCTCTCTAGACATTGTGTAACCCTCATTTGCCACAACGTCCCGCACACAACTAACCTTCTTATGTTGCTCACACATGTACTTTCTTTGATTGATCTTAAACTTATGATCCACATCAAGGAAATGCTACCTAGTGCTTCCCCTCCCATATGTATCTTACTTGGCCCTTCTTCCTTTGGTTTCTATCTTTTCTTCTATCCAAATTATTTGTATGGAATGACCATGTCAAGGCTATGCTCTTTTCTCAATTATTCTACTAATTTCTTCAACCTATAGAAGGGGACATGTCTCTTATGGTAAAAGATGTATGTGATGCATTTCTACCCATTGAAGCTTCCATTCTCATCCACAAAATCCCTATATGGTCAAACATCTACACAACTTGTCAACCAATACAAAATTCATCATAATTTTTCAATCAATCCAACTAGTTGTAGTGCCTTGGAGACAACAACAAATGAAAATTTAAAGTCTACCTTCTAACAAAGGGCATCATCATCCATGAAGCACTCATCTTTTTCTCTATTTTCATCTACCTCCACCCCTATCTCTTCCATATCAATCTCGCCTCATCTACACCTTCACATGAGGGAATGTCCACCCCAACCCTTGCTTCTCATGCAGGCTCTAATGTCGACCTCTTAAAATGACCATTTTCCAAGAGGCAATACTAATTTACCATAAAATGTTCTAGTAACTTTGCACTACTAATTTATTAGATATTAAAATCACATTTTCTTATCTTGTAGCCTTCTCTTTAGCCATTTATTAGATATTAAAATCACCTTTTCTTATCTTGTAGCCTTCTCTTTAGCCACTCCATCATTATGAGTGAGCAATACTCTTTCTCCTAAAACAATGTGCTTACACGTATTGAGCAACCAACTTAATTCAAATCAGTAGATGCAACCAATTTGATGTTAAGACATGCCTGCAACTTGATTCAAAGGCATGCAAAGAGTAACCATCATTTGTCATAGTTACCCATCACAGACCTTAAGACATTTACAAATATCCATGCTCCTTAGACTCAACCATTCCTAGTGAGTAACCCTTGCAACAACATTGACTACCTACATAAGATCCTTGAAGAATATGTTTGAGAACTACTTTTAGAACCATAAAATTTTTGCATCTATATATTGCACTCTTTGTATCCATAAACTGCTAGAAGATAAAAAATGCACAAACATTGTACATTCTTCGTGCATTTCCTTTACAAACATATATTATGAGGAAAAAACTTCCAACTTATGCGACTATAGTAGCATTACAAATTGCTCATGAATTTACTGGTTATAGTCCTCATGGAGCATCTTAAATCATGCACCCCCTAGAGGCAACCCTTGATAGGCCCAAAAAACTTTCAGTATGAACAATTATGTAATCAAGTCCAAAATCTAGTTGTGGTTTCTAGGTGCAAGCAAGTTGCACTAGCTCTACAAAATAGTAAACCCTTAACATACTCAAACCCGACATAGGGGTATGCTAGCATCATGGGTTCAACAACATAGCATATCAAAAATAAAGACTGCCATTTGCACTATTGAGACAAATACTTAACCAAAAAAGAGATGTTCATATATTCAAGCAAAGGTGTTTACAATGTTCAATAGACTCAGAGCATGGATTACATCCCAAAGGGTAATCACTTGGGAGATATACATGACAATGGACTAGACAATCATGACTACAATGGCAACATTACAATATATGGAAGAATGTAAGGTGGTCTCAAACTTTGGGAAAAGTGAGGATCCAAACAAAAAGTCAAAGAGGGATGAAGGGAAAGCGAAGAGGGAAACACAACAATTATTCTTTGATCCTTTTATAGCTTCTAATGCCTACGGTGTCTTGAAGTCCATACGCCACACTCCATGGCTAATCGAATGCCTTCTATTATTGTGTTGCTACCATTAGCATTGATGGCCTCCTTTAGTCACCATTCTATGAATGCTATTTCGGGCTACCAATCAGGGCTTGAAATTTGCATGCATGGAGATGGAGTTGTTGTCGTGCCAAGCTTTATAGGCAGACAAACCTTTGAGAACAAGGGTTGTGGTGAAGATTATAGCCTCCTTCTCTATTGAAGTGTTGCTATTGAGTCAGCGGTATAAGGAGAGGGTGTAAGGGTGAAAGTGGAGAGGTGATGACTTCAGAGTAGCAGCTGGCAATGCAAGAACCATCAAATTATGCTAGGATCAGAGGCTCTAGGATAGGGCATTGGCATCTAGATCATCTTTCGGGCATGGCAAGGGTGGCAACTAGGAGAAAGGATTTCTGAGGTCAGCCTAAAATTTTTAGATTGTGTCATCCCAAGCATCACACATTTCCATCAAGAAGCTTGTCTTCAACTCTTGCAATGTCTCTAGATAGATGGGGACCACGTTGTTTGAATTGGTGGCTGCAACCAATTGCCCATGCAGGAATGTTAAATCTGTTGCCACCTGCTGGAGCTAGTCCTAGATGAGTCGACCAAGTCCAAGCTAGCCTCACCCTGATAGGTGTGAAGACACTATTGTTGCTTCCAACTTGCTACTACTATTGAACCTGGGCCCATAGGGCCTCATTATCCTACCGCACTTGCTCCATTTGCATCCTCCATAGTGTCTGAATCTACTATTGCCAACAGCTAGTGTCAACGGAGTCCTCCTACCACATAATTCATGTAGCAATGTGCAATGTCAAGGTAAAACTCTATCAAGATGAGGATTTATGTAGCAAAGATAGACTATGGGGGTAGGGTGGTTGTTGGGACTGCCTAGATAGCAATTGTAAGGCTAATGGCAATCAATTGGCTAGTGGCCTACGAGTCTTCTTCTCTAGGGTGCTTTTGGCCCTATGAAGATTGAATGAGTAGAGCATGATGAGACTTAAACATCTAGCTTATTCTTGTCAGAGCTAGAGGGTGTTGCTTTTAAGAGTGTGGGGGGTACACTAGTTAGTTCCCTTGATAGTAGGCACATCTTCTATGGCTTCCTCGTTAAGATGTGTCAAAATAGTGTGGTCCATCTCCTCCTATATTGCATTTGGCTATCCATCTATGGCACGTTGTATAGCTGCCTTTGGGAATGATTGAGAGGCGAAGTCAACATCAATAGTGCAAAGGGAGTGAGTAGGATCCACTGTGGTGGGGGAGGGAATGGGAAGTGTTGGCAAAAAATGACCCTCAATGACTTTACATCCATGAGCAAATTGCCAGCGGTTGCACTCCACTTGAAGGCAATTGAGAAATTGTAATAGCCGGGGTGTCTAGCAAATAGCAATCGAGTAAAACTATGATGAAGGATAATTAATAAGGGCCACATCACAGCAAACTGTGGTAATGGAATCAATTTCAATCTCAATTCTAATGATCAATGAGATTTCAAAACTAGGTTTGGAGATCTCAAAGGCATGCATGAAATCTATTGCCAATGGGTTGGGATTGTACTCCAAAGTGAGCAGAAAGATACATACCAATTCATACGCATAATAGTGTTGCAATCGGAGTTCATTAACAAGCTAAGGAATGATATTTTCCTATAATTCAATAAGGTAAAAAGAATTAGCTATTGCAGTTGTATGGAAAATCCAAAATGAGCCACACCATCTCATCTTCAATTTTCATAGAATCTTGCCCATTTGAGTTTGGAAGACCAGCACTACTTGTCCTTGCTCTCGAAGAGCTACTTCTTAGAGAGGCGATTTTCTTGGTGTTTCTACTTGGATTGGACTTTAGACAGGAGATAAGAACTCTAAATTATTTAACTCTATCAGGTTCTCTAATCGAGAGAAAAGGGATTCATGCCAGTAAGGAGGCAATCTTCAACAACAACCCAAAGACTAAGAACTATAAATTCGAGAGATGTGATTGCCTCGATCCCAAATGTTGGCTTGTAAGAAGTGAGTCCTATTGCCACCTTGAAGGAAGTGTGCTAAGCCCATAATGTTGTTGGGAGTTTGGTATCCCAATCTTTCATGTGATGCGCAACCAAAATTATAAGAATTTTGGACAAAGTCTTGTTTGTGGATTTGGCCAGACAATTGGCTTGCAGATATATCGTATGGAGAAGTTTTCTTGTGAATCACCAAGAAGGAAAAAGTCATATGCTTGATAACCTTGTTTACAAAATGACTTCCTCAATCACTTACCAATTCTAGCGAGGACAACCATAGCGAGTGAAGATATATTTGAAGAGGCACTTTGCCACTACCTATTATGAATTATTTGATAGTTCCCATACTTTGACCCTCTTAGTATAGTAGTTCATTGCTATCAAAATATACTTGTTTTTTAAATAGGATGCTACAAGTTTAATAAGGCTGATAAATTCCAATCCCTAGTTTTGAAAATTTTCTAGTAGGGATAACCAACCTTGGGATAGGGGTTGACCAACATGCATCACATTTCTGGACAAATCTGTGGCACGAACTATTGGGGGTAAAGGTACATGTGCCTAGCTACCCGTGTATTACTACATTGATAGTATCAACACACCTATACACTACAGGTGACGAGCACCTATCACTGTCCATTCATTCCTTAATATTTTAGTGACATTTAAATAAAGGAAATGCTAGGTCACACATTGTGACTTTTGGAGTTCCCACATCTTATATATATCTCTCTCTTGCTCTTACTCCTTTCACCATAGCTCTTGCTTCCACTCATGTACTTCCACTCTAAACTCACTCCCTTCAATTGGTATTAGATCCATTGCACTCATATTGAGGAGCTCTTCCCTTTAGTTTGCTTCAACTTGAGAAAAAGGTTCAACTTGAAGGTTCCATGGCATTTCATCTCTCTTCTTCCTGAGATATGAATCTTTATCATGCTTCTTCCTCGATTGCTCCCTCCACTTGAGGCTTGTTTTAGAGCTTAAGTAACCTTGTTTGAGCCTCAATAAGTGCTCAAAAGTAACCATTACAAGTAGTAGGGCTAGCAACATCATCAGTGTGATTTGCACCAATTTTCTAGCTCTTGCCCTTTGCACTATTACAAACATTGGCAGCTCATGTACCTTCTATAGCATCTAATAGAGCTTGGCACCTCTCCCAGCATTGTTTGGGGCCTATTGGAGCATTATTTGCAAGTACACACCTCAGCCATTGCATGTACATTCAAGATATTTTATTGTAACACAAACAAGGGCAGCTACCATTACTTCACTGTTTGAGCTTCATTGATTCTTATACACCTAGGCATTGATGTTTGGATGCTTGATACGTGTCTTGAGATGATTTTTAGATAGGCTTGATCTTTCTTTGCTTAATTTAAAGCAGGGTTCTTTGTTGTATATATAGTGGACAATAAGTATTTTACTTGAAAGCTTTACGCATTGAAGACTTATATACTTCTCGGGTTTGTACATATTTGGCACTTATATATGGGCTTGGACATCTCTATGGTGACATTTGAGGCTCCTTTTTGGGTTTGTACATACCTGGCACTGATATATGGGCTTGGACATCTCTATGGTGACATTTGAGGCTCCCTTTTGTGCCACATTGGATGCTTTGGCACCTTGGTTTTATGCTTTAGTTTCTTCCATCATCCCATTAAAGGCTTGAAGAATATATCTTGGGTTTTATGCTTCCAAATATAGGCTGTATGGATCTTGGATGCTTGGATGTCATCATCATGATGTTTTGAGCTTTGCTTGCTCATTTAGCATTCAACTTTTACTTCAATGGGAGCTATTTGTATTTAAATATTGAGCCACATTGCCAATCTGGATGTACTATAAAGCATTTGGTTTATATACTTGAGCTTGGGCTTATTATAGTGAGATAGTGGGACTCATTGTGACATGTACATGCTCTCTTGATATTTATTAGATGTAGTTATCTTATCATGGGCTAATTTGATCTCTTGCCTTAGACCTAGTATTTATGTCTATTAGGGTGTTGTCAGTGGTATTTATATGCTTTTGAGTTATATATTAAGCTTTGTTCAATGGGTTATGTATCGGGCAATTCTCTTCATTTACCCTTGAGACCTACACTATGCATGATATCTATGCATATTGCATGTATGGTTACTGGCATACTATAGTTTTGATAGCCTTCATTGCCACTTGTTCCTCGCTTCTTCCTTCTTGGTTGCTCACAATTGGTTGTTGGTAGATTGATACTGTTTATTACATCATCCAATCATTTCAATTTTATGTATTCTATTTGAGGGTAGTCACTGGAACTCGATAGTCTTTTGCTTACAATTTATGGATAGTCATTACTTTGGCATCATCTCTTGTCTCTCGCTTGATTTAGCAATGGTTTTGGGGCTGATTTTCAAGTTACTATAATAGCTAATCTTTCCCTTTTGTATACATGCTTGGTCTCATTATGGCTAGTGGTTCTCATGATAGTGTTATCTTCAATATTGAGAAACTAGATGGGACTAACTATAACTATTAAAAGACCTAGATATGGAAAGTTTTAGTGTAAAATTTGCATGTTAGACCACTCCAAAAATGGGGGTGCCAAACCTTAAAACATTGCAGTCGAGAATTGGGATGAATTGGATGAGGTATGCAAATCAATAATCATGTTATCACTCTCTAAGCAGGTTCCCTATAATGTTGTAATTGGAAACCTGACTGCATATGAGCTTTGGACACAAATTAAGAGTTTTTATGATAAGCAAAGTCCTGCCTCTTAGATATATTGGCTAAAACAATTGATGGACCTTCACATGAAAGAAGGGACATCTATCTCTGCACACAATGAGTTTCACTCCATCATTAGCCATTTAGCTTCACAAGAGATTGAGTTCAAGGATACTTTACATTCTTTTTTTCTACTTGGTACTCTATCTGAGTCATGGGACACTTTCCACATGGCTCTTTATGCTAAGGATGGGCTAAAATTGCAAGATGTTGAGAGTGCTCTCTTGACAAAAGAGGTGAATAGAAAGAATGCAGATGCTTCATGTATGTCACATGCATTGACTGTGAGAGGCCGGCAAGATGGTAATGGCCATGGTAGAGACTCTAATATATCTCAGTCTAAGACACATGGACAATTTTGCAATTAGTCTCATGGCCATAAACCTAGTCTTACATGTTATTATTGTGGGAAAGCAGGCCATATTAGACCACAGTGCCATAAAACACGTGAAGACAAGCACAAGGAAAAGGGAAAGGGTAAAGTGTAGGAAAAGAATTATGATCACGGCACTGTGTCTAGCAAGTCTAGCATCAAGATTGAGGAGAGTAATGTGGTACAGCCTACTATATCTCATAATCTTATCTTGGTAGCTTATTCTTTGGATGCTTCATAGCTGATTGATACTTTGTTAGGATATACTTAGTGTTGGTTGATAGATTCAGGGGCTTCCTTTCATGTGACCCCTAAAGAGAGTGGTTTCACTCCTATCACAATATGATTGGATCTATCTGCTTGGATAATGACCTAGCATTGGAGATAGTTGGTATTGGTGATGTATATCTATGTTTTACTTTAGGCAGCATGTTCGCTCTTTATGATGTACATAATGTGCCAACTCTCACAAAGAGTCTTATCTCTACTGGCACCTTGAATGATGCAAGTTGTGTTGTCTCTTTTGGTGATTCCTCATAGGAGATTACCCATGGAAATCTTGTTATTGCACATGGTGCTATGTCCAGTACCCTCTAATCTTTGCTTATAGTGGGTTAGTTGACCGTATTTTGGTTGTGGCTATAGTTCCACATGTATCTCTTTGGCATCATCACATTGGACACATGCCTTTGAAAGGAATGAAAATGCTTATCAATTTGTAGTATCTTCCGTCCTCTAGACTATAAGTGTTTTGAGTCTTATAATTATTGTTTATATGGCTAGCAGACACATAGTACATATAAGAAGTCCGGCATGAAGTGCATGGGTGAGCCTCTAGCTCCTGTTCATTCCGATGCATGTGGTCCTATGCCTTGTTAGTCACTAGGTGGTATGATGTACTTTGTCACACTCATTGATGATTACTCACATAAGTTTTGTGCTTATCCTATTAGATGGAAATCAAATGTCTTGTATACCTTTCAGTGTTTGCTTGCTCTTATTGAGAACCAATCTAGGTATAGGTTGAAATGCCTAAGGTCAGATAATGGGGGTGAGAGTGTGTCTCAAAAGATTTTGAGTAGTTTTGCAATGAGCAAGGTATTAAGCATTAGTTGACCACCCCCTACATTCCTCCCCAAAATGGTATTACTGAATGCATGAACAAGACAATTCAAGACATAGTCCGTAGTATGCTTAGCCAGATAGGCTTACCCCAACACTTTTGGAATGAGGTAGTTACTACTACTGTACACTTGATTAACTAGTCCTCTTACACTACTATTGATTGCCAAGTTACAGAGTAGGTATGGACTAGGAAACCTCCATCATATACTCATTTTTGTGTCTTTGGTTGTGAGGCATTCTACCATGTTCCCAAGGACAATTACAATCCTAGATCCATTAAATACATCCTTCTTTGTTATGGAGATGTAGGTGAGATGGGCTATTTGCTATGGGATCCACATGCTCACAATGTCATCCTCCATAGCCATGATATCATTTTCCATGAGGAAAAGATGCATAAGCAACCTAAGCAGGTGGTTAAGGTATGTAGGGTGATTTCTTAGGAGGAGCCTCCTGCTCCCGTACAACCAACTAGATAGCCTACAATAGCTGATGCTCCAGTGGCAAGACCCACTTGTTGTGCAAGATCTAGTCTACTTTGAGATACTCTATAGAGTTAGACATCTGCCTAAGCACTTTATACCCTCCATGGATTATGTCCTAGTGACAAATGCAAGTGAGTATCTCTCTTATGATGAAGCCATGAACAGAGATGCCAGTCACTCATGGGACATGGCTATACAGCCATGTTACCAAATTTTAACTCCTTACAAACTAACCATACGTGGGATTTAGTTACTTTGCCTAGTGGTAAGAAAGCACTGCCATGCAAATGGGTATACAAGTTGAAAAGTATCCTTGGACACCGCAAGACCATTATAAGGCTAGATTGGTAGCTAAGGGTTTCAAGCAAGAACATGGTGTTGACTTTGATGAAGTCTTTTCTTCTATGGTCAAAATGATGATCCTATGCTTTGTACTAGCATTGGTTGCTCAACTAGACCTAAACCTTTATCAGATGGATGTAAAGATGGCTTTTATCCATGGGGACTTGCAATATGAGATTTATATGTAGCAAACTAAGGGCTTTGAGGAAAAAGGCAAGAAATACTTAGTGTGTAAGTTGTGAAAGAGCCTTTATGGCCTTAAGCAGGCACCTAGGGCATGGTACCACAAGCTTGATGCTTTTATGCATACGTAGGGATATAACCATAGTGCTATGGATCCGTACTTATACACGAAGAAGGCTTATGATGGCAGCCTTATGATTTTGGTACTCTATGAATATGAGATACTTATTGGTGGGAGAGCTCATGATGGAGATGAAGGATATGGGATAGGCATCTCATATTCTTGGGATGCGTATCACGCATGATCACTCTAAGGGACTCCTTTATCTATCACAAAAGGAGTATATCCAGAAAGTCCTTGAGCAGTTTCATATGTAGGATGATAATAGCCAATATCCTTTATCTGTCCACAAAAGTAGTATATCTAGAAAGTTCTTGAGTAGTTTCATATGCAAAATGGTAAGCATATTAGCTATCCTCTACCTTCTCGTTTGAAGGTTAGTCATGCCAATTGTCCAAAGTATGATGAGCAAAAGGGCAAGATGGCCAACATCCCTTATGCATCGATCATGGGCAGTTTGATGTATAGCATGATATCCACTCATCCTCACATAGCATTTGCAATAGGAGTTGTGGCATGCTATATGGCTACACCTGGAAACTGGGATGCCATAAAGGATATCGTGAGGTACTTGGAGGAGAGAGCAGCTATGTGTATATATTATGGTGGCTAAGATACATGAGTCATGGGATACATTGACTTTGATTATGCAGGACATGCAGACTCTAGAAAGTCCACCTTTAGCTATGTCTTCATCTTTGTTGGAGGTGTTTTTTTTAAAATGTCTAGGATGTAGAAATGCATGGACCTCTCTACTACCGAGGGAGAGTATGTTATAGCCACTAAGGCTTGCAAGGAGGCTTTCTAGTTAGGCCCTCTAGTGTAGACCTTGGTATTAGTGATGTGGTCCCTACACTACATTCGGATTCTATGAGTGTTATTCAGCTAGCCAAGAATCCAATCTTCCATGCAAAGACAAAACACATTGAGGTGCATTACCCCTTCATTAGGGAGGTTGTTGAGGATAGGTCTGTTGACCTTATCAAGATCTCAACTGACCAAAATCTTGTATATTTGCTCACAAAAAGTCTCTCAGTGGACAGTTTTTGCCTTCCTTAGAAAGTTAGCCATTGGATGAGATGACAACTTTCGTCATCCTGTTTACTTATATACATCTGTACTTTATCACTTTTTTCTTATTCTCTCCTCACTAGGGGCACATTTGTCTTTAAGTGGAAGATTTTTGGGTGTAAAGGCACATGTGCCTAGACACCCGTGTATTACTACATTGATAGTATCTGCACACTTGTATATTGTAGGCGGTGCACTCCCATCACTGTCACTTCATTCTTTATTTTCTCAATGACATTTAAATAAAGGGAAGGTCGATCACACATTATGACTGTTGGATTTTTCACATCATCTCTCTCTCTCTCTCTCTCTCTCTCTCTCTCGTGCTTCTACTCATGTGCTTCCACTCTCCCTTCATGGACATATCCATACATGGTAGACCACCATAGTCCTCTACTTGTTGAACTTTCTTAATTGTAACATCTATGTGAAGTAGCCTCTAGCAATACATTGATGAGCTTCTTCCATGACCACATCTTTCTCCATAGGGAGAAAAATCATTGATGTACTCCTGACAATGTTTTATGGTAGAGCTAGCCTAGGACGAATTCAAAATGCTAGCCAATCATTTGCAATGTTCCATCGGAATACGGTATGGGACTTGTCATGAGTCTAGCAAGACCAGAAATTCCTTGTACCACATCCAAGGGGGATTGGGTGGATCAGGGTTCTAGGTTGTCAGCTATTGCATGAAATAGCTAGACATATGGAATGTCATCATCTACTCTAAGAGCAAAGCTTCTCTAGAATCAAGCCAAGAAAGAAAATCTACAATTACATGTTGTACTCTAGGTCTATATATGACCTTGAAATTGAATTTGTTGATAAATGACAATGATGTATGCTCCATGAAGAGATGTCCTGAATCCCATATGCACAGTGGAAGACAAAGGGGACCATCATGAGCCTATAAAGTGATGTACCTTCTTATCATTCAATTATGAAATACAACTGTACTTTGTCCTTTCAATCATAGTCAATATCATACTCAAGATTGTGTTTATGAGTTTAAGCTTCCATCTTGGAACCTAATTCACTTGAGTAACAGTTGGTCTAATCTATGTTAGAAAACATTGTCTTTGTGTTCCATCCGCCATAGCCATGCTCTAGATCCATGCATTTCAACATGGTATCAGAGCTCAGCTAAGCATTGCCCAACTTAATCTAGCTCTCCTCCTTGCTCTCTCAAGCTTTCTTAACTTCAATCTAGCTCAATGCTAGTTTGTAACCTCATTTTCACCTCTACCCTCATTCCAGCTTTCATGGCTGCCATAGCCAGAATAGGAATTGCAACCTTTTGAGCACTTGTATCTCTTTCTACAGGCATTATCTCTTCACGCTTTCTTCTGGAGTTCTCTCCTTCAACTCTCTGCACCCCTTCCTAGCACATCATAGTAAGACATTGCGTGTGCCCCAGCACTGGGCATTGCAAAAATTTTAGCTCATTGCCAGAATCACGATTGCAAAATGTTGTACAGTGTCTAATCTCCCCGTACGCGCTATTGGAGGGATTTTTGTCAAAAGGTCATATCCATCGGGGATCAGATATAGAAGGAAGTAGAGATAGAAGATGAAAGAGAAGAAAAAAAATAGACAAGAGGTAAACACTACAAAGACAAAGAATAATGAATCGAATCAATATGTATTGATAGAACCTGAAATCCCTTGCCTTGCACTACTTAGAAGAAATCTCCAAGTATTAGATCTCCTGGAGCTCCCTTGTAGACCCAAAACGTGCATCAAAACAACAGCTTTCTCTCTACTACTTGGAACCCAAATCTGATGGCTCCGTTGGCTCCAAAAGGGGGGTAAACCTCCAAGACACCTCCTCTAGAATCTCCCAGTTCACTCCTTCTTCTTCCAGTTCAAAGTGTTGTTTTCAACCTATCAACTGCAATCGCGATATGCGCGATTTCACCCATCTTTCTTTTTTATGAAAAATCCCAAAACTGGCTAAAAAAGTAACTTGCTTTCTGCATGCCATCCTAATCTAGAAGCTTTCCTAACTTTTTAGGATTTTTTTATAATACATAATATCAAAATGGGCTAAAATTGTTCAAAAACCTAGTATTTTTTAACCATCCATGCCACGAACACTAGCACTAATGACTCAGATCACATTAACTCTCTACATCAATAAGAAAGTTGGATGATGATGCACTCCACAGTTTTTCACACTATGCCCACGTAGTGGCATGACATCCACCCCCTTTGAACCTGCACATCCTCTGGTATGCGCCAAAATCCTAGTTGTCACCAGACACCAGATTCTGAGTCTTCCTCATCGTCTACAACCATATCCTTTGCTTCTTCATCTTCCATATCTTCCTGGCTAGCCCCTATATCATGGCCACTATTTTCTTTCAATTCTGGCAACTCATAAGCCGTAGATTCCCACCTCTTGAATAATTTGATTCTTTTTCCTGCTACTAGAAGTTTTATGGCTATCCCATCCATCTCATTTAATGAATGATTAGCATTGTCAAACACATGTCTTTCCACATAGGGTTCAAACCATCTTTTGGAAACTTTACGCATGGCACTATGCTTATTGTCTAAACTCCTATCATAAACCAATACCCAATCCCTATCTTTTATGGTTCTTGGCCTCAATCTATGTCTTTTGTCAAACCATCTCTTGTTCTATATCCTTGTTTCCCTTAACTTTGCAACTATTGCCTCTATGTCTTTTGACTTTCTTTCCAACTGTCTAATGCATAAGGCCAACAACTCTCGATTCAACTCCTCTTCCCAAGGTAGCACACTTCATGTGATTGTCATCTCTTCTATCGGCATGATAGGTTTTTGACCATACATCAATTCAGCAGGCATATATCCTGTAATAGCACTATGTGTTGTTCTGTCAACCCACAAAGCATAAGGGAGCAATCATAGCCACTCTTTTACCTTCTCTCCACATGCTTTTGCCAATGCCTTCACAATAGGTGGATGACCTCTTTAATTTTTTTCATTTCCGTCAAGGTTATAAGCTGAAGTTAAAGCAAGCTTTATCCCCAACTGTGCAAAGAAATCATGAGCTTCATCTGCATCTAGTTCACCCCTATTTGCAGTAATTTTTTCCACACAGCCATACCGACAAAAGATCTCTTCTAAGAGAAAAGTACACACGGCATTTGTTGCCTTAGTATGTAGATCTCTCCCTTCCACTTGATTAGTTAAGTCTTTATGGGAAAGTACAAGATATCTCATTTTCCAAAGACCTGTAGGCCTCGTGACTAAATCCACCACCCACCTAAAATGAAGAGACAATGGATATGTGGGCTGCAATCCATCCCAGTGTCTCACAGATGAATACATTTGACATGTCGTACATATTTTCACAAAGTGAGCAATATCCTTATACATACCCTGCCACCAATATCTTTCTTTGATTTTTGAAAAAGTACGCAAGCACCTCTATGGCCAGCGCATAAGCTTTCATGAAATTCTTGCATAACATTTACTTGTGAAGCTTTGTCCCCCAAAACTTGCAATGGCATACCCTATTTCATTTTAGCATGTTTCCATAAGTATCCATCTTTTAAGAAAAACCCATAGGCTTTCCTCTTGATCTTCTTAAACTCCTCATCTGACTATTCATCTCTCTTTGTTAATGTACTGAGGTATTGACCAATTCTCAGCCACTCTCCTGCATATTTGTCTTCCATAAACACTTCTACACAAGATACAAAACATCTAAAGTGTCTTCTCTTTGTTGTCCAAGCTTCTGTTAATGCTATAGCAACTCCTTGCATTGCTAAATTCACTCTTACAACATCATTTTTGATCACAAGAAAGTCATCTCCTTCCTCCTCATCCATCATCCCATCTTCATTCTCATAGCATACCCAAGATAACATGTCTGCCACTGGGTTATCTCTTCCTGCAATATGCTGAAATTCAAGGTTCAAAGATTTGATGTATGCAATCCACTAGAGCATAGCAATGTCCAGGGTAGCACAACTAGTAATCATACCCAATACTAGCAAACAATTGGTCTCACTGACTACACGAGCATCCATAAAATACTCCTTATCACATTTAAGGACTGTCACAATTTCCCATAATTCTCTTTTTACCAGTGGATACCTTCTCTGTCATTCAGTCAATAATTTAGCACCAAAGCAAATTGCATATCTTTTCCCTTCCTCATCATCTTGCCCAATTACCCATCCAATCCCGATTGGGCTTGTATCAACGGTAATAATGATAGGCTTTCCATGTGAATAATCATCATTTCTCAATGTAGGTGCAGATTTTAAGAGTTGCTTCAATTTCTTCATTATTTTTCGATGCTTCCTTTCCCAATGAAATATTTGACCTTTCCTTAGAAACTGATATAGAGCATCAGCTACATGTGCAAAGGGAGGAATCCATATCAAATAGAACACACATGCACCCAAGAATCTACGCACCTGCGATACATTCGTGCATACATCTTACATTCTATCAATCCCATCTATTTTTGTTGGTGATGGTCTTCGCCCATAGAGCCCACACATATGCCCAACAATCAAAACCCCTTCAACTCCAAAGACATACTTTTTTCCCTAGAAAGAGTTAAATGCACCTCTTCTAGACGCGTCAAAATCCTCTCACAATTCACAATATGGTCTGCAACAAACTATTTGCATCCATGAGCATCCATCTCTTTATTCTTTTCATCCACTGCACACCCTTTGATTGGAACATCATCCAAGAAGAGCATTGTCAATTGTGGTATAAAATCCCTGAGTACCTTATTCATAGCATTTGTCATATGTGCCACTGAGTTTGTTGCACCTTGCGGGAGAGTACACATGTGTACTAACCCCAAGGGAGTCTTCATGGTTGTGATATCCATGCTTTCAACCACAAGGTGAAACTTATCATACCTCGAGTAAAGATCACCCAAAGAATAGATCGCTTTGCTTGTAAAAGCCTCTGCAAATTCATCAACCACAAGACCTGCACCCACATTTCTTATGGTCACTTTATTGACCGGTTGCATGTCTTGAATAAATCTCAAAGCTCCATTCTTTTTGGGCACAGTAAACCAACGATTTGAGTACGGGACTGAAGAGGACTCCAAGATCTTCATGCGAATCTTTTCATTTAGCAAATCCATTAGCTTTGGCAAGTAAGCTTTAGGCACTGGAATCGGCCTCAAGTTCCATGGTACATGTGGCACAGTAAATATCACCATAGGAGAGAACATGCAGATCCACACAACCTATTTTAGTTGGTTGAAATGCAAATTCCTTTCTATGCCTAGCCAACATCTACATAAAATAGTCTCTTTCAACAGGCAAAAGAAACCCTTCTGCACCAACTTCCAATTCTTGTAATGCTTAAAATGTAAACTGATGACCTATATCTTTAGGATCCCATAAGCTTGGCTACCTTGACACTTTTTCATATAGACCCTCACTTTTTGGTGGAAGCAGCAAAGCAATTGGTTTCACCTTTTTGTCAACTGTATTATACTTTGTCTCCACAAGTGCTTCAGCCCATTGTAATCCTTTCTTTTGAGTAAACAATGCTATAACATCATATATATCCAAAGAACATATTGACAACACTCTATTTTTAGCCTCATTTTTTGCATGTTTAGTTGCTGAAATTTCAGCCGTAGTGTCATTAATATTCATCCCATAAAAGATGCCTGAAATGCCTTCATTTTCAGCTAACAGTCCCAATGCTTTCAGTTCCTTAGTAACCCGTTGTAAAACCCACTCCTAAAAAGTCTTGCGCGTAATCAAAATGGTGTCTTCAATGTAAAATTATTCCCTAAGTGTCTTCTTTAAAGCTACCTAGTCAGTATCCTGCATGTATGATTTAGTAATTTGCGCTTTTAGTTCATGTACAGTGATTCGAGCAAAATACTAGCTCCATGCAAGTTGAGCCACTCCAAAGAATTCCATCTTTTGAGCATAGGTATATACATATGCAGATACATTCCTGCCATTGAACAACTTTATCTCACGCTTAACTGCTTGCAGAGAATTCATCATAACAGTTTTTGTTTAAGCAGAAGCTTGCATCACCTGTTGTTATTGTTGTACTTGCATAAGCATGTTCATGTTCTGCACTAACTACTGCAAAACATCACTAGAAATTGTGCTTGAAGGTTCTTCCATCTTGTCTTTCCTTCTAACAACCTTTCACGTTGTCGTGCCGCTACATGCACACCGTGTAAAAAAAAATCTAGAGTGTGGCTATCTTATTGATTTAGAGAGACAATACCATTTTAGACATTAGTATTAGTGTCCATGGTTCAAAATATTAGATTATTGGACAAGTTTAGCCAATTTATGATATTTTAGATATTATCTCTTGTAAAAATCCATAAAACTGTAGAGAACTTCTAGATTATGATAATATTTAAAAGAAAACATGTAGCTTTCAGTTAATTTGAGAGGATTTTATGTAAAAAGAGGATTGGCAAAATCACGCGACACAGGATCGTTGTTTTTAGGCAGTGAACAGCACTCCAAAGTGGGAGATGAAGAAGAAGTGATCTGGCTGAATTATGGGGAGGTATCCTGGTATTTTACCCCCTTTTGAAGCCAATGGAGGCATCAGATTGGCGATCTGAGCAGCATAGAGGAAGGTATTAGTTTATACATGTTTTTGTCTGCAAGAGTTTTATCTTCTCATAATGCAGGAATAAACTGACAAGCTTCATGTCTGTTAGTATTCTTATACATTTTCTATTTCTTTCTGTGAGTATTCTTCTACGTCTTCTATTTCTTTGAACCCCTTCTCTTCCGTGGGTTGATTTGGGGCTAATATCTTCAGTCATATTCAAAGAATTAGCTACATCAGTGTTCTTTTAATTCATTTCTTACTCTGTAGAAGTCATCTTGTCAAAATATGCAAGTATTATGCGCCCCTATGACATGGCAATGTTTGTAGATCATTCATAGATGCTTTGAGTTGAATTAAGAGGAGCTTTTTCTCTTATTTCTTGTCTATGGTAACTTATCCTTATCAGGAAATCAATTTGAAGCTCTCTTGAAGCAAGTCTCTTTGCCCTACAAGCCTTGTAATAGACTCATAACCTTTTGTCACTAACAGTCTACTTTGAATGTAATCATGCACAGTTGATTCATGCTATGGCATCATGTATGAATGATGGGATGCAGAATTATTTATGATACATGACAGCATATTGTACTTGATTTTATAATTTGTGATTGCTCTTACAGTCAAGAAACAAGCTTGATTTGAGTTAGAACTTATAAGATAATACTCTTGTGATCTTTGCTAAGAACATGCAGTTGGACGCTCTATTAAGATCTTCAAGAACTTGGCTTGAAACCTTCAACCCTTCTCTTATCTCTACCATCTTCAGAGTCTAAGCTCTTGAACCCCCATACATTCTTCTCTCTCAAACCCTTGTGATTGACCGTGAAGTACCTCTTGAACCTTTAAACATTCACTGTAATCTACTTATCTCTTGAAGACACATCTCTATCTATCTTGTCTAGTTTTCTTGCCAAACCCCTCCGGTGGTGACCTTCAACCCTATGCGTTGCGACAATGTCGGGTTCACCAATGTCGAAAGGGTTTTTGTCGAAAGGTCATATCCACCAAGGGTCAGAGATAGGAAGTAGAGATAGGAGATGGAAGAGAAGAAAAAGAATAGACAAGATGTAAACACGACAAAGGCAAAGCACAATGAATAAAATCAATATGTACTGATAGAACCTGAAATCCCTTGTCTGGCACTACTCATAAGCAATCTCCAAGCATTACATCTCCTGGAGCTCCCTCGTAGACTCAAAACGTGCATCAAAACAACAGCTTCCTCTCTGCTACTCGAAACCCAAATATGATGGCTCTATTGGCTAGAAAAGGGGGGTAAAACCCTAGGACACCTAATCTAGAATCTCCCAATTCACTCCTTCTTCCAATTCAAAGTGTTGTTTTCAGCCTGTCAACTGTGATTGCAACGCATGCGATTTTTCCAATCTTTCTTTTTTATGAAAAATCCCAAAACTGGCTGAAAAAGAAACTTGCTTTTTGCATGCCATCCTAATTTAGAAGCTTTCCTAACTTTTTAGGACTTTTTACAATAAATAATATCAAAAATACTCTAAAATTGTTCAAAAATCTAGTATTTTTGAACCATCCATGCCAGGACACTAGCAATAATGACTCAGATCACATTGACTCTTTACATTAATAAGAAAATCGGATGATGATGCACTCCAAAGTTTTTTACACTATGCCCGCGTAGTGGCATGATAGTGCTGTTGGATGCCTTGTAACCATAGGGCTTTGCAAGCTTGGTTCATAAGCTTCTTCCTCACCAAAAAATTCTTCATATGAGTGTGTCTACAAGTTGCCCCAAGTGGAAAATCAGTCACCTAGTTGTTTAACCCTAATTCCACCATAGCCACTTCAACTACAAGCTCATTTCCCATCTCACTCTCTCACTGTTTGCAATACACTAAGGTTACTACCACTCAGATTTACTCAACTTCTACCAAGGACAATCTCCAAGAAGAAGATTTGAAAGTTCAAGCATCAACTATCAAAGTTCAACATCAAACTTCCACCACATAGTATCTCTTGATACTATCTAGTGTTGTTTAACACTACTATTACTTGTGTCTCTTGACACGTTGAGGTACAACTCTTTTGCTGGCTGATTTGCTACTGATCAAAAATGGCAGAGCTCGAACAAATAGCCAAGTTCAATAGAGATGTCTTTCATGCCTGGAAGGAGAAGACCATGTACCACCTTATGCGAAAGGACTTATGGGACCTATTTGAGGATGATGCAGATAGCAAAAAGGAAGATGATGAAGAAGGATTCATTGAAGAAGACCAGCTCAAGACAAAGGAGTGGAAAAAGATGAACAACAAGGCTCTAGGCATCATTTCCTAGGGACTAAGTGATGATGTGCTACATCATATATCTAGCATCAGAGATGCTAGAACTGCTCAGGAGAAACTTAACTGGATGTTTTGTACCCAAGCAAAGAATTCAAAGGTAAAATTACTCATGCAATTTTATAAACTGGATATAAAAGATAGTGTTTCCATGACCATACACATTAACAAGTTCAAGAGCCTAAAAACCCAGCTTGCAACTCTTAAGAAGAATATTGATGAAGATGAAGCAATAGTTGTACTGCTTGTAAGTGTAAATAAGGATCCATATGATAATCTTGTGTCCACCCTAAGTAATGTTCCAAGTTTCTCACTTAAAGATATTGAACACTCACTACTTGATGGAGAAAGTAAAGTTAAAAGTAAGGATGTAAAGGAACACCCCAAGATAGTCTCTTGTACACCAAGGGCACTTATGGAGCAAAAGGTTGTTGTCAAGGACTCGACACCAACAACAACAAGGATTGGATTATATGCCATTAATGTGGCAAGACTGGCCATAAAGCCACAGCCAGTGAATGTTTCCACAAGAAAAGAGCACAGCAAATGCAGAAGAACCACTTCATGAATGAAGAAGAACAAGAAGAAGATGCTTCCGCTACCTCAACTCTGATAGATTGTTCTAAAGAATTTTCATTGTATCTTTCATATGTTTTTTCCATAGTGGATCTCTATTTTTCCCTTAGTGGATTTGCTTCGTAAAAACCCTTGCCAAAGATGTAAAGTTTCAAGCTTTAACTTGACTAGTTAGGCTGCCTATGAGCTAGTCTCCCAGGCCATGTCACCATGTAGGGGGGGCAAAAGGCAACAAGTGTAGGGACTTATCATTTGAGGGGGGGTGTTGAGATATGATAAATGGTGTATGCTCCAGGAAGAGATGTTCTGAATCCCATATGCACAGTGGAGAAAAAAGGGGACCATCATGAGCCTATAAAGTGATGTACCTTCTTATCATTCAATGATGAAATACAACTATACTTTTTCCTTTCAATCATAGTCAATGTCATACTCAAGATTGTGTTTATGAGTCCAAGCTTCCATCTTGGAATCTAATTCACTTGAATAACAGTTGGTCTAATCTATGTTAGCATGAACATTGTCTTTATGTTCCATCCGCCATAGCCATGTTCTAAATCCATGCATTTCATCAACAGAACTCTTGGAGCAAGAGAATCCATCGAGCCAGTCTTCCCATGATACTCTACTATTTGACCAAGTAGACCAAAGAAAAGTGATCCATATGAAAGATAAAGAAATGGCCATGTAGATAATGACGAAATTTCTTCACTGAATAGATCATTTCAAGGTAATTCCTTTCACTTATAGAATAATTTTTCTCAATTGTAGAGAGCCATCTACTAGTATAGAAAATGGGTCAAAATAAACCATTGGTATCATGTTGCATAAGAAGACGGCCTATTGCCATATATGAGGCATTCATAAAGGCATAAAAAGGCTTTGTTAAATCCGATGGACCAAAATTGGAGCCTTGGATAGGAATAATTAGAGACATCAAAATGCTAAGCACATCACCTCGTTCCATGTGAAAGATACTTTAGGTGTGTGGGCTAGCCGATTGAGAGAGGAATAGCTACGTGGGCTAGGAGGCCAAATGCCGTCCATGCCAATGGACTTGCCCTAGAAACCATAGCACTGCAATTTGAGAATTGGGTATTGGGACTTGCATGATGGCAACTACCTTGTTGGGATCCACAGTAATGCCATTACCAAAAATAATGGTGCTTAATACTTGGCAACATTCAACAATGTTCAATGGTGCTTCACACCTGATTCAGAATGGTGGCAACATTCAACTTTTTGTAATCTACAAAGATCCTTAGCTTCTTGTTTTTCTTGGAGATAATAGCATTGGGTCAGATGTGCTCTATCCAATCTATCATAGCAATGAAGCCAACTCACAGGAGCTAATCCAACTCTTCTTTGAATAATTTTGCCATATGTGGATTCATGCAATACATCTACATGCGGTGGACTAGCACAACATCATATTTGGGAAAAATATGGTGCTAATAAAATTGGAGATCCAATCCCTTCATTTTATAGTAATCCCAAGTGAAAAAATCTTTGAATTTTGTTAGGAGAGTGACTAGTTGGTCTCAAAAGTCAGGCTTGTTAGATATGCGCAATGCCCCACCCTTGTAACGTGCCATCAATGATCAATGATGTTGTAAGTCATAAGGCCTCCATTATGAGGAGAAGCCCTCATTGGGTCTTGACTTGTATGTCAGATAAGGTCTATATGACCAGATGACAAAAAGGTGACCTTTGTGGATTTAGCTTTTAGGTTAGATAGAGTAATTATGCATATAGCAACTTGAGGTACAATGCATCAAGTTGCAAGGTGTGGGAGTTATCAAGGACCCTTATTTTGGGGTTTCAGGGCCGCAAAAGCAGCCCCTGGTTGGGAGGATCTCAAGGGGAGCAATGTCCCTAGCCTGATGGTAAAGGAAATATTTCCTAGAATATTCATTGGCCAACTAAGAAATATTCATAATATGATCAGACATGCTAACTACACTACCTTCTTGGGCTATTGAAAAAAGGCCTGCTCGATTGAACATTCTGGTTTATCAAAGTGCTTCACATCAAGTATCACTTAGTTGGAGTTGGGTCATGGATTTGGTCAATAGCTAGTCAAGTTCAAGCAGTGCGTGTTACTAGTTGAGTTATGGCTTCAATCAATAGTGCTAATGGGCTAGATCTTAATTGTAATATTGCCAATTTTTGCCTCTAACAATACAATTAGGGAGAGAGATGAGCAATCAAATTGTAGTACACCCATCATCTACTTTCTATGTTGTAGGGTGCTTTCAAGTACCTTGGGCTTGGTCAAAGGAATAGGGTTCGAAAATTGAAACCCTAAAGTAGATGTTCAATGGGTTTGTCTTGTAACTTACTGATGCCAGGAGGCATATTCCATGGTGGATTTTGTGAGGTTTTTCAATGGATTCTGTAAAACTATATGTATTTGCCGGGGCTCGTACACAAGGTGGATTCCTTGTGCGAGAAGTTGATGGGGACGCCTGTCCTGTTCGAGTGACAGATTAATTTAATGTGCATGTGGGTGATTCCAAAAAATACATATTTAAATTAATGGATGTTTATGAGTTTAGAGTGCACTCATATTAAATTAAGGTTAGGACAGAGTTCCAACCTATTTAATTGTTTTGTAACTGAAGACTCCTAGGTATTCACTTTTGTGGGTTTTATCTTATTATTTTCTAACAATTTTGAATGCTTCAGTTGATGTGTAGAGCAGACAGTGGTGGCATTGGGAAGCACCCGTCGATGGCGTGTATTTAGATAATCTAGAAGAATTATTATTTTTGATGGGCGCGCGTCTTATCACTAAAGGCATGGCATCAATATTTATTTAGGGTGTGCTTATTTATTAAAGCACTTAACAAATATTTATTATTTTTGTATGGCATAGACACTCAATTTAAATATTTCATTATTTGACATTGTATTTGGGCACATCCCGATTTTTGGATGCCCAAATGCTTTACTCTTTATTTGGAAAAAAGCAAACACAAAAGCCAAAAGAATGCTAATTGTAAATTGGGCAATTTTTGAGCTTGGAGATTAAAAAATTTATAAATAGATGCCTTGTGAAGCGCTCACACAAGGCATGGGAGGAGATTGCACCCAATTGGTCTTTTTGTCTCATGTCGTGCAAACTCTTTTCTTGCTTAATGAAGCTTTTATAGAGTTCTTTGTTCTTGGGGACATTCCGGAGTTCACTATGCGTGCATACAACATCCGATTTGCGCACCAATGGTATTAAAGCGAAGTTGAGATGATCAAGGGCCTCAAATTGCTTACCATCTCACTTGAAGGAAAATCTCCTTGAACGAACGGGGTCTACAGGCAGTCTCGTGACGAACCCTCAATACCAGCATATTCCTGGCGGTGAAGAACCCCCTGCTGTGTTGTCAGATCGCAAAGGACCATTCCCAGGAGAGGCAAAGGACCATTTCTCAAGCTCCTTTGATAAAACATTCTCTTCTCAGAGAAACAGATAAGAAATTTCATTAAGTTTGAGTTAATAAATCTTAAAAAGATTAAGAAAGAGCTTAAGCTCTTCAAAATTCAACGTCGACGATGGTAGGATGTACTAAACGGTGATGAATTCAACGTGAAGATACCACCGTCCTGTTCAATTTCATAAAAACCATTAAGCTTTTTTATAAAGCTTAAGGTTATTAACCTTCCTAAAGCTTAAAAAATTTTCAATCTTAAACCTTCTCCATAGTGGGTGTTCACATGGAGTTTACCCCAAACCCGTTTCGAAACTCCAGCAAACCTCTGTTTACACTTGCACTTTGGCAGAGTTGATTTTCAGCAATAAGCAAACTGTCATATGCAGTCTATTTTTCACTTGGAAGAAGACCACCATCAATTGCCGTACCCACAAAAGAAGCAATATCGTAAAAGCAAAAGCCATTAAAAAAAAAAAGCAAGCCTTGTAAACCCAAATTTGAGCTACGCTCATCCTTCTAATGAGATTTCGAGTGTGTGAGGTTGTTTGAGATTTTTTGTAGGATGCCTGATCAAAAAATGGAAGATTTTATGGGCAAAGGTGATTTGCCAAAGCCAACTATGGAGCAAAAATTGGATCTAATTATGATGCAGCTTCAAGAAGAGCGAAGAGCATGTCAAAATTTGCAGGTACAACTGGCTACACTTCAACGATCCACTGTTGATCAAGATGGAGCACAACCTAAAGATGTTATTTAACATACGATTGACGCGACACTTGAAGCACAGTCTCTCAAGAAAGAAGCCAAGATAAGTAAAAGAAATTTCAAACTCCGTACTTTTAATGGGCAATGTGATGGCAAAATTGTTCTTGCTTTCATCAGTCAGCTTGATGATTATTTCATGGTGGACTATTTTCCGCAAGAGTGTTGATTGTCCCTCTATTTGGGAGGCCTTTCAAAAGAAAATTTTGCAAAATTTTCTTCGACCTCAATTCCTTGAAAAAGCTATCAAACGCTGGGATCTTCTGCAACAAAGAGATTGTGAATCCATTCCGTAATACATTGAGCATTTCTGGAGTGCCTTACTACAACTTCGAATGCTTGATGATGTTCCTGAGAGGCGATCTACAAGCGCAAGTTATGTCTGGTTTGCTTGGTCACATCTATGCAGAAGTGAATATGTTCAAGCCAAAGACTTTGGAGGATGCAATTTCTCTAGCACATGATGTTGAAGACAAAATTCGTGGATGAGAAAAGTGACCACAATAATTTTCGACTAATGGTAACTATGGTACAAAGCAATTCAATTCTAAATTCCAAAAATTCAATCAAAATCACTTTGTTCCTTCTTCTTTATGTAAATCCTGGACTTGACCCCCTACTTTACCATCAAACACAAATTCAAATCCTAAGCCTTCTCTCCAGCCAAATCCCAACATACCTGAATTTTCAGCCCTTACCAATAATGTTTCCAAAGCAAAGCCTATAGTTTGCTATAAGTATCAACAACCTAGACACTTAGCAGTGAACTGTCAACCCAACAAGCAAGTTGTTCAAATCAATCACTCGGGAGCGACTGAAGACGAAGACCATGAAGATATGCCAGAGTTCACTGAAGATGATCATGTTATCGGCAATGCTTCAGATACTTTACCAGGTATGCCAAATACTCATTCATTATTAACGATGAAATGTTTTTTGCATGGTCAAGAAAAGATCATTTTACATGATGATGAAAGCACACAGGATTTTATTTCCATAAAGTTGGTAAAATAATTGAATTTATCTACTATTCCAACTCATTATCGCATAAAGATCACATTCTTAGGCAGTAGATACAATGGTATACAAGAAGTTCATGATTTAGAAATTAAAATTGGTGATTATGTTGAGCATAAAAATTTCTTGGTTATGCCTTTGCAAGCTAGTGATATTATTTTAGGAATTCCTTGGCATCACAAATATAATCCCGATATAGATTATTCCACACATTCCATGAAAATTGATTCTAACAGAAAACAAATCACATTACATGGATCGCAGACCTTTGATAAATTTCACTTGCTTAATCACACACAGGCTAAACGTGCAATGAGAAAAGGTAGCAAATCATACTTAGTATGGGTGAATGAAATTGAAGCTAAGAAAAATCGGATGCATCCTAGGCATGCACAAATTCTTTCACAATTTAAAGATTATTTTGCTGCTGATTTACCACCTAGATGTCCTCAAGATCATAAAATAGACTTAATCACTGGTTCTCAACCACCATGTAAAGCACCTTATAGACATAATCAAATTGAACAGAAAGAAATCCAAGCACAAGTTGAAGAACTATTGAACCGAGGACTCGTTAGGACCAATAGTTCTCCTTTTGGTGCACCTGTCCTATTAGTTAAGAAGAAAAAAAATACCTATAGGATGTGCATTGACTATTGTGCCCTAAACAAGATCACTGTTAAGAATAGATATCTGATCCCTAGGGTAAACGACCTCATGGATAAACTACAAGGAGGCACTATATTTAGCAAGATAGATCTCAAACAATGGATATCATCAAGTACGATTGGATACACTTGACATTTTCAAGACTGCATTTAGAACTCAATTTGGTCATTATGAATTTCTTGTTATGCCTTTTGGTTTGACCAATGTACCAGCTACATTCAATCGTATAATGAATCATATATTTTTGAAGTATCAGAATTGTGTAATTGTTTTCTTTGATAATATAGTGGTTTTCAATAAGAATGAGAATGAGCATTGTGAACATCTATCTTTGGTTTTCAAATTGTTGAAAGAGAATCAATTGTATACTAACCTTGACAAGAGTGAATTTTTCGAAACTCAGATTGAATACTTAGGTCATATTGTTTCTTCTGATGGTATTCGTGTTGATCCTAAAAAGATAGAGGTAATTTTGAATTGGCCAATCCATAAAAATGTGCATGCATTATGTTCTTTCTTAGGTCTTGCTAGCTTTTATAGAAAATTTGTGAGAAATTTTTCATTGCCTGCATTGCCCTTGACAAAATTGTTAAAGAAAGGTGTTTTCGTATCATTGGTCTAACAACCAACAAAAGTTTTTGAATTTATTGAAACATGCTCTAACACATGCACCTATTTTGCAATTACCTGATTTTAATCAATCATTCTTTCTAGTAGTCATTGATGCTAGCAGATTAGGGATAGGAGCTGTCCTCATGCAAGATTCACATCCCATAGCCTATTCTAGTTGCAAACTTAAACCCTCTAAACTGAAGTATTCCACCTATGACAAAGAATTGTTAGTTGTAGTTTAAGCCTTATGTCAATGGAAACACTATCTAATGGGATCCAAATTTATGATCAAAACTGACAATAAAGTATCAAACATCTCCTTAGTCAGCTAAAAATTTCTGACCGTCATATTAAATGGGCTACTTTCATTCAAAGTTTCGATCCACTAATCCAATATCAACTCGGAAGAGAGAATGTTGTTCCTAATGCATTGAGTAGAAAACCAAGTATCCATAATATTTCTGTTTTATCTTTTGATTCCATTATTCTTCCTATGAAGAATACCTATGACCATGACCCCAGTTTTCAAGCTGATTGGAACAAATTAGCTACTAATAATTGGATTCCAATTGATTCTTTGTCTTATTTTGATGGATTTATGTTTTATGAGAAAAGATTGTGTGTCACTGTTCGATTTAGATCATTTGTGTTGCATAAAATTCATTGTCCTCCATATCAAGGCCATGGAGGTATTATTTCTACTTTAAGAACATTGGTTGAAGATTTTTACTGGCCACAAATGGAATTTGATATTTCTAACTTTATTTTTGAGTGTTTAATTTATCAAAGAGTCAAGCGACACCATGGTAAGCAATATGGTTTGTTAATGCCTTTACCAATTCCCGAACGTCCATGGAACATATTTCAATGGATTTTATAACTAGTTTGCCTAACACACAAGCTAATCATGATATGATTTGGACTACAGTAGATTGATTTAGCAAATAAGCATATTTCTTACCATGCAAAAAAACATTAACTGCATCTCAAGCTGCAAAATTATTTTTGAAGATTGTTTTCACTAACCATGATTTACCAAAAGTTATTATTTCTAATCGTGATTCTAGATTTTGTAACAATTTTTGGACTACTTTGTTTGCTAATTTGGGTACTAAGATTGATTTCTCATTTACATTTCATCCTAAAACCAATGGGCAAAAAGAAGCTACTAATAGTATAATCCTAGATCTTTTGCGTGCATACACAATTTTAAAACCACAAACATGGGATATACACTTGCATCTACTTCAATTTGCGTACAATAATACACCCCACACAGCTACTCAAAAAGCACATTTTAAAATCATTTATGGACATAGATTTCCTACACCTGTTACATAATTGTCGAACTAAGTTAAAGCTGCTGATGATATACCAATACGCATGTTGCTATTTTTGCTGAAGTTAAAGATATGATTGCGAAAGCCTAGCAATCATGCACTAAACAAGCTAATAAGAAAAGAAAATCCATGAGTTTTAATGTTGATGATTATGTTTGGTTACGCATTGAAAAGAGAAGATTGCAAAGTGTTGAGAAACACCCAGTTGTTAAGTTAGGACCGAGATTTTATGGACCTTTCAAAGTAATTCACAATATCAATGACAATGCATTTATATTAGAACTACCCCAACACTAGAAGATATATAATACTTTTCATATCAGTTTGTTTCGACCTTTTAGAGGCCAATTACCTCTCCACCCTATCTATGAAAACCCTCCTTTGTTAGAAGAAGAAACTGAAATACTTGAACCTGAAATTATTCTAGACACTGACTTTATGACCACTAGAACTAGTTGTAGATATTCTAGATATTTTTAAGTTTAAAAATCATCATGTTGAAGAAGCCTGATGGATGCATGCTCGCGAATGTTTGCTTCTTGAACCATGCACATGTGGAAAAAGCTATGAACACCACAAATGTGGTGTATTATGTAAGTGCCTAACTGCTCGCTCCACATTGAGCTAATAGCAATTGAGGACAATTTCTATCCCACCCTGGGGGCATGATGCCAGGAGGCATATTTCATGGTGGATTTTGTGAGGTTTTTTGGTGGATTCCGTAAAACTATAAGCATATTCTACAGTGGATTCTGTGAGGTTTTTTGGTGGATTTCATAAAACTCTATGTATTTTTCAGGGCTCATACACAAGTTGGCTTCCTTGTGCGAGAAGTTGACAGGGATGCCTGCCATTTTTAGGTGTCATATTAATTTAATGTGCATGTGGGTGATTCCACAGCCGGTGATTCCACAAAATACATTTTTAACATAATGGATGTTTATGAGTTTAGAGTGCACTCGTATTAAATTAAGGTTAGGACAGAGTTCCAACCTATTTAATTATTTTGTAGCTGAAGACTTTTAGGTATTCACTTTTGTGGGTTTTATCTTATTATTTTCTAACAATTGTAAATGCTTTAGTTGATGTGTAGAGCAGACAACGGTGGAGTTGGGAAGCACTGGGCGATGGCATGTATTCAGATCATCTAGAAGAATAGTATTATTTTTGATGGACGCGTGTCTTATTACTAAAGGCGTGGTGTCAATATTTATTTAGGTGCGCTTATTTATTAAAGCGCTTGACAAACATTTATTATTTTTGTATGTGCATAGGCATTTGGTTTAAATATTTCATTATTTGACATTACATTTGGGCACATCTCGATTTTTGGATGCCCAAACGCTTTACTCTTTATTTGGGAAAAAGAAAACACAAAAGCCAAAAGCATTGACTAACTAGATCAACTTGCATTGACTAACTAGAATCGATAATTCTTATACAAACATTTTATGCTTTCGTGAAGTTGAGTAATACATTTCCAAAATGTAAGTTACAACGTATCCAATCAAAAGTATGAGCTATCACCATGGCATCTATTATTGAAGGTATAATATTTGGGACATATCAAGTAGTTGCATGGCTATATCAATTCAAATTTGCAATACTATGCATTTGTGTTCTTATAATTCCAATTATCTTTATTTCTTGCAATAAAAAATATTTAAAATTTTGTATATAAGTAATTATTTCTTCATTCACTTATCATTTTATTATTTATTTAAATGGCACAATATCTCACATCTAATAAGATTGAGAATAAGTTTCTTTGCTTTCAATTGTGTATGCTCCACCATAATGAAAAGTAGCTATGCATATGAACATACATACATATTTTTTACACATTTAACTTTTAGTATGTAAAGTTTAAAGGTTTAAAGATCATCAACATTTTAACATATTCTTTTTTTATTGTTTCCATAATGACTAGAGCTCCTACTTATAATGTTTTTCCATCCCAGTTTAAAGGTGCAAGGTCATTAATTTCATACATTTTGGAGCCCAAATAAGCTCAATCCAAGAGCTAGACTATGACTTGTTTCTCGATGATTTCCAAAAGCCTATGCTAGTGGATCAAGTTCTTGGGAATTGCTTTATTGCTAGGAGGTATGCTTGTAATATTATTAAGTCTTATATAGTTGCCTTTGACGATTGCCTTATGCTTTGGCCAAGGATGTTTCATCCGTTGCCTAATAATGCATTAAGAGAACTATTTACTAATGGTTTGGGCCTCAATGCTAGTATCATTGTTACACTAAGTAATCCAAAAATGCTAGCTGAGGCCAAGGAACAAGCAATGCAATATAAGTACAATGTTCTAGCTACTTGGGAGAACTTTTGGAGTTTTTCTTGTATGATACATGTGCAAAAAGACTTTCAACACCTTTTCCAACAAAAAAGTGGAAAAAATAGAGATCTTGTAGATAATAAGCTCAAGGAGAAGGGTGTGCTTTTTATGCATCCGATTTAGGAGTTAAAATATCCTATGTGTTATGGCGAGGGATCTCAATTCCAATAGGTACAATATAGATATTGCAACACCTACATGTCCCTATAAGCATTAAAAAAAGGTGGATGAATCCATAAGAGGACCATGTGTTTTCCCAATGTATATAGTTCAAAATAGTAGACTACATGCTTCTAGTATGACTGATTTGAAAGAATTTTACTAGGAGAAAATGGAGAACATGGTATTGGAACTGGTGGTTCTTATCTTGTGTTAGCAAAGAATTAGGTTCTAGCCTTGTACAACTAGTCCACTTGAGTGAGAATGTGGATCATGATAATCAGGAGAGTATGTTGATTGCTAGACACAAGGCATGTCCAAAGTATGTATAGAGACCTAAAAGTTTAGCTACTAGAGAGGGCAATGTTGTAACTAGTGACTTAAAGGATGAGCTGGGTATATATGGGGCTAGAAAAGCCATTGGATACACCAAGTGTAGCTTGGTATCAAGATCCCTTTGAAATAAATTTCCAAGTGGAGGAGATTGTGTTATTATTTAGGGAGACATTAGTCCCAACTTGTGTAGAAATGTGCAAAGTTTTGGTAGAAATAGGTGTGGACTTGATTGTGATTTTAGGTCATGATGTTGAAGACTACAAGCCTAATCTCACAAATTGATATTGATCCATAGGCATGATTTTTCTAAATCATTATACATGGAATGATGGATGGAATGTATACTTTAGCAAAGAGAAGGTATCATGTGTTGAGATGACAAGCTCAACACATGCGGACATTAATGATGGACCGCTTGGTTAGATGGGTCCACACATCTACACTTAGCACGTCGGTGATCATTATGAATCTCACATGGCTACTGACTCATTACTTATTATATTCAGGTTGTTACACCTATTTACATCTGGCATAGTTATAGCGCCAGTCGACTAATATAGTCGGTTATGCATTGTTTGACTTAGTAGGACACTTTCCTTTATGTTGTATCTTATCTATACTTTGTGTATATTGTAAAGTGTGTGGAAGAAGAAGAAGAAACTAGCAAGAAAACGTTTTGGCATCCATCTCTCTTCTTATCTCTTGAGTGAGCTTCTCCTTGTGCATTTTGTGCGTGTTCGGCGCAGCATCTTGAGCAAGTCCCCCCACCACACGATTCTTGACATGGTATCAGAGTTGCACCACTCAGAGAGGCTGATTTTGAAGGCTGAAGTGAAGGAGAAGAAGCAAGGTTCGAGCAAGAAAGCCACGAGTAAGAAGCTCTCGCATCCTTCCACTCTCTCTCTTGGATAGTGCCTGTGGAGGCACCGGAAGCAAGGTTGAGCAAAAAATCTCAGATTGCTGTGAGATTTGGTGTGTGAGTAGAGCACTGTATATTCTACAGATGAACCCTTTAGGGCATTCCCGCAGTTATTTTGGGCATTTGATGCCGTTTCAGGCCCCGTTTTAGAGCTGCAAGGTTGCGGACAGCAGTTTCAGGGTATACTGTGATTTTGGCTGTATTGACCGAAAGTGGGTGCACAAGTTACAGATTGCGAATCTGTAACTTTTGAGGTGTTTGCAGGAAGAAAACATAAGGTTTATCTGTAAATAGGTTGCAGATTACATTTACTGTTGAGCAATCAGTGAAAAAGGTTGCTTGGTGTATTACTGTGCACGTGTTGTGGAAGATTGCAGAAGACTAGCTTGCTGTGCTATATCCTTGTTTGTGATAATGGCAGAGAATAGTGGAAATCCCATTATTGAGAAGCTCGACAAGAACAACTACCCTTCATGGAAGTTCCATGTGATAAACTTCCTCATTGGAAAGGGCCTTTATGAGTTTGTCTCAGGTGAAGAAAAGGAGCCAGAGCTGGGTATCCCTCCAACTATAGATGAGTTAAAAGCATGGAAAGAGTGGAATGCGAAAGACAAAAAGGTGATGTACTGGCTATCTGCAGTAATTGATGATACTATGCTAGGACATATCAAGAATGCAGAAACTTCACATGCAGCTTGGACGATTTTTGAGAGTATGTTTTCAGTAAACACAAAGGCACAAAAGATTCAACTCAAGCAAGAGTTGAATGACTTGAAGAAAGGAAAAACGTTTGTCAATGAGTATGTGTTGAAGGTGAGGAGCATTGTAGATGCTTTAGCAACGATTGATGCAATGCCAGATGATGATGATTTGGTTTCATCCACTCTGAGTGGCCTTAACAATGAGAAAGCATGGAAATCATTTGTTACTTCAGTGTATGTACGGAAGCCATTTCCAAATTTTGATGAGCTGATCTCTCTCATGATTATTGAAGAGATCAATATGCAGGGTGATTCGTCTGAAAGAAATGGTGAACAGGTCCAAGCATTTTACTCGAGTTCAGGAATGGGATGTGGTAGATCCTCTTCAAGAGGCCGTGGTACAGGATGTGGTGGTGATAACCAGCAAAACAGATTGAATCAGCAATTTGGCAATATGTAGGTTTCAAGAGGTCGTGGTAACTTTAGAGGCAGGGGGAGCTTTAGAGGAAGAGGTGGATGGCAGAACAGAGGTTCTAACAACTCTGGTATTGTTTGTCACTACTGTGGCAAAGCAGGTCATATTGCAGTCCAATGTTATGCTAAGAAAGATGATATTCGTAGTGGTAAGTTGCAGCAAGGAAAGTATACATCATCTTCACGAAAGAATGAAGACAAAAATGAACGTCTGTTTGTTATGCAGCATATGTTGAATGCTGTTACAGGAAAGGGAACACATGATAATGTTTGGTATGTTGATTCAGGTGCATCCAATCATATGACCAACCATGCAGAATGGTTTGGAGAGATGCAGGATTTGCAAAATGCAGGTTATGTGCAGACGGTGTCGAAGGGTTTCGAAAGCAATGTCGCAACTTCAGAAGTCCTTGATAAATTTCAGGATAAAAGCTCAATCAAGCGTGACATTTACAACCCTATTCAACTTCAATAGCTTCAGCTTCATAAAGGAAACAAATTTGATTTATAAATTGGCTGCTCAAAAACTGAAGTCCTTCACGTCCCTTTGATATGCCCTCAACTTTTTCTACAGTCTCCTTTGGTAGAACTCTTTTCAATTTTTTAACTAGAACAAAGTCTGATTAGCTACAGCACATTCTTCAGAGATTTGGTAAACATTTTGATGAGCAAGCAGCATGATAGAACATTTCTGTTTGCTGGTGGAGAGTATTAGGACTTCATGTGGTGCTGTGAACATCCTCAGACCTTGCAGACATGTTCAAAAAAATGTAATGTCCTTGTTGCAACATTGTTTGTTACAAAACATTCAGATCCTCTTAAGAATCGTCTTTTAATGTGACTGAAATCAGTGGCCTCTGTTTATACAAGAACTGAAGTCTCAAAGTGTTGTTTTTGATATTAATTCTTCAATAGCACTCTTGATGAGCTTAAAGAAAAGATACAGAGAGCACTTGATAGAAAGTCTGGACTGTTTCTGAGCAATAATCATCAATCAAAATCTCTCATTTTCTCTTGTCGTGATGTCATTCACAAGAGAAAAATTTTGTGTCTTCGGATTCCAGAAAGAGGTGTAGAAATTTATGCTGGTTCTCTGTCTTTTGCGACTCCAGTCCTCTGTCAAAAATTGTATGGGGGGGAAAGAGCACATCTCCAATGCATGTAATGACACGCTTATATGGGACTTCTTGTGCATAGTCCAGTAGGGCACCCACAGACTAGCCTATAGAGCCATATCAAACACAGGCAATCCTTCTTTTCTCCTTCAGCAACAGCAATGACATCAATTAATTCCTCTTCTGTAGGTTGGGAGCCAAAATTTTCTGTCCTTTCTACGGTTAGGGGCACCTCTTTTTTATCACTCCAGATGTAATGGCATTACCATTACTTAGATTATGTGATACTCCATTGGACTTGAGTCCTTGATTAGAAAATCCAGATGTCGGCTGCTGCCATATCCCCGTTGTATGGCCAACAATCAACCTCATCTAATAAAAAACACGAGTTCTGAAGGCGAGGAATATAGCAGCAAAGCAGCTGTATCTGAAAAAAAAAACGGGGATGAAAACCTAGAGGATTATTTGCAAGTCCAGATTGCTGATATCCCTTTTGAGGAACGCCAGAGATTACTTAGCGATGGCCGCTCTGCCTTTACTTCTGAGCCAAAGGAGAGAGCCATTCCCAAGCACTCAAATAAGAACAGGCCTGTGGAGATGAGAAGCAAAAAGTTTGTTCCCAGATAGAGGGAAGGAATTCAAGCACCCAAACCAGTTTACAGGGGTCCAAGGTTTGAACACCTGTGTGGCAGGTAGACGCCGAGCTCCGAATTAGGCCTCCAGTTCAAACAGGTATAACATCAGCCTTTGTTACAACAGCTGCTGCCGGTCCATTCTTCGTTTTCCACAGGATCGATTGTTCCTCTCTCGTCGACTGAGAAAAACCTTCCCCCCCATCTCCGTTGAATTCGCGTCCTTTTTCGTCCTCCACAGTCGTTCCTTTCGTTCTCCAAAAAAAAAACCTCCAACGGCCTTCCCATTATCGTCATAATTAGCTCTTGAATCAGCTAATTAGCCTCCCCCATTCCGAGATTCCCTGCGCCCCCTTTTTGATTCTCCTCCCCATCTCACATAAAAAAATCGATATATATCTCTGTCTCCTTTTTTAGCTCTTGTTCCACAGGTTTGCTACCAGATGTGTATACCAGAAATACAAATATGACCAGCACCACATGAACAATAACCGAATGTATATAGCTCGCAAGAAAAGTAGTTTTCAAGCCTCCAGCAAGAGTGTACACGACCACTCCAAAGGGAATAAGAAAACTAGCGGCGTAAATGTCAACTCCAGTCAAAGCATTTACAACAGCAGAACCCCCCAGAAGCAGCATAGCGGTCACAATTATGTTAGCGGCAAAGCAAAACACCAGAAAAAACAATGTGCGCCGAAAAACCCCACCTCGCACGCACAATCTCACAAACTGTGTGTGCTGATGGTGCCTTTCATTTGATTTGAATGGCAAGTACTTCAAAAAAGGAGCACCTGAATTGTCGCCCCACTCGCATACCAGAAAGGGCCACTGACACCATACTCCCATGCAACATTAGAGCTTTGCAAAATAGTAGCTGCCCAAGTCCACTGTGATACAATGACACTCGCAATCAAGCCTGTTTTGATGCTCCTACTAGCTGTATTGAACCATTCTGAGGTGTGCTGAACATCAAGCAAGCTCCCACATTTGGCATACATATCCACCAATGTACTTCGATTTGCATCTCTTGGAAATAGTTTAGTACTTCCTCACAAAGCCCATAATCGGCATATCTTGAAATAAGTGTAGCCCATGAGATTGCATCTCGAGTTACCAATCTATCAAAAACTCCCTGTTCTTCTACAAGCATGTCACATTTACCATACATGTCATCCACAGCATTGTTGATTAATTCCTCTTGCTCCAAACCCTCTTCACTATATTTTCCGCATAGAATGAAAGAGAAAACATAACGACTAAGTATGTACAAAGTATCAAATCATACACACACCTTTTGGGTGGTTTTCACACCTCGAATGCGCAGCAATACGACATCCACCCCCTCTAATCCTGCGCATCCTCCGGATGGGCCAACTACCCATGATCATTATCATCAAGATCCACAAACAGATCAATCTCTTCATTATGCATTTCCGGTAGATCAACAAGATTATCTGTCATATCATTTGTCTCTTCCATTGGAGTTTCTTCTCGTTGTTCTCTTGCAAATTCTTCCAATGCATAATCTTCATCATCTCTTTTCTTGAAAATCTTGATTCTTTTTCCAGCAATAGGCACTCTAAGCACTGTCCCATCCAATTCTGTCAGCTCATATGTTGCATTATCAAAGACATGTCTGACTATGTACGGCCCAAACCATCTTTTCACCATCTTCCGAAGTGCAGTATGCTGATTTTCAAGGCTGCTATCAAAGACGAATACCCAATCTCCCTCTTCTATTGCTCTAGGCCGCAAGCGATGCCTGCTGTCAAACCTGTCCTTATTTCTTAGTCTAGCAACCTTCAACCTGTCAATAGCTAGCTAAATATCCTCTGGTCTCCTCTCCAACTGTCGAATCCGAAGAGCTAAGAGCTCTTCTCTCGTCAAATCCTCCTGCCAAGGTAAAACTGACCAAGTCAAAACACAAGTCTCAGTCGGCATAACAGGTTTCTGACCATATATCAACTCTGCAGGCATATATCCTGTGGTAACACTATGAGTCGTACGATCAGCCCACAAAGCAAATGGTTGAAGTCTCGGCCATTCTCCAATCCGTCCTCTGCATGCTTTGGCTAATGCTTTCACTATCGGCGGATGCCCTCTTTCACTCTTCCCATTTCCCTCTGGATTATATGCTGTAGTTAGAGCCAACTTGATTCCTAGCTGAGAGAAAAACTCCCTAGCTTCATCTGCATCCAATTCACCACGATCCGCAGTGATCTTACCCACACAACCATACCTGCAGAAAATTTCCTCCAATAAGAACTTACACACTGCACTAGTGGTCTTCATTCTCAAAGATCTACCCTCAACATGATTGGTAAGATCCTCTCTAGCCAAAACAATGTATCTCATCTGCCATAGACCCATAGGCATAGTAACCAAATCAACTACCCACTTATAATGAATGCATAGCGGATAGGTCGGATGAAGCTCATCTCGATGACGCACTATCGAATACATCTGGCAGTCTCTGCAAGTCTCAACAAAGTGAGAAACATCTCTATACATGCCTTTCCACCAATATTTCTCCTTGATTTTCTCATAAGTAGCCCACACTCCTCTATGACCAGCCCAAGGACTCTCATGAAACTCCCTCATCACCTGTAACTGTGTCTGTCTATCGCAGACAACCCGCAAAGGTAATCCGCCTCTTTTCTTCGGATGCTTCCAAAGAAATCCGTCCTTGAGAAAATAACCATAGGCTTTCCTTCTGATCTTCTTGAACTCTTCATCTGTCCATTCATCTCTTTTGCTTAGTGTACTAAGGTACCTGCCAATTTGCAACCAATCTCCAATATAGAGTTCTTCTATGAAAGCCACAATATCATAGACATGACAAACATGATCAACCATAGTCGCTGAAATTTCTGCATCATCCTCTTCTGCAAGTAGAGTCTCCTCATCATCATATCTGGCTCTAGACAACATATCTGCCACTGGATTATCCTTCCCTGCTATGTGTTTAAATTCCGGATTTAATGACTTGATGTATGCAATCCATCTCAACATGGCTATATCCGGAGTAGAGCAACTCGTAATCATACCAATCAATGGCAAGCAATCTGTCTCTATCACAACTGAAGGTCCAATAAAGTACTCCTTGTCACATTTGAGAGCCGTGACAATCCCCAGGAGCTCCCTCTTGATTTGCGGATATCTCCTCTGTCTCTCGTTTAGGACTTTTGCCCCAAACCGAATAGCATACCTATTTCCATCTGCATCATCTTGACCCACAGCCCAACCTATGCCAATTGGACTAGTGTCAACTGTCAATACAATAGGCTTTCCACAATTATAATCCGCTTTCCTGAGAGTTGGAGCATTCTGCAATAACTTCTTCAATTTCCGCATGGCTCTAGTGTGGCTCTCATCCCAATAGAATTTCTGCCCCTTTCGAAGCAGCTGATATAAACAATCTGCTATGTGTGCAAAATGAGGTATCCAAATCATATAAAACACACAAGCTCCAATGAATCTCCGTACCTCTGAAGTGGTAGAACAATACTCCGCAATCTTGCCTATAGCATTCACCTTATCAGGTGAGGGTTTCCTGCCATAATATCCACACATATGTCCAACAATGACAACCTCATTTACTCCAAAAACAGATTTTTGCCCTGAAAGTGTCAAGTTCACTTCTTCTAACCTGGCCAAAATCTTCTCACATGCTGAAATATGATCAGCCACAAAGGATCTGCATCCCTGCTCATTTAGACTCTCATTTTTCTCTTCTTCTGCACACCCCTTAATGGGCACATCATCCAAGAAAGGCATGGTAAGCTGAGGTATATAATCACGAAGGACCTTATGCATGGCATTCATCATATGCGCAACAGAATTAGTGGCACCTTGAGGCAAGGTACACATCCTGACAAGCCCAATAGGAGTTCTCATGGTGGTTATGTCCATGCTTTCCAAAGCCAGCTGAAACTGATCATATCCTGAATACAAATCACCTAAAGAATAGATGGCACGTCCAGCAAATGCATCTGCAAACTCATCCACAACTGGATCTATACCAACATTCCTGATAGTAACTCTGTTCACTGGCTGCATATCCTGAATAAATCGGAGAGTACCATTCTTCTTTGGAACTGTAAACCACCTGTTTGAGTATGGTGCAGATGAAGGCTCAAGAATTCCCATCCTGATTTTCTCATTCAATAAATCAATTAGCTTTGGCAGGTGTGCTTTAGGCACGGGAATAGGTCGGAGATTCCATGGAATATGAGGAATAGTAAAAATGACCATAGGAGCAACAATATCAGGATTCACACATCCAATCTCATGCGGGAAAAAAGCAAATCCCCTTCCATGTCGGTCAAGCATCTCTTGAAAGCATTGCTTCTCTATGGGTAGCAAGAAATCACCATTTCCAATTTTCAATTCAGCAAGAGTCTCTGCTGACAATTTATGACCAATATGCTCCGGATTCCTCAAAATTGGCTGTTTAGCAGCCCTCTCTATTTGCTGATCACTGTCAGGTGGAGGCGGTACAGCAACCGGCTTCACCTTCTTATCCACAGTTTTGTATTTCGTGTCAACCCTGGCTTCATTATGCTCTTCTGCATTACTCAAATCTTGCTGTAAATCAGCAATTCTGCACTCCAATGGCTGAATATTCTCAGCCCTCTGCTCTATGGACTGCATAGAAACAACCCTAAACTCTGGATGCTAAAATATTTCAGCAGTAAACTCTGTTGGCTGAAAGTTTTCAGCCCTCTGTGTCTCTGAAAGCTGATCATAATCAGCTGGAAACTCTGTTTGCTGAATTTCTTCAGCACTCGACACTCTTTGCTGAGTTACCTCAGCCTCTGACTCAATCTGTGACACAAAATCTGCAATTTCATGAAACATGTCCAGGGACTACATTAATACATTACTGTGACAATTCTGCATATCAGTTTTCAGCATATCTCCCATCTCTGTCATCGTATCTGCACAAATCACACTGTCATACATCCCATCTATGTGCTCATCATCCTCCAAAATTCCTGCATTTTTCAAATTTTTCTCCTTCCTGCATATATACTGCCTGACAGCTCTAGGCAACCTAGAAGTCTTCTGATAGCTCATTGAACTGTTTGCTGAAATCCCAACAAAACCGGAGGAGAAAACACCGCTGCCAGGAGGCGAGAACTCCAATCTCCTCTACTCTGTACCACCGTCGTCTCGCGAAACGGCGGTACCTAATGAAAACCCGAATCCCTCACAGTGGGCAAAGGTGCATCTCTGAGAGTATCCCTATTTCTAACATGGTTCACACACACAGTCATAAACTAAACTGCTCTCGTACCATCTTTACTGCGAATCCGTGCATAAGCAGATCCATCATCCATGACCTTTGTTTCCATGCGCATCTCTGTGATGAATGGCTGTCCAAGAATTATAGGATAAGAGCATGAATCCTGCACAAAGAAATGAAAATCCTCCTCTACATCACCAATAGAAACCCTGACACTAGGACAGGCAGCATACAAATCACCTGCAGTGTTATTGGCAGCTCTAATACGCCACCCATGCTCTACATCCATAGGCCATCTGTTACTCTCATAAACTCCACGAACTATAAGATTAATCTCTGAACCATGATCCACCAATGCAACATAAGGCACCTGTTTCTCTCCAATCTTTACCATCGTCTCTGTAGTTGCCCTAGCCCAATGGCTCCGCGAAAAGTGACTATGCGGTATCAAGACAGGCTCATCAATTTCAGCATAATGCATAGGCTGAACCCTCTTCTCTACCTGCGGAAAAACAGAAGCATTTTCAACCATAACCTCATCCTCATCCTCATCCAACTCCCCAATCAAAACTCCCTGTGTATCAGTGGTAGACAATGCATGTCTTTTCCTCTTTAGAACCTCCTGAAACTGATCCTGAAACTCTCTTTTCGAGATGCCCAAAATCTCAGAAATAGTGAAAGTCACCTCGCTGCCAAGTATCTTGTCATTAAAGATTTTCTTCATGTCCGTAGATGTCTCAATATCGGACATCAATCTAAACCCTGGCTGCTTTCTCTCTCTAGGCTCTTGCCTCTTTTCTCTCTTTTGAGCATCTTCCATCTGTCGATCTGGCCTTGATCTTGAAGACGGTCCTGCAATAGGTGGAGTAACAAACTCACCCCCTCTAGTCTTCTTAGCTGCACTTGGATTTTCTTCATCCCTCTTACGCTTCTCCTCAACAAGTGCATCTGCTCCCTGAGACTTAGCCAAATAAGCATAAATAGAGTACCTTTCAACAAGCGAATCCCAACTTGTCTCTGATCTGATGCTAGAGCCTGCACTAGTCAAAACAGTTTGCTGAATTTTTCCCTTGTTTGCAGTCTCCATAGCATAAGTCCATAGTGCTGACTGAGTCTCTGATCCCTTCTCAATCTGGACTCCATATGCAGAAGCATCACCTCTAGCTGTCACATAAGAAGTACGCGCAGCCATATCATCCATTAACTTCTTCATTCCACCTTTACCAAAGTTGGTAGTAAGTGGAGCTCCTGTCTCAGTCAACCAAATCTTACCATCTTGCCCCCAATATACCAAATTCTTCCTCCTTGCATCCTGAAAAGATTCACAATCCCTGCAATGCTGATGGTCCGTACTATCGCACCAAATACATCTCCGGTCTCTGCTAGGTGCACTAGGAGCACTCCTAGGTGCAGTAGGAGCACTAGAAGAAGTAGTAGGCGTAGTCGAAGCAAATTGCTCTTTCAACTTTCCCACCAACTCGGCTTTGACTGACTCCAGTGTCAAATCTGTTATGCCTTTGATTATGTCATCAAGAGAGGTAGGCACTAACGGAGTGGATGGTTTTGGAGCAGAAGGTGTAGGCATCGGTCGTGGAACATGAGGAATAGGAGGAGTGGAAACAGTAGGCACTGGCATAGGCCAAGAAACTGGCTGAGGAGGAGAAGAAATAACAGGGATAGAAGCAGGCATAGGAGCAGATGATGGTGTAGGTGTCATGGAACCATTCTGTAGGCGAGTCTTCCATATCCTCCTCTTGGTCAAAGTCGAGACTGCATCCTGAGCATCCTGCCAATCCGTTTTAAGACCCATAGGCTTCGTGCGATCCTCAAGAAGCTCACCCAATTCTTCTTGAAGAGCAGGATCTGCAGCTTGCAAGAAAAGCTCAACTTTTTCAACATCCAATGCTCTTTGTTCAATGGCATCAAGCTGACTATACCTCTCCTCAAATTCTCGAATCAACTCTGAAGCAGCTAGACCTTTGTTTGGCATGTAGACCCACTCTTGGAATGACCGCCGAGTAGCCATACCAAAGTCCTCAAGGAAATATTCTTCTTTCAAGGCCTTCTTAAAATCTTGCCAATGTGTATTTTGAATAAAAAGATCAGTCACTTTTTCCCTCAAAGCAGGTGTGACAAGACGAAGGAAGTACTTACTCATAAGTCCAGCTGGAACTCCAAAAAACCCCATCTTGATCTCATATGTCTTCAAATATGCTGAAACATTTCGGCCGTCAAATAGCTTCTTCTCATTCTCAACTGATTCAATAGCCTTAGTCGCGCTGTTTGCATTCTCCTGCTCTGAATAGAGTTTCCTTTGCTGAGACAACTGTTGTTGATGCAATTGTTGCTGCTGCTGCATATCCAATTGTGTCTGCTGATTTTGGAGCTGCATATACATGGACATATTCTGCAAAATCTGTTTTAGATCCTCTGTTGAAGTACTTGACGCAACAGTCATTGATGGAGCTGAAGTAGAGGACGCAGCTGGAATCGTGGAAGAAGCTGAAATAGAGGCTGAAGTATCTCCCATCCTGAAATTTCTGCGACGCTTTCACGTCGGGTTCACCAAAGATGTCGAAGGGTTTCGAAAGCAATGTCGCAACTTCAGAAGTCCTTGATAAATTTCAGGATAAAAGCTCAATCAGCGTGACATTTACAACCCTATTCAACTTCAACAGCTTCAGCTTCATAAAGGAAACAAATTTGATTTATAAATTGGCTGCTCAAAAACTGAAGTCCTTCACGTCCCTTTGATATGCCCTCAACTTTTTCTACAGTCTCCTTTGGTAGAACTATTTTCAATTTTTTAACTAGAACAAAGTCTGATTAGCTACAGCACATTCTTCAGAGATTTGGTAAACATTTTGATGAGCAAGCAGCATGATAAAACATTTATGTTTGTTGGTGGAGAGTATTAGGACTTCATGTGGTGCTGTGAACATCCTCAGACCTTGCAGACATGTTCAGACAAATGTAATGTCCATGTTGCAACATTGTTTGTTACAAAACATTCAGATCCTCTTAAGAATCATCTTTTAATGTGACTGAAATCAGTGGCCTCTGTTTATACAAGAACTGAAGTCTCAAAGTGTTGTTTTTGATATTAATTCTTCAATAGCACTCTTGATGAGCTTAAAGAAAAGATACAGAGAGCACTTGATAGAAAGTCTGGACTGTTTCTGAGCAATAATCATCAATCAAAATCTCTCATTTTCTCTTGTCGTGATGTCATTCACAAGAGAAAAATTTTGTGTCTTCGGATTCCAGAAAGAAGTGTAGAAATTTATGCTGGTTCTCTGTCTTTTGCGACTCCAGTCCTCTGTCAAAAATTGTATGGTGGGGAAAGAGCACATCTCCAATGCATGTAATGACACGCTTATCTGGGACTTCTTATGCATAGTCCAGTACGGCACCCACAGACTAGCCTATAGAGCCATATCAAACACAGGCAATCCTTCTTTTCTCCTTCAGCAACAGCAATGACATCAATTAATTCCTCTTCTGTAGGTTGGGAGCCAAAATTTTCTGTCCTTTCTACGGTTAGGGGCACCTCTTTTTTATCACTCCAGATGTAATGGCATTACCATTACTTAGATTATGTGATACTCCATTGGACTTGAGTCCTTGATTAGAAAACCCAGATGTCGGCTGCTGCCATATCCCCGTTGTATGGCCAACAATCAACCTCATCTAATAAAAAACACGAGTTCTGAAGGCGAGGAATATAGCAGCAAAGCAGCTGTATCTGAAAAAAAAAACGGGGATGAAAACCTAGAGGATTATTTGCAAGTCCAGATTGCTGATATCCCTTTTGAGGAACGACAGAGATTACTTAGCGATGGCCGCTCTACCTTTACTTCTGAGCCAAAGGAGAGAGCCATTCCCAAGCACGCAAATAAGAACAGGCCTGTGGAGATGAGAAGCAAAAAGTCTGTTCCCAGATAGAGGGAAGGAATTCAAGCACCCAAACCAGTTTACAGGGGTCCAAGGTTTGAACACCTGTGTGGCAGGTAGACGCCGAGCTCTGAATTAGGCCTCCAGTTCAAACAGGTATAACATCAGCCTTTGTTACAACAGCTGCTGCCGATCCATTCTTCGTTTTCCACAGGATCGATTGTTCCTCTCTCGTCGACTGAGAAAAACCTTCCCCCCCATCTCCGTTGAATTCGCGTCCTTTTTCGTCCTCCACAGTCGTTCCTTTCGTTCTCCAAAAAAAAAACCTCCAACGGCCTTCCCATTATCGTCATAATTAGCTCTTGAATCAGCTAATTAGCCTCCCCCATTCCGAGATTCCCTGCGCCCCCTTTTTGATTCTCCTCCCCATCTCACAAAAGAAAATCGATATATATCTCTGTCTCCTTTTTTAGCTCTTGTTCCATAGGTTTGCTACCAGATGTGTATACCAGAAATACAAATATGACCAGCACCACATGAACAATAACCGAATGTATATAGCTCGCAAGAAAAGTAGTTTTCAAGCCTCCAGCAAGAGTGTACACGACCACTCCAAAGGGAATAAGAAAACTAGCGGCGTAAATGTCAACTCCAATCAAAGCATTTACAACAGCAGAACCCCCCAGAAGCAGCATAGCGGTCACAATTATGTTAGCGGCAAAGCAAAACACCAGAAAAAACAATGTGCGCCGAAAAACCCCACCTCGCATGCACAATCTCACAAACTGTGTGTGCTGATGGTGCCTTTCATTTGATTTGAATGGCAAGTACTTCAAAAAAGGAGCACCTGAATTGTCGCCCCACTCGCATACCAGAAAGGGCCACTGACACCATTCTCCCATGCAACATTAGAGCTTTGCAAAATAGTAGCTGCCCAAGTCCACTGTGATACAATGACACTCGCAATCAAGCTTGTTTTGATGCTCCTACTAGCTGTATTGAACCATTCTGAGGTGTGCTGAACATCAAGCAAGCTCCCACATTTGGCATACATATCCACCAATGTACTTCGATTTGCGTCTCTTGGAAATAGTTTAGTACTTCCTCACAAAGCCCATAATCGGCATATCTTGAAATAAGTGTAGCCCATGAGATTGCATCTCGAGTTACCAATCTATCAAAAACTCCCTGTTCTTCTACAAGCATGTCACATTTACCATACATGTCATCCACAGCATTGTTGATTAATTCCTCTTGCTCCAAACCCTCTTCACTATATTTTCCGCATAGAATGAAAGAGCAAACATAACGACTAAGTATGTACAAAGTATCAAATCACACACACACCTTTTGGGTGGTTTTCACACCTCGAATGCGCAGCAATACGACAATGGGTGATGATTCATCCCACCCAATTTCACACATTGGAAAAGTTCCCTTGTCCTTGCATGATGGTAAGAAAAAGAGTCTTTCAGATATATTACATGTGCCATCTATTACAAAGAACTTGGTGTCAGTCGGTCAAATGGTAGAGCAAGGGCTGCAAGTCAGATTTAATGCAAAGGGCTGCTTTGTAGAAGACTTCAATGACAAGTGTAGGTTGGTTGCAAAGGGAAGTAGAGTTGGACATATGTATACTCTGCATGCTGCAATTCCTACTATGAATGCTGCTATGTATGCTAAAGGAAAAGGTGTTGTTGCAGATATTGAAATTTGGCACAAATGCATTGGACATGCAAATGTACAAAGGCTAAAATTAATGCAGTCCAAAGGGTTGGTTACAGGTTTGCCTACATTTAGAATTGTAGAATTTCATAAGGTATGCAAATCATGTCAGTTTGGTAAGCAGGCAAGACAACCATTTTCACATGATAGAGATGTAAGCAGAAATATCCTTGATGGTGTGCATACAGATATTTGGGGGCCTACACAAAATGTATCTCTTGGAGGTAGTTCATACTTTTTCACATTCATTGATGATTGTTCTAGAAAGTTGTGAATATATTTTATGAAGGAAAAGAGTGAAGCGTTTGAGCACTTTAGAACTTTCAAGGCTGCAGTTGAAAGAGAAACATGCTTGAAAGTAAAGTGCTTGAGGTCAGATGGAAGGGGAGAGTACCTCTCGAATGAGTTCAGTGATTTTCTAAGGTCTCATGGGATAAAGAGATAGTTCACATGCAGGTATACCCCACAGCAAAATGGGGTTGCAAAAAGGAAAAACATGCATATTGCAGAAGTTGCACGCGCCTTGATGGCTAAAAAGAACATACCTAAGCATTTTTGGTTTGAGGCTGTTCATACTGCTGTTTATATTATGAACAAAACTCCCACAGCTGTGAGCCCACATGTTTTGAGGAGGCTATTGGTCATGCTCATTGGGATGCAGCAATGGATGAGGAGATGGCTGCATTAGAGGCCAATAAGACTTGGGATCTAGTATCATTGCCGAAGGGCAAGAAAGCTATTGGATGTAAGTGGGTTTATAAGATTAAGCACAATGCAGATGGTTCTATTAGTAGGTACAAAGCTAGGCTGGTTGTAAAAGGCTATGCCCAGACATATGACATAGATTACGAAGAAACCTTCAGTCCAGTTGCTAGGATGGCAACTATCAGATGTGTGATTACTTTGGCAGCAGCCAAAGGTTGGAGATTGCAGCAAATGGATGTGAAGAATGCCTTCTTGCATGGTGATTTGCAAGAAAAGAAGTGTATATGGATCAGCCAGCAGGTTATGAAGATTTAGAGCATCCCACGTATGTGTGCAGGTTGAAGAAGGCACTCTATGGGCTCAAGCAAGCACCTAGAGCATGGTCCGACAAGATCAGAGAGTATCTTGTCAATATTGGCTTTTATGTTTCTGATGCTGATCACTCACTTTATGTGAGAAAGGGAGATGCAGGTTTGGTCATCATAGTCATCTATGTGGATGACTTGATTATTACAGGTGATAGTGATAGTGGGATTGCTGAAGTCAAGGAATTTTTGAAGAAGAAGTTTGAGATGAAGGATTTAGGTGAGCTAAGGTACTTCCTTGGCATTGAGGTGATCAGATGTGATGATGGTATATGGCTGTCCCAAAGACAGTATGGCTTGGATATGTTGTCCAAGTATGGTATGACAGCATGAAAACCACTTTCAGTCCCGTTGGAGCAGAATGTAAAGTTGAGTGCTGATGTTGGGGATGAGATAGAAGACCCTACTATGTTCAGGAGGATAGTGGGAAGTTTGATCTACATGACCATTACAAGGCCAAACTTGAGCTATGTTGTTGGTCTTGTGAGTCAGTTTATGCAAGTACCTAGAAAGCCACATTTGGATGCAGTCAGATGCATATTGAGATATGTGAAGTCCACATTACATTATGGACTTTTCTATGAGGCAGGTATAGATGTACATGTGTTTGGATACACATATGCAGATTGGGCTGGTAGTATGTTTGATAGAAGATCTACCAACGGATACATGCTCTCTCTTAGTAGTGCAGCAGTTACTTGGAGCAGCAAAAAGCAATCTACAGTTGCTTTGTCGAGTACAGAGGCTGAGTATAGAGGTATTGCTATTGCAGCATGTGAGATAGTATGGCTGCAAAAGTTATTGGCTGATTTAGATGTGCAGGTGGAAGGTCCAATTGTCATTTATTGTGACAACATGAGCGGTATACAGTTGGCTAGGAACCCTGTGTTCCATGCTAGGACAAAACATATTGAGGTACACTACCACTTTGTGAGAGAGAAAGTAATAGCAGGTGAGATTGACTTGGTGTATGTCAGCACACAGGATCAGATAGCTGACATCTTCATGAAGGCATTGGGTACAGAGAAGCTTCAAAGGTTTCGAAGCTTATTTGGAGTTGCAGAGATGCAGTTGAGCTTGAGGGGGAGTGTTGAGATGACAAGCTCAACACATGCGGACATTAATGATGGACCACCTGGTTAGATGGGTCCACATGTCTATACTTAGCACGTCAGTGGTCATTATGACTCTCACATGGCCACTGACTCATTACTTATTATATTCAGGTTGTTACACCTATTTACAGCTGGCATAGTTATAGCGCCAGTCGACTAGTGTAGTCGGTTATGCATTGTTTGACTTAGTATGCCACTTTCCTTTATGTTGTATCTTATCTATACTTTGTGTACATTTTAAAGTGTGTGGAAGAAGAAGAAGAAACCAGCAAGAAAACGTTTTGTCATCCATCTCTCTTCTTGTCTCTTGAGTGAGCTTCTCTTTGTGCATTCTGTGTGTTCAACGCAGCATCTTGAGCAAGTCCCCCCACCACACGATTCTTGACATCATGGATATATATACCCTTATTTATGGAAGTACAAAAATACAAGCCTAAGTGGCCCAACTCTTAGTCTAGGCTTTGTCCATCAAGTAAGTTTTGTAGGGACTAAGGGAGTGTGCTTAGAATTGTGTTGCTGACTTCCTTTCTTGGGTGTAGGTGCTTTTAACATGTGTGCCATTTTTGAGTCTATTGTGCAAGTTGTTTCGTTCCCATTCAAGGAGGGGTCCAAGTAGTGTGACATGGATTCGTCTTAACATTATATGCCTCTATTGCCTTGTCCTTGGTTTATTTGATGTTTTCTTTTTAAGGAGAGGGTAGGGAATATATGTATTGTGTTACATAAATTTGATGACAAGATTTGGGATAGGGATTAAGTGGTGTCTTTGAACGGGATGCATCCATTTCTTTCTCCTTTGCTAAGGGTACTTGTGAGTTGAGCATGAGCTTCATTCTAGCTAGCTTGATGATTGATAGGTGGCCACCTTTTTTTTGTGAGGTAGCTAGCATAGGTGTGAATTCCTACTCAGGTTTCTATTATGATAAAGTCCCTTAGTGGGTGAGGGGTTGGGTTCTAAGTGTGGCCTATGGGCTAAAATGAATTAACAACCATTAGGGAAGAAAAATATAAGTGCTAGAAGACATTCATCACCTTGCAAGGGCTTGGTAGGTTTCTAGGTTTGTGATAGCCAATGCCATGTTCTTTTTAGGGTGAGACCTAGCTATGGGGTGTAAAGGGGAAATGAAAATTTGTATGTCTCATTGTGCAATCTTAGTGTGTTCCCAGGTTCTAGGACTGATACCTTGATCTCCTTGAAACTAATAGGCTTTAGTATTTTATGTTTTTAACCAAAGAATCCTAAGTTGTAGAGAGCTGGCCCAGGGCTTGTTATCCTAGTGTTAGTGTGCCTTATGTGGGGGAGATGATCCCCTAGATGATTTTTTGGATAGTCTTGGATGCCCTCTAGGTCAACTTAGGTTCACTTGATGGTGGCAAGGGTAGTTGTGGAGTGCTATGCCCTTGGAGGATGCTTATTCTTAGACTTGGCCTTGATTATTAGATCCATGTATGTGGGGATGAGCATCTTATCTTTGTTACTTGTTGCATTTTTTCTTATTAGTGTGCTTTCATATTGTGTTTTTTTAAGGCAAATCTATTCTTGGATTTGATGGGATAGGTCACCTTATCCCATGGTCACCAATGAGAGGAGCTCTTATAGGCACATGTGGTGGGGATTTTTAAAGGAATTTTGATAGTCTTGCAATCCATTTCAAATAAAAAATGAAGAAAGAAGACTCAAAGGATGTCCATTTCACTTGTGATCAAGGCACAAAATACAAGGCATTTTAAAGAAAAAAGCAAAATGAAGCATAAAGTCGACAATGTGGGAAGTACAAGAGCCTTGCGGCACATAGTCTACATCCAAACATTGGTTTTATGGAAATATTTATGTGTGTCAAAAACACTTAAATTTGAGAGGAGAAGGGTGTAGGGTAGCCTTGATGCCAATTTTTTGTTAGAATTTTGATGTGCATGCCAAATTTTGAAGGGGCACATGACTAAAGTTTGAAAATGCATTTAAATTCTTTATGAAAATTGAGAATATGAGTCAAAAAATGTGAGAAATAGGGTGCCAAGAGGATGATGATGTTTTTGTTCATGCACTGCATGATATTCATGGTAGCATCAAACTATAGAAATGGATTCCCCTCATTATCCTCTTCAATTCTCTGCCACTTCTTGCAATGAAATGAAGTGATTCTCCTAAAAAACTAGTATTTCTCTCTCCTCCTCCATAGCCACAAATGTTGTTCATATGAGAGAAGGGGGATGGGGAATTGAGAGTGAAAGAGGTATGATGGATGAAAATTGAGGATTGAAGCATGTTGCTGAGATGTAATGGAGATCTTCTGAGTGCATTATCACTTGTTGGATATGTCAATAGCCTTGGGGCATCAACATCATCATGTGCATGTTTTGGCAGTTTCCAGCTCCACACATAAAATGGTAAATTTGGTGTGTAGTTTGGTTATGAAATGATTTGATATGTTTTCATGGACTAAATATGATTGATTTCTCTGAAGTCATGTTGATTCTAGTCAAAAATAGGAAAAATACATTTTAAATGCAAGATATATACAAAAAAGGGTAAATTAGAAGAACATCTATGAATATGAAACACATTAGTCTACATTCATAAAACATCAAACATAATGAAAAATATCAATTTATTGTAAGAAAATGATGGTTTGATTACATGGGGATCACTTCAATGCTAATTGTTGTGCCTAAAAATAATAAGAAACATGAGAAATCAAACTTGACATGCTAAAAGATTTTATTTTCTAATTCTTGAGCATATTTAGGACAAATATGTGCTATGTCTTTACCTAAGGTAGTACAAGATGGAGGGCTCAATGGCTTAGGTATGTGAGAACCACATTGTTATGCATGCATGAAAGAAAGAAAAGTTAGTTTTCAACACATACATGACATTGCTTTTCTATGAACTTTGCTTGTGCACATAACATACACTTCATGCACTACATGTGACTACGTAGTTATTAGGGAGTGTACTACAAGTGTAGTGTTTTAGATAGTGTTAGGTTCCCTAGTTTTCTTTTCCAGTCACTTATGGCCATAAGGCCATGAAAGGTTGGGTTTTAGGGTTCAAGAGTGTGCTTGAGCATGATAGAGTCCCTATCAGGCCCATTTTAGCTTTTGAGTTTTGACATTTGACTAGACTTTTGTATCCTTTTGCATCAAGTGTTATTATCTATCTTGACCCTAGTAGGTCAAGGTGTCTTCTACTAAAGATTGGCTTTAAAGTCCACAAGCTCATGGATGTCATGTGTGAAAATTGAAATGGTTTTAGTAGGTCAAGGTGTCTTCTACTAAAGATTGGCTTTAAAGTCCACAAGCTCATAGATGTCATGTGTGAAAATTGAAATGGTTCTATTACTCATAAATTGAGTGTTTGCTTGTTGAGGAGATTTTTCTAGATCTTATAAGAATTTGTTTGAGGGATATGTCTACTGGTTGGCTTGTAATCATACATATTTGTTCTCTTGAGGTGCCTAAGGAACTTCTCAACTTAAGAGGATGCTCATATAGTAGTAGATGTCGTCCTTAGGCTTGAATCCCAAGGGCTCTTAAACTCAAAAAGTGTCTACCTAGGACAAGTGTTTGTCTATTGAGAATACAATGATGTGAGTTGTATGATGAAGAAGAGAGCATATAGAGATGGCTAAAGAAGGTAAAGTAAGTGTTGGAAAGGCTTCATGAAAAGGATTAGGGTTTGGCTTGTAAAAACACTCATACTTGCATGATCACATATTCAAGAGTAGCTTCAAAATACTTACAAGCATGACGAACTCAATTACTCATAATTGTTTTGCTACTATATTGAGAACACTCTCGAGAATACACAATTTAACAATCTGTTAGTAAAATAAGACTAAGTACTAAAATAGCTTTAAGTTGATTAATAGAAAAAATAGTAGCTATAGTAAATTAAAAATTGATTGCAACACCCAAGATAACTTTAAAGTAAAACTACTCATCCATTCATTTCTTTATGGGCTTCTTTGATTTGGCTTGTCCCTTTGACCACCCATTGTGGTTTGAGAGGTTCTCGTGTGGCTGGGTTTTTTCTGTATGGATTTGGTGTATTCTCACCAAGTGATTAGCAATTTGTTCCTTGCTTCTCTTGCTCAATTTTCTAGTTACAACCATGTGTTGTTTTCAAACCTCAAGTTTCTTTCCAATCATTTGCAAGATCAATAGTGTGAGTACTTCCTTTCCCAAGATTTTGGGACAATTAAGTGTGTGCACAAACATGTTTTTGGTTTTCTTATCCAATGTGCTCAAATTCATTTTGAGTTTCCTAGGTGTGACTTGTGCTCAATCAAGCTTTTCACTTTCCAATCAGTAATATGTGTGCATAACAAGTTGTCTAGCACTATGTAAAGTGGTCAATGTGCTCAATTTTAAGCACACAGTTACTCTCATCGAGTATGGCCTCTTTAGTTTCTTTGGCTATAGCTGGGTAGTCTTCACTATAGTGCAAGCTCCCTAGGCTGTTGTTACAGAGACTATTCAAGGCAATGAAGCTTGACTACATGCAATGTTGGAGATGTGATTTTGGCCAGGGGCTTTTTGATTATTTGTCAATATGCAAGTAGTCTAAGGGCTCCTATATGGATCCAAATGAGGTTCTCCAATAAGTCACTTGATGCTCACATGTCTTCTTGGAAATTTTGATTGTGAGATGACCCTTGTAACCACTAGAATTCCCTCTTTGTCATCAATATTGTGACTCCAATTCACATTGGCTCACACTTGCTCAAATGCACATTTGATTCACCCTAAGCTTGGAGGGTTATGGTCACTCTCATAGAATTCCTATCCTATGTAAGAAAAATGATATGTTTCCAACAATCACAACCCCCACACACCAAGAATTCTTGCTTCATGTAAGATAGAGATTGAGCCTCTTAAAGCCAAGATATTGTGATCACTAGTTGAATTAGCTAAACACCCTAGAGATTATGTTTGGAGACTAGATCAAGTTGATTTTGTGATTTGTGAAAGCAATCAAAGCTAGTATTGGTGCTTTTAGCCCAACATATATTTTGAAGTTTGAACGAGTTTATGAGGCTCCTAGAAGGGAATGCAAGGAACTCCAATTGCATGTGCCCAAAACCTTTACTTCTTAGGATAACCCTTTAAGCATCCTTATGACTAATGTCTTGAGAGTATCAATTTAGTAGTATATATGCCTCTCCTAGGTAATGTTTGTAGTCCAACAAGGTACACTTAGGATGCTATCATGATAAGATCTTCTTAACACAAGTCCTAAAATGTGGAATGCCAAGAATCCAAGGAATGTAGAGCAAGATTCAACAAGTCTCCAAGTATTACACAAGCAATATCCTTGGAGCCCCACGAGGAACACCAAGGAGAAGGGGATTCTACTACAAGAAAATCTATCTTGTAACATCAACAAGCTTTTATTTCATTCTTTTGATGACCAAAACAAAGAAAACAACAAATCTTCACACAACATCATAGTAGATATCTCCCACGGATTCGATAAAATCAACCATAATCTTCAACATCTTCATAGAATACTTCAATATAACAATGAACATAGAAGAATACACCATCTTTGAATGAAAATCAATCACATAGCATTCATCTTCAATGTCTTCATAGTTCTCTCTCAATCTCTCATATACAGTTACACTGTTATGATAGAATTGACTATCTCTGACTCTCTCTCTCTCTCTCTCTCTTTATCCATCAATAGTACATCATATCCTCACTACAATACTCTCATAATAACTCTCAATAATCCTTCTTAGGTCTTGGATGCACCCCTCAAGAGGTATGTCTGATATGAAGAGGCACCAGAGCCACTACAGTGTCCCTTCATAGCTCTCTACTGTCACTGTCACTCCAGTCTTCTCTTCAGTCTTCATCAGCTGCTTCTTCAATTTGTTTTAGCTCTTTTGAGCTTACATTCATCATTTCCAAAAGTTAGAAAACTTTCCCAAAGTCACACATACATTCTACAGAACACTTATAGAAGGTCTACAGAACAGTACAGTACCGTACCAAAGCAGATACAGAACAATTATAGAGCAGAGATAGAGCAGAGATAGAGGCTCTACAGAAGGTTTACAATGGGTTACAGAAGGTCATCAGAACCTCATAACTCATACTAAAACTATTCCAAAGTATTAAAAACTATTCAATAAGATTCCAAAAGATTTCAATCTTCATCAATCATTAATCCATGCTTCATATAGAAGAAAATCAGAACAAAACAGAAGCTATACAGAAGGTATACAGAACCAATCAGAACCTCAACAGAACCTATCAAAACATCACAGAGCTTCATATCTTCACTAAAAATCATCATGATCTTCCAAAACATAATCAATATCATCCAAAACACTCTCAAACACTTCCTTTATCAACCATACATCACTCTAAATCCATCAAAAATCAATCATTCAGACCTAAAAAACAACAAAAATCAGTAAAAAATTCAATCTTTTTCCACTCTCAACATATCCCCACACTTAGAAAGGAAGTGTCCTTGCGACCTAAGGAAAAGAAGAATATAAGTTCACTAAAGAGCTCAATTTTGATCTTTTGTAGTATCTTCAATAATCTTGCCAAACCATGACCCCAACTTATCACCTATATTTCTAAAAAAAACGACTAAAGGAAAACTCCGTTATTCATTAACACATATGATTAATCAATTGGAAGTCATAACAAATTTGTAAAGGATATAAGAGGTTCTTCTTCATCTTTCCACTATAGGCGTTCCATCCATCATCACCATCAATAGTTTGAAAAGAGCTCTCGAACAAATTATTCTCAATCAGCACGAACTCATCACATAAAATTATTACAACACACACACTAAACACTAACACAATCATCTGAATGACACCTCCAAAAAGAGATATATATATATAATTAAGAATCATCCAAAATAAATTGCAAAGGCATCAATGAAGGTGATCCGTTTTGAAGGCTTGGTGGTTTCGAAAACGATCCATGGAGAAGGACTCATCCATAAATGTCTTAGGAGGATTTTGAAAGAACTGTAGGCAGCACATCCTTTCTAGCAAAACAAGGTATCTGCTAGGTAGACATAGGGCATGAAAATAGAGGACATCCAACTGTTGGGAATCAATGTTCACATTGACATTCATACAAAGCTTTGGAATGGCCTTTTGATCGTTATGGGAATGCCTATGCATGTATGCTAGATACTAAGCAAAATGAGCTGTCAATCTCAATGAAAGATCTAGAGATTGTGAATATTGGTGAGCAAAATAGAGGTAATTCTGGTATGCTTGACTAGCAGTAGTCCAGTCCCTTGGAATTAATGACCAGTTTATCTGGGGTCCCGTGAGAGAATCAATCGAGCTCCATCCTCTTCTTCTCGAAATCTGCTGATCAAATCCATCGTACTCACTAACCAACTAAGGGGGTTGAGAAATAGAAGTGGCAGGAGATGGAAGTGGAATAAGCAAAAGAGGATGAAGAGATGGGTAGGAAAAACCATAAAAGGAGGAATAAGATAAAGAAGGAGTGGCTGAAAATTTAAGTGAATCAGTTAGGAAAGGTGTCAATTGATAAACATAAAAAATAGAAGGTATATGGATAGATGGAGAAGGGCATGGTGGAGAAGGGGAAAAAACTCGATCTTCGATGAAAGAACAATAGGTAAATATAGGAATTTGAGGAAAACCTTGAGGTTGGAAAAGAAGAGGTAAGATAGCTATTGAGTTGGATTGAAAAAGGGAAAGATAAGTATCATAGAGATGGGCCATTTGTTGGTAGTATAATAGGCTAGGAACAGAGGGACCTAAGACAGATCTTCTCTGGTAGGCATAAAAAAAAGATGAATCAAATGGATGGTTCTTGGAAAGATAAGCTAGGAGATCCGCCCTCATTTGGTTAATTCAGGACCACATAATCAATTATTGAGTGCCATGAATTGTCAGGGCAAGTAGCCACTTTTGAAAAATAACACTGGAACATGTCATCTATCCGCAACTCCAAATAATTGACATACAAAACAGCTTGCAAAACCACATCCCCGCCATACCAAGCCAAATCTTCTTCATCTGAAATTAACAGATCACCTTGTAGATACATGTAAGACAGCAACATGGTATTCGTCGTCACAGAATCTTCAAACACCATACAGACCACTTCTGTTAGCAACTCAGGAGACCAAGCCCCACTCCAACCATCCTCTGAAGATCCATTGTTGAAAGCTTCATATAGAAGGCCAACTTCTGCAACTGATAGTGGACAAAGAAAGAATGGTTCGGAGGAACATACTCCTGAAAGTGCTCAAATGTAGACCATAACAAATCCATCCTGGACTGTAATCTTTCCACTTTATCTTGAAACAATGGACACAATGTGGCCTGTCTCTGGAGAGCTGCGAATTCCTGCTTAGAGAGAGAAGGAATAATAGGAACATTGGGGCTTGGAGGAGCGGACCGTGACTGTGCCAGTTGGTCTTGCAACTACTTAATCTGGGAAGCTTGTGATTCTAGTGTATTATGAGCAGTCTGTAAGGCTGACAGTTTTGCATCTAAAAGAGTCTTAAACTCTTGAGCTTCTTTGGACATCCTTTCTTTCTCCTCTGAGACTCTAGTGACCACTGACTGAGCTTCTGTTAACTAAATCTTCAAAGAAGATATTTCTTCTCTCTGGGTCTCAATCATTTGGGTCTGCTGCTCCATCTGCTTAAATAGATCTGCAAGTGTGTCTTTAGCAGAGGCTAACTCTGAGGTTGCCTTATGCAACTGGTCTTTGGACTGCATCAGTTCTTCATAGAAAGAAGCATACAGCTGTTGAGCACAAGCTGCCATTGAAAGTTCAATTGAACTCTGGATGTCATTACAAAGGAATGGCATAGAATCTCCTGATACTAAACTATTCAGTGAAGGGACTAATATTTCCAAAGAACCCTCTCTATGTGCCCTGAATAAATTATTGCATGTGAGGTAGGCAGGGAGGTCACTACCAGATGTAGCAAGAATTGTGACTGAAGGAATGACTGAAGGAGTTTTATCTGCCACACGCTTCAAGCGCTTCCGCTGAATGACCAATGGAGGAGGGGAATTGAGATCCAATAGGTTCTGACTCTTCTAAAGGTGGAGGTACTGGATCAGATGGAGGAGGTGGTAGCACACCCTTCTTAAGGCCTGGGTATGTCAAGAAAGCATATAAGTAGGAACCATAGATGACATTTGTGGCATTCCCTCTGGTCACTTTGACAAAATGTTGGTCCATCTTTGTAAGCAGGTAAGTACTCCAATCAATGGCCACCCCTTTTAACACCATCCTGAAAGCTGTAAAGAGTTCTTTGGACAAATAATGAGATGGTGTTTTGGCAGGTATAAACCTGTCTTGGAGGAACTGGCAGACTAACTTCCAAAGAGGATCAGTGATCATGGAAAAATATACTCCTCAAGTATTTATCACTTTCTTGACATCCAGAATCTCCTTGGTCTGCTTCTGTAACATCTTGAAAATCTCATCGTTGGAGAATAATTGTCTAGCTGTAATAAAGGGCTCTCCTTTGTAGGGAAGAGACAAAGCCTTCCCTAACCCTTGGGGTGTCAATACCATGGAAGCACCATGAACCAAGCCCGGCTTCTTACTGTATGATGCAAGAACTCATCACACATGCATGGATCATCTGGAATCAATGGGCATGAAGTAGCCATGAAAGTTGCAAGTCCTGCTTTCGCTTTAGGCTCAAAAGCCAGTAGGGAAGAATAATCCCTATTGATCAACACGACATACTGGATAGGAGGAGGAGCATGAGGCACCATTCAGATGGAAAACACACACCACAAGCACAGACAATCACAAAGAATGCCTGGTAGGGGTGTGTATGCAATAAACTGAAGGCGCACGAAGTAGTCCCAAATGTAAGGAATCCAGTAAAAAAAACAAACACCACTGACTGAGCTGCGTGTGAACAACGGAGGATGACTGCGTGTGAATGGCTGGCTGCAACACTCCACCGCACGGATGAATCGGAAGCGCGTTCTCTCGCGTGAACGCCTGCTAGCACACCCGTACACCGAGAGCAGCCACACAACGGGAAAACAACGGAGGAGAAGGGAGAAGAGCAGAAACGGGGGCTGTAAGGGAGTAGCCTAAGTGAATTAGATGATGGAGTAGGTTAAGGTAATTAGGTTAGCTTAGTCTGGGAAAGTCAATTAAGTTAGTTTAGTTTGTTAAATCAATTAGGTTAGTTAGGTTAGTGGAGTTTGTTAAGTTAGGTTAGTGTAAGTAATGTTAGTTTGTTTAAGTAAGGTTAGTTAGTTTAAGTAAGGTTAGTTAGGTTTAAGTAAGGTTAGTTAGGTGTATACTAACCAGGGGTGGGAGAGGGGGTGGCCGGCGATGGCGAGGAGGAGGAGGAGGAGGAGGAGGAGGAGGAGGAGGAGGATCGAGGTATGGAAGTGGCATGGGCAATGGTGGCACCGAGGGTGGAGAGGAGGAGAGGAGGTGACGAGGTCAATGGGGGCGGCGCGGTTGACTGTTGGCGGCAGGGACGAGAGGAGGAGGAGGCGAGATGTGCTAACGACCACAAGGGGAAGGAGGAGGTGGAGGAAACGGCGATGGCGGGGAGAGGAGATGGAGAAGGGGGAGGTGCAACATGGGAGAGGGAGGAAGGAACGTAGGTGGCGCGTGGCGGCTGTCGGTGGAAGGGGAGGAGGTACGAGGCGAGGGGAGGTAGTCGAAGGGACGAGGGGAATGGAGGACGTGAGGCGGCACGTCGCAGGTAAGCAGCTTTTTTTAAATAAATTTTTTTAATTTTTTAATTTAGTTGTTTTTTTTTCGTGTCATGTGATGTTTTGTGGTGTGATTTTTTGTTTTTTTTTCTCTTTCCCTTTTTTTTTCCCTTCTTTAGTGTGTTTGTTTCTTTTGTTTTTCTTTTTTTCGTGGTTTTGTTAGTTAGTTGTTTTTTTTGTTTTTTTAAATATTATTTTTTTTGTATTTTGTGTATTTGATTTATTGTGTTTTTTTGATTTTTTATTATTTATTTTTTTAATAAATTAATTGAACGCATCCCCGTCCCACACGCATGCGCGGGCGGGGGTAAAAAAATTTGCAATAACGGGATCAAACGGGGCAAGGACGGTGATGCGCGAACCACATAAGCCATAGGGGCGTCCCAAAGCGTGTAAAACCAAAAACAGGCACGTTCACGTGCGACACGAGAAATGCGATCATACGGCAAAAAGGAATAAAATTTAATAAAATCCAAACCGTACGTCGGATCGAAAAATCGTAAGAAGAAAAAATGTGCCAGGAAATGAGGGAAAATGATGGAAAAATGAAACACTGGGTCTGGGAAAAAATTAGGGTGTTCACATGGAAAAAACGCAAAAAAGAAGCCCGAAAACACATACGTGTATTAATATCGGAAAATCCGCGTATCGGAACGAAGTGCGGAAAGAAGGAAAATTGCACAGAATAAGGTGTCCAACAACCTTATCACAACAAAACACAGTTCCGAGAAAGATAGGACGTGTTCTCATGGGAAAAACCCCAAAAACGGATCCAAAAATGGACTCGAAAGTTAATACTGGAAAAACCGTGCACCGAAATAGAGGACAGTAAAAGGAAAAATGTCTGGAAGAAAGGGATTCATAGGGTTGGCGCATAAAAACTTAGTTTGGGGGAAATTGGGAGGGGTCCATATGGAAAAAACACAAAAAACACACCCAAAAACACTCGAAAAAATTAATAACTAAAAATCGGGCAGTTGGAAGAGGGGGGAGAAAAAAGAAAAAAGTGGGGGAAAGGTTGGCAGGATACGACTGTCAAATCAAAATGGAATTCCGATGCAAATAGGGCAGGCCCACATGGAAAAATGTAAAAAATAAGCACGAAAATGATCGGAAAACCTACAAAAATTAATAACGGACCAATCGTGCATCTGAATGACACAAAATAAGAAGGAAAAATGTCAAGAGAAAGGGGTAGGACAGGGGTAGTACACACACCAGATTACGGTTCCGAAGAAATAAAGATACGTTCACATGGAAAAACATCCAATTTATGGGAATTGCTGCAAAAATTAATAACTCAAGAACCGTCTGTCGAAACAGGGTTGGTAAAAAGGAAAAATGGACACTTCAAAGGGAGGAACAGGACTGTAAGGTTGGATATGAGTTACAGTGAACGTAGGGTCCGTTCATATGGAAAAATTGCAAAACAAAGGATAAAGGAAAATGGTCAAGAAACAGCCCCGAGGACAGGGTGAAATAGAACGGAGGAGTGGGGAAGGGACCCCATCAGGGTAAAATGAGATCATGGCATAGATGCATGATCATAGCAGGGTATATGCATGGGGGTATGCATCATAAACGCGCAGGGACGCGTCCCCACACTTAAAACCTTAGCAGGAAGGGTAAACCGAATAAGAAGGACCTAGTACCACACATCAGGCCTATAACAAATGTCCCCACACTTAAGACATGACCGTCACTGAAAAACAAAAGGTGTAGGGTTAGAAAACTTGGCCCATATTGCTGAGGAGTAATGTTGACTATCGAGGTTGCGTCTTGTATCATTGTCGGCTGCAGGAAGTAACAAGGTGTTTTCACAACTCACGTCCTTCATCCTTCATGGCAGGGACCATGCGGCAGCTCCCAGGGAGGTAGCTGGTTGAAGGAATTGCAGGAATATTCATTGATGATGAGGGATATTGCACTCAACTCACGATCACTCAAATGGAATGAAAGAACAGTCATTCGCCCCATTACTAACATCACTTCGAGGAAATAATGATGAAAACCCAGAGCTCACACCTAGTTTAGGAATCGACAAGGGAATGGTGCAGAGAGAGTATGCCAGGGTGCACAATTGATGGTGCATCAGTGCGTCCAACCCCTCTGGCATAGGTGCAAGTAGGAAGGCCAGGGAGCCTTGCAGTGCAGTGTACAGAACAAAGTGATGTGTCCTGTGCTGATGGGAGAAACCCATCCCATGGGTGCATAGGAAAATAGAAATGTACGTGACTCCAATGGTCATAACGTCCCTCAATCCTCACCTCTCAATAATTGACTGAAACACCAGTCACACTCAGCCCACCCTCTGTCTCACACTATGTTGATAGATACAGAGGGCAACCCATTCTTGAGACCCATTAATGTAATCCTCACTATCACTTGTGTAGAGGGTGTATGCCTTGTGCACATTTGATGGTGCAACTGTGCATCCCACCCTGTGCCGGCATACAGTGCAAGAAGGAAGGCCAGGGAGCCTTATGGTGCAGTGCACAGGAACAAATCATATGTTGTGCATTGAGAGGCCCAACCTATGCGTGCAACACTCCGTTCACACACCTCACCTCTCATTTGATTTGCAGGGAAAGACTGGTCACTCAGCCCATCCTCTGTCTCACTCGCTGATAGGTACAGAGGGCAGCCCATACTCACATCCCCATTCTATTAGGATGAAAGCTCGCATCACTCAAAGGGTTGGTGATGAAGATTGTGTCAGCTGTTGTTGTCATGAGGATATTGAAGACGAGGCGTACCCAGAGAGGCAGCCAACAAATCTCATACTTCAATGACTTGTAAGAAGAGTCGTGTGTTAAGAAGGGCAGACAAACTGATATTAAAAAGATAGCACACTAAGGGATGTGGCTTCAAATTACTTTCTGGAAAGGTTCTGCTAGTGATGAGTTAGCTATCTTGAACTGCGGGGTGTTGCCACCTTTTCCACAATCAGCTTCCCGCCCAAGTGTGTTTCCACCTTTTCTTGGAATGAGGCCTGTTATGATAGGGAATTTCTTCCTTTTCTCCCATAACAGCTTGTTTGTTTTTTTTCTTTTTCTTTTCTTTTTTTTTGGTAAGAAAGAAAATGGTAGAAATATTATGTGTCAGGACCAACCTCGCCACCATTGTTGGATCAGATAAGAAGAGAACAAGGTCGGATGGAGATGTACCTGCGAGGGGTTAGCAGAACGAGACCGTCTCATGAGGAGAATCATAAGGGCTATCAGAAGCACAACGAGAAGGACAGTGAGACACCCAAAAGGGGAAGGGTAGGTCGATTGTGATTGTCAAGATCCCCAGGGAGGGAAGTACTTCTTCAGACGATAGCCATTGATCACGAAAGGATCATCAGAGGCATCAATGGTCTGCACCTGAACAGAGCCATTAGGATTGATAGCAAGTACCTTGTATGGGCCCATCCACCGTTGTTGAATCTTGCCACGAAATTTGCCAAATCTCGAATCATAGGCTAGGACAAGATCACCTTCTTCGAACTCCTTGTGCTTGATGAAATTGTCATGATAGGCTTTGCGTCACGCTTGAGTGGTTTCCATGCACTGTAGGGCCATCCATTGTATCTCATCCAAGCATTCCAAGTGCAGGAGATGACGTTGTAGTGACTCATCATCTCCCAAGCATTCTTTAACTGCCACTCACAAAGAGGGAAATTCCAGCTCAACAGGAAAGATGGCTTCTGTACCATACACTAGCTCGAAAGGGGTCTGTCCTGTAGCTGCCTTATGAGAGGTTCTGTATGCTCAAAGGGCCTCTGTAAGTCAATCATCCTAGTCATGACAATGTGCGGCAATCATTCTTGTCAAGATCGAGTAGAGGATGCGATTGGTGACTTCAACTTGGCCATTGGCTCTAGGGTAATAGGGAGTGGACTTGCGATGGCGGATCTTATACAGTTCCATCAGCTCCTCCATAATTTTGTTAAGGAAATGAGTACCTCTGTCACTTATCAACTTGAGGGGACTACCAAAACGGCTGATAATATTCTCGTACATGAATAGGGCTACGCTATTACCATCATCCTGTTTCAGGGCTTTAGCTTCATACCACTTTGTAACATAATCCGTACATACTAAGATGTATCTGTTCTGCTCCCGTCTGGTAGGTGGATCAATGGGACCCACAAAATCAATCCCCCACTTCTTGAACGGCTTTAGGGAAAGAATGGGTTGAAGTGGTATGGCACTTGTTTTGGTGGGTTTCCCCATTCGCTGACAAGCATCACATCTCTTGCAGTAGTCATATGCATCCTTATGGAGAGTCGACCACCAGTATCCTGCTAACAGAGCCTTCCTAGCTATTGCTTCTCCTGCGAAGTGTCCACCACATGGTTCGTCATGGCATGCTTTCAATACTATGCTGATTTCATCCCTTACAACACATCTTCGCAGCACTTCATCTTTGCCTCTCTTGTACAGTGCACCGTCTAGCAAAGTGTAGGGGGCTGATTCTAACAGAAGCTTCTTCTTCTCACGGATTGAGATGCCAGGAGGATACTGTTGAGTTGCTAGGATATTGGCTATGTCTACATACCAGGGAGTAACTGTTTCAACTAGAAACAAAGAAGCATCAGGAAGGTCTGGATCATCCTGTTCCTCTTCTTCTGTTTGAGGGATCTGTGATAGATGATCAGCTAGGATATGAGAACAGTCAGGCTTTGTGACCACTTCAAAATCAAACTCCTGGAATAGGAGAAACCATCTCATCAGTCGTCCTTTAATATCTGCTTTGTTCATCAGGAAGGAGAGGGCTTCATGATCCACATAGAACTTGAAATGCGTTGACAATAGATAGTGTCAAAACTTCTCTAGTGCAAACACTATTGCCAAGCACTCAAGCTCTGTCACTGTGTAGTTCCGTTCCCTATCAGTGACCTCCCGGCTTGCATAATAAATTATTTGATCTAATTTAGAGGGGCCCTTTTGACATAGGACAACACCTAGCCCTTTAACTGATGTATCTGTGTACACATGGAACTCCTTCGCTCAGTCAGGAGGCTATAAGATAGGTGCTTGAATCAGGCACTATTTTAGGGTATTAAAGGCTTCTTCACAATCGTCAGTCCAAAGGAAATCCGATCTTTCCTTAGAAGCTTGTGCAGAGGGGCTGCCTTGGTTGCAAAATGTGCAATAAATCTTCTGTAGTAGCCCACATGGCCAAGAAATCCTCTTAATTGCTTGAGGTTTGTTGGTGTCGTTAAGGCGGCAATCTTTTCAATCTTTGCAGGGTCTGTTGCAATCCCTTGTGCAGAGACAATATGGCCCAGCAAAACTCCCGAGGAGACGCCAAAGACATATTTTTCAGGGTTGAGAGAAATCCCATACTCTCGGCATCTGTCAAAACATTGCTATAGATGTCCCCAATGCTGGTGGATTAAGCTATAGACACAAAAGTCATCAAGATACACCTCAATGAGATCATGCAAATGATTCTGGAAGCCAGCCATCATTACTCGTTGGAAGGTGACAAGAGCATTACAGAGCCCAAATGGCATCACTCTATAGGCATAGGTCCCCCATTCTGTGGTAAAGGTTGTTTTGGATTGGTCCTCTTCTGCGATTTGGACTTGATTATATCCGCTCAATCCATCCAAGAGAGAATACAACTCATGGCCTGCCACTGTGTCCAACAGTTGGTCAGTAAAAGGGATAGGGAAATAATCCTTCTTCGTCTTTGAATTGAGCTTTCAAAAGTCGACACATATTCGAAGTTTCCCGTTCTTCTTGGGTACTACCACAATGGGCAAAACCCATTCACTGTTAGCCTCCACGGGATAAATGAACTCTGCTTCAAGAAGTTTCAATAATTTAGCCTTCACCAGAGCAGAGTAATTAGGATTCATATGTCTTTGTCTTTGCCTTATAAGTTTGGCATCAGGCTCTAGGTCAATAAGATGCTGGCATACTGTGGGATCAATCCCCTTTAGATCTTTATATGACCAAGCAAACACATCTAAGTTCTCTTTGAGTAGGTCTAGCAGGACCACTAATTCTTCTAGAAGATTGAAACCCACTTTCAGGTGATGTTTGATACCATCAGTATCCAAGAACGCTACTTGTCTTTCACCTTCCACTTCACGGATAAATGTCCCATGGATTGCTTCTGGATAGAGGTCTGACTATTTCAAGAGAGTAGTATCCTCATCTGATGCTCCACTAGAGCCAGTGTCCTCCCTTTGAACAGATGACTCATTTGTCTATTGAGGTTGCTGGAAGGGTATCAGAGCTTTGTTTACTTCTGTGTAAGTGGTGACCTCTTCAAGACTTAGGGATTCATCTTCAGAGGATGTGTCCTGGAATGTCACATAGCACGAAACTTCTAGAATCCGTGGCTTTGATAGCTCTAGCTTCTGTTGGAAGGGGCATCATCATCATCTTTTCTTTGGACTGAACGGTTAGGGAAACAAGAGCCACTGGTGAACTTAATTTTTATGCTTTTAATCCATTGCTTATACAGATTCTGCATACTTTGTGGTCTATTAATCAACCCAAATGGAACCATGGTCATTCCATCCAGTACCCTGAGATCTTCGGTCTCTGAGGTCTCTATAGGGACATCAACAAGATCATCCGCTATCAGAGGAAATTCTTCATCTGCACTTTCATAACCTGTTTCATTTTCTTCCTCATCATTTTCATCCTCTTCCTCTAAAGGCTCTCTCTCTGCTTATGTAGAGGCTCTGTAGGAGAAGAACAGATCTTCTGCCTTTGCATCTGCTTCTGCTTTTGTCACAGATTCTGACTCTGCTTCTGCCTTTGCCTCTGGCTCTAGCTCTATGTCTGTTACTGTCTCTGTGACTATCTCTGTATCCGCTCTATCTCTGTTCTACCTCTGCTCTGTCTCTGCAAAACTGTCATGTAATAGGGAGAACAGTACATCCATGCTTCTATTTCACTATCAGAGGTGATTTTAGAAGTCAATTCGATTTGAGGTAGGAGGTGTTCTCCCATGGACAAGGACTTTTCTTCCCTTAGCAGTTGGCTTACAGTGTCCACTGTTAGGGATTGTGCCTCTGTTTTCTTAGGAAAGATCTGCTTAATAGCCTCTCTGTCTCCTGATGTACCATCTGTTACCTCGTTGGAGGAGTCAATTATGACTTCGATGGATGTGGATCCATTGCCTTTTTGCGATCCATACAACTTTAACACCACTTTGTTGGGTCCTCTGCCTAGGGTCAGGGTTCCTTTGAACCGGTCCGTCCTGGCTCTCGCTTCAAAAAGCCAAGGTTTTCCCAACAGCAAAGGGTATGAAGTCCCATAAGAATTTGGTTTGACCACCAGATATGTCAGCCAATAGTCTCTTCCTGCAAGGTTTGTTTTGACGTATGGGAGGATGCCCAATGGTTTGTTGAGATGACAAGCTCAACACATGTGGACATTGATGATGGACCACCTGGTTAGATGGGTCCACACATTTATACTTATTAGCACGTCGGTGGTCATTATGACTCACACATGGCCACTGACTCATTACTTATTATATTCAGGTTGTTACATCTATTTACAACTGGCATAGTTATAGCGCCAGTCGACTAGTGTAGTCGGTTATGCATTGTTTGACTTAGTAGGCCACTTTCCTTTATGTTGTATCTTATTTATACTTTGTGTACATTGTAAAGTGTGTGGAAGAAGAAGAAGAAATAAGCAAGAAAACGTTATGGCCTCCATCTCTCTTCTTGTCTCTTGAGTGAGCTTCTCCTTGTGCATTCTGTGTGTGTTCGGCGCAGCATCTTGAGCAAGTTCCCCCAGCACGCAATTCTTGACATGGTATCAGAGCTGCGCCACTGAGAGAGGCTGATTTCGAAGGCTGAAGTGAAGCATGAAGAAGCAAGGTTCGAGCAAGCAAGCCACGGGTAATAATCTCTCCCATTCTTTCATTCTCTCTCTTGGATAGTGCCTGTGGAGGCAGCAAAAACAGGGTCGAGCAAAAATCTCAGATTGCAGTGAGATTTGATGTGTGCGAAGAGCACTATGTATTCTGCAAATTAGCCCTTTAGGATAGTCCGCAGTTATTTTGGGCATCTGAGGCCGTTTCAGGCCCCGTTTTAGAGCCGCAAGGTTGCAGACAACAGTTTCAGGGTACACTGTGACTTCGACTGTATTGACCGAAAGTGGGTGCACAGGTTACAGATTTCAGATCTGTAAGTTCAAAGGTGTTTACCAGCGAGTAAACACAAGTTTTATCTACAAACTGGTTGCAGACTGCATGTATTGTTGAGCAGACAGTGAAAAAGGCTGTCTGGTGTATTACTGTGCACTACAGGTTAAGGGTTGCAGAAGATTTGCTTGCTGTTTGGTATTAATTTTGTGATAATGGCACAGAATAGTGGAAGCCCCATCATTGAGAAGCTCAACAAGAATAACTACCCTTCATGGAAGTTCCATGTCACGAATTTCCTTATTGGAAAAGGCCTCTACGAGTTTGTTTCAGGTGAAGAAAAGGAGCCAGAGGTGAGTGATCCTCCAACTGCAGAAGAGACAAAGGCACGGAAGGAATGGAATGCAAAAGATAAAAAGGTCATGTATTAGTTGTCTACAGTAATTGACAATAATATGCTGGGACACATTAGAAATGCAGAGAATTCATATGCAGCTTGGACCATACTTGAAAGTATGTTTTCTGTAAATACAAAGGCACGAAAGATTCAACTCAAGCAAGAGTTGAATACATTGAAGAAAGGAAAGATGACTATCAATGAGTATGCACTGAAGGTAAGGAGCATTGCAGATGCCTTGGCAGCGATTGATGCAATGCTTGATGATGATTTGGTGTCATCTACCTTGGGTGGACTTAACAATGAAAAGGCTTGGAAGTCTTTTGTAACTTCCGTATATGTTAGAAAGCCATTTCCAGATTTCGATGAGTTGCTCTCCCTTATGATCACTGAAGAAATCAACATGTAGAGTGAGACATCTGAAAAAAGTGGTGACCAGGTCCAAGCTTTCTACTCCAGTTCAGGAAGGGGATGTGGCATGTTCTCTTCAAGAGGCCGTGGTACAAGACGTGGTAGTGACAACCATCAAAATAGATTGAATCAGCAATTTGGCGATATGCAGGTTTCAGGGGGTCGTGGTAACTTAAGAGGTAGGGGGAGCTTTAGAGGAAGAGGTGGATGGCAGAATAGAGGTTCTAACAACTCTGGTATTGTGTGTCACTACTGTGGCAAAACAGGTAATATTGCAACCCAATGTTATGCTAAGAAAGATGATATCCGCAGTGGTAAGTTGTAGCAAGGAAACTATGCATCGTCTTCACGACAGAATGAAGACAAAAATGAACGTCTGTTTGTTATGCAGCATATGTTGAATGCTGTTACAGGAAAATGAACACATGATGATGTTTGGTATGTTGATTCAAGTGCATCCAATCATATGACCAGCCATGCAGAATGGTTTGGAGAGATGCAGGATTTGCAAAATGCAGGTTATGTGCAGACGGGTGATGATTCATCCCACCCAATTTCACACATTGGAAAAGTTCCCTTGTCCTTGCATGATGGTAAGACAAAGAGTCTTTCAGATGTATTACATGTGCCATCTATTACAAAGAACTTGGTGTCAGTCGGCCAAATGGTAGAGCAAGGGCTGAAGTGAGATTTAATGCAAAGGGCTGCTTTGTAGAAGACTTCAATGACAAGTGCAGGTTAGTTGCAAAGGGAAGTAGAGTTGGACGTATGTTTACTCTAGATGATGGAATTCCTACTATGAATGCTACTATGTATGCTAAAGGAAAAGGTGTTGTTGCAGATATTGGCACAAACGCATTGGATATGCAAATGTACAAAGGCTGAAATTAATGCAGTCCAAAGGGTTGGTTATAGGTTTGCCTACATTTAGAGTTGCAGAATTTCATAAGGTATGCGAAGCATGTCAGTTTGGTAAGCAGGCAAGACAATCCTTTTCACATGACAGAGATATAAGCAGAAATATCCTTGATGTTGTGCATACAGACATTTGGGGGCCTACACAAAATGTATCTCTTGGAGGCAGTTCATACTTATCACATTCATTGATGATTGTTCTAGAAAGCTGTGGGTATATTTTATGAAGGAAAAGAGTGAAGTGTTTGGGCACTTTAGAACTTTCAAGGTTGCAGTTGAAAGAGAAACAGGCTTGAAAGTAAAATGCTTGAGGTCAGATGGAGGGGGAGAGTATCTCTCAAATGAGTTTAGCGATTTTCTGAGGTCTCATGGGATAAAGAGACAGTTCACATGCAGGTATACCCCACAGAAAAATGGGGTTGCAGAAAGGAAAAACAGGCATATTGCAGAAGTTGCACGTGCCTTGATGGCTGAAAAGAATATGCCTAAGCATTTTTGGTCTGAGGCTATTCATACTACTGTTTATATTATGAACAGAACTCCCACAGCTGCAGTTCATGGTATGATCCCCGAAGAATGTTTTACAGGTAAGAAGCCTGATGTCTCACACTTGAAAGTGTTTGGCTGCATTGCGTATGTTCATGTGCCAGATGAGTTGCGGAAGAAACTGGATCCAAAGGCTGAAAAGTGTGTCTTTATTGGATACTCTTTAGAGCAGAAAGGGTATCGCTGTTATAACCCTATCACATGTAAGTTCAGAGTGAGCAAGGATGTCATCTTTGATGAAATGAGCAGTTGGTATGCATTTAGTGGTGATGCATTGGATGATGATGATGATCATGACACTCATGTGCAGGCTGAAAAGCAAGAATCATGGACTCTTAGTGGATCAGAAATGTCATCTGGTAGTCCTTGGTCTTGGAGACTAAGGAGTAGCTCTACATCTTCAGGTGCATCTAGTAGCACTACAAGTAAATACAAAGGAAAGAATAAAGTGTCAGATGGCATTGATGCAGTTCTTGATGGAGACTCCAGTGGCTCAGAGAGCTTGGATGATGATCTTGGTATTCCCTCAGTCAGGACCCCAGGTGTACAGAGAGCTCATAGTAATGTAAAGACTCCATTGAGTGATCCGGTGGCACGCAGATCTAGTAGGGTCAAATATCCTATTAAAAGATTTGGTTTTGAAGGTTATGCAGCTCACCATTATGCTTATATGGTGAAACTAGTTGAGGATGTTGAGCCCACTTGTTTTGAGGATGTTGTTGGTCATGCTCATTGGGATGTAGCAATGGATGAGGAGATGGCTGCATTAGAGGCCAATAAGACTTGGGATCTAGTATCATTGCTGAAGGGAAAGAAAGCTATTGGGGATGTAAGTGTGTTTATAAGATTAAGCACAATGCAGATGGTTCTATTAGTAGGTACAAAGCTAGGCTGGTTGCAAAAGGCTATGCCCAGACATATGGCATAGATTATGATGAAACCTTCAGTCCAGTTGCTAGGATGGAAACTGTCAGATGTGTGATTGCTTTGGCAGCAGCCAAAGGTTGGAGGTTGCAGTAAATGGATGTGAAGAATGCCTTCTTGCATGGTGATTTGCAGGAAGAAGTGTATATGGATTAGCCAGCAGGTTATGAAGATTTAGAGCATCCCACGTATGTGTGTAGGTTGAAGAAGGCACTCTATGGGCTCAAGCAAGCACCTAGAGCATGGTCCGACAAGATGAGAGAGTATCTTGTCAATATTGTCTTTTATGTTTCTGATGCTGATCACTCACTTTATGTGAGAAAGGGAGATGCAGGTTTGGTCATCATAGTCATCTATGTGGATGACTTGATTATTACAGGTGATAATGATAGTGGGATTGCTAAAGTCAAGGAATTTTTGAAGAAGTTTGAGATGAAGGATTTAAGTAAGCTAAGGTACTTCCTTGGCATTGAGGTGATCAGATGTGATGATGGTATATGGCTGTCCCAAAGACAGTATGGCTTGGATATGTTGTCCAAGTATGGTATGACAGCATGCAAACCACTTTCAGTCCCATTGGAGCAGAATGTAAAGTTGAGTGCTGATGTTGGGGATGAGATAGAAGACCATACTATGTTCAGGAGGATAGTGGGGAGTTTGATCTACATGACCATTACAAGGCCAGACTTGAGCTATGCTGTTGGTCTTGTGAGTTAGTTTATGCAAGTACCTAGAAAGCCACATTTGGATGCAGTCAGATGCATATTGAGATATGTGAAGTCCACATTACATTATGGACTTTTCTATGAGGCAGGTACAGATGTACAGGTGTTTGGATACACAGATGGAGATTGGGCTCGTAGTATGTCTGATAGAAGATCTACCAGTGGATACATGTTCTCTCTTGGTAGTGCAGCAGTTGCTTGGAGCAGCAAAAAGCAATCTACAGTTGCTTTGTCGAGTACAAAGGCTGAGTATAGAGGTGCTGCTGTTGCAGCATGTGAGGTAGTGTGGCTACAAAAGTTAATGGCTGATTTGGATGTGCAGGTGGAAGGTCGAGTGGTCATTTATTGTGACAACATGAGCAGTATACAGTTGGCTAGGAACCTTGTGTTCCATGCCAGGACAAAACATATTGAGGTACACTACCACTTTGTGAGAGAGAAGGTACTAGCAAGTGAGATTGACTTGGTGTATGTTAGCACACAGGATCAGATAGCTGACATCTTCATGAAGGCATTGGGTACAGAGAAGCTTCAAAAGTTTCGAAGCTTACTTGGAGTTGCAGAGATGCAGTTGAGCTTGAGGGGGAGTGTTGAGATGACAAGCTCAACACATGCGGACATTGATGATGGACCGCCTGGTTAGATGGGTCCACACATCTACACTTAGCACGTCGGTGGTCATTATGACTCACACATGGCCACTGACTCATTACTTATTATATTCAGGTTGTTACACCTATTTACAGCTGGCATAGTTATAGCGCCAGTCGACTAGTGTAGTCGGTTATGCATTGTTTGACTTAGTAGGCCACTTTCCTTTATGTTGTAACTTATCTATACTTTGTGTACATTGTAAAGTGTGTGGAAGAAGAAGAAGAAATCAGCAAGAAAACGTTATGGCCTCCATCTCTCTTCTTGTCTCTTGAGTGAGCTTCTCCTTGTGCATTCTGTGTGTGTTCGACGCAGCATCTTGAGCAAGTTTCCCCACCACACGATTCTTGACACAGTTTAATTCTGCTTTGGTCTATTAATCTGATAAACTACTCGATAGATTGAATTCCTTGCAACCCTTCATTGTCACATCCGTCATTATGTTTACTGATGAGCATTAACAATCAATGCATTTGAAATAAAGCATCCTTCTATCCATACACTAATTTCTAGGGTTCCAGGATCTAGGAAGGCGTTAGCCACATCTACTTCCTTTACATGCTCTGGGGCCTTATTGGTCTTGGTCATTGTTGAAGGAGCAATCCTTAGTCCACATCTTCTTGTCAAGATGCTTTTGAATTTCTTTCGGTAGCTAGGAGACAACATCAATAACTGTCGAAATGTTAGGTTTGGTTTAAAAGTGTTTACCTTTGACCAAGTCATAATCTTTGATAGGATCCACAGGCTTCTCCAGCCTGGGTGGGGAATGGGGCTACATCCATTTTCATATTTCCTTTTTCTTCTAATAATTGCAGCATCGGCACTTCTTCTGTTCCTGGAAGTGCTTCTACATCATCTATCTCCTGGACCTCTGGTCCTATTTCTGGGACAGTCTCTGTAACTCTCTGTGGCACTACAGTGCTCCGTACTGCATTGTTTTGTTCTGCACTGCTCTGTCCCTCTGTTGGCAGGTTGAACTTCACAGTCTTGGCAGGAGAGTTATTTTTGTTCTGAGCAACTGGTTCCTTCTTCTTGGCACGCGTGACAGCAGCAACTTCCAACTCTACCAGATTGGAGGCAGGCTCTTGTACCTTCTATTGGCTATCAGTGCCATTGGCCTTTATAGGGGCTGGACTTGGACAATCCTTTGCAGTGTGGCCTTCACCTTTGCATCGGCTGCATAAGGGCTTGTAATCCACAGATCGTTTAGGGTTTGGACAATTTGGGGAGATATGACCCTTTTCTCCACACCTGTAACATTCCACCTCTGATCTCTGACCACCGCCAGACTGTCGTCCTCTGTAACTTTGAGAGGGAAACCTCCTTGGATCGAAATTAGGACCAAACTCCCTAGGCTTTGGTCCAATACCCTGTGTTGTCATTTTGGATTCTAGCAAGTTGAATCTTGCATTTTCATCCTTCTATCTTTGTTCATGCATCTCTTTCAGAGAGCAAATATCCTTTGTATGGTTCTTTTGCAAACAGTAGGAACAGAAGGCTCCAGGAATGGTTGGTTTTTGGGTACATTCAGTGGCTAAATGTCCCGCTTGATGACACTTTCCACATCATATATTAGAGCGCATCACATCTCTTCCAACTCCCACAGGAGTGGATATATTGGTGGTATTCACCTTCAGCGTCTGTAGCTGCTCTGTAATCACATCTAGAAGCTCTTTCTTGATACTTGCAATTGAGTTGGATAGGTAGTTCTTCAGATTTTCACCTCCTGAAGTGCTTGTAGTAGGGTTTTGGGAAGCTTCTATAATTACTGCATACATGTTGAGAATCAACAATCACACTCACTAAACAGCCTCTTTGTATGGAGCTTCAGGGCCAAGGACATGCAGGCTAACCTATCCCATATGCACAATGGTGCCTACTGCAGCTTCCTACTTTCCTATAAAGCATTGTACTTGCTTCCTTTTCTTAATGCAATGATAGTACTCTTTTCTTTTCAGTGAAGTGTCAATGTCATTGTCCACATACACAAGATTGTGTTTATGAGTCCAAATCTCAATCTTGGAACCTAATTCACTTGTGTAACAAACAGTGTCTTTATCTTCTTCATCATGAGTCCACACTTCTCCTTTCATCCACCATAACTCACTGCCATGCTCTAGATCCCGCATTTCTCACATGGTATCAGAGCCCAGTCGGGCATGGCTCAGCTCAGCTTAGCTCTCCTCTGCTCTCTCTCAGCTCATGATAATCTCTGGTCAGCTTAGTTCCATCCCATGACTTCATCTCCCAACTCTACCCTCACTGAAGCTTCCATGGTAGCCATAGCCAGCAACACCCTATCAGATTGAGCTGCTTATATCTCACTCCATAGGTCAAATCTCTTGGAGCTTCCTTCTGGAAAATTATTCCTCAACTCACAAAGCTTCCCTGTATCACATCAATCCATGACGTTTGGCTATCTGAAGCTTAGCATTGTGAAAATTCTCAATCTTTGCTCTGTGTCTGCCATAGCCAGACATGACCTACCTCACTTGGAGCTTCCATAACTTCTCAATCAGCCACTTCAGCTCCTAATTCCTTCTAGGGGATTATTCTCCTACTCAAGGCGCTTCACCCTGGCACATCAATCGACCACATTGCTGCGCCCTGACCCTGGCATTACGAAAATTCGTCATCGCTGTCCTGAATCGCGCTGTGGCTGTTCGTGCCCTCTGCCTGCATCGTGCTGTCCACGATCTGGACGATTTCCATAGGGTTTTGATAGCCCATGAAGTAAGCTTCCTAGATATGTAAATTTTTTTGAAAATGATCAAGTATAGCTCCTGCAATCTGAGAAAAACCAGGCCCCTGTCTCAGAAACCCTAATTCCACCATAGCCAAAATCTCCCAAAAGTCATTTTTCTTTCATTTTCTCTCTCCTGACACTCAACCCAAGCCTCTGTCACTCTAATCCATTGACCCAGCATCAAATCAAGGAGGGGAAGGACCTGAGAAGATTGAAGAACGACCAAAAGATCTCGAACAAGAAGAATCAAGCTCAACATCAACACTGACATAGTGTGTTTTTACACTGTCACTAACTGTGTCGTGTTTTCACACTGTCACTAACTGTGTCTCTTGACACACTGCATTCTGCTCTTCTACTGATAAAATCTCAGAATTCTGGTGTTGATTTGCTGCTGATCTTGCAACCTCAACATAGGAAAAGACTCTCCAAATACTCGATTCAAAGGAGTCGGGTTTCACACCTGGCAAACCCGCATCAAGCTCATCTTGATGAAAAAGGGTCTCTGGGGCATCATAAATGGCAAAGAGAAGAAACCTTGGGACGCGGACTTTCAAGTACTTGGCAAAAAAATGATGACAAAGCCCATGCCATTATCAAACTGGAGCTAGACGACAGTTATATCCACCATGTGGAAAACTGTGAGACCTCACAAGATACATGGAAAAGACTTGACACCTTGTTCGGTGCACAATCTAAATCATCAAAGTATGGTCTCCTGATTGAGTTCTTCAGGCTTGAAATGAAGTCCAGCACATCACTTGCCACACATCTCAATTACATGGAATGACTCCTAACCCAACTTGCAGGAATCAACATTAAAATGGATGAAGATGTTTGCATCGGTGTTCTACTTAAGAGTTTGCCTCCTGAATCAGCAATCACACTCACTAAACAGCCTCTTTGTATGGAGCTTCAGGGCCAAGGACATGCAGGCTAACCTATCCCATATGCACAATGGTGCCTACTGCAGTTTCCTACTTTCCTATAAAGCATTGTACTTGCTTCCTTTTCTTAATGCAATGATAGTACTCTTTTCTTTTTAGTGAAGTGTCAATGTCATTGTCCACATACACAAGATTGTGTCTATGAGTCCAAGTCTCAATCTTGGAACCTAATTTACTTGTGTAACAAACAGTGTCTTTATCTTCTTCATCATGAGTCCACACTTCTCCTTTCATCCACCATAACTCACTGCCATGCTCTAGATCCCGCATTTCTCACAATACACTGGTTGGGTTGATCTAGAAGGTCCTCTGTTCTGGTTCTGATTCAGAGCTCCTGTTGAGACTTAGGATTATTGATTCCAGTTGGTAGGGTTCCACTGTTGTTGAGTCGCCATTGGAGGAACTGTTTGAGGCCACTGTTGTTGTGGTTGAACCATCATTTGAGGCACTGCCGTCTGTGGTGGCCACAGTGGATTAGGTGCATTATATTGCGGCACTGTTTGCATCTGAGGATAGGGGTAGGAAACTGTCCCTGGGACTGCATTTGGTGGGTATACCATTCTTGGTATGGGAGGAGGTAAGACTCCTCTTCTTGGAGTCATTGACAACCTTGCTTTAACTTTGTCATACAATCTTGTACCTTCCACTGCAGCTTGCAGATTGACTGGTCTTCTCAATTCCACGAACTTGCGAACTTCTGGTTGTAGACCCCTGAGAAACACTCCTTTCTAGATACCTTCATCCAAATGATGGTTAGTCCATCTCTTCAGGATGGATTCCATTCGTGAGACATAAACTTCTACTCTTTCTCTAGAGGACTGACTCAGGTTCATGAACTCCTCTCGCATCTGCTCTTCAAAACCTTCACGCGTGAATTTAGTGAGGAAGGCCAACTTCAGGTCGTCCCAAGTGCCAAAAGTTCTTGTTGCTTGTCTCTCATAACACTGAAATGCCGCGCCCTTGAAAGTGGCGGGGAATATTGCTAACCAATGCTCAGGGGTTCTGGCATTGTTAGCCACACATGCTACCATGAACTCTGCTACATGAAGATCAGGGTATTATACTCTCCCTTAAAAACTGGCAATGGGACTACATTTGCTGGCCTATCATTAATATTTCCAGGATGAATATGACTAGGAAGGGGACCTTGAGTCGCCGTGGGGACTTCTGTAAAGAGTGCTTTTAGGGTATCAAAGGAGGCTTCTGCTGCGAGATCGTTCTCAGCTTTGATTTTTGCATTCTCTCTTCTCACGTATCTCTAGACTCATTCTAATGCTTGCCTCTTGATTGCATCATTCATCAGGGAGTTGGCTCCAACTAGTTGTTCTGTATTTAACAGGATAGTATCAGAGAGGGCTTCAGTCTCTAGGGGATTCTCTGGCCAACATCTCCTCTACTTCCTTGTTTTCAACATCTCTAAATTCGGCTTTCAAACCACTACTACAGAGGGGGAGATATTCCGTTCTGAAAGTATCAAAACTCATTCTTCTTAGGATCGTTGTTGTGTCATTATAATAATGCTAGCTTTTGAGGGTTTCAACAGTGTATGTTGTGAAAAACACTCTGTCTACCAGCTTCTAGTGGGTTGCTAATTGGACAAACAGAAGATTGTTAGTGCACCAAGCATCCCACGTATCTTGCTGTTGAGCATCCACGAACAAATTCCAACTCTTTTCCTTCTTGTTTTCGTGAACCTCCATGGACCACGAATCCTAGAGCTTCTTCACAATCTCCCACTTGATGATGTCTGGAAACTTCTCAATGAATGCCAAATCTTCCATGGATAGTCATTCTCTTTGTTTCTGCTCTTCAGTTTGTTCCCAAACAAATTTCCACCAAGATGCAAGTTTTTGCTGCTTCAATAGGAAGAGGAAACAGTCCACCACATAGAGCATGCATCATGATGGTAATATGTTTCCGCCATTGTGGGATGAACTTCTTGTGGAAAGTGGCTTTGATAATGAGAATCTCCAACTCTTCAGTGGAAGAAGGAACTTTGCAAACATCCCTTGAATTCTCCTCTTCTTGGCAATGCCATTTCCTTCATTTTCAGCATCTTCTGATGATGGCAAGCTTCCCCGGCTGTGCACCAAAAACATGGAGCCCCAAGAGGAACACCAAGGAGAAGGGGATTCTACTGCAAGAAAATCTATCTTGTAACATCAACAAGCTTTTATTTCATTCTTTTGATGGCCAAAACAAAGAAAACAACAAATCTTCACGCAACATCATAGTAGATATCTCCCATGGATTTGATAGAATCAACCATAATCTTCAACATCTTCATAGAATACTTCAATATAACACCATCTTTGAATGGAAATCAATCACATAGTATTCATCTTCAATGTCTTCATAGTTCTCTCTCAATCTCTCATATACAGTTACACTGTTTTGATAGAATTGACTATCTCTGACTCTCTCTCTCTCTTTATCCATCAATAGTACACCATATCCTCACTACAATACTCTCATAATAACTCTCAATAATCCTTTTTAGGTCACGGATGCACCTCCCAAGAGGTACGTCTGATATGAAGAGGCACCAGAGCCACTACAGTGTCCCTTCATAGCTCACTACTGTCACTGTCACTCCAGTCTTCTCTTCAGTCTTCATCAACTGCTTCTTCAAATTTTTTAAAGCTCTTTTGAAATTAGATTCATCCTTTCCAAAAGTTAGAAAACTTTCCCAAAGTCACACATACATTCTACAGAATACTTACAAAAGGTCTACAAAACAGTACGGTACAGTACCAGAGCAGATACAGAACAGTTACAGAGCAAAGACAGAGCAGAGACAGAGGCTCTACAGAAGGTTTACAGAGGGTTACAAAAGGTCATCAGAACCTCATAACTCATACTAAAACCATTCCAAAGTATAAAAAAATACTCAATAAGCTTCCAAAAGATTTCAATCTTCATCAATCATTAATCCATGCTTCATATAGAAGAAAATCAGAACAAAACAGAAGCTATACAGAAGGTATACAGAACCAATCAGAACCTCAAGTGAACCTATCAAAACATCATAGAGCTTCATATATTCACTAAGAATCATCATGATCTTCCAAAAAATAATCAATATCATCCAAAACACTCTCAAACACTTCCTTTATCAACCATACATCACTCTAAATCCCAAAAATCAATCATTTAGACCTAAAAAACAACAAAAATCAGTCAAAATTTCAGTCTTTTTCCACTCTCAACAATCCTAAGTGATTCCAAATGAAGCAACAGTAGCCTTTATCTTGCAAGATCTAATGATCTTAGTTCTAGCTAGGCTACTCATGTGAAGAAAACAAGGCCTTCCACTTGTGCTCGAGATCTTGGAGAGTTGTGGTCCCAAAAGGTGTATACAAAGTATGTCTATCAATGAGTAATTTTCATTGTAATTGCATGGGGTGTGTTCTCGTGGTTCTACCACAAATTTGATCATAAGATGATGATCAATTCTCGAAAAATGTGGATCTCATGCTCTCGATCAAGCATCCTTTTGGAAGCTAAGAAGTGCAATTTGAGGCCAAGATTTGAGTTCCAAGGCAAGATCCAAAATGGCCAAGAGGTCGAGGCTATAGTGCCCAACAATGTTATGAGTAGATATTTGTGGTCTATTAAAAAGTCACTAGAGGCCCCACACATGGGAAAGCAAGTGGCATGCTTGGTGAAGATGAGCAAGTAGCCTATGGCCATGGGCCATGCAGCTAAAGCCAAGGATAGTAGTGGGCCAAGTTGAGGTCATGTGCACCATCCAAGCTTCGACATGAGGAAGGACGGCCATGAGCAAGGTTAAGGGCTTAATTAAGGTAGCCTTTGTGCTTGTTGAAAAGTGGCCTTATGCCACCTCATTGTAGCTGAAGTGGCTATGAGGGAAAGATGGGATCCTTCTAGTGGCTAATTGGTTGTGTCCTATAGTGGTAGGTCGAGAGTGGCAATGTGCACATGTGGAGAGAGTTTTTAGGTATATGGAATGGAGCCAATTGGATAAGTAGGTGCCCTCATAGAAGGGCATGGCCCACATTGCCCAAAGCATGGGTGACAAATTTTACAATTGTAAATTCATTTGGAGGGCTTGGGGTTGGGTTGGGGGCTTGTTGACCAAGGGCTATTTGACAACCAAATGGGAGGGGTTGAGCCTCAAGAGGGGCCATCCAAGGGATGGATATGAGGGTTAAGGCCAAGAAGACAATCAAGGAGAGGGGGTCATCAAAGCCATGTTTGAGGTGAAGTCAACCTATCTGAGGCCAAAGACTTGGGTTATAGGCCAAATTAAAGGCCTAATAGTGGTTGGTTGAGTGAGACAAAAGTGATCAAGATGAGAAAAGGGGCAAAATGTCAAAGTCAAGGAGATGAATGGGCACAAATTAACCAAATAAAGGGAAAAGGCAAAGAGGAAAGTGAGGGACTAAGAAGGAAAAAGGAGTGAGACGAGGGGAAAAGGAGTGGATTGAGTGGGAGACACGGAGGGTCAAGGGGAAGAGAGAAGTGAACTGGGCCAATTGTCAAATACTAAGATCTAAGGCCTGTTTGGAAGGGTGTTGGCCCACTCATCAAGACATGGCCTCTTGGGGCCAAATGATCAAAGCTTCGGCCAATATTTTCCAACCTGTTGCTCTATGCAAGAAGGTCCATTGACAAGATGAGGGACCTATTTGGCTAGTTGGGAGATGTGTGTGGCCTTAATAGGACCGAATAACCATGCTCACACCCCAAATAGGGATGCATGATTAAATTGAGACATAATTGGCCTATGAATAATGTAGATAGCCCCCCTTTGGGCCAAACAATGCATTTAAGATCTAATCGGACACTTAGCAATGATCATGGCTTTAACTTGGTCCAAATAACAAAAGTCAAAGGCCTAGAGTCCAAGATGATGGAGGTTGAGGCCTTGAAGGCCTACTCCATCTCCTCCTTCTTTATCGAGCGTATAATCTTTTGCTCTTCCGTTTTTTCCATGCTGCTTTGGAATTAACCTCCTTCTCCTAATTTACAATAAGGAAATTTTTGAAATGCAACAAAGAGAAATATCAAAAGCTAGAAGCAAAAGATCCAAGATAAGCCCCCTACTTTGGACTCGTAAGCAAGCCCCTTAACAATCCCATAGGTTATTAATCAAAGACCAAAATTTAGACTTTTCAATGTTTTTTATGTCTAAGATTTGTTTTTAAGGTCATTATAACTCTCAAATCTACTCTTATTGAATTTTTCAATAGAATTCATCTAATCTCTCCTATCCGTCCATTCTATCCTATAGCCGACACCTATTTCACAGCCACTCCTAATCCATTTCAAAGTACATGTTCCTATTTTGTTTGGGGTTTGAGCTTCTATTATGATGTATAATAAAGGAAATGTATGCCATCATAGGTGTTTTTGTCATGTCTAACAACAAAGCCAAAATTTTGGAGCTCTCAAAAGCTCGATTTCTAGACTTGATAGAATGCTTATTATTTTAAGCGCTTCATCTAAATCGGAAATGCTACCTCTCACATAGCCAATACATCTCTTGCACTCATTGATCTATACATTCTTCTCCTAGACCACATGAAAGAAAGAACAAATGAATTGATGGTGGTTGCATGATCCATGTGGTGGTACTCAATCCACCTCCTCTACTATATCACTCCCAATTTGATTTGCAAGCACTCGATCCATGAGAGGAAACACAAAGAAGAAGAAAAGTAACCCAACCTCTCCTCTAATTTGCCTCTCACCCAAGAAGGGGAAGATAGAGTGTAGTATAATGAAGAAGCTTCATCTCTTGAGCCCCTCACTCTTACACTCTCACTCTCCCTTACTCTCAGATTAAGCACAAGGAGATAAAGTAAAAGCATGCTCTCAAGTTTACACACAACAAGAATGAGCTTATCCATTCACTTTCTAGCTTTAAACATGGGTTTTTGAGTTTAAGCTTCCACTCAAGTTGGGCACCCATCCTTCCTAGTTAGATTTGATAGTCTCCCTTGACACATGCATACATATTTACATTACACTATTCATCAACATGAAAGTGAATGAAAGCTAGTGCTCACACCCTTCTCGAGCTATGAGCCTTACCTCCTAGCAAAAAATGTTACAAATTGCATAGGCACTATACCTAGTTCAGAATAATATTAGAATTAACTACAAACATTAACAAAAAAGTATTGCATATCTTGTACCTTTTGCTTGATTTCATTTCTCTTTGCCTTTCTTACCTTTGCCTGCCTTTGCTATTAGGTGCATGAAAATATAATTCAATGTCTGAAAGATGAAAGAAAAATTAAACTTATGACTTTTTCATTGCTTGGAATAAAAAATTCAAAAAAACAATCAGCATTGTGCTTAGGATATAGCTAAATGAAAATTGATATTTCTAGATAGCGTTGAAAGTTTGAGAGAATATTGAAGTGAAAAAAACTATGATATACTCGACAACCTTGAAACTATCACTTTTAGAAAATTAAATAAATATCAAAAGTCTGTAGGCCTTGTTGGACATTGATAAGAATTTTTCAATATAAATTCTAAAGTCTAAACAAACTTGGAAAAGCATTTGAAATCCTACTAAATGCGGGTTAGGGCAGAGCAGTGCATGAATTGCTTGCCATAGGCATAAATTCCCATATTATCTTTGAGGGTGGAAATAACAAATTTTTCATAAGGATAAAATAGACTTCTCATAATAAATCAAATTTATGAAATAACTTGCAGATTGTGAAAAAAGTTGCAAGCAGGAAACGAAACCCTAAGAATAAGGTGGGACCTTAAAAGAGAAACCCTAGATTTGGGTGGGGCTACTTCCTATGCTAAAGACACTTGCTCTTGTTTCTTTTTTGGTTTTGTACGCATTGATGGTTGCATAGGAAATATTGATTGTGCTTGCAGTAGTTAGATCTGATTGCAAATATATAATTAGGATAATAAGAGGAAAGATCATGCTATGCCTCCCCCACGGCAGACGCGGAACCTTGCTCCAAGAGGGATTGTTTTGTATCACAGCAAGGAGCTCTAGACTAGCTTTGATGGCGAGAGGTTGCTCTGTGAGGAATCCACTAGGCAGGAGGAGGCGGGAGTGCTCGGGGGGGCTCTGGCCGTAAATCTCTTAATCGCTCCTGGAAGGGTAGTTTTTCTTGTTGCGCTTCTCAATAATGGGATTTCCATTGTTCTCTGCCATTATCACAAACAAAGATACAACATAACAATCTAGTCTTCTGCAATCTTTCACAACACGTGCATAGCAATACACCAAGCAACCTTTTTCACTGATTGCTCAATAGTACATGTAATCTGTAATGTGTTTGCAGATAAACCTTATTTTTTCTTCCTGGAAACACCTCAAAAATTACAGATTCGCAATCTGTAACCTGTGCATCCACTTTCGATCAATACAACCGAAATCAAAGTGTACCTTGAAACTGATGTCTGCAACCTTGCAGCTCTAACGAGGCCTGAAACGGCCTCAAACACCCAAAATAACAGTGATCTTCTCGCACACCAAATCTCACAACAATTTAAGATTTTTTCTTGACCCTGCTTCCGGTGCCTCCACATGCACTATCCAAGAGAGAGAGTGGAAGAATGGGAGAGCTTCTTACCCATTGCTTGCTTGCTCGAACTTTGCTTCTTCTCCTTCACTTCAGCCTTCAAAATCAACCTCTCTTAGTGGCACGGCTCTGATACCATGTCAAGAATCGCATAATGGGGGGGCTTGCTTGAGCTCTTGTGCCAAACACACACTGTATACACAAGAGGAAGCTCACTCAAGAACACAAGAAGCATAACATCTCTATTTCTTGTGGGGGCCATGGAATAAACTCGGTGAGATCTAGTAGAGCCTTTGTGATATGTGGGAAAGAGAGGGAAGAGCTTGGAGGATTCTAGTGGGTCTTTTGCATGATTGTAGAAGAGAAAGGGGGAGAGAGTATATTCCTTGAACTACGTCGGATGAATTTTTTGCAAGAGATGTCTCTTACTAAGGTTTCCTACCCCCATTTATATAGTACTTGAGGAGGGGAAGAAGGGTTCTAACTTTAGCATTTGATCTAACATCATTGATGATGACAAAGTGGGGGCTCCATTTTTGTAATGATTCCTCTTTTTGTCTTCAAAAAAGGAAAAAGATTTTACAAAATTTAAAGTAAAAGGGATCACGAAAAAGCTATCACATTCCACAATCACAAAACCATAATTTCCTAATGTTATAATGTTCAAATTTCAATATTGCCACTTGTCCAAATCACAAACACAACCATCAAAACAAGTATCACAATGCCCAATAATGTAGGCTACTAAGTTCCAACTATCCTACAAGAAGAAAAATGTATACTTATCAAATAATTTCGCAAAGAACCCAAATCATAAACTCCATCAATAGAGCTATAAAAAGAAACACAAACCACACTCTCATTGAATTCAAATCACCCCATTATTAAACCACATGCCATTATCTGTGGTGAAATCATCTAAAGCTAGTTCTTCTTCTAACATAGTTTTCAAGCCAACAATCAAAGGAAAGAAGTAAGTGGTTCTAGGATCCAATGCTAGCTACACTTAGAGCATAATAGGAATAGTAGGAAGATATCCAAAGATGCTGTGACAATTGTCTTTAGACAAACAAAGGAGAGAGAATCTCATCATTAAACTATCCATGAAATGGGGGAAGGTTGTATTTGAGGAGGAAAAAGTCATAGAGAAAGCTAAACATGAATTGAGAAAGGAAGAGGAGAAATGGAAGAAAAAACAACAAGAGGTAGATGAGCAACTTAAGAAATAAGAAGAATAGGATGTAGCCCCAACCATTAGATACTCAGTGGAGCAAAATTTTAGAGGCAAGAAGTTGGCATTCATGAACCTCAACCTTAAAAAAGTACCATGAAATAGGCACAAGCATAGCATGAATCTCAATGCAACCACCAACCAACAAGGGCAAAGCCCCATTAGAAGTCCCTCTTCCACTAATTCTAAGTATCATACCCTCCATTCTAGTATTCACAATAGAAAGCCATGCTAGAAGAAGGGTATGGTCTATGAATTAGTTTTACATATTGCCACCCTCTCACAAGAAAGATTAAGAGATGGCGCAACCACATGTACAAAGAGAGTGGCAATTGTAGATGATGAATCCATACAAAGAGAGTGGAAATTGCAGATGTTGAATCCATACAATAGGAACCTAAAACACATAGGGTTGAAGGATTAGTAACCTCCATGCCTTTAGTTGTGTTGAGCCTTACACAAGGATTTGAAGATTTGGTAAAGGAGTTGGAGGATCAAAGAGACTAGATGTGGGGGGAGAAACAAAAGCTACCTTAGCCACCATAGAAGGATAAAGAGATCCATGCAACATACCAATAGTAAAAAGACTAGGAAAAACTTTAGTCTAAAGAAGGGTTTGGCACCACTAAATGTGGGTAGTGGCGAATGAGAGAAGTACAAAGAGCTACATAGACAATATGAAATAAAGAGAGAAAATTAGATGTAGCTTGATAGTCAATACACACAAGATGTTAATGATAAAACCAAGTTGGAAGCAGAGCCAAATGTATTGAAACAATTGTATGGGTAATGAAAATAAACAAGAGGGGAAAGAGGTGAAGCACCTAAGAACACACACATACAAAAGCAATGGAGTCTTGAGAACACAAAGAGATAGGGCTGAAATCTTATTCTTATTCTTTTTTCTTCTTTCACACAAAAGAATTGATAACATGATAAAATACTAATATGAAAGTACCACAATGTATGTACATATGGTCACTAAGTGTGAACCTGTTAGGAAAGAAGAGGTGGCAAAATAAATATGCCATAACTAGGGAGGAACTATGTGGGTATAATCTAGGTGTAGAATCATTAGTATATCCTCATGTCAGTCAGCTAACACACTAATGAATAATATAGTATAACGCCACCAAGGACCATAGTGGATGCTAGCTCATGTAGAGCTCGGCATCTCAATACTCCCCCTCAAGCTCACCATGAGCTCATGAACTCCAAGCATAGTCTTGATGCCTTCTTTAAGCTTCTCAAATCCCAAGGCCTTGGTAAAAATGTTAGCAACTTGATCCTCTATAATAACATAAACCAAGTCAAAATCACTTGCTAGAACCGCTCCAAAATTAAATAGTAGTGGATCTCTATGTATTTGGTCTATACATGATACATTGGGTCCTAGCCAATTGAATGCTACTGAGGTTATCATCGTAGATGATAATTTTCTTATCCACCTACATCCCTGACTCACCAATGTACCTCATATGCTACAATTGCAACACCTCTCTACTCTACCTCTGTACTAGATAAGGAAACTGTTGTTGGCTATTTCTTGCTACTCCAAGAAATAGTAGCACTCCTAAAGGAAAACATAAAACCACATGTAGATCTCAAGTTTAAACTATTTCTAGCCTAATCTGCATTTGTGTAACCATGTAAGTCCAATGGTACACCTACACCATAGAATAAGGCATAGTTCAATGTAGATTTGATATAGCGCAAGCTGTGTTGCACTACATCCAAATGTGGCTTCCATGGAAGCTGCATAAACTAACTCTCCAAACCAATTGTATAGTTTAGGTTTGTGGCCTCAATCAAGTCACCCTCATATGCATAAGCTTAGCATTAACATTCAATTTAGGTATAGGAGGTCATACCATACTTCTTCAACATATTCAATGCATATTATCTTTATGATAACCTTATACCTTCTAGAGTCCTAATTATCTCTATGCCAAGAAAGTGGTGTAGCTCTCCTAAATCCTTCATCTAAAATTTAGCCTTGAGAAGACCCTTTACATTGTCAGTCTCTATCTTAGTATCACCCATAATGATCAAATCATTCATCTTTATAGTAATGTGACCACCATACCTACATCACTCTCACATACATAGAGTGGGTGATCAATGTGTACTCTATGAAAGTCAATGCTAGCAAGATATTTTACAATCCTATCATTCCATACCCTAGGTGCTTGCTTTATCCCACAAAAGGCCTTACAAAGCCTACATACATAATCTAGATGATTCTCATTCACATAACTAGGTGGCTACTCCACATACCCTAGGTGCTTGCTTTAGCCCACAAAAGGCCTTACAAAGCCTGCATACATAATCTAGATGATTCTCATGCCATACCCTAGGTGCTTGATTTAGCCCACACCCTGTCATGCCATACCCTAGGTGCTTGCTTTAGCCCACAAAAGGCCTTACAAAGCATGCATACATAATCTAGATGATTCTCATTCACATAACTAGGTGGCTACTCCACATAAACTTCCTCTTGCAACTTTCCCTACAAGAAGGCATTCTTAACATCCATTTTATGCATGATCCAATATTTTGATGTAATCATTGTTATGAAATCCCTTATAGCGGCCATTTTAGCCATTGGAGCAATGGTCTCCTAATAGTCAATACCATGAGTCAACACATACCCTTTGGCAACCAATAGATCCATCTTAACCTTGTAAACCATTTGCAACTAATAGTTTTATTGACTTCAGGTAAGGGCACCAACACCCATGTGTTAGTGTATCCATTTCTTCATCCACCATAGCAGGATCCCAATATTCATTACCCATTGTATTCTCATATTTTTTACATTTAAGCAAGTATTGATAATGAATTCTTAGTTGTAGACATATTTCTATCAACAAGTATTGAATGGTAACCTATGGAAAGATTAAGTGGAACCTTTCATAATTTTCATAAGTAGACATTATCTATTGTAATCAAACCATTGGTTTTTTAGTGAGGCTGGGGATTTTGTATATTATGCATAGTGTGTGGTTCCCTCTAGAGCGAGTACATATGGACATATCAAGAATTTGCCATTGCCAAGTCTTTCATCTCTAAATTAGGAGATTCTTGATAAGGTAACATTGCATAGTGTTAAATTCAAAATATCTTAGGATATTCAAAATTTCATGATGAAGGCTAAAAGCAGCTTAAGAAGAATATGCCTATTATGGTTTATGCCTTTACATATCTTTGTGGTGTGCATCAAAATAGCACTTTTATAAAGGACAAAGGTATCTTGGCTAAGTAGAAATCTTGTGGAATGGGATTTGAATAACATTATAGAAAGGCTTTGGAAAACTAAAGAGATGACCATAAGGGAAACTATCATGAGGTATAGTGTATGTCCCCAATTGTTGGCTTTGTCTTCAACAAACTCTTACTTTGGGCTTTGATTATAGGAGATACAAACTTAGACTAGGAATTTGGATTCCCTTGGATTCTGATACAAATTGCATGTCTTTCCAGCTTAAGGTGCAAGTTATAGCACATGAAGAAGAAAAGGAGGTAAATGCTACTTCTAATTAGAGTCTAAAGGATGTAAGGGATACCTTGGAGAGCTGCTAGACAATACATCCCCAGGATATAAGTTTAAAGTCAATGGTACAATAATTAGGAAAATAGTAAAATACGATTTCTCTTGTATGAGTTATTTGCCTTCAACAATTGTAAGTTTTGATCGATAAATATGAAAACTTTGCTATATCTCATCTTGTTGAGTGAAGTTGTTAAAAAGATATTGTTTAATACAAACATATAATCCATTGTGAAGCAAGTTGCCTTTTGAATCTATAAAAATAAAATTATTACATTTACATAGGATAAAAAGCTTTTCATTACATCATGAGTTCCAAAATTGAAGTGAAAATATACAACGATGCAAAATAATAAAGCATCCTCCCAAGTTTATATTTGCATCTATGTTTCTTCTATCTCTGAGACCTTCTCATTCTTTGGCATTGTAGCTTCTTTGTCACTTTTTGCAAATTTCTCTAGTCTTCTCACAGGGGCTTTTTTATTTGGTTGCTAAAAGAGTTTACCTTTGATAGGTACTCTCTTCTCTCCAGGCTTAAGAGGAGATGGATCAAACTTTATATGAGAAAGTGTTGAAATTTCTTTCTTTTTGGAGTTTGCCTTATTGGTCTTTGCAGATGAATTGTCCTTTCCCTTGTCCTTTCCCTTGCCATTGCCCTTGTCCTTGCCCCCCTTGCCCTTAGTTGAAGATTTTTGTGGAGGGGAGTTAGGATTAACTGGTGTGATTTTCCCATAAAAAATCAACTCAATATATTGTCCACCACATATATGAGTCAAGGTAATCCCAACATTGGAAGAATAAATGTAATATGCTAGTGAACTAATAAGGGCCCCTAAAAAAAAGAACAATATGAAAGAGACTTATATTCACCCCATCTATCTTGAGTAGCTTTGAATCTATTGTCAAGCAAACATTTGAAATCACACTTTATCCATAAATATGTGCATCACTTTGTAATGATACTTCTTGCTAGAGAAAGTTGTATGATTTTCCAAGATCAGCAATATCCTCATATGTGGTGTCCAAAAAGGTAGTTATGAGCTTGTTAGCACTACAAATGGAAACTTATAACTAAAATAGACAAGCAAATAAAATAAACCATTAACCAAAGAGCAAGCAAATTTCCATTTAACACACAATTTTGTTTGGCCATGAATACCACTTAGAGAGCTCATGAGAATAATTTCTCTACCAAAGTATGTCAATATACATGACTCCAATTCCCTTTGCAAAGCAAGTAATAGTAAGAAATAAACACGACAACAAAGAAATATATGTTAGCCTTTTTGGAAAATTGCATACATTTTGATGTAAGGAAAAAAGATATGATAGTTTGTGATGGAATCAAAAGATTTTAAAAGCATTGCTAGACAACTCCATTGGTAACAATGGATCAACAATAAATATACTTTTACAAATATATTGGCTAAGAGAAACAATTGGCACCCTATAGCCAATACCAAAGACACAGGAAAGTTATTTGCAATCGATAGCATAATCATTCTAAATACTTAAAATATTTGAGAACCAAATTGTCTTACCTTATACAATAATAAACTATAGAGTTAGATAATTGAATATATTTTTCACTAGTGTGGACTTGTCCTTAAGAGATACGCTAAGGTAGTCCCTCTTCTTCAAAAGTGCAAGAAACATTGACAGCCATTTGGCCATACACTTTACCCATCCTCTCATTATTAATAGGTCCAAGTAAAGTGATTTTTCTCTTGCAAATCTTGTCCTCAATTTCTATGACCTCTTGTGCTTTTTCTTCCTAGATAATCTCCCACTCGAATGCATCCCTTGTTGGGAATGTTGTGTCACATCCTCAATCTTTGGCTCTTTAACTTTCTTGGACAACTTTGAGGGAATGTTAAGGATCTCAAAGGCTTTTTTTATTAGTAAAACAGGCAAGGGCCTCAGTACCTTGTTGAATCTGTACCTGATTCTACTAATCATGCTAAAATCTTTGTCCATCAAAGTGATTATATGAGCATGAGTAACAACAATATAAGCATCATTCATAAAGTCAATAACAAAATCTTTAGCTACCTCTTGAAGGCAAATAATTATTGCAAGTTTCCATTTCTTATGAAGGTCAGATTTAGAGGACACTATTGATAATCTATCAGAAATATCCTTGACAACTTTGATAAAATCTATCTTTGGAATGACATGTTGTGTGGTTCTCTATCCCTTCTTCCTTATCTCATTAAAACACTTCTACATATAGTAGAGCCTAGACCTCCTCTTTCTCCTAATTGAATTGGAAGACTCAGTATCTTGGGCAAAAAGGGTCTAGCTTGATCACTTGGCTAATGAAGTGTAATATTTCTGCAACAAAATATTAACGACTCTTGATCCCGCGCATAAGCAATTGCGAGTAACCTCCCGCTACAGAAAAACCTTGGGCTAAATGCTCCTTCTGCATGCATCAACAAACACCAGCCCCGCGTCGTGTATAAGAAGCCGTGGCTCCAAATCCGTAGTTCATCGCGGGAACACCCCTTCAAGGGAAACAGGAAAAAGGAATAATTTTTGCAAATTTTTTAATGTATTAACTCCCTCCCCTTCAGCCGTTGCATAGCGGGGAGAGGGAGTATGAGCTTGAGTGGTGGAAGGGCATGAGGAGAGGAGGCATGCAGTCCGCCACTTGTGTGGCTAAACCCCCCCCCATCTTCACCCTATATGAACCCCCCTCTCCAAGCTTGAGGGTGGATTGATTAATCATGTGTTGCACATTGATGCCACCGTGGAGGAAGCTGCCGCCGCCGCCCTGGTCACGCCGCCAGGCTGCCGCCTTCATCATCGCCACCATCATCATCATCATCATTATCATCATCCTCATCACCTCCCTCGTCGTCATCTTCATTATCCCCGCCTTCCACGTCATCTGCGTGTGTACAGAAGCTTGGAAGCTTCTATTGAAGATTCCCTAGGCCTTGTTCACCCCATGCCTCTGGTTTTTCTTAAAACCATGTCTTGCAGCAAGGCCCAATTTCTACGTAGGGAAAGAATTCTCGGGCAGTAGGGAGTTCTGGAAATTCGATAAAGGGCAAGGAGAGTTTGCTGAGTTGAGATCTACGTCATTGATGGCTCCTAAGCAAAATATGAGAGGAGCACACACGGGAGCTTCCACCCAAAGTATGAGAGTGGACAACGCCCTGATAATGAATGCCCACGTTCCGAAAATAGACCCGCATGGGAAAATTGCATTAAGCATGTTTTAATTCTCGTAGGGAAGTTAAAATGAATTGGGAAACTTATATACTCTTTCGATCTACAAAGTTTAGTTGCATGTCGTATATTTGAAATTGCTTGCACTTCCATGGTCAAGGGTAGTCGCATAAGTTGAAACATGGATTTGTGCAAAGGCATCCTTGTTGCATCACGCAAAGGACAGGGCATATAACACGTAATGCACTTATGTAATAATTCCCTAGTTGTGACTCATGTATAAGATAATCATAGACGCCCATTACATGATGTCGGAATAGTTGCAATGCATGGAAGGATTTATGTACTTTGCAAATTGCATGTGATGATAGTAGGTTGGGTTAAGTGCTAAAGGAAGGATTAAATCAATGATGGACTCATGGCATTCTCTCACGCATGGAGTTCTTTTATCAAAATTTGAATGCATCTTCATTAAAATATTAAAGCTTTGAATTCGATGCATCAACGTAGGGTTTATAAGAGTTAGCTCTGAATGTTAATCCTTTAGTTGCATAAAGGCAAAAAGGTCTATGTTCTCAAAATTACATGGAATGATGCACCTCACCTATCTTGCAGTTACTTACATCTTTTAGGGAAAAGTACTCGCAAATTTAAAAGAAAATATTTGTATCTCTAAAAGAGAAGATCATATTAAATCGTGGGTTAGTTAGATCAATTAAGTAATTCGTGTAAATGAGTAGCCTACATGAAATTCATGATTAGTTAGCATATATTGGTCACCTCAATGTGCTAGGTAGGGTTAAGCTATGTTAACATTCTGCCTAGTAACTCACTTAGGATTCCGATTTAATATTTTCAATCTCAAAGGTCCTACCCACATTCTTGAAATGTTAGGACTATCTAATCACCTGTGCAAGAACGATCTAGGGTTCTCACCCTAAGGATCAGTTGACCAAATGCTAAACTTCCGCTAGGAATCTGGAGCTGTGCGAGGGAGATATCTGCCACCTGCCTACCGCACACAGAAGATGAATGAATTCTATGAACTAAAGCAGCTTGGACTATCCCTGGATGCATATTATTCAAGGTTCGTCTCTCTTTTAAAGTATGCGCCACAAATGGATATGACACAACAGGTGTCAAAGTTTTGTGCTGGGTTAAACCCACCCATAAACACCCGTTTGGAATCAATGCGCCCAACGGACCTATAGAATGCGCTCATTCAAGCTGCACCCATAATACAGGAGGTGCAGACCAAGCCAAGGAAGAACATGACTTGGTCTTACAGGGATTAGAACAAGGGAATGCTTAGGTCTCAGGCCAAGAGAGCACATGGCCAAAATCACGAACAAAGGAAGAAAGCTAGGGCCAACACTGTCAACAATTTTGTTCCTACACAAGGTAATGGCCGCAACCTCCGTTGTTTCCATTGCAACGAGCCTGGGCACTTTAAAAGGCAGTGTCCCAATCTTAGCATAGGATAACACCAAGGGCCATTCCAAGGAGTCGCCCATGGACAAGGAGCCACCGTCAGGGCCAGAGGGAGAACCTCCAGTGTTGCCAACAAGGAGCTGGGTGATGAAGAAGATCCATCCATGGAAGCTAACATTGAGAGGGCAACGGTTCATGCCGCTCTTCACAAGAAAGGCCCGAATCACCAATTCACGGTGATTCAAACCCCTTCGGATTACCAAGGTAAAAGCTTCAAAATCTTGATTGATTGTGGTCACACATTCCTTCATTTCACCAGTCTGTGCAAAAAGATTAGGAATAGCCACAACAGATGCACCTAGCTTACTTGTGGAATTAGCAAATGGTCGTGAGGTCTCTTGTACCAGGCAAAATGCTCAGGTGAAATTCCTACTGCGATGAAAGTTAGCTTCGGTTAGATTCAGGGTAGCTTTGACAAACTAAAGCAAAGCTTGGTATCAGCACCTATCCTAAAACTTCCTGATCTTAGTAAGAAGTTTGAAGTGATGACTGAAGCTAGCGCACTTTCCCTAGGATGTGTGCTCATGCAAGAAGGTCATCTCATAGCATACTCTTCAAGAAAACTGAAGAGCCATGAAAGGAATTATGCTACCCATGATCTGGAGCTGCTGGCTGTCATCCATGCTCTCAAACTTTGGAGACACTACTTGCTGGGTAACAAATTTACCTTAGTGACGGATCACAAAAGTCTTAAATGGAATTTCACCCAGAATGAGCTCAATATGAGGCAACGCCGATGGATTGAAGTGCTAGAAGAATATGATTTTGAAATCAAATACCGGCCTGGAAAGGAGAATGTAGTTGCTGATGCACTCAGTCACAAGGCATTTCTAAATTCTCTGATTTTGCAAGATCCATCAATAGCAAGATCTCTAGCCACAAAGGTATCCATGCCAAACAACCCAATTCTTGAGATAGCTAGAGAAGAGGCATGCCATGACCCAACCTATCAGAAATTGCTAAGGGAGATCCCCATCAAAGATCAAGACCCGAAGCTACAAAGAAAGTATCAAGAATTCTCTATCAATAGTGAACTTGTCTACTATAGGACAAGATTATGTATCCCGACAAGCCAATCACTTAAGCAGAAGATACTTTGGGAACCCCATGACTCCCCTTTCTCAGGACATCCTGGCTATGCCAAGACCCTTAATGCGGTTAGGAAGAGCTATTATTGGGATAGGCTCAAAGGTGACGTTCTCAAATATGTCACAGAATGTTTGTCTTGTCAATGCATTAAGACCGGACATGTCAAAATGCCAGGGAAATTGCAACCACTTGACATTCCCCAAATGAAATGGGAATTCATTATTATGGACTTTGTTGTTGGCCTGCCCCAAGTTCAGGGAGGATACAACTCCATTATGGCCATGGTAGATATGCTCACCAAGGTTGCACATCTTATTCCCGTTAATACAAACTATAAAGCATCAGACATCGCAAGGTTATTCATCAAGGAAATATTCAAACTGCATGGGTTACCCAGAAGAATCATTAGTGATCGTGACTCTCTCTTCACCTCACACTTCTGGAGGGCTATCTTCGAGGCCATTGGGACTCAACTCTATTTCAGTATAGCTTACCATCCCCAAACTGATGGTCAAACAGAACAAGTCAACCAAGTCATTGAAGATATGCTTAGGGCACACTGCTGTCGTGAACCCAAAAAGTGGATTCAATATTTGCCACTGGTTGAGTTTTCCTACAACGCTTCTTACCAACAAAGTATTCAGATGACCCCTTTTCAAGCATTGTATGGGCATGATTGTCGTTTAAGCTTTTTGGATCCAACCTTGAGGGTTGAAGCTTCGAAGTAGATGCTCGAAGACATGGATGACTAAATCAAGTCAATAAGACAAGACATCCAAGCCGCCAAGGATAGACAGAAGGCTTACGCGGACCTGAAACGTCAAGATAGATCCTTTGTTGAAGGTGATATTGTCTTCATTCTCGTATGTCCAAAGAAGAGTTCCCTATCCTTGGGTGAATGCAAAAAGATAAGTCCAAGATATTGTGGACCCTACAAGATTCTCAAGTGCCTAGGGCCTAATGCTTATAGACTGCAACTCCCTAAAAACCTAAAAGTTCATAATGTATTCCATATCAGTCCATTGAAAAAGTATATACCTAACTCTAGTCATGTGCTTGATGATCAACAAGTTGTAATGCCGAGCCAAGGAGTCCTTGAGCTACGGCCTGACAGGATCTTAGATGTTAGGGAGAGGCATTTGAGATCCAGGACCTTGAGAGAATACCTCATCCAGTGGAAAGATTACCCCGAAGAGGATGCCACTTGGATGGATGAAAGTACTCTCAACCAACAATACCCCCAGATCTTCTCGAGATCAGGACATCTCGATTCCTCTAAGGGGGAGAGAATGTAATATTTCTGCAATAAAATATTAACGACTCTTGATCCCGCGCATAAGCAATTTCGAGTAACCTCCCGCTTCTACAGAAAAACCTTGGGCTAAGTGCTCCTTCCGCATGCATCAACAAACACCAGCCCCGCATCGTGTATAGGAAGCTGTGGCTCCAAGTCCGTAGTTCATCGCGGGAACACCCCTTCAAGGGAAAAAGGTAAAATGGATCATTTTTGTAATTTTTTTAATGTATTAACTCCCTCCCCTTCAACCATTGCATGGCGGGGAGAGGGAGTATGAGCTTGAGTGGTGGAAGGGCATGGGGAGAGGAGGCATGCAGCCTGCCACTTGTGTGGCTATCCCCCCCATCTTCACCCTATATGAAACCCCCCTCCCCAAGATTGAGGGGGGGATTGATTAATCGTGTGGTGCCCATTGCTGCCGTCATGGAGGAAGTTGCCGCCGCCGCCCTGGTCACACCGCCAGGCTGCTGCCTTCATCATCGCCACCATCATCATCATCATTATCATCATCGTCATCACCTCCCTCATCGTCATCTTCATTATCCCCACCTTCCATGTCATCTGTCTGTACAGAAGCTTGGAAGCTTCTATTGGAAGCTTCCATTGAAGCTTCCCTAGGCCTTATTCACCCCGTGCCTCCGGTTTTTCTTAAAACCATGTCTTGCAAGGCCCAATTTCTGCGCAGGGAAAGAATTCTCAGGCAATAGGGAGTTCTGGAAATCGGATAAAGGGCAAGGACAGTTTGCTGAGTCAAGATCTACGTCATCGATGGCTCCTAAGCAAAAGACAAGAGGAGTGCACGCGGGAGCTTCCACCCAAAGTATGAGAGTGGACAACGCCCCGATAATGAATGCCCAGGTTCCGAAAATAGACCCGCATGGAAAAATTGCATTAAGCATTTTTTAATTCTCGTAGGGAAGTTAAAATGCATTGGGAAACTTATATACTCTTTCGATCTACAAAGTTTAGTTGCATGTCATGTATTTGAAATTGCTTGCACTTCTGTGGTCAAGGGTAGTTGCATAAGTTGAAACATGGATTTGTGCAAAGGCATCCTTGTTGCATCATGTAAAGGACAAGGCATATAACACGTAATGCACTTATGTAATAGTTCCCTAGTTGTGACTCGTGTATAAGATAATCGTAGACGCCCATTACATGATGTCGGAATAGTTGCAATGCATAGAAGGATTTACGTACTTCGCAAATTGCATGTGATGATAGTTACATTTTAGGTTGGGTTAAGTGCTAAAGGAAGGATTAAATCAATGATGGACTCATGGCATTCACTCATGCATGGAGTTCTTTTATCAAAGTTTGAATGCATCTTCATTAAAATATTAAAGCTTTGAATTCGATGCATCAATGTAGGGTTTATAAGAGTTAGCTCTGAATATCAATCCTTTAGTTTCATAAAGGCAAAAAGGTCTATGTTCTCGAAATTGCATGGAATGATGCATCTCACCTATCTTGCAGTTACTTACATCTTTTAGGGAAAAGTACTCGCAAATTTAAAAGAAAGTATTTTCATCTCTAAAAGGGAAGATCATCTTAAATCATGGGTTGGTTAGATCAATTAAGTAATTCGCATAAATGAGTAGCCTACATGAAATTCATGATTAGTTACCATATGTTGTTCACCTCAATGTGCTAGGTAGGGTTAAGCTATGTTAAAATCCTGCCTAGTATTGCACTTAGGATGCCGATTTAATATTTCCGATCTCAAAGGTCCTACCCACATTCTCGAAATGTTAGGACTATCTAATCACCCATGCAAGAAGGATCTAGGGTTCTCGCCCTTGTTAGATATGATCAATGCCCCACCCTCATTAGGTGCTACCAATGATCCATGGTGCTCAAAGTTGTAAGGCCCCCATTATGAGGAGAAGCCAAATGTGAGCCCGGACATTGATTGAGTCCTGACTTGTATATCAGATGAGGTCTATGTGACTGGATGGCAAAAAGGTGACTGTTGTGGGTCTAATCTTTGGGTTAGATGGAGTGGTTTAGCTGGTAGCAACTCGAGGCACATTGCATTGAGTTGCGTGGTAAGGGAGTTAAAAGGGGCCCCTATTGTGGGGTCCGAGGGCCGCAGAAGCGGCCCCTGGCTGGGGGGTCCCAGGGGGGCCAGCGCCCCTGGCCCGATGGTAAAGGGAATATTCCCTGGAATATTCCCTGGCCGACTAGTGGAGGCTCATATGGTAGGTCGGTCAGCAGGCCGACCTAACGACCTTCGCGGGCTATAAAAGCTAAACCCCTTCGCAGCCATCATACACTCATCTTTCACCCAGTCAGAGTTGTTGTTCCAGCTAGCCTTAAGCTCTTCACCTATCTTCTGTCTAGATCGCCATCTAAGCTTCACACAGTGGAAGCGCACGGGTGGACAGAGCCATCTTTGTATCAGTTGTTTGGAGTTAAAGAATTTACTGATTCTCCTCTTATCTGTTGTGTACTCTCTATCTCTTTCTCAGATTCTGTTCGCTGCGCCGTGTAATATTTTACAGCCCTAAGGATCAGTTGACCAAATGCTAGACTTCCGCAAGGAATCTAGGAATCCTAGGGCCAAAACGTTTATCGGCCTAGTAGGGTTAGGGTTGGATTGGGTCAAGAAGACTCCCAAACCCCATATCTTGATCAAAGGTATTCTTGATCAAGTAATACCGTACGAAGAAAGATGTAATCTCCACAAGTTAGGTATTGACACCTATCTAGTGCAACAAGCTGCAACGTCATATGCGCTTGTGTCTAAATCACTAAATAGAACCCCTACACCTTAGACCAAGTTTGGCGAATTCTAATTGCAAGTTAAATTGTCTACGAATTGAGTAGTCATCCTGCTATATCACTCTTCCTTGGACTTATCTACCAAGATAGAGGAGTTACGAATTTGCCAAGGAAGCAGTTGACCAACCAAGTTAGGGCGACGAGGTTGCCCATGAATTGTTAACCTTAATATAAGGAAACCTAAGGTATTGAAAATTGGGTCAACAGGGTATAAACCCTAACCAAAGGAAAGAGGGAAAACAAGAAACTCAGCTTACAAAACCCTTGGGATCTTACCAAGTCGCGATTGATCCAGGATTGAATGTTGGAGGCATTCAAGGAGAAGGAATTACATCTTGGCAGTTGGCCATACAAACGACCATTGGAATGCTTGTGACTGTACACTTATGTGCACTGTTTGTACTTCTTTGCTCAAAGAACTAATTCAGGAAAAATAACTAATGCTTCAGGTTGAAAGCCTGGAGGGAGAGGTAGTACCAGTTACCTCTGACTGTCTGCCGCCTGACCCTATCTAAAGGGGTTGTTAGCCGTGCTGGATACGTGGACCGAACCCGCCGCGAGATGTCTCTTCATGGGTGCTACTTGGAGCAGGAGGACTCCTGGGTGCCAGAGGAGGCTTTGGCCATAAATACCTTGCCTCTGGATCCTGCACAAGAGGCGGACTTGACTCGAGATGGGATCTCGAGGCCCGCATACTAGTCAACGAGCGAAACTTGGAATAGCGATCCCTGTGGATTGCTGGAATAGCCTTCGGGCAGGTTTATTTGATGTATTCCAAAGACTCATAAATAAAGATCAAATGTTGAAAAATGAACTTTCTTGACATTGTTTTTCGGTGTCAGTGCTTAAGTTATGTGAAGGAACGAGTGATTAATTTGGTTAATCAAGGAAGTTGTTTTTACTTGTCAAACTAAATGTGGTAGGTAATTAGATAACTAAAGCAACCCGAGGAATATGCAGTGGATGTAGCCCCGGGTCCGTCCTACGGAAGGATGGTCCCGGTTGGCCGAGAACTTTTCTCAAATGATTTGACAGCGAGCTAACAATTACCTAGAATCTACAGAGCTGGAGTCTCGATTTATGCTGTTTTAGGGGAACGGAATGGGACTATGCCTTACGGGCATAGAGATTGAGCTTCGCATCCCTCTCATTTCCCATTCTCCTTGAACCAAGTGCAGCATAAATCCGCTTTGATCGTGATGTTTCCACATAAAGTGGTTCCGATGCTAGCTACCTCCTAGAAACTTGACCATTAGGGAAACCCTGATTCAGGTCGGTCCTAAGTGGGAACGGCCGGAATGCTTCTGCTTCGTGGTAGACTCGAGAAGACCTAGATGGAAAACCCCATGTCATTCTTTGGGAGTGCCGGGCAGCGCTTTCTAGACTCTCTTCCCGATGGGCTGCTAAGACGTGTCCTACAAGGGACAAGGGGACACGTTACATGAAGTGCCCTTGGGAGATTAAAAACTTGCCAATTAGAGGAGAGGACTATCCACCAAGATTATAGGGTTGGTCATCAACCACATGGACATTGCCTTGAGCAAGAGGAGAAGACAAAGTTTGTGCACTCAATTTCTTTGGTTGCATAGTAGGAGACTCTGGAAAAAACCAGGAGTAGGAGGGATCTCAAGGACAATAGCCTCTAGAACCTTTGATGGGCTAGTCACTTGTATAGTATCCTTGCTATCTATATAAACTTTCCTTGCTGCCTGCTTTGTCAATGCCATTGGCCTGATAGAAAATGTAGCAAAAAAAAACAAGGAATATCAAACTAAGGGGGGCAAGAGAAAAATGATACAATGTGAGTGATAGAAGTGGGTCCTATCCTAGTTGAACTAGCACACTATCATGCAGGAGGCTATGAAGTGGGATCCAAGCATAAGCCGATATAGTGTGAAAAGCAATATGCATCCCTTCGAGGACATTCAATTGTGCTGCATTGTGAGAATTTCAAGGCACAAAAAAAATATTGTAGTATAGCATAATAAGCAGTGTTGTGTCTCTTTTAGGACCTTCAATCATGCAATATCATGAGCCATGAAAATAAGATTTGTGATATGGCACGATGAGTAGCAATGCGTATCTTTAGAGACCTTAAATCCCATCATATGGTGGAGGAATTTTCAAGGTACCAAAAAAAAAATTGTGATACGACACACAAAAGAGCAATGCATCCCTTTGAAGACTTATAATCATGTCATATCATGGAGGAGGCTACGAGGAACAGGTCAAAACTAGCATGATCATGATATGACATGATAAGTAGGAGGAGGAGGATCCCAAAAATGACTCACGCCATTCCATGATGACTAAAATGGTCCATGTAAGCTAGGGTCCATTTTATATAGTTGGTGTGGCCCATTACACATGGCATTCTATCATTGGCTAGGGTTTCGATGGTCGTCCATCTAGCAAGGTGCCCCAGTGGTGTATGAATACCTATGGTAAGCTCCTTGTACTCTCTTTTACTCAATCTTGCAACTTGATTATCCTACACTTTTAGTGCTATTGTCAAATATCCCTTCTTATTTTTCATGCTTTTTCTTTGGCTTGTTTTTTGTAAGACAACACAGAGTGTGGAGAGTCATTCATCAAGCTCACAAGTCTGCTTTTGCACCTTATTATAGCATTGCACCGATGCAAAGCAAGGATGAATTTTTAGTATGATCAAGTACTTTTTTTCATACCATATCTTGGACCCTCGTATGTCTCATCCAAAAAAAAATTAAGGCTGCCTAGATGCGAACATATAGAAGAGAAAAAGAAGAAGGTTGTTGTCTTTAGGATCAAGGGGTTCATTTTTGTGCTACCTTTGCTCCTGAAATTCCTTTAGCTTCTTCTTTATGCTCAATAACAAGTTTTAGAAGAAAGACTCCTAGACTTTGTTCTTCAAAATGCCATGGAGTTATCTTATTATGCAATTGCAAATGATATTTTCAACCCCAATTGGGATCTTGACCATGTAGTGAACTCTTGCAAAAAAATTTGTATGGAAAACTTTGTTGAGTTTGAAAGTCTAGCATTGCCTATGGTTAAAAAGGATACAAAGGAATATGTTCATATACCTATTGAGACCTTACCTTTAGAGAAGTCACTATTTACCAGGAAGTGTGGAGCTCATTCTCTTCATAGGTTTTGTGCAACAAATGTGTTTTGTTTTGATCATTCTAGGAAATGCATGCAATGTCAAAATCACCTATATTCATTGTATATACTCTTGTTAAATATCCTATTAAATCTAATGAACGACAATTGGAGGAAATTTTTTTTTCTAGATTTTGCCTATTGGATGAGGTGGTAAATGAGAAGGATATCGATGAACATATGGACCCCCAATAAGAAGCATATATGTTGAGTGTTGAAATGACTTGTTTTTTGGCTGATTTTTGTTGATTTTGAGAGCTGAATGGTTGATTTTATGAGAATATTGATTGGTTTGGAAGTGGTTTGAGAGTGTTTTTGATGATAATGATTGTGTTTTGGAAGTTCATGATGTTTGTTGATGGTTCTGTGATGTTCTGATAGGTTCTGAATGGTTCTGTATACCTTCTGTTTTGTTCTGTTTTGGTCTGTTTTTGTTCTGATTGTCTTCTGTAAGGAGGGATGGAGTATTGATTGATGAAGAATGAGATATTGTGAAAGCTTATTGAATGTTTTGTGAGAGTTTGAAATGGTTTGAGAGTGAGTTATGAGGTTTTGATGACCTTATGTAACCTTCTGTAGGTCTTCTGTAGAGCTTCTGTTCTGTTCTGTTTCTGTTCTGTTCTGTACTGTAACTGTTCTGGTACTGTTCTGTAGACTGTTCTGTAAGTGTTCTGTGGAATGTATGTATGACTTTTGGGAAAGTTTTCTAGCCTTGGAAAGAGGTGAATACAAGTGCAAAAGAGCTGAAAGAAGTGGAAGAAGTAGCTGTTAAAGACTCAAGAGAAGACTAGAGTGAAGTGACAGTAGTGAGCTATGAAGAGACACTGTAGTGGCTCTGGTGACCCTTCATATCAGACATACCTCTTGGGAGGGGTATCCACGACCTAAGAGTGATTATTGAGTGTAATTTTTGAGAGATTGTAGTGAGGATATGATGTATTATTGATGGAGTGTGTGAGAGAGAGTCAGAGATAGCCAATTCTACTCAAACAGAGTGATTGTATATGAGAGATTGAGAGAGAAGACTATGAAGATATTGAAGATGAATACTATGTGATGTATTTCCATTCAAAGATGGTGTACTTCTTTGCTTTCTTTGGTCTATTGATGGATTCTATGAGGATGTTGAAGAATATGATTGATTCTATTAAAAACCGTGGGAGATTTACATGATGCTGCATGAAGATTTGTTGTGCCTGGTGTTCTTTTCTTCATTGTGATCATATGAAACATGATAAACAAGCTTGTTGATGTTACAAGATAGATTTTCTTGCAAGAGAATTCCCTTTTCCTTGGTGTTCCTCTCGGGGCTCCATGTTTTTGGTGCGCAGCCGGGGAAACTTGCCATCAACAAGCACCAAAAGAGGCTGAAAATGAAGGAAATGGTATTGCCAAGAAGAGAAGAATTCAATGGATGTTTGTAAAGTTCCTTCTTCCACTGAAGAGTTGGAATTCCTCATAATCAAAGCAACTTTCCATAAGAAGTTCATCCCACAATGGCGGAAACACATCACCATCATGATGCATGCTCTATGTGGTGGACAGTTTCCTCTTCCTATTGAAGCAGCAGAAACTTGCATCTTGGTGGCAAACTGTTTGGGAACAAACTGAAGAGCAGAAACAGAGAGAATGAACATCCATGGAAGATTTGGCATTCATTGAGAAGTTTCCAGACAACATCAAGTGGGAGATTGTGAAGAAGCTTCAGGAGTCTTGGTCTGTAGAGGTTCACAGAGACAAGAAGGAAAAGAGTTGGAATTTGTTCGTGGATGCTCAACAGCAAGATACATGGGATGCTTGGTGTACTGATAATCTTCTGTTTGTTCAATTAGCAACCCACTGGAAGTTGGTAGACAGAGTGTTTTTCACAACATACACTATTGAAACCATCAGAAGCTGGCATTACTATGACGATGGCACCACCACAATGCTCAGACGTATGCATTTTGACACCTTCAGAACCGAATACCTTCCTCTGTGCAGTGGCATGAAAGCAGAATTCAGGGACGTTGAAAAGAAAGAAGTAGAAGAAATGTTGGCAAGAGAGTCCTCCAGAGACTGAAGCCTTCTGTTAACCCTCTGTGGAGCACTAACAACATAGTGGAGTCAACCCCCTGATGAATGACGCAATAAAAAGGCAAGCGTTAGAACGAGTCCAGAGGTACGTAAGAAGAGAGAAAGCAAGAATCAAAGCTGAGAGCGAGCTCGCAGCAGAAGCCGCCTTTGACGCCCTTGCGGAACTCTTTACAGAAGTCCCAATGGCACATCAAGCCCTTCCTCCTCCTGCTGGAGGTCCACTTCCAAGCCAGATCCGTCCTGGAAATATTGATGACAGACCAGCGAATGTAGTCCCATTGCCAGTTTTTAAGGGAGAGTACAATGAAGACCCCGATCTTCATGTAGCAGAGTTTATGGTAGCGTGTGTGGCTAACAATGCCAGAACCCCTGAGCATTGGTTAGCAATATTCCCCGCCACTTTTAAGGGCGGGGCGTTTCAGTGGTATGAGAGACAAGCAGCAGGAACTTTTGGCACATGGGACGACCTGAAGTTGGCCTTCCTCACTAAATTCAGGCGTGAAGGTTTTGAAGAGCGGATGAGAGAGGAATTTATGAACCTAAGTCAGTCCTCTGGAGAAAGAGTGGAAGCCTATGTCTCACGAATGGAATCCATCCTGAAGAGATGGACTAACCATAATCTAGATGATGGCATTCAGAAGGGAGTGTTTCTCAGAGGATTACAACCAGAAGTCCGTAAGTTTGTGGAACTGCAAAGACCAGCCACACTGCAAGCTGCAACAGAAGGTGCCAGACTGTACGATGAAGTGGAAGCTAGATTAGCAATGAATACAGGAAGAGGAGTCTTACCTCCTCTGATGCCAGGAATGATGTATCCACCAAATGCAGTCCCGGGGACTGTTCCCTATCCCTACCAACAGATGTCCCCGATATCACAGTACAGTGCACCAAATCCACAGTGGCCACAATCCATGCCTCAAATGATGGCTCAACCACAACAACAATGGCCCCAACCAATTTCCTCAATGCCAAATCAACAGCAACAGTGGAACCCTACCAACTGGAGTCAACAGCCAACAGTTCAAACAGGAGCTCTGAATCAGAACCAGAACAGAGACCCCTCTGTACCAACCCAACCAGTTTATGCAGTGATTACAGAGCCTCCTCAAAACCCTCCTGCCAGTACGCCCGGAGGAGAAAGCTTGAAGGATTATTTATCCAACTCAGTTGCAAACATAAAAAAGAAGTTGATGGATGTGATTACAGAGCAACTACAGACGCTGAAAGTGAACACAGCGAGCATATCCAACGTTGCAGGAGCAGGAAGAGATGTGATGCGGTCAAATACTTGGTGTGGTAAGTGTCATCAAGCAGGTCATTTAGCCACTGAATGTACACGGAAACCAACCATCCCTGGAGCCTTCTGTTCCTACTGTTTGCGGAAGAATCATACAGAGGACATTTGCTCTCTGAAAGAGATGCATGATAGGAGAAGAAAGGAAGAAGACGCAAGATTCAACCTGCTGGAATCCAAAATGACAACACAAGATATTGGACCCAAGCCTAGAGAGTTTGGTCCTAATTTCGGACCCAGAAGATTTCCTTCTCAAAGTTACAGAGGACGACAGTCTGGCGGTGGTCAGAGATCAGAAGTGGAGTGTTACAGATGCGGAGAAAAGGGACACATCTCACCAAATTGTCCAAATCCTCGAAGGTCAGTGGATTACAAGCCCTTATGCAGTCGATGCAAAGGAGAAGGCCACACTGCAAAAGACTGTCCAAGCCCAGCCCCAGTGAAAAACAGTGCTACTGATAGTCCGTCCAAGGCCCAAGAGCCTACCTCCAATTTGGTAGAATTGGAAGTTGCTGCCATCACGCGTGCAAAGCAGAAGGAACCACCTATCCAGAAAGAAAATAACCCTCCTGCCAGAACAGTGAAGTTCAATCTTCCACCAGAAGAACAGAACAGAACAGAGCCTAACAGTGCCGTACAGAGTCCTACAGAGCCACAGAGAGTTACAGAGACAGTTACAGAGACAGGACCAGAGGTCCAGGATACAGAAGAGGAGGAAGTGCCAGAAGTGGCAGAAGAAGTTCCTGTAATTCCTCTGTTGGAAGAAAGAGGGAAAATGAAAATGGGTGTTGCCCCATTCCCTAACCGATTAGAAAAGCCAGTGGATCCTATTAAGGAATACGATCTAGTTAGAGATCTAGATACCTTTAAACCAAACCTCACATTCCGACAATTATTGTTGTTGTCTCCCAGTTGCCGGAAAAGGTTCAAAAGTATACTGACGAAAAGACGTGGTTTAAGGATTGCTCCCTCAACAGCAACAAAGTCCAACAAGGCTCCAGAGCCTGTAAAAGAAGTGGATGTGGCTAACGCTTTCCTAGATCCAGGTACTCCAGAGACTGGCGTATGGATAGAAGGTTGCTTCATTGCAAATGCACTAATTGATGGAGGCTCATCAGTGAACATTATGACGGATGTGACGATGAAGGATCTAGGCTTACAAGGTGTGCAACCAACCCAATGGCTCATCAGACTGGCGGATCAGAGTAGAATCAAGCCTTTGGGCATTCTTCCCTATGTAAAGACTACAGTGGCTGGAAAAGATTATTGGTTAACCTATTTGGTGGTGAAGCCAAACTCTTATGGTACATCCTATCCTCTGTTACTGGGTAGACCATGGCTTTTTGAAGCCAGAGCAAGGACGGATTGGTTCAAAGGAACCTTGACCTTGGGCAGAGGACCCAATAAAGTGGTGCTGAAACTGTATGGTTCTCAAAAAGGACATGGATCCACCTCCTTGGAATTATCTTCTGATTCCCCTAACGAGGCTACAGATGGAACGTCAGCAGACGAAGATGCTGTCAAACAGATCCTTCCCAAGAAAACAGTGGCACATTCCTTAATAGTGGATACTGTAAGCCGACTTCCAAAAGATGCAAAGCCATTATCAATGGGTGAATACTTCCTGCCTGAATCAGAAATGACTTCGGAAATCACTTCTGACAGTGAGATAGAAGCATGGATGTACTGCTCTCCCTGTTACATGGTCACAACAGCAGCAGAAGCAGACGCAGAGACAGAGGCAGGAGAGGAACCAGGGAATCTGTTCTTCTGTTACAGAGCTCCTACAGAGACAGAAGCAGAAGCAGAAGCAGAAACAGAAGCAGACGCAGAGACAGAGGCAGGAGAGGAAACAGAGAATCTGTTCTTCTGTTACAGAGCTCCTACAGAGACAGAAGCAGAAGCAGAAGCAGAAGCAGAGACAGAAGCAGAAGCAGAAGCAGAAGCAGGAACAGAAGCAGAAGCAGAAGCAGAGACAGAGACAGAGACAGAAGAGGATGGATATGATATGGACGAAGAAGATTATGAAAGTAAAATGGAAGGGTCTATTCCACCTGAAGAGGATACAATTGGGGAAGAAGTTCCAGAAGCATCAGAAGCCGATGAGCTCGTGCTATGGGACAGAATGGCAATGGTACCATTTGGTCTAGTAAATGGATCATCTCATATGCAAAACCTTTATAAGAAATGGATTAAGAAGAGCAAGCCGTCTTTCAGCAGTGGCTCATGCCGTCCTAACCCATCTTTGCCAAACAAAGATGATGATGATGCATCGTGCCAACAAGCACCAGTCCCACCAACCCAACAAGAATCAGAGGGTCCCTGTTATGTGACGTTTCTGGATGTGTCATCATCAGAAGATGAGTCTTCAAGCCACGAGGTAATTAATTTTGAAACCAAACCCGAAACAGCGCTTATCCCATTCCAACGTCTTAAGGAGCAACCTAAGTCTCCACCAAAAGACGAAGTTGGTTCTAGTGGGACATCAGAAGAGGATACCACTCCCTTGAAGGAGTCGGATCTGTATCCAGAAGCAGTCCGCGGGACCTTCATCCGTGAAGTAGAAGGTGAAAGGCAGTTAACCTTTGTGGATTCAGAAGGCACTGAACGCCACTTGAAGGTGGGTAGCAGTCTCCCAGAAGAGGAGTTGTCAACCTTGTACAACTTGTTGAAAGAAAATTTGGACGTGTTTGCGTGGTCCTACAAAGACCTAAAGGGGATTGATCCCACAATATGTCAACATCATATTGACTTGGAGCCTGATGCCAAGCCAGTACGGCAACGACAGAGGCGAATGAACCCGAATTATTCCACATTGGTGAAAGCGGAGCTGCTGAAGCTTCTGGAAGCCGAGTTCATCTATCCAGTGGCAAATAGTGAATGGGTTTCACCCATCGTGGTTGTACCCAAGAAGAATGGCAAACTGCGAATATGTGTGGATTTCCGAAAGCTTAATTCCAAGACGAAGAAGGATCATTTTCCTATCCCTTTCACAGACCAACTGTTGGACACAGTGGCAGGACATGAGATTTATTCCCTTCTTGATGGATTCAGTGGATACAATCAAGTCCAAATCGCAGAAGAAGACCAATCCAAAACAACCTTCACCACAGAATGGGGGACCTACGCTTACCGAGTGATGCCATTTGGGCTCTGCAATGCCCCTGCTACTTTCCAACGCGTCATGATGGCTGCATTTCAAAATCATCTGCACGACTTTATTGAGGTATATTTGGATGACTTCTGTGTCTATAGTTTGATCAGTGAACACTGGGGACATTTGGAACAATGCTTTGACCGATGCCGGGAGTATGGGATTTCCCTCAACCCCGACAAATGCATCTTTGGGGTCTCTTCTGGAGTCTTGTTGGGCCACATTGTCTCTGCACAAGGGATATCAACAGACCCTGCAAAGATCGAAAAGATTGCAGCTCTGAAAGCACCCACCAACCTCAAACAGTTGAGGGGATTCCTAGGCCATGTGGGTTACTACAGAAGGTTCATAGCCCATTTTGCGACAAAGGCAACTTCCTTGCACAAGCTCCTGAGGAAAGATGCAGAGTTTACTTGGACAGAAGAATGTGACAAAGCCTTCCACACTCTGAAGCAGTGTCTGATAGAGGCACCCATTCTGCAACCTTCTGATTGGACGAAAGAGTTCCACGTACACACTGATGCATCAATTGAAGGTTTAGGTGCTGTCCTTTGCCAAAAGGGCTCCTCGAAGTTGGATCAACCGATCTATTATGCAAGCCGAAAAGTCACTGATAGGGAACGGAACTATACAGTGACAGAGCTGGAGTGCTTGGCAATGGTGTTTGCCCTGGAGAAGTTCCGCCATTACCTCCTATCTACCCACTTTAAATTTTATGTGGATCATGAGGCCCTGTCCTTCTTGATGAACAAAGCAGATGTAAAAGGACGAATGATGAGATGGCTCCTTCTATTCCAGGAGTTCGACTTTGAGGTGGTTACTAAGCCTGGTCGTTCCCATGTTCTGGCTGATCATCTGTCGCGTATCCCACAAACTGCAAACGAGGAGCAGGATGATCCAGACCTCCCAGATGCTTCCCTATTCTTGGTGGAAACTGTAACTCCTTGGTATGCGGACATTGCCAATCTACTGGCAACCCAACAGTACCCTCCTGGTATTTCTAGTCGGGAAAGGAAGAAGCTCATGCTAGAATCAGCCCCATATACCCTGCTAGGCGGTGCACTGTACAAGAAAGGCAAAGATGAAGTGCTCAGAAGATGTGTTGCAGGAGACGAGATTGGGATTGTTCTGAAGGCTTGCCACGACGAGCCATGTGGAGGTCACTTTGCAGGAGAAGCTACAGCCAGGAAGGCTCTGCTAGCAGGATATTGGTGGCCTACCATTCATAAGGATGCCTATGATTACTGTAAAAGATGTGATGCTTGTCAAAGAATGGGGAAACCCACCAAGACAAGTGCCATGCCATTGCAACCTATCCTTCCGTTGAAGGCGTTTGAGAAGTGGGGCATTGACTTCGTAGGTCCAATCGATCCTCCCACCAGAAGGAAGCAGAATAGATACATCCTCGTATGTACGGATTATATTACAAAGTGGTGTGAAGCTAAAGCCCTAAAGCGGGACGATGGTAACAGTGTGGCCCTGTTCATGTACGAGAATATCATTACCCGTTTTGGCAGTCCCTTAGAGCTGGTAAGTGACAGAGGCACTCATTTCCTTAACAAAGTCATGGAAGAGTTGACAGAGTTGTATAAGATCCGCCATCGCAAGTCCACTCCTTATTACCCCAGAGCCAACGGCCAAGTCGAAGTCACGAATCGCATCCTCTGCTCGATTCTGACAAGAACAATTGCTGCACATCGGCGTGATTGGGACGATCAACTTACAGAGGCCCTCTGGGCGTACAGAACCTCCCATAAAGCAGCAACGGGACAGACACCTTTCCAGTTGGTGTATGGAACAGAAGCTGTTTTTCCTGTTGAATTGGAATTACCCTCTTTGAGAGTGGCGATCAAAGAGCGTTTGGGAGATGATAATTCACTGCAACGCCATCTCCTGCACTTGGAATGTTTGGATGAAATTCGTAGGATGGCTCTACAGTGCATGGAAGCCACGCAAGCTCGACGTAAGGCTTACCATGACAGTTTCATCAAGCACAAGGAGTTCAAAGAAGGTGATTTGGTCCTAGCCTATGATTCACGATTTGGCAAGTTTCCTGGCAAGCTCCAACAGCGGTGGATGGGCCCCTATAAGGTACTTGCAGTCAACCCTAATGGCTCTGTCCAAATACAGACCGTTGATGCCTCCGATGATCCCTTTCTGATTAATGGATATCGCCTGAAGAAGTACTTCCCTCCTTGGGGATCTTGACAATTACGGACACTTGATCCTTTCCCTCGTTGGTGCGGCATTGTACTTCTTATGATGCCACTTCTGATAGCCGTTCTTCAAACACTCCTGATGAAGTGGACGCAACCCTCTGTCCCCTCAAATCCCCCTTCCAGCCTTGATCTCTTATCCTCTATTTTCCACCAGCATCAGTGGCGAGGTGGGTTCTGACAAATGGTCTCTCTACCATTCCCTTGCTCAATATTGAAAAAAAAAAAAAACATATCGGTTATGGGAGAAAAGGACTTAGGTCCCTGTCATGCCGACCTATTCTTCGAGAAAAGGTGGAAACACCCTCGGGAATAGGGGAAAACAAGAAAAAGAAGAAAAAGGAAGAAAAAAAACAAATATACAAATCTGTTATGAGAGAAAAGGAAGAAATTCCCTGTCATAGCAGGCCTCGTTCCAAGAAAAGGTGATAAACACCCTTGGGCGAGAAGCTGGCTGTGGAAAAGGTGGTAACACCCAGCAGTCCAGAAAGTGGATTCATTGATTGATATCCCTCGGATCTAACTCCGAAGCTGCCTCCCTTGGTACGCTGTGTCCTGGGTCTCTCTGCAAAGTGACTACCTGTCCTCTAGTAGACGACATGTTCCTATCCAACACAATATTCGATTTGATGGCTACCTCCCTGGGTACGCCTCTTCAACAACTGATGACACGATCTTCATCGACAACCCCTTGAGTGATGTGAGCTTTCATCCTAACCGGATGGGGAAGTGAGTATGGTTGCCCCCTGTATCTATCAACAGAGCGTGAGACAGAGGGTGGGGCGAGAGACCAGTCTTTTCCCTTCCAATCAAATGAGAGGTGAGAAGTGTGAATGAAGTGTTGCACGCACGGGATGGGCCTCTCAATGCACAAAGCACAATTTGTTTCTGTGCACTGCACCATAAGGCTCCCTTGCCTTCCTTCTCGCACCGTATGCCGGCATAGGGCGGGATGCACAATTGCACCATCAAATGTGCACAAGGCATACAACCTTTGCACAAGTGATTGTGAGGATTACATCAATGGGTTTCAGGAAAAGGCTGCCCTTCTGTATCTATCAAACAGAGCGTGAGACAGAGGGTGGGTTGAGTGTGACTGGAGTTTCTTCAATCAATTACCGAGAGGTGAGATTGAGGGGCGTTACGATACTTGGAGTCAGGTATGTTCCCGTTTCCCTATGCACCCACGGGATGGGTCTTTACCGTCATCACAAGACACATCACCCTGTTCTGTACACTGCACTGTAAGGCTCCCTTGCCTTTCTCCTTGCACCTATGCCAGACGGGTTGGACGCACTAATGCACCATCAACTGTGCACCCTGGCATACTCCCTTTGCACCATTCCCCCCTTGTTGATTCCTCACCCGGGTATGAGATATGGGTTTTAATCATTCTTTCTCAAGTGATATCAGTCATGGGGCGAGTGACTGATCTTTCATTCCAATTGAGTGACTGTGAGCTGAGTGTAGTATCCCTCATCATCGACGAATTTCCTGTGATTCCTTCCATCAGCTACCTCCCTGGGTACTGCCCCGTGGTCCCTTCCATGACGGACGTGTGCCGAGAAGATGCCTTGGTCCCTCCAGCGCCGACAACAACATTGGACGTGCCGTCGACATTCAACCTTGATTTTTGACGAAATGGGCCAAGTTTTTCTAACCCTCCCATTTCTGTTTCTTAGTGCCGGTCATGTTTTAAGTGTGGGGAAGTTAGTGGATGGTCTGTGGCGTCGTCCTAGGTCCCTATTGTTCGGTTAACCCTATCTGTTAAGGTCTTAAGTGTGGGGACGCGTCCCTGCGCGTCTACATTGCATACCCATCTGCATATGCCTTATCTTGCTCATGCATGAATGCCTTGCCTTGCTTTTACCCTAATGGGGTTCCCTCCCACCCACCCGGTTATGTTCCACCCACCCTTGGGGCTGTTCCCTTGCAGTTTTCCTTCATTCCCTGATTTTGAGGTCCTTCTATGTAAATGCACCCTACGTTCACTGAAGTCCACATCCAACCTTATAGCCCTGTTCCTCCCATTGCACGGTCCATTTTTCCTTTTTACCTACCCCTATTCCGGTGCACGGTTTTTGCGTTATTAATTTTTGAAGCATTTTACACAATTTAGACGGTTTTCCATGTGAACGCGCTTTTCTTGCGTCGGCACCATGATTTGACATCATAGCCCTGACCAACGCTTCTCCCCTGACATTTTTTCTTTTTATTCCACATTATCCCGATACACGGTTTGTCCGTTATTAATTTTCCGGTTTTTTAAAGACTTTTTCGTGCGTATTTTTGACATTTTTCCATGTGAACCTGCCCTATTTATATCGGAATTCCAATTTGATTTGATAGCTGTGTCCCCTGTGCCTTCCCCTCCCTTTTTCCTTTTTCCTCCACCCTTTTTCGACTTCTGGATTTTTACTTATTAATTTTTAACTGAGTTTTTGGGAGTCTTTTTGGAGTTTTTCACATGTGAACCCCTCCTATTTCTGCCGGAACTACAGTTTAATGTGATAACCCTGTGCCATTCCTTCCTGCGGACATTTTTTCTTCTTACTGCATGTTATTCCGGTGAACGGTTTGTCCGATATTAATTTCCGATCCCATTTTCGGGTTTGTTTTTTGGGTTTTTCCCATGTGAACGCGTCTTATTTCAGTCGGAATTATGTTTTGATATGATAGGATTGTTGGGCACATCTTTCTGCACAGTTTTCCTTTTTTCCACACCTCATTCTGATGCACGGATCTTTCGATATTAATTTTTAAATTGCGTTTTTGGTTCGTTTTTTTTTGTGTTTTTTGCACATGAATGCCCTTTCCCCCTCCCGGAACCCCCGTCCCATATTTTTCTTGTTTCCCCCCTGTCGTCCTGCCCACTTTTCGTTTTTACGATATTTCGTTTTGACATCCGGATTGGGAGTTATTAATTTTTCTGTATTTTTGTGTTTTTTCTCGCGCTCGTTTTGCGCGTGAACGCGCCCTTTTTCAATTTAATGCGTCTCCACGCGCCCCGGTCGTGTCCGCGTACCCCGTACCGTCATCCCCGCGTCATTTCAATCCCGTCACGGCAAATTTTTTTACCCCGCCCCGCGCACGTGCGCGGGACGGGGATCCGCCTCCTCTTGACCCCGCCCATCCTCCCTAGCCCCTGCCCACCCCAACCTGCCCGCCCACCTCTTTTTGAAAAAAAAAGAAAAGAAAAGAAAAAAAAACACAAACAAACGACACCCCCTCCCGCCAACCGTCTTCCCCCACTCTCTCTCTCTCTCTTCTCTCTCTTTCTTCTTCTTTCTCTCTCTCTCTCTCTCTCTCTCTGCGTTATTTCTCCTTCTTCTCTCTTCCACGCCTTCTCCTTCTCTCTCCCTTCTTCTTTCTTCTCTCTCCTCTCCCTTCTCTCTCCTCCTTCTCTCCTGCCCGCCATCGCCCTCTCCTCCCTTCTTCCTTCTCTCCTCCCTCTTCTTTCTTCCTCCTCTCCCTTCTCTCTCCTCCTTCTCTCCTGCCCGCCATCGCCCTCTCCTCCCTTCTTCCTTCTCTCCTCCCTCTTCTTCTTCCTCCTCTCCCTCTCTTCCTTCTCCTTCCCCCCTCCACGACCTCCCTCCTCCTCTTCCTCCCCTTCTCCTTCCTCTCCTTGCCCGCGCCGCCACGTCGCCGCTGCCATCGCCCGCCGCCGTCGTCTGCTGCAGCGCCGTCGTCCGCTGTCGCCTCCCCCGTCGTCCGCCGTCGCCGCCCGGCCCACGTCGCCGCCGCCCACGCCGCCACGTCGCCGCTGCCGTCGCCCGTCGCCAACTCCCCCTTTCTCCTCCACCTCCAACCTCCATCTCTTCCACTCCCTCCCTCCAAGGTAACTAACTAACTTAACCTAATACTAACTAACTTAACCTAAGCTACTTAGACCTTAGTTAAACACTGACTTAACTAACTTAGTTAAACACTGACTTACCTAACCTAGTTAAACACTAACCTAACTAACTTAGGTAGACTTGACCTAATTGACTTAGGTCGTGTAGACTTAACTGATTAGCTTAACTTACCTGACTTATGCCATATGACTAATGTGACTTATGTGATTAATGTGATTAATGTGATTTACTTAATCACAACATTCATTTTTTCATAAAAAAATTTCAAAAAAATTTCTAAAAATTCCTTCTGTCTTTTGTTAATTTTTGGACCTTTGTCTGCTAGAAATTGCCTTTCCTATAATTTTAGAAATATCCATCTTTCCTAAAATTACCCATAAATTGCAAAAACATATGGAAAAATCATTGTAAAAATTATAAAAAATTCTAAAAAATTCTAACAACATTCTAAAAAATTTCCCTCACCTCCCTTACTCATTTTCCATTTATTCAAACATAAAAAAATCACACCTAAAAATAAAATAAAATAAATAAAAATAAAAAACCAACATAAATCAAATTAACACATCTGCTAAGGTGTTGTTTGTTGTTTCATCAGTGCTTTTTGCTTTTTCTTTACTGGGACTCTTCCGTGCGCATTCCTGCATTTCATACACACCCTTCCAGGTATTTATTTTATGTTATTTATTTTTATTTTCCCCTTTCATCACAATTAATTGTTAAAATAAATTCTTTAATTCACCCACCATGGCACGCGCATTCGTGCTAAACACACATTTTTTTTAATTACAATAAACCAGCCGTTCACTTAGCACGCGCTACGTGCGCTAAAGAGGCACTCTAAAATTTTAATTAAAATCAACCAGCCGTCACTTGCGCACGCGCTGGCAAAAAAGCGCTCCCCATCACTTTAATTATAATCAATGAATTGCATTTAGAGACCCAGTCGGGAATCGAAGTCCGGGAATCGTATAAAAGCACCGGTTTAACCTAATAATTGGTAAATAAATTTATAATAAGGAACCGCCGTTTTCTTATTAAGGTTTATCACCTAATAAAAATTCACCCATTTTTAATAATTGATTAAAATCAACCCTTCATTAAATTAATTCCCCCCTCACTGCACTTAATTCCATTTTTAATAAACCGTTTCGTGGGATGGGTATACGCAGTTCTTAGTGATGTTTTCCATGGTCCGGTCTTGGTTCTATCATAGATGTCGTATTGATATGTGTTGGATATGGTATGGTTTTGGTTTCATGTCTTTGTTACGGTTACGGGTACGGTATGTAGTTTTTTTTCTTTTGTTGCCTGATACGGGGTTCTGGGTGTTTGTTTGATGCATCGCATGAAGCTTTCGGTCGCATTTGTCTCGAGGTCATGTCAAATTTTTTCTAGGATGTGGTTTGCCTAGGGTTAGTAGGTCGAGTCACGTTTTGATTGGTAATTCTCTTATCCTTGGTTTTTTTTGTCTGTTGGTCTGCAGGCATTCACCTTGATTGTCTGTGTTTGTGGTGTGTGTAACCATCTGAATGGCGCCTTCTCATGCTCCTCCCCCTATCCAGTACGTCCCACTAGTTAGTAGGGATTACTCGTCCCTACTTACTTTTGAGCCCCTCACGAAGGCAGGACTTGCTGCTTTTGTGGCCACTCCTTTTCCATTACTTCCAGAGGATCCGTCCGTATGTGATGAGTTCCTGGCCTCTTACAGCAAGAAGACAGGCGTAGTTCAAGGCATGTCTATGACATTGACGTCTCGAGGCTTAGGGAAGGCTTTGTCCTTACCCTTCAAAGGAGAACCTTTTGTGACCACTCGACAGCTCTTCTCTAATGAAGAGATTCTCAAACTGTTGCAGAAGCAGACAAGGGAAGTCCTTGATGTTAAGAAAGTGATAAACTCTTCAGGGGTTTCGTTTTCTATGATTACTGATCCCGTCTGGAAGACGATGTGCCAGTTCCTTCAGGACAGGTTCATGCCTGCCAAAACGCCGTCTCACTATTTGTCCAAAGAGCTTTTCACAGCTTCCAGGATGGTGCTAAAAGGAGTTGCCATTGATTGGAGCACATACCTCCTTACTAAGATGGATCAGCATTTTGTTAAAGTCACGAGGGGTAATGTTACCAATGTTACCTATGGATCATATTTGTCTGCCTTCTTGACCTATTCAGGGTTACAGAAGACTGTGCCTCCACCTCCTCCATCAGATCCAGTACCTCCTCCTCCACCTTCAGAAGAGTCACCACCTATTGACATTGAGGATGATGATTCTCCGCCTCCCCTGGTCATACAGCGCAAACGCTTGAAGAGGGTAGCGGATAAAGCCCCTGCTGTACTTCCCTCAGTGTCTATCCCTGCTACTTCTGGCAGTGAACTCCCTGGGTATCTCACTTGCAATAACCTATTCAGGGCACATAGAGAAGGATCCTTGGAGATCTCCGTTCCTTCCCTGAACAGTCTCGTTTCAGGAGATGCCATTCCTTTCCTCTGCAAGGATATTCAAAGTTCCATTGAGTTGTCAGTGACAGCCTGTGTTCAACAGCTGTACGCATCTTTCTATGAGGAGCTCATGCAGTCCAAAGACCAGTTGCATAAGGCAACATCTAAGTTAGCATCTGCTAAGGATACCCTAGCAGATCTATTTAAGCAAATGGAACAGCAAACCCAACTGGTTGCCACTCAAAGTGATGAGATTTCTTCATTGAAAACCCAGTTATTCGAGGCTCAGTCACAGGTTACTAACCTTTCAGCAGAGAAGGAGAGGATGTCCAGTGAAGCGAAAGAATTCCAAGTTCTTTTAGATGACAAGCTTTCAGCTTTACAGATGGCTAATGACACAGTGGCCAACCAAGCCTCCCAAATCCAGCAGTTGCAAGATCAGCTTGCAAAGTCCCGCTCTGTTCCTCCAAGCCCTCCTGTTCCATTAATTCCTTCTCTTTCACAGCAGGACTTGGCTGCCTTACAGAGACAGGCTACTTTGTGCCCTCTATTCCAAGACAAAGTGGAAAGATTGCAGTCCAGAATGGACTTGTTATGGTCTACCTTTGAACAATTTCAGGACTTTGTCTTACCGGACCATTCTTTCTTTGTCCACTACCATTTACAGAAGCTGGTCTTCTATATGAAGCTTTCCACGATGGATTTACCTTTTCCAGAGGATGGCTGGAGTGGGGCTTGGTCTGCTGAGTTGTTGACAGAGGTAGTCAGAATGCTCTTTGAAGATTCTGTCACGCCAGACACCATGCTGATGTCATACATGTATCTTCGAGGAGATTTGTTAATTCCAGATGAGGTAGATATGGCATGGTATGTGGGGGATGTGGTCTTACAGGCTGTTCTCTATGTCAATCATTTGGAGTTGCGCATAGCTGATATGTTTCAGAATTATTCCTCCAAAGTGGCTGATTGTCAGGATAATTCGTGGCATCCCATGATTGAGTCAGTGGTCCTCAATCAAAGACAAAACACAGCTCCTACCTTTGTACAGAGTACTAACCAACTGAGGATGGATCTCTTAACCTATCTTTCCAAACATAATCCATTTGATGCTACTTTCTTTGATGCCTATCAGAGACGATCTCTCTTAGGACCTTCTGTTCCTACCCTCCTTTATTACCAACAATTGGTTCACCGCTTTGCTATATATTTTTCCCTTTGTCAAACTCATTCCACAGTAATTTTACCACTTCTTTTCCAACCTTCCAATTTTCCTCAAATTCCTATTTTCACTTACTGTTCCTTTATTGAGGATAGGGTATTTTCCCCTTCTCCACCCTGTCCTTCACCCCTCATAAATGTACCCTCCACATTTCCTATTTATCAATTAACACCATTCCTTAGTGATTCCTTACAAATTTCTGCCACTCCTTCTTTAACCTTTTCTTCCTTTTATGATTTTTCCTATCCTTCACTACATCCACTTTCCCTTATTCCATTACCCTCTCCTAACACTTCCATATCTCAACCACCTCAGTTGGTTAGTGACTGTGCCGGTTTTGATACTCAGATTTCCAGAAGAAGGGGATGGAGTTCGGATGATTGCCTTACAGGACCGCAGATTAATTGGCCAGTAATTCTAGGGGAATGGACAGTTTCAAGTCAAGCTTATCAAAACTATGTTCATTTTGCCCAACAATATTCACAGTCTGCAGATCCCTCAGTGAGATTAACTGCTCACTTTGCTTGGTACCTGGCGTATATGCATAGGCACTCTCATACTGATTCAAAGCCTATCCCAAAGTTGTGCATGAATGTCAATGTTAGCATTGATTCTCAACAGTTGGAGATACTGTATTTTCATGCCCTCTGTTTGCCTAGCAGATACTTGGTCCTATTGGAAAGGATGTGCTGTCTCCAATTTTTCCAAAATCCTCCTAAAAACTTTGTAGATGAATCCTTATCTATGGATCGATTCAGACAACATCAATCTTTTAAAAGGGATCATCTTCATTGATGCCTTTCCAATGTATGGTGCAAGTTTTTAATGCCAAAACTCTTCTTTTTGAAGAAGTCATTCAGATGGTTGTGTATTTGTGTATTAGTGTTGTGAGTTCATTTATGTCAAACGAACGTGGTGGTTTCCTATTGGATCTTGTGTACGAGCTATGTTTTGGAGATTTGTCGAGATGGGGTCGTGGTTGGAGAGTTGAAGATGAAGATGATGAAGAAGAAGCAAACTCTTATATCCTTTACAAATTTGTGGTGATTTTTAGTTTGATAAGAGGTGTTAATGTCAAAAGAGTTTTCCTTTCTTTGTATTTTTATATCAGAAACAGGTTATAAGTTGGGGTCGTGGTGGATGGATTCTTTGTAAAAAGATATTGAAGATCAAAGTTGAGCTTTTCTATGAACTTGTATTCCCTTTTTCCTGGGTCGCGAGGACGCTTCCTTATTAAGTGTGGGGATATGTTGAGTGTTGAAATGACTTGTTTTTTGGCTGATTTTTGTTGATTTTGAGAGCTGAATGGTTGATTTTATGAGAAGATTGATTGGTTTGGAAGTGGTTTGAGAGTGTTTTTGATGATAATGATTGTGTTTTGGAAGTTCATGATGTTTGTTGATGGTTCTGTGATGTTCTGATAGGTTCTGAATGGTTCTGTATACCTTCTGTTTTGTTCTGTTTTGGTCTGTTTTTGTTCTGATTGTCTTCTGTAAGGAGGGATGGAGTATTGATTGATGAAGAATGAGATATTGTGAAAGCTTATTGAATGTTTTGTGAGAGTTTGAAATGGTTTGAGAGTGAGTTATGAGGTTTTGATGACCTTATGTAACCTTCTGTAGGTCTTCTGTAGAGCTTCTGTTCTGTTCTGTTTCTGTTCTGTTCTGTACTGTAACTGTTCTGGTACTGTTCTGTAGACTGTTCTGTAAGTGTTCTGTGGAATGTATGTATGACTTTTGGGAAAGTTTTCTAGCCTTGGAAAGAGGTGAATACAAGTGCAAAAGAGCTGAAAGAAGTGGAAGAAGTAGCTGTTAAAGACTCAAGAGAAGACTAGAGTGAAGTGACAGTAGTGAGCTATGAAGAGACACTGTAGTGGCTCTGGTGACCCTTCATATCAGACATACCTCTTGGGAGGGGTATCCACGACCTAAGAGTGATTATTGAGTGTAATTTTTGAGAGATTGTAGTGAGGATATGATGTATTATTGATGGAGTGTGTGAGAGAGAGTCAGAGATAGCCAATTCTACTCAAACAGAGTGATTGTATATGAGAGATTGAGAGAGAAGACTATGAAGATATTGAAGATGAATACTATGTGATGTATTTCCATTCAAAGATGGTGTACTTCTTTGCTTTCTTTGGTCTATTGATGGATTCTATGAGGATGTTGAAGAATATGATTGATTCTATTAAAAACCGTGGGAGATTTACATGATGCTGCATGAAGATTTGTTGTGCCTGGTGTTCTTTTCTTCATTGTGATCATATGAAACATGATAAACAAGCTTGTTGATGTTACAAGATAGATTTTCTTGCAAGAGAATTCCCTTTTCCTTGGTGTTCCTCTCGGGGCTCCAATATATTGGTAACAAACTAGATGTTTCCCAAATAAGAGATAAGACCATTATTGAAGAAAGCCATGCAAATGTAGATATTTGTCTAGCTCCCCTTCTTTCTATACTGTTTCTTTTCTTTCAACTTTTTGTATTAAGGGTAAGAAAAACACACTACTATTAGACATCCAAAGGCTCTTTAATCTCAGATGTGATTATTATTTAGCAATCATTTCAAAGGCTTTTGATGTCACAAATGGCATAGTTGATGTCGAGAATGAATCCAATGAAGAGTTACTTAAACTAGACATAGAAATTATAGATGATAACTTTATTGATGCAAGGGATGCCCTTTCTCTTTGTTTCAACAAGGAAAGAGATGTTGACAAGAATTGGAGATTACTAATGAGGAGTTTAATTGTCTTCAAGACAGACTTAGAATTTTAAATTTTGGAAGAGAACACTTAGAGTTTATTAAAGAATTGCAAGATACCAATGAGATATCATCGTCAATTAATCTATGGAATCCAACTAAACTAAAACATGATAAAAACCAATTCATACTATTATCTTTGATTTTTTAAGATACATTGATAGGTTTAAGTTTGACTTTAATTTTATATTTATCATTTTTTTTGTTGGAGATTGCATATTCTGATAACTTCTTGGGACATGGCAAAGGGTTGAGAGCTAGTGATAGTTTCTTGAAGGACAATGCAGCTGGGCATTACTTGGCAAGGATCCTCATATTTTCATAGTATTCCATAACATCTTCTTAAAGGAAGCAACATGGCCTATAGTATGTATAAGGATCTTACAAGGCTACTTGGTTTCTCTAGGTTATAGTATAATTCTCACAATGTTTTTTTTTTTTGGAGAAGGAAATAGCAATTAGGATGTTTGGTTACAGCCCTAGTTTCTTTGCTTCTAGAGCAACATACATTTTAGCCCTCTCATCTTATGCTTTGGCAGCAAATTGAATAGATATAAAATCAATAGTTAGCTACAAGAGAAGAAAAATTTAGCATTATAGAGGAAATATCCTTGAGGAGGAAGAGGATGTGAAAGCTCTTGAGAGCTAGCCTTGAAATTTTCTAACTTAAAAAATACTATGAATTCTTAGGTTTCATTATCATCTTTATATTCATTCTTTGAAGCTATTGTCAAAAAAACCAATTGAGTAGCTTCTCAAGAGCATTGCTTTTCATTACTCCTCCATATCTTGTGCTTAAAAAAAAACTTGTACATGCTTGATAGTGATATGTTTCCATGCCTTGGCCACTATAAGTTGCTAGGGGGCCTTGCTCCTCCACAAAGTAAGGCCTATAGATATGGAGTATGTGCTACAATATAGAATAATACCAATAATTTTACACCATTGAAAATTTTATCAAAGAAAACTTAGATTAAATATTTTCTATCTTACCAAATAAAATGTGATATCCTTTTCTCCCCATGCCTCCTTTATTGCTTGAACAATATTTTTAATTGAACATTTGAACTCTTCTAGATATGTCTATGTTGTCTTTTGTTTCTCGAGGAGCTTTAGAAAGATATTGAGGTGTCTCCAAACCTCATTTCTTAGAAATGCAAGTCGTGGTGTGCTTTGCAAAGTTTGTTGTTATCCCACATAGCACTTTCCAATACCCCCAAGTAATGCTCAACTTTTTTTCATGGTTTCCTAAAAAGTGACTTACTTTTTGGCCTCCTATAGAGACATCGGCTAAGAAATTTCTTGTTTTCCTTGAAAATATTGGATCTTTCCTTAGGTGAACTTGACCCTCATGAAAATCCATATTCGAGAGTAACATTTCACATTTGTCAACACACTCACTTGATAAAGATAAGGGCTTAATCAAGTATACATAGTTAATATACAACTTGAGAAGTTGATCAATTATTCTAATCTCTGCATGAAAAGTATAAATATGAAGATAGAGGAATTGAAAGAATGTGATCCCATATGTCTTCTATGTTTTTAAATTTACTCAAATCTATAAAGTCTCTAGTTGGGGCTCTTCTTATTGGGTGCAAGTTGGTCCAATCTTTAGACCCAACACTTTCCATATAATAAACACAAGGACATTTTTCATTTGTCCCATTGCAAATTCCAAGCATACATTTGATCGTTTTTAAGTTGGTGCTCATATGCCATTCCACATTAAAATTAGCAACTCCATCAACAACCACCAATATTTCTCCTTCACTTTGAGACTTAATAATGTTTGAAATACTTGTATGAGTGAATAACCATTTCAATGTTTGATGATGCTCAATTGGTATTGTTGCACCAACCCATCAAATCTCCATTTCAAACTAGAACTTATGTACTAGTGCTTAGCCCTCACCATTGATGTAGTGCAATACCTTGTTCATGATGTAAACGCTGACTCTTACCATCTTTTGTTCTTTTTGAATCTATGCTTCATTCAACTTTGAGGTAAACTTTAAATACCATGATATTCCTCTATAGTGAGTTTATACATATGAGCCATCGTAATCTATACTCTTCTTAGATCAATCCATATATTGTTAAATGCATTGTGTTAAAAAATATATATTTAATTTCTTTTCGTATGGACCCTTTAATATAAATGTATTCTCCAAAAACATGTCGAATCTTATGATTCATAGCAATCCTTGCAATTGATACTGCAAGGGTCCAAGGCAGTCCAAATGCACTTATTCTATTATATTTAAGATTTTTAGATCGTAATCTAGAGATAATAGGGTTACCTTTTCGACTAATATCCATAACATCACACGTCTCTATAATTTCATTTGGCTCTACCATGTCTTTTAAGTCCTTTACCAATTCTTTGAGAGTTGGGACTCTCAAATCCACATTTTAAGGTGACTTAAGAATCCTCAAAATATCTTTTTTATTCATGGTTTCTTTGAAAGTATTAATTCTCTACTCACTCTCTCGAATATTAATGCTTGATATGTTAGAGACATATTTCTTTGCAAGATTTAGTCTCATTTTTTAACTCTCTCATACAAGTTTGCTATATTTTTTAATGATCTCTTCCTCTCTCTAAATCCTATTGGAGTTTCCTTTAAGTATGTTTCCTTGTCTTGTAATGACTTGTTAGCATTTTCTAAAATGGCAATCTTATTTGTTAGCTTAAAAATACTTGTTTGTTTAGTTAATAATGCTTTTTTTATTTTGTGCATTTGAGCCATATATGTGTAAGATGCAGAGCATAACCTTCTACAATATCTAAGCATCCCATCGTAACCTTCTCCAATATATCTTATGTAGTCTTGAATATTGAAAAAATGAGGAGGTTTACTTATAGAAGGATCCTTGAGATAAATATTTTCATCCACCCACAAATCTGTATGTTTCTTTCCTTATATTCACAATTTATTAGCCTCCATCTCATCTATCAATTTTCAATGATGTATACTTCGCCAAGATGTAGAAATCAAATCAAGTTGAATGGTAAGTTTGTACTCACATGTGCTTGCACATGTGTTACTTGAAGATATATTACTAAATATTGTCACGATTGTGGGAGAGAAGGAAGGAGTCTCACTTGTAGTTTTCTTGCTTGCACAATGGGGGAATACACACAAAGGTGGAGGCTGAAAACAATTTTCCTCTTCTTAGTTGTGTAAGCCAAAAAGAACTCTCATACAAAGAAATAGAAGAACCCTATATATGGGTCTCAAACCAAAATCAACTAACTAAGGTGGCATACTAACCGAGCCACGAACTAGAGTAGATAAGGATAGCTGTCATCTAGCTATTATTCATGGGCGGTGTACCAACCGCATCTGCAACTGACAAGTCGGTGACATAAATGCACAACGGTCACCCTGGCATATCACGAGTGGAGCTCGATATCTCAACACTCCCCCTCGAGCTCAATCCCAATTCTTGCACACCAAGCAGGTCTCTGAACTTGCGCAGCTTCTCTGCGCCCAATGCCTTCGTGAATATGTCAGCTACCTGATCCTCTGTGCTGACATAAACTAGATCAATAAGACCTAGTAAAACTCTCTCTCGCACATAGTGATAATGCACCTCAATGTGCTTTGTTCTAGCATGATAGACTGGGTTATTTGACAAGTGTATACTACTCATGTTGTCACAATAAATGACAACTGGCCCATCTGTAGGCTGATGCATATCATAAAGTAGCTTATGCAACCAAGCTACCTCACATGCAGCCATTGCTGCACCCCTGTACTCAGCCTCTGTGCTCGACAAGGCAACTGTAGGCTGTTTCTTGCTGCTCCAAGTGACTACAGCACTCCCAAAAGAGAAAACATATCCGCTGGTAGATCGTCTATCAGAAATACTACCAGCCCAATCAGCATCAGTGTATCCATGCAACTGTATCTGAACCCCAGTCTTATAAAATAGTCCATACTGCAATGTGGACTTCACATATCTAAGTATGCGTCTAGCCGCATTCAAATGTGGTTTCCTTGGAGCCTGCATAAACTAACTTACCAATCCAATAGCATAGCTCAAGTCTGGCCTGGTAATAGTCATATAAATCAAACTTCCTACTATGCGTCTGTACATAGTAGGGTCTTCGAGAAGCTCACCTGCATCTGCGCTCAACTTCACATTCTACTCCAAAGGAACTGAAATAGGCTTATAGCCTGTCATCCCATATTTGGACAGCATGTCCAATCCATACTACCTCTGCAAGAGCCATATCCCACTTGGTGATCTAATCACCTCAATGCCCAAGAAATAACACAGCTCTCCTAAATCCTTCATCTCAAACTTTTGCTTCAATAGCATTTTCACATGAAGGATATCTTCATCACTGTCACCTGTCATAATCAAATCATCAACATAAATGACAAGTAGCATAATACCTTTCTCTGTTTTTCTTACATAAAGTGAGAAATCTGCCTTGGAAATCTGAAAGCCAATAGTGACAAGATATTGTCCTATCTTGTCAGACCATGCTCTAGGTGCTTGCTTCAAGCCATACAAGGCTTTCTTCAACTTGCAAATAAACTCAGGATGAACAGCATGCACATAACCTGGTGGCTGCTCCATATAGACCTCTTCTTGCAAATCACCATGCAAGAAGGCATTCTTTACATCCATGTGATGTAAAGACCATTCCTTTGATGCAGCCATAGCAATGACTGCTCTTAGGTTGCCATCCTTGCAACCAGGCTGAATGTTTCTTCATAATCAATGCCATATGTTTGTGCATACCCCTTGACTACTAATCTTGCCTTGTATCTGTTCACTGAACCATCTGCATTGTGCTTCACCTTATAAACCCACTTACAACCAATTGCATTCTTACCTTTAGGAAAAGGTACCAACTCCCATGTAGCATTTGCTTCCAAGGCATCCATTTCTTCATCCATGGCTTTCTCCCATTTTTCTTTTCCCATGGCTTGCTCAAAAGAAGTGGGTTCTGGTTCCTGTATCACTTTGACCATATAGGCATAGTGAATGGCTGTAAATCCATCATATTTCAGTCTATCCACAGGATACCTAGCTTTGGTAGACCTGCGCAAAGTAGGTTCACTCCCAGGTGCTCTCAAGTCATCCCTGGTCTTCCTTACTCCAGGTGTAACAATAGAAGGAATACCCAACTCATCATCAATGCTCTGTTCTGAGCCACTGGATTCACCATCCACATAAGATTGACCTGCATTCACATCAAACATGGGCTGATCTACCTTCTCTTTTCCTTTTCGTGATACTTGAATAGCTGCATTACTTTGAGAAGATTCTCCTGATCTCAATCTGCCTGTCCATGGCGAAGAATGTGAACCACTGCTAGAGGACGCTCCAGGTCTACTAATATTTTGTGATTGCTGCTGTGAATTCTGTGCAGCATTACCATTTTGTGCATCTACATCATCAATCACATTTACTGGTTTATACCAGCTACTCATCTCATCAAAAACAACATCTCTGCTCACTGTAAACTTACGAGTAGAAGGGTTATAGCATCTATACCCTTTTGCTGCAGAGAGTAACCAATAAAGATGCACTTCTCAACTTTTGGATCCAACTTGGATCTCAACTCATCTGGCACATGAACATAGGCAATGCAACCAAAAATTTTCAAATGAGAAATATCTGGTTTCCTACCAGTATACGTCTCCTCTGGAGTCATCCCATGTATTGCTGCAGTGGGAGTCCTGTTCATTATGTAGACTGCTGTAGCAACTGTCTCAGCCCAATAAAAATCTGACAGGTCTTTTTCATTGAGCATGGCACGAGATACCTCTCCAATATGCCTGTTTTTCCTTTCTGCAATTCCATTTTGTTGTGGGGTATGACTACATGAATATTGCTGCTTTATGCCATGCTCCTGCAGGAACCTTGCAAACTCATTTGAGAGGTACTCTCCCCCTCCATCTGACCTTAGGCATTTTATTTGCAGGCCTGTTTCTTTTTCAACCATAGCTTTAAGAGTTTTGAAATGCCCAAAAACTTCACTTTTCTTTTTCATAAAATACACCCAAACTTTTCTGCTATAGTCATCAATAAAAGTGACAAAATAATGACAGCCTCCAAGAGATGCAGCTTTAGTAGTCCACACATTAGAGTGCATTAATTCCAATGGCTTCTTACTCTCTTGAACATGTCTAGGAAATGGTTTCCTTGCCTGTTTTCCAAACTGACAGGCTTCACATACCTTATGCATTTCTGCAACCTTGAATTTAGGCAATCCTGCAACAATATTTTGGGCCTGCATTGATTTAAGTCGGTGTACATTAACATGACCAATGCGTTTATGCCAGATATCAATATCTGCAACTACACCGGTCCCATGTGCAAACATTGCTGCACTCAATTCAGGCATGTCTGCATCCAATGTAAACATTCTGCCCTTCTTCTTTCCTTTTACTATCAAGCGACCTTTATTTTTCATATCCTCAATAAAGCATCCATGAGGATTAAATCTGACCTGTAAGCCCTGCTCAACCATTTGACCAACAGAAACCAGATTCTTGGTGATATTCGGGACATGAAATACATTTGACAGGTATTTCTTTTTCCCATCCTGCATAGACAAAGGAATTTTTCCAATCTGTACAATAGGATGTGCAGTATCATCACCAGTCTCCATAAATCCTGGTTTTTCCATTTTTCTTGCATCCTCCATCCATTCTGCATGACCTGTCATGTGGTTTGATGCACCTGAGTCAACATACCATACATCGTTGCTTTCTTTTGCACTTGTCACAGAATTGTTCATGTGCTGCACCATAAACAAATGCTCATTTCTGTCATCACCCTGTCTACTAGAAGATGCATAATTCCCTTGTTGCAATTTTCCATTCATGATGTCATTCTGCTTTTTATAGCAGTCTTTAGCCATATGACCCATTTTACCACAGTAGTAGCATTCAACATTGTTGTTTGCATTTTGCCCTCTTTGCCATCCACCATGACCTCTTTGGCTCCCCGTGCCTCTAGAGTTACCACGTCCTCCTCCATAGGACTGGTTTTCTTGAGTTTGCTGCATATTTTGATTTCTACCACGGTCTCCAGATCGGCCTCCTCTACCTCTGCCTCTACCTCTTCCAGCATTTGAGTAGAAGACAGCTTCTTTTGAAGTTCCTCCTGAAGAAGATGCACCACCATTTCTCTGCTCCTCAAAAATTAGAAGAGCAATCAACTCCTCAAAATCAGGAAATCTTTCACGGACGGAAATGGATGTTCGAAACTGTGCAAAATCCTTTCCTAGACCATTCAAGGTCACAGAAACTAAATCATCATCTTCCACTGGCGACCCAATGGAAGCAAGTGCATCTGCACCCATAAGGAAATTTGTCATTCTGAACTTCCATGCTTGGAAGTTGTTCACTCCAGAAGCAATTATAATATGAAAGGAAATATAGAAAAACCTTGAATCAAACTTAGAAGTAGTATACCACACTAGAAATCCTCACAAAGTGTCAGAATAGGGAGCTAGAAGAAAATGAGAAATGAAAATATCATGCATGACTTGGCTACTGGCACTCAAGAAAAATATGAGAAGACTTCGAAAAAAAGAAACAAGGAAGTAGAAGGGGTGATGGAAACATAAAAGTAAACTTTTCCAACACATTACTTGAAGTCTTAGAGCTATGTGAGGAGGATTATGTTGAATATTTCAAAAGAAAGTTGCAACTCGCTAGGAAGTGGCTTAAAGATAGCACGGAGATAGAAATACCCCAAGATAAATACAGGATAAAAATGAAAGATCAGGTTTTGCAACTAAGAAAAGATGGAATCTCAAAAAATTATCTAAGACTAATTGGGGTTGTGACCAATGAAGAACCTACTCTAGCCACAAAAGAGCTACCACCACCACCTCCTACACGTGAGATAGACTCGAATCTAAAGGAACCTAAAGAGCCAACATTAGAAGAATCAGAAATCACTCTTAGGGTTGAAGAGGAGGGCTGAAGAGGAACCACCCCCTTAAAAGGAATAACATAAGCTATTCAAAGAAGAAGCAAGAGGGTGAAGAAAAGAAGGAGAAAACTCTGTCACTCCTCAATAGGTGCTAGATGTGTCCTTTCCATAAAGAGGAAAGTACATTTCAGTCAATTGGGATAGGGAAATCACTACATGGGAGTAATGGGAGACCCAAAAGACACCATCCTAGTTTACTTTTGGTTATCCATGTGGGTTCAAGAAGGTCTTGCCACTCAACATGATGCAAAAGGTCATTTAGGTATCCTCATGACTAGGGAAGAGATGGCTCAAGTGAATAATAAAGACCCTAGATAATGGCAATGAGAACCAATAAACTACTAGTAGGTGTTTGGTATGCAAAGGATAGTGAAAGGATATGAATCACAACTTGGATGGAGGAGAAATATATTGGATCATAACATGGGAGCTTTGATATCATTCTATAGTGCACTACCCTTTGAAAGCCTTGAGGATCCCAATTACATGCCTCGTTATAGAAGGCATAGGGTTATGATCACAAAAAACATGGTAGGTATGACCTCCCTCTAGTTTTCAATGTAAATTATTTCAAGGTAGAAGAAAGCCATAAGTTCCGTGAAAAGGACTCAATACCCTCTTTCAAGTAGTTCATGGACAACTTTCTAGCTTGTCCTAAATGTGCTTTCATTACCACATGAAACTACTTATGGTAACTCTCCAACTACTTAATCAAAAGAAGACTATACATGAAGAGGCTTACATACACTTTTTTTTTATATAAATGCATGGATCAATAAATATTCCATTTTGAGATTACTTCCTTGAGCCACTCTACTACCTACATATTTTTTTCAACTAATAGAACGTATGAATGCCAACAAGTTCACAAGTTGCAACCACCCTTTTTCCCCAACTACACCCCTAGCTATAAGAGTAGCACTAAAAACTTACATTATCAATAGCTCATGGCTGGAAATATCATTGCAATAACTTTCTTGACCAACAAAGGGAATGAAAAGGAGTCACAATGAAATACTCGTCAAAAAAAAGAAAAGGAAAAGAAAGAAGAGGAAGAATAACAAAGAGAGAGAAAATTTCCAATATAGAATGGGTACACCCACAATCACATCGCCTAGGGACCAAGTTGGGAACATCTTGTGGCATGCATTGGCAAGATCCATTTCCAACACTCTAGCCCTTTCCCACTTCAAAAAATTAGAGAGCATTAAGGGCATGTCATCAGAGGCCATAGATAGACCAGCCACCTTGAGCTTTACACCATACCTCCCCTTGTTTCAATTGGGTCCTTATTTTTTGGGACAACAATCCAAGCTTGCCTAAGATTTGATGTGAAGCTCATGTGGGTCCTTATTTTATGTGAAGCTCATGTGGTGATTGAGAATATTGTTGGGGGTAATAGTACCCGCACACCTGTACATTGCAGGTGGCGAGGAGCCATCACTGTCACTTCATTATTTATTCTCTCAATCACATTTGAATAAAGAGAAGGCCAATCACACATTGTGATGGTTTTGGAGTTCCCATATCTTCTCTCTCTCTCTCTCTCTCTCTCTCTCTCTCTCTCTCTCTCTCTCTCTCTCTCTCTCTCTCTCTCTCGCTTTTTCTTTTGCTCCTTCTACCATAGCTCTTACTTCTACTCCGTGCTTTCACTCAGAGCCCACTTCCTTCAACTAGTATCAAAGACATTGCACTAGCATCGAGGAGCTCAACCCGACATTGCTTCATCTTGTGGAGAAAAGCTTTAGCTCATAGTTTCAATGGCATCCATGGATTCTTCACCTCGGGGTATGCATTGAGCTGTACCTTCTCCCCAACTTCTTCTATTAGCTAAGGCTTGTCCCAAGGCTTTCCTAGGCTGATTAAGCTTCCCCCAACTTCAAACATCATCAAAAAGAGCAGCCATCATAGTAGAAATAGCTAGCATGATTTGCACCTAGCTATCTTGCTCCTTCTCTAGCTTCATCCCACCTCCTCTGTAGCCTTTGGCACTTGGGCAATCCTTATCGACACTCTCCAGCATTGGTCCTTGCTACTTGAGCACTCCGTTAGAGTATTATCATTTAGCTATTAACTATGCATTATAGTTTATATGTGATGTAATAATATGGTAGCCTCCTATCTTTAATGTCCCATGATGAGTGGCATGCCCATTTGATGCCCAAATGGCTATGTATGATGCTACAATATTAGGGGATGATATGCCTATGCTTTGAGCTTAATTTGGAACTAATTTGGGAACTATTCTTGCTTAGTTTGACAATGATCTAGTTGCTATAATAATGAGGTTTGAAGCTTATTTTATTAGTGAAGCATATGCCTATTGCTTAGTTTGACAATGATCTAGTTGCTATAATAATGAGGTTTGAAGCTTATTTTATTAGTGAAGTATATGCCTATTGCTCTCAAGTGCTTATCGATTATTCTAGGTGATATACCAATGCTTATGGTTTATGTTACATGCTTGGTTATGCTTCTAGATTGCATTTGAGATAAGATTGAAGCCTTTGAATATTGATATTGGTTGTTATTCATTGTTACGTATGGTGATTTGATACTCCAGTAAGAGCTTTGCAAGTTACTTGGGTTGAATGCTCCCGAATGTATGTTACTTGGATCTTGCATTTATGAATTCCTTTCACATGATGTTTTGAGCTATGTTTGCTCATCTAGCATTCAATTTTTATTGTAGTGGGAGCCACTTCGTGACATTTGGAGATTATATTGAACTTTTGGCTATGCAGTTGAGCTCGAGAGTCTTATAGTGAGACCGTGGGACTTGGTGACATATACATGCTTGTCATGCTTTATGTACGCAGTTGATGCTTAGTGGGCTGATCTAACATTACTTTTGAGTCAGCACCTATCTCTGTCACAATATTGTCAGTGATGTATGCATCTTGATTGGTTATGTACTAAGATTCTATTACATTGCTCAGTCTATTGTGCCTCTACTTGGTCTCTTCTGTTATCCATGAGACCCACTCTATGCATAATGGTTATGCCTATGGGATGTGTCTCAATCTGACACACTAATTATTTGATAGTTCTTAGTGTGAGTCGCATATTCGCTCATCACTGCTAGTTGGAGCTATTTGCTCGCAGTTGCAATTTATCTTATATCAATGATTGTCCTCTTTTGCATTGATCTCTTACTAATGTACTTCATTTTTAGCATATTGTAATTGTAGTTATTGCATTGTTTATGTGAGAAGTCTCCTTCATTGACAGTTCTTTTCCTTGAGCTTGTGGTTAGCTCATTACTTGGTTAGTACCCTTTATTTTTATACTTAATCTAGTAGTGGTTTTAGGGCAGTTTGAAATAATTACAATAGCATGTTTTGACAATTTGTGTACTTGTTTTCCTTCATTATGGCTGATGAATCGATTGATAGTGCTATCTTTAATATGGAAAAGTTGGATGGTAGTAAATATAGCTACTAGAAGGCTTAAATTTGGCAAGTTTTAGTGCAAAAAATGCAGGTTAGGCCCTTGAAACACAAGGACATCAAGCCTAAACTTATTAATACAAATGGTTGGCTGAATTAGGTCTGTAGCATTATCCCTAGCAAGTCCAATGTTAAGATTGAAGGGATTAATGTTGTGAAGACTAATTCTGATGATGATTTCATATTTGCAGCTTCTTCTCTTAATACTTCACAGTTGGCTGATGCTTTGTCAGGGTATACTCAGTGTTGGTTGATAGATTTAAGGGCTTCTTTTCATGTAACCCCTCATAGAAAGTGGCTTCACTCCTATCACAGTTTGAATGGATTTGTCCATTTTGGTAATGACCTGGCATTGGACATAATTGGTGTTGGTGATGTCTATCTACACTTTGATTCAAGTTTCATGTTTACTCTTCATGATATACATCATGTATCAACTCTCATAAAGAGCCTTATCTCTTCTGGTACTTTGGATGATGCAGGTTATTTAGTTTCTTTTGATGATTCTTCATGGAAGATTACCAGTGGAAATCTTTTCACTACATGTGCTACTAAGTCCAATACTCCCTATCCCTTGCTTGTATCTAGGTCAATTTTTACCATAGTTTGGCTATGGATGCAGTTTCACATGTATCTCTATGACACAATTTTAGTGTGTTTGGGAATCTTCCAAATTCCATTCTTCATTATTTAGAATATTGAGACTCCAAAAAGACATATTTTAAGTTTTCCAAAGCTACCATGTGACAACACATCATTAAAGACCTTATGAAAAATGGAATCTATTGAGCTATTGAACAATAAATTTAGAGCAATGATGTGAGAGCTATAGCAAAGAGAAAGTCTTGACCATGGGTCCTAAACTTTTAAAAAATTTCCAAAATCACCAATAGTGTGTTCTATGGCCTCATTGCCTTGGTGGGCACATATCCTTGAAAGGAATGAAAATGCTTACTCATTTTGCAGTATCTTTTGTCCCTTGACTATAAGTGCTTTGAGTTTTGTAATCAATGTTTGTATGATAGGCAAACATGCTATATACACATAAAAATTATGGTATGACATGCATGAGTGAGCCATTGGCCCTTGTTCATTCAAATGTATGGTCCCATGTCCTACAAGTCAATAGGTGGCGCAAAGTATTTGGTTATTTTCATTGATGACTATACGCATAAATATTTTGTATATCCTATTAAGCAAAAATCAAAAGTCTTGGCTACATTTCAGCATTGGCTTGCATTGGTCGAAAACTAGTCTTGGTGTAGGCTAAAATGCCTAAGGTCAGATAATGGGGGTGAATATATCTCTAAATACTTTGAAAGGTTTGTAATGAGAGAGGTATTAAGCACCCATTGACTACCCCATATACCCCACCCCAGAATGGTATGGCTGAGTACGTGAATAAGATGATTTAGGAGCAAGTCCACAACAGTATACCTAGGCAGCTGTAATCTCTCTCCCCCCCCGTGACCCCCGTGCTTCCCCCCCCCATGCAAACCCCCCCTTAGAATTTTTTTTTAAAAATTACACCATTTTTTTTATCCCTCTCTCTCTCCCTGCCGATAGCACATCGGGGAGAGAGAGAGAGGGAGTGAAGTGAGAGAAGGGGGGCATGCAGCCCCCCCAGATGGCGGGTAGCATTGCCTCCTCCCCCCCATAAGCCACCTCCCCTCCACCTTAAAAGGCGGCAGCACCCCCCCTCCCTGGCTCTGGACAGGCAGCGAGCCCTCCCCCCTCTGATTGCAGCATGCCCACCCCCCCCCCCACCACCATCCTAGACACCCCCCCTCTGTGTGAATAGCGTAGTCTCCTCCCCCTTCCCTGGCTCGAAAACACCCCCCCCCCCCCCCGGTGGCCTCCAGCAGGCGCTGCCCCCTTGGTCGTGAAGGAGAAGAAGAAGAGGGAGAGAGAGGAGAAGAAGAAGAAGAAGAAGAAGAAGGGAGAGAGAGAGGAGAAGAAGAGAAGAAGAGGGAGAGGGAGAGGGAGAGAAAGAGAAGGAGAAGAAGAGTAGAAGAAGAATAAGAAGAGGAAGGGAGAGAGAGAAGGAGAAGAAGAGGGAGAGAGAGGAGAAGACGAAGAAGAAGGTGATAAAGAAGAGAACTTTGAAGAGAAATCAGAAGGCCAAGCACAAAGACTCATTTGCAGCCATCAAGAAATCAAGGACACTCAGGGTTACGCGGATGCATGAGACCGGAAGTCTGTGGATGGCTTGTGACACCTAGCAAGACGACATTGACCACCCACTCAAAAAGGGTGTCCTCTAACCCTCCCACTATTCTTATTGCTTATTGTTCATGGTTTTTCTTCCATACTTAAAGTGCATGATTATGAAAAGTCAAGTGCATGAGTTACGTGAAATATTGACTAGCCTAGTACATGAAATATTGTTGGATGAAATATTGCAAATACGGGATGATTGTATGGGAGTCAAGTGGACAAATAGAATGGATTTTTCATGGATTGACGCACATGAAATGATAAGGTTTTCATAAATTTTTACATAAAATGATAGACCTTTGCGTAGAGCAATGCTTAAATTAACCAATAAAAATCAAGATTTGCATCTGCATAAAAATTAAACACACAAAATGTTAGTTTCCGTTCATAGGATGCAATTGCACTGATGGATAGAAACCTAGACTTTCATATATGCAAGTCACATGAGATCCGGTGCATTAGGAATAAGTATTCGTTGCCAAGTATGAAGAGAGTTAAAGGTCGATTAGGACGTACTAATATATTAAATGCACCATGTGCATGATGGGTAAGTTTGATGGGAGAATTCTGCATAGTACCGCACTAAGAGAGATGGAAGGGACGCATGCATCTAAACTATATCCTGAAGGCCTAGGTGAAAAGTCTTGCATTGCCAAGTGTGTTAACTTTACTTGGTTAGAGAGAGATGAGTAAATAACTGGAAGAATAAAAGGCTCTTGGATGGGTTGCGAATAAGGCTTGTCTGTTGCCTTGGTTGACCAGTCAATGCTTTGAGTTAGGACTAAGTTACCACAAGGAAACGCCCAAGGGGAAAAGAAGCAGACCGAATCAATGAAACTGTTAATATCTCAACACCTGCAGATCAAAATCAGGAAGGGGAGACTTACATACTAGGGTAAGGACGTCCTAGTGGACTCAATGCGCAACAACATTTAGGAGTTAGATAGGTAAACTATCTAGGGAAAAATTCCTATGAAGACCTAGTCGATGCTAAGGTGGTTGGAAAGGGTGGATCACCAGTCCATAACTCGAAAGGCACGAGTTGAATTGGCATTCAACTATGTAGATTCTTCTTCCTTACAAGCAAAGGCGAACTTAGGAAAATCCCCAATTCCCAAGGTATCAGATCTTACGGGTTGCAATCGACCTAAGGAAGAATGCTAAGGGTATTTAGGAAAGGAACTTCACCTTAACAGGAATGTTGTACAAACTACCAAACTTGTCTATGTTTGAAACAATAGGGCAATGTTAGCCTTAATCAAATCAGGATCAAGGGGAAGACCACTTAGATCATTTAAAGGATCTAGAAGGATTTCTACCTTAGAAAAGGTTGTAAATTCCTTGAGCAAGTGTTTTGATACATCCAAGTTAAATTTTGGTTGTGCATGCAATCGGATTGCGATGCCTTGAAGCAAGAGGTTATGCATTCAACTGCTTGTTAATGTGGTTTTGGATGTTAATCCAAGTGGGGTGTGATTGATGATTTCATGGCCGGGTCTGTGATGACTGATTGCCATGGGAAGAAAAAGTATGTTTTCCTAGTTAAAGGATGTTAGGCTGGTTGTTTCAGCTTGATTGTTCCCGAAAGGATACTTAAGGATTGGCTGTGGTTTTGGATGAATATCCAAGCGATTATATTTTCATGGCAGGAACTGTAAGGATAAATTGCCATGGGAACAAAAGGGATGTTTTCCCTAGTGAATGTTATTAAGCTGGTTGCTTCACCTGTGGATGATTTCCTAAAGGGATAATTAAGGAAGGATGGCACTAGCTACCCCCCGCGAACCGCCAAATCCTAACCAAGGGGGTTATGAATTCGCACCGGGAATGTGGACCGAACCCGCCGTGAGAGGTCTCTCTATGGAAATTACTTGGCGTAGGAGGACGCTTGGGTGCCAGGGGGGCTCTGGCCATAAATCCCAATACCTCCGGACCCTACACAAGTGTTCTACGTGACTCAAGATGGGATCTCGAGGCCTTGATACTAGTTACAAGGCAGAATCTTGGTAGGATAAACCTTTCGGTTTTCATTGCCGGGAGACGGAATGATTTTTCTGGGGAGGCAAAAAGGGACACTTAATTCTCCTATATGGGCGGGAGACAAACATTAATCTGAAGATAAGTTAAGGAATGTTTGATCTTGTTATCTTGTCTTCGTGTCTGTGCCCTAAACTACGTAAAGGAACCTATGATAAATGGGTTAATTAAGGGAGCTGCTTTTATGTGTCTAGCATAATGTGGTAGGTAATTAGATAACTAAAGCAACCCCCGAGGGAAGCGTGGTGGATGTGACCAACGGGTCTATCCTACGGAAGGGTGGTCTCGGTTAGCCGAGAGCTTTCCTCAATGGAGTTTATTTGATGCAAACATAAGATAGACAAGGACCTTATAACTTGTAAGTTAAAAACCTGATTCATATCGTTTTAGGGGATCGGAATGGGACTATGCCCTACGGGCAGAGAGTCAAGCGATGCATCCCTCTTGTTTCCCATTCTCTTTGAACCAAGTGCGGTATGAGTCTGCTTTGGTCCAGTTGTATCTGCGCAAAGTGGAGTTGTTGTAGACCGACGCTCGAAGGCTGTTAGGAAGACCCGACTACGAGGAACCCGAACTTCAGGTTGATCCTAGTGGGAATAGCCGGATACTTCCATTGTGAGGCAGACTCGAGAGACCCTAGTTGGCAAGCCCTATGTCATTCCTTAGGAGTGCCGGGTGGCGTCTTCTAGATATATCTCTCGATGGAATGCTAAGACATGTCCCGCAATTTGAGGAGCGGGCACATTACAATAGCTTACCACATCATTTTTTGACTGAGGTAGTTACTACTACCATACACTTCATAAATCAATCCCCATGTATTGCTCTTGACTATGAGGTTACAGAGGAGATATGGTCTGAAAAACCTCCCTTATATGGTCATTTGTGTGTCTTTGGTTATGAGGTTTTCTTCCATGTACCCAAGGATAGGTGCAATAAGCTAGATCCTAAGTCTAAGAAATGCATCTTTCTTGGTTATGGAGATGGTGGTGAGATGGGCTATGATCTATGGGATCTGCAGGCTTGAAAGGTTATCCGTAGCCATGATGTTATTTTCCATGAGGGGGAAATGTTTAAGCAATTAGATCATGTCATTGAGGTACAAAGAGTGATATTTCAGGAGGAGCCTCCTACTACTATACAGCTAGCTAGATAGACTATAGCAACATCTCATGCCCAATGGCCCATGTCCCTAATGCTCCACAAGATGTTCAAGCCCCATAGGCATCTTTGAGGTAATCTACTAGAGATAGAGGACAACTTGCACATTTTGAGCCCTCTATGGATTATGTTATAGTGACATATGCTAGTGATTCTCTTACCTATGATGAGGCCATGCACAGAGATAATAGTCACTCTTGGGAGAGGGCCATGTAGTGAGAGTATGAATTGTTGTAGAAAAATCATTTATAGGATTTGGTTCCTTTTCTTAGTGGTGGAAAGCATACTTTTCCATGCAAGTGGATGTACAAGTTGAAAAGTACCCCTCGATACTCCAGGTTGAGATACAAGGTCAAATTGATATTGTATGTGGATGATATGTTGATTGCTGGGAGTACTCGTGATGATTTGGATGCCTTGCAGGTCGGGTCAAGAAGAGCTTTCAGATGAAAGGACATAGAACATGCCTCACATATTCTTGGAATGCGCATTACGCATGATTGCTCTAAAGGCTCCTTTGTTTATCACAAAAGGAGTACATCTAGAAGGTCCTTAAGCAATTTCACTTGCAAGATATTCAGCTGATTGGCTGTCCATTACCTTCTCTACTTAAAGGTTAGTTAGACTAATTGTCCACAATCTGATGAGCAAAAGGTCGAGATGACCAAGATCCCTTATGCATCCATAGTGGCTAGTTTGATGTATGCCATTGTTAACCTCAAATAGGAATGGTGAAAAAATAAAGGAAAAAGTGCAAAAAGAATAGAAAGAGAGCAAAGGTGTAGAGGCGGCCTCAAAAACTAAACTGAGGTAAAAAGAGCAATTGTAAAGGAAAGGCACCTCAAAAACTCTAAAAACTCTTGTAAAAGAGTGCTAGGCTCCCTCGTGTGCCACTTGTAAAGGAATAGATGGGTTTAGGCATGAAGTAAGAAGAGGGAATTAGGAAAATGGACCTTGCCACAATGGCCAGTCATGTAACAAGGGATGGGTGCCCATGGGGTTTTTAGGGTTTGTATATATAAAGTTCAAAAAGTGAATGAAAGCTCATTCTTTGGTGTGTGGCTAACAAGAGTCCTCTCTTCTTCTCTTCTTCTCTTCTTCTTGCTAGTATGTGTGCTCTTGAGGGAGGGAGTGTGAGAGTGTGAGGGAGTGAGTGAGTGTGTGGAAGTGAAGGATCAAGAGGGTGAAGCTCTTCCCCATCTCCTCTTCTCTTTTCCTCTCTCTTCCCTTCCCTTCTCTTACCTTGAACGTGGCTATGGAGAATGGAGCTTGGAGATGGAGGAGGCTTGAGGATGCTTGAGCTAGCATCTAGGATCGTGGGGCTACCGACTTGTGTGAGGGAGGATGCAACTCGTTTGGGCATCAAGTAAAGCTCACTACACCCCGAGAGGATCGACAACGCATCGGCTAGGTGAGAGATAGCCATGAGAGCTCACTTGGAACACTTGAAGAAATAAGCGGTTCGTGGGTCTTAGCGATTGAGCGAAAACTCCCACAGCCATGATAGCCACTCATCTTGACATAGCATTTGTAGTGGGAATTATGTCGTGCTATATGCTACACTTAGCAAACAACATCCCTTGATGGCATCATGAGGTATTTGAAGGGCACATAGATGGCACATCATCTATGTGCATTTGTTATGGTGGCCAGGATACATGAGTCATGGGATACACTAAATCTGATTATGCAAGACATGTATATAGTATGAAATCTATCTCTAGCTATGCCTTCACCTTTGCTAGAGGTGTTGTTTCGTAGATGTCTAGGGTACAAAAATGCATGGGCCTATCTATTATAGAGACAAAGTATGTTGCAGGACACTGAGGCTTGCAAGGAGGCTTATCAAGTTAATTTTAACAACTGTTATTTATTCTAGTAGAGTGTGGAAACTATCTATAGTGAAAGAAATTAATTCATTTTGGTATGGCTCGAGAGCTTTAGAATCTTAGAGATGAATTCAAGATTTTGAAGCTATTTTTTTGAAAGAGATAAGATGTTGATCTTCATGAGGAATCTAATTAATTAATTTCATGTTAAGAAGTAAAATAAGACATATTCCAATACATTTTGAGATGGATGGGTATGAGTGCATATCCATGCTTGGAATTTTTTATTGAGGTTTAAACAAACTATCACAATTTAGAAAGTGGCATTGAGCCTAGAAGACTAGAACGATGTGATTTTTTCTAAAAGCATTGTTTAAAAAGCTAATGCTTTTAGCTTTAGGGAAAACGATTTTATTTAATGAGGATATATATTTGCGATATGTTGGACTAGAGGGGGAAAAGATTGGAAAATTATTGAATATCTCTGTTATGGACCATCAGGACCATAACAGGAAATGCAGGAAATTAGCACTGCAGGGAAATTCCTGACACAATTTACAGCCATTACACATACCTAATCTTCAGGAATACCATGCAAACATGATCCACATATCGTAAACATCAATGCTGAACCACTGTCCTGAAAACTATCACACAGTTTATCATCATCATATTCACTCCTGATCAAATAACTTGAAACAGACATCACGAATATTCAGGACACAGATACACAGTGTTAGAACCAGACATAAGCGACCAGAATCTAGCGCTGTCCTGAAGAATATCTCATTTCTCATCACACAGGAATACAAAAGTCACAAACTCCTGACTATCAGGAAGGCGCCTGAATGTCAGGTAAAAACCTGAATGCTTCATATGACATCTTAGGTCACTTTCCATATGCTAGTTCTACATGTATGCTAGTACTAAGGTATAAAAGTACTAATATAGTGCAATTCGAGCCTCAACACCTAGCACAGCCCGGTGGATGACTGGGACAGTCATGACTTGAACCCACAAGCATGCAGCTAAATGATATGCAGACTAATCCAAAGAACATAGTTATACCTTGCCAGAGGCCTTGCACCCCTTGACAAGCCACACTGAGCAACAGTGAGTAGAGCCCCTCTAGGATACTCAAAGCCCTCTGGTGTAGTTGCATAACTGGCCCTAAGTGTCAGTAAAATTTCAAGGCAACATGCCAGTACTGGAAAACCAATCAGGTACAATGACATCCATACTACATCATAGAGAACAAAGATATAGAACCATGAATGAATCAATAAATCACTACTCCAATGGCAAAGAGTAGAAAATTTGATCAAGAAATATGTCGATGACGCTTCAGCATCTACATCATAAGAAATATATGGCAACATACCACATAGCTTGAATCTCGAATAAGAAACTGCATCTCCAAAGAAATATGCAAGATAATCCAAGAAAACCTGTAAAAGAAAACAATAAAGAACTGCATCCGCATCTGTATCATACTCATCCACAGCTTCAATCTATACCATATCACCCCAAAAATATTTCTTTGCATCAATCCAAACTAATATAACACATATCTCTTGACATTCAAGTACATGAAAATCCTGATCTTCAGGTTGCTGCTCTACTTGTTGTTTTCCATGCTCTAGCTGCACTTTCTGGTCTAATTCCTGCATTTTAAGTTGTTGCCACACTTTTTCTTGCATCAGGAACTCAAATTATTGCTGTAGGAATTCAGGTTGCAGAAATTCGGATTTCAAGAATTCAGGTATCTGTTGTCCATGCTGTGATTCTGACATTACCAACAGACCTAAACACTTCTAAATTACTGAAATCTGCTGAAAACTTGAAAATTCCAGCAAACCTAAAAAATCATCTTACGGATAAAGAACTTGAGCACTCCCTGATAGAGAAAATTGCAATATACTTTTGGAAATATCATCTAACTTATCCAATATCCTCATTGCCATGCTCAAAAACTGATTATCATGAACAATATCAACCATTTCTGCCAAAACATCAACTGCAGAGATATCCACTACGGCAGATACTTGCACAATACTATTGGCTTCAACTTCATTTTCAAACTGATTAGAATACTTAAAAACTTTAGAAATATGAGGATGAGCTAAAAGATTAACAACTTGATCATTATCCTGATCATTCACATCTGCATTGTCCACTACAGGCTCAAATTCTTTAGTATCCTGATTTTGGGAATTTTCCTGCTGCTCAGGATCAAGATACATAGCTCCAGAATTCTGAAATAATTTATCCAATTCAATTCCTAAACTTTCTTGAACTTTAGACTGCTCCTTCCTTGCCAAAAAGTCTTCAGGATGCTCTCTTGAACAGTCATAAAGTGCAATAAGACCAATTTGCTGATTTTTAGGAGTTTCTTGGTGAAAAACTTGAGGATAAGTAGTGCCTTGGTCCTAAATTAATTTATACCTCTCATTCCATATGCTGTCCTGAAATTCAACCTGCTCTTGCTGTTCAAGAAAACAGCCTGAATGCTGTCCTGACAGATTTCGGACTGCAAATTGAATAGTTTGCTATTCTAAAACTGCATTTCCAGCCATGTTGAGCTGCTCTTGATACCTTGAATGATACCATCAACATTTATCTCGAACACAAGTACCATTGAATCATTTTCTTGAAAAAATAATTCTTCCACATCACTATCTACTTCATCTACCATATCAATTGTCTGTGCATACAGATCCTCAAGAATAACATCATGATTTGGGAATATAAGAACAAGCCAACTGAGTATGCAAATTAGCAATTACATTATCCTTCTGAGAAACAACTGCTTGAAGAGCATTAATGACCTCCGAATAATGAGAAACTTTCAAATCCATTACAGTCCTGACATGAAAAGCCTCTTGTTGAAGCAATGATTTCTCTTCCTGAAGCCGATTAATGACAGATAAAGCTTCAACTGCCACAATTTCAGTTGTATTCCTCTCCTTTTCCAACTCAGAAGAAAGCCATTTAACCATCTCAGTTGAAGATTGAGTCATAGGACATAACTCATGCAAATCTTCATGAAAACCACATGAATGGACTGATTTCTGCAATTCTTGACCTTCAACCTGCTGTGGTAGACCTGTATCTTGCTGAAAACTGTTCATTTGATGTTCTAAAACTGGTTGAAAACTGATCTGCTGCTGTCCCATAGCTTGCTGTCCTAAAAATTGCTCAGACAGGCAATGAACTAGAGAGTTGACAGCAATAAAAAATGGCTGAATTTCTTTAGGCGGAATATTGAAATAACCTGGAATAGTATTCAGCATGCTGAAAATATAGGTATCCTGGAAAAATACATCCTGAAATGATGGATTTTGCACTACAGGCTGTGGCATTTCAAGTACTTGTAAAGCCTCTTCAGTGAAATCTGACTCCCTTGATGCATAATCTTCCTCAAAACTAGTAAGAGAACAAAGAAAATCATCCATAACAGCATCTTCATTAAGAAAAACATCAGCCTCATGCTTGTCATACATGATAGCATCATCTTCTTGAATATGCAACTGATCTTCTTGATCACCAGACTGATCATCAAACTGATCAACTTCCTTGATGATAACTTCATCACTTCTTTCTTCTTCAATAAAATAGATTCGATATTGATTATAACAGTTTGCAAGACTCCAAAGTATGGAAAATACCTTCAAGTTGTCAATACAAGGTGTGTGATGCTCCACTCTTCCATTGGTAAGCTCCTGTGTTGGGTTTGGGGTACTCGAGGATCTTTGGCTGCTTTGGCTCTTGTCCTCTCTCACTCCCTCAGCCTCAATCTTTGGAAAAACCATAGGTAAAGGGTAACAATCATCAACATCACTTGAATCTGAATCCTGATCTAAATCCAAAACATCATAATACTTCTCCTTGAGCTTCTCAACTGCTCTAAGCAATCTCTGAACCTGCTTCAAACTTGAGCAAGGCTTAACCTTCCGGCCTTCATGATCATCATGCCACTCATAAGCATCATCAAGTACAGTCTCAAAAGAAGTAAGCTTTTCCCATGCTTTATCTAGCCTTGAATCTGAACCTTTCTTTGCTACTGAAGAGAACTTCTTGCGGATACCATTGAACTGCTTACATAGATCAAACATGCAGAAATACTTACATGACTTTCCTCTTTCACAAGACTCATGAACATATGGACAACACTTTGAAGTATGGCCATGCTCAAAACAGATTTTGCATCGCTTGCCCTTCAATCTTGGATTTACCCATAATGAAGCATAGCTACTGTTTGAAAATAACTTGCTTTTCCTTCAACCAACCTCAAAACTCTGCAATGATAGAGTAGAAGTCTTCAGCCTATGCTATTCAGGATTTTCTTGCAATTCTAACAGTTTAGGATGCTTGAAGCACTCAGTTGCAGGTAGATCTTGAAAAATGCCAAAAAAACCCCTTTGTTGACAAGACTTCTCAGTTTTATCAAACTTCCTTCCATCTTTCATGTGATTCAGGTTATGCTTGTCATTTTCATCCTGCAATTTAGATAACCAACCTAAAATTCCTGCAATTCAGGTAACAGACCTGCAGATTCCTGCAATTCAGGTAACAGCCTAAAACTTCATGCACTTCAGGGAATTGCCTGAAAATTCCTGCACTTCAGGAAATTGCCTGAAAATTCTTGCACTTCAGGTCAGTCCTTCAGGCCAGTCCTGAAAATTCCTTTCTTTTTGCATCTTGCCTTTCTTCCTTATCCAAGTGAACATAAATCCTATCCTTCTTAATCATCTCCATTCTTGCACCAACAAATCTGAGATTGAGGACCACTTGAAACATCCATAAATAGCATATTGGTTCCAGAATTCAAGAACAACCATGGGCAACATATAATCTTCAAGAATGCCATATAGACTTGTTGTAGACATCATAATTGACTGCATAAACACACTGCCCTGAATATTACAGCCCCTTTATTGCCGGAATTGATATCAGCCACAAAGAGCACTTGATTTTCAAGAATGACATACATACATATAGCACACAGCATGATTGTTCACAGCAATATGCTATCCAGAAAATTGCAAATATGATATTTCCTGTCTTTGAACTTCATGACCGCCTTTCTTTATGAACATGCCATCCTAAATAATTTGCCTTGAATCCACAGCATGAGAACTTTTGAATCCCATTGTTTGTGGGCTCTTCATGCCTTTGTGAGGGCTCTCCTTGTTCAAAGCTGATGTTGGGAATGCCCATTCTTTCCAAAATACCTTGGGTACTTGCATAGACTGCATTTACGGATGGAATGGTCACTCTTTCAGCTTGCATGCTTGGTCTATCCTCTTTTTCCTTGCCTTTCATTTGGGACTCCATCCACATTGAGAACTTGGCTACAAGTGCTTCCATGGTAGAGGTCATTTGGTGCATCTCCGTCACCATTTGAGATTGACCTTCTATTATTTCCCTATGCCTCTCCACATGTCTAGTCTCGTGTGAGCTGAGGGTATGATTGAGTGCACTAAGACTTCCCATGGAGTGGGAGAGGTCTTCCTCTTCAACCTCAAAGTTGGTGTCCTCCCTCGGGGTGCGTGCATCCCTTATTTGTTTCTGAATATCTTCATTTTCTTTGTTTTTCCCCTTGTTACCTACCATGTCTAGGTGCAGTCCCGTGAGACCACCTGTCACTGTTTTGGCTATAACTAGAGCTAGACAACTCTGATTGACTTACTTTCTTGTTCAAAATGGAGGCAACGATGCCCTCTTCGAGATGAGAATATGCAAGAGTTTCTAGGTTTTATACATAAATTTCTGTAATCAGAAATGTGGGACTGTTCTGTGCAGTCCAGCACCCTGTCCACACCTAGGAAAGGCCTGTTGTGGGCTGTAGGTACTTTGTATGCTCCAAGTGGGTATCCAAAACTAAATAGAGTTCTTGACAAGGCCTGAAGGTACTCTCCAAGGTCAGCACCTCAATTCTTGGGAGTGGCAACACCTCTGCAAATGCAAGCAATTTCTCCAGCACTCTGAAATAGTCACAAGAGGGTTGAAATTGGCTTCTCCTTCTATTGCACTGTGGGATTCACTGTTTGCTTGGCATCATGCATCACTTGAGCACCCTTTAGCATGTTTGGCATCACTTCAGCATTACTAAGCACAAGAATAAGCATTTCCCATGACTGTATCAACAAGGTAGGCTCTCATACATGCACAATCACTACCATTACTGCATACATGACTACATAGGTGTATCCAATGATACATACATCCATCTTCAACCCAAGTAAGGCAATGCATTCCCATACATCATTACATACATGGCTGCATGCATATCTAAGGGTACATTTGCTGAGGTACATCCGTACATCCCATGCACACACAAGAGTGTGTCATGTCATAGTCATCAAAATTCCATCATGCCAAGTCCATTTCTCAATTTTCCCAAGAAGCACCTGCACGTTGTCGTGCTGCTGCGCATCCGAGTCGTATACACCTCCATTTTTTTTGTTGTGCATTTGTGTTATTTTCTGTGTGTGATTCATTGTGTGTGATGCATTACGATAATCCGTATCCAATGTATATATTCTCTTAGTGCATGTGTATGATTTTTGTTTGGATGCATGATGTGTGTGTGTTAGAAAAATATAAAAAAACTGATGCCAAAGGACATTAGCAAGCTGATAATTTCAATGATGATCTCTCAGAAAAGTGCAGGGAATTGTGGAAACAAAGGAAGCTTTGTGGAAGCCGATCATCTAATGAAATAGAGTTGAAGAAAGTCTCTCAAAAGCTGCTTAAGCGAGTAAAGGAATCCTTCAATGGGGCTATTGACAGCACTAGTGAAGCACCGAGGGAGTATTGTGCCACCCAATCCTCAAGGCCTGAAGTCGAAGTTTGTGCGCAGATCATCGTAAAGTTGACTGTTAACGGGGGGGGGCAATTCATAACTCCAAAGATACCCTACGTTAGTCCTTAAGGTCAAAATTAAAGTGGGTGCATAGATCTTCTATGGGTGTAAAGAAATGAGAGTTATTCTTGTCAAAGAGGAGTTTTTCTTTTCCGCTTAGCTAAAAGAAGAGAAAAGGGAATCTAATTGAGGGGATGCTGCTGGAAAAAGAGAGGAAGTCGTGGAAGAAAGAGAAACAAGGATTTGGGAGGGAAAATAGACACGAGTGTTAAAAAAAGAAAAGGGTAGCTTTTGATTTTTTTTAGGAGGGAAATCAGTTTTTTTTTGGGGTTTTTCGTCGAGACTACTGCCGGGGGCTTCTATGTACAGGAGGGGATCAAGCTAGAGTAAAAAAGCAATTGGGAGTGCGCTGCAGAGAATCAATCCACACACAGGAGAAAAAGTTTGCTTGAGTTATAGATGTGCTGATATGGATAGGGAGGTTCCAGCTCTGATGGGAGTGTCAAAGGCTATTCTGGAAAATGTGATCTTTGTTCATCAGGATGAAGCAAACTGGCCCTTAGCAGAGGGTTCAATTCTGAAGAAAAAGTTTGACGACATATTTTCTGCCACCAAACAATTATTGAAGCATTGAAGCATGCATGCACGGGAGAATTACCACCAAATGCTCGGTCAGGCCAAAGCTTTGTACATGATCCAAAGGTTGCCGGAGAGACAGAGGTTAAAGGGCAGATTAAGCTCACATTTAAAACTGCTGCTGGAAAGGATGTGGTTTGCATTCGTTCATTTCAGTTAACTCAAAAGGGGAAGAGAGGAAGAGTGGGCCGACTCTGCTAGGACACGAGAGGGAAGGATCATGAAGGCGCAGGTCTCCGAGAGGGTTCTGAAGGATCCTGTTGTTAATGCAAGCATGACTAATTACCTTACAAGCCAACTTACTGTTCACCATCGACTAGCGCAATTCTACTGATGTTATGAAATCTGGAGAAAGACGACTGGAGGTTCTGAGTGATTTGGGGGAAAACTTCGCCATCGCCTTTACTGGGAACCTCTTGATCCTGAATCGTGGGAAATCGACAGATCTTCCTTGATCATGGCACCGAAAAAGCAATCAAGATTGTGGACACCTCCGTTGAAGAGCTAATCGGTTTCCATGAAAGCGATGTGAACAGCCACCAGTTGTGCCCCGATCCTGCCTTCGATCTTATTAAAGCTCATTGCCTCAGATTAGCTGTGGAATTCTGCATGATTAGCACGAGTGTGAGCTTGCGAAAAGCAGTGGCATCTCGACATAACTGAACAGGGAGGTTTCTCTTTCAAGCTGTTTTTGGGGAAAGCATGATCCCACTCAATACAAACGACAGGGAAATGTTGTTGGAACACAATACAGATCGGGCATCTACTACCACAGACCTGAGCAAGAGTAGATAGCTAAAGCATCTCTGCAAGCTGATGAGGCGCCTGAAACTGTTACCGGTGACATTGTATTTGTCCTCCAACTCAAAGAACATCCAAAATTCAAGAGAAAGGGTCTCCGCTGCTGCACCAAATTCGTACTCTTTGCAATTGAGTTCTTAAACAAATTCACAATCATTTTTACTCTCCACAAGACTTCTCATCAGATGCAGATCCTTCACGCACATTCAACCTACAGAATTTTGCGATTTCAATGATGAAGCCGCCAAAGAGCAGGTCGCAGATGCTAAGAGACAAGCTGCAGAGAGGATGTGCTGAGGGGATGGACAAGTTGACACTAGATGTTGATTAAACTGAGGTGAAGAAGCATTTGTCAAAGCCTTTTGAGGAGGATGACTGCAACAGAAGGTGGCGAGACGAAACGGACTTTGGAAGACCGCCGTCATGAAGCATCGTAGGTAGCAGCGCAAAGCGGATGATAAAACTAACTTGATGGTGATGCCCACTACAAGTGACAGCAGAATATGGTTTTATGAAGCCTTATACTTCAGAGGATAGGCAGTAATCAACTGCATGTGTTTGACGGAGAGGAGATGAGGAGGATAACGAAGTTCAATTGAAGCTCGAAGTAATTGAAGGAGTCAACATAAAGCAGTAGACGTATGCAACTGCTGCCTACGGCATCAAGGGTTTCCCCAGCGTCTACTTCTTTGTCATCAGACTTATTGTGGTTCTATTACAAGCCTTCCTTTTTCAACTTCTATTGCTTATCATTTTACTTCCGTATGCTCTGGACCTTCTTATCCCAAAGGATCAATGGTAGTCTCTCTGAACTACATAAAGAAATTACAGAACCAGAATTTCCTGCAACTGAAACTGTAAGGATTTTTTATGGAATTTGAAAGTGCTGAACAAGCTATTTTGGCATTGATGGAATCGCTCACCGTAAAGATGTCACCCTTGTTATTGTGTCAACACTTACAGCCTGGGTTCTCTGCAGTAAGGATGCCTAGTTTTCTGCTCATGTCGTAAACAAATTGCCACTAGTTCTGTTTCAAAAATCAGAATTTTCCCATATATGTATTATCCAGCATTCAGAAGTTAAAGTGCAGACAGATCTAGATCCTTTTTGTTGACATCAATTTGGGTGCATTCAAACACTTGGATTTGATCAGTGCCTACCTATTCTCTCTCAGAAATGGTATGATCTTTATAACAAGTGGCTAACAGAGGCAAGGATGCTTAAACCTGAAAGGGTCTATTGACCATTCTCAAATTGTTCAGCTCTTATGAACAGGCGATTTCTATTGTTGGCAAAACTGAATTTGAACATCTGAATGTAAAACTGGATATGTACAGCTTTTTCTGAACATGGACCACATGTAGCTCACTTGTTAAGGAATATAGTGTACTTTGGCATCAAAGTTCTGAGTTTTTCTTGTTAGCCTCATTTCTTGCTATATCTTGAACCCCATGTTCTGCAGCCTTTGCGTAAACTCTACGACAACGTGCAAACGATTTTTGGGCTCCGTATCACCGGGAGGTGGGCAAAGTTCCCCCCGGGCTGGGTTGTGCACCCCTTCAAGGGATTTGATGGAAAGGGGGGTCACCCCTCTTTTGTCTTGCCACCTCGCCTGGCATCGGGCTTTTCCTCACCCAGAATATACATGGCAGACATTTATTAATTAAACACCCATCATGAGATGCATTTTAGGAATTGAAATTTTGGGCTTTTCATGAAGTGCATGGAATTGGAATGGGGAATAGGGATAGAGAGCTTACCGGTAGTGATTTACTGCCTACTCACCCTTATACAATGGATTTCTTAATCAATTCTTGGCTAAGCCAATTCACAAGAAGCTAAATGGGTTATGGGTAAGCAAAAATATAATCTCAATGAAGCTTCAGCATGAGTAAAATCTATTCCAATGCCATAAGATCAAATGGGAATGACTGAGATTAATATTCAGCATGCATACAATGTCTGGGACTTCTATTACCTACTTGGACTCATACATTCTCTCAAACAAGTGGATAGGATTCAACAAGAGGCTTAATGGGAGAGAATGAGAGCCAAGAATCGGTTACCTTGAGTCGTTTGAAGAAGAAGGCAGCCACTAATACCACTTTAGTCCTTCATGGGAGCTCCAATTTGATCCCGCATGCTCCATAGCTCCAAAATGGTTGTGCTTCGTCAAGAAAGGATGAAGTCAAGCTTGGGGAAGAAGGATTCTTCCATGGGGAAAGGGTATTGCTTGCATAGACTGATCAATGGGGTGATTCCTTCGAAATGAGCACTCCATAATGCCTTCTTGCTTCCAAGAAGCCTTCAAATCTTGAGAATGAGCTCCAATGTGGCTATAGCTTGGGGGTAGGATGGCTCAGGACCTTCCCATGAAGAGCTCTTGCTGAAATTGAAGCTCTACTTCCATAGCCATGGCTGCCCACAAGTGCGTGTCTTCAAATCTTGCTTCTCATCTTCTTCCCGTGCTTCTTGATGGCTGAAATCTTGAGCTAGGCTTGAAGAGGGGCTCTCGGGACCAAGAAAAGACCAAGATCTTCAAGATTTTTGAGCTTGATGCCAAGCTTCCATGGCTGCCATGGACTGCACAAGATCAGGGTTTCTTGAAGTGGAAGAGGAGTCCAAGAAGCTGAGAAGGAGGGCTCCAATCTTGCCCAAGAGACTTGCCAAGAGCTTGGAGTGAGACCCAGAGAGGAGAGGAGGGCTGGGATGTTGTCCAGCAGGCTAGGAAGTAGCCCGTTTTTTGCGCCACAAATTACAGGGCTGCTCCTGGAGGGTTGGGGATGACCACCATAGCTTAGCCCTGCTTGATTTGTGGCTCCTTCAGAGATGGAAGGGAAAGGGTTGATGCTTCATGGAAGAAGGGGGAGAGCAAGATTTGGGCTTGGTTTCCTCCATGGGAGCTTGCATGAAGCTTGTGGAAGGAGGAGAGAGAAGAGCCTCCCTAAAAAGTAACCCCAGCTAGACTTTCTTCTAACTCTTGTGACCACGGTTACTAAGCGTTTACCTTCAAAATGGGCCAAAAATGACCCACGAGCTGCCAAAGTCGGTCTTCCTCCCTCCAAACTTGGTCCAAGCCGCCATTAATGCTCCTGCCTGCAGTCCTTGTGATCTAGAAATCTTTGGGAACTCCCCTACTGCTCCCTGTACTGTGTACCTATGACTCAAAATTTCATGTGACTAGAAAACTGTAACTGGATAAAATGAGAGGCTAACTGGGACCAAGAACCTAGGCTCTAATGCCATTTGTCAAAGAGAGGAACTGGGAGAGAGAAAGAGGAGAGAGAAGACTACAGAGAAGAAGAAGAAGAAGAGTAAAAGAGAGAGAAAGACAGTTATGAGGAGAGAGAAAGACTAGAAATAGAGAGAGAAAGACTAGAATAGAGGGAAGGAAGACATGAAAGCTTGGAGAGCAAGGTGAAGGAGAAAGAAGACTTGTATATTTATCAGATAATGAAAAATTAAGTCTCTCTCACCTTATATACTAGCCAATTTAGCTAGTATTTCCCCGTTATTAAATCCCCCTCTCTTACAGACGATGTGTCAACTAGGTGAGAGATAGCCATGAGAGGATCGACGACATGTCAGCTAGGTGAGAGATAGCCATGAGAGCTCGCTTGGAACGCTTGAAGCAATAAGCGGTCTGTGGGTCTTGGCAGTTGAGCGAAAGCTCCCACATTTTGGTGCCGTTGGCGGGACCAATGGATTCAAGCTTGAGCCCTCGCATGCCACATATCGAGCATCGAAGTAAGGGATTCATCCCCAAACCGGAGCTTGAGATAGGTAGAAAGTTTGAGTTTTTTGATCGTTGAAACAAGTAAGTATTTCGAGCTATTTTGCTAGTTTGATGATTGGAAAAGATGGAGAAATCATTTCAAATTTTTACCTTCGATCGTTGTTGCATTTAGAGTAGGATAGGATTAGGAAATCGGATAGCAAAAGCATAGGGTTTGCTGCTGAAAAACAAGGTAAAACAAGGCACAAGTCATGCAAAAATGGGGAAAAAAATAGCGCTTGGGATGTTAATGTCGGCAAGTGAGTGATTGGGGACATCAAAACCTTACCCAGCAAGGGATTTAAGAGCCAAGGGGATTGGGAAGAGCTCATTTCATGCCCTAACATTGAGAGAGAGTGAGAGTGTGCTTCCACCATTGATTTGATTTGATCTTGCCATTTAGGAGCTCTCCACGCGAATCAGGTACATCAGGACCTCTCTGCTATGTATTTGTTGTGATCTGGAAGGCATCGTGCTCGGCGGTTGTGAGGATTGTTAAATTCAATGAAATCATTCCCGACGCGGCCCTCGTCGCGCATGGCTTGGCCTGTCCGAGTGTCGGTGATTCTGGGCCGAGTCCCAGAATCGGCCCTCGGACCACTCAACCAATTGGCCCACTACACTCGAATGCCTTTCACTTGGCTCGTCCGAGTGAAGGATTTGGCCCAACTTTGAAATTCGGCCCTCGGTCCACTTGACTCGGCCCATTAGCCTCGGCCCACTTGACTCGGCCACTTGGCCTACAACACCATTCGGCCCTCCGCCCATTAGCCTCGGCCCATTATCCTCAGCCCATCAGCCTCGGCCCATTAGCCTCGGCCCATTTTCCTCAACCCTTGTCCCTCGGCCCTCTTGACTCCGCCCTTGGCCCTTGACCCTGGGCCCTCGACCCATTCAGGCTAGTTACCATTTGGCCCTCGACCCATCTTAGTGAATTCACTCGGCCCTACAATCCCATTTGGCCCTCGGCCCATCCGAGTGACACACTCTGCCCCTGCAATTTGGATGAATAACCCAAAGACGGACAAGATGGCTAGACACGGGTCAACAAGCCTACTAGGCCTAAAACAAAGCAAGAGGGTACATAAGCCGTTTAGACACTTGTTTTCTGCACTCACCTTGAATTTCCGCACCTGAAGTACACTTAAGGACATCAGAAAGCCTGATTGAGCACAAGTGCACAGGAAAGAACACACACATTGAGGGGTAAATTGAGGATTGGATGCAATAAGTCAAGGAACTCACTCAAATAAACACCTCAAGGAACCCACCAGTAGGAGAAGATCCCAAGACATAGATGGGCAACCAAGGTATAGTGTAGGACCAAGCGAGCAGCAGATCCACCAGCTAGTGCAACCTAATCGATAGCTTGGTGGAGTACAAGAATGTGATCATGTCAGAGGAAATCTTAGACTGCACGCCGAACGAGAAACTCGACTTAGGAGTTTTTCTAGAGGCGATCCAACAGCTGGTAAGCAACTACGATGCGCATGCTCGATATGAGCACCGTTGTAGAACAATAGAAGCCATCATAATAGACTTGGAGGAGGAACGAAAGCTAGCCCACAAGGCACTACAAGGCATAGTGAAATACAACCAGAACCAATGGGTTAGGAGCTTAAGGCAGAACACAGAATTGTGCGAGGTACAACGGGTGCTAAACCTGGCAGGTGGGAATCGGACTGATCGCGAGAGAGCCCTGGAAGGAGACTTAACATTGAGTGCACTTCTCATGAAGCGATTACTCAATAACACTGCAACAAAGCAGAGTGCTGCAGCCCTAGCGACATCATTACTAATAGGATTAGGAACAAACCAAGGCTCTAAGGGCCAGTCTAGAATCCCAATCGTTGCAAAGCAACTCGACAAGTACCAACCCCACAACGACCCATACAGCTTTGTAGAGCAATTCAAGCAATTCTATGAGAGACCAAGAGCCTCACCGACTTGACTTAACACTCTCAAGCATTTGGGGTTTTCTTAGGCAAAAAGTAGGACTTGGTACACGAGTCTAGATGCCAAGGAACGAGAGGATTTTAACAGCCTCAAAGACCTCTTCATCAAGAGGTTCTCCGAGCATGGATACTTTGACAATCTGCTAGTGAGACTGATGAATGTCAAGCAGAAGGAGAAAGAGGACATTTGCGACTATGTCACCACGTAAGGAGCCTCTCCAAAAGAATTCATGTGGGCGAATGGCCTACCAAAAGAGTGGTGTCCACGGTATTTATCAGTGGAATACGGAGTGAGGAGCTATATAAGGCCTTGGCAGGTAATTTGAGCTTACAGCGAGACTCGATAGCTAGGGTGTTTGAAGAGGCCATTCGAGTGGATGACTAGCTGAAAGAGTGGAGTTCCAGGAGCTCAAATGTAGAAGAAACCAACTCGCAAAGTATGGAGAGAGCATCAGCCTCTAGCAAACAATTAGGTCCAACAACCCAGGACAAGGGGAAGGCCTCTGAGACAAACCAAGACTTGACTGAGGTGAAAATGGAGATAGCCAAACTGCAGGATATGTTGAGACAACCAACACGCCCACATGTACAATGTGTGTATTGTGGCAAAAGCCACTTGCCGGCCGAGTGTCAAGACCTTAGGTCACGACCTTGCGCTAATTGCGATAGATTTGGTCACAACGTTGTGCACTGTAGATTACCAAGAAGACTCCCTTACTCACAACCCTATGGCCAGCCATACCTAGCAAGAAGACCCCAACAATTCTTCGGAAGGGTAGCCCCATTGGCCCTTCCTGCGCCTAATGATGTTAAATCGATTGTTCCTAGAATGGACATAGATCCTACAAGTATACCAAGATCGCCTAGTCCCTACATCACTCATCCACCAACTGATGTTCCAATCCACTATGTGGAGGAGCCAAATGAGGAAGAGACTTACGTATACCCATACGTCTCGCATAACGACGAGGGAAACACAGTCCTTATGGACTATCAGCTAGTGCACGTGATGGTGTTAGGAAGAGGCCAAGGTAGAGGTCTAGGAGGGAAGATGCAGGATCCAATCATATGTTGGACTTCCAATCATCCAAGGCATGTCTCATCACATTGCCTTGAACAGGAGCAACCAAATAGAGATAAGGTAGACCTGAGATGCCCAGAGTATGGAATCACTCACCTCTTCATTGACTGTCCCAGGCGAAAACCATCCTCAAGTTCAGCCAATGTGCTATCTGTCCCATTGGGGTTGTTTAGCGTTGAGAATCTCGATGGGGAGGCCACACCTATCCCATTGTGTGTCATGATCCGAGCAAAGCAGGCCGGCATATCGTTGCTAGGTCCGAGTAACCTCGATGCAGCCTCAATTGGGAAGAAGAGCCGTAGATGGAGAAAGAAGAAACCCGAAGCTAAGATCACGCTAAAAATCGAGACTGCTACCACTCTGCGTGCGGGAAAGAAAGTTATTGACGCAGAGGAAAAAACCTCAGCCCTTAAGATGGCCGAAAAGGGAAGTGCTAGGGTAGGGGAGTACCCGCACCCTAAGCGCCAACTAGAGGCTATTGAGAAAGTGAAGGAATGGGTAAGAGAGGCCCAAGAGCACCTAAAAGATGTGGAGCCCATCCTAGAGGATGAGATCGAAGATCTCTCTAGCATAAGCACGCCATTTTCACCCCCTCGATCAAAAGCAAGAGATGCAACTGCGCCGCAAGCGATACTGCTTAGGCAAAACCTTGACGCTACAGGCTAGAAAATCAGTCATGGCCATTGGCCAAGACAATCCAGAATAGGAGAAAGGCGAGCAATCAATGACCTCCTTACCAAGTTGGTGACCACCCCTGTGGCACTGAGCTTGGGAGACCTGCTTAGGTCGCATTCCACCCTATGGCAAGACCTGAAGCAATGGGTTGAAGAATCACAAGAGCAAGTTGCCATAGACCTGCACGATCGTGATGTAGAGACACAAATACCAAGCCCGACGCTGCACTCTATGCCTAAGTCCTTGCACCTTGATGCTTCCTGGGAAGGCACCGAGACGCATGCGGTCCTACCTGTCTTAGCCCTGGGCAACACAACTCGAAAGGGGATTGTAGACACAGGAGTGGGGGTTAGTGTATTGAGCCACATAGTGCTTCAGACATGGGAAAACCCGCCGGTGGAGACCGCTAGGTTTAATGTTACACTAGCAAATGGTATGAAAGTGAAACCATTTGGGGTACTTAAAAATTGGCCGATGAAGATCGGAGGTGTTTAGTTCTTAGTCGACTTTATAGTCATGAAGGGAGTGGACTATGACATCCTATTAGGCAGACCCTCGATGCGCAATGCGAGAGTCATCGAGGATTGGGGTAATGCCTTAATCTTCCTGGGCAATAGGACGGAAGCTGTGAGGGTAGAGATGGACATGTGGAAAACCTCACCAGTCGACTTGAATGCTATCTATGTGATGCTTAAGGGTAATGCTTAGGTCAAGAAGCCCTATGGGCCGTTGACCAAGTATATCCCATGCCCGGAGGATGAGCGAGACTGGATGCATGTCCTTGCTACGATTGATGTGCCATTCTCAGATCATGAGGCATACAAACAAGCCATCCCGACAGTTTGCAGCAATATACACACTCTCTACACCAATCTGTATGATGGTAGGAACCTTGTGTGGGCGACCTAAGCCTGTCATGTTCCAAGTGCCAATTAACAAGAAGAAACTCCAAGAGATTTTGGAGTATTTGACTGGCATGCTAGCTGGCCATCTAGCAGCAAACTTCAAGCCACTCCAGGATTTGCTAGATGGACCTAGGTGGAAATGGACCAAGGTGCATTACTTAAACCTCATGTACAATTGGGCTCTTGTCTCTGACCAAAGACAAGAGTTGTGCCCAAACCTAGTGGACGATGAGCAGTCGGATGAAGATGATTCCATGGATGAGTACAAAGACTGTCATTCCTTCGGTGATGAAAGTAAGGGCGAAATAGACACGATGGAATACAACACTAAGGGACAAGAAATAGAACAAATACGAGCAGACTCCAGGCCATAGAAAAAGGGTGCCTTTAGGATGGAATGAGGATTCATGCACATGGAATGTGACCATGCATGGTTGAAACACATAGGAGCCATAGATTTTGAACGAGCAGGACTAACTCGACTAGGTATGACAGCAATGCTTAGAGTAGAGTCAGCCTCTAAACTGCGACCGCCAGGAGAAACCACCTCTTCTAGCGAGAACGATGAGTTTGATTCCGAGTCAGAAGTGAGCTCAGATAGTGACCCGGAGATACCTCAACCATCCAAGACCAGACGCACCAAGGGGAACCTATCCGTCCACCTAAGGTGCAGATGGTTGAAGGAAGATAGGGCAAAATAGCCTAGGGACACACAAATGGAGGAGCAAAGGAAGCTGCAGGATATCTCGAGGGGATTTATGAAGTTCAAGAAGGGTGACAGGGTAGTGATCGTGTTGGTGCCAAACACCAAGGGCAAACGAGTGAACCCATCGAGGGACCAGCCAAGGTCAAGGAGGTGAACCTAGCACAGGAAGAGGAGGCACCCCGACCGGTCTTAATTGCCAATGACTTGATTGAGAAAGAGGAGAAAAGTCTTGTTGCTCTCTTGCGAGAGTATGCAGATGTGTTTGCTTGGTCCTTGGAGGAGCTTAAGGGGGTGGATCCGAGTGTAGTGACCCGTAACATACCCATGACACCAAACCCAACACCGGTCAAGTAGCGACCATACCCGATGAATCCAAAACACACTCATGCAGTCAAAGAAGAGATTGACAAGCTGATGAAAGCAGGATTCATCTACGAAATTGAGCACACGGACTGGGTATCGCCCATAGTCATAGTAATGAAGAAGAACGGAAAGACTAGAGTGTGCATCAATTACAAGAAGGTGAACGCCGCCACTAAGAGAGACAATTACCCATTGCCGTACACGGAGCACATGATCGAAAGAGTGGCGGGTAAAGAGGCCTATAACTTCCTGGACGGTTTCTCTGGATACAATCAAGTGCAAGTGCATCCTACCGTGATGCCAGGAGGCATATTCCATGGTGGATTCTATGCCACAGTGGATTCCGTGAGGTTTTACGATGGATTCCATAAGATTTTATTATCGAGGCTCATACACAAAGTTGATTCTTTGTGTGAGAAGTCGATGGGGATGCCTATCCTTTTCGGGGGTTTTGTTAATTTTATGTGTACATGGGTGATTCCATAGCGGGTGATTCCACAAAATACATATTTAATTAATAAATGTTTATGAGTTTAGAGTGCGCACTCGTGATAAATTAAGGTTAGGATTGATTTCTAACTAATTTGTTTATGTAGCTGAAGATTGCTAGGTATTCACTTTTATCGGTTTAATTGTATTATTTTTCTAACAATTGTGAATGCTTTAGTTGATGTGTAGAGATAGCAGTGGTGGTAGTAGAAAGCATTGGAGGATAGCGTGTATTCAAGTTATCATCAATATTTTGATGGGCGCGTGTCTTAGATATGGCGCCTATATTTTGTCGCACTTATTTATCAAGGCACTTGATATTTATTTATTATTTTTGTATGCGCATGGGCGCACGATTTAGATATTTGTATTGGACATTGTATTTGGGTACGCCTGACTTCATGGGCGCCCATTAGATTTAATTCTATTTGGCACAAAAGCAAGCTCAAAAGCTAAAGCGTGCTATTTTGTAATTTGGGCTATTATTTGAGCTTGAAGATGATTAATATATGAAATAAATGCTTTGTGGAGCACTCACACAAGGCATGGGGGGAGATTTCACCCAATTGGTCTCTTGTTCATGTCGTGCAAGCTTTCTACATTGATTTGTGTGCAAAAAGTAGAGTTCTTTTATTCTTGGGGACCTTCTGACGCTCATTACGCGCGCGTACGGCATCCGATCTGTGCACCAGTGGTATCAGAGCGAAGCTGAGATCGAGAGCTTCCAATCGCTTACCATCTTGCGTGAAGGCGGAGATCCTGGAACGATTGAGCTCTACAGTCAGTTTCATCATGAAGGCTTGATACCAGCGTGTTCCTGGCGGTCAAGAGCCCCCATCTGCACCCTCTGATCGCGAAGGACCGGCCTGTGGAGGCAGAGGACCACGTGGATATCTCCTACATCAAGTCATCTTCAAACAGACAGATAAGCCTCCATAGCTAAAAAGCTTAAAAGCTTTATCTCAAAGTTTATTAAGCTTAGTAATAAGCTTTATAAGAAGCTTAAAAAAAGCTTCAATCCACGAATTTGACAATCGACGGCAAGAGGATGTTCTAGGCGGCACTGATTCCATTGACAACGTCCTCAATTACATGAAAATTAGATTTGTTATTTAAGCTCCTAAAGGATGTTTAACTGTCGCATCCAAGAAGAAGGACATTTAATGATGTTCTTCAATATGACTCTCAAAGGAAGAGCCGCTATATGGTATCACGGTTTAGAAGCCGGAACCATATTGAACATTGATGCATTTTATGGAGCTTTTCGAAGGGAGTTTGCCCCAGAAAGGGGTGGACAATATTGGTTGTGTGTACTTAACGTGACCCGTCAAGAACCACATGAGGATATTCGCGCTTATGCAAAGAAAATAAAAGAGGTTTTCCGTAAGTTGGACACCTCTATTCCCATCCTCGCAGCTGCCCAATTGCAATATTTCCTACATGGTTTGGACTTTAATATCCAATTGCAGTTGAGTAGTGTCCCCTTGGGGGATATAGATACTGCCATTACACGAGCACAAGAGGTGGAATCCCGACTACAAGCAGCCTATGCTTCTCGAGGCAATTCGAACATGGGTTTAGTATTGGGAAACAATATGGCAATAGCCAATGGCAGTAGTGGTCAAGGGATAGCGATGGCTAACCCTAATGGGAGAGGAAACATGATGCAGAATGTCCCTTTATTACCGGCTCCCCCTAGCATATCGATGCCTATGGGCAGTCAAATGGCTCCAAGTGGTGGAAGCCAGGCGGTCAATTCTAATATCATGCCTGTGGCTCAACAACCAGTGCCTAATCGAATTGTTAGGCCGATGGAATGACAGGGTAATGACCAGGGCTATGAGTCGAGTTCTTCCAATGTTCTTGGCGAGGTTAAGGACATGATGAAGCATTATACCGACATGATTACGGAGCAGTATCGACAAATAGCCGTTGATGTCAACTTCCTTAAAAAACAACAAAATTTGATAGGAAGTAGATACCCGGAGGAGAGTGCACCGTCGAGGTTTAGTTGCAAATGGTGTGGTGGGCAGCACTATCCAAGAAATTGCCCAAATGTTAAGTGTGACATTTGTGGAAAATCCGGCCATTTAGCAGCTACTTGCTGGAGTAAGATCAGTTCTCTCCAGCGAGGAAGTCGGCAACCAGGGCCAGTTAATCATCGTGCGCAAGGAAATGATTCCCAGCGAGAAGATAGGCCTAAACAAATACTTCAACGACCAAAGACTACAGTGGAGGAGCTACCAAGTGGTAGTGGGGTTAGTTTGATTGAGGCTATACGCGTTAACGATGCTGAAACCTCTAATCTGCGAGCTGTCCTTACAAGAGGTCAAAAGGGTCGAGAGGCCAACAAGGATAAGCCTGTCGACGGAAACCCTAAACAAGGCGACAAAGGGACGCAAGTTTTGGATCCTGCCATGGAAGGGGGACCTTTGAAGCCCGTGAAAAGTAAAGCCGATAAGGAACCACCAAAGAAGAAGGTGAAAGTTAAGAAAGAGGCAATAAAGCCGGTTCAGCGACCTAAAGAGCGGATGGTTTGGCGTGAAAAGCAAGCTCTATCAAACTATCATGAATTCGATTTGGCGAGCTCTCTTTGCGAAGTCAAGCCGGATGTGAATCTTTTACAGCTTATTAAGCTTTCCCCAGGAGTACGTAAGGAATTTAGAAAGATTCTATGTACCGGGTATATCGTAGAACCTTTGGGTATTGCACGAGTTGGTGATGACTGGTTCGAGCATGCTGAGAAGCATTGCCCAAGGGTTGCAGCCTATGTCGATGGGATATTAGTAGATTATGCCATTGTCGACACGGGATCATCTGTTAACATTATGAGTTCTGAACTGATGGAAAGGTTGGGTCTTGCGATCCAGAAAGATACCTCCACAATTCTCAGAATGGCAGATGATAGTTTGAGACAGCCAGAAGGCTGCATTACTAAGGTCCATGTCACTGTTGCAAATGTAGAATGCCTGTTGGACTTTAGGGTGATTCGTTTTGCAGGCCGTCCAAGTTATCAAGTATTACTCGGACGACCTTGGATCTTGCAAGCGGACTGCCAAGTAGATATACCCGCCGGTCAACTAATATTCGGCAGAGGTGCCCCGCGTGTGGTGGTTGATGCTTATCCTGAGTCCCCGCAGAGTGAGAGAGCTCCTCTATCTTCTACAGAATTGGAGACACTAGAAGATTTATCTGCTAGTGAGACATCATCGAGTGATGAGTCCAAAGAGGGATCCACCACAGAGGACATCTATCAGATCGCTTTGAACGAGCCGATAGAGGGCCAAGATCATATAAGAGTTGCAGATGTTATCGAGCTAGACCTTGGTACGCCTGATGATTCGCGGCCGATCAAATTAGGTTCTATGCTCAGCTCTCAGCAGAAAGGGAGTACTATGTGGCCTTGATCCAGGAATTCCGTGATATCTTTGCCTGGAGTTATGATGAGTTGAGAGGCATCCCTCCTAGTCTTGCTGTTCATACAATTCCGTTGAAAGAGGACAGTCATCCTGTACGGCAGAAAGTAAGGCGTATGCCTTTCGAACTGAGGGACGGCCTGTTTGAAGAGTTACAGAAGCTGCGAAAAGCGGGTTTGATTTTTCCTGTGCAACACACGGAATGGTGTTCGCCGATTGTGATAAGAAAGAAGAAGAATAATCAAATCCGATTATGTGTAGACTTTAGGGAGCTGAATAAGCAGACGGTTAAGGACTACTACCCGTTGCCATTTATTGACCAGATTTTAGATCAATTAGCGGGTAGGGAGATATATTCGTTTATGGATTGCTTTGCAGGATACAACCAAATGGCAATTGCAGAAGAGGACAAGTTGAAAACAACTTTCATCACTGTATTTGGTACTTTTGTGTACCATGTGATGGCCTTTGGTTTATGCAATGCACCTGGTTCGTGGCAACGAACAGCAGATAAGACATTCGGTGACATATCCCCTGAAGAGTTGAAGGTGTTTATTGATGACTTAGGGGCTGCCACCGTGAGAGAAAGGCAGTTGATCATTTTAAGAAAATGCTTTGAGCACTGTAGACAATTCTGCATCGCCTTAAACCCACGGAAGTGTGTTTTTGGAGTACCTTATGGGCTATTGTTGGGTCATGTGGTCAGTTCGGTAGGAATTGCGACAGACCCCGAGAAGGTCAAAGTTATAATTGCCATGGGTCCACCATGCACTCCGAAAGAGGTTCATAGCTTTCTGTTTTCAGTTGGTTACTACCGTAGATTCATCAACGCCTTAGCAGAAAGAACGTTGCCGCTTACAAATTTATTGTCCTTTAGCTGTTCATTTGTATGGGGTGACCCTTGTAAGGTAGCATTCGAGGATGTGAAACAAGAGCTAGCAAGAGCACCCGTTTTAAAAGCACCTAAAAAAGGTGAGGTGTTTTATATATTTTCAGCAGCCACGATGTATAGTATCAGCTGCTGTTGTTTAGCCCAAATTTGGGAAGAGAAGTGGTACCACCCGATTGCTTTTGCTAGTCGGAAGCTAGGGGTATCCGAAATCAATTATACTTACATGGAGAAATTGTGTCTAGCAATGGTCTTTGGGACCAAGAAATTCAGGCATTATATTCTCTATGAGAAAGTCATGCTTTATACAAAGGCGGAGGGACTGCGACTATTGATGAATAAGTTACAGCCGCCTGATCGTCTAGCAAAGTGGTTGATCACTTTGCAGGAATTTGATTATGAAATCAAGAGTAAGCCACCAAGGTTGCAAGGCATCGTGGAATGTCTTGTGGACTTTGGGGAGCCGAAAGAATCTGTGGCTGAAGGTAGTGACATGGAGTTGTTATTCAAAATAGATACGGCATCTATTCCGTCCTGGTATGCTGCAATAACACATTATTTATCAATGGGAGAGGCGGGATCCGAATTATCTAAGGCTGAGAAAAGGAAAATTAAGCAGCAAGCATTAAAGTTTTCCTTGATCGCAGGTACATTATATCAGCAAGGGGTTGATGATATCTATCGCCGGTGTGTGATTCCTGATGAGGTGCCATTCATTTTGGAAGAGTGCCATGATTCTGCTTGCGGTGGCCATTTTGCTGGACGACTCACAGCAGAAAAGGCTTTAAGAGCAGGTTATTGGTGGCGTGCCATCTTCCAGGATGCGTTTGCGTATGTTAAGCGATGCGATATTTGCCAACGACATGATAATCGAGAGAATAGGAAACGACCACTCACCCCTATTATGGCGATACTTCCATTCGAGAAGTGGGGAATAGACTTTGTGGGTCCTATTACTCCGTCGTCGACTACGCAAAAGAGGTACATCATTGTAGCAACCGACTACTTCACGAAGTGGTCAGAAGCACGTGCAACAAGGAAAGATGATGCTAAAGAAACTGCTAGTTTCCTTTTAGAGCAGATAATATGCCGGTTTGGTCCGCCGAAAGAATTAGTGTCGGACCGCGGAACCCATTTCCTGAATAAGGTGATTAAAGCTTTGACAGAGATGTGGCAAATCAAGCATAACAAGACAACCCCATATAATCCGCAAGCCAATGGGCAAGTTGAAAGCACCAACAAGCAGCTTGTGGGCATCCTGTCCAAAATTGTGTCGGAAAAGAAACGAGATTGGGATAAAAAGTTATACATGGCAGTATGGGCTTATAATACGACTTTCAAACAAGCCACTGGCCATACCCCGTTCAAGTTAGTATATGGGGAGGAGTGTGTCTTGCCTTTAGAGATTGAGCTGCCGACTATTCGGTTTTCCATCAATCATTCTTTGAGCGATGAAGACGCACTTTTTGAGCGCTTGACGATACTGGCACATTTAGATGAGCTTAAGTTGCAGAGCTTATTGCACCAAGAAGTGGCGAAGCGCCGAATGAAGCAGCTACACGACATCAAAGCCAAGAAATACACCTTCAAGAAAGGACAGCTTGTTCTGTATTATGACGCACGACGTGAATTATTCCCAGGCAAGCTAGAGCCCAAATGGGATGGGCCCTATAGGATCGTTAGAATAGGAAAGAATAAATCCACAGTCTTGTTAGCTGACCTTGAGGGGATAGAATTTAAAAATAAGGTTAATCTTAATAAGATTAAACCTTATTACTTCTGATTGCACTAATACTATGACTGCCTTGCAGGTCTAGGAGAGATTGATCAAATATCTGCAAGGAAATCGTGATAGAGGTTGATGGGTCGTCTGATCCCTTATTTAGAGCACCCATATTTAGAACAGAGGTATCATCAGGGAAAGCTCATTTGGTGGAGCAAAGGATATAAGGTGACTGAGCAAGAAGGCGGGACATTTATTTGGGAGATTAAGGTCTTCTGCCATCACTGCCTACAAATTTTGACGAGCATCCCTGTTGAATTCAATGATGATGGAGGGATGGAGCCTACAGTCCACCCATTGAATATGCTGAATTTCGATTACCATAATTACGAGTAGAGTTCTGGATGGCGGGATTTGTAAACCCTTTATGGACGTACACCTTGTACTTTGATGGGGCGTCCAGGGGTCCATGCAAAAAAGGAAGTGTCGGAGTTGTCATCCGAGACCCCCGACGACGCATTGTCATGAAGTTAGCTGCTTATCTCGGGGAGAATTTTACCAATAACATGGCAGAATACAAAGCCCTGATTATGGGTTTGAATATTGCGAAGAAGGGTGGTATCCGCCAGTTATTGGTGAAAGGGGACTCTCAGTTGGTTTTAAATCAACTCAATGGGACGTACATGGTGCGAAACCCCATCCTTTGCATGTACCATCATACTGCCATAGCCCTGCTAGACGAATTTGATAGAGTGCCTTTTCAACTGATTCCACGGAACTGGAATCAGTTTGCCGATTCATTGGCTAATTTCGCGTATGAAGAAGACCTCTTCTTTAATTGTGGCCCTTGTCCCGATATATCTATTGACGATGTGACAGGACCTGGTCATTTGTGGGGTATGCTTTCTGAACATGCCCTCTTTGGCAGACGATGGTTGATTTGGGTGATGCAGAGGGTAAGCGAGACTCATCTCCCTTTATTATCTGGGACCCATAGACTGATTAGACAACATGTGATGCGAACACCTCTTGCGATATACGCAGGAGGGATGGGTCATAATTTAATGCACCTAGTTTAGGGCTACGAGTCTCTGTTCCCCTGGGAATGGTATGCTTTGATGTCTATCATAGTTGTTTCCAGGAGGATGTTATGCAAAGTCATGTTTGATTTCATTAGGCCAAGAGGGCCATTCCCCTGTCTAGTGCGGGTGCGTTTAATCGGGTTTTTGTTTTAAGTGTTGTGCTGGACAGGTTTCATGGTTCGTGGAATTTGGTGGAGCCTGGAGGAGCCTTTGCTGCGATGGAAGCTTCTTGTGGCCAATCCAGGTGATATCTCCCCTTTACGAGTACCTTTCTTTCCTGTTATATGTGTATTTGTACTTGTCGAGGGGACACATTTTTGTTGGGGACTGGCAACCAAGGCATGAAGTCTCAGGTTTAGGTTGAGTATGATTGAGGGAGGTCGGAGTAGTCATTGCCTCCTGCAAAGACATTGTTAGACATTGAAAGACTTGTTTTAGAAGGAAGTCCTAGTGGCCCTGTCCTGCTAGCCTGCTAGGCAGCCGTTCTAGGAGTTCTTGTTAGTAGTGAAGCAGTTAGAGAAGCCTGCTAGAGGATAATAAAGATGATTCTCAGAAACTTTGTACATCCTAAAAGATGAATATAAATACGAAGGTGTGTAAAAAGGGGTTCTAACCCCTATCCCAAGAAAAAGAAAAGAAATGAAAATATATCAGCAGTTGATCATTGCCTTGCGAAGGCCTGGTAGGTTCCTGGGGACGAATCAGACCCGGGGCCGATACCTTGTCTTCCTAGGGGTGGCTTCTTGCTGAAGGAAAAAAAATAATGACAAAACAAGGATGTTTGGAGCGAAAATAAAAGTGAGCGGTAGAAAAGGATTAAGTGTCGCCTTGCGAGGGCTTGGTAGGTTCTTGGGTGCCGAGACAGGTCCTGAGACCGATGCCCTGTTCTCCTTGGGTCACTACGCTCAGCTCCCTCCTTTTTACATGCCCAAGTATGTTCATTTAATACAAACCCTAAAAGAAGAAATATACTGAAAGAAAATACTCTTTGATCAGGCTATAGGAGTCCTCACCTTGTAGGAGCTCCTAGTGGTGTTGTCTTTAGTTGGTAAGTAGTGCAGACTACCCCTTAGGGCAACCTCTTTGATAGGTTTTTTTTTAGTTTGGCTGTGTTGGAGCAGCTGGTTAGTGACTCACTTTGGATCTTCTATTAGATGATGCTAGGCCTACTCCTTGTGGATGTCATGCCTTGGTTCTGTCCAGGGGTAGGGGGAGCATTGTGCTGAGTTTTATTATATAATTGTTTTGTATCAGTTTGATGCTTCTTTGGTTGTTTATGTGCAGATATGTTCGTGGATTCGACGGGTTGAGTCGCCCTATCCCGTGGTCGCCAATGAGAGCGAAATTTAGGTGACGGGAAGTGCTTAAAAATAGCTAAAAATTATGAATTTCAAGGGAAAAATATTCACCGTCAAAGGCGGCGGCTCGATCTAGGACGATTTTAAGCATAAGCAGTCGACGGGCGCCCAAGTGAGACCTCTGGATTTTTAGTAATTTTTTTGTCAGTCAGGATAGGATCTGGGAGCTGCAGGCCTGCCCGAGATGCCGAGAGGGACGCCCAGAAATTTACAGCACGTCAATCGGAGCTCGTATGCGGAAGTTGGCCCGAAACCGGCCGGGGTGCCCAAAAAGGGGGCCAAATTTGAAATTCCAAAAGGTGTGATTAGAGGGGGGTGACCTTTGGCACCCCCCCTCTCAAAAAAAATGTGATGTAGGGGGGGGGGGGGGGGGGGGGGGGGGCGGGGGCTGTTTTTAGCCGCCGAAAAAAACGCGCCCCCCCCCCCCCCCCCCCCACAAATCGACATGATAGCTTGCAAGTAAGCTATGAAACAAATCACAGCAGACCACTACTTTGTTCTCACGCTCCGCATCGCTCCGTTCCGCGAGACAATGGCAGCCTGTAGAGGGAGAGAGAAAATCAGTCTTTCTCTCTCCTCCCTCTCTCTCTTCTAAAGGCAAGTTCATGTGGGGAGAAGAAGGAAGAAGAAAGAATGGTGGAGGCTTGTCCGGCATGGATCGGATTGCTCCACGGGCTGGAAATGGTGGTTGGTGATTGTGCTGGACATGAAGTGCTGCTGATTTTCAGATTTGCAGCCATGGACATGAAACCCGAAACACGCAAATAAGCGGTAATTTAAAATTTTCAAAGGAAATTTGAGATTCTATAGCTTTGATTGATGAAATGTTGTTCATGTGGGTTAAAAATTGTTCGTGTTCCTGTTTTTCATGAGTTCTTGCTGGTCAAAATCAGAAAATCAGAAAAATATGCATCTTGTGGTTCAAAATAATACATTAAAACACGAAAAACATGAAAAATCAAGGGAAAATGATGGTTTTTGGCATAAAAATGGGAAAGTAAATAGGAACATCAACTAAACTTTCATTTTTCTGCAAGAAGGAACTAAGGGCCACAACCCATAACCTGTTCTTAATTTTCAGTAATTAAATAATGCAGGAAAATAAGGAAAAATACAAGAAAATGGTGGAAAAACCCTAAAAAATAGGGAAAAAATACATTTTGGGTTTCGAAAAATAAGGATAAATAAGAGCAATGTTTGTGAATGTTTGTGGGGACTAAATCATGAGGATTTGCCTCAGTTCAACCCCACCTTCTTGTTCTAGTGTGTATTTTTCCGGTTTTTTCACATAAAATGATGATAAAATACCCTATAAATCTATCCAATGATGCAATATTTAAACGGGGAAGGGTAGAGGAGTTGGAATATGTCTAAATGCCGTGTGAAATGATGGGAAAGTTGCTGATTTCTATGCATAGCATTTAGGACGGATAATAATTAAAATTAAGAGCTTAGTAGCACGAGGATCACCTCGGTGCTAAGCCATGCAACGAAGCACGAACGGTAGTTGGAAACCATTAAAAGAATGGTTTTGCACTTGTGCACAATACTGTTTTGCTAAATGTTTGAGCACTAGGCATCCACCAAATGCATAGAGCATGAGAAGAATTTAAAAAGTATCAGTGATCAGCTCCTGGACATGCATTGCAATTGGTTTATTAGGACATGACCTACGATGAGAGGCAGTGAGGTACCCATGCTGTAGGTAGACGCGGGTCCCAAAGGGAAAAGAGAAGTAAGGACAATGGTACATTCCTGGACACGCTTATTTGGTACCTTAAGCGACTTGTATGCGAAATGTCTAAATGTTGAGCGACGCATCGAGGGGCCAATCCCCAAGGTGTAGGAGAGTCGCAGAGGGTTGACGGCATTCAGCCGTAGGAGGAACCCCATGTGTATGTGATTCGATCCTTTTGGCTATGTAAAAGGGACTCCCTCTGAGGAGTAATATTGGGTTAGGATCAGTTGGACTACAACGTATTACAAACGCAATGTTTAGGAAGGCAGAGATTTTGATAGACGCTCCTGGCCGCGAGGCCGAGGGGTTGTCTTGTGCGTAGTGACGAGGCCCGGCTAGTGCATGAGCCAGTGCCGGCCCATTTTTAGGTCCATCAACACATCAGATTTGCAGTGTTGAAGGAGATGTACAAGCAAGGTATAGTTGCTCACCTACTTATAGTAGTGACTAAATTGAAGGAACCATGTGAACAAAGAGAAAGGCATTTCCACAAGAAAGCAAGAATAGAGCACAAGCTCCTCTAGAGTTGGTGCATGCTGACTTGTGTGGTAAGATGCCTACACAAGCCTTGGGCGGATCTTCTTATTTTATGTTGATTGTTGATGACTATACTAGGAAGATGTGTGTGTACTTCCTTCATGATAAGACTCAAGCTTTTGATAAGTTTAAAGAATGGCTAAAACTTGTTGAGAATGAAACAGAGAAAAGTGTAAAGAAATTTAGAACATATGGTGGTGGTGAGTTCAACTCAAAGGAGTTTGAAGACTTTTGCAAGAGCAAAGAGATCAAGCGCCAATTGATGATGCCTCCCACACCTTAGCAGAATGGTGTTGTGGAACGCAGGAATTGCACCATTGTGGAGATGGCAAGATGCACGCTAAAGGGAAAGGGATTGCCTAACCATTTTTGGACTGAAGCTATACTACAGTCTACATTCTAAATCAAAGCTACACAAAGGCTCTCAAGGGAAAAACAACTCATGAGACTCACATTGGTAAGAATTTTTGGATGTGAATGTTATGCACATGTTTGAGATGAGAAGAGAAATAAGTTAAAACCAAAAAGCATCAAATGTATCTTCTTGATTATAGTGTTGAGCAGAAGGCTTACAAAGTATATGACCAAGAGGCAAAGAAGATTATCACAAGCCGTGATGTGGTGTTCAAGGAGCAGCCACATATAGTGGAGGAGGAGAAGGCAAGTTCTTTAACTTTATCATCAAGTGAAGAAGTAGTCCACTATGAACTTGTCCCGAGAGCTGTCCCTATTCTTGAGGAGGAGGAAGCATCATCTTCATAGGATAAGGAAAAATTTCACCAACTTGACATCACCCCTTCGAAAAAGCCATTGTCTTGTTGGGTGAATCAACTTTATGACCACAATAATCCTATGCCTACATATATTGAGGAGAAGGTAGAGGGGACCAAGGAGGTCTCAGAGAATAGAGGAGAAAATTAGGGCTTCTTCTCACATAGTCAATATGGCCTTGATGGTTGAGATTATGAGAGAAGTAAAGGAGCCTATTGACTTACAAGAAGCACTTGTAGATCTAGCATGGAAGGCAGCTATGTAAGCCAAGTATGATAGCATAATCAAGAATGATACTTGGGAGCTAGTGGATTGGCTAGCAAAGCGGAAGGTTATTGGCACTAAGTGGATCTAGAAGGTAAAGTACAATGTTGATGGTACCCTAGAAAAGTACAAAGCCAAACTGGTTGCATAGGGATTTTCACAGGTTGAAGGGTTTGATTTTCAAGAGTCATTTTTTCCAACTGATAGAATGACCACTATTTGCACGGTACTTGCAATGGCCACCCACAAGCAGTGGCCAATTTACGAAATGGATGTTAAGTCAGCATTCTTAAATGGTGACCTCAAGGAGGAGATGTACATGGCTTAGCCACCAGGGTTTGAGGCCCCCCATTCTGAGAATAAAGTGTGAGCTGAAGAAGGCATTGTATGGACTAAAACAAGCCCCATAGCATGGTACCATCGATACATAAGTTCTTTTTAAACTTAAACTTCAAAAGATGCACCTCAGACGCTAACTTGTATGTTTACACGGATGATGAAAAGTCTGTAGTGATTTTCCTATATGTGGACGACCTTCTTATTATAGGTGACTATGAAGATATGATCAATCAACTCGAAAGAGTTTTAAATGACAAACTTGGGCTTACTGCACTATTGTTTGGGGATTGAAGTCTTTCTTGGAAAAATCCAGGAAAGATCTTTATCTCTCAGAAAAACTATGCATGGGAGATCCTGAAGGCATTTGGCATGACCGAGTGCAAGGAGATAGCTACACCTATGGAGGTGAATGCAAACTTATCCATTGAGGATACATCAACACTAGTAGATATTGGGAGGTATAGGAGGTTGGTCGACAGTCTAATCTACAGGAGGTTGCTGATCTACTTGTGTAATAGAAGGTTGGTCGGTAGTCTATCTACTTGTGTAAAACTAGACTAGATATTAGTTTTTCTATTAGTGTTTTGAGCAGGTTCTCGAACAAAACTCATGAGAGTCATTGGAAAGCTTGGATGCGGATGCTTAGATACTTGAGGAAAACTCTTGACTATGGTATCACATACAGTTCGAGAACTTCTCTTGTGGGGAACTGTGACTCAGATTGGGCATGAGACAATGATTCTAGGAAGTCAGTTTCTGGTTATTGTTTCTCTTTGGGTTCAGGAATTTTCTCTTGGATTAGTAAGAAGCAGCCAATAGTGGCATTGTCTTCTACCAAAGCAAAGTACAAGGCAGCTTGTTTTCCTGCATGTGAAGCAGTATGGTTGAGAAGGATCCTATGGCATATGAGAGTGCAGGATGAAGAACCAAATGTGCTAAGATGTGACAATCAAAGTTGCATCACCATTGCCAAAAATCCAGTGTTTCATGCACATACCAAACATATAGAGATCAAATATCACTACATGCATGATTTGATCAAATATGGGATAGTGGAACCTGTCTACTATCCAACAGAGGAGAATGAAGCAGATATCTTCACCAAAGCACTTACGAAGGATCTGCTTCAAGTTCATCTTTAGAGACTCGGCATTGGGCCAAGGAGATAGTTCACCTACTGTGGGTGGACATTGAGGGGGGGTGTTAGATATGCTTAATGCCCCACCCTGATAAGGTGCCACCAATGATCCATGGTGGTCAAAGTTATAAGGCCCCCATTATGAGGATAAGCCATATGTAAACCTCGATGTTAGTTGAGTCCTGACTTATATGTCAGATGAGGTCTATTGTGGGTCTAATATTTGGGTAAGATAGAGTAGTTAAGCCAATAGCAACTCGAGGCACATTGCATTAAGTTGTGGGGTAAGGGAGTCATCAGGGGCCCTAGCCAACAGTAAAGGGAATATTCCCTAGACAACTAGTGAAGGTGCACATGGAAGGTCAATAGACAGATGTGCATATGGAAGATTAACAAACACATGGGCACATGGAAGGTCAATATACACATAGGCACATGGAAGGTTAATAGACACATGTGCATATGGAAGGTCAACAGACACATGTGCACATGGAAGGTCAACAGACACATATGCATATGGACGGTCAACAGACACATGTGCATATGGAAGGTCATCCATCATGACCCCCCTTTATAGGCTATAAAAACTAAACCCATTCACAGCCATCAATCATCTATTTTTCACCCAGTTAGAGTTGTTCCAGCTAGCCTTAAGTTCTTCACCTATCTTCTATCTAGATCACCATCTAAGCTTCACAATGAAAGCACATGGGTGGACAGAGCCATCTTTGTATTAGTTGTTTGGAGCTAAAGAATTTTTGTTATTCTCCTCTTATCTGTTGTATACTCTCTATCTCTTTCCCAGACTCTATTCGTTGCGCCATGTAATTTGTACATTGTGATCAACTACTGACATTAGAGGCCTCTATTACCCACTCATATCCTTGGCCTCCCCAACCTCTCATCCATGTCACTATACTTCTTGTTGAGGGTTAATATGACTATGTTTTTTGTTGGATATTTGGGTGAATTTTTGTATGATTTGAGTGATCATTTATTGGTTTGGAAGCTTTTGAGAGAGTTTTAGATAAGGTTGAATAGGTTTGAGAAGCTCATGATGTTTTCCAATAGAGATATGATGTGCTAAAAGGTTATGTTGAGTGTCTGATTAGTTCTGTTGAGCTTTTGTTTTGTTCTGTTTTCCTTCTGTATGAGAGGTTGGAATGATGACTGATGGAGTTTTAGAGTTTTGGAAGCTTATTGAATGATTGTTGATGGTTTTGAATGGTTTTATTTGAGATAACTACTTTATGATGACTTTCTATTGACTGTTTATAGAGTCTCTGCTTATGTTCTACTTTGGCTCTAAATGCCTCTGTAAGTGCTCTATTGGATGGATGTGTAGCTTACGGAAGTTTTATAATCTTTGGAAGATATGAATACAAGTTCAAAATAGCACAAAGAGGTAAAAGAAGTAGTTGCTAAAGACTTAAGTGAAGACTGAAGTGATAATGACAATAGTGAGCTTTCAAATGACATTGTAGTGGCTCTGGTGACCTTTCATAGTAGACATACCTCTTGGGAGGGGTATCCATGACCAAAGAGGTGTTATTCCTGATTATTACAATGTACTATTGAGAGAGATTATATGTGAGAAAGAGTGTGAGGGATAGCTAATTTTTCATGCAAACAATAACGTATCTATGAGTGAGAGATTATGAGAGAGACTATGAAGGCTATGAAGCTATTGAAGATGAATAATATGTGATGGTTTCCATTCAAAGTGGAGCATTCCTTTGTGTTTTCTTTTTCTTTTGATGAATAATATGAAGAATGTGTTAAAGTTTTGTTGTGATAAATCTGTGGAAGAATTGTTATATGAAGCTGTATGAAGATTTGAGAAGATTAGTGTTGTTTTTCTTCTTGTGATTGATTAAAATATGAAGAACATGCTAGTTGATGATACAAGATAGATTTTCTTGCATTAGATCCCCCATTTTTATTGTTTTTCCTCTTGGGGCTCCATGTTTTTGATACGCAAGCAGGGAAAACTGCCATTATAATAAGCACAATCGGAGGCTGAAAATGAAAAAGTGGCTATTGAAAAGGAAGAAAAGCAATGGAAGATGGGTGAATCCTTGAAACTCTTGAAGAATTGGAGATCTTCATTGACAAAGCCACTTTCTACAAGAGGTGCATCCCTCAATGGCAGAAGCATATCACTATCTTGATATGGGCTCTACGTGACACAACGATCCCACTATCATCTGAAGCTATAGAAACTTGTATCACAATAGCCAATTATTTTTCAAATGATTGAAAAAAGAAGCATAAATAGAGAGAATGACCACCTATGGGGATTTGGTCTTTGTTGAAGAATTTTCAAACATCATCATGGGGATTGTAAATAAGCTTCAAGGGTCCTGGTCAGTTGAAGTTCATAAGAACAAGAAGGAAAATAGTTGGAATCTGTTTATGGATGCTCAATAACAAGATACATGGGATACTTGGTGCATTGACAACCTTTTATTTTTCCAATGGCAACCCACTGAAAGCTAGTAGACAAAGTGTTATTCGCAACCTAAGGTATTGACCCTTTGAAGTTGGTATTATCAAGATAATGGCACTATGGCGGTTCTTAGAAGAATGAGTTTTGATACCTTAAGAACTGAATATCTTCCCCTCTATAGTGGAATGAAAGCTAAATTCAGAGACATTGAAAAGAAGGAAGTAGAAGAAATGTTGGCAAGAGAGTTCTCCAAAGGAAGCCCTTCTGATCCTATTTTGTTGAGTACAAACAAAGTAGATGGAGGTAGCTCCCTCTGATAATGATGCAATCAAGAGACAAGCACTAGAACAAGCCTAGAGGTACGTGAGAAGAGAGAATGCAAGAATCAAAGCCAAGAACAAGCTAGTAGTAGAAGCTTCCTTTGATGCCCTTATGGCACTCTTTACAAAAGTCCCCATGGTGACTCAAGGTCCCCTTCCTAGTCAGATCTATCTTAGAAATGGCAGGCTAGCAAATATAGTCATGTTGCCTATCTTTAAGGGAGAGTATAATGAAGACCTTGATCTTCATGTAGCTGAGTTTATGATAGTGTGTGTAGTCAATAATTCCAGAACCCCTGAGCATTGGTTGACGATATTCCCCGCCACTTTCAAAGGTGAATAATTTGAGTGGTATAAGAGACAAGCAGCATGAAATTTTGGCACATGGAATGACTTGAAGTTTGCCTTCTTTACTAAATTTAGGTGTGAAGGTTTTGAAGAGTGAATGGAGAGGAGTTCATGAACTTAAGTTGGGTGGAAGCATATATCTCTAGAATGGAATCCATACTAAAGAGATGGACCAACCATCATTTGGATTAAGGCATCCAGAAGGGAGTTTTTCATAGAGGCCTACAACTAGAAGTTCGTAAGTTTGTAGAATTGAGAAGATCAATCAACTTGCAAGCTGCAATGAAAGGTGTAAGACTGTATGATGAAGTTGAAGCAAGGCTATCAATGACTTTAAAAAGAGGAGTCTTACCTCCTTCCATGCCAAGAATGGTATATCCACCAAATGCAGCTCCCTAGGGACTATTTCATACCCCTACCCTCAGATGGAAACACTACCATAGTACAATGCACCAAATCCACAGTGGCCGCAAACAATAGTACCTAAAATGATGGTTCAATTATAACAATAGTGGCCTTAAACAATTCACCCAATGGCAACTCAACAACAACAGTGAAACCCTACCAACTGAAGCCAACAACCCCCATTCTCAATAGGAGCTTTGAATCAAAATCGAAACAAAGGACCTTCTAGATCAATCTAACCAATCTATGCAGTGATTACAAAGGCTTCCCAAAACCCTACTACAAGTACTTCACCAGGAAAAAAATTGAATGAATACTTATCCAATTGAGTGCAAGCATCAAGGAGTTCATGGATGTGATTATAGAACAGCTGCAGACTCTCAAGGTGAATACCACGAACATATCCAGTCATGTAGAAGGTGGAAGAGATGTGATGCAATCTAATACATGGTGTAGAAAGTGCCATCAAGCGGGACATTTAGCCAATGAATGTACTCAAAAACCAACTATCCCTAGAGCCTTCTACTAATGTTGTTGAAGGAAGAATTAGACAGAGGATATTTACTATCTCTAAAGGAGATGCATGAAAGAGGAAAGAAAGATGAAGAAGCAAGATTCAACTTGTTGGAATCCAAGATGACTACCTAGGATATTAGATCTAAGCCTAGAGAGTTCGGACCTAATTTTGGCCCAGAGAGGTTTTCCTCTCAAAGTTACAGAGGAGATAGTGTGGTAGTTGCCAAAGATCAAAGGTGGAGTATTATAGATGTAGAGAAAAGGGACATATCTCACCAAACTATCCAAACCCTAGATGTTCCATGAACTACAAATCCTTATGTAGTCGATGCAAAGGAGAAGGCCACACTGCAAAAGACTATCCTAGTCCAGCTCTTGTAAAAGCTACCTCTAATACGCAACAAAAGACCCAAGAACTTGCTTCCAATTTGGTGGAATTGAAAGTTTCCACAATAACACATGCCAAGAAAAGAGAATCCACAGTTCCAAAAGAAAACATTCCCTTTGTCAAAATGGTGAAGTTCAATCTTCCTAAGGAGAAATAGAGAAATACAAAACAAAATGGTACATTACAGAGCCATCCAATACTACAGAAGGATATCGAGATAGTTATAGAACAAGACCAGAGGTCCAAGAGATAGAGGATGTAGAACTATACCTAGTAGTAGAAGAAGTGTAGATGTTGCACCACAATTATAAGAAAGAGGAAAGATAAAACTGGGGGTTGCCCCATTTTCTAGTCGATTGGAGAAGCCCCTGGACCCTATTAAAGAGTATGACTTGGTCAAAGACCTAGATACCTTCAAACCAAACCTAACAATCGAACCATTTGTTAATGTTGTTTCCTAACTGTTAAAAGAAATTCAAAAGCCTATTGACATGAAGAGAGGTCTGAGGATTTCTCCCACAATTGTCCCTATCGAGATCTAAAGCAGACCCGATCGCACTAGCTCTAAGGCACTACTCGATCCTCTACTACTCACCTAAAGCCACCTCATGCGTCTAAGACTTTGCATTTGTAGCATTTTTCATAGTCCAATGAATAATTATCTCCCTACTCCTCAAAAGGAGTCCCTAAACATGTTGGTGTTGTACACCACGTGGCACACACATTAGGAGCACCCCTCAGTTTGATCATCACGGCTTCACTATGGCTCTCCTACACCTCGAGGATTGGCCCCAAGATGTATCGTGAACATAAAATACATTCAAAACAAAGTTCACTCTTTTGATAAAATGATCCAAGATATGATATATAAACCTCACCAAATAACTCCCAAAGGAACCAAATATCTAGCCCTACGGCTTGGGATACATCACACTCTCAGCATCGGGTCATCACTCATATAAACATGTGCCATGCATCCAAGATACGATACCATATGGTGCATCAATGCAAGCGTAAATATGACCATCGTGCTCAAACAAATGTTCATTGAGAATTAGCAATGTGAAAGTGCAAAGATATTTCTTTTCATAATTTCCTTTTCTACATGATAGTGCTTCGTTGCTTAGGACTAGCACCGAGTTTCCTCGTACTACTAATCTCTTCAATTTCAAACAATCGCAAACTCTATATGAAATGCAACATCAAACATAAGCATTTAGCGCACTTCAACCGCTCAACAACCCCCTGCTCCTTACTGTTTAAGATTTTGCATGAGTTGATAGGTGTAGACATGGTTTTTTAATGTATTTTTCTTTTATTGAAAGCAATAAAAACTCACTCTACAAAGAAATGGGGCTGAACTGCTTCAACTCCATCATACGATCACACATATTAATCTTATTTTTCCTTATTTTTATGATGCAGAAAAACTAATCTTCTCCATTTATTTATAGAAAATTATATATAATTTTTGATTTTCATGTGTAAACTGATTACTCTTATGAAAAATGATTTTCCTAGAATATTTCATTCCATGGGAACGGCAAATACACACCAAAAACCCAAAATTTGTATTTTTTCTAAAATCGTCTAGTCTCGAGTTTTGTGTGTTTTGTATACAATTATTATAGGGCTGATTTTTTATGATTCTTTCAACATGACTGATCAGACAAAGAATTGGCAATCAAATCTAAGAATTACTAACGGTTTCAAACAAGAATCTATAATAAAATGGTAGAATCTACATTTTTCTCATAAAACTGCTCATTATGATACGCGTTTTTCGATGTTGGAGGCCTCTTGATGCTCTTTCGCAGCCCTACCAATCCGTCCAACTCCAATTCCCATGTCTCTCCACTCCTAGTTCATCGTTTGACAAAAAAACATCCATCTCAGTCCATCCCCCTCTCTTTCACATTGATACACAAGAACAATCCACAAGATGAGAGAGAGAGGAGAGAGAAAGATTGAAATCAAATCTCTTTGTTTAATGTATCAAATCTGGTCATTTCAGTGGCCATGAAGAGGGAAAAAATGGTGGAGATCACAATCAAGAGGATTCCTCATGAGGCTGCAGGTTGAAAAATCATTTAAAAATGAGGATTTTGGAGGCATCGAGAAAAACACACTCCCTCCTCTCCAATTCATGAAGAGTTGTGTCCTTTCATTTTAAGCTTGTCTAAAGCTTAATCTAAAGCTAAAAAAAACTGGTTTACTTTGGAGGTTTCATACTGTGGAGAAAGTGGCTTTTTCAATGTTGAGGGGGCAAATGTGCTCTGATTTGAGATCCGTTTAGATGGTTGACTTTGTGACATCGAAATCTATAAACCTGGCCACTATTATGCACTTTCTGGCTTCTAGATCATGTAGCTGCTTCATACCACAAAACCTTGCGGGGATTAAATGGGGGTCAAACAGACTCTAATTGATGAACCAAGACTTGCTTGGTTTCCTAGCATCAAACTCCATCTAGAAAAAATCCAGCCATCGATCCGCAACCATTTCATTTTGCATGAAAATTTGATCTTTGACAGTCTCCTGGGCTCTTTTCCACTTCAAAAATAGACTTTAAAATCCGCTCTCATTGACAACCACGGGATAGGCAACTCAACCCATCGAATCTCACAAACTAAGCTACACAAACAACAACCAAAGAAAGAAGCTACCACAAAAAATATATGCAACAAAGCACAAACGCAACTCTCACCCTACCCCTTGACAAACTAAGGCATGAAAATCCTAAAGGGATAGGCCTAGCATAATCTGAAAAAAATCTAGAGTGAGTCGATGACCAACTACTACAACACAAATTGGTTAAAAGAACCATCAAAGAGGTCACCCTAGTGGTGGTCTAAACTACCTACCTAACTTAGGACAACTAGAACAAGAACTCTTACTAGGCGAGGACTCTTATAGCCTAGTCATCAGAAATATTCTTTTAACACATTGTTCTTTCAAAATTTCCATACTTGGGCGTGTGAAAAGGAGAGAGTTGAGCATAGAGTAACCCAAGGAGAACAGGGCATTGGCCTCAAGTCTTGACTCAGTACCCAAGAATCTACCAAGCTCTTATGAGGCGACACTTAATCCTTTTCTATTTTGCTCACTTTTATTTTGATTCTAACCTTCCTTATTCTTTATTCTAACTAGTTGCTACCCCTACGAAGACAAGGCATTGGATAACTCATCCCTAGGAACCTACCAGGCCTCCACAAGGTGATAATCAATTACTTTTAGGATGTTTTTCTTCTTTTTCTTTTCTTTTTAAGGTATTCGAACCCTTTTTACACACCTTTATAATGTTATCTTTAGATATGTTCATGACTTTCTATTCTTTATACTTCATCAAGCTTCTCTAACTGCCTCACACTAGCACAGACTCCTAGAACAGCTGCCTAGCAGGCTAGGAAGGACAAGGTCACTAGGATTTCCTTCTAAAATAGATCTTTGAATGCTTGAAAATTTCGTGACAAGAGGTAAAAAACTACTCAAACCTCCCTTAGATATACCTAACCAAACCCTAGGACCATGCCTTGCTTTCCAGTCCCCACAAAGAAAGTAACCCCCACATACACACACAACATTATCAGCTTAAGGGAAAAACTTGAAAAGGTGATGACACCACCTGGAATGGCCATAAGAAGCTCCCACACATCAAAGGCTCCAAGGGCTCCTTGATAATAGATGAGACCATTCCTCATTCCATACATTCCCCAAGGGGTATTTACTACTGTTATGTCCTTCAGTAAACTGTTGTGATTTCGTCCAACCTCTGTAATGTAATCACTTAAACATAAAATATGAAACGTACATGCACCAAACAAACACAGGGCCCTCTTGGCCTAAAGGAATATAACGGTTCTCAACTAAAAAAGCGGCCCTCTTGGCATTAGGAAATCAAACATGAGAACCCTATATAAATGGCCCTCTTGGCCTAACGAAATAATACACTTCACTACCACATAGTAGTATATTGCTTAAACAAACCCTTGGTCCTAGCATAACTCTACTAAAGCACAAGATAGACCAAGGATAAGGGTCCTGAGGCCCTACACTAAGTGCATCAGGTTATTAGCTAGCCCCCTGCATAAATAACAAGGGGTATTCGACAAATATGACGATACACAATCCTATGTATCCATGGAGCAGGAAGTGCCTCATAATCGAAACTAACCATCACTGGCTAAAATATGATGTCTCAGCAAGAAGATCCCAAATTAGTCCAAGGATAGTGTTAGGAGATAATTGTAAAGGCTCCCCTGGGCCATAATTGAAAAAGACATCTTGAACGAAAGCATAGTTAGTCAGGGAATCGGCAAAGCAATTCCACTATCGAGAGGAACTAACTAACAAGTCATCATCTTAAAGATATGCAACATATCCAAGGCTGCACAACGGTACATCTGTAGGAAGGGATCCCACACATTGTAGGTCCCATTTAGCTAATTGACTACTACTTGCAAATTACCTTTAACTAATAATCGACGAATACCACCACATCGGACTACATTCAGCCCCATGATAAAGGCCTTGTTGAGAAATAGACAAATGATGTACGCTCTAGGAAGAGATGTCCTGAATCCCATATGCATAGTGAGGAGACTGGAACAACCCAACTTTTATGAAGCATTGTACTTGACTATCACTTTCATAATGATGAATACAATATCATGATTCTTTCCTCTTTCAGTTAGTGTCATTGTCATTGTCTCTCCAATACACAATAATGTCTTTATGAGTCCAAGATTCCATCTTGGAACCTAATTCGCTTGTGTAACAGTTGTCTACTCATTATCCATGTCAACCTGAATTTAGTCTTCCAACCTCCATAGCTCCTACCATGCTATAGATCCAAAATTTTCACATGGTATCAGAGCTCAGTTGAGCATGGCATAACTCCCTTCTCTACTCTCTCATACCCTCTTAACCTCAAGTTAGCTCAAGTCTAGCTCATGGTTCCATTTGTCACTTCCATCTCCACCTGATCTTGTGTCTGCCATAGCCAAAAAAACACCTACCTGACTTTTAGCTTCTAGATCTCTCAAATCATAGCATATCTCAACTTGCTTCCTTCTAGGGATTTTTTCTCTAACTCAGGTGCTACTCTATATCACATAAAAGCTTGACATTGGCCACTCCAGAGCTCAACATTGTCAGAATTCAAACTCGCTCTCTAGAACTGTGCCATTTACTGTCCTTATGATGATTTTCCCTTTGCATTGTGCGATCTACCCTACAACCATAGGGCTTTCAAAGAGACATACCTACGCTCTCTCTAACTTAGAGGGTTTCCTAAATGGCCATCTTTGTAAGCTGTAGTAAGTAAAAAACCAAGCTCGTGTCTTGAAACCCTAAAAGGGTAGCCATAGCCAAGTTTCCTCAAGGTCATAAAACCTTTCACTTTCTTACACCTCTTAGTCCACTGAAGATTCTATCATTCTGGTCTTACTGAGCACTTAATTTCCAACAAAGCATCACAATAAATCAGCATAATCAAGAAGAAGATCAAGCATCAACATCCGACATTCAGCTCCAAGATAGTATTTTTTTAAATACTCATGTAGTGTTGTTAAATACTAATCATCTTGTGTCTCTTGGCACATTGAAGTACAACTCCTTTGTTGGTTGTTTTTTTGTTGATAAAAAATGGTAGAACTCAAACAAATAGCAAAGTTCAATGGAGAAGGCTTCCATGACTGGAAGGAAAAAACCATGTATCACCTCATGAGGAAATAACTCTAGGATCTCTTTGAAAATGATGAAGGTGATGTAGATGGCAGGAAAGAAGATTCAGAAAGCGGGATCCTTGTAGTAGCTCCGCCAAAAACTAAATAATGGAAGAAGATGAATTACAAGGCACTAGGCATCATTGCATGGGGACTAAGTGATGATGTGCTGCATCATATCTCTAGCATCAAAGATGCTAGAATTGCTTGGGAGGAACTTGACAAGATCTTTGGTACCCAAGTAAAGAATTCAAATGTAAAATTACTCATGCAATTTTATAAATTCGATATAAAAGATAGTGTTTTCATGACCATACACATTAACAAGCTCAAGAGCCTAAAAAACCAACTTACAACTCTTAAGAAGAATATTGATGAAGATGAAGCAATGGCCATACTACTTGCAAGTGTAAATAAGGATCCATATGAGAATCTTGTGTCCACCCTAAGTAATGTTCCAAGTCTCTCACTTAAAGATATTGAGCACTCACTACTTGATGGAGAAAGCAAAGTTAAAAGCAAGGATGCAAAGGAACACACCACCAATAACAGTCTCTTATACACCAAGGGCACTTATCGAGCAAGAGGCCGTGGTCGAGGACTTAGCACCAACAACAATAAGGATCGGATTATGTATCATTACTATGGCAAGACTAGCCATACAACTAGTGAATGTTTCCAAAACAAAAGAGCATAGCAAATGTAGAATGATCACCACCAGAACCAATTCATGAATGAAGAAGAAGAAGAAGAAGATGCTTCCGCTACCATCAACAACTCTAGCAGATTGTTCTAAAGAATTTTCATTGTATCTTTCATATGTTTTTCTCATAATGGATCTTTATTTTTCCCTTAGTCAAATTTCTTTGTAAAAACCCTTGCCAAATATGTAAACTTTCAAGCTTTAACTTGACTAAGGCTACTTATGAGCTAGTCTCCCGAGCCATGTCACCATGTAGAGGGGGAAAAGCCAGCAAGTGTAAGGAATCATCATTTGAGGGGGATGTTGACAAATAGACAAATTATGTATGCTCTAGGAAGAGATGTCTTGAATCCCATATGCACAGTGAGGAGAGTGGAACAACCCAACTTTTATAAAGCATTGTACTTGACTATCACTTTCATAATGATGAATACAATATCATGATGCTTTTCTCTTTTAGTTAGTGTCATTGTCATTGTTAGTCCAATACATAAGATTGTCTTTATGAGTCCAAGCTTCCACCTTGGAACCTAACTCACTTGTCTAACAATTGTCTACTCATTATCCATGTCAACATGAATTTAGTCTTCATCTTTCAACCTCCATAGCTCGTGTGATGCTCTAGATCCAACATTTTCATAGACCTTGTATTTTGCCATATTATTAGTAAAAGAGGGTCCTAAATAGACTCTCATCTTCATGACATGGGGGTCTTTAAGGACCATGCCAATGCTTGCATGTTTAGCGGACCCTCTAGAAGCTCCATCAAAATACAGAGTATAGACCCAGTCTTTTGCAGTGATAGGCCATGCCATACTAATCAGCTCACTTGTACTTATAATAATCAAAATCAAACCAAGAGAGAGGATGTATAACATGTATAATACCTCCTTCTTCGCTAAACTCAATAAGAATGCTAGTCAAAATTCATTGACAATGGTGGTAGTAGACCTTAACCTCCCACGTAAAAGATCCATCTTGCCACTCAATAACTTGATACCCTTTACTCCACCAGATCACTTAACCTTGGTGATAATATTGCTCTAATACAGATGCTCTAGATAGTGAATGATTCGTCCCATCCACTCGTCTTGATACCTATTGCATGTTAAAGATGAATACGAAACACCTGCACAGGCATCAAGCCCAACATTAGCCTTTACACATAGTAAGGGTTCAGCTTGTTGAAATTAACATTATTCTTAAACTCTACCCCTTGCAAATATGCTACAAGGGCTGTAGAGACATTCTTCCCTAAACAGACAATCCTGTATGGTCCCTCCAACTTGGGTTCCAACTTACCTATGAATAACTCACAATCGATGAGCATCATAATATAGCATGAAGAATTGACCTTTCACAAATTTGTGCTTCTTAACTCGAAGGTCATGAAGAGCTTTCATTCTTCACTTCCTGACTTCTTGATGTAGTAAAGCCTGCAATGGAATCTGAGTCAAGATGGACAAGAGAAGTATATCAAGTGTGAAATGCACAGTTGGCAGCTCTATTTCCAATGACAAAACACACTCTTCCCCATACACTAACTTGAATGGGGTGTGGCCTGTAGCTCTCTTAAATGTCATTTTGCAAGCCCACACTACCACATATAATTTCTTATCCCAATTGCGCTTTGGAGCCCCAAGAGGAACACCAAGGAAAAGGGAATTCTCTTGCAAGAAAATCTATCTTGTAACATCAACAAGCTTTTTTAATTAAGTTTTATATGATCACAATGAAGAAAAGAACACCAGGCACAACAAATCTTCATGCAACATCATGTAGATCTCCCACGGGTTTGATAGAATCAACCATATTCTTCAATATCTTCACAAAATCCATCAATAGAACAAAGAAAGCAAAGGAATACACCATCTTTGAATGGAAATCAATCACATAGTATTCATCTTCAATGTCTTCATAGTCTTCTCTCTCAATCTCTCATATACAATCACTCTGTTTTGATAGAATTGGCTATCTCTGACTCTCTCTCTCTCTCTCTCCATCAATAATACATCATATCCTCTCTACAATCTCTCATATGCAATCGCTCTCAATAATCCTTCTTAGGTCGTGGATACCCCTCCCAAGAGGTGTGTCTGATATGAAGAGGCACCAGAGCCACTACAGTGTCCTTTCGTAGCTCACCACTGTCATTTCACTCCAGTCTTTACTTGAGTCTTCAGCAGCTACTTCTTTCACTTCTTTTAGCTCTTTTGCACTTTTATTCACCTCTTTCCAAGGCTAGAAAACTTTCCCAAGCTACACTCTCATCCAACAGAACACATATAGAAGCATACAGAAGGTCTACAGAGGCTCACCAGAAGCTCATCAGAGAGTTATAGAAGGTCAACAAAAAGCATCAGAACCACATAACTCATACCAAAACCATTCCAAACCATCAATAATCACTCAATAAGATTTCAAACAATCTCAAACCCTATCAATCAATACTTCATCCCTCCTTACAGAGAGAAAACAGAACAAAACACAACAAAACAGAACAAAACAGAAGCTCAACAGAACCAATCAGGACCAATCAGAACATCATCAGAACTTCACATCTCTACTAATAAACATCATGAGCTTAATAAAACCATTCCAACCTATCCAAAACACTCTCAAACCTCTTCCAAACCAATCAATCATCTCATAAAATCAACCATTCAACTCTCAAAAACAACAAAAATCAGCCAAAAAATAGGTCATTTCAACACTCAACATATCCCCACACTTAATAAGGAAGCATCCTTGCAACCCAGAAAAAAGGGAATACAAGTTCATTCAAAAGCTCAACTTTGATCTTCAATAAATCTTCAAAAACAGTCCATCCAACCACGACCCCAACTTATCACCTGTATCTGATATAAAGAATACAACGAAAGGAAAACCCTTTATACATTAACACTTCTTATCAAACTAGAAATTACAACAAACTTGTAAAGGATATAAGAGGTTTCTTCTTCTTCTGCATCAACATCTTCAACTATCCAACCAGCAACACCATCACCACAATTCTCCAAAAATGTAACTCGCACGAAAGCAAATCGAATAGGCAACCACCACGATCTTATTACATCAATTAACCCACAACACAAACACTACACACAACACAACCATCTAAATGACTCCTCCAAAAAGAGAGATTTATCATTAAAAATCATCCACCATACATGGCAAAGGTATCAATGAAGATGATCCCTCTTGAAAGATTGGTGATTTCGAAAACGATCCATGGACAAGGATTCATCTACAAATGTCTTGGGAGGATTCTGAAAAAACTGAAGGCAGCACATCCTTTCCAACATGACAAGGTATCTGCTAGGAAAACAGAGGGCATGAAAGTACAATACATCCAGTTGCTGGGAATCAATGCTCACATTGACATTCATGCACAACTTTGGAATAGGCTTTGAATCATTATGAGAATGCCTATGCATATACGCCAGGTACCAAGTAAAATGAGCAGTTAAGCGCACAGAAGGATCTGCAGACTGAGAATACTGCTGAGCAAAATGCAGATAATTCTGATAAGCTTGACTAGCACTTATCCATTCTCCTGTGATCAATGGCCACAATTGATTTGAGGTCCAGTAAGGGAATCATTTGAACTCCAGCCTCTTCTTTGAAGAATCTTCTGATCAAAACCTGGATACCCACTAACCAACTGAGGAGGATTAGGAATAGAAGTGTTAGGAGGAGAGGGAAGGGGAACTAATGAAAGAGGATGAAGTGATGGATAGGCAAAATCATAAAATGAAGAATGGATTAAAGATGGATTGGCTGAAAATTGAGGAGATTCTGTTAAGAAAGGCGTTAAAAGATAAGCAGGAAAGGTTGATAGAATGTCAGGGGATGGGGAAGGACAAGGATCAGGAGGTAGAAAATCTCGATCTTCAATAAAAGAACAATGAGTAAAGATAGGAATTTGAGGAGATCCTTGAGGTTGGAAAAGAAGGGGTAAAATGACTTTTGGGTTAGATTGAAAAAGGAAAATATAAGCATCATACCTATGAGCCATTTGTTGATAATGAGTTAGGCATGGTAAGGATGGACCTAAAGCTAATCTACGATGATAGGCTTCAAAGAAAGAAGTATCAAATGGAAGTTGGTTGGAGAGATAGGCTAAAAGATCCACCCTCAGTTGGTTAGTGTTCTAGGCATGAGCTGAAGCTTTGACCTGTCGATGATTCAAAATGACAGAATCAACCATAATGTGCCATGAAAACTCAGGACACTCAGCCACCTTTGAAAAATATCCCTGCAACATCTCATCAATCCTCAACTCCAAATGTCGGACATACAAAGAAGCTTGCAATACCACATCTTCGACATACCAAGCCAGATCTTCATCATCTGGAATCAGTAAATCACCCCTCAAATACATATAGGACAAAAGCATCGTATCTGGAGTGACAGAGTCTTCAAAAACCATCCTCACTACTTCTATCAGCAAATCTGATGACCAGACCCCACTCTATCCATCCTCTGGAATAGGTAAATCCATCGTGGAAAGCTTTATATAGAAGGCCAACTTCTGTTGTTGATAATGGACAAAAAAGGAATGATCTGGTGGAACATATTCTTGATACTGTTCAAAAGAAGACCATAACAAATCCATACGAGATTGCAATCTTTCCACCTTGGCCTGAAATAAGGGACATAAGGTAGCCTGTCTTTGAAGAGCTGCCAAGTCTGCAGGGGATAAAAGAGAAACTGGTTGCACAGGACTCTGTGTATTAGACCGAGACTGAGCCAACTGATCTTTGAGTTGCTGGATTTGAGCATTGCTCTGGTCTAAAATAGTTGTGATGGATTTCAACTTCTCTACTTGGGCAGCGATCACCTCCTTCATCTCTTGACTCTCCTTCTGTAACTTATCCCTCTCCTCTGTTACAACAACCACGTGAGACCTAGCTTCTGCCAACTCAGCTTTCAACTTAGAAATTTCAGCTTTCTGAGTATCTACGAGCTTAGTCTGCTGCTCCATTTGCGTACAAAGGTCAGAGAATTTCTCCTGAGAAGAGGCTAACTCAGTAGTGGTCTTATTGAGTTCCTCCTTAGACTGCTGAACTTCATCATAAAATGAAGAATATAATTGCTGGATATAGGCAGTCATCGAAAGTTCAATAGAACTCTGGATATCCTTGTACAGGAATGGAATAGCATCTCCTGTTACCAGGCGGTGAACAGAAGGAATAGTAAGGTCGAGCATCCCATCTCTATGGGCTCTGAAAAGATTTGGTGTCTGAAGGAAGGCAGGCAAGCTGCTGCAAGACTGGGCAGGAATTGTCACTGGAACTGGAGGAATAGGCATTGAATCAGCCACCCTCTTGAGGCATTTTCTCTGAATGACCAGGGGAGGAGGGGAATCATCATCCTCAATTATCACTTCATCATCTTCATTATGAGGCGGAGGAGGAACTTCTGGAGGATCAACTGGAGGTAAAGGAACTTCCTTTGCAGGGACAGCATGTAGCAAGAAAACATAGAGGAAGGACCCAAATGTAACATTAGTCACATTTCCTCGAGTAGCTCGGATAAAATGGCGATCCATCTTGGAGAGGAGGAAGGTACTCCAATCAATGGTGATGCCTTTCAAAATCATTCGTGAAGCTGTAAACAACTCCTTGGAAAGATAGTGAGATGGGGATTTTGCAGGCATGAACCTGTCCTGAAGGAATTGGCATATCTGTTTCCATAAGGGATTGGAAATCATGGAAACACCCACTCCTAACGTGGTAATGACCTTCTTCAGATCAAGAACATCTTGAGTCTACTTCTGCAACAGCTTCAAAATATCATCATTGGTGAACAACTGTCTGGCAGCAGGGACAGACTTCCCACGATATGCTAGACCAAGAGCCTTGCCTAGACTCTTCGGTGTCAGAAGAACAGAAGTGCCACGGACTGGACCAGACCTCTTGCTGTAAGAGGTTAAAAACTCGTCACAAAGGGAAGGATCATCTGGAACCAGTGGGAAAGATAGGCTCATGAACTTGGACAAGCCCGCTTTAGCAACAACGTCCGAATCCAGTAACAAAGAATAATCATGGACAGCCAAAGGAACATACTGAATCGGGGGAGGAGTACGAGAGGGCGCCATTCAGATGGTTACACACACACACCACAAACACAGACAAACCAAGAGAATGCCTGCAAAGCAACAGACAAAAACCAAGGATAAGATATCAACCAAAGTGGTAAAACATGACTCGACCAACTATCCCCAAGCAAACCACAGCCTAGAAAAAATTCGACATGACCTTTAGACATATGCGACCGAAAGCTTCATGCTATGCAACATGCAAACACCCAAATCCCCGTATCAGGCAATAAAGAAAAAAACTACACACCGTATCCTTAACCGTAACAAAGAAACTGAACCAAAACATAACAACAGCCCACACATATCAGGACTACAACTTTGATAATCAGGTTTGACCATGGAGACAACTCCGAAGACCTCGCGTACCCATCCCACGAAACGAGTTCATTAAAAAGGGGAAATAAGTGCAGTGAGGGGGAATTAATTTAATGAAATGTTCATTTTAATAAATTATTAAGAAATGGGTGAATTTTTATTAAGTGATAAACCTTATCAAGAAAACGACAGTTCCTTCTTAAAATTTTAATTACCAATTATTAGGTTGAAGCGGTGCATTAATCCGAATCTCGGACTTCGATACCCAGACTGGGTCTCTAAATGCAAATTCATTTATTAAAAATTAAGGTGATGTGGAGCGCTTTTTTGCCAGCGCGTGCTCTTGTGACGGTTGGTTCATTTTAATTAAAAAATATTAAAGTGCCTCTTAGGCGCACTTAGCGCGTGCTAAGTGAACGACGGGTTAATTTTTATTTTTAAAAAATGTGTTTGGCACGAGCGCGCGTGCCAGGGTGGTGTTTAGGATTCATGTTAAAAATTAATCGTGAATTTTGGGGTAGCGAGAAAAATAAAAAATAAAAAAGGAAAATACTAGGAAGTGGGTGTATGTGTATGCAATGAATGCGCACTTCTCAATCCCAAATGTAAGTCAGCAATCCAAAAAGAACCAAGGTATCTGGATTTTTCCAGAATTTTCAGTTTGGGTTTTGAATTAAAGAGGATTTTGTATGAATTTAGCATTTAATGAAATATTTTTCCATAAAATAATCATAAAATAAAATGACACATCATTTTCAACTTAGAAAATATTCCAAAAATAAGCAAAAACGTTAATGGAATTTGTAGGAATTTTTCTGTAATTAAATGGAATTTTTACCAATTTTAATGAATTTTTTCTCATTTTGTGGGTGTTTTGAAAAGAATTTTTTATTTTAAAATGTTTCTGAATTTTTTAAAAAAAAAATTCAGTGTAGAAAAATATGGCAATTTACTGTAGAAAGATTGGGAATTTTTGAAGATGTTTCTGTATTTTTTTTTGAGATTTAAGTGATTTTTAATGCTTTTTGTTTAATTTTTCAATGTATTTTTAAGGTTTTCGGGTTTTGGAATTAAAAATCTGGGAATATACCCAGGAATAGACTGCGTGTCAGCTGCGTGTGAACAGCCGGCTGCACACCACCGCACGGACCAGCTAACGCGCGTCCTCGCGCGTGGACAGCCGCGAACGGACTCCCGCACACGCACACGAACAATCACAATCACACGAACAGCCACGTGGTTGTGTGTCAAGGGGCTGAGAAAGGTATCAACAGGTTCTGCGCGGTGCTGCAGGTTTCGGTGGGTTGCCGCTTGTGTCAGCGGGTGGTTTCCGCGGGTGGGTCTGTGTCTCGGGGGGAACCGGGCTTAAAAAGGGGGTTTGGTGCGGTTGTCGGCGGGGGGGAACAGGGGCTTAAAAAGGGGTGTCTGCGGTTGTCGCGGGTGTCTGCAGGGGGGAACAGGGGCTTGGAGGGTGGGAATGGGATTGGCCCTTGGGGGGGGAACAAGGGCTTGGAAAGGGGGGTGGTGGGGTTTGTGACTGGGGGCTTGGGTGGGGGTGGTGGGGAGTGGGACTGTGGGGGGAAGGGGGGCTTGCAGAGGGGTTAGGTGGTTTGGTGTGCTTGGGGGGGAAGGGGGGCTTGCAGAGGGGTTAGGTGGTTTGGTGTGCTTGGGGGGGAAGGGGGGCTTGTGTGGGGGGTTGGTGAATTGTGCTTGGGGGGGGAAGGGGGGCTTGCAGGGGGGTAAGGTGGGAAGGACACGTGGAGGGGAGGACAGGTAGGGGCACGTGGTGGGGCACCGAAGGCGGGACGAAGGCGGTGGCGGGCAGGGGGCCACGGATGGCGACCAGGGCACAGGTCGTGACATCGGCGGCGTCAACCAGGGCGGGGGCACGGTATGGCGGGCGGGCAGGAGGCCACGGTGGGGCGGGCGTGCAGGTCAGGGCGGCAGGCAGGGAGGAGGCCATGGGGCCACAAGGTGGCGCTCGGCGGCTACAAGGCGGCACGAGGGCGAAGACGACGGGCAGGGAGGGCGCGTGGCGTCTTCGGCAACGGCCAGGATGGCGTCAGAGGCGCAGGGGGTAGGAGAGGAGGGAGGGAGGAGAAGAGGAGAAGGAGGGAGCGTGAAGGCACGTAGGGAGATGGAGGAGGAAGGGAGGTGGTTGGGGGGGAAAGGGGTCGGGGAGAGAGAAAGGTGGGGGTGGGGGGAGATAGGGAAGGGTGCCCGGGGGTGGGTGGGGGAAAGGGTGTGGGGGGGTGCCCATGGGGGTGCCCATGGGAGAGAATGGGCGGGGGGGCCATGGGAGAAGGGTAGGGGTAGGAAAAAGGGTGTAAATGGGGGGTGAAGGGTGCCCGTGGGGTGTGGGTGGGGTGGGAAAAGGGCGCCTAGGGGGTGGGGGGGGTGCCCAGGGAAGGGAATGGGTACCCGCCAAAAAAATTTGCCGTGGTGGGATTGAAATAGCGCCGGGATGGCGGTACGGGGCACGCGGACGTGACCGGGGCACAGGGAGACGCGTGAAATCGAAAACGGGCGCGTTCACGCGCAGGACGAGTCGTGCGAAAACACAAAAAAATAAAGAAAAATGAATATCTCCCAATCCGGGCATCAAAATGAAATGTCGTAAAAACAAAAATTGTGCAGGACGGTAGGGGGAAGACAGGGAAAAACGCAACGAGGGTTCCGGGGGAAAGACAGGGCGTTCACATGCAAAAAACGCAAAAAACGGGTCAAAAAACGCAAATGAAAATTAATATCGAAAGATCCGTGCATCGGAACGAGGTGCAGGAAAAAGGAAAAATGTGCATAAAGATGTGCCTGACAATCCTATCACGTCAAAACATAGTTCCGACTGAGATAAGACGTGTTCACCTAGGAAAAACCCAAAAAACAGACCTGAAAATGGAATCGAAAATTAATACTGGACGAACCGCTTGCCGGAATGACATGCAATAAAAAGGAAAAATGTCCACAGGAAGGGGGGTACAGGATTGTCATGTCAAAACGCAGTTCCGGCGGAAGTAGGAGGGGGTCACATGAGAAAAACACCAAAAATACACTCAAAAACACATTTAAAAATTAATAATTAAAAATCCAAAAGTCGAAAGAGGGCGGAGGAAAAAGGAAAAAGATGGGGGAAGGCACGATGGACACGACTGTCAAATCAAATTGGAATTCTAATGCAAACAGGGCAGGTTCACATGGAAAAATATCAAAAAGACGCACGAAAAAGTCTTGAAAAACCGCAAAAATCAAAATTCGACAAACCGTGCATCAAAATGACACGGAGGAAAAAGAAAAAATGTCAGGGAGAAAGTGTTTGTCAGGGCTATGACATCAGATCACGGTTCCAAAGCAAGAAAAGTATGTTCACATGGAAAACCGGCTAATGTGTGTGCAAAATACTTCAAAAATTAATAACTCGAAAACCGTGCATCGGAACAAGGGTGGGTAAAAAGGAAAAAGGGTCAATTCAAAAGGATGAACAGGGCTATAAGGTTAGATTGGAAGTCCGCTGAACGTAGGGTGCGTTCACATAGAAACACAACAAAATAAGGGAAAAAGAGAAATGGAGGAGGAACAACCCCAAGGGAGGGGTGACAGTGGACGGGTGGGTGGGAAGGGACCCCATCAGGGTAAAAGCAAGTCATAGCATAGAGGCATTAGCAGGTTGAGGCATATGCAGAGGGGTATGCAATGTAGACGCGCAGGGACGCGTCCCCACACTTAAAACCTTAACGGACAGGGTTAACCGAGCAACAGGGACCTAATACCACACAACAGACCATCCGCTAACGTCCCCACACTTAAAACATGAACGTCACTGAGAAAAAGAAGGTGTAGGGTTAGAAAAACTTGGCCCATATTGTCGAGAATCAAGGTTGATTGTCGATGGCACGTCCTGTGTCGTTGTCGGCTGCAGGAGGTACCAAGGCATCTTCACAGCACTTGTCCTTCATGGCAGGGACCACGGGGCAGCACCCAGGGAGGTAGCTGATTGAAGGAATCGCAGGAAATTCGTCGATGATAAGGAATGTTGCACTCAACTCACAGTCACTCAAATGGAATGAAAGAACTGTCACTCGCCCCATGACTAATATCACTCGAGGAATAATGATTGAAACCCATATCTCATACCCGGTTTAGAAATCGACAGGGGAATGGTGCAGAAGGAGTATGCCAGGGTGCACAGTTGATGGTGCATTAGTGCGTCCAACCCATCTGGCATAGGTGCAAGGAGGAAGGCAAGGGAGCCTTACAGTGCAGTGTACAGAACAGGGTGACGTGTCATGTGCTGATGGCAGAGACCCATCCCGTGGGTGCATAGCGAAACGGGAACATACCTGACTCCAAAGGTCATAACGTCCCTCAATCCTCACCTCTCGGTAATTGATTGAAGAAACTCCAGTCACACTCAGCCCACCCTCTGTCTCACGCTCTGTTGAAAGATACAGAGGGCAACCATGTCCTGAAACCCATTGATGTTATCCTCACGGTCACTTGTGCAAAGGTTGTATGCCTTGTGTGCATTTGATGGTGCAACTGTGCATCCCGCCCTGTGCCAACATACGGTGCGAGAAGGAAGGCCAGGGAGCCTTATAGTGCAGTGCACAGAAACAGATCGTGCTTTGTGCATTGAGAGGCCCATCCCGTGCGTGCAACACTTCATTCACACATCGCACCTCTCATTTGATTGGAAGGGAAAAGACTGGTCTCTCGCCCTACCCTCTGTCTCACGCTCTGTTGATAATTACAGAGGGCAACCCATACTCACTTCCCCATCCAGTTAGGATGAAAGCTCGCGTCACTGGATTGTTTGTCGATGAAGATCGCGTCGTTAGTTGTTGAAGAGGCATACCCAGGGAAGTAGCCATCAAATCGAACGTTGTGTTAGATAGGACATGTCGTCTGCTAGAGGACAGTTAGACGCTCTGCAGAGAGACACAGGACACAGCATACCAAGGGAGGTAGCTTCGGAACTGGATCCTGGGGATATCAATTGATGAATCCACTTTCTGGACTGCTGGGTGTTGCCACCTTTTCCATAGCCAGCTTCCCGCCCAAGGGTGTTAAACACCTTTTCTTGGAACGAGGCCTGCTATGACAGGGTATTGCTTCCTTTTCTCCCATAACAGTTTTTTTTTTTGCTTGTCTTGTTTATTATTATTTTTTTCTTTTCTTTTTCTCCGACTCCCGAGGGTGTTTCCACCTTTTCTCGAAGAATAGATCGGCATGACAGGGACCTAAGTCCTTTTCTCCCATGACCGATATGTATATATTTTTTCTTTTTTCTCTTTTTTTAAAAAAAAATTAGGAAAGGAATGGTAGAAAGACCATATGTCAGAACCAACCTCGCCACTGTCGCTGGTGGAAAATAGAGGATAAGAGATTAGGGCTGGAAGGTGGGGCTGAGGGGACAGAGGGTTGCGTCCACCTCATCAGGAATGGCTGAAGAACGGCTATCAGAAGTAGCATCATAAGAGTGATAGTGCCACGCCAACGAGGGAAAGGATCAGGTGACCGTGATTGTCAAGATCCCCAAGGAGGGAAGTACTTCTTCAGGCGATATCCATTGATCAGGAAGGGATCATCAGAGGCATCAACGGTCTGCACTTGGACAGAGCCATTAGGGGTGATAGCAAGTACCTTATATGGGCCCATCCACCGTTGTTGGAGCTTGCCAGGAAACTTGCAAATCGTGAATCATAGGCTAGGACCAAATCACCTTCCTTGAACTCCTTGTGTCTAATGAAGCTGTCATGGTAAGCCTTGCGTCAAGCTTGCGTGGCTTCCATGCACTGTAGAGCCATCCTGCGAGTTTCGTCCAAATATTCCAGGTGCAGGAGACGACGTTGCAGTGAATCATCATCCCCCAAACGCTCTTTGATAGCCACTCTCAAAGAGGGCGATTCCAGTTCAACAGGGAAAACAGCTTCTGTACCATACACCAGCTGGAAGGGTGTCTGTCATGTTGCTGCTTTATGGGAGGTTCTGTACGCCCAGAGGGCCTCTGTAAGTCGATCATCCCAATCACGACGATGTGCGGCAATTGTTCTTGTCAGAATCGAGTAGAGGATGCGATTGGTGACTTCGACTTGGCCGTTGACTCTGGGTTAATAAGGAGTGGACTTGCGATAGCGGATCTTATACAACTCTGTCAACTCTTCCATGACTTTATTAATGAAATGAGTGCCTCTGTCAATTACCAGCTCTAAGGGGCTGCCAAAACGGATGATGATATTCTCGTATATGAACAAGGCCACGCTGTTACCATCGTCTCGCTTTAGGGCTTTAGCTTCACACCACTTTGTGAAATAATCCATACATATGAGGATTTATCTGTTCTTCTTCCTTCTGGTGGGAGGATCGATTGGGCCTACGAAGTCGATGCCCCACTTCTCAAACGGCTTCAAAGGAAGGATAGGTTGCAGTGGCATGGCACTGGTCTTGGTAGGTTTCCCCATTCTCTGACAAGCATCACATCTTTTACAGTAATCATAGGTATCCTTGTGAATGGTCGGCCACCAGTATCTTGCGAGCAGAGCCTTCCTGGCTGTGGCTTCTCCTGCAAAGTGGCCTCCACATGGCTCGTCATGGTAAGCCTTCAGAACAATCCCAATCTCATCTCCTGCAACACATCTTCTGAGCACTTCATCTTTGCCTTTCTTGTACAGTGCACCACCTAACAGGGTATAGGGGGTTGATTCTAACATAAGCTTCTTCCTTTCCCGACTAGAAATGCCAGGAGGGTATTGTTGGGTTGCTAGCAGATTGGCAATGTCTGCATACGAGGGAGTTACAGTTTCTACCAGGAATAGGGAAGCATCAGGGAGGTCTGGATCATCCTGCTCCTTGTTTGCAGTTTGTGGGATACGCGACAGATGATTAGCCAGAACATGGGAAAGACCAGGTTTGGTAATTACCTCAAAGTCGAACTCCTGAAATAGGAGGAGCCATCTCAGCATTCGTCCTTTCACTTCTGCTTTGTTCATCAGGAAGGATAGGGCCTCGTGATCCACATAAAATTTAAAGTGGGTAGACAATAGGTAGTGGCGAAACTTCTCTAGGGCAAACACCATTGCCAAGCACTCAAGCTCCGTCACTGTATAGTTCCATTCCCTATCAGTGACTTTTCGGCTTGCGTAATAGATCGGTTGATCCAGCTTCGAGGAGCCCTTTTGGCAGAGAACTGTGCCTAAGCCTTCAATCGATGCATCAGTGTGTACATGGAACTCCTTCGTCCAGTCAGGAGGTTGCAGAATGGGTGCCTCAATCAGACATTGCTTCAGAGTGTTGAAGGCTTTGTCACATTCTTCCGTCCAAACAAACTCCGCATCTTTCCTCAGAAGCTTGTGCAAGGAGGTTGCCTTTGTTGCAAAATGGTCTATGAATCTTCTGTAGTAACCCACGTGGCCTAGGAATCCCCTCAACTGTTTGAGGTTGGTGGGTGCTGTCAGAGCTGCAATCTTTTCGATCTTTGCAGGGTCTGTTGATATCCCTTGTGTAGAGACAATGTGGCCCAACAGAACTCCAGAAGAGACCCCAAAGATGCATTTGTCGGGGTTGAGGGAAATCCCATACTCCTGGCATCGATCAAAGCATTGTTCCAAGTGTCCCCAGTGTTCCCGGATCAAACTATAGACACAGAAGTCATCCAAATACACCTCAATAAAGTCGTGCAGATGATTTTGGAATGCGGCCATCATGACTCGCTGGAAAGTAGCAGGGGCATTGCAGAGTCCAAATGGCATCACTCGGTAAGCGTAGGTCCCCCATTCTGTGGTGAAGGTTGTTTTGGATTGATCTTCTTCTGCTATCTGCACTTGGTTATATCCGCTGAATCCATCCAAAAGGGAATAAAGCTCATGTCCTGCCACTGTGTCCAACAATTGGTCTGTGAAAGGGATAGGAAAATGATCCTTCTTCGTCTTGGAATTCAACTTGCGAAAATCCACACATATACGAAGCTTGCCATTCTTCTTGGGTACCACCACGATGGGTGAAACCCATTCACTATTTGCCACTGGATAGATGAACTCGGCTTCCAGAAGCTTCAGCAACTCTACTTTCACCAAGGTCGAATAATTCGCCTTTAGGTCTTTGTAGGACCACGCAAACACGTCCAAATTCTCTTTCAACAAGTTGTACAAAGTTAACAACTCCTCTTCTAGTAGGCTGCTACCCACCTTCAAATGGCGTTCAGTGCCATCTGCATCCACAAAAGTTAACTGTCTTTCACCTTCTACTTCACGGATGAAGGTCCCACGGACTGCTTCTGGATACAGATCTGACTCCTTCAAGGGAGTGGTGTCCTCTTCTGATATCCCACTAGACCTAACTTCTTCTTTTGGTGGAGACTTAGGTTGCTCTTTGAGATGTTGAAATGGGATTAGAGCCGTTTTGGGTTTGGTTTCACGATTAGTTACCTCTTGGCTTGAATACTCATCTTCTAATGACACGTCCACGAAGATCACATAGCAGGGACCCTCTAATGCCTGTTGGAATTGTGAGACTGGTGCTTATTGGCACGGTGCATCATCATCATCTTTTCTTGGCAAAGGTGGGTGAGGGCGGCATGAGCCACTGCTGAAAGACGGCTTGGTCTTCTTTAACCATTTCTTATAGAGATTTTTCATATGAGAAGATCCATTTACCAAACCAAATGGTACCATCGCCATCTTGTCCCACATCATGAGCTCGTCTGCTTCTGATGCTTCTGGAACTTCTTCTTCATATATAACCTCTTCATGTGGGATAGACTCTTCCATCTTGCTTTCATAACCTTCTTCTTCAATATCATCTCCATCCTCTTCTGTCTCTGTCTCTGTCTCTGGCTCTATCTCTGGCTCTGTCTCTGTCTTTGTCTCTGTCTCTGTCTTTGTCTCTGTCTCTATAGGAGCTCTGTAAGAGAAGAACAGGTTCTCTGTTTCATCTTTTGCCTCTGTCTCTGGCTCTGCTATGGCCATGTAATAGGGAGAGCAGTACATCCATGCTTCTATCTCACTGTCAGAAGTGATTTCGAAAATCGTTCCTGGTTCAGGCAGGAAGTATTCACCCATTGATAATGGCTTTGCATCTTGAGGGAGTTGGCTTACAGTATCCACTATTAAGGAACGTGCCACTGTTTTCTTGGGAAGGATCTATTTGACAGCATCTTCGTCTGTTGATGTTCCATCTGTAGCCTCATTGGGGGAGTCAGAAGATAATTCCAAGGAGGTGGATCCATGTCCTTTTTGAGTACCATATAGCTTCAGCACCACTTTATTGGGTCCTCTACCCAAGGTCAAGGTTCCTTTGAACCAATCCGTCCTTGCTCTGGCTTCAAAAAGCCATGGTCTGCCCAGTAACAGAGGGTAGGATGTACCATAAGAGTTTGGCTTCACCACCAGATAGGTTAGCCAATAATCTCTTCCAGCCACTGTAGTCTTCACATATGGGAGAATACCCAAAGGCTTGATTCTGCTCTGATCCGCCAGTCTGATGAGCCATTGGGTGGGTTGCATACCTTGTAGGCTTAGATCCTTCATTGTCACATATGTCATAATATGTATTTGAGCTCAAAATAGACATGTTCTTTGACACTTTGCATTGGATTAAGGTCTCAATGAGGCTGATTAAGTGAGATAAGGAGAGGGTGAATTTTGGGAAAGACATTTCTCACTCTATTGATTGGTTAGTGGTTGTTATGTTGCAAATAAGTGCTCTCAAGGAGATTTCCTAATTAGCCCTCATTAGTTCAAATAGTAAGGTTTGCTATACGTTAAATCCTTTTCTATCTTTAAGGCTTTTTTTAATGGTTGGATTTGTCTTTCAATGATGTATACTTTCCATGTGGTAGGGTATTTGTTGGTTTGATTTCTTAGCTCTAAGATTTCATTCTTTCTTCTTTTTTCTCCCTCATGTGTTCCAATTCTATTTTATGGTCTCATTTTGAATTAGACAATTATGTGTTTTTGTATTCTTTTTAGTTCCAAACAATCTCTTTTTACCATTTTGTGTAGGACACTGCACAATGCACAACCAAGACTTCAAATTTCCACAAGAAATGTGATTCAATGCAATGTAAGTTTGTGCCAATGGTGATCAAGAAGACTTTTTTCACTTTGAAATTCAGGTGCAATCTGTGATAGAGCATTAAGTCTCAATGAGTTCAATAAGGTTCAAAATTACTTGACTTTCTTGTCAACAATTTAAGTACTTTTGACTATTTGCATGGTTCAAGATTTCTACTCTCTTGGGTTTGCATGGTCAGATTTCCTAGGATGATGATGACTCATCATATGAGGCTACACAACTTTCATAATTCAATTTCTCAACTCAGTAAACTGGTTCTTATCATACACACAAGGTCCTTAAGTCATCATCATTAAGTCTTACAACAAGCATCAAGTTTCTAGGAAATCCTTCTTGGTTAGAATATTTAAAAGGAAAATTTTCCCTTAAGTCCTCACATTAAGTCTTACAACAAGCATCAAGCTTCCAGGAAATCCTTCTTGGTCAGAAAATTTAAGAGGACAAGTTTCCCTTGTTGCATACCTAAACTATTGGATTTGCAAGACCTTTTAATACCAAGGTGTCCAATTCTAACTCTCACCTATGGGGAGTTGGAATCACTTAGGTAAGGCATATCTATGTTCCAAGTCAAGCAAGTGTTCCCAAATCTTAAATCGTTGATGACTTGACCTCACCCTCTCTTAAACTAGTGCATGATGGTATGTTCCAACATTATTTTTGTTCGTCCAAGCCTTCCAATCAAGCTTTAGGCAACCTACATTATAATGGCTTGTGGCATTAATGGTATGTTTAAAATTTTCACTCAATATTTATTGTCTCTCTAATGAATTTCATGTGAATCAAACACCCATGGCCAAGGTGTAGTGCTTGTGGCCTTACAAGACTGAACTATTAAGTTCAAACCCTTCAATGAAGATCAAAATCTTTTAGTTCATTTAAAAATCCCTTCAGCCATTCTATCCAATCATAAGGTTAGTGGCCTTTGGAAACCTCATAGTCTATATCCTGATTGATCAAGGCCTAAAAAATCTAATCAAATGCCTTAAAGTCTTAGCTAATAGCATTTTGGCCAAAATGGCCGAATGAATGAATTTAAGGCCTCAATGACCAAATTTTGGATTGTAAAGGAGAAGTCCATAAATTTAAAAATTCATTTTTTTGTAATAAAATCAATAAATAAACAAATTTGGTTGTTTTTAATAAAATTAAACAATTTACACCATGGACAAATATTGATCACTTTGGCCTTATGTTAGGTCAACTGGTCTTTATTGTTTTCAAGTAGACCGAGGAGGCCATCTACAAGGATAGTTGAATGTTTTGGCCTTTACAAGGGCCTTTAGGCCTTACAAAAGAAAAATAAAAAGAAATTGATCATTTGTTTTTATTAGGCCATACCATAAAAGGAAGTAACCATTTTGGACCTTTTGACTAGGCCTTTGGCTTTTTTTCTTTATGCATTTGGAATTTAGGCCGAGTTGTGAGAAATAAGGCTAATGGCCCACCAAAAATAAAAAAGTGGCAAATCATGTAGTAAAGGCCTATTGTCCATATTCTAAGAGCCAAATGGTCAAATTTGCTTGCTGGAGCAAATTATTAGGCAAGGGGAAAAATCCTAATTGAAAGGCCCAAAAACGGTTGATTCTTTGATCATAAGGCCTCATTGGCTCATTACGAAAATGAGGTCTAAAGGCCCTAGTTCACAGCCTACTCGGCCTAATTATTATTTTAAATTAAGGACCAAAGGCCTTATGCAGGCATATTGGTTGCATTTCAAAAGACTAGGGCTTTATAGGTTTATTTCAAGACCTTTTGTCCACTTTTCTTCTCTAAAGGATTTTAAGCCTTATTTGTTAGCCTTTTAGCCATGTTATCAAAGACAAAGGCCTATAGGCCTCACAAAGAGAACAAAGCCTTGAAGGCCTTAGATGAAGGATTCTTGACTAATGTTGAGAGGGGAAGAAAGAGAGGAAAAAACAAGAGTATCCCTGTTTTAAACATGCATACAATTCATACAAAGAAAGACTGTGGAAGCCATACCTATGAGCTCTTTGCGAGGAATTGATTCAAGCCAACCCTTCTTCCAATCATGTTCTCTGTGTGAATCAAGTTATATTTCCTCTTCTTCACTCTCCTCTACAACACTCCCAAATGTGATCTTCCTTGTTCTTGTCTCGTTGCTGCTCTTTTGTGACTCTAAAAATCCACTAGTCTTTTAAAACACACAAATGCCAAAACCCTTAGCAAAAGAAAATGCTAAAATGGAACACTTTTACTTCATAAAGATATAGGTTCTTCGCAAGTCCTCCTACTTTCCTATGATTAATAGAGACCTATAAACCCCTAAAAATTTTCATCATTTTTCTCCTTTGAACCTTGGCTCATTGCATTCCACTTATCTAAAATTTTTAAAAATATTTACAAAATCTAAACCACATTTTGATACGCATACACCATGAATTCATAGCCTCTTAACTAGCTCTCCCTAATTTAATCCATGTAACATTTTGGAGTGTAACTCCTATTCCACCACTTAGTGTAGAGAGCATGTGCCTAGTTTCTCAATTTTACTAGTCCCAACAATTGAATCAAAATATGTTCACATTTGAAAGCTCCACCATTGGACTTGACAAAATGCTTATTTTTTCAAGACCATCAGCAATATACCTATGGCTACCTCTCACATAACCATTGTACACTCTCAAACAAGACATAGCAAATTCAGTCTATCTGTAAAGATTCATCAATGGCTCCACAACTCAAGTGATGTGCCTCAAGAAAGCTCCACCTCCATAGTCTCAATCACTACATAAGCTTTGCGTACCCCTTGCACATTGATCCTTGCATACCACTCCTTCACACACATATAGGCACATATGCACACATGCACATACACTAGTGTGCCCATGTACAACAACTCAAAACAATGAATTTGACATAAAAATTATCGTGCACAAACTACCATTGCACCACACATAGCACAAGGCACCTATATCCACACATCTAGTGTATTATAGATTTGACACTTGTACATAGCCTAGTGCACACATGCACACATGCCCGTGCACTAGTGCATCTACCAAACATATGTAGGCATATACACGTGCACTATCATGCCTCCCAAAATCCTTGTTTAGCTACAATACTAGAGCATATAGGTCTACGCATCACACACACACACACACACATGCACTTGCACACCCCTATGCATACAACTAGTGCATGGGAACCATAGACATAAACTAAATGGGAGGGAGCACACTTGAACAAAAAAGGTGAAACTTTGAGGATTGAAGATAAGTTGAAAGGTTGAATCATAGTTATCAAGAGAGCCAACAAATAATCTACTCTCAAACTCAACTAAACTCATTGAAACCAAAACCTTAAAAAATACTAATTTGTGTGCTAATCATCTATGTGCTCAACAAAGAGACATTGCATATACTCCTATTGTTTTTATGGCTTCTAATAAAAAATAATGAAGTTTATCTCTCACCTAACCTCTCATATATCACTAATTCTTCAACCCATTCATAGTGAGCATGCATAGCCTTTGAGCATGAAAGATGCACATTGCAAGCTCCATGATCCATGATGCACTCCCTCAGTTCATGAAACCCTCTAGAGCCTTCACATGCAGTGTGAAACTACATAGGTTGTGCAAATGAAGTCAAGGTACTTGCAGGCCATCAATTTTGATGGGTCCTTCTTGGATCCATTGTACCTGTGATATGATTGCGCTCTCCCTAAGGGATGTGCCTACTTATCCAATACATTAAGGTGCACATGTTTTACAACTGGGAGATGGGTCGAGGTCAAAGTATACTTGGAATGTTGTCCCACACTTGAGGACACAATTGGTGAAAGAGTGTGGTGTGTGCTTTCTTAAGGGTGATGGGTCATCCAAGCAAGCCTGGAATGTCTCCCCGTTGATGTACCCTGTAGTGTGATGTGGGGAAGGACTAGGGGATTGCCCTAAGTGTAGTGAATGTGACAATGCTTTTCTTTTCTTTTCTTTCTATTTTCCTTCTCTTTTTCCTTTTCTTTTGAATAGCAATTGACTAGGCACCAAAAGGAATAGATCACTCAAATATGGGTTTGAGTATGCATTTGAGACATCCCCTCTACCGAGAAGGTACTTCTTGGCATATTCCCATAACTGTAGTCAAGTATCTAGAAAGAATAGGTATAAACACATGGTGAATTAGCTATCCACCATGTCCTCCAACAAAATTGAATACAATAGGTTGGCAATAATAGAGCTTGAAGCTGAAGATAAATGATAGCTACTTGGACAATTCTAGCATTGATATAGATGAAGAGTGGGGGAAACCTATCTTCATAAGGAGTTGCTGGAGGAGTCAAACTAGAAGACGAAGGTAGTTGCAAGTCACTTATGAAGAAGGGGTCAGGAAAACTCTTTGGAGAAATGTGTGAAGGTGGAGGTTAGGTTGAAATGATGGAATATGTATGTTTTATAGTTGCAAGTCACTTATGAAGAAGGGATCAGGAAAACTCTTTGGAGAAATGTGTGAAGGTGGAGGTTAGGTTGACATGACAGAATATGTATGTTTTATAAGCATATGTTTCTCGAATGTTAGGAACGTATGGAAAATTGTACCTCCCATATTCTAATAATCTTGACCATATCTTCTTATATAGGGATAGAAGAGTGCATCTACCCACTCTTCCTTTTAGCAATAGATCAAATCTTCCCGCACCATTATATTGACTTTCAAAAAAGAATATTTCCATTTTGGTAACCCTGGCCATTCCTCCTTAGGCTTTACTTTCAAATACCTCCCCATGCTTCTTCCTAGAATCATGCATGACTTTTGATATGCTTCCACATCTTAAATATCAAGCCTCTTTGTAGCAATATTTTCAACTGTTAGTATGAGTAGTTGCACAATGCACAAGGGAATTTGATTTCTCAATCTTCTCTCCTCATTAGCTTTAAATTCAAAATCCACTATAGAATTGACCTTCTTCCTCTCTTAACACTTTTGACCATCTGCTTGAGATTTCCTTCCTCTTCCTATGGTAAGAGCTCATGGGGAATGGGATACTCAATCACTTTTTGTGGCTGAGATCATAGGGTCTGGATCAAGGCCATATAAGCCTTCTTCTGTTTTGGGTCCTCCTCTTCAAATGGTGGCTAATCCTTTGAGTTCCCTGTGTCAAACTATAGTAAATCAGGTAGATCCAAGGGTATTATGACTATGGTGGGTCTAGTAAATGGGAGAGGTTGACTGGGGTTGCTTAGGTTGTAACAAACTCGCTATCTTGAGTTCATGCTCTTGATAACCCTTTTGCATCAATTACCAAATTAGGTCTCACTTTCTCCTAGGCTATTTCCAACTTTGCCTTGGTGAGTTGGTGGTACATCTTCATTATTTGTGTGCTCAACTTAGTAGCTTGCAAGTGAGTGATCTTGCTTCTTGATTTGATCTTGAATCTTACTCATGGTGGCCTCCTGCCCTTTTAGCTAATCTCAAAGTTTCTTAAACTCTAAGTTGCATGGTACCTGATCCTAATGCTCTTTCCTCTAAGATCCTTCAATGCAATGTCACACTCTTTTAGCTTTTGAAGCTCTGTAAGAGCACCAAGTCATACTCCTTAGCTAGTTTTGAAACTCTTGCCTTTTTATTTCTTGGATCTCTTTTAGTGCCTTGTCACAAGCCTACAATAACTAAGCTTGGAGATCTTCAATCTGCTTTTCTAAATCTATCAAGAATTTTTTGTACTCCTTTTGTGTGCTCTCTAGTCTTCCCTATAGCTCTTGGTTGCTCTTGAGTTCATTTGCATTGTCCTCCTTGAGTTTTATTATTATTTGCTCAACAGATCCTATTCTTTAGAAGACTCTTATGAATTTGTTGTGGAATTAATTAAATGTGTGCTCTTTTTTGGACTAGTGGTGGTGCCTTGTGGAGAGGTTTTTGGCTTAGCCAACTTTGATATGTGTACCTATATTGTTATATCTATTTTTATAGGTTGTGGAAGAGAGCTCCATCAATTGGTTGGCCTTCTTCAAGTGTCTTTTCCTTTTTCTTTTTTGGAGCTACTTCAATCTCTCTCTACCATTATTTTACCCACCTCCTTATGCCTTGTTGACTTTGCAATAGATGCTCTTATTGCTGCTTGGTACTCTTCCCATTCTTTTCTCATGAGATTTTCCCTCTTGTCAAATTCCTCATTGGACTACTAAAGGGATTTTTCAATTAGATACCTATTTTCTAAGTCATCATCACTACTATCCTCTCTACATCTTCTACTATACCTATTTTCTAAGTCATCATCACTACTATACCTATTTTCTAAATCATCATCACTACTATCCTCCCTACATCTTCTACATTACTCTAGGTGCCCTTCAGGCTCTTTTCTTCCCTATATTCATTTTGTTATTGGTGGGATCCTATGACTATCCTAATTTAGAAAACTATCAATTATGAGAGCACAATACCATAATAGATGATGATGTTATTTACCTTGCTACAGCTTAGTCTAGTGTTTATTTCTTGATAGAATACCTTGTGAGGGACTCCATGATGCACTCTAGTGACAAATCATAAAGGTCATGCTTTTCTAAGTTTCTAATTAGGATACATCAGTCATCTAGGGACTTTAGACTTATTTGTGGAGGCCCTATTATAGGTGAATATATGGTGGATCACTTGTGCCATGACCCTAACTCTTCTTCTTGTGCACACAAGGAGGTCCTTTCATCATTGAGATACTTGTACTAATTCCTTGGCTCTGATGTATTTTCCTATCTTTGCCTTTATGCCCAAGGTTTTCTCCACTACTTGCATAGTTTCACAACTCTTCCAATGTTCTCCTCTTTTGATAGAGCACTTGAACTTGAACTCTTTCTCTCAATTATAGTGAATGATGGATGTCTCACATGTTAAAAAATGGATGTGGCCGGTGATAGCTTTGATGCAATCACCCGATTCACATTTTTCCCTTAACTCTTTGAGTGACTCATAATGGTCAACCAACCTCCCTATAGTGCTAAGGTCTGTGAATCAAGCATAGCCCATTTTATACATTGGAATCACTATCCAAAGTTGATGCATTGTTTGGTCCTCATTCAAGGGGTCCTTGATGAGCACACATTGGTTCCCCATCCTTGTTTGTTATTGTTCCATGTCTTGACCCTACAAAATTATTAGAAGGATTTATCAATTTTTTATATGAGATTTTCAAAGAAATTTTGTATTTTCCAAAAATATATATTTTTTCATTATTGATGTATATTTCCATGTTTAAAGACTTGGATTATGACCTTGCATATCATGGAATCACAGATTTCTTACTTGTATCTTAACCTTTAGTATATAATGATTATGTTACTTGATTAAGTTCTTGTGTGGTTAGTCCTGATGATAAGTCGATATTTTGGTTGGAAGGTTGATCTCTAGAGGTGGGATTTTTTATTTTCAAGGTTTTGAATGTTTATCTCTGACTTTGGATTTTTCCATCCAAATGGTGATTGTGGTCATTGGCTTTGGTCTTGATCAATCTAGTCTTTCCTATCTCCCCTCCTACAAAAGTCAATCAAGCTTCCTAGCTTAGGAGAGTAGGTCCTAGTGTGTGCATAGAATTTTCATGGTTTATAGTTTTTTTATTATTTACAGGGCAAGGGGATATTCAAGGATATATAACAATGAAGGTTCACCACAAGTAGTCATAAAAGTTTGAGTTATACTCAAATCTTGCTAGGGTATCCAAGGTGTCTAGTCGAATTTGCAACTTGTAGAGATAGAACATGATGTCATCAAGGAGCAATGGGCCATTGAACTTACTTGAAACATGGATCTCTTTTTAAATGTGTTTTCTTGATTAGTAGATGATGGCGTGGTTATTTGGGGGGTCTCAATATGCAAGCTTTGATTATGGCAGGTAAAGAAGTGGCCTCATAGTATGTCGAATCGTATTTGAGAACATTAACTATCTTGCATTGTTCAACCATTGTAACAATCCTATTTCCTTAGTTGTAGGTTCATAACACATTGCATACCATCTTTTGAGAAAATGAGTGGTCACATCACAATGATGGTGGAGTCTCTTGATGGCAAAATGATCCTTAAGAAGAATTATTGTGGTGAAGAAAGGAAAATAGTAGCAAGCTTGCAGTTGCAATTTGGGAATCTTTTGAGAAAAAGTTGATCCTATACTACAATGATATTCTCAAAGCTGTTTTATTGCTCCTTCCAAGTGGGGTGCCACTGTGAAACAAGCATTATTGTATCAAGTTTAGCTAGCCCAAGGTTGATCAAGAAAAAAGGTTAGCAAAGGTGCCAAACATGGAGTTGAGTTACAAAAAGAATTTAGATGGGGGCTTTCCTACTTGGGTGGATACATCTTCTATAATTTTATAGATTGATTGTCATTGATGGGATTTTCTCAATGTGACTAATAGATAAGGTTGGTATTTGCTTACTCAATATGGAGAAACTTGGTGTAAGTCCAAAAGGATCTTCTCTTGTGGAGGTAGATTGGTGACACTATTATTGTCTTGTTTACAGGATTGAGACGTCATGTTGACTAGGAAAGTGGTATGTGAAGAAGGATTTTACAACAGGAGTTAGGGAGCCAATGATACTTTGTTTTTGGTACAAATATTGTGTGAAGGTTCAATAGGGGATGGTTTGGTTAAGCAGTGATTTCAATATGAGGAATAGCCATGCATGCAACTATTAATGATTTTGGTAGCTAGAGCAAGTGGCAATCTTCATAATACAAGTTGCATTTCAAGAAGGGCCATTGGAATCCATTAAGCTATTGCTCAAGGGTTACAATAATTCTAACAATGTCTATGGACATGTCTTTGCTCATGTTTCCCTAGCTTGCACTATGAAGAGGAGCGATTGTAGTTTTTGGGTTGCCACTTCCACTTAGTAGTGGAGTTGACAATTGGCTTCTTGAGAACTCGGCCATTCAACACATAGGAAAAAAGTGTTGTGGCTTTTAGGTGCGGAGACAAACTGACATAAGGATGATCTGAGTAGGCATTTTTTGCACCTCTTTGGAACTGAAGGTCATGATTACCTGAGCATCTGCCAATTTTAGATGGATGCATTTATCGATGTAGATGGCATTATAATTGGTTAAGTACCATTTGTCCCAATCGAATCCCAGTGACACTACCCTAAAAGTTTGACAGAACCTAGAAGAGGAGTGGAATGCTCTCCATCTCAATAGTGACAATCAATTTAGGCTTTCTTGACAATGAGTAAGGTTGTCCTTCATAGGGATTCAATTGGGCACATGTGGGCTAAAGTTGTAGCCTAATATGTTCTAATAACAATAAGAAAGTGTATTATAATCCAACCCTTCATCGATAATTGCATTAGTTAGGATTGACTTAGCTACTATAAGTTGGATATGAAGGTAAGTGGTCACAATCAAGGGCTTAACTTCTGTTTCTAAACAACCAATGGTGATTACTCGAATATTTATGATGGAGCACGTTAGATTTGATTAGAATGGTGGTGTAGGAATGGGTGGTTGTTGTTGCTCAAACTATTCATAGAAAGTCTGTTCTATGCATAGCAAGGGACTTCCATTGTTGGAAATGGGCTTTCATGGAAAAAGTGTCTTGGTAGATCATACTTTTTTATTTTGTTGTCATTAAAATGGCCGATAGAGTGGCCATCTAGTGTTTCAAGCTCAACATTCTCTATTTTGCTAAAAGGGTTAGAGACCCAAAGTTTTAGCTTTTGCTTGTGGCCTTTAATCAAACAAGGTAATACAAGATTCTCCTTGTCAAAGATTTATTACATGACATGCTTGTCAAACCAAACCTTTTGTTAATCTTTCTTAACAAGTATGGAATGAGTGGCTATTAGATATGTTTCAGTCATGTGCTTGAGCTCTTTGAGGCAATATTGCCAGTTCTAGTATCTTTCCAACATTCTTGCTGAGTAATGTGGACTAAAAACTCTACAGGTATGATAGTGTCTATACCATAAGTAATTCAAAATGGAGTTTGTCCTACATCAAGTCTCCTAGGCTATTCGTTGATAGGCCTATAGTGCTACCATGAGCTTATGATCCTAGTCTATACATGATGCTGAGTCAATTTTTTCAATACACTAATGAGAAACGTGTTTGTAGCTTCTACCTAGCCATTTTCTTGGGGATAATAAGTTCTAGACTTCATATGGATGACCAAGAATATGGATAGCAAATGCTCAATGACTTGATTATTGAGAAAGTTCATCCCTTGCTCATTGACAAGGATTTCAATGGAGCAACCAAATGGTGAGATAAATTACTCACAAAGAAACCATGCCATGGTTCATGCATCTTTCTTATAGGATACCCTAGCCTCATCCTATTTAGTCATGTCATCAGTGGGCTATGATGATGTATCGAGCCTACAAGTATTGTGTAACTAGACCAATGGATCCCATGAAGTCTGTATCCCATTTCTCATAGGGTTGATGGGTGATCACTGGCATGAGTTTCATTTTATCCTTTTGAACAAGTAGCTTTGTGCATTGGTACTCATCATAGTGCTTAACAAATATGGTTCCATTCTTAAAGAAAGTAGGCTATCACAATTGGGCTTGAAGTACTTTTCAAGTTGTGATATTGAATTTGATAGATTCTTAGAAAAGAATGGAATTTGTAGGTACCTTACTTATAGTTATACTCCACAACAAAATGGAGTAGCAGAAAAAAAGAACTCAAAAGAATAGGGTTCTTATAGTGACTACTCGTGCGATGCTTGATGAAAAGGATATACCACTACATTATTGGGTTGAAGCAATAGTGATAGCTATGTATGTGCTAAATCATACTCCTATTGCAAGGATTCATGACATGACACCGTTCTTAGATGTTGGTGACATCATCCATCTAAAGTCTTTGGTTGCATTGCATATGTACACATTCTAGATGAGAAGAGGAAAAAGTTGGATCCTAAGGCTCAAAAGTATATGTTTATTGGCTATGCTCAGGAGAAAAATTCTTACAAATGGTTGATCCATTTATCAAGGAAACAGTAATCAACAGGGATATTATCTTTGATGATTTGGATTTGTGATATGGGTTGTCTATTGCTTTTCCTCATGATCAACCTTCAGATCATGTATCCATTGCTATTTTGTAGAAGCAGATTACTACTATGTATGGATCTACAAGTGATGTATCTTTGAGTGTTTTGCCTTGGACTCATAGATTACATAATTATACATCACCATTCACTGATAGCACTATGCGAGTGAGGGGGAGAAATGAAGTGGAAGGCAAAGAAAAAGATAATGTTCTTGATGATGCTCCTAGGATGACGACTTTAGGATATGACTCAATTGATAGCTTGGATAGTGAATTTGGTATTCCTTCTATTTACAAACTTGGGATTAGGCACACTAGATATGTACTGCCTCATGAGAGAGGAGAATCGAGTAGTCTACCTTAGTTGAGAAGGTCGTAGAGGGTGAGATACCCTATTGATAGGCTTACATACAATGGATTTTCAACAAAGCATTATGCATATATGACAAAGGTCATGGAACACACAAAGGCTACTACATTCAGTGAAGCTCTCATGGACAAAAATTGGTGCAAAGCAATGGATGAAGAGATGAATGCACTAGTTGAAAATCAAACTTGGGAATTGGTTGCATTGCTTGATGGCAAGAAGTCAATTGGCTATAAATGGGTTTACAATACAAGTTTGATGGCATCATTGAAAGGTACAAATCCAAGTTAGTGGCAAAAGAATATGCATAATAATATGGCTTGGATTATGAAGAGACATTCAACTCTATTTGCCAAAACAAAAATCATCAGGATAGTGATTTCATTGGCTATAGTAAAGTGCTAGAAATTATAGCAAATGGATGGGAAGAATTCTTTTTTGAATGGAGACTTAATAGAAGAGGTGTTTATGGATCATTCGAAAGGATACGTGCACCCTCAATATCCAAATTATGTTTACAAGATAAATAAAGCATTGTATTGGGTTTGAAACAAGTTCCATGAGCCTAGCATGTGCGAATTAGTACTTGCAGAATCTTAGATTTGAAGTTTGAAAGGTTGATCATATTCTCCTTACAAAGAAGATAGATGTAGGTCTTGTGGTATTAGTTATCTGTATCGATGATTTGACCATTATAAGAGATGATGCAATTGGGATCTAGAATGTTATGGCTATGCTGAAAACTGAATTTGATATGAAAGATTTGGAAGAAATGAAGTTTTTTCTAGCCATTGAGGTTGTGAATTCAGCCAATGGACTTTAGTTGATTCAAATATAGTATGCACTCAATATGCTACAGTATGCATTATGTCAACGCTACAGTAGACTATGGACTCTTTTGTGAGAAAGATAAGCACTTGAAGCTTATGGGATACACTAATGTAGATTGGGAAAATTGTCCATATGATAGATAGTCTACTAGTGGATATGCATTTAGCCTTGGTAGTGAAATTATTAGCTAGAATAGCAAGAAGCAACCAATAATTGCATTCTCAAAAGTACTGAGGTAGACTATAGAGGTGCAACATCAGTAGCTTGTGACATTGCTTGGTTGCTAAATTGTTGATAGATTTGGATATGCAGATAGGTACTCCAATTACATTGTATTGTGACAACATGAGTATTGTACTTTTGGCAACAAATCTTGTGTATCATACCAAAAAAAAACATATAGCGATACACTATCACTTCATATGAGAGATGGTACTTGTAGGGAAGATAAATCTCCTATATGTTAAAACCAAAGACCAAGTAGCTAACATATTTACCAAGTCTCTAGGTAAAGATAAGCTCAGACACTTTAGAGAGATGCTTGGCGTACAATATATTTCTTAAGTTTGAGGGGGAATGTTGAGGATCAAGCTCATTCTATTTGATCCAAGGCTCCAACTTTAGCTTAACTATACGTCACTTAGTTGTATTGCATGTGTGGTCAATAATTTGAGTTAGTAACTCAACCATGGTCAGTTTTGTGAGACCTAGATTATCTCTACTATTGTTGTGTTAGACTAAAGGTGTGAGAATAATGAAGAATAAGAAAGATGAAGATAGCACAGAGCATATTTCTCTGCTCTTGCTCCACTCCTCTGCTCTCTTATCTCTGTGGAGTCTCTTACAATGGGTGCACAAGTGTGTTGGGATAGGTGAAGAATGTTGTGCATGTGTGCATGCATTAGGATACACTATTGCATAATGGGTGTGTGTATGTATATTGGTGGATTCAAGGTTTATGGCTAACTGAGTAATGAGGCGTGCATGCCTAGATACAAGCTATCTACACAAGGATGTGCAAAGGGAATGTTTATTGTTTCAAGACAAGCGCAATGGCTCCCTCTCATATAGCCATGCATACTCTTATGCCTATAAGTGTAGTGAGTTACCTTCATGCCCAATCAAGTTGCATTGTCCCTCAAGCTCTCCAGTAGCTCCATGATCCAAGGTGCAAGCTCAAGCAAGCTCATCCTCAAGCTCTAAGCTCTGTGCTCCATTACCGCACACATGAGATAAAAGAAGAGAAGAGAGGAGAGGAGAAGAGAGAAGAAGATGGAGAGCTTCTCCACCACGGTCCCTCACCCTCACACATTCACTCCCTGACCCTCCCTCTGTATAGTAACGTGCCTGCCCGAGCCGCTTCTTCCTCAGTGGTATGTTCTTAGTAGCCCATCAAGAGATGTCCTAGAGAACATCTTTCAGGATTTTGATGAAAACACTTGGTGTTTGCTACCCTTGGAGTAAGTTTTATCCACACTAGCCTTGGGGAGGTCTAGCCCATCAAGAACACTACCTTAGTCTGCATTCTATGCTCATTGAAATATTGTCCCAGTCAGCGATTTGTACCCGATCATCCTTCTTTTAGCAACCAAATGATTTAGAAAAGATTAGTGTCTAACTTACAATCAAAGAATCTTATTTCAAATGTATTACACATAAAATTTTAACAAATTTATTTCCAAGATAGATCTTTTATTTCCAAAAATAATAATATCAAGGCAAAACTTAGCATAAGTAGCAATACCTTCCAATAATCTTCCTAGATTTCCCCTTCCTCGGGATCTAGTTTGGATTGAATCTAAACAAGAATTATATTTTTGAGAACAACTTCCTTGATGGACTTTTCTCATTGAATTTTTGTGGGTCCTTACCCACAATAAAAAAAAGATCTTGGTTAGTTTTATTACGAAAAGTATTCTTTTGACAATTTCATCTCAATATCTTTTATATACCAAGAATTAACATCTGTGTTTATCCATCAGATGTTTTGTTAGATCAATACAAATCAGAAATATTAAGTCTTTTTAGGAACACAAAACCTTTCCTGTACTTCTCCTTTGTACATCTCGTACAAACCCAAATTACCCCTTGGAATTCACTGTTAAGAATTCCTTTAAAGATTTTATGAAGAAACTAAATAAAATCCTATTTTATGAATGTAGTTTTTTGTTGCCAACTCATGGAATGATGGCATGCTAGCTACTTTTATTATCAAAATATAGTACCTAGGGATCCATGACGAGTGCTTGGTTGATGGTATTCGCAACTTCATTTGTAATCCTAGTACTCATCAATCCGATTATAGTGGTTGTGTGTCCACAACGTTATTGGTAGCTCCTACCTCTGCGACCTTCATAACTTTCTTCTTTGAGGCCATGGTCTTTAATCACGAGATTGTAGAGGGGATTTTTGGCAAGAGAGCTTGGGTTTTTTGCAATTGGATTGATGGGAATTCGATTGATAAGGGATGGTGATCACTAGGAATTTAGAAAAAAAAATCGAGTAGAGTCTATATTCCATAGGTGAGGGTAGAAGGGATTGGGAATTTGATTCCTAGAGCCTGCGAAGTATCCTCCTTGTCTTCATGTATGAGGAGAATTCCCATCCTTGTGCTTCTCTTGCCCCACTCCCTCTTGCTCTATACTCTTCAGAAGAGCCTCTCCTCTTTTGCTCAGGCTGCCCTTCAACGGCTTGTCATGCCCTGTATTTATAGTTAAATTAAAGAAGAAGGGTTGTGGCCAAGAAGAGGAGCTCTTTGTGGAGGGTATCTTGGTTTTGAGGTCCAAAGAGGCTGCCAAACATTCCATGATTGACTCACCTAGCTCTTGGATGATCTTGCTTCAATCTAAGCCTCTCATCAAACTCACAAGAGGGGGATATTATTGGAGTTTTCTGGTATGATTAAGGAGGAGAATTCAGGTTTTTTCTCATGCTTTCAGGATCTCCAAATTTAGGAGAAATTATGCACTATTTTTTTGTCAAAAAAGGGGGGGGGAGGAGGAGCAGTGGCCTATTCGTCATCATCATCTTCTTAATCTTCTTCTTTTTTCTTAAAGCTTAAAGCTTTTAAACTTCCCTTGCTTGCTAAGTTTTAAATGGGTTTAGTCAATTGTGACTTACGACTCATGGCTTGTGTTCATGTGGTGATTTTTGTGAAGGATGGCTACAAACCCTATCAACCCTGGAAAGTGTCAGGTTACGAACTTCAGACTATTTTATTTGAGACTTCCTCTATTTTGATGGTGTAGATTATCCAAATCTATTTGCAAGAAGTCAAGAGGATTGAAAGATAAAGTCAAAGTATCACATCCTCTTTCCCTTAGAGGAATCTAGATGTCCTCATCTTGAATGAAACAAGGGATATTAGTAACATAGTGATTTTTGGTCAACCCAAGTGGCATCCTCTTCAGGGTGGTCTTTCCACTAGAAAATATATTTTCTAAGGATTTTGCTTCTTAGAGTTTTCTCCTGCATGTCAAGTATCTTTTTTGGTTGAAGTTGGAGGACTCCTTGACTTGGCATCACAATTTTTTGGTCGTTAAGTACATGGTCAGGGTTAAGAACATATGCTTTCAATAGAGTGACATGAAATACATTATGTACTTTCAAGTTATTAGGGAGTTGCAACTTGTAGGCAGTTGTTCCTAGTCACTTTAGCACCTTATATGGCCCATAATACTTGGGACTTGGCTTCTTGAATCCCCCCAAAGATAAGGAACTTTTCTTTGAAAGAACTTGTATGAAAACCATGTTACCTTCTTTGAAAATGCATTCTTGCCTTCATTGATCGGCATATGCCTTCTATTGATCCTTCGCGGCTTGAATATCTTCCCTTATAGTCTTTACTTCTTGATTCATTTCTTCCATCATTTTCCTAGATGTTTCTACCCATAGGGTAGGGTCAGAAAAAATTGATGGTGTATGACAATCTTGTCCAGATAGTACGTGAAAGTGAGTCATTTGAATACTTTGATGGTATGATGCATTGTATGCGAATTTAACTAAGGATAGGTATTAGATCCACCGTTTGGGCTCCCTATCACAATAAGCTCTCAGTATGTCTTCAATAACTTGGTTGATTTGCTCTGTTTGACCATCAGTTTGGGGATGGTAAGAAATACTAAAGTAGAGCTAGGTTCCTAGAGCTTCGAACAAACTCCTCCAAAAGTTTGATGTGAAGAGAGAATCGTGGTTGATGATGATTCTCTAGGATAATCCATGTTATCTGAAAATTTCCTTAATGAAAAGCTGAAAGATATTAGAAGCCTTGTAATTATTGGTTTTTACAAAAAAAAAAGGTGTGTAAATTTTATTAGCATATCAATGACTACCATTATGGAGTTATATCCTCCTTGTACTAGGGGTAATCTAACTATAAAGTCCATGCTGATATACTCCCATTTCATTTGAGGAATATCAAGTGGCTAGAGCTTTCCTAGCAAGTTGACTCATTCGGCCTTAATTCATTGGAAAATTAGGCATTCGGTGACATACTTGAGTACATCACCCTTGAGTCTTTTCCAATAGAAGCTTCTTTTGATTGTATTAAGAGTCTTAGCATAACCAAGATGACCAAAAAATGGAGAATTGTGAGCTTTCCAAAGTATTTTCTTCTTGAGTTCTTAACTTGCAAGAACACATAGTCTTGTCTTAAAATAGGCAAGCTCCTCGTTTATGGAAAAATCTTGATACTTAGGCTTGAATTTTGGATTTGAATCCTTGATAGAAATTTCTCTTGACAATCTCTCATAGCTTGGATCTTTCAGTGTCTCTTCTTTAGCCATTTTTATGAGGGGATTACTGGGCATTGAAATCATTATAGCAAGAGTTCCAGTCCTAGAGGGTTCCTCTAGGACTAGAACATTAAGAAATGATTTACAGCTTAGGGAATCCATAATCACATTCTCCTTGCATGGTCTATATTTGATTTCAAAGTCAAATTCCTACAAGGTCTTAACAATCCATTGGTAATGTCTCCATAGTTTAAAGGCATGAATTACAGCAAGTAACTCTAGATCATGTGTGGCATAGTTTCTTTCATGGATCTTCAATTTTCTTGAAGCATAGGCTACTGGATGTCCTTCTTGCATAAGCACACAACCCAAAGTAAGAGAGCTTGCATCAGTTATTATGACTTTGAATTCTTTGCTTAGGTTAGGTAGCCTTAAGATAGGGGCGATTACCTAACTCTGCTTAAGCTTCTCAAAGTTAGATTTTTCAATAGACGTCCATATAATGAAGACCTACTTTTTGAGAAGGTCGGTGAGAGGCGAAAGAATTGAGGCATAGTTTTTAATGAAGACTCTATAACGACCCATTAGCCCTAGAAAGCTTCGCACTTCCTTGACTGTTGGTGGGGGTGGCCGATCTTGTACATCTTGGACCTTGGTAGGATCCAGTGAAATGCCATCTACCAATACAATGAATTTTAGATATTCAATCTACTTTTTGAAGAAGGCACATTTCTTCTTTTTAGCATTTAATTTGTGAGCTCTCATTGTTTCAAGAACTACTTGTAGTTGTGGTCCATGGTCTTCTTCATTCTTGGAATATGTTAAGATATCATCAAAGAAGACGAGGATGAAGTCATCAAGGTAGGGTTGAAAAATGTCTTGCATCAATCTATTGAAGTTGACAAGAGCAATTGTTAATCCAAATGGCCGTACCTTGTGTTAAAAGTTGGTTTACGGATATATTTCTCCCTAATTCTTATTTGATAATAGCCTAATCTAAGATTGATCTTTGAAAAGACCTTTGCTCCCTGGAGTCGTTCAAGCAACTCATCTATCCTGGGGATTGTATATTTATTTTTCAATGTCACCTAGTTTAATCCACAGTAATCAATACAAAGGCGGAGTATTCCATCTTTCTTTTTCTGAAATAGTATCGAGGCTCCCCATGGTGAATTACTTGGCCGGATGTATCTTTGTTCTAATATATGCTTGAGTTGTTTTTTAGCTCAATGACTTCAGGAATTGACATTCAGTAGTGTACAATAGATAAGATCTCTCACTTGTAATCAAAGTTCCAATTTGCTGGCTATCTCCCTAGGTATGCCTCTTCGTTAACCGATACAAGTTGCCATCATCAACCAGATGAAGCCGCTCTTCATCGATAATCCCTTGAGTGATGTGAGCTTTCATCCTAACCACTGGATCGACATGTGAGTATGGGATGCCCTCTGTATTTATCAGAAGAGTGTAAGACAGACTTGGGGAAGTTACTATATATATCCTCTACATCATGTGCGTTCAAAGCCTATTTATAAATATCATTATCTGTGATTTTTTCTTGAATAAAAAATAATCCTTTTCTATTCAATCTTTAACTAACATCTTTATATAACACCCTTCTATATGTAAAAAATGTATAAAAATGGTGTTTTAAAAATACCTTATTTTGAACTCACATGATGCACATATATATTCATGAGTAACTTACCTGAGAAGATAGAGGATGGGGTGAGTGACCAATCTTTTCCCTTTAAATCCAATAGAGAGGTGAGATGTGCGAATGGAGTGTTGCACTCACAAGTTGGGCCTCTCAACGCACAAAGTATGATCTGTTCCTCTGCACAGCACTATAAGGCTCCTTGGCTTTTCTTCTTGTACATATGCTAGCATAGGGCAGGATGCACTACTGCAATATCAATTGCACACAAGGCATATAACCTTCGCACAAGTGGCGGTAAGGATTACATCAATGGGTGTGAGGAACTTGGTTGCTCTTCTATATTTATTAACAGAGCGTGAGATAGGGGGAGCTAAGTGCAATTAATTTCCCTTTCATCAATTGAGAAGTGAGAGAATTGAGAAACATTACGACAATTGGTATCAGCATGAATGTTTTTGTTTCCCAATGCACACGCGGGACAGGGCTCTACCATCATTACACACATCACTCTGTTTGGTGCATTGCACGATAAGGCTTCCTGGACTTCCTTCTTACACCTATGCCAGATGGGTTGGGATGTGGTGCACAGATCGGATGCCGTAAGCACGCGTAGTGAGCGTCAGAAGGTCCCCAAGAACAAAAGAACTCTACTTTTTGCACACAAATCAATGTAGAAAGTGTGCACTCTAAACTCATAAACGTTTATTAATTTAAATATGTATTTTACGGAATCACCCGCTATGGAATCACCCATGTACACATAAAATTAACAAAAGGCCCGAAAAGGATAGGCGTCCCCATTGACTTCTCGCACAAAGAATCCACTTTGTCTATGAGCCCCGGAATTAAAATTTTACGGAATCCACCGCAAAACCTCACGGAATCCACCATGGCACAGAATCCACTGTGGAATATGCCTCTTGGCATCAGGATGCACTGATGCACCATCAACTATGCACGCTCGCAGAATCCTTATGAACTATCCCTCTTGTCGATTTCTAAACTGGGTATGTGATATGGGTTCCCATCCTTCTTTTCAAGTGATGTGAGTTATGGGGGGCGAGCGATTGATCTATCATTCCCACACAAGTGACAATCAAGATTGAGTGATGTATACCTTGCTATCAAAGGTTTGCTAGATCTTCATTGATAATGCTACCTCCATGGGTACTATTGCATGGTCCCTGCCATGTCCAATATGTGCTATGGCAAGTCTTGGTACCTACTGTGGACAACTTCGACTCCCTAGCATGTGTCAACAATATCCATCAACCAATTGAATGGGCAAAGTGTTTTTAACCCTATCCTTGCATTCATTTTTTGCGCATGTCATGTTTTAAGTGTGGAGATATATGGATATAGGTTATACTCACGTGTTAGAGGCTCTTGTTGATTATTCAAATTGATCTATTCACGTCTTAAGTGTGGGGACGCACCCTTGCGCATTGTCTTGGTGGTTGCATACATTTGCAAACACCCTGTTAATTGATCCTTACATGATTTTCTATTTTCATTATGCCCTGTTGAGGTCCCTTCCTTACCCATCCGCCCTATTCTAACCCGTATCTATAGTCGTCTTTAACTCTTTTGGTTATTTTATCATTTTGTTGATCCTCCATGTAAATGCATCCTATATTCACCGAAATTGCAATTTGATCCTCTAGCCCTATTCATCGCTTCGAATTGGCCATTTTTTCTATTTACAGTCCTCATTTCCAAGCAACAATTCATGAACTATTAAATTTTGAAGATTTTTACGCGAATCGGACGTGTTTCTATGCAGATACACATTTTCTGCAATTTGATATGATAGCCTTGATCTTTCCCTTTTCTCTGACATTTTCTTTTCCTAGCTTTTTGATGATGTAGGGATTGGCCGTTATTTTTTTGCATATTTGCAGATTTATTTTTATGCAAAATTTCTATTTTTTTCATGTGAATACACTCTTTTCTCATCGAAATTCCAATTTGTTTGGATAGTCTCAAGTTATTCGTTCCCCCAGACATCTTTTCTTTTTCATCCCCCTCATTTTGACCATCCTATTTTTCTTATTAATTATTAATTGTGTTTTCTTATGCAATTTTGTTCTTTTTTCAATGTAAATGCGCATTTCTTGCATCCGAATTGCATTGTGACTTTAGAGCCTTGTCACCTATCATTCCTCAGGCATCTTTCCTTTTTGTTGCCCCTTGTTCTACCGATTTACGGACTGTTTGAATTTATTTTTTGTTCAAAATTTTGGGTGTATTTTTACCGTTTTTTCATGCAAACCTTAACATTTGCCATTGGAACCATGTTTTCACTAGATAACCATATTTATCTTGTCACCTTACACATTTTTCCTTCTTGCTTCATTCCATTCCGACTTTATGATTTTTTGTTATGAATTTCTGATTACATTTTCACATTGTTTTTTAATTTTTTTCCATACAAACATATTTTATTCTTGTCCAAATTGCATTCTGATGGAATAGGCATGTTCATCTTCTTAGTACATATAAATTCTCTTTTTTTGCATTTTGTCTCAACTAATAAATTTTGTGAAATTAATTTTCGTGGTCTATTTTTCATCTTTTTCCACGTAAACCCCTCTATTTGCTGCTAAACATGCGGAACATGTTGTCTTGCTATTTCTCTCCTTGCCTTGACCAGTTTTTCTTTTTACAACATCTTCATCTGATGCTCAGATTTTTTTCGAATTTAAAATTTTCTCCAATTTTTTATTATTCGCCCCCTTGCATGTTGTGTATACGGCCAATTTTTGCCTCAAAAGGTGCCCGATTGTCTTCATGTTGTGTTTAGTAGCGTGCGTTCTCACCCGTCCTAGGCCATTCCCATCAATGTAAATTTTTTTACCCCTCTCCCACATTTGTATGCGAGATGAGGGGCACACTTTAAAAAAAAAATTAAAAAACAAAACAAAAAAAACAAACGCCATTTAAAAAAAAACGATTCCCCTTCCCCCACCCTCCTGCTCCAACCGTCTCCCCGTCCGTCCCCTTCTTCTTCTCTCTCTCTCTCTCTCTCTCTCTCTCTCTCTCTCTCTCTCTCTCTCTCTCCCCCCTACGCGTGCTCATGCCCCCTCTATCCTCCTCTCCCCTCCTACCTCCTCCTTCTCCCCCCACCCTTCTTCCTCACCCTCTTCCCCTCCGTTGACTTCCCCTCCACTTCACGGCCCTACCCTCCTCCACATGCTTGCTTCAATACCTTCCCACCAACACCCCCAATACATCCCCGCCTACACCCCACTACTACCCCTGCTACCTCCTCACCAATACCCTGCCGCTATATCCCCCCCCACCCCCCTTGATTTCCCCCCCCTCCCAACTTAATTTCCCCCCATTAATTATCCATTTACCCCCTTCCAATTAACCTTTCCCCCCACCTTCCCCTTACCTATTGTTCCCACCTTGAGTCTTGGCATTGGTCCCGTGTGAATGCCTTGCGTGGTGGCCCTTTTTTGGCTGTTGATCGTGCTTCGAGTTTTCATACCCATGTGACCGCACTTCTACAAGCCCCTTGTCACATGCAAGGTGGTCTTGATCATGATTTGCTACTGTTCACATGGAAGAGCATGCATGTTTGCTTGTGTTCATGCGTTCATGCATTGTAAGCCCCTATTCACGCGCAAGGACATGCATCCCGTTTTGTTCATGCCAAGAAGTTACCGTTCACATGTTGCTGCCATCAAGTATCCCACTTTCCTAATTCTGATTTTTTAAAGCCTCCACACTTAAGAAAATATAAAAAATCATTAAAATTTTGAAAAAAACATTGAAAATTCAATAAAAATTCAATAAAATCTCAAAAAATAGAGAAAAAAATAAAAAAATTTCACAAATTTCTAGAAAATTCTAAAAACTTTTTCATTATAATTATGAACAACCACAAATACATAAATATTACAGAACACATTGAAAAAAAATATATTTTAAAAAACTTAAAAAAATAGAAAACTCTTGGAAAATTTGAGAAAAAAATAAAAATTGATGATTAATTCATAAAAAATCTTTTTCACATTCTCAATATTGGTGTAGTAGTTTGGTTACTCAAAATTATTTATTTAACAAAAAAAAAGAAAATAAGAAAAACAAACAACAAACCTAATAGAAAACCAATCATCAAACAAACCATTCAAAATGCTTCAAGTTCCATTCACATCACATTCTAAAAACCAAAATTTAGAACATAACCCAATACACATTCCCACAATTCTCAAAATTTAAAAATCACACAAAATAAAAATGAACAATGAAAAAGCACACAAATAAATAAATAAATAAAAAGAAAAAAATAAATTAAAATTTTAAAAATATTTAAACTCCCAACATATGATCACCCAAATGAGAAAACCTTTCTTGTTTTCTTTTTTTACCATGGTATTAGTATTGGTTTTTTTTCACACCTTACAAGAGGAGGCTGATTGTCCCCCCTAGTCGACCTATTTTTTTCATATGAGGATTTTTTTGTTATATGGATTGATTGCAAGTGGGATTTTGCGCATCAGACCTTACGAGTGTCCACACACTGCCAACTTCTTTTTCTTTTTCTCTCCTTCATATGCACTGTAACACACATATAGTTGTAATAAAAAATAAATCGGTTGTTGCACCTACCAAGCAAACCAAATGCACTTTATAACTTTCAATTAAAAAAACTAGCCATTAATTCATAAAGAAACCCCACCGTTGCACAAGCATATAGCACTGTAACCCACTGAATTTTGTAAATTAAAATCCATTCACAATGCATGCATACATGTGCTATACACACGTTTAATTTTTAAATAATAAATAACCCCTTGAAGTCATGCATGCATGCGCTTTGTGCCATAGATAATCTAAATTTTAAACAAATGAATTGCACTTGTAGAGACCCCTAGTCCAGCTTAGTCAAGTTAGTCTAAGTAGGGGTTGGGATGCGAATACAACTCACCATGCACCCACTTCGCCGTACCATAGGTATATGCCATCCACTTACGGGGATTGGGACTTTTCTTGATCAAATACATCGGTCTTGTCCATTTGTATTTGTTTTGATGCTCCAAGGCTATGGTTTAGTCTTGATTTTTGGATTGTCTCTAGGATATGGCATGTGTGGCATTCTCTTTTATTTTGAGTGTTTGATTACCAAGTTTTCAAGTGCTTGTATGTTTCCATAGCATGAAGCTTTCATTCATATATGTATGTAGATCATGTCAAATTTTCCATAGGATGTGGACTGCCTAGGGAGGTCTGGTCTAGTCGAGTCATTTTTTTAAATTGTTGGTTTTGTTTCCTTGTTATCTATCTCAGTGGTGGTATGTGTGGGTTTTGTAGGAATACTTTCTCATTTTTCTAGTTTTTTGTGTAAGTGGGTGATGCAGTGTTGTCTAAAAGGCATCTTCTTCCATGCCCCTGCTTGTGATTCAACATTTACCATTACCAATCCATGATTACTCTCTCCTTTTAGATGTTGACTATATTCACAAGGTTTTTCTTCATCTCTTTGTAGCCTTGAAATTCCCTCTAGTGGATGCGAAGCTTTGTTACTCTTTTTTGGAGACTTATAGGAAGCTTTCAGGCTTGGTTTATGACCATCAGTTATGTTTATCCCCTGTTACTATCAATGACGCCTTGTTTGTACCTTTTGCAGCTTCCCCTGTACCTAGTGGTAATCATTTATTATCCATTGCAGAGGTCCTTGCCTTGTTAGAGAAGATGATCTCTACTCCATAAGCTTATCACCAATTCAAGAGTATCAGTAGCACATATTTCCTCTTCCTTATGGAAGCAGATATGCCAATTCCTCTAGGACCGCTTTATATTAGACAAGCTTGCATCAAAGTGTTTATCCAAAACTATTCACTGCATTTGTTAGAGTCCTAGAGGGGGTTAAGCTTATTATTGGACAGCATTTTTGTTGGCTAAAATGGATCAACATTTTCAACGTGTCACGAAGGGTCAACTTAGTATTGTTTCCCATGGGATTTTTCTATAAAAGATCATTCAATTGGCACCTCCCCCAAGTGGCACTCCTATGCCTGATCATGTTTCACTTTTGTAGCAGTCTCATCCTTCTGTTCATTTTCCTCCTATGGAAGCCAATTTAGATTTAGCAAATGTACCCCTGTATCAGAATCATTCGAAATAAGCGTTGTACACAGGGTCCTTTCTAATCCTCTCCCTGTTCCAACTCTTGTTGTACAAATTTCAATATTTGAGGTGTTTGGTAGCTCCCTTCCCTCATTATTTCTATCTTGTACCAACCTCTTTGCAGTGCAATGGAAAGGAGAATTGGATCTGCAAATTTCTCCTTCTTGGCAAACAATGCGTTTTGGATCTATGCTTTTGCAACTAATTTCTAGTGTTTATTCTACTTTAGAGACCTCCATGGCCTCCTATCTTCAAACAATATATATAGGAGTGTACAGCTCATCGCAAGAGAAAGTGGACTCTTTGACAAGTCAGCTTAGCAAGGCTCTAGAGGATTTAGCTTGTGAGAAGGCTGCTTTGAGTGATATCCATAGACAAATGGCTACCACTATCACTTTGATAGACTCACTTTAGAAGCCATGATTAAGGAGTTAGAAGCTAAAGTTGACACTTTAGAAGAAGAGAACATGTCCTTAACCAAGGCAAAAAATGTAGTGCTTGAGGAAATGATAGAAACAACTCATAAGCTTGGTGTATGTGAGGGCCAATTATTGCAACATTTCTAAGAAACTGTAGAGTCGCATAAGAAGTTTATTGAAGAACTTAACCAAAAAGTTGCTACTCTTTTTGTTCCTCCTCTAGCCCCGGTGATATCTTCTTATTGTCTTCTAAGAAGGAGCTAGATCAGTTGCAACAGAAATTATGTGATGGGTTCTCCGCCAAGGTAGAGCGCCTTCAGTAGTGCATGAATCGTGTTTAGAAGATTTTGTCCACTATGATGAATTAGTATCACCTCTATCATCCTTCTAGATTAAGTATCATTTTAGCAGTGCTTTGTGTTGTACATTTCCTTGAGTAATGTGGACTTAGAACCTCCAGAGAATGGGTGGCAGAACATGTGGTTTGTAGATTTACTCAAAGCACTATTTAATAGATTTGTTGATGAGTTAATCTCTCATGAAGCCCAAATATTATTTTTTATATATCTTCGAGGAGATTTGCACATCCTTGATGCGAGGAGGACATGAATTTTATGTAGGAGATGTGATTTTTCAAGTAATCATGGTTCATGGCTTAAAGAATTATCATCAGTAGACATTGTGGTGTAGAGGCTATGCTTGGCATTGTTCTTTGGAGGATGATATTCTAGATCCTCGCCAACGAGACAGAGTGTCTTTCATAAGTCTGAGATTCAGTCGTTGAGATCCCAAGTGTTGAACCATATTGCTAACAATCCCTTGTTCAATGAGGATTTCTTTTCAGTTTTTTTTTTCTATGTTCCATCTATTCATATAATCCTCATGATATCCTATCTTATTTCCTAATTTCTTATCAATTACCCAAGTTGTATATTGCCATCCTTACTTCTAATCCATATACTATCCCTCTCTTATCTTTTATGACTCTACACACTTTTCCTTCAAATTCTAGTTTTTATTACTTGCTCTTTTATTAATGATCCTATATGCTCTCCTACTCCTATTGAGCCTACTCTTGTTGTCCCACCTATTCCCTCTGTTTTTTCAACAAAATCCCTTCAAAAAATTTTACTTTATTTCCCTTCTTTCCCATCATCATTATCCCTTCAAATATCTTCATTTTATGATTTATCGTACCCACCTCTTTACTATTCCCCTCTTATTTCCTTACCATCTCCATCTGACTATATTAATCTTCATCCACAATCAGTGATGGATACTCGTGGGTATTACAATGATATCCTTTGTCAACGGTAGTGGACATTGAATGATTCTTTAACATAGGACTAGTGTTTAATTGGCCTATCATTCGTAGTTTCTCAGACAATTCTGCACAATGTTCTACTTCTTATCTTCAATTTGCAAGAGCACATGCTCGTTTTGAGGATACCTTAGTATGCTTTAAAGCATCTCATTTTTGTTGGTATTTTGCTTTTATGCATCAGTACTCTCCCATAAATACTTGGAAGAGTATTCTAAACTTGACAATTAATCTTAATGAGAATGTGTCTATTTCCCATATGGATGTCTTGTATTATTTTGCACAAGCATTTCCTACTAGGTTTATTATCTTGTTAGAAAGAATGTGTTGTTTACAATTTCTCCAGAATGTGCCTCTACATTTTTTGGATGAGAATAAGAGTCTAGAACATCTCAAAAGCTGAGTACGAAGTTCAAGAAAAAATATATTCATCCTACATAGCTTGTGGATACTCTCTTAGTTATACTAATATTTTTAATAAAAATCTTTCTCTTTGCTCTCTATATTTTGGGAGCATGTGCCATATAGACTACATTGTCTTATGTTTGTGTGAGTTCTGTGTAAGTTCTATGGTGTATATGTGATGTTTTATCCTTCTTTCATGGAGTTGAAGATAAAGATGGAGCTAATAAAAAAGTTGATTGATGGTGTTTTGTGATTCTATCTGATGGATGGATGCTTGTAGGGAAAGACTGTGGAAGTACCCACTCATTCGTATTACCAAAATGTGCAAAAAGGCTAGGCATAAACACTACTCATGCATCTACTTTACTTGTGGAGTTAGCAAATGGCAAAGGAGTTCTATCAACACAATAAACTAGTAAGGTAGAATTTAGCTTAGGTGGCAATTCTTCCAAAATGAGCTTCTGAATTATGAACCTTGGGGGCTTATAAATGTCTGTTAGGTATAGATTTGTTTATTCCAAATGATGCCCATATCTATTGTGGAAAGGGCCAAATCACATTTCAAAACTCAAAAGGAGAACAAGTAACCACTCAGGGAGAAGCAGGGAACCTTAAGGTTTAGCTAGTTAAAGCTTTCCAAATAGTGAAAGCCCTAAAGAAAGGATTACACGTCTATCTAATTAAACTAAATAAGGATGAGGCGGATAGTGAATCCAAGGATCAACCATCTTGGCTAAAAGAATATACTGATGTTTTTCTAGAAGACTTGAGAGAGCTTCCACCAACAAGGGAAGTAGATCACAAAATTCAACTCATTCTAGGTGCTTACACCCCTGTCGCTCGGTTTTCCACAACCAACTTTTGAGCAAGCCAAGGGTATTTGCCACCTTTTCTTGGAAGGAGGCATATTATGACAATGAATTTCTTCCTTTTCTCCCATAAAAGTTTTGATTTTTTTGTTCCTTTTTTTCCCCCCTAATCATGAGGGTGTTTCCACGTTTTCTCGAAGAATAGGTCGTCATGATAGGGATGGAAGTCTTTTTCTCCCATGATCGATATGTATTTATTATTTTATTTTATTTTCAAAAAGGAGAATGGCAGGAGTACCATGTATCAAAACCATCCACACCACCTCTATTGGATTAGATGAGAAGGGAGCAAAGGAGGGGTGGGAGGTGGCTGTGAGGGGCTAGATGAAGGAAGCCACTCCATCAAGATAAGAGAGAGGGCTATCAGGAGGAGTAATAGGCTAAGCCTTACCCAATTGATGCAAAGGGATGAAGGGACTATCGATGGTGATTGTCAAGATCCCTAGGGAGGGTAATATTTCTTTAGAAAATAGCCATTAATTAAGAAGGGATCGTCAGAAGTATCGATGATTTGCACTTGGATAGAGATGTTAGGATTGACAACTAGTACCTTATAGGGACTCATTTAGCATTGTTGGAGCTTTCCTAGGAACTTACCAAATCATGACTTATAGGCTAGGACTAAGTCATCTTTCTTAAATTCCTTATGCTTGATGGAGTTGGCGTGATAGGCCTTCCGTTGAGCCTGGATGGCTTCCATACACTGTAGGGCCATTCTACGAGTCTCATTCAAACATTCCAAGTGTAGAAGAAGACGGCATTGCAGGGACTCATCATCGCCTAGGTATTCTTTTGTAGCCACTCACAAAGAGAGTTTGCTCTAACTCAACTGGGAAGGCATCTTCTCTACCATATACCAATTCGAAAGGTGTCTATCCTGTAGTAGCCTTATAGGAGATTGTGTACACCCAGAGGGCCTTTGTAAGTCGATCGTCTTAAAATGATGATGTGTAAAAATCGTCCTTGTCACAATCAAACATAGAGGATGTGATTGGTAACTTCGACTTGGCCATTGCCTTTGGGGTAGTAAGGCCTGGACTTGTCATGGAAAATCTTGTACAGATCTATCAATTCTTCCATAATCTTGTTGAGAAAGTCAGTGCCTCTATCAGTTACTAGCTCTAGGAGACTATTAAAATGGGTGATGATATTCTCGGACAGGAACATGGCCACATTATTGCCATCATCCCGCTTGAGAGCTTTGGCTTCACACCACTTTGTCACATAGTCTGTAGAGACCAAAATGTATTTGTTTTTGCTTCCTTCTAGTTGGCGGAATGATGGGGCCAATGAAGTCAATTCCCCACTTCTCGAATATCTTTAGGGGAAGGATGGACTATAAGGTCATAGCGCTGGTTTTGGTAGACTTTTCCATCCATTGACAAGCATAACAATGTTTGCCGTAGTGATAGGCATCTTTCTAGAGGGTTGGCTACCAGTATCTTGAAAAAAGCAAGGCCTTTCTCACTGTCACTTCTCCTGCAAAGTGTCCTCCACAAGAATCATCATGGCATGCTTTTAGAATTATCCCAATTTCATCTGTTACCACACATCTTTGTAGTACTTCATCTTTATCTTTCTTGTACAGAGCACCACCACCGTACAAAATGTAGGGGGCTCATTCCAATAAAAGCTTCTTCTTCTCACATGGTTGGAAATACCAGAAGAATATATTGAGTAGCCAAGAGATTAGCTATGTCTATATACCATGGGGTTATAGTTTTTTGATTAGAAAGAAAGAAGCATCAGGGGAGGTCTAAGTCCTCCTACTCCTCTTCATTGCTCTAAGGGATCCGCAATAGATGATCAACCAGTATATGGAAGTGACCAGATTTGGTAGCCACTTCAAAGTTGAACTCCTACAATAGAAGGAGCCATCTTATCATTCTTCCCTTCACATTTGCTTTGTTCATCAAGAAGTACAAGGCCTCATGGTCCACATAGAATTTGAAATGTGTCAATCATTAGGGGAGTCTTGAGGTCTCGAAAATGCCCTGTAAGTACACGATATTCTCGTGTTCACATCAAACCTAGAAATCTAGGCTGCCATAAAAGTAACAAAGATTGTCATAATAAAGATCTTAATCATCCTCATTAAAGTGAAAACTAATATTCAATTGGAATTTTGTTTGATGTTTGATTACTTCACTCCATTCTCACTTTCTTCTTTCTTTTCCATCCTTACTAGTTTCTTCTTTGTTTTCCCTCTTACTTCCAATTCTCATAGTTTTTCAGTCCAATCTTCTAATCACATCCTTAGCTATGGATCACTCATCTAATGATCTCTATAGCCCTAGTAAAATACGTCTCTATCATCTTCATATGAGTTGGATAGTGGTATGAACCAATAAGGAAGAAAACAAAACCCATTATTATTACAGAGTCTACGAAACATATCCTCATGTTTGAAGGAATAAAGAATCTTGATCTTTGGTTTTATGGCAGGCTATATCCCAAAGATCTTAGCAAAAATAGTGTAAAATTACCCCCCTAAAAATAAATAAAATTAGTTGAAAACTTTTTATCTCCCTCTCGCTAAACAGGTGGCTGGGGGGGGGGGGAGAAGTGGAAGATGATGATGATGAAGGAGAAGATAGTGATGATGATGATGATGAGGCGGTGGGGGAGGCCACGTGGCCTGCTATCCCTTCCCCTAGCCCTCTCGGCCAAAGTCCGCAACCACTCGGGGGGGCACAGAACTCCCCGTCGCCATGCAAATAGGTGGTGGCACCACCACCACTCCACTTCCCCCCCACCTCCCCCCCGTTATAAAGCCCCCCATAAAAGCGAAGGCAAGAGGAGAAGAAGGCACCATGGCATACTACACACACACACACACACACACAGAACATTCTAGAAGGTTCCTATTTTTTTCCCTCCTTAGAGGGTGACCACATGCACCTTCCCTTTTACTCCTCGCACGAGCTTATTTCCCCCAATTGCCCCTCTATTTGAGCAAGAGGCTAATGAAGTTCCTGCAGAAGTTGCCCCTAAAAGGAAAGAAGATCGAGAATGGACCCCAAGTAAAGAATGTCGCATGTGAGTGGCAATCCCACAAATAGTAACAAAGCTTCGGGCGAGGGCATCACTGTCAATCCACTATGGTACCAGACATAAGTGATAAATTTTCAAATTGATAAATGCTTTCTTTGATTTCTGCATGAGATACGTTAGGCCCCATACTATACCACATGAGAATAGTTAATTGAAAATGATGAATTTCATCTCAAATATTTGAGAGATTGAGTTTCAAAATGCATGTATCAAGAGAAGTTAAATGCACCTGGATACTATGCACCTACGGTTCCAAAACACAATATTAGTGAGTTTGGGAATCTCCCAATTTCCATTTTTTGAATACTAAAAAGGTGGCACCTGGATAACATGCCCCATAAGTTTCTCAAAACCATATGATGACCTATCATTGGAAAGCACATGAAAAATGGAATCTATTGAGCTATAGAGCGCTCAATTTGGAGTTATAGTATTCAAGTTATGACAGAACCAAAGATTTGACCACATGTCCCAAACTTATGGAAAATTCCCATATTCCCTAGTATGGTATTCCAAGGTATTGTCGACTCCCTCTTCTTGCAAATTAGTAGTTAATTTTTTTGCCACATTGAAGGTATATGTTGCCGCTTGCATGCCTGATGGATTGCATGGTAAGAAACCTAGCCTAAAAGAAATTCCTTTTAGAAACTCTAGGCCTCTACCCAAGCTCTTGCCAACAACATGATTTGATAGCTCATGTTTGTTAGATTGGGATGTTGATGATGTGCATAGTTAGTACAAGCAATGATCATAAGGATTAAAACTAAGAAGCCTTGGGATCCGTTTGATAACTATTATTTTCATCAAGCTAATTCGGGGTTAGGCTAGGTACAAACAACAACTCCAAGCCGCAATGGCAAGTGGAGAGCTCAAGGATTAGGAAACCTTAAGTCAAAGAAAATAGCAATACTTTTATTCTTATTGGGAAAAAGATTGGGTTGTCGATCAATAGATCTTACATCTTATTTATAAGACCTTAACACATGCCTTAGTCGAAGGAAGGGACACATATGCCTAAGTCAAAGGAAGGGAGTGTTAAGAAAATTTTTGCATAGTATCGCTCTTAGATCCCAAGGGGGAGAGCGAGTATGCGGATGGAAAGGTTATTGTGTCTATTCTTGCATTATTTGAAAAAATAAGATTGGTTTTATTGGTTGATCAAACAACATCCTAAATGCTTTTACATTCAACTGATTTTTGGATTGTCATCTAGATGATTATTCCAAGTACTTGTGATTAATGGTAAATTCATGGTAGGGGTCTGTGATGACGAATTGCCATGGTGATAAATGAATGTTTTCTTGGAAGATGATACTAGGGCTGACCACTTGATTGTGCTTGATTCTTAAATGATTTAACTAAGGAAAGGTTCTTTGCATGAGTGGATCACCTCCATGATCACATCGTAGATTAGCCCAAAAAGGACACTACTCGATTCATGGGCCGATGGTCGAGTGGTGAAAAGCCCAACCACGGGAATAATGTTTCACTCCTAGGTAGCTTGTGGGTCACATGGAGCTCTAGACACCCCTTTTTAAGTCCGGAATGGAGTTGAAGACCTTTGTGGCCCCAACATCTGTGGTATTGGAAGATTCTATTCTAGATAAAGGATGGAAATGGTGGTGCCATGTGATTTGAACTAGCTACTTCTACAGGGCAAAAGGGACATGTAATTTCTCCTATATGGGCATGAGACGTTAAACTTTTTTGCCAAAGGATTACTTGCTCCATATTCGTGTTTGTGATACAAATTACACGAATGAACCTTGTTCCCTAAAAGGCTTAATTATGGAAGCTGACTTTGAATGTCACACATAATTATAGTATGACCTAATTAAATAACTATTGAGGGAAGCGGGTGGACCGAACCCCCGACGGGTTTGTGGTCCTAGAGAACTGGGAGGCTTCTCACAAGGTTTTACCAACCCTTAGAAATTGCTAGGTTAGAATCCCAATTCATGCCATTTTAGGGTATGGGAATGGGACTATCCCCTATGGGTAGAGAGATTGAGCGGCACATCCCTCTCGCTTCCAATTCTCTTTGAACCAAGTGCGGCATGGATCTACTTCCGCTTTGGTATCTCTCCCTAAAGTAGGATATCCAAGACCTAACACTAGAATGCTGTCAGGAGACCTTGTTCACTAGGAACCCAAATTTTAGGTCGATCCCAGTGGGTTCATCGACCGCGAACGTTCCATTGTGAGGCAGACTTGAGAAACCCTAGGCGACAAACCCCGTAACATTCCATGGGAGTGCCGGGCAACATCACTTAGATTTGTCTCTCAATGGACCGCTAAAAATGTGTCTGGACAACCAATGGGTAGCACATTATAAATAGCACTCCACCTTTCTATAATAGCTCTTCATTGTTGAGGTTCGTTGTTGATGGTTATAATGGGTTTCTAGATTATACACTTAGCTTGGTTGTAGAAAAGGTTGTCCTCAGACTTGAGAACCATCTTTTATCAAAACATAACAATAAGTTGCTACAGAAGCTATAGGGTTGTCAATAGAGGATTCATTTTTTGGAGAAACGCATTAGATCTTATCAACAAAGCAAACTATTTTAGGCCTTCGAAATTGACAAAAGGCTCTTAAAACTATTGAGAGTCTTAGACGAGGAGGTGATGGTTGTAGTAAAAGAATCCAAGTAGCAAGGTACATTTTTTTTCACTTTAAAAATATAAATATGGATTTGTTTATAATTATTGTATTGATTTGTGATGTTGATTTTGTTTAGGTATCTTCTTCAACTAAATGTAAGTGAAAGAGATTATTTTAAAGCATCTCAATTTTATTATCATTTTTTCTTTCAATAGTTTCAAAAGATATTTTGGAGAAGAAGAAATTTAAAAAGGCAAAGAAATAATGCTTGGAGTCATTTATAAGGATCACTCTTTGGATATTGAGCTAGTGTAGAAGACACTAGATAATACTGGTATCAATCGAGATGCTTGTATACAACTTTTTGAGCTTTTATAGTCAAATATGAAGCAAGGACAAGTACACAATTGCATACTTCCAAGGCCAAGACCTATCAAAGAGAGAGTGAATAACAAAGTGATGGAGATTCTAGGTGAGCCTTTCCATATCAAGGCTAGCTTCAAAGGTAAGAAAAATGAAGTTGTATTCAATGAATTTAACAACAATTTCCTTTACTTACTCACCCTACAATGTTTAATGATTAGATTCTATGACTTGTTACTAGAAAAGGCACAAAACTAGAGAGGGTCTCTATTACTTAATGAATAGAGCACTTTCATCACATCATTACAATAACTCAATGTTATTTAATGTTCAATCAGAACACAACATCTGGTGGCTATGAGCATTCAAAGTAGATATAGATATTGTATTGGGTTTTCATCGAACATCAATACTTGATGTTATTAAGAGACAACAAGCAGGAGAAGAGCTATTTGTTGAAGGATTTGGGAACTATAAGATTGAGTGGCACATAGCTGGTGACTTAAAGATACTCAAATGTATGTACAATGTATCAAAGGGTGCCAACTCTAGATCTCCTTGTATTGCATGTCCCTAGCCATAGAGTTGAACTCAAGCAATTGGAATAGATCTCCCTTTAGGCACAACAAGGATCCATAGTTTGAGCATGTCCTAGATATTTCTTTAGTGAATGTTCATATATGTACATTTCATGCACTTTCTAGGATAATTGAAAAACTTGATTTCCATGGAAGCTGAAGCCATTATCAGCTAGAATAGATGCTATAACAAAGATTGAAAAAGTCTTATCTACAATTGGTTTGCAAGGTGGTAATGTTTGTTGAGATATCGAGCTCCACTCGTGATACGCCAGGGTGACGGTTGTGTATTTTTGTCACCGACTTGTCAGTTGCAGATGCGGTTGGTACACCGCCCCTGAATAATAGCTACATGATAGCTATCCTTATCTACTCTAGTTCGTGGCTCAGTTAGTATGCCACCTTAGTTAGTTGAGTTTGGTTTGAGACCCATATCTAGGGTTCTTCTATTTCTTTGTACTTGAGTTCTTTTGGCTTACACAACTAAGAAGAGGAAAACTGTTTTCAGCCTCCACCCTTGTGTGTCTTCCCCCATTGTGCAAGCAAGAAAGCTTCAAGCGAGACTCCTTCCTTCTCTCCCACAATCTTAACATGGTATCAGAGCCTTGTTCGTGGTAAGGAGCTCAAGAAAGCAAGCCAAGCTCGCGGTGTTCTGGTAAGAGGAGCAGTGTTGCTTTCATTTTCTGTTTTGGGAGCAGATCTCTGTAGGTAGCACAGCCGGAAAGTGCAGGAGTGCATTGTCTCAGGTTGAGACGCCCTTCGCGGTGAAGCAAGAGGGCAGTATATGCTGCGGGCGAGGGCTTTAGCCCTCGGCGACCTTATTTTTTTGATTTGAGGCCATTTCGGGGCCTGTTTTGGAGGCGAAAGTTTTCTGCACGCACTCAGGAAAAGGCCCAGTTTTATGCTGTGCAGCCACTGTTCTACAGGTCGGTGAATAGTTACTGTAAAAATTGCATTGTATGCTTGTGCGCAGAGACATTGGGAGTTACAGAATCATCCCTGTTGCCTGTTGATGCAAAATCGTCACTAGGAAGTGACTGTGTGGTCAAATACCACTTTCGCCAGTTTTGCAGATTTTCCCTTGTGAGGGTGAAGCTGTGGTTTTTGCAGTGACAGAATTTTTTGCAGTCTTCTGTAATGGCATCTGATTCTCTTTCACAGATTGTCACTGAAAAGCTTGACAAGAACAACTTCCAAGCATGGAAGTTTAGAATGACAAATTTCCTTATGGGAAAAGGATATTGGGAATTTGTTGCAGGAAATGAAGAAGAACCAGTTCTTCCTGATGTTCCCAATCAACAGCAAATGCAGGCATTTAAAGCATGGCATGAGAGAGCCAGGAAAGTTATGTACTGGCTGTCTATCAGCATTTCAGACTCTATGATTGTGCATATTCAGGATGCAAGTACGCCAAAGGAGGCATGGGATACTTTGTCAAAAATGTATAGCACAAATACGCAAGCCAGGAAAATGCAGCTCAAGCAAGAGTTGCATAATGTGCAAAGAGAAAGTATGAGCATCAACGACTACCACATGAAGGTGAAGAAGATTGCAGATGCACTTGCTTCCATTGGGTCGCCAGTGGAAGATGATGATTTAGTTTCCGTGACCTTGAATGGTCTAGGAAAGGATTATGCACAGTTCCGAACATCCATTTCCGTCCGTGAAAGATTTCCTGATTTTGAGGAGTTGATTGCTCTTCTAATTTCTGAGGAGCAGAGAAATGGTGGTGCATCTTCTTCAGGAGGAACTTCAAAAGAAGCTGTCTTCTACTCAAATGCTGGAAGAGGTAGAGGCAGAGGTAGAGGAGGCCGATTTGGAGGCCGTGGCAGAAATCAGAATATGCAGCAAACTCAAGAAAACCAGTCCTATGGAGGAGGACGTGGTAACTCTAGAGGCAGGGGGAGCCAAAGAGGTCGTGGTGGATGGCAAAGAGGCCAAAATGCAAACAGTAATGTTGAATGCTACTACTGTGGTAAAATGGGTCATATGGCTAAAGACTGCTATAAAAAGCAGAATGACATCATGAATGGAAAACTGCAACAAGGAAATTATGCATCCTCTAGTAGACAGGGTGATGACAGAAATGAGCATCTGTTTATGGTGCAGCACATGAACAATTCTGTGACAAGTGCAGAAGAAAGCAATGATGTATGGTATGTTGACTCAGGTGCATCAAACCACATGACAGGTCATGCAGAATGGATGGAGGATGCAAGGAAAATGGAAAAACCAGGATTTGTGGAGACTGGTGATGATACTGCACATCCTATTGTGCAGATTGGAAAAATTCCCTTGTCTATGCAGGATGGGAAAAAGAAATACCTGTCCGATGTATTTCATGTCCCGAATATCACCAAGAATCTGGTTTCTGTTGGTCAAATGGTTGAACAGGGCTTGCAGGTCAGATTTAATCCTCATGGATGCTTTGTTGAGGATATGAAAAATAAAGGTCGCTTGATAGCAAAAGGAAAGAAGAAGGGCAGAATGTTTACATTGGATGCAGACATGTCTGAATTGAGTGCAGCAATGTTTGCACATGGGACCGGTGTAGTTGCAGATATTGATATCTGGCATAAACGCATTGGTCATGTTAATGTACAGCGACTTAAATCAATGCAGGCCCAAAATATTGTTGCAGGATTGCCCAAATTCAAGGTTGCAGAAATGCATAAGGTATGTGAAGCCTGTCAGTTTGGAAAACAGGCAAGGAAACCATTTCCTAGACATGTTCAAGAGAGTAAGAAGCCATTGGAATTAATCCACTCTGATGTGTGGACTACTAAAGCTGCATCTCTTGGAGGCTGTCATTATTTTGTCAGTTTTATTGATGACTATAGCAGAAAAGTTTGGGTGTATTTTATGAAAAAGAAAAGTGAAGTTTTTGGGCATTTTAAAACTCTTAAAGCTATGGTTGAAAAAGAAACAGGCCTGCAAATAAAATGCCTAAGGTTAGATGGAGGGGGAGAGTACCTCTCAAATGAGTTTGCAAGGTTCCTACAGGAGCATGGCATAAAGCAGCAATATTCATGCAGTCATACCCCACAGCAAAATGGAATTGCAGAAAGAAAAAACAGACATATTGGAGAGGTGTCTCGTGCCATGCTCAATGAAAAAGACCTGCCAGATTTTTATTGGGCTGAAGCAGTTGCTACAGCAGTCTACATAATGAACAGGACTCCCACTGCAGCAATACATGGAATGACTCTAGAGGAGAGGTATACTGGTAGGAAACCAGATATTTCTCATTTGAAAATTTTTGGTTGCATTGCCTATGTACATGTGCCAGATGAGTTGAGATCCAAGTTGGATCCAAAAGCTGAGAAGTGCATCTTTATTGGTTACTCTCTGCAGTAAAAAGGGTATAGATGCTATAACCCTTCTACTCGTAAGTTTACAGTGAGCAGAGATGTTGTTTTTGATGAGATGAGTAGCTGGTATAAACCAGTAAATGTGATTGATGATGTAGATGCACAAAATGGTAATGCTGCACAGAATTCATAGCAGCAGTCACAAAATATTAGTGGACCTGGAGCGTCCTCTAGCAGTGGTTCACATTCTTCGCCATGGACAGGCAGATTGAGATCAGGAGAATCTTCTCAAAGTAATGCAGATAGTGGTATGCAGGTATCACGAAAAGGAAAAGAGAAGGTTGATCAGCCCATGTTTGATGTGAATGCAGGTCACTCTTATGTGGATGGTGAATCCAGTGGCTCAGAACAGAGCATTGATGATGAGTTGGGTATTCCCTCTATTGTTACACCTGGAGTAAGGAAGACCAGGGATGTTTTGAGGGCACCTGGGAGTGAACCCACTTTGCGCAGGTCTACCAGAGTTAGGTATCCTGTGGATAGGCTGAAATATGATGGATTTACAGCCATTCACTATGCATATATGGTCAAGGTGATACAGGAACCAGAACCCACTTCTTTTGAGCAAGCCATGGGAAAAGAAAAATGGGAGAAAGCCATGGATGAAGAAATGGATGCCTTGGAAGCAAATGCTACATGGGAATTGGTACCTTTGCCTAAAGGTAAGAATGCAATTGGCTGTAAGTGGGTTTATAAGGTGAAGCACAATGCAGATGGTTCTGTGAACAGATACAAGGCAAGATTAGTAGTCAAGGGGTATGCACAAACATATGGCATTGACTATGAAGAAAAATTCAGTCCGGTTGCAAGGATGGCAACCGTAAGAGCAGTCATTGCTATGGCTGCATCAAAGGGATGGTCTTTACATCAGATGGATGTAAAGAATGCCTTCTTGCATGGTGATTTGCAAGAAGAGGTATATATGGAGCAGCCACCAGGTTATGTGCATGCTGTTCATCCTGAGTTTGTTTGCAGGTTGAAGAAAGCCTTGTATGGCTTGAAGCAAGCACCTAGAGCATGGTCTGACAAGATAGGACAGTATCTTGTCACTATTGGCTTTCAGATTTCCAAGGCAGATTTCTCACTTTATGTGAGAAAAACAGAGAAAGGTATTATGCTACTTGTCATTTATGTTGATGATTTGATTATGACAGGTGACAGTGATGAAGATATCCTTCATGTGAAAATGCTATTGAAGCAGAAGTTTGAGATGAAGGATTTGGGAGAGCTGCGTTATTTCTTGGGCATTGAGGTGATTAGATCACCAAGTGGGATACAGCTCTTGCAGAGGCAGTATGGATTGGACATGCTGTCCAAATATGGGATGACAGGCTGTAAGCCTATTTCAGTTCCTTTGGAGCAGAATGTGAAGCTGAGCACAGATGCAGGTGAGCTTCTAGAAGACCCTACTATGTACAGACGCATAGTAGGAAGTTTGATTTATATGACTATTACCAGGCCAGATTTGAGCTATGCTGTTGGATTGGTAAGTCAGTTTATGCAGGCTCCAAGGAAACCACATTTGGATGCGGCTAGACGCATACTCAGGTATGTGAAGTCCACATTGCAGTATGGACTATTTTATGAGACTGGGGTTCAGATACAGTTGCATGGATACACTGATGCTGATTGGGCTGGTAGCATTTCTGATAGACGATCTACCAGTGGATATGTGTTCTCTTTTGGGAGTGCTGCAGTCACTTGGAGCAGCAAGAAACAGCCTACAGTTGCCTTGTCGAGCACAGAGGCTGAGTACAGGGGTGCAGCAATGGCTGCATGTGAGGTAGCTTGGTTGCATAAGCTACTTTACGATATGCATCAGTCTACAGATGGGCCAGTTGTCATTTATTGTGACAACATGAGCAGTATACACTTGGCAAATAACCCAGTCTATCATGCTAGAACAAAGCACATTGAGGTGCATTATCACTATGTGCGAGAGAGGGTTTTACTAGGTCTTATTGATCTAGTTTATGTCAGCACAGAGGATCAGGTAGCTGACATATTCACGAAGGCATTGGGCGCAGAGAAGCTGCGCAAGTTCAGAGACCTGCTTGGTGTGCAGGAATTGGGATTGAGCTCGAGGGGGAGTGTTGAGATATCGAGCTCCACTCGTGATACGCCAGGGTGACCGTTGTGTATTTTTGTCACCGACTTGTCAGTTGCAGATGCGGTTGGTACACCGCCCCTGAATAATAGCTACATGATAGCTATCCTTATCTACTCTAGTTCGTGGCTCAGTTAGTATGCCACCTTAGTTAGTTGAGTTTGGTTTGAGACCCATATCTAGGGTTCTTCTATTTCTTTGTACTTGAGTTCTTTTGGCTTACACAACTAAGAAGAGGAAAACTGTTTTCAGCCTCCACCCTTGTGTGTCTTCCCCCATTGTGCAAGCAAGAAAGCTTCAAGCGAGACTCCTTCCTTCTGTCCCACAATCTTAACAATGTTGTTATTGAACGAGATCTTCAAAAGTCTAAGGATGGCAAGTGTGTCCCCAAAAAGCCATCTATTGGTGAATTGAAGGCTAGAAGGTTCCTAGGCTTTCATGGGAGACTTGGTAAGATAAACTCTAGGAATGGTGGCTCAACTATTAGATACAATCAATGGAAGTCCCTACGTAATGCAATTAAGGATCATGTTGATAATGGACAAGCTTGGAATAGAAAAGCCAATGTTTGGGAAACACTAGACATAGTATCATTCTGTTGTGATAAAATTGAGTGGAATGATAATGATCTCAATGACTTCAAAAACCAATTGAACCTTTTTAAAAAGGCAATGACAAAAGCTTGGGATAATCAACACTTCACTTACTATATGGTAAGAAGTTTGTATATGTATGTCTCTTTATTGTCTGACTTATATAATATTTTTAATTTAATTAATTAATTTATTTATTATAAAGTATATTTTATACAACCATGCTCCATATTTTATCAAGAAATATGGATCTCTATCTATTTGGTCACCCCAAGGTATGGAAAAATCACATTATCAAGCAAGAACAAAATACTTTAGACACAAAAGACATGGAGGTGGAAGATACAAAGAAAATAATTTATTAGAGGTCTTTCAATGGTGGAAGACACAACCGCATTCTGTAATACATCATCTTTGGCAACAATGACTATATCCATTGTTACCTAAAGAAGAAAAGAGGGATATTTAAAACCTTGTGCAAAGCAAAAAAATTTCAAATGGTTACAAACTAGACAAAGAGATGGAAAAATATGGGTTTCAACAAATCCTTAACATATTTTAGTTTGACTCTATTGTAGAAGAGTCTTTAGTTTCAAGCAATTCGCTAGGTCCTTTAGAGGAATCTTTTGTTTCATCCCACTCAATGAGACCTCTACATTTCAAGAACTCTCATTTCATATAGCCTAGAAGGAGCTTCAAATTCTTGGCATGTCCTACATGGGAGAGAAATTAAGAGCCAAGAACCCCAAAGTATCCTGGCCTAGATCCATTGTATCCAGGCATGAAGCTAGAAACTCTTACAACTTCTTCTTTCTCCACCAAAATTATCTTGTCTGAACGTCTATTGAAAACTTGGGATCCAATCACCTTGGAGTTAGCTTTCAAAGCCATCATTGGCAAGCTTGGAGATCTTGATAACCTCCAATGATAAATTGCAGTTGTTTGATTATTTAAGCTTCCAATACAATGACCAAGGCCTTGACTTTTGCCAAGCTTCAATGGCCTCGAGCCCTTGGTTCTTTCAAGAAAGTTGTCTGCATTTTCAATTTCTATCTGCACAATAAAGCACAATAGTGTAGAATGTTAGTAGATAAATATCCAATAATATTTGTCTATAATGCATAAAATACTCTAATATAAACCATAATAGATATCTTAGAATTATCTTTCATACCTTAGGGTTTTCATCTTCTTCAAGAATACCATCATCATAAAGATTTATTGAACTTTTTGGTTTCTTCTCTAATGGAGACTTCATTTTCTCTTCATACCCCATGTTATCAATACCAAGTCTCTACTTAATTTATAAGAACTCATCCTCTATAGGTATCCCCTCCTTTTCATATTCCACGATCTGATTAATACATGAATGCAAGGCTACTGAGTTGTCTTGAAAATTATGTCCCTCAACATCAAGACTTGCTAGCAATTCCTGTATATAACCTATTAAATTCTTATCATTTTGACTCCAAGCTATAAGGATTACCAAGTGGTAATCTTCTTCAAGATAAAAAATGCGTTGAATATCATTTAACAATACATATCTATTTTTGTTGATGAGATAATTGGGAAATATTGCGACACATTCAAGAGAACCTGTTTCAATCTTTGCACTCAACTCTATCTTCTTTTCTTCCACTTTTGTAATGTTCTCACTTTTAAACAAATCAACATCAAATCCTTGCACTAACTGGCTCTCAATATCCTCCTAAAACATTTCCCCCTTCTCTTCAACCTCTTTATATTTTCTTGCAATATCCTCTATCTTATTCTCTTGTATTGTATATGAAGAACAACTATCCATATATTGAAGATATGCAAGAAATCCAACATCCTTCTATACAAGAAGACATTGATGTTGATTTTGATGAAAAGGGAAATGTGATTGCCAGTTCTTGAATTCCTTATCAATAAGGCTAAATCTTGTTTGCAAAGTTGTTCTAGCAGCACTGGTAGCTTTCATTACATCACTATAATGGAGAAATCCCTCAATCTCTAGGCCTTCCACATGTCTATCATAAAACTCCCTAAAATCCTTCCATTTGTCTTCAAGATCCTTCGAGAGCTCTTGCAAATCAAAGGGAACATTGAGCATATCTTTGATGTTGTGACATGCTTGTCCAGGTAAGTTTTTAGTGGTCCATTGAGAGATGAATCTAAGAGATGCTGTCCAGAACTCCTATGCAATGTTACAGGATTTGCCGCCTAGGGTTTCTTGAGTCTTCCTTGCAACAGAATGTTGGCGGCTAAACCCACTAGGATTGATGTGAAATTTGGATTCCTAGTGGTCAAGGTCTCCTGACATCATTCTAGCGTCGAGTCCTGGAAATCCTACTTTACACAAAGATACCCAAGCCGAAGCAAATCCATGCCATACTTGGTTCAAAGAGAATGGGAAACGAGAGGGATGCACCACTCAACCTCTCTACTGGTAGGCATAGTTCCATTCTGGTCCCCTAAAATGGCATGAATCGGGGTTTTAACCTAACAATCTCTAAGGGTCGGTCATCGATAAAACCTTGTGAGAAGCCTCCCAATTCTTTGGGACTACCTTGGACTCGTCGAGGGTTCCGCCCACCTACTTCTAGCATTGACACAAAAATAGAGCAAGGAGACCTTTTGACAAACAAGTTCAAAAAAATTCCTTAACTTATCTTCAAGTTAATCTTTGTCTCCTGCCCATACATGAGAAATTATATATCCCTTCTGCCATGTAGAAGCAATTGGTCCAAATCACATGGCACCACAATTTCCATCCTTTATCTAGAATAGGATCTTCCAACGCCACATACATTGGGGCCACGAAGGTCCTCAACTCCGTTCCGGACTTGGCAACCCATAAGCTACCTAGGAGTGAAACACCAATTCCATGGTTGGCTTTTTTACCACTCGACCTTCGGCCCATGAATCGAGCAATGCCCTTCTCGAGTTGATTCGTGGTGCAATCTTGGAGGTGATCCACCCATGCAAAGAACCTTTCCTTAATTAATTTATTTAAGAATCAATCACAATCAAGGTAATCAGTCCTAATATTATCTTCCAAGAAAACATTCCTTTATCCTCATGGCAAATTGTCATCACAGACCCATACCATGAATTTACCATAATTCACAAGCACTTGGAATAATCATCCAAACAACAAACCAAAAAGCAGTTAAATGTAAAAGATTTTATGATGTTGTTTGATCAACCAACAAAACCAATTGTATTTTTTTCAAACAATGCAAGAATAGCTGCAATAACATTTCCATCTACATATTCTCTCTTCCCCTTGGGATCTAAGAGTGATACTATGCAAAATTTTACTTAGCACTCCCTTCCTTTGGCTAAGGTGTATGATGAGGTCTCTTGTAAATTCTATAATTTCAAGGCAAGATAATCAATTTGGTAAGAGCATTTATGCCTCCTCTCTAAGTGACATATATCTTTTAGCCTTTCCCTAGCGCAATAATATGCAGAATTTTAACTTGACTTTATCTTCCTTTCTCCTATGGCAAAGAACGTAAGATAAATTTGTAACAATTATGATGCAAGACTATCTTTCAATGTAAATAATTCCCAAATTATTGTTTGAGTTGTAATCAATTCATGGTTTGGCAGCACAAGGTAAACTCTTTTACTGTTATTTAATGTGAAACCTTCATAGGATGGATGCAAGACTCTTAATGCAAGATCATTTCATGTACCATTGATGTATGTTTTATATACTCTTTCCCATGCATGTGCCGTCTATGTGCATAACCCTCAAGGTAACCTTATATGCTTTTCATGCTATGTGTGATTTTGTTGCATAGCACCGTGATGCAATGATTGTATTTGGGTACAAGGATTTGTGCGAACCTCAATGCGCGTCGTCTACAACACATGCATGATGAGGAAGAATCTTGATTCATTCCAAGTAGTCACTACTCCCGTACACATTGGACAAGAGCAACAACGGAGACAGTCGTCAAAATTGGAGAAAAAGAAACGCCATGTACTGCACTCTTAGACCATGGTTTTGAAATAAATGTCATGGCTAGGAGTCTCTATGAAAGCGGCAGATGGCGGATAGATATTGATCCAAGTTGACAAATGAGAGCTACAAACAATTCTTTTGGAGAGTTATATGTTGCATATCCTAATGTGCAGGTAACTATTGGAGACATAAAAGACAATTTTCACATCTTTGTTCAAGACTGTTGTAGTTATCCTATCATTCTTGGGCAACCCTACATTTCTAAAACCTGCTTGGAAACAAAAGCTCTTGATGATGGTTCTTCAAAGACCATGCCTCCAACATCAAAAAATGCGCATCATAATGAGCAGTTTTATGAGGAAAATGTAGAATTTACTATCATGCCCAATAGAGGTAGACAATCAATCTCTACCACTACATGAGCTCCCATAAGATACTACTTATCACACTTAAAGGTTGTCACTACACCCCAAATCTCTCTTTTCACTCGAGAATACCGCCATTGCCGGTCATTGAGGACCTTTGCTCCAAACCAAATGTCATAGCTATTCCCATCAGCATCATCCTGACCCACTGCCCAACTAATGCCAATTGGGCTTGTATCCACGATGAGAATAATAGGCTGCCCATTCTCATAATTTGCTCTCTTTAGTGTTGGGGCTGAGATTAATAAGCTCTTTAACTTTTGAACTACCTTTCTATGTTGTTTACCCGACCAAAACTTTTGCCCTTTTCTCAAGAGCTCATGTAAACTTTCAGCCACATGAGCAAAATGCGGAATCCATATCACGTAAAAGACACATGCACCCAAAAATCTTCTCACCTGAGATACATTCAAATATGTCTCCTGCATCCTTCTTATGGCATCAATCTTTATTGGTGAGGGCTTTCTTCCATATGGTCCACACATGCCTTGCCAACATCTGTAAGAAAGTTTTCTGATGGATTCTTGTTTGAAATGGTTAGTAATGCTTAGATTTGATTGCCAATTCTCTGTTTGATCAGTCATGTTGAAAGAATCATAAAAAATCAATCGTATAATAATTGTATGCAAAACACACAAAACTTGAGGCTATGCGATTTTAGAAAAAATATGCAGTTTTTGGGTTTTTGGTGTATATTTGTCGTTCCCATGGAATGAAATATGCTTTAAAAAACATTTTCCATAAAAATAATCATGCTACACCTAAAAATAAGTAATTATTTATAATTTTCTATAAATAAATAGAGAACACTAAAGAAAAATAGAAAAAAGTACATTTTGTTGAGAATAGCAAATGATGCTTGCATGTACGCATGTAAAGGTTGGATGTATGCCTAAAAGAGGCTGCCCATAAGAGTCTTTGTATGAGAGATATGAAAAAAATGTATGCTCTAGAAGCTCTAGGAAGAGATGCCCAAAATCCCATATGCACAGTGAGGAGAATGGTACTATCCAAAAAACTATAAAGGCATGTACTTGGTTGACACTCAAAAAAAGGTAATGGAACTATCAGTTTGAGCTACTCAAGACTATGTTTATGAGTCCAAGATAATCTATCTTGGAACCTAATTCATTTGAGTTACAATCTCTCATTTTGATAATGTATCGTGTGTTTGATTTGCGTCCACCATAGCTAACTAGCTCTAGATCCGTGTTTTTCAACATGGTATCAGAGCCATGGCTGAACTAGGTAGTGGGCATAATCTTTCAATATTTCTTTCTCATTTTTCTTTTATCCTTGTACAAGCCATTCAAGATCCATTTTTGTGTAAGAGGTGCTATGTAGGAGAAGAAGAAGCTTAAGGAAGATTCAAAGGGTGTGGGAAGGATTGCTCACTACCGCTGCTATAAGAGGCCGAATTCTCGATTGATTTCTTGCGGAATTAATGAAAGCAGCATCAGCAAAAGTAGGCCATTGCCTTTTCCTTGACACAAATTTGCACCGGGGAAGGGGAGGTGCATTTGTTTGACTCCTCATCATTCTGCTGCAACTGCCATGGGGCCGATTCTCCTCAGTTCCAACAGAAGCTGTTCGAAAACTAGGCCGCTATGGTCATTGCTTCCACATAGGGCATCGGATTTGCCATCACCAAACGCCTCAACCTGAAAGGTGCCTCCGTTGTCATCTTGTCTTGAAAGCAAAAAAATTTGAATGAAGCTATGGCGAAGTTGAAGTCCTCTAATATTGATGTTGTTGGAGTGGCTTGTCATGTTGGCAATGCTCAGTACCTTACCAATCTCGCCGTTTAGAATTATGGACATATTGACTTTTTGATCTCAAATGCAATAGCTAACCCCTTTGTAGATCCCATTCTCCAAATGTTTGATGCAACATTGGATAAGCTATGGAAAGTAAATGTTAAAGTGGGAGTTCTTCTCGTTCAAGAGGTACCTTCTCACTTATCGAGAGGAGGATCTGTAATTCTAATTTCTTCAGTAGCAGGCTTTAACCCACAAAAGGCTCTTGCTATGTATGGGGTTACAAAAACAACTCTATTTGGGTTGACTAAGGCTCTTGTTGTAGAGCTTGCACCAAATGTACAGGTTAAGTGTGTTGCCCCTAGATTTGTACACACACATTTGTCAAAAATTTTATTTCAAAATGAGGATATGAAGGCGGAGTTGAAAAGTCATATTGGACAGGTTCGGTGTTACTCGTGATATGGCAGCACCTATAGCCTTCTTGGTTTCAAATGATGCTTGATACATTACTGGAGAAACCCTTCTTGTCACCAAGGGGGAATGCCCTCTAGACTGTAAAAAGCTGCTGCTTTGTTGAAAAATAATTGTAGAGGTTCTTTACAGAATGGACTGACTCCTGCTAATTGGAATAAAGATGTCACATTTTTTTCCCAAGGCATATGAATAGAGGGTGAAGCCCGTATTTAGCAGATGGATATGTGCCTTGAGTATTCAAGATTGGGGGAACTCTACGCCAAGATGTAATAGAGGAACTAGCTTAGAATGCTTCTATAGAGAACAAGAACATAAAGAAAAAGAAGTCCAAGAATACAAAGAAGACCAACTAAGAATTCAAGAAGATCAAAAACACCTAGAAGATCTAGAAGAAGATCAAAGGATGCCAAAGAAGCATGAAGGAAATGAAGAAGATAAAATACTCCATTGCTACAACAAACAAAATGTCATGAAAAATTTCCCATTTGTCCCATAATGGATCTTTTATTCCCTTAATGGATCTACTTCCCACAGTGGATGTAACAAACCCTACCAAAAATGTAAAGTTTCAATCCTTAACTTGACTAGGGTGCTAGAGAGCTAGTCTCCTGAGCCATGTCATCATGTGGGGGGAGGGGGGAGCCAGCAAGGGTAGGAACTCATCATTTGAGGGGGGTGATGAGAATAGAAAATGATGCTTGCACATATGCCTGTAAAGGCTGGATGTATGCCTAAAAGAGGCTGCCCATAAGAGGCGCTGTATGAGAGATATGACAAAAATGTATAATCTAGAAGCTCTAGGAAGACATGCCTAAAATCCCATATGCACAGTGAGGAGAATGGTACTATCCAAAAAGCTATAAAGGCATGTACTTGGTTGACACTCATAAAAAGGTAATGGAACTATCAGTTTGAGCTACTCAAGACTGTGTTTATGAGTCCAAGCTAATTTATCTTGGAACCTAATTCACTTGAGTTACAATCTCTCATTCTAATAATGTATTGTGTGTTTGATTTGCATCCACCATAGCTAACTAGCTCTAGATCTATGTTTTTCAACAAATTTTTTGCATCATAAAAATAAGAAAAAATAAGATTAATGTATGTGATCATATGATGGAGCTGAAGCATGAGGTTTTTCACTTTCAATAAACAAAAATACATAAAAAACGATGCCTACACCTATCAATGCATGCAATATCTTAAACGGTAGGGAGTAGGGGGATTGTTGAGCAATTGAAGTGCGCTAAATACTAATTTTAATGTTGCATTTCCGATATAGAGTTTGCAGTTGCTTGAAATTAAAGGGACTAGTAGCACGAGGAAACTCGGTGCTAGCCCTAAGTGATGAAGCACTATTGCATAGAAAAGGAAATCATGAAAAGTATTGTCTTCACACTTTCACGTTGCTGATTTTCAATGAACATTTGTTTGAGCTCAATGGTCATATTTACCCATGCATTGATGCACCTCATGGTATCGTATCTTAGATGAATATCACATGATTGTATGAGTGATGACTCGACACTGAGAGTGTGACGTATCTCAAGCCATAGGGCTAGATATTTGGTTCCTTAGAAGTTATTTGGTGAGGTTTATATATCATATCCTAGATCATTTTATCAAAAGAGTGGACTTTGTTTTGAATGTGTTTTATGTTTATGACACATCTTGGGGCCAATCCCCACAGTGTAGGAGAGCCATAGTGGAGCCACGGTGATCAACTAAGGGGTGCTTGTTGTGTGTGTGCCACATGGTATATAACATCAATATGTTTAGGGACTCCTTTTGAGAAGTAGGAAAAAAATTATTCGCTAGATTATGAAAAACACTACAAACACAAATTCTTAGGCAGTCTTGGCCACAAGGCCATGTGGTGTGGTTTTAGGTGAGTAGTAGAGTCCTGGCTAGTGCCTTCTTAGAGCCAATGTCCGGCCCGTTTTAGGTCTTGATAAGTGGTGCATTTGTTGGGAGTTGTTAATAAGTGGTCATTTTCGAATCTCAGTCAATAGGGACTAGCTTATTAGTGTATGTCAAAAGTGAAGGAGATGCAATGGCAGTGGAGAAGGAGAAGAGAAAGATGCGAAGAGAAGAGCACACACAATGTAGGTGTTGTCAAGAATGATATGACAGCCTTATTGCACTATCTCATATATATGAATAAAGAATATGGGTGGTCACTTTACATGAGTAGGCCCAAGGGCCTTTTATCCCAACAACCTCCCACTAAAAGTCCAATAGGCCACGGAGTGAAAAAACAAAGAAAAAGGAAAAGAGACAAGGTAAGGGATCACGACATCTCACCCAATGCCCAATCAGAAAGCGAGCTCTACAATAAGTGAGAACCTTTGCGAAAGAAGAGTCAAGCATCCCCGATTCCATGATATCCAGGAGACAAGCAATCCCACAGCTCCATATAGCAGAGCAATCCAAGAATGCTTCTCATGAAGCAATAATAACTCATGAGTGCAAGGCTATAATGCATAAGCATTAGAGTAGCACATAGCATCAACATGGCGCATAGGAGATAGCTGAGAGCACATAGACTCTCCAAAGTTTCTTAGAGTAGCACATAGTATCAACATGGCACATAGGAGATAACTGAGAGCACATAGGCTCTTCAAAGTCAATCATAGAAGAAGGGCCACATGATCTCAAGATAGTATGCGGCCTTAACGAAGTGGAAGACTGACATACAATTGTAGCATCAACCATAAAGTGCATATCTAGCATATATACAAATGCTCAACAGCTAAACATCCTCAAGTAATCATAGGAGGGTCTCATGCCACTCCATGCCTCGTGTGGTGTAATACCATCCAAAGTTAGACATGGCATCCTACTAAGCAATTAGACTGTCATCATAAGGGCCTCAGCCCAAAATCTGTAAGATAACCCAACTATGGTAAGCATAGAAGCAACCTTTTCCTATAGAGTTAGGCACATGCCATGAGAAATCCCGTAATATTGTGGGCATACAAAATCAATGCCAGACTACTAACAATAGGATTGAAAGCTAGGAGAGATAGCATGAGTCTCATAATCCATCTGCAAACAAGCACCTAGGCGTGCAACCAGCAGAATCCATAAACCTGTCAAGCATAATTGCAGCATCCTCAATCTGTACCAAGGGAAAAGCCCAAACATGATAAGTAGCATGATCCATGAAGGTCATAAAGTATGATGCTCCACCAAGTGACTGGGAAGGCATACGTCCATATACTGCATAATGGACAAGATCTAGAGGATCATGCCTCTCACAATCACCATGAGCCAAAGGGGCTCTACAAGGACCATAAGTACAATCAGGGAAAGCATCAACATCTACATGTGATAAAGGAGGAAAAATGGAGTTTAAACGAGACAAGATCTCCATCTCTCTATGGTGTATATGGCCTAGGCAATATTACCATAACAATGAATGTGGTATTCGGATAATTGCAACCATAGAATCTCCCACATGAGAGACATGCAGTGGGTAATGAGAACCAACTCTAGATCTTGTGGCCAAAACCAAGAAACCACGATAGATCTTCAATTACCTATCTTGAAGAGAAACAAAGTAACCTACATCATGCAACTGACTGACAAAAAACAAGCTCTTACTGAGCATGGGAACATGTAGAACATCCTTGAGCATAAGAGAAGTACCATTAGGCAAAGCTAGGTGTATGTTCCATATACCAACAATAGCATAAGTCTGCTCAAGGCCCAAATGAATACATCCATCAACCTCCCTGTAAGAAGAGAACCATGCTCTGAGGGGTAACATGACAAGATGCCATAGAGTCTAAAAGCCAATCAAAGACATAGGCATGATCAGTGTGCAAGTAAGGTTGTAGGGAAACAAGATGATAAGAGTACATGCTCAACTGCATCATCATGGTAACCACATGTACATCACCACTAGAAAGAGTGGTAACACTTGCTGCATCGCTAACTCTCTTCTCATGTTGAGTCTATCTCTATCTCTACTGCTATCTGATCCTTCTAGAACATTTTCTTTTAACATGCCCAAGCTTCCATTGTGGATCTTCCCCAACAAGGAATCCAAGTCATCATGAATAGGGCTCTAAATAGCATCCACGAAGCTCAAGGAGTCGAGGGCTATCCCAACAAAGGAAACTTGCTCATAAGAACAACTATCAATAAAAGCATAAGTGGTAGAAGCATGCTACGGTAAGTACTCTTCCATCCTCACTAGAGAGGGAAGCACAGAAGCATCAGGGATGCAGAAGCTCCTACATGAAAAAAACTCGTAGCTAAGTGCATGACATAACTAACCACAATAGTGTAAAATCCAAGACATTTGTCAATAGAGAATATGGTATCCAGTCATGAAATCATCCCATAACCATAATGGCAAACATGACTTTGTAGTACATCAATCCACATAGTAGCATCCAAGTCAATGCAAGACCAGTAAGTGGCATAAGAGCTTGCAATGGTCAAGCTCCAGGAGAAGCCCAAATACCTATACAACATCATCCACACAAGTGGCTTTGTAAGGTATACAACAATAAACCATGTGCATAGATGGGTAAGCATACATACCATCTGCTCTCTAACATGGATGGGCAACAACTAGCATAGAAGCTAGACAACAAAGGAGAAAAAAAGCCATAACTATTTGCTAGTCCCAAGCACTGTAAAGTCCACTGATCGACCAAATAACCTCCAATAAATCCAAGTATCAATGAGAAATCACTGCTCAATATCCAACTACCAAGACAAGGAACCAACACTGCTCAAAACATTTCTACATAAACAAACATCCAGGGATCCAATCCATTGGAGCATAAGGCCAAGTAGCATCCAAGGTCGTAACGGAAAAAGAAAAAAAAATCAATGTCCAACTGCTCCACAAAATTCCTCAAATGCAAGTCTTGTCAAGCCCAAACATCTGCCATACCCAAAATCATCCACCAAGACATAAACCCACATGGGTAGCCTAAGCATAAGCAGTCATAAGTGGAATGCCAATTGCAAATAAAAAATGATAGTGAACCATAAAATTGAGCTCTAATTCTTGCTCAAAAGAATTCCAAGAGCAAAAAAGAACCATGTGGCATCATCCAAATACATCAATACATAACCCCAAATAGTCGGGAGCACCCTGTGACCAATAGGCCTAACCCAGTTGTAGCGAGTAGATGATATCTATCATCGTTGTGTAGTACCCGATGAGGTACCATTCATTCTTGAGGAGTGGCATGTTTCAACATGTGGGGGAGATTTTACTGGATGGCTTACCACCCAAAAAGCTCTTCATGTGTTGGATATTGGTGGCCATTGATTTTCCAAGATATTTTTAGTTATGTTAAGTGTTGTAATGTCTACCAAAGATACAATGCAAGGGAGAATCATAGAAGTGACCTCTAAACCCTATTCAGGTTGTGTTACCCTTTGAAAAATGGGGTATTGATTTTGTGGGACCAATATATCCTTCATCAAGTATGCGCAAGAAGTATATTATTGTGGCGATACACTACTTTACAAAGTGGTCTAAAGCTCGAGCAACAGTGAAGGATAATGCTAAGGAGACGGCTAGTTTCATTATGAAGCAAATTGTTTGCCATTTTGGTCCAGCGAAGGAGATTGTGTCTGATCAAGGGACACACTTCTTGAACAAATTTATAGTAGCTTTGACTAAAGATTTGAAGATAAAGCACAACAAGACTACCCCGTGTAATCCTCAAGTGAACGGTCAGGTTGAGAGTACAAATAAATAGTTGGTCATAATCTTATCCAAGATCATATCAAAAAGTAAGCGTGTTGAGTGTTGAAATGACCTATTTTTTGGCTAATTTTTGTTGTTTTTGAGAGTTGAATGGTTGATTTTATGAGATGATTGATTGGTTTGGAAGAGGTTTGAGAGTGTTTTGGATAGGTTGGAATGGTTTTATTAAGCTCATGATGTTTATTAGTAGAGATGTGAAGTTCTGATGATGTTCTGATATGTTCTGATTGGTTCTGTTGAGCTTCTGTTTTGTTCTCTTTTCTCTCTGTAAGGAGGGATGGAGTATTGATTGATAGGTTTTGAGATTGTTTGAAAGCTTATTGAGTGATTATTGATGGTTTGGAATGGTTTTGGTATGAGTTATGTGGTTCTGATGCTTTTTGTTGACCTTCTGTAACTCTCTGATGAGCTTCTGGTGAGCCTTTGTAGACCTTCTGTATGCTTCTGTATGTGTTCTGTTGGATGAGAGTGTAGCTTGGAAAAGTTTTCTAGCCTTGGAAAGAGGTGAATACAAGTGCAAAAGAGCCAAAAGAAGTGAAAGAAGTAGCTGCTGAAGACTCAAGTAAAGACTGGAGTGAAGTGACAGTGGTGAGCTATGAAAGGACACTGTAGTGGCTCTGGTGCCTCTTCATATCAGACACACCTCTTGGGAGGGGTATCTATGATCTAAGAAGGATTATTGAGAGTGATTGTATATGAGAGATTGTAGAGAGGATATGATGCATTATTGATGGAGAGAGAGAGAGAGAGTCAGAGATAGCCAATTCTATCAAAACAGAGTGATTGTATATGAGAGATTGAGAGAGAAGACTATAAAGACATTGAAGATGAATACTATGTGATTGATTTCCATTCAAAGATGGTGTATTTCTTTGCTTTCTTTGTTCTATTGATGGATTTTGTGAAGATATTGAAGAATATGGTTGATTCTATCAAATCCGTGGGAGATCTACATGATGCCGCATGAAGATTTGTTGTGCTTGGTGTTCTTTTCTTCATTGTGATCATATAAAACTTAATAAAAAAAGCTTGTTGATGTTACAAGATAGATTTTCTTGCAAGATAATTCCCTTTTCCTTGGTGTTCCTCTTGGGGCTCCATGTTTTTGGTGCGCTGCCGGGGAAACTTGCCATCAACAAGCACCAGAAGAGGCTGAAAATGAAGGAAATGGCATTGCCAAGAAGAGAAAAATTCAATGGATGTTTATAAAGTTCCTTCTTCCACTGAAGAGTTAGAATTTCTCATAATCAAAGCCACTTTCCACAAGAAGTTCATCCCACAATGGCGGAAACATATCACCATCATGATGCATGCTCTATGTGGTGGACAGTTTCCTCTTCCTGTTGAAGCAGCAGAAACTTGCATCTTGGTGGCAAATTGTTTGGGAAAAAACTGAAGAGCAGAAACAGAGAGAATGACCATCTATGGAAGATCTGGCATTCATTGAGAAGTTTCCAGACATCATCAAATGGGAGATTGTGAAGAAGCTTCAAGAGTCTTGGTCTGTGGAGGTTCACAAAGATAAGAAGGAAAGAGTTGGAATTTGTTTGTGGATGCTCAACAGCAAGATACGTGGGATGCTTGGTGTTCTGACAATCTTCTGTTTGTTCAATTAGCAACCCACTGGAAGTTGGTAGACAGAGTGTTCTTCACAACATACACTGTTGAAACCATCAGAAGCTGGCATTACTATGATGATGGCACCACCATAATGCTTAGACGTATGCATTTTGACACCTTCAGAACCGAATACCTTTCTCTATGCAGTGGCATGAAAGCAGAATTCAGAGACGTTGAAAAGGAAGAAGTAGAAGAAATGTTGGCAAGAGAGTCCTCCAGAGACTGAAGCCTTCTGTTATCCCTCTGTGGAGCACTGACAACATAGTGGAGCCAACCCCCTGATGAATGACACAATAAAGAGGCAAGCGTTAGAACGAGTCCAGAGGTACGTGAGAAGAGAGAAAGCAAAAATCAAAGCTGAGAACGAGCTCGCAGGAGAAGCCGCCTTTGACGCCCTTGCGGAACTCTTTACAGAAGTCCCAATGGCACATCAAGACCTTCCTCCTCCTACTGGAGGTTCACTTCCAAGCCAGATCCGTCCTGGAAATATTGATGACAGGCCAGCGAATGTAGTTCCATTGCCAATTTTTAAGGGAGAGTATAATGAATATCCTGATCTTCATGTAGCAGAGTTTATGGTAGCATGTGTGGCTAACAATGCCAGAACCCCTGAGCATTGGTTAGCAATATTCCCCGCCACTTTCAAGGGCACGGCATTTCAGTGGTATGAGAGACAAGCAGCAGGAACTTTTGGCACATGGGACAACCTAAAGCTGGCCTTCCTCACTAAATTCAGGCATGAAGGTTTTGAAGAGCGGATGCGAGAGGAATTTATGAACCTAAGTCAGTCCTCTGGAGAAAGAGTAGAAGCTTATGTCTCATGAATGGAATCCATCCTGAAGGGATGGACTAACCATAATCTAGATGATGGCATTCAGAAGGGGGTGTTTCTCAGAGGATTACAACCAGAAGTCTGTAAGTTTGTGGAGCTGCAAAGACCAGCCACACTGCAAGCTGCAACAGAAGGTGCAAGACTGTACGATGAAGTGGAAGCTAGATTGGCGATGAATCCAGGAAGAGGAGTCCTACCTTTTCTGATGCCAGGAATGATGTACCCACCAAATGCAATCCCAGGGACGGTCCCCTACCCCTACCAACAGATGCCCCCAGTATCACAGTACAGTGCACCAAATCCACAGTGGCCACAATCAATGCCTCAAATGATGGTTCAACCACAACAACAATGGTCCCAACCAATTTCCCCAATGCCAAATCAGCAGCAACAGTGGAACTCTACCAACTGGAGCCAACAACCAACAGTTCGAACAGGAGCTCAGAATCAGAATCAAAACAGAGACCCCTCTGCACCAGCCCAACTTGTTTATGCAGTGATTACAGAGACTCCTCAAAACCCTACTGCCAGTACCTCAGGAGGAGAAAGCTTGAAGGATTATTTATCCAACTCAGTTGCAAATATCAAAAAGGAGTTGATGGATGTGATTACAGAGCAGTTGCAGACGCTGAAAGTGAATACCGCCAGCATATCCAATGTTGGAGGAGCAGGAAGAGATGTGATGCGGTCAAATACTTGGTGTGGAAAGTGTCATCAAGCAGGCCATTTAGCCACTGAATGTACATGAAAACCAACCATCCCTGAAGCTTTCTGTTCCTACTGTTTGCGGAAGAACCATACAGAGGATATTTGCTCTCTGAAGGAGATGCATGATAGGAGAAGGAAGGAAGAAGACGCAAGATTCAACTTGTTGGAATCCAAAATGACAACACAGGATATTGGACCCAAGCCTAGAGAGTTTGGTCCTAATTTCGGTCCAAGGAGATTTCCCTCCCAAAGTTATAGAGAAAGACAGTCTGGTGGTGGTCAGAGATTAGAAGTGGAGTGTTATCGATGCGGAGAAAAGGGACACATTTCACCAAATTGTCCAAATCCCAGAAGGTCAGTGGATTATAAGCCCTTATGTAGTGGATGCAAAGGAGAAGGCCGCACTGCAAAAGACTGTCCAAGCCCAGCCCCAGTGAAAAACAGTGCTACTGATAATCCGGCCAAGGCCCAAGACCCTACCTCCAATTTAGTGGAATTGGAAGTTGCTGCCATCATGCATGCAAAGAAGAAGGAACCACCTATCCAGAAAGAAAATAATCCTCCTGCTAGAATAGTGAAGTTCAATCTTCCACCAGAAGAACAGAACAGAACAGAGCCTAACAGTGCCGTACAGAGCACTATAGTGCCACAGAGAGTCACAGAGACAATTCTAGAGACAGGACCAGAGGTCCAGGAGATAGAAGAGGAGGAGGTGCCACAAGTGGCAGAAGAAGTCCCCATCATGCCCCTGTTGGAAGAAAAAAGGAAAATTAAAATGGGTGTTGCCCCATTCCCTAGCCGGTTAGAGAAGCCAGTGGATCCTATTAAGGAATACGATCTGGTCAGAGATCTAGATACCTTTAAACCAAACCTCACATTTCGATAATTATTGATGTTGTCTCCCAGTTGCCGAAAAAGGTTCAAAAGTATACTGACAAGAAGATGTGGCTTAAGGATTGCTCCCTCAACAGCAACAAAGTCCAACAAAGCTCCAGAGCCTGTAAGAGAAGTGGATGTGGCTAACGCCTTCCTAGATCCGGGTACCCCAGAGACTGGCGTGTGGATAGAAGGCTGCTTCATTGCAAATGCACTGATTGATGGTGGTTCATCAGTGACATGTATTTGCTCCTAATAAATTTCCAATGGAAATCCAATATCTATTAGCAAAATAAAATCAAAAGATGAGGATAGTACACGTGGGGAGATTAGCATATGAGATACTAATAGGTATAAAAGAAGAAATGAGACTAGCAAAATATCTATTGTAGCAAGTTGCTAGGTTTGACTAGGCACAAAGAATTGATAGGAAAAGGAGAGAAGTTGAACCAATCCAAGTCTAGCACATCTGAGCATTCATACGAAGAATTGGACTAGGAGCCTGCAATACTAATAGGGAAGAGCCCTTGAGGTAGACCTCATGCTAATGAAACTATTAATCAAGTAATTTTTGGATAATTCAATCAATGAGTGAACTAGCACGGCATTAGCTATCCCAACCCTAGTGAAGTTAGGAATAACACTCAATACCAGAAACCAAATGAGAATCCCCATAGTCACAATGTAGATCAAGAAGTACAAAAACGTAACAAGAGACAATTCATATAGCTTTGTGTAGTAGTTTCAACAAGTTTGTGAGGCTAATAAGCTCAAAGTCATTGGCCAATGTGCACAAACCCTCAAGTTGTGCTTAGAGAAAAAATGTTGAAGTTGATTCATGTAGTTTGGATTATGATGAATGCAATGACTTTGATACGCTTAAGGACCTTTTTACCAAGAGATTCTTGGAATTGAGATAGGCAAATAACTTAGTTTTCAAACTAATAAATGTAAGTAAAAATAATAGAGAAGAGATCTATTATTATATCACCCACATCTAGAGTCTCTACATGAGGATCTTTATAGCCAAATGACCTACTCAAAAAGCAGTCTCCGCACTGTTCATTAACAAAATGAAAAATGAGAAACTCTATAAGACTCTAGCAAATAATTAAAGTCTACAACGAGACACATTAGCCAAAGTTTTTAAAGAGGAAATCTATGTTGATGACCTATTGAAGGAGAGGAATGTGAAGGCTATCAAGCCACAATAGGCATCATTACCTTTCACAACAACTCCATTCCAGTATTCATAATAGAAAGCAATGCTAGAAGAAGGATATGGTCTACGAAATAGTTTTACATATTGCCACCCTCTCACAAGCAAGATTAAGAGATGGAAAAACCACATGTACAAAGAGAGTGGCAATTGTAGATGATGAATCCATACAAAGAGAGTAGAAATTACACAAGGATTTGAAGATTTGGTAAAGGATCTAGAGGATCAAAGAGATCAGCTGTGGGGAGAGAAACAAAGGCTACCTTAGCCGCCATAGAAGGATAAAGATATCCATGCAACATACCAATAATAAAAAGACTAGGAAAAACTTTAGTCTAAAGAAGGGTTTGGAACCACTAAATGTGGGTAGTGGAAAAGGAGAGAAGTACAAAGAGCTACATAGAAAATATGAAATTAATAGAGAAAATTAGATGTAGCTTGACAGTCAATACACACAAGCTATTAAAGATAAAACCAAGTTGGAAGTAGAGCCAAATGTATTGAAACAATTGTATGGGTAATGAAAATAAACAAGAGGGGAGAGAGGTGAAGCACCTAAGAACACACACATACAAAAGCAATGGTGGAGACTTGAGAACACAAAGAGATAGGGTTGAAATATTCTTCTTCTTTTTTTTTCTTATTTCACACAGAAGAATTTATAACATGATAAAAGTCTAATATGAAAGTATAACAATGTATGTACATATGGTCACTAAGTGTGAACCTGTTAGGAAAGAAGAGGTGGCACAATAAATATGCCATAACTAGGGATGAACTATGTGAGTATAATCTAGGTGCATAATCATTAGTATATCCTCATGTCAGTCACCTAACAAAATAATGAATAATATAGTATAACATCACCAAGGAACATAGTGGATGCCAGCTCATGTAGAGCTTGACATATCAATACTCTCCCTCAAGCTCACCATGATCTCATGAACTCCAAGCATAGTCTTGACACCTTCTTGAAGCTTCTCAAATCCCAAGGCCTTGGTGAAAATGTTAGCAACTTGATCCTCTATAATAACATAAACCAAGTCAATATCACTTGTTAGAACTGCTCCAGAATTAAATAGTAGTGGATCTCTTTGTATTTGGTCTATACATGATACATTGGGTCCTAGCCAATTGAATGCTAGTGAGGTTATCATAGTAGATGATAATCTTCTTATCCACCTACATCCCCAATTCACCAAGTAGCTTGAATATCCAAGCTACCTCATATGCTACAATTGCAATACCTCTCTACTCTACCTCTATACTAGATAAGGAAATTGTTGTTGGCTATTTCTTGCTACTCCAAGAAATAGTAGCACTCCTAAAGGAAAACATAAAATCACAGGTAGATCTCAAGTTTAGACTATTTCTACCCTAATCTACATTTGTGTAACCATGTAACTCCAATGGTACACCTACACCATAGAATAAGGCATAGTTCAATGTAGATTTGATTTAGCACAATGTGTGTTGCACTACATCCAAATGTCGCTTCCATGGAAGTTGCATAAACTAGCTCTCCAAACCAATTGTATAGTTTAGGTTTGGCCTCAATGAAGTCACCCTCATATGCATAAGCTTAGCATTAACATCCAATTTAGGTATAGTTAGACCTACAATTAGCCATACTATACTTCTTCAACATATTCAATGCATATTGTCTCTATGATAACCATATACCCTCTAGATTCCTACTTATCTATATGACAATAAAGTGATGTAGCTCTCCTAAATCCTTCATCTAAAATTTAGCCTTGATAAGACCCTTTACATTGTCAATCTCTATCTCAGTATCACCCACAATGATCAAATCATTCATCTATATAGTAATGTGACCACAATACTTGCATCACTCTCACACAAATAAAGTGGGTGATCAGTGTGTACTCTATGAAATTCAATGCTGGCAAGGTATTTTACAATCCTATCATGCCATACCCTAGGTGCTTGCTTTAGCCCACAAAAGGCCTTACAAAGCCTGTATACATAATCTAGATAATTCTCATTCACATAACTACGTGGCTACTCCACATAAACTTCCTCTTGCAACTCTCCCTACAAGAAGGCATTCTTGATATCCATTTTATGCATGATCCAATCTTTTGATGTAATCATTGTTATGACAGCCCCCTTGTAGTGGCCATTTAGGCCAGTGGAGCAAAGGTCTCCTCATAATCAATACCATGAGTCAGCACATACCCTTTGGCAAACAATTGTACCTTATATCACTTGATAGATCCATCTACCTTGTAAACCATTTGCAACCAATAGTTTTCTCATTACCCATTGTATTCTCATATTTTTTGCATTTAAGCAAGTATTGATAGTGAATTCTTGGTTGTAGACATATTTCTATCAACAAGTATTGAATGGTAACCTATGAAAATCTTAAGCGGAACCTTTCATATGATTCATAAGTAGACATTATCTATTGTAATCAAACCATTGGTTTTTTAGCGAGGTTGGGGATTTTATATATTATGCATAGTGTGTGGTTCTCTCTAGAGCGAGTACATATGGACATATCAAGAATTTTCCATTGCCAAGTCTTTCAACTCTAAATTAGGAGATTCTTGATAAAGTAACATTGCACACTTTTAAATTCAAAATATCTTAGGCTATTCAAAATTTCATGATGATGACCAAAAGGATCTCAAGAAGAATATGCCTAATATGGTTTATACCCTTACATATCTTTGTGGTGTGCATCAAAATAGCACATTTACAAAGGACAAAGGTATCTTGTCTAAGTAGAAATCTTGTGGAATAGGATTTGGATAACATTATAAAAAGGATTTGGAAAACTAAAGAGATGACCATAAGGGAAACTATCATGAGATGTAGTGTATGTCCCCAATTGTTGGCTTTGTCTTCAACAAACTCTTACTTTGGGCTTTGATTCTAGGAGATACAAACATAGACCAAGCATTTGGATTCCCTTGGATTTTGATACAAATTTCATGTCTTTCAAGCTTAAGGCGCAAGTTATAGCACATGAAGAATCTAAAGGATGTAAGGGATACCTTGGAGAGCTGCTAGACAATAGATCCCTAGGATGTAAGTTTAAAGTCAATGGTAAAATAATTAGGAAAAGAGTCAAATACTACTTCTCTTGTATGAGTTATTTGCCTTCAACAATTACAATTTTTGATCAATAAATATGAAAACTTTGCAACAACTCATCTTGTTGAGTGAAGTTGTTAAAAAGATATTGTTTAATACAAACATATAATCCATTGTGAATAATGTTGTCTTTTGAATCTATAAAAATAAAATTATTACATTTACATAGGATAAAAAGTTTTTCATTACATCATGAGTTTCAAAATTGAAGTGAAAATAAACAAGGATGTAAAATAATAAAGCATCCTCCCAAGTTTATGTTTTCATCTATGTTTCTTCTATCTCTAAGACCTTCTCATTCTTTGGCATTGTAGCTTCTTTGTCACTTTTTGCAAAGTTCTCTAGTCTTCTCACAGGGGTTTTTTTCTGTGGTTGCTAAAAGAATTTAACTTTGACAGGTACTTTCTTCTCTCCAGGCTTAAGAGGAGATGGATCAAACTTTATATGAGAAAGTGTTGAAATTTCTTTCTTTTTGGAGTTTGCCTTATTGGTCTTTGTAGATGAATTGTCCTTGCCCTTGTCCTTTCCCTTGCCATTTCCATTGTCCTTGTCCCCCTTGCTGATGGGACCTAAAATGGGCCGGCATTGGCTATGGCACTAGTCGGACATCATGCACACCACACACAGACAACCCCACCACACGGCCTCCTGGCTAGGAGCCTCTAAGACTCACTCTACACTAAATGCTAATATCAATTCTGTGTTTGTATTAATAGTCCAACGTTCAACATCCCTTCTCCTCAGAGGGAGATCCCATAACATATAGGTATAATACCTCGTATTACAAACATGGGGAAGCACCTATCGAGTGACTGTCGCGGGTCCACTGCGACTCTTCTCCTACACCTTGGGGATTGGCCCCAAGATGCATCGCTTCAACATAAAATACACACGATAAAGCTCCACTTTTTCATTTTGAAAGTATTCCAAGAGATACCATGTGTCCTTACCAAACAATTCCCAAAAGGGATTGACTAGCCTACAGACTAGGTTGTCTCACACATTCAAGCATAGGTCATCATAACGGAAAAGAGGTGCTATGCATCTAGTTCTTCATATTCCGATACCATGGTTGATATGCACATGCAAAAGTGGATGATCCTAATGTGCTCAAATATAATTGTCAATAAAAAATGTTTCGTGCACAACTAGGCTTTCCACTGCTCATTTACTAACTCATTGCGACGATGTAAGGATAGCACCGAGACAATGCTCATGCTACTATCCTCTTAATTAAAATACTACGAATCCTATATCATGATGTGCATCAACAAAATCAGCAATAAAGAGCACCCACATTACATCACTCAAACACCCCACCTCCTACTTTTAGATAGTGCTTCCATTGCATAGGTGTAGGGGTTCATTTTGTCATGTTTTGATGTATGAAAAGCAATAAATCACAAAATTTGACAAACAAATAGGGCAAACTGAGTCTAAACCTCATGCTCTGCCACTACCATACATTCACAAACACTATAAGATAGAGGACTTATACCGACGTTAAAAGCGATGAAAATGTAAATAACAAAATTTTCTCCCGCCGTCGTCGCAAAAAGCATCGTTATTGGAGATGCCATAGAATATTGATATCAATGTCATTATCAGCGTCGCTATTTGCGTCGGTATCAGTATCACAAATGCGACGCTGATACCGACGCAAATAGCGACGCTGATATCGATGCTCTCTGCGATGCTAATAACGACGCGTGCAGGTAAATTTGCGACGCTAATAGCGACGGTAACAGGGAAAAAAAAATTTGTGGCAAGACAGATATAGCACTGTGTACTTTATTTGGGCCATACAAAATAGTTTATGCAATGTGTACAATGCTCATGTAAACAAAAACAAAGTGTAATTCAATCATAACATTGATACATGAAATAAATACATGATCGCATAATGAAAGCGACTGGTACAATCATGACAAGATATCACTACTACATAGAAAATGTCTACACAGATCAGGCGACCAAAAAAGAAGGGTGTGTGAGCTCTAGGGATCCAAGGGCGAGTTACATATCCTCACCATTCGAAAGCTCGTCCCGCTGTAAAGGAGCATCAAACGGAATCTGCAAAAAAAGAAACAACTGCACATCAGTCCACCATACAATAATGCATTCTAATTAAACATGGTAAATATAGACAAGAAAGATGAGTGACTTACAGGGTCGCTGCGTCTCTACAATCGGTCAATAAATGCAGTGAGACCGTGCCTCTCTGCATATCAAGTCTCAAGGCTGGTCGGATCGCGATTTGTAATGGAGTGCTGCAAAGAAAACAAAATACTAACTGTTAGAAACATGATTTTCAGTACAAAGGATATTGCAAAAAAATAAGCAAGCAAAACAAAAGAAAAACTTACAAAGTCCTTTAGATATGTCCTGTGGCCGCCACTCCCAAGATGATGGACCACTCCGGCCTCTAGTCGTGCCCTCGCCGCCTCATGCTGCTGACTCCAACGTCCTGGAGAATCTGTAGCCTCCTCCCTCAGTTGGCACCAGTCATCTGCGTCTAGTCACTCGGGCTTTGTAGCCCCACTCTTGAGTGCCTTGCATACATCCGATCGTCTGTGTGATGTATATGCACGCATGCAGTCCATCATCCAGCCCATAGAAAATCTATCTACTGTGGCTGGAACAGGGAACTCATGCAAGGATGCTACTATGTAGTCCTTGCTCCCCTCCGGTATGTTTTTCCAATGATCTAAGATGTTGTGCCAAAAAACTTATTGGCATAACTCTCTCATGCAAGCCATGACCCTCCTCCCCTCATCATTTATGATGATGGCTCTTGTCCTACCATCGACAAGATAGGCATATCCCTCTAGGGTATGCCTAAGATGGGTCCTCTCCCACTTGCGTCCACACTCTTGGGCATATCTAGGAGACCCCTGTACATCCGATGTATTGACGGGGGTAGTATCTATCGGTGTAGCACCCATAGGGGTGCTAGCTGTAGATAGCTAAGCAAAACCCAAAGTAACTGGAGTAGACGTCCCCACAAGTTTGACAAATCCTGGAGGTGATGCAACTCCAGTAGAACGACGAGACAGAGACACCGCGTCCGTGCCTCCATAGCAACCACCTGAGACACGCTCCCTAGAACCGCCACGAGAGCGAGGAGTCGCACCTGTATCCCATGCTGATTGCAGGCTCACTGCCTCCGTATCTCTACAGCATCCCCCTGACCTTGAAGCACTCCCTCCCTCTGGCCCAAGTCTGGAGCATTGACCTCGTCTGCTCAAAGCTGAAGCATCTGATCGCACCGAAGTAAATCTAGTAGAGCAGCCTGACGATGTCCGAGACAGCTCTTGGTCCACCATGTCTTTGAATCTCCCATATGATCTCAAGACATGCGTGTGAAGAATCCTGCAACTCCGCATCACTCATCCCTCGACTCATCCTGGAAAGGTCACCTGCACAGACAAAAAATGATGTTAGCATAATCAATTTAAATCAACAAAGCACGGTAATATAAATCCTTAAAAAAGGATCTTACTTAAAATGCATACCTTATGTATCCTTATAAGTGATTATTCAACGAATTGAGTAAGTGGATGATCCAAGTATGAAGTATCCTATGGTCCCATGTCAATCTCCTGACACAACTCCACATACATTGGAAGGTCGATAGACATGTCACCACAAAAGGATGAGTCCACCTCATTCTCAAAGAAATCTTGGACTCCTATATTTCCATCATTGTTAGCCGATGCTCGCTCCTCTACATGCTCCAAGCTTTCGGCGGCCTCCACCTCTTGCAATATCGACCCCTCTATTTGCATATTGTCATCATCTATGATCGGAACATCACTTTGATCATATACTCTCGCACTTCGGGGAGCTGAAGGTATAACATACCACCATTGAGGTTGTCGGGGGTTTGGATAGAAGATTACTTGTTCACAAACACATACAAGAGAGATTAAACTATTGTGACATGTACCATGTCGTAATACAATTAACAAACAAATGAGTTCATGCACCTGTTCATAATGGGCCGGTAACACAAAGGTGTCGTACAAATCCGTCCATTTTTTTTCGGAATCTATTTCAAGAAATCCAGATGGACCTCGTCAAACTATTGCTCCAGCTCCTTCAAGTACCACTTTGAACCACTGTACATCAAATAGTATCATGGAGATGCTACGGTAATCCACCGTAATAATACTTTGCAAGTTCCCAAAATACTTCATCTCATCTCATCCCAAAATCCGTCCATTTGTTTTTGGAATCTATTTCTAGAAATCCAGATGGACCTCGTCGATTTGTTGCTCCAAATCCTTCAAGTAGCACTTTGAACCACTGTACATCAAATAGTATCATGGAGAAGCTACGGTAATCCACTGTAATAATACTTTGCAAGTTCCCAAAATACTCCATCTCATCTATAACTGTGTTTGGATCCGTTGCTCGTTGTTGGCTCTCCTGCTCAAACCTTCCCATCATACCACAGTCCATTGTGGAGTGCATTTCCTCAATACGCTCCATGCAAAAATGCCGTCCGCGTAACCACACTACACTATATATTTTGTACTGTACATTGAAACACTCAAATTATTTGTTGCATATAAAATATAGATATGGCAAATCCTAAACACGTCATCACCTTTGGACTACATCCCCTCGAGAATTTCCACTCCTCCATTGAGACCTCCGCCCCTTAGCAAGACGCTGCGGTCAAAGCTCCATGCAACCATCGTGTTGACATGAATCGCGGCATCTTCTCCATGCCCTCAAAATATCAAATCGATCGATGGTGCATACTACATCGAAATTTAGATCGCGCTTCCTCTCGATCTTGCCTAGCGATCTCGTACTTGGCGAGCCACGTCTCCATAGAGGCATGGTGCAACATACAAAAGCAATTCACCTTCTCCTCCATTGCACCATCCATTCTTTTTTCTACCCCATTTCCAACCACCACATCTCCGGTCAGTCTATCATTGTCCTTCAGCGGACCATAGCATTTTGTTGTCTAGATCCACCGTTGGTAGCCATTGTGAAATATGCACTAGCACCTTAGACACCAACCAACCTTCAGCCATGCTACCTTTTGGCCGAGCTCATTATCGCACAAAGCCTTTCAAGGTTTTCATAAAGCGCTCCAAGAAGAACATCCATCGCGTATGGATAGGTTCAGCAATCTCCACTTCATCTACAAGATGCACAAGAAGGTGGATTTGTATCGTGAGCATGCTGGTAGGCAGCTATTTATTAAAGAGACAGACCATCTCCATTGCTCCCCGCCTCGCGAATTCAATAGAGGACATTTTAATCTCCTTTTGTGAGATCCATTGCACCAAAGTCGACAACCTATAAATGGCCCCGCGTATTTCTGGAGTAAGGCATCCTGCGATCGTGATCAGTAGTACAAACTGCCACAAATAAAAAAGCATTATGAACAATGGCAACACTCCAAATAGCAAAATGTGCACGCCAATTACAATCCATTTGTAGTACATGCTTGACATATCTTATGCCAGTCATGGGATTTTAGCCTTGATAATTGGTCGTCTTTAGAAAATGCAGACCTGAGAGAACGCATCATACCCATCGGAGTGCAGATAGACTTGACTACTTACTTCAAAATGTGCTCTTCTTTAGTGGACAAAACCCAAGGAGTGCGAGGTAGCTGCACATGACCATCAACACTCGACTGCGGCCAAAGCACCTCCATCTTGCCTACCTCCTTCAAATCCATTCGTGCCCCTATAGTGTCTCTCTTTTTTGTGATGTGGTCCCATAGCAAGCTGCCCACATTCTTGAAAATATGCATGGGATCCAACAAGTGGTTGATCTGTGAGTGGAACCAATATGGCAACTCATAGAAAACTAAGAACTGCTGCATTCCGTTTGGATATGACTCCGTGTAGACCATTTTCAACTCGTACTAGGTTGCGGCATTCATACGTGTTGGAGGTCATCCAAGAAAACCTTCCCTGAGTTCATGACCCTCTGGCAAGAAAGCGGCGTGTCCTTGATATACCATCTTCTTCATGGTTCGTGACCTTTGGGAGTCTAACTATGGCCCACACAATGGACATGCATGTTAATCTAAGGTAACCAAACCTGTTCCAATACCTCTATCCAATGAATACAAACTTGAACAAGATAAAATATAGATATTACCAATGAGAACGGAAGCCTATTTACCTGAGCACTCTCCGAATCCTAGAAATCCATGTATCGTCCACATGAGAATGGGTCAAATATTGGCGGACCGTCGACCATCGCACTTGCTCATATCTTGCATGGTGACCCCCTCCTCCCACAAATCTTAAGCTCATAGACTAATGGACGAAGATACACGTCCATATTTTTGACTTTGTAGCGGCTGGGGATGAGTAAACTAAGGTTGAGATGTCCTTTCTTTGTAGAAAGCCATGGAGAAATATTGTAGTTGACAAGGACTATAGGCCACACACTGTAAGAAGTTGAGTGCAGACAAAATGGGTTCATGCCATCCATTACAAGACCGAGCCAAAGTTTCCTTGGCTCTCGGGCAATGGGAAGGTAGAGTCAATGTGGCTCCATGTGCGTGAATCCGCTGATATTTGTTGAACTCCATCTGTGGACCTATTCTGCGCATACCACATTGTCAAGCTCGCCATGCCAGACGTACAAAACATGTGGTTTGTGCGGGGGATAAGCGGAAAGTGTCTAAGAAATTTTTGAGGGATGGTTTGCCCTTGCAAGTCCTGTTGATACCTATGAGCACCACACTTTGGACATGTCTCCATAGTCTCATATTCTCCTCAAAATATTATGCAATCGTTGATACATGCATGAATGCTATTGTAGTCCATGCCAAGCTTTCGTAAAACATGTCGTGCATCATCAGAGACTCACACATGGTATTTGCAAGTGGTAATATATGATATTTCAATAACTTGAAAAAAATCATAAAACACCTTGAAAAAGCACAAATGTTTTTAATCATAGTGCCGAAAAGAAATCAATGAAGTGTACATACAAGGTACCTGAACAACTCGGTCACACTTGCATCGCTCCACTCGTATTTTGCTTGCACACTTAGGAGTGCAAGCATTGTTTTCAGGCGAGATACTCGGCACCCATCATATAATGGTATGGATGCTTCCTCTCTAAGCGGATCTGAAGTCTCGACATCCATGGGAATCAATGCATCGATCATTGCCTCCATCTCAAGCTCCAAGATTGTAGGTAGGTCTGGAAGGCTGCATGTCTCCTCTGGTATTGACGGTATAGATTGGGTAGTACCTTTCAAGTGGTGGATTAGCTCAGGAACTTCATCCATCGCACGCCCACAAACTCTTCTAATTGGCCGCAAAGGGTGCTCTCCTCCTTGGGACAAGACGTCACCTCCCTGGATAGAAAATTTGCCAGCCACACCCAATCTTCTTGTATATGGTATTCAATTAGCTTGCGAGTACAATGCACGATTGATATAAACTTTTCTTACCGTTTGCTGAAAATCTGTAATCGCCTGATCAATGATCTCAGGTTGAAACTCATCGAAGCATCGTACGTGTTCTATAGACAATCGACGTTTTTGTCTAATTGCCACTTGCATTGAGAGCAAGGACATGGGACACACTGATTAAGATACGTCTCACGATCTTGAACAACAAGACCTTAATCATTTTCCATTTTGTACGTTATGACAAACAATTTGTTTTTGTTATCATTCTTTTTTTCTTTCTTAAATTGTTTGAGAAGAGATTTCTTCTCTTGTAACTCAGCAAAAATTAACGTATGTAAAGTCTCCACCCACATACCCACAGATTAACATATATATGTCGGAGTGTTTCCCGTCTTGAGGTGTTGCACCGGACCTCGCTACCACTCTCTCTTTGTTTTTTATCCATTCATTATCTCCTCTCCTTTTATCTCTCTCTCTTTTTCTCTTTCTTTATTATGCTATATGTTTATTCCCTCTCTTGCATTCCTTCTTCTTTTTTCTTTTCCTCCCCCTCTCTCATTTTCTTTAACGATCACAGCTACGACTACGATGAAGACCACGACTATGACCATGACCACGACCACGACCATGACCACAACTACGACCACGACCACGACTACAACCATGACCATGACCACGACCATGACCATGACCACGACTACGACTACGACTACGACTATGACCACAACTACGACTATGACTATGACTACGATGACCACGACCACGACTACGACTATGACCATGACTACGACTATGACCATGACCACGACCACGACTACGACCATGACCACGACCACGACTACGACTACGACTACGACCACCACAACCATGACTACGACTACGACCATGACCATGACCATGACCACGACCACGACCTCGACCATGACTATGACCATAACCACGACTACAATGATCACGACCATGACCACGACCACGACCACGACCATGACTACGACTACGACCACGACCACGACCACGATCACGACTACCACTACCACTACCACGACTACGACCACCACATCTACCACTACCATGACTATGACCACTATAATAAACAAGAAAAAAAAAAACAACAACAACAATAACTACTACTACTACTACAATAAATAAGAAAAGAAGAAAAAACTACTACTACTACTACTATTACTACTACTACTACTACTACTACTACTACAAAAAAGAACACTAAACAACAATAAACAAGAAAAGAAAAGAAAAACCACTACTACTACAACAACAAACAACAACATTTAATTTCCTTTTCTCTCTTCCTCTCCCTCTCTCATTTCCTCTCCTTCCCTCACCCTCTCCCTCTCTTTCTCTCTTTCCCTATCAAGTTTAATGTTTTTTCTCTCTTTTTCTCTCTCCTCTCCCTCTCTCATTTCCTTTTCTCTCTTTCTCTCCCTCTCTCATTTCCTCTCCCTCCCTCACCCTCTCCCTCTCTTTCTCTCTTTCCCTATTATGTTTAGTGTATTTTCTCTCTCCTCTCCCTCTCTCATTTCCTTTTCTCTCTTTCTCTCCCTCTCTCACTCGCTCTCCCTGCCTCACCCTCTCCCTCTCTTTCTCTCTTTCCCTATTAGGTTTAATGTTTTTTCTCTATTTTTCTCTCTCCTCTCCCTCTCTCAATTTTTTCTCTCTCCTCTCCCTCTCTCATTTTCTTTTCTCTCTTTCTCTCCCTCTCTCATTTCCTCTCCCTCCCTCACCCTCACCCTCTCTTTCTCTCTTTCCCTATTATGTTTAATGTTTTTTCTCTCTCCTCTCTCTCCCATTTATTTTTCTCTCCCCTCTCCCTCTCTCATTTCCTTTTCTCTCTTTCTCTCCCTCTCTCATTTCCTCTCCCTCCCTTACCCTCACCCTCACCCTCTCTTTCTCTCTTTCCCTATTATGTTTAACATCTTTTCTCTATTTTTCTCTCTCCTCTCCTTCTCTCATTTTTTTTCTCTCGTCTCCCTCTCTCATTTCCTTCTGCTCTCTTCCTCTCCCTCTCTCATTTCTTCTCCCTCCCTCACCCTCTCCCTCTCTTTCTCTCTTCCGCTATTATGTTTAATGTTTTTTCTCTCTTTTTCTCTCTCCTCTCCCTCCCTCACCCTCACACTCTCCCTCTCTTTCTCTCTTTCCCTATTATGTTTAACATCCTTTCTCTCTTTTTCTCTCTCATCTCCTTCTCTCATTATTTTCTCTCTCCTTTCCCTCTCTCATTTCCTTTTGCTCTCTACCTCTCCCTCTCTCATTTCTTCTCCCTCCCTCACCCTCTGCCTCTCTTTCTCTCTTTCCCTATTATGTTTAATGTTTTTTCTCTCTTTTCCTCTCCCTCCCCCTCTCTTTCTCTCTCCCTCCCTCCCTCTCTCCTTGTCTCAATTAAATTGCCATGTGTCACTTATATGTGACATAGTTTTGGTCACATGGTCAAAAGTATCATGTTTAAATTTTCTTTTAATAATTAGGACTAATAAACACATTCTTTGTACATGCCATTTTGAAGGCTTTTTTAGAAATTGAGTATGTTAAATATTATAATGATAATATAATTTGTGCAACTAATTACAAGAATCTATTGTTAGTATCTCAAGTATACTTATAATTAGTGATAAAAAGTAGATATGGAAAAATGACTTTATTAGAATAGATTTTACTTCAAAGAAATCATCATTTTTTTTTCACCTCATGATATTACTCTTGGTTAGATTTGACCACATGGTCAAATGTCTCTTTTCTTAAGACATCATTTATTAAGTAGTACCTATGATGTATTTATCAATGTGAATTTAAATTGCTTTAGTGTTCTATGCTAGTTTATAGCTCAAACATTAGGTAGAATGATGAGGAAGTAAATGAATCTAATGTGCTTCTTTTTCTTCTTTGTAACTTCAGCTAAGACATCTATGGTTGGATATCTAACAGATTCAACAACAGTAGAGCAGATGATGTGATTGATGTTTCCTTGATAAGAAATGTAACACAATTATGTGTAATACTTAATCTCAATAGTCTTCTTTTACAATGATGCTTTGCTAAGTCTAAAAAGGTTTCAAAGCTTTCAAATGGGAAAGCAATGGCTTGCGCTTCGACCAGGATGTATGGAATTTCTTGAAGTCTTATTTGCAAGATTCCAAGTGGGAGTTTGGTCAACAGCTTTACATAAGAATGTCATGGCAGTTATTAAGTGCTTGGAGATCCATGCAAAAAGTAAGTATCCTTTCTTCATGATTTGGGGCCAAGAACAATGTCATAGGCATCGACTCAAAATCATATATAGGCCAGATAAGATGGGAGTAGAAGCAATGTTCAAGCCTCTGAAGTATGTATGGGATCAATATGGAGATGTTTGTCAACATACCAAGACTATTCTCATAGATGGCAGTCCTTACAAAGGATGTCCAAATCCTATTGAGAATTGCATTTATCCAAAAACATTTGATGTTGATCGTGAAGACTCTATCTTGATCAAAGAACTTCTACTATACTTGACTCGCTTAAGCAAATACCATGATGCACATGAAGTCATAAAGTTTGATGGATATGGACAATATGGACATGAATTGTATGCTCAATTCAAGGTTGTCATTGATGAATGGACTAGAGTAGAGAATGATGGTATTTCATCTTCATCATCCACCATCGCTTGAGACCATGATTGATAAAGATGGTATATATGTTCAACCTTCAATTACTTCTTGCTTCAAGAGACCATCTATTATACAAACATCCTCAACAAATGCCTCACATCATCCATCTCTTACATTGAACAGCTCACAATTATCCATGTTGAAGCAGACATTTAGTCTCTACTTTGAAAGATATGGAAGCAATGCAACTTGCTCATGAGTTAGGATATCACAAACATTTCATAAATGGTAGTGCAGCTAAACGTTTTATACAAAATCTACAAAATTTGTATTTTTCCAATATACATGATGTAATAAGAAGGCGCTGACTCTATATGGACTAATTTTGACTTTCATAATAAATATATCCCTTACATTAAAGGCTTTTTCATAGCTATGAAATATATGCTTGTTAGAAATATAAAGTGTTTTATGTAGTTACCTTAGTGTTTCTAAACACCACCAATATCAATGAGAGAATCTACTTGATGTTTTTTATTATTTCAATAACATTAGTTAATTGTGCTGAAATTTCTTATAAAGTGGTTTAAATCCTATTTTGTACTTTATGACAGTCTACTATACAAACATACTCAACAAATGCCTCACATCATCTATCACTTACATTGAATAACTCACAATTATCCATGTTGAAGTAGAATCCTTTAGTCTCTACTTTGAAAGATATGGAAGCAATGCAACTTGCTCATGAGTTAGGATATCACAAACATTTCATAAATGGTAGTGCGGCTAAATGTTTTATACAAAATCTACAAAATTTGTATTTTTCCAATATACATGATGTAACAAGAAGGCACTGACTCTATATGGACTAATTTTGACTTTCATAATAAATATATCCCTTACAGAAAAGGCTTTTGTATGGCTATTGAAATATATCCTTGTTAGAAATTTAAAGTGTTTTATGTAGTTACCTTTATGTTTATAAACACCACCAATATCAATGAGAGAATACTTGATGTTTTGAATTCTTTCAATAACATTAGTTAATTGTGTTGAAATTTCTTATAAAGTGGTTTAAATCCTATTTCGTACTTTATGACCGTCTACTATATAGACATACCCAACAAATGCCTCACATCGTCTATCACTTACATTGAACAACTCACAATTATCCATGTTGAAGCAGACTCCTTTAGTCTCTACTTTGAAAGATATGGAAGTAATGCAACTTGCTCATGAGTTAGGATATCACAAACATTTCATAAATGGTAGTGCAGCTATCTACAAAAGTTGTATTTTTCCAATATACATGATGCAACAAGACTGTGACTCTATATGGAATAATTTTGACTTCCATAGTAAATATATCCCTTACATTAAGGACTTTTGCATGGCTATGAAATATATGCTTTTTAAAATTTTAAAGTGTTTTATGTAGTTACCTTGGTGTTTTTAAATGCCACCAATATAAATGAGAGAATTTACTTAATGTTTTTTATTCTTTCAATAACATTAGTTAATTGTGTTGAAATTCCTTATAAAGTGGTTTAAGTCCAATTTCATACTCTATGTCGTAGCTAGCAAATAAGTCTTAATTGATAACAAAATTTATGTCTATTTCTTTGGAAACACAAACCATTGGTCAAAGGTTAAATCTTTAGTCTTAGAAAAATCATAAACTTCTAGCTTGGTATATAAATCTTCATTTTATGATATGAAAGCTCATTTAGCTAGTCAAAGTGTGAAGCTAGTTGATTTTGGCCAAAGCCAATATCCATCTTGTCCATATATTGTCAAGATAGGTAGAAATTTTGAATAAAAGATATTTATATATCATGCATATACATATAAAAAATATAAATGGGGTGAGCAATTATTTTACATACTTATGTCTATTGGTTTACATAAAAAAAGAACCATCACATCATAGGTTATCCAAACTTATTACTATATGGTATTTGATAAAGTTATTAAACCGCACCTAGTTAGTAGTGACTCTTTTAAGGTCCTAGTTCATGAAACTTATACATGTCACTTTAAATGATGCTATATCTAAAAGAAAAAACTCGTATTGTAATATCTTCAGATCCATAAAATTATAAATTTTGGCCATGATAACATATTTTCATATAATTTTAAAGGCTCTTGTATTCTAAATTCTCTCTCTACTCTATCAAACCTTTGTATTCTTGCATTAAACTTGGAAATTTCCTAGGTATATACTAGTTAAGCCTCCTTGATGTTTCCACCACCATACAACATCATATTTTGTTAGTATGCTAGAAAAGATAGAGGTGAAATCCAAATCTCTTAATAGGCGCATAGCATACATTCATCATTTAAGCTCTTAAGATGTGTGATCTCATATTTGTAACATACAAAGTGCCCTTTAAAGATAAACATAAACATAGTGCTCTCTTTAATTCACAAAAGTAAGACATTCATTCAAAGTGGGACTTGGGAAATTCCCAAAATCTCTAATATGGTGTTAATTGGTCTCGAATACAGTTAAACTCCTCATTAGTAATATCAATTCTTGTCAACATCTCTTTCCTTGTTGAAACAAAGAGAAAGGGCATCCCTTGCATCAATAAACTTATCATCTATAATTTCTGTGTCTAGTTTAAGTAACTCTTCATTGGATTCATTCTCGACATCAACTATGCCATTTGTGGCATCAAAAACCTTTGAAATGATTGCTAAACAATAATCACGTCTGAGGTTAAAGAGCCTTTGGATGTCTAATAGTAGTGTGTATTCCTTGTCCTTAATAGAAAAAGTTGAAAGACAAGGAACAATATAGAAAGAAGGGGAGCTAGACAAATATCTACATTTGCATGGCTTTCTTCAATAATGGTCTTAGCTTCGGTCTTAGCTCTGATTTGGGCAACATCTAGTTTTTTTACCAAAATATGCTTCTTATTGAGGGTCCATATATTCCTCTATATCCTTCTCATTTACCACCTCATCCAATAGGCAAAAGATAGAAGTTACTATCAGGCCAATGGCAAGGACAAAGAAGACAGCATGGAAAAATTATGTAGACAACAAGGATAATAGACAAGTGACTAGGCCATCAAAGGTTCCAGAGGCTATTGCTCTTGAGATCCCTCCTACTCCTGGTTTTTTCCAAAGTCTCCAACTATGCAATCAAAGCAATTGAGTGCACAGAATTTTTATTCTCCTCTTGCTCAAGGTAATGTCCATGCGGTTGGTGACCAACCCTATAATCTTGGTGGATAGTCCTCTCCTCTAATTGGCAAGGTTTTTAACCTCCCAAGAGCACTTCGTTAGCTAAGTGATCAAGCTAGACCCTTTTTGGCCAAGATACCGACTCTTCCAAGCCAATTAGGAGAAAGAGGAGGTGCTATTGTTTGCAAATAACTTTCTTTTGTCTTTGGGATTGGCTATAGGGTGCCCATTGTTTCTCTTAGCCAATATATTTGTAAAAGTATATTTATTGTTGATCCATTGTTACCAATGCAGTTGTCTAGAAATGCTTTTAAAATCTTTTGATTCCATCACAAACTACCATATCTTTTTTCCTTACATCAAAAGGTATGCAAGTTTCCAAAAGGGTTAACATATACTTCTTTGTGTCGTGTTTATTTCTTACTATTGCTTGCTTTACAAAGGGCATTGGAGTCATATATATTGACATACTTGGTAGAGAAATTATTCTCATGATCTCTCTAAGTGGTATTCATGGCCAAAAAAAGTGTGTATTAAATGGAAAGTTGCTTGCTCTTTGGCTAATGGTTTATTTTATTTGCTTGTCTATTTTAGTTACAAGTTTCCATTTGCAGTGCTAATAAGCTCATAACTACCTTTTTGGACGCCACATATGAGGATATTGTTGATCTTGGAAAGCCATACAACTTTCTCTAGCAAGAAGTATCATTACAAAGTGATGCACATACTTATGGATAAACAGTGATTTCAAATGTCTGCATGACAATAGATTCAAAGCTACTCAAGATAGATGGTGTGAATGTAAGTCTCTTTCATATTATTCTCTTTTTTAGGGACCCTTATTAGTTCACTAGCTTATTACATTTATTCTTGGAGTGTTGAGATTACCCTGACTCATATATATGGTGGAGAAGGGAGCAATGTATTGAGTTAATTTTTGATAGGGAAATCACACCAGTTGATCCTAAATCCCCTCCACAAAAATCTTCAACTAAGGGCAAGTGAGCGATGGATTTTTCCCAGAAAACATGCTCTAAATTTGCCAAAAAATTTGAATTTCAAGAGAAAAATAGATTTCATCAAAGGAGTCATACTGTTGAGTGTTGAAATGACTTGTTTTTTTGGCTGATTTTTGTTGTTTTTGAGAGCTGAATGGTTGATTTTATGAGATGATTGATTGGTTTGGAAGTGGTTTGAGAGTGTCTTGGATGATATTGATTGAGTTTTGGAAGATCATGATGTTTATTGGTGGTTCTGTGATGTTCTGATAGGTTCTGATTGGTTCTGTACACCTTCTGTTTTGCTCTGTTTTGGTCTGTTTTGTTCTGATTATCTTCTGTAGGGAGGGATGGAGTATTGATTGATGAAGATTGAGATCTTGTGAAAGCTTATTGAATGGTTTGTGAAAGTTTGAAATGGTTTGAGAGTGAGTTATGTGGTTTTAATGACCTTCTGTAACCTTCTGTAGGTCTTCTGTAGAGCTTCTGTTTCTGTTCTGTTCTGTTCTGTACTGTAGCTGTTCTGGTACTGTTCTGTGACTGTTCTGTATGCTTCTGTATGTGTTCTGATGGATGAGAGTGTAGCTTGGGAAAGTTTTCTAGCCTTGGAAAGAGGTGAATACAAGTGCAAAAGAGCTGAAAGAAGTGAAAGAAGTAGCTGCTGAAGACTCAAGTGAAGACTAGAGTGAAGTGACAGTAGTGAGCTATGAAAGGACACTGTAGTGGCTCTGGTGACTTTTCATATCAGACATACCTCTTGGGAGGGGTATCCACGATCTAAGAATGATTATTGAGAGTGATTTTGAGAGATTGTAGTGAGAATATGATGTATTATTGATGGAGAGAGAGAGAGAGTCAGAGATAGCCAATTCTACTGAAACAGAGTGATTGTATATGAGTGATTGAGAGAGAAGACTATGAAAATATTAAAGATGAATACTATGTGATGTATTTCCATTAAAAGATGGTGTATTCCTTTGCTTTCTTTGTTCTATTGATGGATTTTGTGAAGATATTGAAGAATATGATTGATCCTATAAAATCCGTGGGAGGTCTACATGATGCTGCATGAAGTTTTGTTGTGCCTGGTGTTCTTTTCTTCATTGTGATCATATGAAACATGATAAACAAGCTTGTCGGTGTTACAAGATAGATTTTCTTGCAAGAGAATTCCCTTTTCCTTGGTGTTCCTCTTGGGGCTCCACATACGCAATCGAGTCGACTTTAAGCAGCAAGTAGCCGACGAGTTTCAAAAGTGCTTTAAAGACACACCAAGTGACGGTTGGGGAATTTTCATAATTTCCCATGATGTTGGATGAGACCTCGGAAAGAGCCAGGCAGTGTGGGACCTCACGACAAACACCCATGATTTTAAGCAGCAAGTAGCCGACGGGTTCCAAAAGTGCTTTAAAGCAGCAAGTAGCCGACAGGTTCCAAAAGTGCTTTAAAGACCCACCAAGCGACGGTTGGGGAATTTTCATAATTTCCCATGATGTTGGATGAGACCCCGGAAAGAGCCAGGCAGTGTGGGACCTCATGACAAACACCCATAATTTTTCAGAAGTCGATTCCGAGGCCCGACGAGAGATAGAAGTGCTCGGAGGCAAAGGCAAAAAAAAAACTCGTGTAAAAGGACTTGTGACTTAGGGGGTGTGACCCTTGGGGTCTCCACCCCCCAAAATTTGAGGAATGGGGGGGGAGAGGGGGCGTTTTTTTAAAAGGCATAAAGGATATGGCAATGCCCTACAACATGGTGCCGATTTTTGTGAGAGGGAGGGGGCTATGCACCTCAATACACCCATACTATCTGATATTACTAGCATGATGCATCCTCCCTTTCCCTTCCATCGACATTCTCCTACTCCTCCTATACATCTACATGGCTTTCAAGCTCACATTTTACCTTGAGAGGGAAATTACAAGACTACAAGTCCAATGGCTACTCGGATTAACAGATTAGAAACTAGTCTTTCTCTCTCCTCCCTCTCTCCCCTCTATGGGATGTTCATGTGTATTACCTTGAAGGAAGAATCGGGAAGGAGATTGAAGAAAAGGATGATGGAGATTAATGGAGATGTTAAAGCTTCATATACAGCATGGAGCCTCCATTCGCTAGTCATGGAGTCATTTAATGCTTCGGGTTTCGTAGAAACACGATATGACTATTTTTTATGAAGGAAATGAAGTTTTTTTTATATTTTATGATGGAAATGATGTTCTTATGTGATGAAAAACTGTTAGAGTGCTGGTTGCATCATGTTTAATTGCTTTCTATAAAAAAATTATGATTTCTTAATGATTTACATGCAGTATTTAAATCTCACAAAGCCCGAAATGTAGTTTTTAAGGGTAAAATGATGGCTTTGTCGTTTTGGGTGGATGAAATGTGTTCCTATGGAAAAAAATGGAAAATCAAATTAAACTTTAGTATGTTGAAATGATTGGCATGAAAAAATTAGAAAAAATAGTTATTATTGATAAATAAATACTAAAAAATAAGAGAGAGAGAAAAAAAGAAATACGTTTTAAAAAAATAAGAAAAAATATAATGAGTTTCACTATAAGGATATGAGACCAAAGCGACACGATAAGTGACGACAAATAGCGGCATCGCTATTTGCGTCGCATTTGCGATGCTAATAGCGACGGTACCCAGAGAAAAAAAACGTGGGCCGAAACCTGAGCGCGTTATTTTTCGTGCATTCACGAAAGAGAGAGCGACCATCTTGCTGAGAGGGAGAGAAAGAGAGAAAGAAGGCTTCTCACTGCCACCACCGCCGCCATTCGTGAAGAAGAGGAGGTGTACGGAGGGTGAAGAGGAGCCGCCGTCGCGAAGAGGAGCCGCCAAACCCTTCTTTGAGCCTTTACGGTGAGTGCATTGTCCATTCTTGCTTTGCTTTTGTGTTTTCTTTCTCTCTTTTACTTATTTTTGGTATAATTCATGTATATTGAGAGAGGGAGAGGAAATGAGAGAGAAAGAGAGGGAGAGGGAGAGGGAGGAAATGGGAGAGGAAGGGAGAGGGAGAGGGAGGGAGAGAGAAAGAGAGGGGGAGGGGGAGGGGGAGGGAGAGAAAATGAGAGATGGAGAGGAAGTTTTCTCTCTCTCTCTTTTACTTGTTTTTTGGTATAATCTGTGTGTATTGAGAGAGAGAGAGGAAATGAGAGAGAAAGAGAGGGAGAGGGAGAGGGAGAGGGGGAGGGAGAGGGAGAGAAAATGAGAGAGGGAGAGGGAGTTTTCTCTCTCTCTTTTACTTGTTTTTGGTATAATTCGTGTGTATTGAGAGAGGGAGAGGAAATGAGAGAGAAAGAGAGGGAGAGGGAGGGAGAGGAAATGAGGTATAATTCGTGTGTATTGAGAGAGGGAGAGGAAATGAGAGCGAAAGAGAGGGAGAGGGAGGGAGAAGGAGAGGGAGGGAGAGGGAGAGGGAGAGTTGGGGTATGCAATATATTGTTGGCTCTCTTATCCTAAGGTACATGCATAGACATACACTAGTGATTTAGTAAAAGAGGCTATAAGAGATAAGAGATTTGACCACGTTGACAAATCTAACCAAAACTAACATGACAAGATCATAACACAACACATATAAGAGTTTAATTGAAATCAGATCTAAAATAGACTTAAGTAAATTTTGCATAGCTAACTCAAACTTTTCATTATGATAAGTACTCTTACACACTAGATTACAATTAAACAGTTATCCTTACAAAGGATGATAAATTTTAATGAGCTCTTTAATACTAATTTGGTAAAATATTTACTTAAATAGATTTTTTAAACCAAACATGCTTGGTACCTTTTGTAAAAAATTAAAAAACTAAAGACATAGTTTCTTCAATTAATATCATCAAAGAAAGAAAATATTGCAAATGCTAATGAAAGTAACTTCTCAATAAAAAAATCAAAATTACATCAATGTGTCTTCCTTGATAAAAGGAGAAGGAATGGAGTTTAAACACCTGAAGTAGCATTTAATTTCTCTTTCATAATTAGACTTGCTATATCTTGGCTTAATTCTTCTATGCCCTCGTGCAAGAAATGCTTTTAAGAGCATTTTTCAAAGCTGCCATTTACTTTCGATCAAGAAATGATAACAACATGAATTGTTTAGGTTCACATGTCATTTGTAGTAGAGTGGATACAACCTTTCCAAGCTTTATAGAGTCCCATTTCATTCCCTCAACCCCATGTGTTGCATCTAGAACAACAACCCCAATGGTAATTGGATCTTTGTAAACATTATGTATAAGATCAAAGGTTTCTAGATTGCATCCAACAACATGTAGACGCCAAGGAGAAGTAGTGGAGGATTGAAGAGGATTTTGCTTTTTTCCAATTAGAAAGTTCACAATATTTTTTGCTCCATTTGGTAGGGACCCTGCATCAGCTCCACGTGTGAACTTCTTTGATACCCAATCATTGCAAATGCGTAAAATCTTTGTGTAGACTTCATCATTGATATCATAATCATCAACAAGCTCTTCCCAAGTCTTCATCACAGAGCTACTTTCTGGAACTGAAGCATTGAAAAGAGTGACTAATTCCTCCTTTAAAACCCTATCTTGCTTGATTTGCTTAGCCCTTGTCTCCATATCAATCATATCTTCCTTATCCCATTTGTTTCTAAGAAAAAGGATATGACCTTCATCGATATCCTCTTGTAGTGTAAGGATGTCTCCATCCTTTAAACCCATAAGGCAACGAAATGCAACAGGAGAAGGTTGCCTTCCCTTTTTTCTCGAACTCTCCTCTTGGGATATAAGTTCACCTCTAGAGTATCTCTTCATGATTTTGATCCAACTATCAAATATTTCTTGGGAGCTAACAATCATATGGCAATCTCTAGATGCACAAATTTCTCCAATGTATGCCACAAATCTCTGCAAAAAAAAGATCAAAATAGTGAGCATAGAACAAAAGAAAGATCATCACACTAATCTTTGCAAAAAGAGAAGGTAAGCTTATATGTGATTACCTACCGTGGTACTCTTTGAGAGCTTGTCTTAGAAAGCCCTTGTTGGGGTTTTGGTGGAGAACCAAATGCTAGCCACTGATCTCTTAATTGTTGAAGTTGCTCAACATAAGTGGAATTCTTCATAACATTATGTGATTCCATATTTGTCATTCGTGAAAGCTTAATGCACATTTTCGCAGGACAATCAACTAATATTCTAGCATTTCTTGTGGTGTATAAAGGCTTGGTTGCTAGACAACGTGTAGTATTACTCTGAATATATATCTTTGCTGCATGAATTGAGTGAAGCCTCGATATAATCTAATCATTATAAGTGTCCAACTGATTAGCATCCAGCTCGTCACAATGCATGGGTCTCTTCTCATTGTTGTCTTGTACAAAAGGCATAAGATATGCTGTTGTTGCTGGATTCATGGGATTATTTATGAAAGACGTGGTTAGCTTCTCTACATAATCCCAACATAGTGACCTATAAGCATAGAAAGGAGGTGCCTTATAACACCTATCAACGAGAATAGGAAATTGTGTTGTTGGACCAAATGGAAAGAATTTTTCAAACATGTGAAATCCTGATTCTTCCTTCTTTCCCTTATTCTTAACTATTTTAGGAAAATTGAATGTTCCTTCTACTCCCTTGACCTCAAGAGAAATTATTGGCTTTGCATGTGTAACTTCTAGTATGGAAGGTAAAGTGGCATCATTCTTAGTAGTGTTAGCAGCCATACTAACAACAAGAGCTTGTGACAAGGAACTTTGTTGAGGTGATTTTGACTTTGAGCTTGTGGGATTTCATGAATTATTTTCTTCTTGAGGAGAAGGTGAAGATCTCAAGTCTATTTGTTTATCTTGGAGCTTCATTATTTTGTTGGGGTGATCACCTTTTCTTGATAAGGAAAGTAGCTCACTATTTTGAACAGCTTGGAATGCTAATATAATGTCTTCTGTGCCCTTTACCTCCTTGAATAAGGTCCATCCCATTGTTTTCAAAGAGTATTCTTCGTCCTCTTTAATACGGGCAAAGTGAAATGACAAAGGATCAAGTTTGTATACTACATTTTTTCCCTTGATCTTAACAAGATTACATGGTATTCCCTCTTTCCCAGCACATCCATCTATTATCTTCTCTATGACACCATCTTGTTGAAAAAATGCAATATCACTCTTTAAAATGAATAAGAGAACATCGTCAGTCCTTTTTCCTTGACTATCATAAACATCCACATACCTCGGATACACAAAATAACCACTAATTCCATCAATGGTTTGGGTCTCCTTTTGGATGTGCTATCTTTCTTTACCATTGAATAGTTCTACAAAGAGAAAAAGTTATCAGACAAAAGTGGATTAAAAAATATTCAAAATTCACAGAACCCAAATAAATGTATAAGATTTCTAAGTTGAAAACAAAAAACACAACACAAGATTTTACGAAATACAAGACAAATGTACTCCAAAGGGACTCTTCCATAAAATGAAATATTGAAATTTGAGATTAAGTGTGGTATGAGATCCAACCATAAATGTGTGTGTTTACGTATCAAATCTAATGGATTATACTGGCCCTAAGTTGGCATTAATTATGTTTCTCTTGCAAGAATCATATAGTAAAAACTTTCCATGGACTTCGGTAAGAAGATCAAATTCTATTAATACTGAGACTTGACCATGGGCTTAACCAAATGGTCAAGTGATAATAAAATGTTGAGTGTGAGTGTGGTATGAGATATAGTGAAAAATCATTGTGGTTATGTAGAAAATGTCATGGATGATTTTGTCCCTAAGTTAACATTGGATTTCTTCTCCATGTAAGTTTTCTATGCAAGGATCATACTCTAGGAACTTTGTTAATATTTTTGGCCATGTGGTCAAATCCTATTTAATCAAAGAACGAGATTTAGTCTAGTATGAGATCCACCTATATATCAATGTGGTTATGTAGCAATCTCATGATTCCATTTGGCCCAAAGTTAACATTTTAATTAGTGCACATGTAAGTTTCCCTTGAAAGGAGCTATATTGTAGAAACATTGTCATTGGTTTTAGCCATGTGGTCAAATCCTATTTAGTCATAAGAATTATCTATAAGATTAGAAACTTTGCCATGGTTTTTAACCATAGGGTTTTTAAAGGCTAGTTAAAGAGAGGATGTGGCTTATTGTGATATGAGATTCACATATAAACAAATATGGCTATGTAGCAAATCCCATAGATATCAATATAAGATAAAGTTAAAAATACTTGAAAGGTGGAGATTTGACCTCATGGCGAAACCTACAAGATAAGACGATTTCTATAAACTAGTTTTAACCATATGGCCAAATCTAGTTTCATAACCATATGAAGAAAGTGATTCATTTATTGCAACATGCTGTGAAATTGGATTTGACTATATAGCCAAATATTGTTTTATAGTGGAATGAAAAAGTGGTCTCATGGTTTGCAAGATGTATGAGATTAGATTTGATCATATGGCCAAATGAAACAAGAATGGGGGATTCTTGGATGCTAGCATTGATAATAAAATGAAAGACTTAACCATATGGCCAATTTTTATTTTGTAGTGGAATGGAAAAAGTGGCTAATTTGTGGCAAAATGATATGATATTTATATATGAACATATAGATAGGAAGTTATGAAAAATTGAAATGAAAGAAATGGTTTATGGAAACAAAGTGGTTTGTTTGTTGCACGATAAGTTTTGACCACATGGCGAAACTTCCTATAAATATAGTAGGTAATCAAGGAGTTCCAAGTAGAATATGGTCTTCCTTTTTGGAGATAATATAGAAGATGTTTTTCTTAGAACATTTTTCCATACAACCAAATCTAGCATACCCAAAATTTGTGTGAATGAACCCACCATAGATTTATTCTTAATTTTTTAGGATCAAATTCCAAAAAAGTGGTTTGTTTGTTGCAAGACAAGATTTGACCACATGGCCAAATTATAGAAAGTAAGGAATTCTAAGTAGAAACTAGCCTTTCCTTTTGAAAGTAAGCAAGGGTTGATAATATAAGAAAGCATTTGACCAAATGGCAAAATGTCATTCTTGTAGTAAAATGAATAAAGTGGTTGATTTGTTGCAAGATATTGTGATATTACAAGAGTCTTTATTTTGGCCAAGAGATAGCTTAAGGAGAAGATTTGGCCGTATTGCAAAATCTCACAGTATATTGAAAAAATAACATAAATTACATCTTATATTATAAGAAAAGATTTGACCTCATGGTCAAATCTCAGATTGTATTGAATAAAATAACAAAAAGTACTTCTTATATTGCAAGAAATTTTTTGACCATATGGTCTAATCTATAGATTGATGAAAGATCATGATATGTGTTGTTAGAAGATCAAATTACATCCTATGGCAAAATCATATTGAGTATTTGTAAGTATTGTATAGCCATATGCTTATTGCAAAATTATAAAGAGTGTAACCAGAAAATCTAATGGTAATGCTTTTACTATGAAAATACAATATAATGGAAAGTTCTATATAGTAAAGTATAATACGATATATAAGAACTTGATAAAATGCTCTAATATTACGGAAGGATACAAGAAATATAACACTAGGTTTAGCCTTAAGGCGAAATCTTAAGGTATATAGCATCACAGAATAGAAAGAAAGGCTAGTATTTTGAAAGCACTCATTGGTAAAAGCATTGCACAAACCATTTATTCCATTTTCACATCTAAGAGACTTTTTTCAACATTACACAAATCATATATTTCATATTCACAGCAAAAAGAGTATTTTCAACAGTGCAAGAAATCATGTTCTCAATATTCACGTAGAGTGAAGCTATCATTTGCAAGGTAGTGGTTGGACAACAAAAAAGATAAGAGCTCCAGGAGATCAATCAAGCAATCGAGAAGAAGAAGAAGACATTGAATTCTCAAGAGTGAGTGCCTAATCTCATTGCTACAGAAATACATATTGCATTTAGTTCTCATACATGATTCTTATTTAGAAAATGCTTTTGGTGTTTGATCTTAATATTATTCAATAATAATCATACAAAAAAATAGTAGTGTGATCTGTAGTAATTGTATGGATTGAAATGGTCATAATCAATGTAGTTTAACTCAAAATAAAAAATGAAGTAGGGAAAATTTGAAAACCTGTTGTAATTAGTAGGTCAGTAATGTATTCCAACGTAACAAAAATCACCCGTGAAGTAGAGCAGACACGATGTGGACTGGCGATCATTCACTGCCCTGTTGAATTGCTGAAGCCTTGCAGCAAGATTTCTGATTTGAAGACGCAGGTAGTTTTGGTCATAATACCCTGATTCGAACTAGAATTTGCACTACACAATCTGTTTTAGTTTGAGAAAATGAAAGAGTGGAGAGAAATCAAAGAAGAGGAGGGGGATAGAACTACCAAACATTAGGGCTGCAACACTTGCAGTAAGAGAGGGGCGACAGGAGTAGAGATAAAAACGCAGAGGATCAGAGATGCGAAACCTGCAACCGTAAAAACGCAACAATGAAAACACTCAGGTTAGAGAGTTGCGTGGAAGAGAGAGGGAGGGGGAGAGAAACTCATTTTGAAAAACGTCATGATTAGTTGTAAAGACCGACTCATGAAACGGATAATTTAATGTATCAAAATAACCATAACTTGTTACGGAATACGAGTAGATTTAGATCTTATTTTTGTGTCTATTTTTTAATTTTATTAAAGATTTCAAATCACGTTTTTTCCAAAAATCACGTAATGGCGATACTGTCACCCCTGGATCTTGCCGTTGGGGGCGTTACCCCCAAACCCCCACCAGGGGCGCTGCCCCTGAACCCCTGCTGATGGGGGCGCTGCCCCCAGATCCCCACAAGGGGGCATTGCCCCTCGAACCCCCCGTTGGGGGTGTTGCCTCCAAACCCCCACCGGGGGTGCTGCCCCCGTATCCCCGCTGAGGGCATTCCCCCCCAGACCCCCCGTTGGGGGCGTTGCCCCCAAACCCCCACCGAGGGCACTGCCCCCGGACCGGAGCTAGGGGCGTTGCCCCCAAACCCCCATCAGGGACACTACCCCCAACCCCTTGCTAGGGGTGTTGCCTGCATACCCCCACCAAGGGGCCCTACCGCTCAAAACCCCCATTGGGAGCTTTGCCCCCAAATCCCTACAACGGGCGGTATCCCGAAACCCCGACTGGGGCCATTGCTCCCAAACCTCCACTAAGGAAGACATTGCCCTCAAACTCTCACCAAGGGAATTTCTCCTAGACCAGTTCCTTCCCCCTCACCCCTCCTTAAGAACCCAACATTGGGATATTGCCCCTATTTCCACAGCTAGAGATTTTGCCTACATACTCTCTATCCTACCCTTCTAAGGATTCTACTCTCGAACTATCACTAAGGTGGCTTCAAAATCCTCAATGATATTACACATTACATATAAGCATATTAAATATACATATAATCTTACAAAATATGATTTAATATATTTAAATTATATTTATTAATTATTAATAATTTAATTTAATATACATATACTTAAAATATATTTCGATAATATATTCCATAATACGCACATAGTACGATATACTAATATAACATGATTTAGACTAAAATAGTATAACTTAAAAATAAAATGTAATATGATACATTTTACTATTATCAACAAGTAGATAGTATAAGATTTATAAATATTTAACCATGATAAAATTTATCTTTCCTTCTCAAATAACTTCTAATTGATGCTAAAATCTCCTCAATCTTTGTAACTTTGTGTCAGGGAATGAAATCTCCTATTCTTTAGAGGTCATTGTGGTTTCAACATTTAAGCACAAGGTCAAAGTTTCTCATAAAATATCTTTATCCTTGTTGTCATGTGGAATACATGAAATAAAGGTTTTAATCATTTGATTAAATATTTTCTAATGGAGAGCACAGAGATTATTTATCCTTGTTGATATACAATAAAGGCTTTGAACATTTGGCTAAATCTTGTTCTATGGACATCACAAACAATTATTATCCTTGCTATCATCTAGGTTAACTACATGTTTTGACCATATGGCTAAATCTTTTCTTGTGGATATCACAAAGAATTTTAATCCTAAGTCTTGTGTAAAATAGTTGCAATAGAGATTTTGACCATCTGGCTAAATCTTTTTCCATAAAGATCACAATGAACTTTTATCCTTGTTGTATGTATTTGGCTTGAGTTTTGACCATTTGGCTAAATATTTTTCTATGGAGACCACAATAAACTTTTATCCTTTTGTCATGTGAAATACATACAACAAAGGTTTCAATCATTTGACTATGTTTTTCCTATGGGGATCACAAATAATTTTTATATTTGCTATGGTATGGAATACATACAATAGATTTTTGACTAGGTGGCTAAATATTTTCCTATACACATTATAAATAATTTTAATCATTGTTCTCGTGTTGAATAGGTATAGTACAAGTTTTGAACATCTGTTATATCTTTTCCCAATGAGAACACACAAGGAAGTTTTTGCTTACTCAAAGAATAGCTATAAAATAAATTAAAATCAAGGGCAACAAAAAACAATAGAAGAAAATTTTCTTATTTACTTTAGGGCAGCATAGTTCAAGAGAAAGTTTGTTTTTGGCCATATAGTCAAATCTATCCCCTTTTTGTACGATGTTTCCATTAATACTTTATATTATGGAAGTTGGACTCATTCTATCTAATATTTAAGTACTTTTTTCATTTCAATGAAATTTGATACTTCATTGTATTTAGCAATTTCATTACTATTTTCTTCTTTCTGAGAGGTGACAACATACAAATGATAAAATCTCCATTTTCTCACTTATACAAGTATAATGAATAACGAATTTTATTTTGGAGAAACGGTGAATTTGCTAGTCGATCATGAGATTGTTGCACTTGGGAGAGTGCATGCAATACATCCAAATGAGACATGCCATGGAGAAACACTTGGAGATGGATATATTTTAGTGGCTATTGATAAATGTTTAAATGTAGCAGCATATTTGCCATTCCCTACAATTGATGCAATGAAGGTTCATGAAGTTGTAGGTGGTTTTGCAAAATCGGGAAAGAAACATGTGGTGGTTGTTTCAAACTCAATAACAATTCATGACGGAGGAGATGATTACGAATCAAACCATGTCCTACCTTCTGAGGATATTGATGTGCTTAGCATTCGTGAAAGTTGGAGAGAACGTAGAGTGATGCTATGGACAGAAGGCAACACTGTGTGTGTTGGGACAGGGGTTATATTATTGGCTTTTCCATATGATGTGATAAACTTTGAATTGCTAGAAAAAGAGGATGTTGGTGTGGTGGTAGATAAAGCCCTTGATCAAAGCACAGGAACATACATAGATGACAACCTCCACCGTGTCACTTTGGAAAGATAGCCTATTAAACAAGTCACCTTTGATGATGGAACATCACTGCTACAACAACAATCATATATGCAATTTGTCTCTACAAATGCTTGTGCCAAAAACATGGAAGATACCAATGAAGATTATGTTTTTGCAAAAAATCAATTTTTGTTCAGAAGAGATCATATTGTATGGTCAATAGAAAGCCTCGAATTATTGTCCCTAAAGGTACAAACTTGAGGATTTATATGGACTCCATTTCACAGGTTTCCATGTTTGCTTGTTGCCAAGAAAAGTGTTGTCAGTTTGTTGATAGAGAAGCAATGCAACAATTACGTAAATACTTTTGGGGATTGCAATTTGAAGACTGCACAAACTATGGTTATGACAAGTTTGAATCATCATGTAGGATTGATTACTTGGGAACAAGGAAGTACAGCTTTATCTTCAATGGACAAGTGGTATGTGGAAGGGCATGGTATGAGATTCATGAAATCCCAAAGACATCTTTTTACAGGTACAAAACACAATTTGAGCATGGTGTGAGGAGGGCAATGCATGGAAATAAGGGGGTAATAAGAGCAACTTGGGATCACACAGAGATGGGAAGAGCCATCCTTAGAGACTTTGTTAAGAAGAATGCAGAGCAAATGCCACACAAGAGTAAAACAATGCAAGATGGATCAAGGGAGATACAATTGGTCATCCTAGATGTTTACAAGCAGGTAGATATATGGACAGAAGTAAATACAACATTGAGTGGTATTGGATGTAAGCAAATGTCCTTGTCCACCTTCAATCGTATTTGGAACACAAAGTTCAAGCATGTAACCTTAGCAAAGACAAGTGAGTTCTTCAAATGTAGTATTTTCTCAGAGATCAAAGAGCAACTTCCAGCAACAAAGTGTCTTCAAGAGCGAAATGTGCTTCTAAAGAAGCGTAAATGTCACATGCTACAACAACAAAGTTCTCGGAACATATACTACAGTTGGCGCTTGGCCTCAGCATTAGATCCAGATAAAAACTTGTGCATCATACATGATAAAATGGACCAGCAAAAGACAGCTATCCCTAGGTTAAGGCTTCGATGAAAAGAGACTGAAAGATCTACTCAACTACTAGTTTCTTTAACAGGCATGATTACACATGGACATGGAGAAGGTAGATATGGACATTTCTCACTCGATCTATGGCCTCATGATCCTAACTTCACAATTGCCTCATTGTCACTGTGCTTTAGGAACTTGGAGCAACTACACAGGCATGCAAATGGTGATCTACAAGTTGATGGAGTGCCAAGATCAACCTCTGTGCTACTAAGTGCCCTCAATTCAAAAAAAGCACTAGACCACCATCAAGGTGTTGCACAAAATAAATCATGCATGGAAGGTAATACACCACAGGATGACCATCATCATTTCAACAATTGCCAGAGAACTTACTATTTTAACTTGATAATTGTGGATCAGAAAACAAAAATCACTATCTCTTTGCATATCTATCATTGCTTGTTGCACGAGGAACATTCAAGATGATCAAGCTTGGGTTTCTCATGATGGGTCATACACATGAAGACATCGATGCAATGTTCAACAAATTTTCAGAGAAGCTAAGGACGAGCATGACCTTCACTTTTCCTCATCTTATGCAACATTTTCAATCATGCCAGATGATAAGTCCTACACCTTTCTTATTGACACATGTGCCTGACTTTAAGAAATACATTGAGGGATACTTGTGTGATTCGAAATATACACTTGTTGGTCACTCAAAACCTCTTCAATTTCGGTTTTATATGCAAGGGGATACACCTGTCATGCAATACAAGATGCATCCAAAGTCCCCAGGGATTGGTTACCAAGAGAAGGTGGCATTGAATTATGGAAGAGAGACCTTGCAGGAAAGCCTACTCTTCCAAAGGGTGTTCCAATGTTGCTGTCCATGTTTGAGTACGTATATTTATTTTTAATTTTGGAACTCCATATTCGGGTCACTTAGAATTTTTACTTTTGGAAGAGAACACTCAGAGTTTATTTTAAGAATTGCAAGATACCAATGAGATATCATCATCAATTAATCTATGGAATCCAACTAAACTAAAACATGATGAAAACCAATTCGTACTATTATCTTTGATTTTGTAAGATACATTGATAGGTTTAAGTTTGACTTTCATTTTATATTTATCATTTTTGTTGTTGGAGATTGCATATTCTAATAACTTCTTGGGACATGGCAAAGGGTTGAGAGCTAGTGGTAGTTTCTTGAAGGACAATGCAGTTGGGCATTACTTGGCAAGGATTGATCCTCATATTTACATAGTATTCCATAACATCTTCTTAAAGGAAGCAACATGGCCTATAGTATGTATTAAGGATCTTACAAGGCTACTTGGTTTCTCCAGGTTATAGTATAATTCTCACAAGGGTTTTTTTTTGAGAAGGAAATAGCAATTCGGATATTTGGTTACAGCCCTAGTTTCTTTGCTTCTAGATCAACAACATACATTTTAGCCCTCTCATCTTATGCTTTGGCAGCAAATCGAATAGATATAAAATCGATAGTTAGCTACAAGGGAAGAAAAAATTAGCATTATAGAGGAAAGATCCTTGAGGACGAAGAGGATGTGAAAGCTCTTGAGAGATAGCTTTAAACTTTTCTAACTTAAAAAATACTATGAACTCTCAGGTTTCATTATCATCTTTATATTCATTCCTTGAAGCTATTGTCAAAAAAACCAAATGAATAGCTTTTCAAGAGCATTGCTTTTCATAACTCCTCCTCCATATCTTATGCCTCGAAAAAAATTTGTACATGCTTGATAGTCAGATGTTTCCATGCCTTGGCCACTATAAGTTGCTAGGGGGCCTTGCTCCTCCACAAAGTAAGGCCTATGAATATGGAGTATATGATGCAATATAGAAGAATACCAATCATTTTACACCATTGAAAATTTTATCAAAGAAAACTTAGATTAAATATTTTCTGTCTTACCAAATAAAAAGTGATATCATTTTCTCCCCATGCCTTCTTTATTGCTTGAACAAGATTTTTAATTGAACATTTGAACTCTTCTAGATATGTGTATGTTGTCTTTTGTTGCTTGAGGAGATTTAGAAAGAGATCGAGGTGTCTCCAAATCTCCTTTCTTAGAAATGCAAGTTGTGGTGTGCTTTGCAACATTTGTCGTTATCCCACATAGCACTCTCCAATACTCCCAAGTAATGCTCAACTTTTATTCATGGTTTCCTAAAAAGTGACTTGCTTTTTCACCTCATATAGAGACATCGGCCAAGACATCTCTTTTTTCCCCTGAGAATGTTGGATCTTTCCTTAGGTGAACTTGACCCTTATGAAAACCCATATTCAAGAGTAATCTGTAATGGAGGGGAAATACTTAGGTCAAGTTGACCTAACTATAAAAGGTGTAAGGGACACTACATAGGCACCATTTTGATGAATACACATTTGTCCTTTCACCTTCTTCACCTTATTCCCTGTCCTTCCATGGCTGCCAGCCATTTCTCTCTCCTCTTCTTACCTTTCTCTCTCTACTTCTGTGGAGGGCACTTTGTTGGGCGGTTAATGGCATAGAAATCTTTAAGAGCTGGTTATTGGTGGCCATCCATCTTCCAAGATTCTTCACCCTCTTTCTCTCTCTTTCTCTCTCCTCTCTGCAGTCTCTCCCTTCTCCTTCTCTCTCCTAGGTCCCCTTCATTACAGTTGGTATCAGAGCTTAGTTTTTAGATCCTTCCTTTCTCTCTCCTTCTTTACATTTAGTTTCTTGTTAGTTTCAAGAAACCTTACTGTGCACAGGTACAGTATTGAAGAACCACAGTAGTCAAGAAGTACTAGACATGGCAGCTTTCTTGGACTCCACACAAGCTATGCCAGGAGGTTTGATCAAGTTTGAAGGCATGAAGACAAAATGGCAGCTCATTTTTCAACTTTGAGGTAAAATTTTAGGGGTTTTGGGTGAAGGAGGTCACTAGAGAACTTGACAGAGGTCTAAATGGGGTTACTCTCCAAAAGTGAGTCCTCTTCTTCTTCAACTTTCAAGCTTCTCTTCAAGCTTTCATGGTGCAACCAAGATCTCTACTTCATTTCTTGTCACGAGCTTCATCTCTCTGCTACAATGGATAGCATGGGACACTTCCCTGCTTGCTAAGCTTCAGATCAAGCACCACATATAGCAGTATTCACAGCTTCATCTTCCTTGCTAGCTAATCTTCATCCTGCTGAAGGAAGCAGCCATGGAGCTCTTGAACTTGATGACGTTGTAGCCTGCATTATTACCGCTCCCTCTCTTTAAGCAAAGGAAATCCTCTCCTTGTGCAGAGAGAGGAAAGGAAACGACAGGCCCTTGAAGTCATAAGGAAGCACTAGCATTGAGAGTGGAATTTTGGTGCCGAAAATTGCTTAAAAATAGCTAAAAATTATGAATATCATGGGAAAAATATCCAATGTCAAAGGCGGCGGCTCGACCTAGGACAATTTTAAGCGTCAAAGTGCTCTAAGGACGCCCGGGCAACACTTGAGGATTTTTAGTAACTTTTCCATGCGCTTGTGCCAGTCAGTGGAGCTGTCAGTCATCAGTGCGGGATGCCGAGACGAGCTCACAGAAATTTTCAGAACTGGATTCGGACATCGTATGCGAGAGAGGCCGGGAAAAGGGCCAAAAGGCCGGTCAAAATTGGGGAGGTAGCCAAAAGGAGAAGTGAAGGGGTGCCTTTGGGAAGGGGCACCCCCCCTCACAAAAAAAAAAATGAAATAGAGGGGGGGCGAACTGAAGAGCAGAAACAGAGAGAATGACCATCCATGGAAGATTTGGCATTCATTGAGAAGTTTCTAGACATCATCAAGTGGGAGATCATGAAGAAGCTCCAGGAGTCGTGGTCTATGGAGGTTGACGAAAACAAGAAGGAAAAGAGTTGGAATTTGTTCGTGGATGCTCAACAGCAAGATACGTGGGATGCTTGGTGCACTGACAATCTTCTGTTTGTCCAATTGGCAACCCACTGGAAGTTGGTAGACAAAGTGTTTTTCACAACATACACTATTGAAACCCTCAGAAGCTGGCATTATTATAATGACACAACAACGATCCTAAGAAGAATGAGTTTTGATACTTTCAGAATGGAATATCTCCCCCTCTATAGTGGTTTGAAAGCCGAATTTAGAGATGTTGAAAAGAAGGAAGTAGAAGAGATGTTGGCTAGAGAATTCCTCAAAGACTGAAGCCCTTTCTGATACTATCCTGTTGAGTACAGACTAACTTGTTGGAGTCAACCCCCCGATGAATGACACAATCAAGTGGCAAGCGTTAGAACAAGTCCAAAGGTACGTGAGAAGAGAGAAGGCAAAAGTAACCTTTTGTAGAGCCACTATCTCTGCTCTGTAACTGTTCTGTATCTATTCTGGTCCTGTACTGTACTGCTGTGTAGATCTTCTGTAAGTGTTCTATAGAAAGTATATGTGACTTTGGGAAAGTTTTCTAACTTTTGGAAAGGATGAATCTAAGTTCAAAAGAGCTAAAACAAATGGAAAAAGCAGCTACTGAAGACTGAAGAGAAGACTGAGTGAAAGTGGCAGTAGTGAGCTATGAAGAGACACTGTAGTGGCTCTGGTGCCTCTTCACATCAGACATACCTCTTGGGAGGTGCATCCACGACCTAAGAAGGATTATTGAGAGTCATTATGAGAGTATTGTAGTGAGGATATGATGTATTATTGAGATAGAGAGAGAGAGAGAGAGAGAGAGAGAGAGCCAGAGATAGCTAATTCTATCAAAACAGTGTAATTGTATATGAGAGATTGAGAAAGAAAACTATGAAGACATTGAAGATGAATACTATGCGATTGATTTCCATTCAAAAATGGTGTATTATTTTATGTTCCTTGTTCTATTGATGGATTCTATGAAGATGTTGAAGATTATGGTTGATTCTATCAAATCAGTGGGAGATATCTACTATGATGCTGCGTGAAGATTTGTTGTTTTCTTTGTTTTGGTCGTTAAAAGAATGAAATAAAAGCTTGTTGATGTTACAAGATAGATTTTCTTGCAGTAGAATCCCATTTTCCTTGGTGTTCCTCTTGGGGCTCTATGTTTTTGGTGCGCAGCCGACCGGGGAAACTTGCCATCAATAAGTATTAGAAGAGGTTGAAAATGAAGGAAATGGCATTGCCAAGAAGAGGAGAATTCAATGGATGTTTGCAAAGTTCCTTCTTCCAATGAAGAGTTGGAGATTCTCATTATCAAAGCCACTTTCCACAAGAAGTTCATCCCACAATGGCGGAAACATATTACCATCATGATGCATGCTCTATTGTTAGAAGATAGGCATAGGAACCCACTATAAGCAAGGGAGTATGAGGGCAGATGGGTGTGAATAGCCCTAGGGGCGGGGAAAACCCTAACCCTAGCCTGGCAAAGGCTATATAAATAGCCTATGGATCACTATCAAGTGTGAGATAGAGTGTACCCAAGTTGTACCTTGAGCGACTTATTAAACAAGAACTTGTTCTTGTAGCTGAGCCTCTTTCTCCCTCTTGTGCACACATTCCAATGCTGCAACTCTAATTTATAACATCTACGTGGTGGACTGCTTCCTCTTCATCTTGAAGCAGAAGAAACTTGCATCTTGGTGGAAAATTGTTTGAAGACCCTGATCTTCATGTAGTAGAATTTATGGTAGCATGTGTGGCTAACAATGCCAGAACCCCTGAGCATTGGTTAGCGATATTCCCCGTCACTTTCAAAGGCACGGCGTTTCAGTGGTATGAGAGACAAGCAGCAAGAACTTTTAGCACTTGGGACGAATTGAAGTTGGCCTTCCTCACTAAATTCAAACGTGAAGGTTTCGAAGAGCGAATGCGAGAGGAGTTCATGAACCTAAGTCAGTCCTTTGGAGAAAGAGTAGAAGCTTATGTCTCGCGAATGGAATCCATCCTGAAGAGATGGACTAACCATCATTTGGATGAAGGTATCCAGAAAGGAGTGTTTCTCATAGGCCTACAACTAGAAGTTTGCAAGTTCGTGGAATTGAGAAGACCAGTCAATCTGCAAGCTGCAGTGGAAGGTGCAAGATTATATGATGAAGTTGAAGCAAGGCTTTCAATGACTCCATGAAGAGGAGTCTTACCTCCTCCCATGCCAGGAATGGTATACCCACCAAATGTAGCCCCAGGGACAGTTCCCTACCCCTATCCCCACATGCAAACAGTATCACAGTATAATACACCTAATCCATTGTGGTCACCAAAAAAGTCTCAACAGGAGATCTGAATCATAACCAGAACAGAGGACCTTCTGGATCGACCCAATCAATGTATGCAATAATTACAAAAGCTTCCCAAAACCCTACAGGTACTTCAAGAGGTGAAAAACTGAAGGATTACTTATCCAATTTAGTTGCAAGTATAAAGAAAGTGCTTCTAGATGTGATTATAGAGCAGCTACAGACGTTGAAGGTGAATACCGCCAATATATCCACTCCTATAGGAGTTGGAAGAGTTGTTATGTGCTCTAATATATGCTGCGAAAAGTGTCATCAAGCGGGACATTTAGCCACTGAATGTACCCGAAAACCAACCATTCTCGGAGCATTGGCTTTTTGAAGCAAGAGCCAGGACGGCGGACTAGTTCAAAGGAACCCTGACCCTAGGCAGAGGACCCAACAAAGTGGTGTTGAAGTTGTATGAATCACAAAAAGGCAATGGATCCACATCCATCGAAGTCATAATTGACTCCTCCAATGAGGTAACAGATGGTACATCAGGAGATGAAGAGGCTGTTAAGCCATTCTTACCTAAGAAAACAGAGGCACAATCCCTAATAGTGGGCACTGTAAGCCAACTACCAAGGGAAGAAAAGTCCTTGTCCATGGGAGAATACCTCCTGTCTCAACTAGAATTAACTTCTAAAATCACCTCTGATAGTGAAATAGAAGCATGGATGTACTATTCTCCCTGTTACATGACAGTCGCGCAGAGACAGAATAGAGATAGAGCAGATACAGAGCAATAACAGATATAGAGACATAGCAGAGGTAGAATAGAGACAGAGTGGATAGAGAGACAGTCATCACACAGACAATAACACACAGAGCCAGAGACAGAGGCAAAGATAGAGACAGAGTCAGAAGTAGAAGCAAATGCAGAGGCATAAGATCTGATCTTCTCCTACAGAGCCTCTACAGAAGCAGAGACAGAGCCTCCAGAAGAAGAGGATGAAAATGATGAGGAAGAAAATGAAGCAGGTTATGAAACTGTAGATAAAGAATTTTCTCTGATAGTAGATGATCTTTTTGACGTCCCCACAGAGACCTTAGAGGCTGAAGATCTCAGGGTGCTATATGGAATGACTATGGTTCCATTTGGGTTGGCCAATGGACCACAGAGCAGAATCTGTATAAGCAATGGATTAAAAGCATAAAAATTAAGTTCACCAGTGGCTCTTGTCGCCCTGACCGTTCAGTCTAGAGAAAAGATGATGATGATGCCCCTTGTCAACAGAAGCCAAAGCCCTCAGAGCCACAGCCTCTAGAAGGTCTGTGCTATGTGACATTCCTGGATGCATCCTTTGAAGATGAATCCCTAAGTCTAGAAGAAATCACCACTCAAACAGAAGCAGACAAAACTCTGCGAGCAATCTCAACAGACGAATGAGTCATCTTTTTAGAAGGAGGACACTGGTTCTAGTGGAACATCAGAGACGAGGATACTACTCTCTTGAAAGAGTCAGACCTCTATCGAGAAGCGATCCGTGGGACATTTATCCGTAAAGTGGAAGGTGAAAGACAAGTGACATTCCTGGATACTGACGATACAGAACGTCGCGTGAAGGTGGGTCTCAATCTTCCAAAAGAAGAACTAGCGGTCCTGCAAGACCTACTCAAAGGGAACTTAGATGTGTTTTCTTGGTTGTACAAAGATCTAAAGGGGATTGATTCCACAGTATGCCAGCATCACATTGACTTAGAGCCTGATGCCAAACCTGTAAGGCAAAGACAAAGGCATATGAATCCTAATTATTCTGCTCTGGTGAAGGCTGAATTATTGAAACTTCTTGAAGTAGAGTTCATTTATTCCGTGGCTAAGAGTGAATGGGTTTTGCCTATTGTGGTAGCACCTAAGAAGAACGGGAAACTTCGAATATGTGTGCACTTTCGGAAGCTCAATTCGAAGACGAAGAAGGATCATTTTCCTATCCCTTTTACAGACCAACTGTTGGACACAGTGGCAGATCATGAACTGTATTCCCTCTTAGATGGATTCAGTGGATATAACCAAGTCCAAATCGCAGAAGAGGACCAATCCAAAACAACCTTCACCACATAATGGGGGACCTATGCCTATAGAGTGATGCCATTTGGGCTCTCCTACTACCTTCCAACGAGTAATGATGGCTACCTTCTAGAATCACCTGCATGATTTCATTGCGGTGTATCTTGATGACTTTTGTGTCTATAGTTTGTTCCGTGAGCATTGGGGACACCTAGAGTAATTTTTTGACAGATGCTGCGAGTATGGGATTTCTCTCAACCCCAACAAATGTGTCTTTGGTGTCTCCTCACGAGTTATTTTGAGCCATATTGTCTCTCCACAAGGGATTACAACAGACCCGGCGAAGATTGAAAAGATTGTTGCCTTAACAGCACCAACAAACCTCAAGCAATTAAGAGGATTTCTTGGCCATGTGGGCTACTACAGAAGATTTATTGCACATTTTGCAACCAAGGCACCTCCTCTTCACAAGCTTCTAAGGAAAGATGTAGATTTCCTTTGGACTGACGACTGTGAAGAGGCCTTTAATACCCTAAAACAGTGCCTTATCTAAGCACCTATTTTACAACCTCCTGATTGGACGAAGGAGTTCCATGTGCACATAGATGCATTAGTTGAAGGGCTAGGTGTTGTCCTATGTAAAAAGGGCCCCTCTAAATTAGATCAACCGATATATTATGCAAGCCGAAAGGTCACTGATAGGGAACGGAACTACACAACAACAGAGTTTGAGTGCTTGGCAATGGTGTTTGAAATGGAGAAGTTTTGACACTATCTATTGTCAATGTATTTCAAGTTCTACATGGATCATGAAGCCCTATCCTTCCTAATGAACAAAGCAGATGTTAAAGGACGACTGATGAGATGGTTGCTCCTATTCCAGGTGTTCACCTTTGAAGTGTCACTAAGCCTGGCCGTTCCCATGTCTTAGCCGATCATCTATCACGGATCCCTCAAACAGAAGTAGAGGAACATGATGATCCAGACCTTCTTGATGCTTCTTTGTTTCTAGTTGAAATAATTACTCCTTCGTATGCAAACATAGCCAACCTCCTGGAAACTCAACAGTATCCTCCTGGCATCTCAAGCTGTGAGAAGAAAAATCTTCTATTAGAATCAGCCCCCTACACCTTGCTAGGCGGTGCACTGTACAAGAGAGGCAAATATGAAGTATTGCAAAGATGTGTTGCAGGGGATGAAATCGGCATAGTATTGAAAGCATGCCATGATGAACCATGTGGTGGACACTTCGCAGGAGAAGCAACAGCCAGGAAGGCTCTGTTAGCAAGATATTGGTGGTTGACCCTCCACAAGGATGCATATGACTACTGTAAGAGATGTGATGCTTGTCACAGCGAATGGGAAAACCCACCAAAACCCCATGCCACTGCAACCCATTCTTTCCCTAAAGTCGTTCGAGAAGTGGGGGATTGATTTTTTGGGTCCCATTGATCCACCCACCAGATAGAAGCAGAACAGATACAAATCCCCCCTTTTAATAAATACGCTTCGTGGAATGGGCGCGTAAAGTCCTCTTAGCTGAAACTGTTGGTCAAGGTTATGGTCCGGCCCTGATTAGATTTTTATGATATTATAGTTTTCTTATGTGCTACGATTACGAGTGTGGTTTGTAGTTTTTCTTTCTTTTTTGCCTGATACAGGGTTTTGGGTGCTTGCTTGTTGCATCACATGAATTTTTCGGTCGCATATGTGTAGAGGTCATGCCGAAATTTTTTCTAGGATGTGGGTTGTTTGGGGTGGTAAGTTGGTTAGTTACATCTATATGTGTGTGTTCTTCTTTTAATTGATTTCTGTTTGATAGCTATTTTGGTTGTTTTGCAGGCAATCTTTATGATTGTCTGTGTTTGTGGTGTGTGTGCTTTCCATCTAAATGGTGCCTCACGCTCCTTCTCCTATCCAGTATGTCCCATTGATCAGTAGGGATATTCTTCCCTACTGGATTTTGAGCCTAAAGCAAAAGCAGGACTTGCAACTTTTGTGGCTGCTTCATTCCCATTGATTCCAGATTATCCATCCATATATGATGAGTTTCTTGCATCATACAGTAAGAAGTCAGGCCTGGTTCATGGTGCTTCCATTGTGTTGACACTCCGAGGGTTAGGGAAGGCTTTGTCTCTTCCCTACAAAGGAGAGCCCTTTGTTATAGCTAGACAATTATTCTCCAACGATGAGATTTTCAAGCTGTTATAGAAGCAGACCAAGGAGACTGGATGTCAAGAAAGTGATAAACACTTCAGGAGTATCTTTTTCCATGATCACTGATCCTCTTTGGAAGCTAGTCTGCCAGTTCCTCCAAGACAGGTTTATGCCTTCCAAGACACCATCCCATTATTTGTCCAAAGAACTCTTCCCAACTTCCAAGATGGTGTTAAAAGCGGTAGCCATTGATTGGAGTACTTACCTATTTACAAAGATGGACCAACATTTTGTCAAAGTGACCAGAGGAAATGTCACAAATGTCACTTATGGTTCCTACTTATATGCTTTCTTGACATACTCAAGCCTTAAGAAGGGTGTGCTACCACCTCCTCCATCTGATCTAGTTCCTCCCCCTCCACCTTCAGAAGAGTCAGTATTGACATAGAGGACTTGAAGGTTCGAAGAGGGTGATTAGCAGGAGTGATCTAGTTTCTCAGCCTTCTTCTTCATGTCCAAGCAGAGCATGGCTGATGTTCAAAAGCCAAAAGTATAAGAAGATCAGAAATCCCTAAAGACAAAGGACCCGAAGCCAAAAAAGCAACTTGGATCTCTCAAAGGAGAAAGAGAGAATGTCCAAAGAAGCTCAAGAGTTTCAGACTCTTTTAGATGCAAAACTGTCAGCTTTACAGACTGCTCATAATACAATGGAATCACAAGCTTTCCAGAGTAAGCAGTTGCAAGACCAACTGACGCAGCTCAGTCCGTTCCTCCAAGCCCCAATGTTCCTATGATTCCTTCTATCTCTTAGCAAGACTTGGCAGTTCTCTAGAGACAGGCCACATTGTGTTCATTGTTTCAAGATAAAGTGGAAAGATTGCAGTCCAGGATGGATTTGTTATGGTCTACATTTGAGCACTTTCAAGAGTATGTTCCTCCGAACCATTCTTTCTTTGTCCACTATCAATTGCAGAAGTTGGCCTTCTATATGAAGCTTTCAACGATGGATCTTTCTCTTCCAGAGGATGGTTGGAGTGGGGCTTGGTCTCCTGATTTGCTGACAGAAGTGGTCCATATGGTGTTTGAAGATTCTGTGACGACGGATACCATGTTGCTGTCTTACATGTATCTACGAGGTGATCTGTTGATTTCAGATGATGTAGATTTGGCTTGGTATGTGGGGGATATGGTTTTGCAAGCTGTTTTGTATGTCAACTATTTGGAGTTGTGGATAGATGACATGTTCTAGTGTTATTCCTCAAAAAAGACTACTTGCCTTGACAATTAATTGCATTCAATGATTGATTCTGTGGTCTTGAATCAACGTTAGAATATAGCTTCTACTTATGTGCAGAGCACTAATCAACTGAGGGTGGATCTCCTAGCTTATCTTTCCAAAAACCATCCATTTGATTCATCCTTTTTTAATGCCTATCAGAGAATATCTATTTTAGGTCCCTCTGTTCCTAGCCTATTGTATTATCAACAAATGGCTCATCGCTATGATACTTATCTTTTCCTTTATCAATCCAACTTAGCAGCTATCTTACCTCTTCTTTTCCAACCTCAAGGTTTTCCTCAAATTCCTATATTTACCTATTGTTCTTTCATCGAAGATCGAGTATTTTCCCCTTCTCCACCATGCCCTTCACCATCTATCCATATACCTTCTACTTTTCTTGTTTATCAATTGACACCTTTCCTAACTGATTCACTTAAATTTTCAGCCACTCCTTCTTTATCTTATTCCTCCTTTTATGATTTTGCCTACCCATCTCTTCATCCTCTTTTACTTATTCCGCTTCCATCTCCTACCACTTCTATTTCTCAACTCCCTCAATTGGTTAGTGAGTACGATGGATTTGATCAGCAGATTCCAAGAAGAAGAGGATGGAGCTCGATTGATTCTCTCACAGGACCCTAGATAAATTAGCCAATAATTCCACGGGACTGGACTACTGCTAGTCAAGCATACCAGAATTACCTCCATTTTGCTCACCAATATTCACAATCTCAAGATCCTTCAGTGAGATTGACAGCTCATTTTACTTGGTATCTAGCATATATGCATAGGCATTCCCATAACGATCAAAAGGCCATTCCAAAGCTTTGTATGAATGTCAATGTGAACATTGATTCCCAACAGTTGGATGTCCTCTATTTTCATGTCCTATGTCTCCCTAGTAGATATCTTGTTTTGCTAGAAAGGATGTGTTGCTTGCAATTCTTTCAAAATCCTCCAAAGACATTTGTGGATGAGTCTTTCTCCATGGATCGTTTTTGAAACCACCAAGCCTTCAAAATGGATCACCTTCATTGATGCCTTTGCAATGTATTTTGAATGACTCTTAATGATATTTATATCTCTCTTTTTGGAGGTGTCATTCGGATGGTTATGTTAGTGTTTGAGTGTGTGTTGTAATAATTGTATGTGATGAGATCGTGCTGATTGAGAATAATTTGTTCGAGAGCTCTTTTCAAATTATTGATGGTGGATGGACAGCCTATGGTGGAAATCTGAAGAAGAACCTTTTATATCCTTTACAAATTTGTTATGCATTTTTAAATGATTATCAGTTATGTTAATGAATAATGAAGTTTTCCTTTAGTAGTATTTTTCTATCAGATACAGGTGATAAGTTGGGGTCGTGGTTTGGCGAGATTATTGAAGATCCTACAGAAGATAAAATTGAGTTCTTTAAGAAACTTATATTCTTCTTTTCCTTAGATCGCGAGGATGCTTCCTTTCTAAGTGTGGAGATATATTGAGAGTGGAAAAAGACTAAGCTTTTGATTGATTTTTGTTGTTTTTTGAGGTCTGAATGATTGATTTTTGATGGATTTAGAGTGATGTATGGTTAATAATGGAAGTGTTTGAAAGTGTTTTGGATGATATTGATTATGTTTTGGAAGATCATGATGATTCTCAGTAGAGATATGAAGCTCTGTGATGTTCTGATAGGTTCTGTTGAGGTTCTAATTGGTTCTGTATACCTTCTGTAAAGCTTCTATTTTGTTCTGATTTTCTTCTGTATGAAGCATGGATTGATGATTGATGAAGATTGAGATCTTTTGGAAGCTTATTGAATAGTTTTTTATAGTTTGGAATGGTTTTAGTATGAGTTATGAGGTTCTTATGACCTTCTATAATCCTCTGTAAACCTTCTGTAGAGCCATTGTCTCTGCTCTATAACTGTTTTGTATCTGTTCTGGTCCTGTACTGTATTGTTCTGTAGATCTTCTGTAAGTGTTCTGTAGAAAGTATGTGTGACTTTGGGAAAGTTTTTTAACTTTTGGAAAGGATGAATCTAAGTTCAAAAGAGCTAAAGCAAATGGAAGAAGCAGCTCTGCTGAAGACTGAAGAAAAGACTGAGTGACAGTGACAGTAGTGAGCTATGAAGAGACACTGTAGTGGCTCTGGTGCCTCTTCACATCAGACATACCTCTTGGGAGGTGCATCCATGACCTAAGAAGGATTATTGAGAGTCATTATGAGAGTATTGTAGTGAGGATATGATATATTATTGAGAGAGAGAGAGAGAGAGAGAGAGAGAGAGAGCAAGAGATAGCTAATTCTATCAAAACAGTGTAACTGTATATGAGAGATTGAGAGAGAAAACTATGAAGACATTGAAGATGAATACTATGTGATTGATTTCCATTCAAAAATGGTGTATTATTTTATGTTCCTTGTTCTATTGATGGATTCTATGAAAATGTTGAAGATTATGGTTGATTCTATCAAATCCGTGGGAGATATCTACTATGATGTTGCGTGAAGATTTGCTATTTTCTTTGTTTTAGTCGTCAAAATAATGAAATAAAAGCTTGTTGATGTTAGAAGATAGATTTTCTTGCAGTAGAATCCCCTTTTCTCCTCCGTGTTCCTCTTGGGGCTCCAAGCCTCTACACACTTAGTACTTTTCTAGTTGTGATTGAGGAGGGGTGTTGACATATTGGCAATCACACCCAGCTTAGCCTCTTTGTATGGAGCAGTGTCAGGATTCTAAATCCCATAAGCACAATGGTGTAGAATGCTACCTATGGAGCTTCTATAAAGCATTATACTTGACTATCACTTTCATATGAGTAATGCAATATCATGATGCTTTCCTCCTTCCGTTAGTGTCATTGTCATTGTCAGTCCCTTACACAATGTTGTGTTTCTGAGTCCAAGCTTCCATCTTGGAACCTAATTCACTTGTGTAACAGTTGTTTACTCATTGTCTATGTCAACATGAATCTAGTCTACATCTTCCATCCACCATAGCTCCTACCATGCTCTAGATCAGACATTTTAACAGTTCATGCCTTTCTTGTAAAGATGTCTCCTATATTAAATTATTTTTCACACTTTTTGGAGGCCTGTAAGAGGGCTATGTTTCACTAAGGAATTCAAGTATTTATGCTTAATTCCATGCATATAGTGCATGAAGTAGACGAGTTCCTTCAATGTATATAATTTTGTGGATACAATTAGTCCATGCATTTGTTGTAAATAAATTCTCGTATCCTCTTGTGTCATACATGGAATAGAGGACATGTATTTGATAAACTCTATTTGTATAAGTGAGCTTCCTTGGTGTACTATTTTTTTAAGAACCTCTTAAAGTCACTCTATATTAAGGTCAAAATAAAATAGTGTTATAATCCATGTTGTTATGGAATAATAGACATCACTTGAGCAAGCTCTACTAGTTTTACTTTTCAAAATTGGAACAAGTGAACCTGATCAATGCATTGTTCACACAAGAACAACTTCTTCATAATTATATTATAGTTGAAATGATATTCTATTACAATCCATGCCAAAACATTTGGGCTAAACATCCATAGTTCGGAAGTTAGACCACAAGAGAATGGGATATTCATCATTTCTCTTATTGAATCAATATGACAACAATTGTAGGATATCTTTGAATAATTGTGATTATGTCAAGGAAACTTGATCTCAAGGGTATATGTAGTAGAGAGTAAAGTCCAAAACACCCAATTATGTAGCAGGTAGCTAGTTTTATGCATTTTAATTTGGTAGTGAGCATTTCCTCCTTATCACACCATTATTACCGGTAAGCACACCTAGTTCACTCATCTTCACCATGGATATTTTAAATTGTTCAAAGAATTTATTTTGGTCTTTTGCATATTCTTCCACAAGTCCCTTCGTGTCAGTGGCATTCAAAAGGGCTGCATCAGTGTGAAATGTGGCTGTTTTATCCAACACATTCTTAAAGTAGCTATTGTCAAAGATATCCTCAGTGATAAAGTCAAGGTGAACTGTCAACTTTCCCTTGGTAGAGTCATTTGCTGGAAGACAAATACGGGATAAATTGGCTGCAAAGGCCGCATTAAGATCAGTTGAAATGGTGGGGGAGATTTGCAAGTCCACAACCCGACAATGGGCTTGTCCAATAGTATGTCCTCCTGTTCTTATCATATTGAGCATTTTAGTGGAAAAGTGAATCAAAGGAACAAATATAGTCAAAACAAAAAAGAAACCAAATAATTTAGCATAATGTGATTGTTTCTTATGCCATGGTTATAAACTTCTATTGAGTACTAGTTTGGAAAATCATCTTTGAATAAGAAAAGAAGTTATTATAAATGTTTTATAAGACAAAGACATATGTATAAAAGATTATCAAGAGTTATGTTTTCTTCTATTTTGCATGAATTGTCTAGATTAAAGGACTTTGTTTTCAATCACAAGAAAGGGAACATACTCCAACAACTTTCTATCTCCATGCATGCATATACAAGTTCATTCAAATAAGCTTAGCAAGAAAATTCAAAAAATTAAAACACTCATGGTCTATGAATCCCTAGATAAAGTTTCTTGCATCACTCAAAATTATGTCTAGCCTATATGTTTAATAAGTGAACCTTACAAACAATAAGTCCTTTTGAAAATCATCTAATTGGCACAAAAAAGTACCTGATAATGCAACAAGGTCTGCAGCATCCAAACTATGGTTATGGAAGTTTTGCTTCAAAGCTGAGATGTTTAAAGTTGGGGCTGGAAGGTTTGCAATCACTGTTTGATTGGATGCAGCAGAATTGCTATCACGTCGACCAGTGGCAAAGGTGATTGTGGGACCACCAACCTGCTCAATTTAAACTTGAACAATCAATTGTAGTAGCTAATAATCGGAATGATACAATTTTGATTTTATTTGGCCATTATAGAACTAAAACAACAGGAAAGATGCTTTTTGGTGTTGAGATATTCTTACTTATTCTACACAACTATTCTTAGTGACATTGTAAATCTAAGGTATACCTTAACTTAGTCAATGTAATGTGCTAGAGAATACATGTACTACATGTTGGAGTTATTTAGAATGAAAAGTGCAGTTACTACTTCCTAAAACGAGAGAACTCATTTGGAATAATGTCATCCAAGAAGTGTCTTGTTGCATACCAAACGAATTGCGGTTGATGTTGCTAAGGAAATGATGTCTGCACATGAAACAATCCCAGGACAAGAAAGCTCTAATGCCTCCTTGATTTCATCGAGTGTATTAAGTGATGAGGCTCGTAAGGATGCATTGTTGGGAGTAGCAGTTTGCTCTGTAATAGGTGCATCAAGTAGGATGGAAGCATCACAACCCTGCATCATGAGCAATGTGCAAAAGATTTCAAATTAGTGTACAAAAGATTTCAACCAACCCTTCGATTGTCGTTGTGCCTTCCTACGTGTGGCTCTACTTCTGGAAGACTAAGTTCTCGAAGGAGTCTACAAGTTAATGCAGTTCGGTTATTGCTACTTTTTGGCTACTAACTTTAAGCACATTCTAATTGCCTCAATCATGATAATGAATGGCTACTTATAAGTACCCGTTCGTTACGTCATTGCGTAATTTTAAGCGATTAGAATGTGGTTAATATTGTTGCGATGAGATGACTGATGAATTAGTGTAGAGATGGAGTTTAAATGCTTAGTGCTCTGGATGTTCAGTCTAAGGGATATTCAGCAATGATGAGGAGGAGGAGGAGGACGTAGTACTTGGACGAAGCAGTCGTGGAAGAAGATGCGGAGGATGCCGGCCGCTTCGCTGGGGTTTTGATGGATGACGGCCGTCACCTTCTCCTCCACGATCGTGTAGGCGCTCGGGCAAGAGTCCCTGTAGAAGTCGTAAGAGAGGCCCGGAGCTGATCCCTCCACTGAATATCCGCCCATGCAGATTGAGACCACCACCACCACTATCATCATCGTCATGAGCATTATTGCTGGCGGCGCATGTATGCGCCCACCATCGACGCTCCGGCACCCCATTGTATGAGTGTGAGAGAGCGAGAGAGAGAGGCTGATCTGATCCACTGCAGGTGAGACAGTCGTCCAGCAGCTGGTGTAATAACAGTACCGAGACTAGCTTCGTGTTCCTCTGCCTTAATACCCTCTTCTCAGATCACCTTTATAATAGGCGAGCACTTGGTCTGATCTCTCTCTCGCGTCGATTCTTAATCAAATCTCAGAGCGGTCCCGGGAAGAAGCAGTTAATCGGTCGTATTATGATCGGGCTCATCTGTCTCATCATTTGCCTCGATCGTTGTGGGAATCTGCAGCTTTTAATGGATCGGCCTCATCATCGTGCCATCGAAAGCTTGAACCGGTCCTGGACGTACGATAGAGACACGCAGCTTGTCAGCTTGTCTTCCTTCTTAATGATCCTTTTAGCAAGGATGACAGCATGGACCTCGTCTTCTCCTGCACTCCATGCAATACTCCTCCAATACGCTCTCCTGCCGTACCTAATTCTCAATTGAAAACAGCTATGTTGCTTAGATGTCCTCATCTGTTCCGGTGCAAGGTGCTCTATCAATGGCCCTTACAATGGTATTTTCTCACTCTAAGACATGAAAATTTTCCATATCCAACTCAAGTTACGTGATGAAGTTTTTGATATTAGTCTCTTGAACATGAGCATACACTCATCTTGTGGCTTGACTTCACCTCCATAATGAAAATCCCCCAATGAACCACTTACTAGATGCATGTGTGTCACTTGAACTCTATAACTCATTTCCTTTTAATTTTGGTTTTACTTCCTCCATAAGTCAATACGGCAACTGTGTTTTTACCTGCGAGCACATCTTTATGCTTTTGTTGAAGCCACTTGCACCTCTCTAGAACAAATCCTTCTCGAAGTACCATCCTCCTAAATTTCCAAATCTTTGGCCACCCAAATTAATGGATAACCCATCTCATCACCACAAGTGAGTCCACCTTAATATCCATGATGTTACCACACCTTAATATTTCTTCCTACAGCTTCTCGATTGTTGCCATTGATCTTCTACTACCAATGTACATTCTCTATTCTTTAGGATATAGTATCAATTGGAGTGTTTCTAACATTTGGACTTTGTTCCTTACAAGAGGATTTATAGTACTCAAATTTTTGACTTGCTAAAGAGGAGGATATTCAAATAGTTGCCAATGAGTACTCCATATTTTTGCAAGTATTTTATATTGCTCCTCAAAAAACCACCAAGACATGTCCTAGGTGATTGCCACATCCTTTCGGGCTTTTGCAATTTCCTATATACCCATAAGTTGATGTCTCATCCCTTCTTGGTTGCCACTCTACCTTTTTTAATGGAATCAATAGACTATTGTTTTATTCCAAACATGACGATATTTGGGATGCATCTCAGGACTTTAAATCCCCTTGAATGACACATTACTCCTTCATGAAAGAGAGTTGGTGCTTGCCAAATAGATATTCCCCACCACCATGTTCTTGATTATTTCTCTTGATTAGAAATCCATGCAAAATACTAATTTAATTTTGTGTAAATGTCTCCCTTTTTTCTCCTTTCAGCCATATGGAAAGCACTTGAGGTCATTGCTTCTTGTAGGTTCATGAAAATTAGTTTTGATAAATAAGCATTTTGTATAATACACATCATTTTATGCAAGGTAAAAGCATTCTTCCATGATAAGCACTTAGCAAATGTGCTAAATGTTTGATCAATGTGTTCATTTCTATGACCTACCATAAAATGTTTCACTTTTTTTTTGGGAATATACCCATGTGTACAAGCACGTTGAGGGATCCAAGAACCATTTGCTTTTTATTCTCACATGTTGTGTTATTGAGCTACAAGTAGAGAACATTTGGCAAATATAACCATCTTAGCTAGAGAGGTGCAAGGTTTCAAATTGTGATTTTAAGATTAGAAACATTGTGAACATTTGAATAAGTGAAAAACACTCAGGATGGACTCTTCAAATGCATATTGAATACGAGTTTCTTCACTTACTTTCTTTTAGAAGAGAAAGAAAGTGATGTAATCATGACTTCTTTTGGTCCATATCCTCTCCATATCGTCAATAAAAAATCGAATATATATTTTTAGAATATCCAAACACTTAGATCTATGCTTTGTGGCCTTTAATCTCTCTACTATTGCTTGCTCTTTATAATAAATCTGTAGTGCTTCATTTGCCATTATAAGGTGCTCCTTATATATCATGTTCTTTCATTTGGATTTTAGACTTTCATAAATTCTATAAATTTATATTCTAAGTTTCCTTGGGATTCATACAATATTGAAAAATACCTTCAAGTTTTGGTAATAGTGGGTAATAAGGCAATTCTTTTGACAACAATAGGATTGTAATGCCAACTTGCACTAAAATACAATTGAAGGATAGATGTGACTATTAAATTCACAATTACATGAAGCATGTCTACATTCACATGTGAATACATGTGGGTACATATTGAATTAATTTTAACATGAGGTTACATGCTTTTATTAATGGATATATAAATGCCAATTGCCCATTATAAAAACTTATATTCACACTTTTTTAAATGTAGGAATATATGTAATCATAAATGCAACCAATAATCACTGGATTATTCTTTGAAAACTTTTCTCTCTTGCATTGATCCAAGTGTGAAAAACATATTCGTATATAAGAAACTACGAAGAGATATTATTCTAATGAGTTTGAGAAATAATATCATATCACATTGAAATAGGTATAAAAGATGTTGAGACATATTATTTTAAATCATTAAGTAATATAGAATTACAGTCTCTTCATCTCACCTCCCTCTCCAAGCTTTCATGGCTTCTCCCACCTCTTCGCTATCTTTCTAGTCTTTCTCTCTTTTTATCAACCTTTCTCTCTCCTCTTTTCTCTCTCTTCTATACTCCTCTCTCTCCTCCCTAATCTCCTTATAACTGGTGTTAGAGCCTACGATCTTGCTCCATTTGATTTTCCAATTTTCCCTATCTATTTTTCCTATTTTTATTTCAAAAAATCCAACATAGCAAATACAATGACACATGGCAGGTACTTGCAAGCTCTCTACATGAAGTAAAGACTAATCTCGGAGCTTTAACCAGAGAATTAGAGGAATCTAGCCAAAATGTGGCTGGCACATCATGACCAAGTTACCAATCATTTTGAAGGTATATTAACCAAAGAAGAGGTAATAGGACTTAGAGAAGACTCAGAAACTTCTATTAGTCTTTAAAGTAAACACTCGTTTCTTCTCTCTTTAAGGTTTTTTGTGAAGCTCTCATCAAGATTTGAAGCATTGAAACTCTCTTCACTCTTTGAAGCTTCCATGGGAGAAGAATTTTCGAGATTTTTCATCAAGCATTGGGATTCCTCAATTTTGAGCATAAAAGAGAGTTGAAGAGATTTAATTCAAGAGGTAAAATGTTTTCTTTATGAAGCATTATGCTACAATAAAAGACATTATAGAGCTATGGAGTGTGATTTCGGAGCAACAATTTGGGGATTTTATTCAAGTTTTATTCATTATGGAGAAATATTCACTTAATTATTATAGGAGAGCTAATGGAGACATCCATTGAGGAGTTTACATCACTAAATAGACTCAACTACATTGCTTCTTGAAGGCATTCAACTTCAAGCCTATTTAGAGGTATTTTCTTAGTTCCTAGTTTGTCTCTTTAAAGCCTATTGATGTGGTTCCAACCCAATTGTTAAAGAAACTCAAGAATTAAGTTTTCTTGCAAATTTGTAGCTATAACCTTGCTTAAATGCTCATTATTTCAAATGAGTAAGCTTTGTAGACTTCAATTTGTGTAATTAGCTTAGGCATTGAAGCTCAATGGAGTTGAAATTTCATTCCAACTCTCAATCTTGTCTAGTAGGTATTTTCTTTTATCATTAGAAATACATAATCCATTTTAAAGAGTAAGAAGTAGTAGTGATACATTGCCTACTTATGGTAAATCCCTATTTCAAACTCCAATTTTTTACAAGCTCCATTGCATCCTCTGGAAAGTTACTATATGTATATCCTCTACATCACGTGCGTTCAAGGCCTATTTATAAATATCCTTATCTATGAATATTCCATGAATAAAACATAACCCTTTTCAATTCAATCAGTAAATAACCCCTTTATATTGCACCCTTCTGTATGTAAAAAATGTTTTGAAATGGTATTTTAAAAATACCTTATTTTGAACCCACATGATGCACACATATATTCATGAGTAACTTACCTGAGATTGCATCTCATTAAAAGTTGGAAAACTTAATTCAAGTTCATACATATCATGTCAATTGATTTTAGCATAGAATGCCACTACCATGTTGAAAATGTCCATGAGGAAAAGTGGATGCCAAGTGAGATACAAGACAAAAGAGAGGTGACCTTACCTTGTAACTAGTATCTTGAAGGGACGCACAACTTAGCTTGAGGAGAAAATTTGCACACCCCTCAAGTCTTACAACCCATATAGGAGCCCATCTTGCAGTTTTATCCCTCACATATGTAAAACATTGTGGAGGACTTAAGAGAATTTCATCATTGAAGATTTTGGCCTATTTATGGCCCCTATAGTAGTTTACAAGTTGCCCATAGTGAGAAACAATATTATTTATAATAAGCCAAATATGGAATTACAAGCTAGTGAAAAAGAAATTCAATGTAAAGAAACAATATTATTTTTAAACCAAATATGGAATTACAAGCTAGTGAAAAAGAAATTCAATGGAAAGAAACAAAACTTCAAATGAAGGAGAAAGAAATGAAAAAATTGTAGCAAGATAGGGAGAAATTGCAAACACATGCTAAAAGAGTAAAAATTAATAGCGTACCATTCCAATTTGTAAATGTTAATGTGCAAGGTATTCTTAGTAAATCGTGGATTTCTCCTTCCACTTTTGAGGTAGGAGAGAATTCTCATAAGAATGATGACCCTGTTGGCAGCATTGGTGGGGTAAATCTTCTTCTTCCAAGACCACCTATACATACACCAAGACCTCATCTTTCTTACGCTAGAAATTACTCGAGTAACAATGGTTTTAGTGGCAATCAAAATGAGTAGATCCATAATGGGAAGTCTATATACAATGAGCAGAAACTTAGAGATAAGATATTGCTACCCAATTATAATGACTAAACTTTTTCTCCATCCAAACTTGAAGAGTGGGTAACCAGATTGAAAATCTTACTTTGACATTGTCTCAAGGATAGATGATCAAAAGATTCAATTTGCTACCTTGCATTTACAGGGCTTCACACATACATGGTGATGCTATATGGAGAAGGAAAATCAGCTTGTAGACACTTGGGAAGAGTTCAAGGCACACTTGGAACAAGTTTTTATCTCCTCGATGTCATGTTGCTACGCAAACACAATGTGAAAAAACCTAGAGTGCATCCTCATCCGGATTTCTTATTGATCCTCATCCAAAATACAGGATTTTTGGACAAGTTTAGCCTATTTTTTATATTATTTCTTGTAAATATCCTAAAAAGGTATAGAAAACTTCTAAAACAGGGTGATGTGTAAAAAAAGCAAGTGGCTTTTCAACCAGTTTGAAAAATCTCATGCAAAAAGAAGGGCTTCTGAATTCCCATGGCGCATGATCGTAGTTTATGGGCAACAAACAACACTCCAAACTAGGAGAAGGAAGAGTGATTTGGGCTCGGGGGGGTCACTCATGAATATATGTATATATAACATGAGTTCAAAATAAGGGGTTTTTAAAACACCAGTTATATACATTTTTTACATACAGAAGGGTGTCATATAAAGGGGTTACTTACAGATTGAATAGAAAAGGGTTGTGTTCTATTCAAGAAAAGTTCACAGATTAGGATATTTATAAATAGACCATGAACGCACGTTATATAGAGGATATATATATAGTGAACCCCTCGAGGATTTGGGAGAATTTTGATAGGTGTCCTAGGGTTTTACCCCCTTTTTGGAATCAACAGAACCATCAAAATTACCATCTAAGCAACAAAGAAGAAGCTAGTGTTTGGTGAGTGCTTTTGGTCTACCAGGGATCTTGAGGAGATCTAATGCTTAAAGATTGCTTCCTCCTAGATAATGATTTTTATTATTTTGTCAGGTTCTATCAATACATAGTGCTTTGATTCATTGAACTTTGTCTTTATCTTGTGTACCTCTTGTCTATTCTTTTTATTCTCTTCTATCTCCTATTCTCTACTTTCTTCTCTCTTTGATCCTCAATGGATACAACCTTTCGACTAAAATACCTCAGAAATTGGTTAAAAAGAAAGTCTTTCTTGAAGGTGGTACACCTTAGAGCAGTGAGGACTTATCGTATGAGAGTATACAAATCAATTTAATTAACCGTACTATGTATATGGAAAGCATTAGTAATGATGTTAAACTACACAAGTACATACAATATGGATTAGATCCTAATTTGTTTGTTGATATTATGGCCCAATCTCCTACCACTTTACTCAAAGCTATTGAGTTAGTTGAAAGGTACTCAAGGATGAAAGACTGTTGTGGTGCAAGGAAAGTTTGGAAGAAATTATATTGGACTTACTGTGCTAAGTAGCAACCCTAGACTGCTTACTACACCTGACATTTAATGCCACATAGAGACGAAGTGCCCTTTTATGTAGACAGAGGTGGAGTACTATTTGGACCTAAAATGGGCTTAACACTGGCTCTAAGGCACTAGTTGAGCCTTTGCTACTCACCTAAAACCACCCCACATGGTCTCGTGTGGCCAGGAGTGTCTAAGAACTTTGCATTTGTACAATTTGTAGTCCAACTGATATTCTTCCCCACACTCTTCAAAACGAGTCCCTAAATATGTTGGTGTTATATAATACAATGCAAGTATACACAAAGGGAGCACCCCTCAGTTTATTACTATGGCTTCACTATGCCTCTCCCACACTTCCAAGATTGGCCCCAAGATGTGCCGTCGTGAACATAGAACACATTCAAAACAATCTCCACTCTTTTAATTGAACCAATCTAGGAGATAATAGATAATCCTCACTAAATTTTCCCCAAGGAACTAAAGATCTAACCCTACAGCTTAGGGTACCATGCACTCTCAACCTAGGTCACTGCTCATACAAATAGGTGCTATGTATCTAGGATATGATACAATATGGTATGTGCAATGCAATTGTGTATGACTACCATACTCAAACAAGTTTATTCATTAACAATCAGTATCGTGAAAGTGCAAAGATAATTCTTTTCATGCTCTTCTTCAAGTATGCGGTTGCTTCGTTGCCTCAGGTAAGTTACTCATGAATATATGTGTGCATCATGTGGGTTCAAAATAAGGTATTTTTAAAAAACCATTTTTATACATTTTTCATATACAAAAGGGTATAATATAATGGGATTATTTACAAACTGAATAGAAAGGGGTTATTTTTTATTCAAGAAAAATTCACAGATAAGGATATTTATAAATAGGCCTTGAATGCATGTGATGTAGAGGATATACATATAGTAACTTTCCCAAGTTCGCTGCTTACGGCTAGTACTTAGCTTTCTCGTGCTACTAGACTCTTTTAATTTTAGAAAACAATGAACCATATATGACATGCATCATAACATATCATAATTCAGCATACTTTTAACACTCAACAACCCCCTTCTCCATACCATTTAGAGTTATGCATTCGTTGGTAGGTTTAAGGTGTATTTTTCTTTCTCGAAAGTGATAAAAATTCACATATGGCTAAACTGAGGCTAAACCTCATGCTTCATCTAAACCATACATTCACAAATATAAATCTTATTTTTCGGATGCGAAAAATTTATTTTTTTATTTTCTATTTATTTATAAAAAATTACTTATATTCACTAATTTATTAGTTTAGATTGATTGATCTTACTCAAAATTATTTTTTTATCATGTTTCAACCCATAGGAACAGTATATGAATGATAAAAACCCAAAAACCACATATTTTTCCTTAAATCACATAGTCTTGAGTTTTGCATATTTAGCATAAAATTATTATACGACTGATTTCTTAATGATTTCTTCAATATGGCTGATCACTCAAAGTATTGGCAATCAAATACAATCATTTCTAACCATTTTCAACTAAAATTGATCATAAAATGATGAAATCAATGACTTACTGATGGAGGGCGAGAAAATTCTTCATCTTGCTACCTAGAGCATTCCCAGCTTGTTGATGATGCACAACAAAAAATTGACAGTTTACAGCATGAAAAGTGAGATTGTACTGCCTACCATGAAGTGGAAGCAAAAATGTTAGTTTTTTGGAAAGATGTAAAAATACATGCAACAGAAACTGGTCTTCCAATAGAGCCAATTTTTTGAAATGGTGGCATGCAGAAGAGGTTAGAAGAGATGGCTGCAAGGACATCATTTGCTACCATAGATGCAGCCCCATATGGGTTGAGAATTGAAAGGACTAATGAAGCTCGTAAAGGAGGCATGGCTAAAGCAAAATCTCATGTTTGGATGCAAGCATTAGATTGCATGGAAAAGGGCAAAATAGTAAAGTCTGAATTGGCTTATGTAAGTCATAGTATACGAGGGAGAACAGGATGGAGTGCACTAGTGGATTCATTTTCAGCCTATGCTTATTTGGCTGAGGTTCATAATCAAAAAGCTCGCATCTCAAGATACCATAATGGGGATGTCCATCAACAAGCACATGAAGAGGAAGATGCTCATTTTATTTCAAGCAGTCATTATTCACAAACGCATTAAACACAATATTAGTGAGTTTTAGAATCTCCCAATTTTCATTTTTTGAATACTAAAAAGGTGGCACCCACATAACATGCCCATAAGTTTATCAAAACCATATGATGTGACCTATCATTGGAAAGCGCTTGAAAAATGGAATCTTTTGAGCTATAGAGCACTCGATTTGGAGTTATAGTGTTCAAGTTATGACAAATCCAAAGATTTGACCACGTGTCCCAAACTTATGGGAAATTCCCATTTTCCCCAATATGGTGTTATTAGGCTTGTGCTACAATAGAGACAATTGTTAAAGTGGGAGAAAGAGAGACACCTTGCATAGTTCTCTTGGATCATGATTCCAAAATCAATGTTATGGCATGCAGCTTGTATGAGAATGGAGGTTGGCCGATTGATGTAGATTCGGGATAGTGCAGGCGGGCATCAAACAATTCATCAAGGGATCTTTATGCGGTATGTCCGAATGTACTCATGACTATTGGAGATGTTAGGGATGAATATAATTTTTTTGTCCAAGATTCATGTAGTTATCCGGTGATTTTGGAACAATCCTATATTTCGGAATCAAGGCTAGAAACAAAAGCCTTGGATGATGGTTCTTCATATGCTCAGGTTTGAAGTAAAAACAATACAAAGGCGGTACAGCTTCTCATTGTTTATGTGAATCATCCTTGCAATCGGGATAGGCTACGAGATAATCATACTACTGTAAGTGGAGGCTATGGCAGTGCCTCTAGGAAGATAATTATGCCTCCAGAAAAGGAAGAAACTGTGTTTATGTCTAGATTGCAAAAATGGACAGAATGTAGTCTTGACAATTTTAAGAATATTTCAGTCATGTGCAAGGCTGAAAAGAAATATGTAGGATGGGTTGAAAAAGAATTGAAGACATGGTTTGATGGTTGCAAATGAAGGTATTTTAGGGCTATTTTTAGGGCTGGTTAATGTTGATACAGTGGCTGAAATTTCTATAGCAATTATTGCTGAAAACAAAGCAGAAAGAGGTTATTTATGTTGACACTTTAGAGATGTATGAAGTCATTCAAGAGTTTGCTAAACATGAATGTTATGGGCTACAAAACAGGGCTAAAGCAAGGGTGGATAAAAAGTACAAAACAATTGAAAAGAAGGTTAAGCCTATGGCTTTGCCTTTACCACTTGAAAGTGATGAGTTGGCTGAAAAAGTGACTCAACAACCTAGTTTACGGGATCCACATGGAGTAGGACATAAATTTATAGTTGAAACTTTACAAAGTGGAAAATTGGTGATACAAGCTTTCTTTTACCTGTAGAAAGAGCGTGTTTCTTTTGCAGACGTTGGCAAGGCATGGAAAAGCCTTTACATTTCAGCCACATGAAATTAGATGTGTTGATCTGACCATAGTTGCATCTATGGTGATCTTTACAGTACCTCATGTGCCATAGAATTTAAAGTCTATTCCAGTACCTCGAGCATACTTGCCTAAGCTAGTTGCTAGATCTTTGGAACGAGAAGATCAAGGTGCAGATTTTGGAGCCCTCTTCAGCTCCATATTCGAATCGGTGGATTACTATTCCAAAGAATAATGGTTCTTTGAGGTTTATAAAGGATTTACAACTAGTTAATAAACTCACCATAAGGAATGTTGGATCATGCCCAATAGTGGATGAATTTGCAGAAGCATTTGTAGGCAAGGAAATTTACTCTATGGGAGATTTATATTCAAGATATGACCAGTTCCATCTTGCATTAGAAAGCCGAGATATCAGCACCATGAAGACACTGCTTGGATTGGTTAGGATGTGTATGCTTCTACAAAGGGCAACCAATTCAGTGGCACATATGATGAATGCTATGCATAAAGTTTTGAGGGAATATATTCCTCAGTGGACATTACTCTTTCTTGATGATGTGTTGATAAAAGGGTATGATATCCATGAGAAGAATGAAGAGTTGAATGAGTAGGGATATAGAGGATTTGTGCGTGATCATATTGCTGATTGTGATAGGATTTTGAGCTGCCTTGAAGAAGTACATTTAACTCTGTCAAGAGAAAAGTTAGTTTTTGGAGTGAAGGAAGTATTAGTTATTGGGCACATGTGTGGACCCTATGGGAGAAAGCCTCACCAATAAAGATTTATGCCATAAGCAAGATGTGGGAGACATATTTGAATGTATTCGAGGTGAGAACATTTTTGGGTGCATGTGTATTTTACTTGATATGGATTCCGCATTTTGCTCATGTGACTGAAAGTTTATATCAGCTCTTCAGAAAAGGGCAAAAGTTTTGGTGGGGTAAACATCATACGAAGGTAGTTCAAAAGTTAAAAAGCTTATTAATTTTAGCCCCAACACTAAAGAGAGCAAATTATGAGAATGGGTAGCCTTTTATTCTCATCGTGGATACAAGCCCAATTGGCATTGGTTGGGCAACAAGTCATGCAATGGGTCAAGATGATGCTAATGGGAATAGGTATGCCATTCAGTTTGGAGCACATGTCCTCAAAGAACGGCAATGGCGGTATTCTCAAGCCAAAAAAGAGCTTTGGGGTGTAGTGACAACCCTTAAGTATGATAGGGAGTATTTTATGGGAGGTCATGTAGTGGTAGAGATTGATTGTCTACCTCTATTGGCATGATAGTGAATTGCTCAACTCCTGATATTGCCATGTTACGGTGGATTGCATATATAAAATCAATGAACCCTAGTTTTCAGCATATTGCAAGAAGAGAAATCCTCGTGGCTAACATGATTTCATGAGCAAGGTTTGAAGATGAAGAGGAGCTAATGGAAGATGAAGAGGATGATGTGATAGGTGATGAAAATGACTTTATGATAGTAGGGAATGAGTATGTTGTTACTATAGGTATAACTGTTGTAACATGGATTTCAACAATTAGAAAAGAACTTATAGCCATAAAGAAGAGATGGGCAATAGAGAGAAAGCATCATCAGTGTTATGCTTCAGTGAGAACACAATTTTTGGAAGAATTGTATGAGGATGATTGACTGAAAATAGGCCAGTATCTCAGCCTCATGACAAAGAAGGTTGAGTGGTCTAAAGTTGAATTCAAGAGGATTAAAAGAAAAGCTTATGGTTTTTTCTTGAAAGAGGGATATTTATGGAAGCATGCAAAGAAGAGGAGAGGAGCTCTAGTAAGTGTATTGAGAGATAGGGCTTCTCAACAACAAGTGATGCATGAGTTTCATGAAGGCTTATGGGCTGGATATAGAGGAGTTTTTTGGGGCACACTTTCCAAGATCAAAGAGAAGTATTAGTGGCAAAACATGTATAAAGATGTGGAGCATTATGTGGAATCATGCAGTGTCATTCAGATGTATTCCATTGTAAAGCATAGAGATGGGTTGCAACCGACCTATCCATTGTCTATGTATTACAAATGGGTAGTTGATTTGGTTATAGAATATGAGATATATTGTGCTTACATGAGAAGACTTGACAAATCAAGTGGAAGGTCAAGCTCTCAATACAGAGACTACTCAAGAAATTTGGAGGTTCTTATTGGAAGAAGTCTTTTGTAGGCATGGTTGTGTTGGTAAAGTGGTTGCTGATAGAGGAGAATTGGATGTGGATGAGGCTCGTGACTTCTTTTCATGATTGGGTATCAATCTTGCTTTAACTTCAGCTTATAATCCTGAAGCAAATGGAAAAATTGAAAGAGGTCATTAGCCTATCATTAAGGCATTAGCAAAATCATGCAAGGGCAAGATGAAAGAGTGGCCAAGAATGTTACCCTTTGCTTTGGGGGCTGATAGGACCACTCATAGTGTAGTTACAGGGTATATGCCTATGAATTAATGTATGGACAACATCCAATCATGCCTATTGAGGAGACTATTACTACTTGGAGTGTTCTACCATGGGAAGAGGGTCTGAATAGTGAAGAGTTGCTAGTCCTACACATTAGACAATTAGAAAGAAGGCCTGAAGACATTGAGACAACCATGAAAAAGCTAAAGATTGCAAGGATCAAGAATAAGAAGAGTTTTGGCAAGCAACATAGATGTCGACCACGAGCTATACAAGAAGGGGACTGGGTGCTGGTTTATGACAGCAGCTTGGAAAATCAGCATAGTACTAGTCGAAAGATGGCAAAATAGTAGTTTGGTCCATATGTGGCAAGGTTTGTTTTTTATAATGCTACTTAGGCATTAAATGAGATGGATGGGACAGCTCTAAGGATTCCAATGGTGGCTAGAAAACATATCAAGCTCTTTAAACGTAGGGATTCTTCAGCATATGAGTTAAAGGAGTTGGATATTAAGCATGAACATGAGAATATGGAAGAAGAAGAGGTAGAAGATGAAGACATTGAAATGGAAAATGACACTTATTTTTACACTGCAAATCCATAAGACTTTGACGCATGCCAGAGGATGTGCAGGTTAGAAGGGGGTGGATGTCGTGCCGCTATGTGCACATAGTGTGAAAAACTCTAGAGTGTGGCTTTCTTATTGATCTAAAGAGTGAATGCCATAATAGTCATTAATGTCAATGTCCGTAGTTTGGATTGTTCAAAAATATTAGATTTTTGAACAAGTTTAGCCAATTTTTGATATTTTAGATATTATCTCTTGTAAAAATCCAAGACTAGAATAGGATGACATGTAAAAGAAAGTAGATAGCTTTAAGCCTTTTTGAGAGGATTTTATATAAAAATAAGGATTGCTGAAATCGTGTGACACATGATTATTGTTTTCAAGCAGTGAATAACACTCTGAAGTGGGAGATGAAGGAGTGACCTAGTAGAATTTTGGCCAGGTGTCCTGGTATTTTACCTCCTTTTCGCAGCCAATGGAAGCATCAAATTGGCGGTCTGAGCAACATAGAGGAATGCATTGTTTTATGCACGTTTTTGTCTACAAGAGATTTATCTTCTCATAATGTAGAAATAAATTGATAGGCTTCATCTCTGTGAGTATTCTTCTACATCTTCTATTTCTTTGAACCCCTTCTCTTACGTCTACTCCTCTCCTTGAATCTCTCTCCACCCTGCTATCTCTTACCCCAGCGGTAGACTTTCGACCCCAAATGCTCTGACACAAAAAAAAATGCTCCCCCCCTCCCACATTTCATGAAAAATCATGTCTCCTGGATTCTTGGTCTAAACAAGGCTTAAGTTTTAAACGACAAAAAATCTAGTTCATCTTTTGTGTTCACACCTTGGTCTAAGTGGTTTTTTTCATTTTGGCAGGGCCTCAACGAGCTCGGATTCAAGATCTGTTTAGTTGGATGGCTTCAAAGCATCAAAATCTATAAATGTGGCATCTATCATGCACTTTTCAATTCTCGGATCACATAGCTACTTCATAATACCAAACCTTGTGGGGATTAAATGGGGGATCAAATGGACTCTGTTCGATGAACTGAGACTTGTGTTGGGTTTCTAGCATCGAACTCTGCCTATAAAAACTCCAACTCATGGATCCACAACCATTTCATTTTGCATAAAAATTTGGTCTTTTACGGCCAACACAATATTAGTGAGTTTGGGAATCTCCCAATTCCCATTTTTTGAATACTAAAAAGGTGGCACCTGGATAACGTGCCCATAAGTTTCTCAAAACTATATGATGTGACCTATCATTGGAAAGCACTTGAAAAATGGAATCTATTGAGCTATAGAGCGCTCGATTTGGAGTTATAGTGTTCAAGTTATGACAAATACAAATATTTGACCATGTGTCCCAAACTTATGGGAAATTTCCATATTCCCCAATATGGTGCTGGCCTCTCAGGCTCTTTTTTGCTTGAAAATTTGCCTCTAAAATCTGCTCTCATTTTGGCGCCCATGGGATAGGGCGACTCAATCCATCAAATCCCATGAACTAATCTAGAGAAACAACAACTAGAAAAGGCATCAAGATGCCACAAAAACTATACTACAAAGCATAAGAACAACTCTCACCCTATCCCCTGACAAAATCAAGGCATGAAGATCCACAAGGAATAGGCCCAACATAATCTAAGAGAAACCTAGAGCGAGTCACTAACCAACTTCTCCAACAAAGACTGACTAAAAGAACCATCAAATAAGTCATCCTAGTGGTGGCTTGAGAACTACCTACCTAACTTAGGACAACTTGAAACTCCTACTAGATAAGGACTTCTATAGCCTGGTCATCATATGCTTTCATTTTACACATTTTTCCATTAAGGTTTCCATACTCATGCATGTAGAAAGGAGGGAGGAGTGACCCAAGGAGAACATGGCATCAGCCTTGGGTCCTGGCTCGATACCCAAGAACCTATCAAGCTCTCATGAGCTGACAATCCTTTCTTGTTTCCCTCACTTTTATTTTCACCCCAACCTTCCATATTTCTTTATTTCTTTTTTTTGGCTAGCTGCTACCCCTAGGAAGACAAGACATCAACGCTCGGGTCTAACTCAGCGCACCAGGAACCTACCATGCCTTCGCAAGGCAATAATCAACTAATTTTAAGATTACTCTTTCTTTTCTTTGCTTTCTATTTTAGGGGTTAGAATCCCTTTTTACACACCTCTGTGTATCGGTTTATCTTTCAAGTATATTCAGAGAGAATGCAACTTTTCCCTCTTCTTCAAGCTTCTCTAACTACCTCACACTAGCAAGGACTCCCGAAACAGCTACCTGGCAGCCTAGCACAACAAGGTTACTAGGATTGCCTTCTAAAATGAGACTTTATGCCTGACAATGTCTTGAGAGGAGGTATACAACTACTCAAACCTCCCTCAGATACACCTAACCTAACCCTAGGACTTCATGCCTTGATTATCGGTCCCCACTAATGAAAATAAAATAACCCCCACATACACATATGACACTATCAGCTGAAGAGGAAGACTCAAAAAGGCGACAACACCACCTAGAATGACCACAAGAAGCTCCCGTGCAGCAAAGACTCCCTCTTGGCCCTTCATCAAACCTATCTGATGTAGTCACTAAAACAAAAAAACCATTAAGCGTACATGCACCAAATAGATATATGGCCCTCTTTGCCTAAAGGGTGATAGCATTTCACAACCAACAAATTGGCCCTCTTGGCCTTATGTGATAAAACATTAGCATCTAACAGGGATGGCTTTCTTGGTCTTATGGGATAATCCATTTTACTATCATTCAGCAACATACTACTGAAACAAACTCTTGGTCTTGACATAACTCTACTAAAGCAAAAGATAGACCAAGGATAAGGGCTCCTCAAGCCCTATATCACTAAGTGCATCAGGTTATTGGCTAAACCCTTGGTATAAATAGCAAGGGGTGTTTGACAAATATGATGATAAAAAATCCTATGCGTCCATGATAGAGTAGCAAGGTGCTCAATTACTACCTGACTCATAACCCAAACTAGCCATTGATGGTTAAAATAGAACGTGTCAACAAGAAGACCCCAAAGTAGTCCAAGTCTAATGTTAGAAGGTAATTGTAAAAGCTCCCCTTGAACACAATTGAAAAGGACATCTTCAACGAAAGAATAATTAGCCAAGAAATCTACGAAGTGATTCCATCATCAAGGAACTAGCTGACAAGTCACCGTCTCAAAAATATGCAACATATCCAAGGCTGCACAATGGTACATCTGTAAGATGGGATCCCACATACTAGATCCCATTTAGTTGATTGATTACTAACTGCGAGTCCCCTTTTACCAATAATCAATGGATACCACCATATCGGGCTACATTTAGCCCCATGATCAAGGCCTTGTATTCAACCATATTATTAGTAAAACAAGGTCCTAAATAGACTCCCATCTTCATGTCAACCCTACGTCAGGGGTCTTTAATGACCACCCCAACACTCGCATGTTTAGTGGGCCCTCTAGAAGCTCCGTTGAAATACAAAGCATAGACCTAGTCTTCAGTGATAGGCCATGCCATATTGCCAAGAGAGAGGATCTATAACATCTCATTAAACTCGATAAGAATGCTAGTTAGAATTCTATGACAATGGTAGTAGTAGACCTTAATCTCCCACATGAAAGATCTGTCTTGCCACTCAATAACCTGATAACCTTTACTCCACCAGATCACTGGACCTTGATGGTAATATTGCTCTAGATACAGATGCTCAAGATAGGGAATGATTTGTCCCATACAATCGTCTTGGTACCTACTACACGTTAAAGCTATATCATGAAGGACCTGCACAAGCACCAAGCCAAACACCAGCCCTTACACATAGTGATTAAAGTTAACTTTAGTTTTAAACTCTACCCCTTGCAAATTTGGTAAAAGGGTCATAGGGCCATTCTTTCCTAAACGTACAATTTTGTATGGCCCATCCCATTTGGGTTCCAACTTACCATGAAATAGCTCGTGACGAGCATCATAATACAACACCACTGACCCCTCACAAATTTATACCTCTTAGCCTGAAGATCATGAAGGGATTTCATTCTTTTCTTCCCTATTTCTTGATGTAGTAAAGCCTGCAACTGAATCTCACAAGATATGCAAGAGAAGTATATCTTTCTTACAATGCTTTTTCCTCTCCCAACAAATGATTGAGAGCAAAATGCACAGTAGTAATGGGCAGCTCTATTTCTAATGGAAAACCCCACTCATTCCCATATACAAGCTTGGATAGGGTGTTACCTATAGCTCTCTTGAACGTTGTATTGTAGACCCACACTACCACATATAATTTATTACTCCCGATCGCACTTACTTTTCGATACTATCTTGGATAAGATTCCCACCAATTGTTTATTTGTACTCTCAACTTGGCCATTGGCTTGAGGATTATATGGGGTAGGTTTTCTTGTCCTTAATCTTCAAAGATTCCATCAAGGCTACTATAGCCTTATTCAAGAAGTGTGTCTCTCAATCAAACATTATCTCTTCGGTGGACCAAAATGGTAAATAATTTGCTCCATGATGAAACTAGCGTCTCCTTAGCATTATCCTTCACCGTTGCTTGAGCTTCAAACCACTTTGTAAAGTAGTTGGTTGCTATAATAATATAATAATACTTATGCATAGTTAATGAAGGGTATATTGGTCCCACAAAATTGATACCCCATTTTTCAAAGAGTAATGTAACCAAAATAGGGTTTAAAGGTCGCTTAGGATTCTCCTTGGCATTGTGTCTTTGACAGACATCACAACGCTTGACATAATTGAAATCATCCTAGAAAATTGATGGCCACTAATAGCCAATAGAGAGAGCTTTCTAGACAGTAAGCCATCGAACAAAATGTCCCCCCACATAGGCTAAATCATGGCAGTCCTCAAGAATGAATGGTACCTTATCAGGTACTACACATCAGTGATAAATATCATCCACACTACCTCTCCGATACAAAACAACCGCTATAATCGAAAAGCATAATGCTTGTTGCTTAATATTTCTATTTTCAAACTTCAAGAGAGCAATCCCAAATCCCCCTATAGATAAATAATGTATTATAGCTACATACATGAAGGAATGGAAGCTGTATTGATTTTGAATAGACCTTCAATGTCATTTCCTTCAATCAAAATTTCCTTTCGCTCCTCGAAATCCACAAGACATTCCACAATGCCCTGCACCTTCAGTGGCTTACTCCTAATCTCATAGTCGAACTCCTACAAAGTGATTAACCACTTTGCTAAACGGTCAGGTGGTTGCAACTTGTTCATCAAAAGTCTAAGTCCTTCCACCTTCGTAAAAAATACTACCTTGTCATAAAGAACATAATGCTAAAATTTCTTAATCATAAAGACTATTCCAATGAACAATTTCTCCATGTACATAGAATTGACTTTAGATATCTCCAATTTTCTACTAGCAAAGGCTATTAACACTATATTAGGGAATTTGGGATTTCTCATATAGTCTGGAAATTCCCAATATAGTTAATATTTGGCCACATGATCAAATCTTGTCCCCTTACTTGAAAGTGGAGTCTACCCTAATTACTATATAGGTTGTCTTTCCAATTCCCACTTTGAAGCATGGGTTAAGATTTAGCCACATGGCCAAATCTTTACCCCTTATTTGAAAGTGGGACTTGGAGATTCCAAATTCTCTAATATGGTGTTTATTGTGGATGATATCATTTCTCTTCCCAAATTTGGGCTAAATAGCAACTGATACTATACACTGTGGTTGTTGAAAATGTGTACAAAACTTCATCTCTTCTGGATGCTTTTAGGATTGGCACTTTTGCTAGTTCCTGCTTCACATCCTCAAACGATACTTGGCACTCTTCATTCCACTCAAACAATAGACAATTAAAAGATAGGAGGTTTATCAATGTCAATGCTTTTTCTATAGTGCATTAATAAATCTGTGATAATATCCCACTCATGACAAAAAGTTGTGCACCTCTTTTAGAGTACCTGGTGGACTTAGTCACAATACCAGTAGAACTAACTAGATGGCCCAATAGCAACCCATAGGGCACCCCAAAGACACACTTTCTAGGATTGAGAGCAATGTGCAATTGTATGCAATGCTCAAAACATTTTCTTAAGATGATCAATTGTCTTTCCCTTGTGGTGGCTGCCCTTGAGATCATCGATAAAGACTTTTAATTACTCAAGGGAAATGTCACTAAAAGTCTTATCAACTCCATGTTCCCAAGAACTAGGTGTATTACATAACCCAAAGGCCATCACATGATACACAAAGGTATGCTCATTAAACTCTCTAAAATCTATGCAAAGTCAAATCTGATTATTATTTTTCTTTCTGATAACAATTGGTAAACACAACTATGTGTGTTGAATTGAAAATATCATGCCAGCTTTTCGTAATTTTGTCAACTCCCCAAATAGCATGTCCCTTAAATCAAAAGGAATACGTCTTACTTTTTGTCGCATAGGGTGGTTACCTTCCTTTAAGGGGACAGTATAAATAGCTAGGCTGGGAGGAATGCCTCTCAGCTCGACATAACTCCAAGCAAATATGCCGCGGAATCCCTAAATCAAGGACATATAATTCTCCCTTTCTTTCAAACTGAGCATAGACCCTAATTTGATGAGCCGTGAATTATTCATCATGCCAAGATCTAGCTTAATTACATCTACATCTTGTATCCTCTCCTGAGCCTCTATTGGCTCATTTCAAGTTACTTGATAGATATTCTCTATAGTGGATCCCTCATTGCATTCGTCACGTGATGACGACTCACTAGTAGATGAGAATCTAATGTGTTTAACTCTGACGAGGATAAGGAAACTCTCTCACTTTGACGAGATTCAAGGTAGGCATCTACTACTACATGTCTAGCACCTCTACCAAAGATCAACCAGCCAGCAAGTATATCAACCTGACAGTCTGCTTATAAGATCCATGGCATGCCTAGCAATACTTGATAGCTAGGTCACCCTGCAAACCTAATGAGCCTAAAGTCCAAAATGCATTCCACATTCACAACGGTCACATAGACTTTAGTAATGCAACCTTCAAGTTGTCGTAAAATTTCATCAACCATTCGAAGAATCGTGAAGGCATCTTTTTTAATTTATAATCTTAGTCTCTTCAGTAATTCCAAACTCATATATCAGGTTTAACTTCGCAAAGAGAACTCACTAAATCGAATTTATGATAACTAGCAAGAGCTCTCTTTTCTTGCCAAACCATTCTCCCCTTTGGTCTTTGAATTGGCTTTGGTGCCTCTTTCTTGGCTTTTGCCTTCTTCTTTGGCAACTCCTCAGGCTTCTTGGTCGGCTTTACCATCCACAGCCTTTAGAGGTCTGCCTTCCATATCGGGATTAAGGTCTTGCGTCCCCTTAACATCTTACTTAGAGTTTTCCTCGATAGGTTTTACCTTGCCTTTGTCATCTTCTTTATCCCTTTGATCTCTCATAAACGACCCGTAAATTAGAAGCTTCAGTGGAATTGACAAAAATGGCTTCTATAAGACTAACCCCACTGTTACTAGCCAGCTACTCTATCATAACTTTTCCCCTTTATAGTATTTATTTTGGTCTGTCATCTTGTTGGAGATTATTTCCTTATGCTCGATGATTAACTAGACTTGGCTATTTACTTCCTTGTTGGAGAGAGCTAATCTTACTCGAACATGTACTAGCTAAGTGGCTGGACTTTCCACATATATTGCATTCAACATTAGGAAAATTCCTAAGGAAATGTTGGCCATCACACCACTTACAGCTAAATCTTGAGGAGGCACCCTCTTCAAGGTGTCAACTCCCTATCAAATTCTACAGCTTCTTAAGGAAATTTACATCAACGATTATTTTCCTATATTGTTTGTTAATTATGTCAATATAGTGCTTTATCATATCCTTAACTTCTCCAAGGACATTCGAGGCACTTGAATCATAGCCACGATTGTCTATCTGTCATTCCATTGGCCTAACTACTTGATTGGGGATCGGTTGTTGATTTCTTCAAATAACATTAGGATTTATCGCTTGGCTTCCAACATTTGGTCATAAGTATGGTCACACTGGGAGAAGCTAGCAACAAGGGCACATCTTGAATCATGCTTCCTCTCCCATTAGGAGTACTCATGGAAATCCCTTGGCCTCCATTTGTATGTGTTGAAGTATTTCCAACACCTAGACTCAGATTCTAGTTTTCCCTAGAGGTATAATCCGCTTGGAATCGTGATTCTACCTTCTTTGCTCTTGTAATGGATGTATCAATGTCAGCTAGAGCAACACTGCTCAATTGCACTTGAATGTTTGGAATAGGAATATAGGTTTGCAACTTATGGAATGCTTCCTTTAGTTTCTTGCCATAACCTTAGACAAGTTCTTGACATGTTACATTGAGGATACATAGCCAATACTGACCTCCCCTTTTAGGAAAAAACTATTTTTGAAAGGCTGCAAAGAAAAAGTCAATCATAGTTATGGTTCCAGCTTCTAGGCTATGATACCATACTACAACTCATCCTTTCAAAGTCATATTAAAGAACATCATCAAGTGTCCTTCATCTTGAATTCGACAGTTAAACATTAAGTTTTGGAATTCATTGATATGAAGTTCCACGTCTTCCTCTACTAACCCATTAAAAATGGGTAGAGGAAACCCTAAGGTTGGCAAGTCTGGCATTCTTGTTGGGATTAAAATGGGTTGTGCCATGGTAACAATCCGATTCAGTAAAGGAGTTTGAATGATCAAAACTATTACTCCACTCAAAGTGGATTGATTGATTGGAAGAGGGGTAGTACTAGAAATTCCTCCTCCTAAATAACGGACTATGTGTAGGATTAGGGTTGCTAAGAACCTGCCCTTGTAGGGATATTGGACTACTCCTTTGCAGAGAATATCTTCTAAAAATTTTGGCCCACCATCTAGCCCATTCAACTCTTTCTTGCTTTTGAAGCTCGGCTTGAGGGTCTTTTGAATCTGTCTTACTCCCTTTTGGCCTATACTAATAAATTGGTCCCTATTGACCGAGATTTAGAAACCACTAGTTTTATTAGTGGCTCCCGAAAATGCACCTTCTGTCGAGACCTAAAACAAGCCTGACACACTAACTCCAAAGCTCTAGCTGGGCCTTTGCTACTCATCTAAAACCACCCCACACGGCCTCATGGTCAGAAGCATCTAAGAACTTTGCATTTGTATGATTTATATTCCAACAAATATTCTTTCCCACACTCATTAGAGGGAGTCCCTAAATATATAGGTATTATATACTACGTAAGTACACACAAAGGGAGCACCCCTCAACTAATCACTGTCGTAGCTCCACTACAACTCTCCTACACCTCGGGGATTGGCCCCAAGATGCGTCTTGAACAAAGAACACATTCAAAACAATCTCCACTCTTTTGATTGAATCAATCCAAGAGATAATAGATAAACCTCACTAAATATTCCCCAAGGAATCGAATATCTAACCCTATAGCTTAGGATACAATGCACTCTCAAAGTAGGACATTGCTCATACAAATAGGTGCTATCTATCCACGATATGATACCATATGGTGCATGCAATGTAATTTTCTATGACTACTATACTCAAACACGTTTATTCATTAACAATTAGTGTCATGAAAGTACAAAGACAATTCTTTTCATGCTTTTCTTCTAATATGTGATTGCTTCGTTGCTTAAGGCTAGTACCTAGCTTTCTCGTACTGCTATACCCTTTTAGTTTTAGAAAACAATGAACCTATATGACATGTATCGTGAAACATCAAAATTTAGTGTACTTTAAACACTTAAAAACCCCCTTCTCCCTACTGTCTAGAGTTATGCATTCATTGATAGGTTTAAGGCGTATTTTTCTTTTTTTTTTCAAAAGCAATAATTATCCACTTTAATAAAGAGATAGGGCTGAACTGAGGGCTAAACCTCATGCTTCAACTCTACCATACATTCACAAATATAAATCTTATTTTTCTTTATTTTTCAAATACGAAAAACTTATTTTTTCTATTTTTTAGATATTATTTATTTGTAAAAATTTACTTATATTCATTGATTTACTAGTCTAGATTGATTGATCTTACTGAAAATGATTTTCTTATCATGTTTCAACCCATAGAAACAACATATGCATGACAAAAAACCCAAAAATCGTATATTTTTCCTTCAGCCACGTAGTCTCGAGTTTTGCATGTTTAGCATGAAATTATCATACAATTGATTTTTAAATAATTTCTTCAATATGACTTATCAATTAGAGTATTGGCAATCAAATGCAATCATTTCTAACCATTTCCAACCTAAATTGGTCATAAAGCGATGAAATCAAAGACTTACTCATAAAATTGTGCTTTATGACGTACGTATTTTGAAATTGGAGGCCTGCTGACACTCTTCAATGGTTGCTGAAAATGTATCCAACCTCTTGATTTACATCCCTTTTCACTCCCCCATCATCGCATGATCAAAATCTTTCATCTCAACCCACCCCCGTCTCTCATACACTAATCCATGAGAACAAACCACAAGAGGAGAGAGGAGAGAGGAGAGAGAAAGACTAAAATCATATATTTGGATTTGATGTGTCATTTTTGCTCATTTTTGTAGTGATGGAGGGCGAGGAAATTCTTCATCTTATTGCCTGAAGCATTCCCTTGTTAATGATGCACAACAGAAATTTGACATTTCTTTATGATTTTGGGGGCGCCGAAAAAAACGCCCCCTCCCCCCTCACATGTTTCATGAAAAATCATGCCTCTTAGATTCTTGACCTAAACAAGGTCTAAGTTTTAACCCACAAAAAATCTAGTTCATCTTTTGTATTCACACCTTGATGTAAGTGGTTTTTTCCATTTTGGCAAGGCAAATGAGCTCGAACTCAAGATCTATTTGGTTAGCTGGCTTCACAACATTGCAATCTATAAAAATGGTCTCTGTTTTGCACCTTTCAATTCTTGAATCACATAGCTCCTTTATAACACCAAGCCTTGTGGCACTACAAGGATACGGAGGCATAGCGACTGCGCTTTTCGATGCAAAATAGCGGCGTCGCTATTTGGATCACAAATGCGATGCAAATAGCGACGGTGCTTAGACAGAAAAACGCGGGCCAAAACCCGAGCGTATTATTTTGCGCGAACAAACGAAAGAGAGAGCGAAAGGGAGAGCGAACTCCATCTCGCATTTGAGAGGGAGAGAAAGAGAGAAAGAGGGAGAAGGAAAGCTTCTCACCGCCGCTACCACCGTTCGCGAAGAAGAGAATGAAGTGTACGGAGGGCAAAGAGAAGCCGCCGTCGTGAAGAAGAGCCGCCAAATCCATCCTCGGGCCTTTACAGTGAGTGCATTGTTCCTTCTTGCTTGATTTTTGTTTTTTCTCTTTTTCTTTTACTTGTTTTTGTTAAAAATCATGTGTATTGAGAGAGGGAGAGGAAATGAGAAAGGGAGCGGAAGAGAGAAAAGGAAAGAAGAAACGAGAGAGGGAGGGAGAAAACATTAAACATAATAGGGAAATAGACAAAGAGAGGGAGAGGGAGAGGGAGAGAGAGAGAGAGGGAGGGAGAGGTTGTTCTTATTGTTATTGTTGTTTTATTTCTTCTTCTTTTTTTTAAATTATTTGTTGTTGTTGTGGTAGTCGTAGTAGTAGTAGTAGTAGCGGTAGCAGTAGTTGTTGTTTAATTTCTTATTTTCTTGTTTTTTGTTAGTAGTGGCAGTGGTAGTGGTAGTGGTAGTGGTAGTGGTAGTGGTAATGGTAGTGGTAGCGGTAGTGGTAGTGGTAGTTGTTGTTTAATTTCTTATTTTCTTGTTTGTTATTGTTGTGGTAGTTGTAATAGTAGTAGTGGTAGTGGTAGTGATAGTAGTAGTTGTTTTTTAATTTTTTCTCTTCTAGTTTGTTGTTGTTATGGTAGTCGTGGTCGTGGTCGTAATAGTCGTAGTCGTGATTGTAGTAGTAGTACTAGTAGTAGTAATAGTAGTTTTCTTGTTTGTTGTTGTTGTTGTAGTAGTAGTAGTTTTTTTTTCTTTTATTGTTTATTGATGTTTAGTTTTCTTGTTTGTTGTTGTTGTTGTTGTTGTTGTAGTAGTAGTAGTAATACTAGTTTTTTCTTCTTTTCTTGTTTGTTTTTATTGTAGTAGTAGTAGTAGTTGTTGTTGTTGTTGTTATTGTTTTTTCTTTTTTTCTTGTTTATTGTAGTGGTAGTAGTTTGTTGTTGTGGTAGTGGTAGTCGTAGTCGTAGTGGTGGCGGTGGTGGTGGTGGTGGTGGTGGTGGTGGTGGTGGTTTTCTTGTTTGTTGTTGTTGTAGTAGTAGTAGTTTTTTTTCTTTTTTTGTTTATTGTTGTTTTGGTTTTCTTGTTTGTTGTTGTTATAGTAGTTAGTTTTTTCTTCTTTTCTTGTTTGTAGTAGTAGTAGTAGTAGTAGTAGTTTTTTTTTTCTTTTCTTATTTATTGTTGTTTAGTTTTCTTGTTTGTTGTTGTAGTTTTTTCTTCTTTTCTTGTTTGTTGTTATTGTAGTAGTAGTAATAGTAGTAGTAGTAGTAATAGTAGTAGTAGTAGTATTTTTCTTGTTTGTTGTTGTTTTTCTTTTCTTATTTATTGTTGTTTGGTTTTCTTGTTTGTTGTTATTGTAGTAGTGGTAGTAGTTGTAGTTTTTTCTTCTTTTCTTGTTTATTGTTGTTGTTATTGTTGTATTAGTAGTTGTTATTATTTGATTGTTTTTGTTGTTTTATGGTCCAAATGTTGTTCATATGCAATGAAATTTTGTTTGAACCTTGTTTACATCATGATTGAGGGCTATAACTATAAAAATGTAGAACCCATGATGATTTAGAGTCGTTATTAATTCTTTAAAACTTGTAAAATGTCATTTTCAATGGAAATTAGTGGTTTTTTTCGATTTTGAGTTGGAGAAAAGGGATGGAAATGGGATAAAATCAGAGAAAATGTTAACTTTTAGTCAAGATGATAAGAAATACAAATAAATCTGAAAATATATATTTTCTATGAATAATAAATAGAAAAAAATAGTAAAAAATAGAGAAAATTGGATTTTTTGCGCTCGAAAAATATGAAAAAATAAGATTTATGTGCGTGAATATTTGGCAAGGTCAAAGCATGAGGTCAAGCCTTAGTTTGGCCTCGTCTTTATGTTATAGTCCGTCTTTAATGTTTTTTACATACAAAAATGATACAAAACAACCATTTACACCTATGCAACACAACAACACCTAAATGGTGAGGGGGAGGGGGGGGGGGGGGGGATGAAGTTTGTGCGACGATCTAATTGCTGAAAAGATATGAATCTGATTTCCCTCTTTGTGCATAGCATTTAGGGATCGTTTCATAATTAAATGTAGGTGACTAGTAGCACGGAAGTTTCGGTGCTATTCCCTAAAGCAGCGCAGCACGTAACGCTAGACGGCTGCTTCCATTGGGGAAAGTTTTGTGAGGCAAATAAAAATATCATGGAACATTGAATTATGAAAGAGTGGAGTTTGTGCATTATGTTATATGTGTTGGAGCGACGCATCTTGGGGCCAATCATCGAGGTGTAGGAGAGTCGCAGTGGAGCCGTGGCAATCAGCCGAGAGGTGCTTCCCTATGTGCGTATTATGAGGCATTATGCCTATATATTATGGGATCTCCCTTTGAGGAGAAGGGAAGGTGAATGTTGGACTATATATTGGATATAAACACAAAATAGTCATAAGCATTTAGTGAAAAGTGAGTTTTAGATGCTCGTGGCCCGCGAGGCCATGTGGTGGGGTTGTTTGTCATATGCATGAGGTCCGGCTAGTGCCATAGCTAGTGCCTGCCCATTTTAGGTCCCATCAGTGGTGCGCCTTCTGGGAGTTGCCTATAAGTGGCGGTCTCCAAATCTAGGTTGTAAAGGGATCTAAGTTTATAATTTCCATTAGGAGTATGCTAAGCTAACCATAAAATGGGGTTTGTTCAAGGATGGAAAACCTTGGATTTTCCTATACAAAACTTAATGATGGAATTAGTTAGTTATGTAGAGCATGAGTCCTCTATAGAAGATAATTTAGGTGATGAGAAGAGTAACCAATTAGTGGTTACCCCATCCTCTAATGCGATGGCATGGGCCGAGGTTCTCCTTGGTGTGGTCTCTACCCAAGAGAAATCATGTATAACCATCCATCAACCTAGAGGGCATGGAATAAGTATTTTGGAAGCTATGGCGATTATGGCGTCAACAAGTGATTATGCTAAAGCTGTAGTGCCATGGAAAAAACTCGACACACATTGGAGTGCAGTTATGGCTGAAACATCCCATGTGGTGGGGCATCATGCCAAAATTTTAAGTATCACAAGGATGTTAGAAGCCCTAGATGTAAAGGGAAAACCGTTGCTTAAAAGACACGGTCCCTAGGTCCTAAGTGCTAAAGATAGGTTTTTTTTTAATGAGGGGCAAAAGCTCCTAGATAAAGTCATCATGGAACTGCATAGGAAGGGGTAAGATATGGAAGATCCTCTAAGAAAGGATCAGAATGCCATGCTAAGAGCTATAGGTCTCCCTAGACCACTTTATGAGTTGGCATAAAGGGACATTAAGGATAATATTAACCTCCCTACACCAGTAAAGGTGGAAATGGAAGAGGTTGGAGACCCTTAGACACTAGAGTTGGGATATGATTACAAGGATTTTAATGTCCCAGTGCTGATCCCAAAGGAAAGGACTAAATGCCCTCCTCTTTATAGGGATCTCCCAGTGTTTCATGGGCTAGTTAATGAGGATCCGATGGTGCATTTACAAGACTACGGCCTAACTTGCCTTGCAAGTGGGCTCAATGATATTCATCGAATGCTCATATTCTCAAGTACCCTAAAGGGAGAGGCTAGAAAATGGTACTGGAGCCTCCCAAGGGGGTCTATTAAATCCTTTGAGGAGTTGAGTGATCAATTTTTAGATGAATATGAGAAGAAGGTGCCTAGGACCCAAGTTTTAGGGCAGCTAATGCAGATTAGGCAAGAGTCCTATCCTTCTATTAAAGAATATGCTAGAGCCTTTGATGATATTCTGAGGCTTTGGCCAAGAAGAGCTACTGCATTGCCAGGTGATGTGCTATGTGAGCTCTTTTTGAGTGGCTTAGAGATTAACATGCAAATCCAAGTGGGATTGCGGAATCCTAAGTCATTAAGGGAAGCAAAGATGCACACCATTGATTATGAGGGACATATTCAGAGATGTTGGGAAAACTTTTGGAGTTTTTCCCGCTCAGTACAAGTGCATCCTAGCTTCCAACCATTTCTACAAGGAGTAGCTCACTTGTTGATACCAAGGTAGCCTATGAGAGGAACCTTGGTAGCCAAAATCTCCAAGCAGAAAATGGAAATAATAGGGATAATATACTTGGGGATAAAAAGATTCCAAGCCCAGTAAGTTCCATCAAGGCTTGCAACACTTCCATGAGAGGTAGTTGTGACGGTGGAATTAATAGAACCATTAGGTCTACAAGCTTAGATGAGTATTCTATGAGTGGTTCTAGTTGTGCTCCTAGTAAGGCTCTTGAGAGACCTGTCCAATTTATAGATGAATCATGCTTTCGAGTAGATGCTATTCCTTTTAGTAAAAGCATGGTTCCTATGGCTAAGTAGTTGTTGCAGAGTGGACAAAGGAAAGGGAAGACATTTCATATGAAGAAGATGTAGCATGCCAAAGGTCCACCTATACTAAATAGAAGCCATAAGGCTGTGAGGCCATTTGTGAATATACTAATGAGGTCTTTGCTCGTAGCTTTTTCTTGGCCATTTGATCAGGGATAATAAGGGCTAGACTTCCTATGGATGACTAGGAACATTGTCGCAGTGCATAGGGTTGAAGGTCACCACAGGGGTTTGGCAAGGAAAGAAGGTATGGGGGTTTAAGAGCTTAGACTCCAGAGATGATAGAGATAAGAGAAGGGTTGAAGGTTTCAAGCCAAGTTCTTGAAGATAAGAGACAACAAGGTGAAGGTATATTCAGGGAGAGGAGTAGATGGAAGAGAAGGGGTTTGAAGAAATTGAAGACATAGAAGAATGCTCCCAAAAATAAATAGAAAATGAAGAAGAATACTAACAGAGATAAGCATGTTAGTTTCTTTCAGCATTATGAGAAGATATAACTCTAGTAGATAAAAATACGTATAAAATAATGCATTCCTCTATGTTGCTCAGATCGCCAATCTGATGCTTCCATTGGCTCCGAAAGGGGGTAAAATACCTGCACACCTAGCCAAAATTATAACAGATCACTCCTTCATCTCCCACTTTGAAGTGTTGTTCACTGCATGAAAACAACGATCGCACATCACATGAATTTGCCAATCTCTCTTTTTACATAAAATCCTCACAAATTGGCTGAAAGCTACATGCTTTCTTTTTCATGTCATCCTAATCTAGAAGTTGTCTATAGTTTTATGGATTTTTACAAGAGATAATATCTAGAATATAAAAAATTGGCTAAAACTTGTCCAAAAATCTAATATTTTTCAACCATGGACACTAACACTTATGTCTAAAATGGCATTGGCTCTCTAAATCAATAAGAAAGCCACACTCTAGATTTTTTTTACACGGTGTGTGCATAGTAGCAGCACGACAACGTAGATAGTAGGTGCTAAAGTACTTCATTGAGGAACTGTGTCCCTTGATCATTGATGATTTCAATGGGGCAGCCAAAGCATGAGATGACTTGCTTCCATTGAAACTATGTAGTGGTTTGTGCATCATTCTTATGGGTTTCCCTGGCCTTAGCCCATTTAGTCATGTAGTTTGTGGCTATGATGATGTAGCAGGCCTATAAATATTGTGCAGCTTGGCTAGTGGGTCCCATGAAGTCTATCTCCTAGTTATCAGAAGTTTTATTGGAAATTATTGGTGTGAGTTCCATTTTATCATTTCAAATAGGTAACTTTGTGCATTGGTACTTGTCACAGTGTTTGACAAATTTGGTTGCATCCTTAAAGAGAGTGGGCTACATTCTCAATTTCATGCTTGCAAATGCATCACCTGAGGAGACTATCCTACCCTAGGTGATACAACTAACTTGCAAGGAAATTGGTATGGATAGGTCTTAATTAGTGGATATTTCAATTGAGATTTTTTGATTGGTCATTTTGGTAGGCTTGGTTTGAGGATATGTACAATGTCATTATCTCAACAAGGCATGCGATCATCTAAAGAGTTGAGTTTTCTGGTTAACATGGAGTAGGTGAGTATTAGGGAGTTGATCGTCGACTCATGTGGCCTTCTTGCCACTAGTCACATGTGATAAGTGATTGGCAATAAAGTACTATTTTCCTTTGCAAACCACAACAGAGAAATAAAAATCCAACAACAAGGAAATCCATTTGGTGATCTGTCTCATTGCACATGGTTTATTTACAAGGTATAGCAATCAATGCATGATGGTTAATAAAAACCTCATGGGAAAATCCATACAATGCTCACTAGGTTGATATAACATTGATGCAATAGCAATTTTGAAAACATTGATATGTACATAAAATTTTATTTTCCAATTCAGGGATCTTAAGATAGGAGCAATCATGAGAAAATATTTTAATGCTTTGTAGGATGGTTGGCATTCCACCACATCTAGGCCTAGTTAATCAATAGCTTGTAGAGTGGTCGTGTGATGGTAGTGTAGTTTTGCACATAGTGCTAAGATAATATCTAGTATGGCCAAGGAAGCACTACACCCCCTTTGAGCTGGTGGATGGAGAGAGATTCATGATAAATTTAACTGTAGTAGTGTTAGTTGCAATCTTATTTTTAAACACAAGGTGACCCAAGGTTATTCCATGTCTAACCTAGAACACTTGAGGTTCCAACATCTTGTTGAATACACATAGATTAGTGTTTGTGTGATTATGAAAGTATATTTGCCTCCACTGGCTGAGGATCTTGCATAATGCAAGCCTATCCATTGGGTTAATAATCCCTAGAATATTGTAGTTTTTGAGTTAGGTCCCATCATAAAGAGTAGCATGAGATTGGTTCTTTGTGAAGCTCTATCATAAGAATTGAAGTATCTCATGCATCTTTATGACTCTAAGTGTTCTCATAGAATGATCGATATTTTAATTCTTCTATGAATGGAAGTTCCAAAGTGGCGAGAATGTGCATTTTTCTATTGGGCATTTAGGTATTTCTTTTGTCAATATATCACCAATATTATCTATCCAATAGGGTGTTTGGTTAGCTTTAAAAATCTAAGCCTCTTGCTATAAAACAAAGAATTGGGAGATTGTCATTGATTTCAATCACTTTCTCTTCACTTGTCACTCTTGACATGTGATTTGTAATATAATGTTGCGTGCCTTTTCTTCCAACATAAAAACCAAAGTATAATAGCAACAATAACCATCTCATGATGCATCATGTGGTGCATGGCTTATTTACTAAGTATAGCAAGGCTTGATGGTCTACAAAAAAGGTGAAAGAAATGGAAAGGAGGTAATGGAAACATTTCTTTATAGCATATACTGTATGATCCCTCATGTTCCATAGTGGAAAATTCACTTTAGTTTTCATGAGCTATTGGTTAGAGAAATTCATAGGGAAATCGATGTTGTATCCTATTGGGGTTGGCAAAGCACTACTCCAATGACATTTTTGGAGGCATTGATGTATGTAGGTAGAATGTTAACTTTCAATCAAGGACTCACAAAATAGGCACACTGATTAGGGCCTTTTCCAAGGCTTCATAAGCCTTTTGGCATTCATCATTGTCCACTCCCAGTTCACTAAGAGCTTGTATAAGGGTTCTGCAATGGAAGTCTAGTTAAGAACAAAGCTTCATAAGCCTTTTGGAATTCATTAATATTCACTCCTAGTTCATGAAGAGCTTGTATATGGGTCTTGCAATGGAAGTCTAATTAAGCACAAAGGGTCTATAGTTCACCAAGAGCTTGTATAGACACTACTTAAGCACAAAATGTCTATAGCAACAAGTGTGTTTGAGGAAGCACATCAATTGCCTTGTGTATTCTGGTGGTGGGAGCTCTAAGATAACCTAAAATTTTGATGTATCAATTGTGATCCTATTCTTTGATATGACATGGACTAGAATGATTTCATGTTTGACCCAAAACTAACACTTCAATGGATTTTAAGGATACTTGATATTGCCTATACTATTGAAAGACTACTTGAAGTCCATCTAGGTGTTCTTTCCATCAGAAATTAACATAGAGATCATCAACAAAAACTTCAAGATGTTTCAAAGCATTCCTTAAAGATTATACATGCTAGGTAGCACTGGAAAGTTGTAGATGCATTTGCCAACTTGAAGGGCATGATGATGTATGTAAAAACCTACATTCTATGTGGAAAAGACAATTTTATATCTATTGTTAGGGTGAACTTGTACCTAATTATACCCTAAGAAGCGATCAAGAAAGCTATAAGCCTCTTTACTTGCCACATGCTTGAACATATATTTGGTGCAGGGAAATAGGTAGTAGTGGTCTCTCTTGGTAGCTACATCTACTTTCTTGTAATTAACATACACTTGGATTTTTCCATTTTTCTTGAGTTCTACTACAATTGGCAACACCTAGCTTGCGTATTCTATTTGGCAGAAAAATTGTGCTTTGAAAATCTTGTTCAATTCTTCTCAAACAAGATGTGCATATCTCAGGTTCATTGGGTAGGGTCTTTGTTTTGTGGGTTTGACATTTGGATCTATTGGGATGGTATGGGTACTTAAGTATGTGCAATGGTACTTCTTTAAGGTTTATGTAGTTCCACCTGAATATATCTTGGAATTTAGTAAGGAGTGAGATGAGCTTTTGTTTATCTTCCTCTGACAGGTCGTTAGCAACATATACAAGTTTAGGAGGCTCTCATTCCTTGGTGGGTATAACTTTCTTGACTATTGTGGATCCCACTATCAATGCACTAGATATTTCTTCTTGCTTTGGTCCCAACAAATGCACAGTCTCTCTTCTTGAATGGAGTGATTATCTTCAAGATATTCTGCAAAATTTTCTAATTATCGATATCAAGATCTCTATTCTTTAGATTTTTCTTAGCCTTCTCCACCTTAAATGTATTATAAATTTTATGCTAGATTGTTTAGGTGGAGTTGGATGTAAAATTTGTGGATCGGAGTCCTTTCTAATGTTAAACTCTACGCTCGTCATGTCTTATTCTTGAAATGAGTTTTTATCTTCATATTCTTCAATTTTGAGTATCTCAACAACCAATATGAGGTTTGAGGGGGCTGAGATCCCATTTGCTCAAGATTGAGCACTTTAAGGTATTCCAACCATTCCATCGCTAAATTCAATTTGACAAATCCTAGATCTACAAGTAGTCCATCCACTTTTTAGGGTTTAGGATATATAATAATTTGCTCTATGGTTTTGCCATTGTGGTAGAGTCATAATCTTGTGATTCATTGTCCTCTTTGTCTTCACTTCCCTTGTTTGTAAAGTATTTTATAGGATTACTTCTTCTTCTTCTTCCTCTCAATTTCCTTTAGAGATGCTACCAATCCAACATGATAGTTGAATAATGTGTGATGCAATCTTGTCCATTTTCATTTTGATGTTGCCTGCCAAAGAAATTCTTAAAGATCAATAGGTTGGCCTTGAGGTTTTCCTTTAGAAATATTGCTGATGTTGGGGGAGAATTTTTCTGGACTTCCAATGGTAGACAAGGTCATTGAAACATATTATGCCTAGTTGGGTTGTCTTATAATCATCATGAGGATAAATATCACTAATGTAGAGTCAATGGTTTGCAAGGACATTGGATCCTATCACAGTTAGCTAGGATCATCTTGGATTCATGATGAGGATAGATATTACTAATGCAAAGATACTAGGATTGAATACATGTGCAGTGAGTTTTATTTGCTTACTTGACTCAATGTTTCACTTGTCTTTCTATACTCTTATTCCTCTATAAAAGGTAGATCAAGTGTGGCAAGGTGGAGCCCCGAGGGGAACACCAAGGAAAAGGGAATTCTCTTGCAAGAAAATCTATCTTGTAACATCAACAAGCTTGTTTATCATGTTTCATATGATCACAATGAAGAAAAGAACACCAGGCACAACAAATCTTCATGCAGCATCATGTAGATCTCCCACGGTTTTTAATAGAATCAACCATATTCTTCAATATCTTCACAAAATCCATCAATAGAACAAAGAAAAAAAAGAAATACACCATCTTTGAATGGAAATACATCACATAGTATTCATCTTCAATCTCTTCATAGTCTTCTCTCTCAATCTCTCATATACAATCACTCTGTTTGAGTAAAATTGGCTATCTCTGACTCTCTCTCTCTCTCTCCATCAATAATACATCATATCCTCACTACAATCTCTCAAAATCACTCTCAATAATCACTCTTAGGTCGTGGATACCCCTCCCAAGAGGTATGTCTGATATGAAAAGTCACCAGAGCCACTACAGTGTCCTTTCATAGCTCACTACTGTCACTTCACTCTAGTCTTCTCTTGAGTCTTTAGCAGCTACTTCTTCCACTTCTTTCAGCTCTTTTGCACTTGTATTCACCTCTTTCCAAGGCTAGAAAACTTTCCCAAAGTCACACATACATTCCACAGAACACTTACAGAAGCATACAGAACAGTCTACAGAACAGTACCAGAACAGCTACAGTACAGAACAGAACAGAAGCAGAACAGAAGCAGAAGCTCTACAGAAGACCTACAAAAGGTTACAGAAGGTTATCAAAACCTCATAACTCATTCTCAAACCATTCCAAACTCTCACAAACCATTCAATAAACTTTCTCAAGCTCTCATTCTTCATCAATCAATACTCCTTCCCTCCTTACAGAAGACAATCAGAACAAAACAGACCAAAACAGAAGGTATACAGAACCATTCAGAACCTATCAGAACATCACAGAACCATCAACAAACATCATGAACTTCCAAAACACAATCAATATCATCTAAAACACTCTCAAACCACTTCCAAATCAATCAATCATCTCATAAAATCAACCATTCAGCTCTCAAAAACGACAAAAATCAGCCAAAAAACAAGTCATTTTAACACTCAACATATCCCCACACTTAATAAGGAAGCGTCCTCGCGACCCAGGAAAAAGGGAATACAAGTTCATTGAAAAATCTCAATATCTTCTCACAAAGAATTCATCCACCACGACCCCAACTTATAACCTGTTTCTGATATGAAAATATAAAGAAAGGAAAACTCTTTATACATTAACACCTCTTATCAAACTAAAAATCACCCCAAATTTTGTAAAGGATATAAGAGTTTGCTTCTTCTTCATCAGCATCTTCTTCAATTCTCTAACCACGACCCCATCACCACAAATCTCCAAAACATAGCTCGTACACGAAAGCCAATAGGAAACCACCATGTTCGTTTGACATAAATGAACTCACAACACAAACACTAATACACAACACAACCATCTGAATGGCTCCTTCAAAAAGAGAGTTTGGCATTAAAAACTTCCACCATACATTGGAAAGGTATCAATGAAGATGATCCCTCTTAAAAGATTGATGTTGTCGGAATCGATCCATAGATAAGGATTCATCTACAAAGTTTTTGGGAGGATTTTGAAAAAATTGGAGACAGCACATCCTTTCCAACAGGACCAAGTATCTGCTAGGCAAACAGAGGGCATGAAAATACAGTATCTCCAACTGTTGGGAATCAATGCTAACATTGACATTCATGCACAACTTGGGAATAGGCTTTGAACCAGTATGAGAGTGCCTATGCATATATGCCAGGTACCAAGCAAAGTGAGCAGTTAATCTCACTGAAGGATCTGCAGACTGTGAATATTGTTGGGCAAAATGAACATAGTTTTGATAAGCTTGACTGGAAGCTGTCCATTCTCCTGGAATTACTGGCCAATTAATCTGCGGTCCTGTAAGGCAATCATCCGAACTCCATCCCCTTCTTCTGGAAATCTGATTATCAAACCCGTCACAGTCACTAACCAACTGAGGTAGTTGAGATATGGAAGTGTTAGGAGAGGGTAATGGAATAAGGGAAAGTGGATGAAGGGAAGGATAGGAAAAATCATAAAAGGAAGAAAAGGTTAAAGAAGGAGTGGCAGAAATTTGAAAGGAATCACTAAGGAACGGTGTTAACTGATAAATAGGAAATGTGGAGGGTACATTAATGAGGGGTGAAGAACAGGGTGGAGAAGGGGAAAATACCCTATCCTCAATAAAGGAACAGTAAGTGAAAATGGGAATTTGAGGGAAAGATGAAGGTTGGAAAAGAAGGGGTAAAATTACTGTGGAATTAGTTTGACAAAGGGAAAAATATATAGCATAGCGGTGAGCCATTTGTTGGTAATAGAGGAGGGTAGGAACAGAAGGTCCTAAAAGAGATCGTCTATGATAGGCATCAAAGAAGGTAGCATCAAATGGATTATGTTTGGAAAGATAGGTTAAGAGATCCATCCTCAGTTGGTTAGTACTCTGGGCAAAGGTAGGAGCTGTGTTTTGTCTTTGATTTAGGACCACCGAATCAATCATGGGATGCCACGAATTATCCTGACAATCAGCTACTTTGGAGGAATAACTTTGGAACATATTAGCTATGCGCAACTCCAAATGATTGACATACAAAACAGCCTGTAAGACCACATCCCCCACATACCATGCCATATCTACCTCATCTGGAATTAACAAATCTCCTCGGAGATACATGTATGACATCAACATGGTGTCTGGTGTGACAGAATCTTCAAAGACCATTCTGACTACCTCTGTCAACAACTCAGCAGACCAAGCCCCACTCCAACCATCCTCTGGAAAAGGTAAATCCATCGTGGAAAGCTTCATATAGAAGACCAATTTCTGTAAGTGGTAGTGGACGAAGAAAGAATGGTCGGGTAAGACATATTCCTGAAACTGCTCAAATGTAGACCATAACAAGTCCATTCTGGACTGCAATCTTTCCACTTTGTCTTGGAATAGAGGGCACAAAGTAGCCTGTCTCTGTAGGGCAGCCAAGTCCTGCTGTGAAAGAGAAGGAATTAATGGAACAGGAGGGCTTGGAGGAACAGAGTGGAACTTTGCAAGTTGATCTTGCAACTGCTGGATTTGGGAGGCTTGGTTGGCCACTGTGTCATTAGCCGTCTGTAAAGCTGAAAGCTTGTCATCTAAGATAGCGTGGAATTCCTTCGCTTCGCTGGACATCCTCTCCTTCTCTGCTGAAAGGCTAGTAACCTGTGACTGAGCCTCGAGCAACTGGGTCTTCAATGAAGAAATCTCATCGCTTTGAGTGGCAACCAGTTGGGTTTGCTGTTCCATTTGCTTAAATAAATCTGCTAGGGTATCCTTAGCAGAAGCTAACTCAGATGTTGCCTTATGCAACTAGTCTTTGGACTGCATGAGCTCTTCATAGAAAGATGCGTACAGCTGTTGAACACAGGCTGTCACTGACAACTCAATGGAACTTTGAATATCCTTGCAGAGGAAAGGAATGGCATCTCCTGAGACGAGACTGTTCAGGGAAGGAACTGAGATCTCCAAGGATCCTTCACGATGTGCTCTGAACAGGTTATTGCAAGTGAGATACCCAGGGAGTTCACTGCTAGAAGTAGCAGGGATAGGCACTGAGGGAAGTACAGCAGGGGCTTTATCCGCTACCCTCTTCAAGCGTTTGCGCTGTATGACCAGGGGAGGCGAAGAATCATCATCCTCAATGTCAATAGGTGCTGACTCTTCTGAAGGTGGAGGAGGAGGTACTGGATCTGATGGAGGAGGTGGAGGCACAGTCTTCTGTAAACCTGAATAGGTCAAGAAGGCAGACAAATATGATCCGTATGTAACATTGGTAACATTACCCCTGGTGACTTTAACAAAATGCTGATCCATTTTAGTAAGGAGGTATGTGCTCCAATCAATAGCAACTCCTTTCAGCACCATCCTGGAAGCTGTGAAAAGCTCTTTGGACAAATAGTGGGATGGCGTTTTGGCAGGCATGAACCTGTCCTGAAGGAACTGACACATCGTCTTCCATACGGGATCAGTGATCATAGAAAAAGAAACTCCTGAAGAGTTTATCACTTTCTTAACATCAAGGACTTCCCTTGTCTGCTTCTGCAACAGCTTGAGAATCTCTTCATTAGAGAAGAGCTGACGAGTGGTCACAAAAGGTTCTCCTTTGAAGGGTAAAGATAGAGCCTTCCCTAAGCCTCGAGATGTCAAAGTCATAGACATGCCTTGGACTACTCCTGTCTTCTTGCTGTAAGAGGCCAGGAACTCATCACATAAGGACGGATCCTCGGGAAGTAATGGAAAAGGAGTGGCCACAAAAGCAGCAAGTCCCGCCTTCGTGAGGGGCTCAAAAGTAAGTAGGGACGAGTAATCCCTACTAACTAATGGGACGTACTGGATAGGGGGAGGAGCATGAGAAGGCGCCATTCAGATGGTTACACACACACCACAAACACAGACAATCAAGGAGAATGCCTGCAAAGCAACAGACAAAAACCAAGGATAAGAGAATTACCAATAAAACGTGACACGACCTACTAACCCCAAGCAAACCACATCCTAGAAAAAATTTGACATGACCTCGAGACAAATGCGACCGAAAGCTTCATGCGATGCATCAGACAAACACCCTGAACCCCGTATCAGGCAATAAAAGAAAAAACTGCATACTGTACCCGTAACCGTAACTAAGACAGGAAACCAAAATAAGACCACATCCGACACATATCAAGACTACATCTGTGATAAACCAAGACTGGACCATGGAAAAGAACACTAATGACTGCGCATACCCATCCCACGAAACGCTTCATTAAAAAAAAAGAAATTAAGTGCAGTGAGGGGGGAACTAATTTAATGAAGGGTTGATTTTAATAAATTATTAAAAATGGGTGAATTTTTATTAGGTGATAAACCTTAGCAAGAAAACGGGGGTTCCTTATTAGTAAGTTAAATTACCAATTATTAGGTTAAAACGGTACAGTTAGTCGATTCCCGGACTTCGATTCCCGACTGGGTCTCTAAATGCAATTCATTGATTATAAATTAAAGTGATGTGGAGCGCTTTTTTGCCAGCGCGTGCTCATGTGACGGCTGGTTTATTTTAATTAAAAAAAATGTGTGTGTTGAGCGCGAATGCGCGTGGAAACTGTGGGTGAATTAAAGGGTTCATTTTAACAATTAATTTGTGATTAAGGGGGAAATGAAAATAAATAAAGCACATAAAATAAATACCTGGAAGGGGTGTGTATGTAATGCAGAAATGCGCACGGAAGAGTTCCAGTAAAGGAAAAGTAAAGAGCACTGATGAAACAAAAATAACAACACCTTAGCGGATGTGTGGATTTGGTTGGTGTTGGTTGTTTATTTTAATTTTATATTTGTTAGTTTTTTAGTTTTTATTTATTTGATATTTTATATTATATATATATATATTTTTTGTGTTAAGGTGTGATTATTTATGTTTGAATAAAGGGAAAATGATGAAGGGAGGTGAGGGGAATTTGTTAGAATTTTTTAGAATTGTTTTAGAATTTTTAAATGAATTTTCTACATGTATTGGCAATTTGGAGGTGAAATTAGGAAATATTGAATTTTCAGAAATTATAGGGTAGGTAATGTCCAGCGGACAAACTCCCAAAAATGGGCAAAAGGCAAAAGGAATTTTTAGAAATTTTTCTAAATTTTTTTGATGGAAAAATTAATTGAAAAAAATAAGTAAATCACATAAATCATGTTAATCAAATAAGTCAGTTACAAATAAGTCAGGTAAGTCTGGTTAGTGTGGGTAAGTCATGTTAGTCTACCTAAATCAAGTCAGGTTAAGTTAGTCAGCTAGGTTAGTCAGGGTAGGTTAGTCAACTAGGTTAGTCAACTAGGGGTGGGGTTAGGTTAGTGAACCTAACTAAGGTTAGTGGGAACTAACTAGGGTTAGTAGACTAATCTAACTAGGGTTAGGTGGTTAGTGGGTGGGGTTAGGTTAGTGAACCTAACTAAGGTTAGGTTAGGGTTAGTGGGTGGGATTAGGTTAGTGAACCTAACTAAGGTTAGGTTAGGGTTAGTGGGTGGGATTAGGTTAGTTAACCTAAGTTAGTTTAACCTAGTTAGGTTAGTGAATTAACTAGGGTTAGGTAACACTAATTAGGTTAGTTAATTCTAGGGAGGTTAGTGACTAGCCTGAGGGAGGAGGTGGAAGAGGAAGAGGAGGAGGAAGGGGAGGTGGATGGCGGCGTTTCGACGGCTGACGGCGGCCCCACGCGGCGGCGACGACGGCCTGGGTGGTCGGAACGCTGGCGGGCGCGTGTCCAGGCGGTGGGGAGGAGAACGGCCAGGCGACGGCGTCGGGAGCACGTGGCGGCACAGAGGGAGGCGACGGCTAGACTCCGACGGCGGCGACGGGGCCACAACAGCGGCTGCGGTCGGGAGGACGACGGCGGCGACGGGCTGCAACGGGGGCGGCGACAGTAACACGGGCGGGCAAGAGGGAGGGAGGGAGAAGGTGGAGGGGAAGAAGGGGAAGAATGAGGAGGAGGAGGGGAAGAAGAGGAAGGAGATGGCGAAGCAGGGGAGGGAGGAGGCGCTGGCGGGGGGGCGAGGGAGGCGCTGGGGGGGCGAGGGAGGAGAAGAAGACGAGGCGAGGGAGGCGCTGGGGGGGTAGGGCGGCGAGGGAGGAGGAGACTGCACGGGGGGGTAGGAAGGAGAAGAAGAGGAGGAGGCGAGAGAGAAAGAACGGGAGAGAGAAAGAGAGGGAGAGAGAAAGAGAGGGAGAGAGACGGGCGGTTGGGGGGCAGGGGTAGGCAGTTAGGGGAAAGGGTTGGGGGCCCATGGGGGGGGCCATTGGGTGGGCAGGTGGGGGAAAGGGTAGGGGGCAAGAGGGTAAGGGGTGGGTAGTGGGCGGGTAGGGGAAGGGGTTATGGGCGGGGTAGGGGAAGGGGTTATGGGCGGGGTAGGGGTCCAAGGGGGATAGGGGGTGCCCGAGGGAAGGGGAAGGGTGGGAAGGGATGGGTGCGTACCCCCGTCCCGCGCTCGTGCGCGGGGCGGGGTAAAAAAATTTGCCGTGACGGGATCGAAATGGCACCGGGAAGACAGTGCGGGTTACGGGGACACGACCCGGGCGCGTGGAGACTCGTAAAATCAAAAACGGGCGCGTTCGCGCGCAAAAAGGGCGCAAGAAAAAACGTAAAAAGAAAGAAAAAATAATAACTCCCAATCCGGACGTCGAAACGACATAGTGTAAAAACAAAAAGTGGGCAGGACAATAGGGGGAAAACAAGGAAAATATGGGACGGGGGTTCCGGGAGGGGTAAAGGGCGGTCACGTGCAAAAAACACAAAAAACGAACCAAAAACGCAATTTAAAAATTAATATCGAAAGATCCGTGCATCGGAATGAGGTGCAGAAAAAAGGAAAACTGTGCAAAAAGATGTGCCCGACAATTCTATCACATCAAAACATAATTCCAACTGAGATAAGATGCGTTCACATGGGAAAAACCCAAAAAACAAACCCGAAAATGGGATCGGAAATTAATATCGAACAAACCATTCACCGGAATGACATGCAGTAAGAAGGAAAAATGTCCGCAGTAAGGGCTGGCACAGGGTTATCACGTTAAACCGCAGTTCCGGTGGAAGTAAGAGGGGTTCACATGTGAAAAACTCCAAAAATACTCCCGAAAACTCATTTAAAATTTAATAAGTAAAAATCCGAAAGTCGAAAAAGGGTGGAGGAAAAAGAAAAAAGGTAGGGGAAGGTACAGGGGACACGGCTGTCAAATCAAATTGGAATTCCGATGCAAATAGGGCAGGTTCACATGGAAAAATGTCAAAAATACGCACGAAAAAGTCTTAAAAAACCGGAAAATTAATAACGGACAAACCGTGTATCAAAATGGCTCGGAGGAAAAAGGAAAAATGTCAGGGGAAAAGTGGTTGTCAGGGCGATGACATCAGAGCATGGTTCCGAAGCAAGAAAAGTGCGTTCACATGGAAAACCGTCTAAATTGCGTAAAATGCTTCAAAAATTAATAACTCAAAAACCGTGCACCGGAGCAAAGGTAGGTAAAAAGGAAAAATGATCAGTTCAAAGGGAGGAACGGGGTTATAAGGTTGGATGGGGACTTTGGTGAACGTAGGATGCATTCACATGGAAAGACCTCAAAATCAGGGAATGAAGGAAAACTGCAAGGGAACAGTCCCAAGGGTGGGTGGAACATAACCGGGTGGTTGGGAAGGGATCCTAGTAGGGTAAAAGCAAGTCATGGCATACATGCAGGAACAGGTTAAGGCATATGCCGAAAAGTATGCACGGGAGACGCGCAGGGACGCGTCCCCACACTTAAGACCTTAACGGATAGGGTTAACCGAACATCAGGGACCTAGGACCACGCCACAGACCATCCACTAACTTCCCCACACTTAAAACATGACCATCACTAAGAAACAGAAGTTGTAGGGTTAGAAAAACTTGGCCCGTTTCGTCAAGAATCAAGGTTGAGTGTCGATGGCACGTCCAGTGTGGTTGTCAGCGCTGGAGGGACCAAGGCATCTTTACAGCGCACGTTCGTCATGGCAGGGACCACGCGGCAGCACCCAGGGAGGTAGCTGATGGAAGGAATCGCAGGAAATTCGTCGATGATGAGGGATACTACACTCAACTCACAATCACTCAATTGGAATGAAAGAACAGTCACTCGCCCCATGACTAATATCTCTCGAGGAAGAATGATTAAAACCCATATCTCATACCCGGTTGAGGAATCGACAAGGGGGAATGGTGCAGAAGGAAGTATGCCAGGGTGCACGGTTGATGGTGCATTAGTGTGTCTAACCCGTCTGGCATAGGTGCAAGAAGAAAGGCAAGGGAGCCTTACAGTGCAGTGTACAGAACAGGGTGACGTGTCTTGTGTTGACGGTAAAGACCCATCCCGTGGGTGCACAGGGAAACTGAAACATACCTGACTCCAAGTGTCGTAACGTCCCTCAATCTCACCTCTCGGTAATTGATTGAAGAAACTCCAGTCACACTCAACCCACCCTCTGTCTCACTCTCTGTTGATAGATACAGGAGGGCAGCCTTTTCCTGAAGCCCATTGATGTAATCCTCACAGTCACTTGTGCAAAGATTGTATGCCTTGTGCGCATTTTATGGTGCAACTGTGCATCCCGCCCTGTGCCGGCATACGGTGCGAGAAGGAAGGCCAGGGAGCCTTATGGTGCAGTGCACAGAACAAATCGTGCTTTGTGCATTGAGAGGCCCATCCCGTGCGTGCAACACTTCATTCACACTTCTCACCTCTCATTTGATTTGAAGGGAAAAGACTGGTCTCTCGACCCACCCACTCGTTGTTGATAGATACAGAGGGCAACCATACTCACTTCCCCATCCGGTTAGGATGAAAGCTCAAATCACTCGATTGTTTGTCGATGAAGATCGCGTCATCAGTTGTTGAAGAGGCGTACCCCAGGAGGTAGCCATCAAATCGAACATTGTGTTGAATAGGAATATGTCGTCTGCTAGAGGACAGGAAATCACTTTGCAAAAAGACCCAGGACACAGCGTACCAAGGGAGGCAGCTTCGGAATTGGATCCTGGGAATATCAATTAATGAATCCACTTTCTGGACTGCTGGGTGTTACCACCTTTTCCACAGCCAGCTTCTCGCCCAAGGGTGTTTATCACCTTTTCTCGGAACGAGGCCTGCTATGACAGGGAATTGCTTCCTTTTATCTCATAACAGATTTGTTTATTTGTTTTTTTTTTCTCTTTCTTCTTTGGTTTTTTTTTCTTTTTCTTTTTCTTATTTTCCCCTATTCCCGAGGGTGTTTCCACCTTTTCTCGAAGAAGAGGTCGGCATGACAGGGACCTTAGTCCTTTTCTCCCATGACCGATATGTTTTTTTTTCTTTTCAATATTGAGCAAGGGAATGGTAGAAAGACCATTTGTCAGAACCCACCTCGCCACTGTCGCTGGTGGAAAATAGAGGATAAGAAATCAAGGCTGGAAGGAGGTTTGGAGGGGACAGAGGGTTGCACCCTCTTCATCAGAAGTGATTGAAGAACGGCTATCAAAAGTAGCATCATAAGAAGTACAATGCCGCACCAACGAGGGAAAGGATCAAGTGTTCGTAATTGTCAAGATCCCCAAGGAGGGAAGTACTTCTTCAAGCGATATCCGTTGATCAGAAAGGGATCATCAGAGGCATCCACGGTCTGTACTTGGACAGAGCCATTAGGGTTGACTACAAGTACCTTATAGGGGCCCATCCACCGCTGTTGAAGCTTGCCAGGAAACTTGCCAAATCGTGAATCATAGGCTAGGACCAAATCACCTTCTTTGAACTCCTTGTGCTTGATGAAGCTATCATGGTAAGCCTTACGTCGAGCTTGCGTGGCTTCCATGCACTGTAGAGCCATCCTACGAATTTCGTCCAAACATTCCAAATGCAGGAGACGGCGTTGCAGTGAATCATCATCCCCCAAACGCTCTTTGATAGCCACTCTCAAAGAGGGTAATTCCAATTCAACCGGAAAAACGGCTTCTGTACCATACACCAGCTGGAAGGGTGTCTGTCCTGTTGCTGCTTTATGGGAGGTTATGTACGCCCAGAGGGCCTCTGTAAGTCGATCGTCCCAATCACGACGATGTGCAGCAATTGTTCTTGTCAGAATCGAGCAGAGGATGCGATTGGTGACTTCGACTTGGCCGTTGGCTCTAGGGTAATAAGGAGTGGACTTGCGATGGCGGATCTTATACAACTCTGTCAACTCTTCCATGACTTTGTTGAGGAAATGAGTGCCTCTATCACTTACCAGCTCTAAGGGACTACCAAAACGGGTGATGATATTCTCGTACATGAACAGGGCCACGCTGTTACCATCGTCCCGCTTTAGGGCTTTAGCTTCACACCACTTTGTGACATAATCTGTACATACGAGGATGTGTCAGTTCTGTTTCCTTCTGGTAGGAGGATCGATTGGACCTACGAAGTCAATGCCCCACTTCTCAAACGGCTTCAACGGAAGGATAGGTTGCAGTGGCATGGCACTTGTCTTCGTGGGTTTCCCCATTCTTTGACAAGCATCACATCTTTTACAGTAATCATAGGAATCTTTGTGGATGGTAGGCCACCAATATCCTGCTAGCAGAGCCTTCCTGGCTGTAGCTTCTCCGGCAAAGTGACCTCCACATGGCTCGTCATGGCAAGCCTTCAGAACAATCCCAATCTCATCCCCTGCAACACATCTTCTGAGCACTTCAACTTTGCCTTTCTTGTACAGTGCACCGCCTAGCAGGGTGTAGGGGGCTGATTCTAGCATGAGCTTCTTCCTTTCCCGACTAGAAATACCAGGAGGGTACTGTTGGGTTGCCAGCAGATTGGCAATGTCTGCATACCAGGGAGTTACAGTTTCTACCAAAAACAGGGAAGCATCAGGGAGGTCTGGATCATCCTGCTCCTCGTCTGCAGTTTGTGGGATACGCGACAGATGATCAGCCAGAACATGGGAACGACCAGGCTTAGTAATCACCTCAAAGTCAAACTCCTGGAATAAAAGGAGCCATCTCATCATTCGTCCTTTCACATCTGCTTTGTTCATCAAGAAGGACAGGGCCTCATGATCCACATAAAATTTAAAGTGGGTGGATAAGAGGTAGTGGCGAAACTTTTCCAAGGCAAACACCATTGCCAAGCACTCCAACTCTGTCACTGTATAGTTCCGTTCCCTATCAATGACTTTTCGGCTTGCATAATAGATCGGTTGATCCAACTTCGAGGAGCCCTTCTGGCAGAGGACAGCACCTAAGCCTTCAATTGATGCATCAGTGTGTACATGGAACTCTTTCGTCCAATCAGGAGGTTGCAGAATGGGTGCCTCTATCAGACACTGCTTCAGAGTGTGGAAGGCTTTGTCACATTCTTCCGTCCAAGTAAACTCTGCATCTTTCCTCAGAAACTTGTGCAAGGAGGTTGCCTTTGTCGCAAAATGGGCTATAAACCTTCTGTAGTAACCCACATGGCCTAGGAATCCCCTCAACTGTTTAAGGTTGGTGGGTGCTGCCAGAGCTGCAATCTTTTCGATCTTTGCAGGATCTGTTGATATCCCTTGTGCAGAGACAATGTGGCCCAACAAGACTCCAGAAGAGACCCCAAAGATGCATTTGTCAGGGTTGAGGGAAATCCCATACTCCCGGCATCGGTCAAAGCATTGCTCCAGGTGTTCCCAATGTTCACGGATCAAACTATAGACACAGAAGTCATCCAAATATACCTCAATAAAGTCGTGCAGATGATTTTGAAATGCGGCCATCATGACTCGTTGGAAAGTAGCAGGGGCATTGCAGAGCCCAAATGGCATCACTCGATAAGCGTAGGTCCCCCATTCTGTGGTGAAGGTTGTTTTGGACTGGTCTTCTTCTGCGATTTGGACTTGGTTGTATCCGCTGAATCCATCCAGAAGAGAATAAAGTTCATGTCCGGCCACTGTGTCCAACAGTTGGTCTGTGAAAGGGATAGGGAAGTGATCCTTCTTTGTCTTGGAATTAAGCTTTCAGAAATCCACACATATTCGCAATTTTCCATTCTTCTTGGGTACAACCACGATGGGTGAAACCCATTCACTATTTGCCACTGGGTAGATGAACTCGGCTTCCAGAAGCTTCAGCAACTCCGCTTTCACCAATGTGGAATAATTCGGGTTCATTCGCCTCTGTCGTTGCCGTACTGGCTTGGCATCAGGCTCCAAGTCAATATGATGTTGACATATTGTGGGATCAATCCCCTTTAGGTCTTTGTAGGACCATGCAAACACGTCCAAATTTTCTTTCAACAAGTTGTACAAGGTTGACAACTCCTCTTCTGGGAGACTGCTACCCACCTTCAAGTGGCGTTCAGTGCCTTCTGCATCCACAAAGGTTAACCGCCTTTCACCTTCTACTTCACGGATGAAGGTCCCGCGGACTGCTTCTGGGTAGAGATCCGACTCCTTCAAGGGAGTGGTGTCCTCTTCTGATGTCCCACTAGAACCAATTTCTTCTTTTGGTGGAGACTTAGGTTGCTCCTTAAGATATTGGAATGGGATTAAAGCTGTTTCAGGTTTGGTTTCAAAACTAATTACCTCTTGGCTTGAGGACTCATCTTCTGATGACACATCCAGGAACGTCACATAACAGGGACCCTCTGATGCCTGTTGGGTTTGTGGGACTGGTGCTTGTTGGCACGGTGCATCATCATCATCTTTCTTTGGCAAGGATGGATTAGGATGGCAGGAGCCACTCTTGAAAGACGGCTTGTTCTTCTTAATCCATTTCTTATAAAGGTTTTGCATATGAGAAGATCCATTTACCAGACCAAATGGTACCATCGCCATTCTGTCCCATAGCATGAGCTCATCGGCTTCTGATGCTTCTGGAACTTCTTCCTCAAATGTATCCTCTTCAGGTGGGATAGAACCTTCCATTTCACTTTCATAATCTTCTTCGTCCATATCATATTCATCCTCTTCTGTCTCTGTCTCTGCTTCTGCTTCTGCTTCTGCTTCTGCTTCTGCTTTTGTCTCTGCTTCTGTCTCTGCTTCTGCTTCTATAGGCGCTCTGTAACAGAAGAACAGATTCTCTGTTTCCTCTCCTGCCTCTGTCTCTGCTGTGGCCATGTAACAGGGAGAGCAGTACATCCATGCTTCTATCTCACTGTCAGAAGTGATTTCAGAAGTCATGCCCGGTTCAGGCAGGAAGTATTCACCCATTGATAATGGCTTTGCATCTTTTGGAAGTCGGCTTACAGTATCCACTGTTAAAGAATGTGCCACTGTTTTCTTGGGAAGGATCTGTTTGACAACATCTTCGTCTGCTGACGTTCCATCTGTAGCCTCATTAGGGGAATCAGAAGATAATTCCAAGGAGGTGGATCCATGTCCTTTTTGAGAACCATACAATTTCAGCACCACTTTGTTGGGTCCTCTACCCAAGGTCAAGGTTCCTTTGAACCAATCCGTCCTTGCTCGGGCTTCAAAAAGCCATGGTCTGCCCAGTAACAGAGGATAGGATGTACCATAAGAGTTTGGCTTCACCACCAGATAGGTCAGCCAATAATCTTTTCCAGCCACTGTAGTCTTCACATATGGAAGAATGCCCAAAGGCTTGATTCTACTTTGATCCGCCAATCTGATGAGCCATTGGGTGGGTTGCACCCCTTGTAGGCCTAGCTCCTTCATCGTCACATCCGTCATAATGTTCACTGATGAGCCTCCATCAATCAGTGCATTTGCAATGAAGCAGCCTTCTATCCACACGCCAGTCTCTGGAGTACCCGGATCTAGGAAAGCATTAGCCACATCCACTTCCTTTACAGGCTCTGGAGCCTTGTTGGACTTTGACACTGTTGAGGGAGCAATCCTTAAACCACGTCTTTTTGTCAGTATACTTTTGAATCTTTTCCGGCAACTGGGAGACAACATCAATAATTGTCGGAATGTGAGGTTTGGTTTAAAGGTATCTAGATCTCTGACCAGATCGTATTCCTTAATAGGATCCACTGGCTTCTCTAACCGATTAGGGAATGGGGCAACACCCATTTTCATTTTCCCTCTTTCTTCCATCAGAGGAATTACAGAAACTTCTTCTGCCTCTTGTGGCACTTGCTCCTCTTCTGTCTCCTGGACCTCTGGTCCTGCCTCTGTAACTGTCTCTGTAACTATCTGTGGCACTGTAGGGCTCTGTACGGCACTGTTAGGCTCTGTCCTGTTCTGTTCTTCTGGTGGAAGATTGAACTTCACTGTTCTGGCAGGAGGGTTATTTTCTTTCCGGATAGGTGGTTCCTTCTGCTTTGCACGCGTGATGGCAGCAACTTCCAATTCCACTAGATTGGAGGTAGGCTCTTGGGCCTTGGCTGGACTATCAGTAGCACTGTTTTTCACTGGGGCTGGGCTTGGACAGTCTTTTGCAGTGTGGCCTTCTCCTTTGCATCGACTGCATAAGGGCTTGTAATCCACTGACCTTCGAGGATTTGGACAATTTGGTGAAATGTGTCCCTTTTCTCCGCATCTGTAACATTCCACTTCTGATCTCTGACCACCGCCAGACTGTCTTCCTCTGTAACTTTGGGAGGGAAATCTTTTGGGTCCGAAATTAGGACCAAACTCTCTAGTCTTGGGTCCAATATCTTGTGTTGTCATTTTGGATTCTAACAGGTTGAATCTTGCGTCTTCTTCCTTCCTTCTCCTATCATGCATCTCCTTCAGAGAGCAAATGTCCTCTGTATGGTTCTTCCGCAAACAGTAGGAACAGAAGGCTCCAGGGATGGTTGGTTTTCGTGTACATTCAGTGGCTAAGTGGCCTGCTTGATGACACTTACCACACCAAGTATTTGACCGCATCACATCTCTTCCTGGTCCTGCAACGTTGGATATGCTTGCTGTGTTCACTTTCAACGTCTGTAGTTGCTCTGTGATCACATCCATCAACTCCTTTTTGATGTTTGCAACTGAGTTAGATAAATAATCCTTCAAGCTTTCACCTCCTGAGGCCCTGGCAGGAGGGTTTTGAGGAGTTTCTGTAATCACTGCATAAACGGGTTGGGCTGGTACAGAGGGATCTCTGTTCCGGTTCTGATTCAGGGCTCCTGTTTGAACTGTTGGCTGTTGGCTCTAGTTGGTAGGATTCCACTGTTGCTGCTGATTTGATAATGAAGAAATTGGTTGGGACCATTGTTGTTGAGGTTGAACCACCATTTGAGGCATGGATCGTGGCCACTGTGGATTTGGTGCACTGTACTGTGATACTGGGGGCATCTGTTGGTAGGGATAGGGAACAGTCCCTGGAATTGCATTTGGGGGATACATCATTCCTGGCACCAAAGGAGGTAGGACCCCTCTTCCTGTATTCATCGCCAATCTAGCTTCCACTTCATCGTACAGTCTCGCACCTTCTGTTGCAGCTTGCAGTGTGGCTGGTCTTTGCAGCTCCACAAACTTACGGACTTCTAGTTGTAATCCTCTGAGAAACACCCCCTTCTGAATGCCATCATCTAGATTATGGTTAGTCCATCTCTTCAGGATGGATTCCATTCATGAGACATAGGCTTCCACTCTTTCTCCAGAGGACTGACTTAGGTTCATGAATTCCTCTCCATCCGCTCTTCAAAACCTTCACGCCTGAATTTAGTGAGGAAGGCCAACTTCAGGTCGTCCCATGTGCCAAAAGTTCCTGCTGCTTGTCTCTCATACCACTGAAATGCCGCACCCTTGAAAGTGGCGGGGAATATTGCTAACCAATGCTCAGGGGTTCTGGCATTGTTAGCCACACATGCTACCATAAACTCTGCTACATGAAGATCGGGGTCTTCATTGTACTCTCCCTTAAACACTGGCAATGGGACTACATTCGCTGGTCTGTCATCAATATTTCCAGGACGGATCTGGCTTGGAAGTGGACCTCCAGCAGGAGGAGGAAGGGCTTGATATGCCATTGGGACTTCTGTAAAGAGTTCCGCAAGGGCGTCAAGGGCGGCTTCTGCTGCGAGCTTGCTCTCGGCTCTGATTCTTGCTTTCTCTCTTCTCACGTACCTCTGGACTCATTCTAACGCTTGCCTCTTTATTGCGTCATTCATCAGGGGTGTGGCTCCACTTATGTTGTTAGTGCTCCACAGAGGGTTAACAGAAGGCCTCAGTCTCTGTAGGACTCTCTTGCCATCATTTCTTCTACTTCTTTCTTTTCAACGTCCCTGAATTCGGCTTTCATGCCACTGCACAGAGGAAGGTATTCAGTTCTAAAGGTGTCAAAATACATACGTCTGAGCATGGTGGTGGTGCCATCATCATAGTAATGCCAGCTTCTGATGGTTTCAACAGTGTATGTTGTGAAAACCACTCTGTCTACCAACTTCCAGTGGGTTGCTAATTGAACAAATAGGAGATTATCAGTACACCAAGCATCCCATGTATCTTGCTGTTGAGCATCCACGAACAAATTCCAACTCTTTTCCTTCTTGTCCCTGTGAACCTCTACAGACCAAGACTCCTGAAGCTTCTTCACAATCTCCCACTTGATGTTGTCTGGAAACTTCTCAATGAATGCCAAATCTTCCATGGATGGTCATTCTCTCTGTTTCTACTCTTTAGTTTGTTCCCAAACAGTTTGCCACCAAGATGCAAGTTTCTACTGCTTCAACAGGAAGAGGAAACTGTCCACCACATAGAGCATGCATCATGATGGTGATGTGTTTCCGCCATTGTGGGATGAACTTCTTGTGGAAAGTGGCTTTGATTATGAGGAATTCCAATTCTTCATTGGAAGAAGGAACTTTACAGACATCCATTGAATTCTTCTCTTCTTGGCAATGCCATTTCCTTCATTTTCAGCCTCTTTTGGTGCTTGTTGATGGCAAGTTTCCCCGGCTGCGCACCAAAAACATGGAGCCCCGAGGGGAACACCAAGGAAAAGGGAATTATCTTGCAAGAAAATCTATCTTGTAACATCAACAAGCTTGTTTATCATGTTTCATATGATCACAATGAAGAAAAGAACACCAGGCACAACAAATCTTCATGCAGCATCATGTAGATCTCCCACGGTTTTTAATAGAATCAACCATATTCTTCAATATCTTCACAAAATCCATCAATAGAACAAAGAAAACAAAGAAATACACCATCTTTGAATGGAAATACATCACATAGTATTCATCTTCAATCTCTTCATAGTCTTCTCTCTCAATCTCTCATATACAATCACTCTGTTTGAGTAAAATTGGCTATCTCTGACTCTCTCTCTCTCTCTCCATCAATAATACATCATATCCTCACTACAATCTCTCAAAATCACTCTCAATAATCACTCTTAGGTCGTGGATACCCCTCCCAAGAGGTATGTCTGATATGAAAAGTCACCAGAGCCACTACAGTGTCCTTTCATAGCTCACTACTGTCACTTCACTCTAGTCTTCTCTTGAGTCTTTAGCAGCTACTTCTTCCACTTCTTTCAGCTCTTTTGCACTTGTATTCACCTCTTTCCAACGCTAGAAAACTTTCCCAAAGTCACACATACATTCCACAGAACACTTACAGAAGCATATAGAACAGTCTACAGAACAGTACCAGAACAGCTACAGTACAGAACAGAACAGAAGCAGAACAGAAGCAGGAGCTCTACAGAAGACCTACAAAAGGTTACAGAAGGTTATCAAAACCTCATAACTCATTCTCAAACCATTCCAAACTCTCACAAACCATTCAATAAACTTTCTCAAGCTCTCATTCTTCATCAATCAATACTCCTTCCCTCCTTACAGAAGACAATCAGAACAAAACAGACCAAAACAGAAGGTATACAGAACCATTCAGAACCTATCAGAACATCACAGAACCATCAACAAACATCATGAACTTCCAAAACACAATCAATATCATCTAAAACACTCTCAAACCACTTCCAAATCAATCAATCATCTCATAAAATCAACCATTCAGCTCTCAAAAACAACAAAAATCAGCCAAAAAACAAGTCATTTCAACACTCAACACAAGGATGTGGGTCCGATCTTGCTTATCACTGATCATGGAAAGGAACATTTTTATTCAAGGAACTTTTGTGACTGCAATTTCCATCACCTTTACGGTACAATTTATATGCTGCCAAGTTTCATAGGCATAGTTTTATAACTTTCTAATTCCCCCTTATTGCATATCTGTTTCCCAAGAAGACTAGTCTATTACTCCAATCTTCAATGACTTGGGGCATTTTTGTAGCTAAGACTAGTCTGGAAGCAAGTCATAGTCCACTCCTTTCATAAACACAAAATTCATTATGAATCTAATTTTGCAATTTTAACAAGCCAATCTTTTCGTACATGTAGTGATTGGAATTTGTAGCTATTGGTCCACTGTCAAGGTTAAGTGAAGGTTTTCAATGGGTGAATTTTCCCATGCTTCTAGCACTAATTATTTGATTATGCTAACTTCGGCACCTATATCAATGATTCCTCTCCTTAAGGAGTTTCCTAGATCTTCAATAGGGAGAATGATTTAATGTTCAGATCCTTCTTCCCAAAAAGTGTTAATTCTAAGAGCTCTTGGCAAAGGTCTAATTGCTTCCATTAGGGCAAAAAATGTTTCAAAAAGGCACTTCTTAGAAAATGATTCAATTGCTAACTAGAAGAGGTTTTAAACTAATAAATCCTCCAAATTTGATTATTCAAATGTGATGAATGAGAGAATGTATGGTTCACTGAAGAGACCATTAAATGGATGTATTCATTAATCCATATCAAGAGACATCTTTTCAGTTATTTTTCTCTTAGAACTTGCAAAATTGTGCATTGTTGAGATATTCACACCAAAACACATTCGTTCGTTCCTCCATGTTCATTTATGTGCCATTCTCTTTTCTATGCTTGCTTTTTTTTTTTAAATTAAAAGAGTGGAAATTGTAATGATCCATAGGTATAAATTTGCTATACAAGAACATGATGGTATTTTATGTCAAGATTGTGGGAGAGAAGGAAGGAGTCTCACTTGTAGCTTTCTTGCTTGCACAATGGGGAAATACACACAAGGGTGGAGGCTGAAAACAGTTTTCCTCTTCTTAGTTGTGGAAGCCAAAAGAACTCAAGTATAAAGAAATAGAAGAACCCTAGATATGGGTCTCAAACCAAACTCAACTAACTAAGGTGGCATACTAACTGAGCCACGAACTAGAGTAGATAAGGATAGCTATCATGTAGCTATTATTCAGGGGCGGTGTACCAACCGCATCTGCAACTAACAAGTCGGTGACATAAATACACAACGGTCACCCTGGCGTATCACGAGTGGAGCTCGATATCTCAACACTCCCCCTCGAGCTCAATCCCAATTCCTGCACACCAAGCAGGTCTCTGAACTTGCGCAGCTTCTCTGCGCCCAATGCCTTCGTGAATATGTCAGCTACCTGATCCTCTGTGCTGACATAAACTAGATCAATAAGACCTAGTAAAACCCTCTCTCGCACATAGTGATAATGCACCTCAATGTGCTTTGTTCTAGCATGATAGACTGGGTTATTTGCCAAGTGTATACTACTCATGTTGTCACAATAAATGACAACTGGCCCATCTGTAGACTGATGCATATCATAAAGTAGATTATGCAACCAAGCTACCTCACATGCAGCCATTGCTGCACCCCTATACTCAGCCTCTGTGCTCGACAAGGCAACTGTAGACTGTTTCTTGCTGCTCCAAGTGACTGCAGCACTCCCAAAAGAGAACACATATCCACTGGTAGATCATCTATCAGAAATACTACCAGCCCAATCAGCATCAGTGTATCCATGCAACTGTATCTGAACCCCAGTCTCATAAAATAGTCCATACTGCAATGTGGACTTCACATACCTGAGTATGCGTCTAGCCGCATCCAAATGTGGTTTCCTTGGAGCCTGCATAAACTGACTTACCAATCCAACAGCATAGCTCAAATCTGGCCTGGTAATAGTCATATAAATCAAGCTTCCTACTATGCGTCTGTACATAGTAGGGTCTTCCAGAAGCTCACCTGCATCTGCGCTCAGCTTCACATTCTGCTCCAAAGGAACTGAAATAGGCTTACAGCTTGTCATCCCATATTTGGACAGCATGTCCAATCCATACTGCCTCTGCAAGAGCTGTATCCCACTTGGTGATCTAATCACCTCAATGCCTAAGAAATAACGCAGCTTTCCCAAATCCTTCATCTCAAACTTCTGCTTCAATAGCATTTTCACATGAAGGATATCTTCATCACTGTCACCTGTCATAATCAAATCATCAACATAAATGACAAGTAGCATAATACCTTTCTCTGTTTTTCTCACATAAAGTGAGAAATCTACCTTGGAAATCTGAAAGCCAATAGTGACAAGATACTGTCCTATCTTGTCAGACCATGCTCTAGGTGCTTGCTTCAAGCCATACAAGGCTTTCTTCAACCTACAAACAACCTCAGGATGAACAGCATGCACATAACCTGGTGGCTGCTCCATATAGACCTCTTCTTGCAAATCACCATGCAAGAAGGCATTCTTTACATCCATCTGATGTAAAGACCATCCCTTTGATGCAGCCATAGCAATGACTGCTCTTACGGTTGCCATCCTTGCAACCGGACTGAATGTTTCTTCATAGTCAATGCCATATGTTTGTGCATACCCCTTGACTACTAATCTTGCCTTGTATCTATTCACAGAACCATCAGCATTGTGCTTCACCTTATAAACCCACTTACAGCCAATTGCATTCTTACCTTTAGGCAAAGGTACCAATTCCCATGTAGCGTTTGCTTCCAAGGCATCCATTTCTTCATCCATGGCTTTCTCCCATTTTTCTTTTCCCATGGCTTGCTCAAAAGAAGTGGGTTCTGGTTCCTGTATCACATTGACCATATATGCATAGTGAATGGCTGTAAATCCATCATATTTCAGCCTATCCACAGGATACCTAACTCTGGTAGACCTGCGCAAAGTGGGTTCACTCCCAGGTGCTCTCAAAACATCCCTGGTCTTCCTTACTCCAGGTGTAACAATAGAAGGAATACCCAACTCATCATCAATGCTCTGTTCTGAGCCACTGGATTCACCATCCACATAAGAGTAACCTGCATTCACATCAAACATGGGCTGATCAACCTTCTCTTTTCCTTTTCGTGATACATGCATACCACTATCTGTATTACTTTGAGAAGATTCTCCTGATCTCAATCTGCCTGTCCATGGCGAAGAATGTGAACCATTGCTAGAGGACGCTCCAGGTCCACTAATATTTTGTGACTGCTGCTGTGAATTCTGTGCAGCATTACCATTTTGTGCATCTACATCATCAATCACATTTACTGGTTTATACCAGCTACTCATCTCATCAAAAACAACATCTCTGCTCACTGTAAACTTACGAGTAGAAGGGTTATAGCATCTATACCCTTTTTGCTGCAGAGAGTAACCAATAAAGATGCACTTCTCAGCTTTTGGATCCAACTTGGATCTCAGCTCATCTGGCACATGTACATAGGCAATGCAACCAAAAATTTTCAAATGAGAAATATCTGGTTTCCTACCAGTATACCTCTCCTCTGGAGTCATTCCATGTATTGCTGCAGTGGGAGTCCTGTTCATTATGTAGACTGCTGTAGCAACTGCTTCAGCCCAATAAAAATCTGGCAAGTCTTTTTCATTGAGCATGGCACGAGATACCTCTCCAATATGCCTGTTTTTCCTTTCTGCAATTCCATTTTGTTGTGGGGTATAACTGCATGAATATTGCTGCTTTATGCCATGCTCCTGCAAGAACTTTGCAAACTCATTTGAGAGGTACTCTCCCCCTCCATCTGACCTCAGGCATTTTATTTGCAGACCTGTTTCTTTTTCAGCCATAGCTTTAAGGGTTTTGAAATGCCCAAAAACTTCACTTTTCTTTTTCATAAAATACACCCAAATTTTTCTGCTATAGTCATCAATAAAAGTGACAAAATAATGACAGCCTCCAAGAGATGCAGCTTTAGTAGTCCACACATCAGAGTGGATTAATTCCAATGGCTTCTCACTCTCTTGAACATGTCTAGGAAATGGTTTCCTTGCCTGTTTTCCAAACTGACAGGCTTCACATACCTTATGCATTTCTGCAACCTTGAATTTTGGCAATCCTGCAACAATATTTTGGGCCTGCATTGATTTAAGTCGCTGTACATTAACATGACCAATGCGTTTATGCCAGATATCAATATCTGCAACTACATCGGTCCCATGTGCAAACATTGCTGCACTCAATTCAGACATGTCTGCATCCAACGTAAACATTCTGCCCTTCTTCTTTCCTTTTGCTATCAAGCGACCTTTATTTTTCATATCCTCAACAAAGCATCCATGAGGATTAAATCTGACCTGCAAGCCCTGCTCAACCATTTGACCGACAGAAACCATATTCTTGGTGATATTCGGGACATGAAATACATCGAACAGGTATTTCTTTTTCCCATCCTGCATAGACAAGGGAATTTTTCCAATCTGCACAATAGGATGTGCAGTATCATCACCAGTCTCCACAAATCCTGGTTTTTCCATTTTCCTTGCATCCTCCATCCATTCTGCATGACCTGTCATGTGGTTTGATGCACCTGAGTCAACATACCATACATCATTGCTTTCTTCTGCACTTGTCACAGAATTGTTCATGTGCTGCACCATGAACAAATGCTCATTTCTGTCATCACCCTGTCTGCTAGAAGATGCATAATTCCCTTGTTGCAGTTTTCCATTCATGATGTCATTCTGCTTTTTATAGCAGTCTTTAGCCATATGATCCATTTTACCATAGTAGTAGCATTCAACATTACTGTTTGCATTTTGACCTCTTTGCCATCCACCACGACCTCTTTGGCTCCCCCTGCCTCTAGAGTTACCACGTCCTCCTCCATAGGACTGGTTTTCTTGAGTTTGCTGCATATTCTGATTTCTACCATGGCCTCCAAATCGGCCTCCTCTACCTCTGCCTCTACCTCTTCCAGCATTTGAGTAGAAGACAGCTTCTTTTGAAGTTCCTCCTGAAGAAGATGCACCACCATTTCTCTGTTCCTCAGAAATTAGAAGAGCAATCAACTCCTCAAAATCAGGAAATCTTTCACGAACTGAAATGGATGTCCGAAACTGTGCACAATCCTTTCCTAGACCATTCAAGGTCACAGAAACTAAATCATCATCTTCCACTGGTGACCCAATGGAAGCAAGTGCATCTGCAATCTTCTTCACCTTCATATGGTAGTCGTTGATGCTCATATTTTCTCTTTACACATTGTGCAACTCTTGCTTGAGCTGCATTTTCCTGGCTTGCGTATTTGTGCTATACATTTTTGACAAAGTATCCCATGCCTCCTTTGGCGTACTTGCATCCTGAATATGCACAATCATAGAGTCTGAAATGCTGATAGACAGCCAATACATAACTTTCCTGGCTCTCTCATGCCATGCTTTAAATGCCTGCATTTGCTGTTGATTGGGAACATCAGGAAGAACTGGTTCTTCTTCATTTCCTGCAACAAATTCCCAATATCCTTTTCCCATAAGGAAATTCGTCATTCTAAACTTCCATACTTGGAAGTTGTTCTTGTCAAGCTTTTCAGTGACAATCTGTGAAAGAGAATCAGATGCCATTATAGAAGACTGCAAAAAATTCTGTCACTGCAAAAACCACAGCTTCACCCTCACAAGGGAAAATCTGCAAAACTGGCGAAAGTGGTATTTGACCACACAGTCACTTCCTAGTGACGATTTTGCATCAACAGGCAACAAGGATGATTCTGTAACTCCCAATGTCTCTGTGCACAAGCATACAATGCAATTTCTACAGAAACTTTTCACCGACCTGTAGAACAGTGGCTGCACAGCATAAAACTGGGCCTTTTCCTGAGTGCCTGCAGAAAACTTCCGCCTCCAAAACAGGCCCCGAAATGGCCTCAAATCAAAAAAATAAGGTCGCCAAGGGCTAAAGTTCTTTCCCGCAGCATATACTGCCCTCTTGCTTCACCGCGAAGGGCGTCTCAACCTGAGACAATGCACTCCTGCAATTTCCGGCTGTGCTACCTGTAGAGATCTGCTCCCAAAACAGAAAATGAAAGCAACACTGCTCCTCTTACCAGAACACCGCGAGCTTGGCTTGCTTTCTTGAGCTCCTTACCACGAACAAGGCTCTGATACCATGTCAAGATTGTGGGAGAGAAGGAAGGAGTCTCACTTGTAGCTTTCTTGCTTGCACAATGGGGAAATACACACAAGGGTGGAGGCTGAAAACAGTTTTCCTCTTCTTAGTTGTGGAAGCCAAAAGAACTCAAGTACAAAGAAATAGAAGAACCCTAGATATGGGTCTCAAACCAAACTCAACTAACTAAGGTGGCATACTAACTGAGCCACGAACTAGAGTAGATAAGGATAGCTATCATGTAGCTGTTATTCAGGGGCGGTGTACCAACCGCATCTGCAACTAACAAGTCGGTGACATAAATACACAACGGTCACCCTGGCGTATCACGAGTGGAGCTCGATATCTCAACATTTTAAAGTTTGTGCTAAAGTAGGACAAAGTGTAGATTCAAAATGATGAAAAGAGTCATCATTTGTATCATGAACATTATAAGATTTAGTTAGAGAATTGAAGATTTGGTAGCTTGGTGCAGTTAATTACTAATTGAAATTCATTAAACCTTGAAATGGTTTGATAAACACAAACAATATGAAAAGAGTCTGCATTTGTATCATGATCAAGATAAGATTTAGTCTCAGAGAATCTAAAGATTTGGTAACTTGGTGTAGCCCAAGTATGAATTGAAATTCATCAAACCTTGAAATGATTTGATGAACATGAATAATTTTCTAAGATTCAGTCAGAGAATCTGAAGATTTGATAGCTTTGTGCAACTTTGGTACCATTTGAAATTCATCAAACCTTGAAATGGTTGTTCTCTTATGTAAATATTAAGTCTCAAAGTGAATGAGAAACATTATTAGTCGACAAGGTTGATAGTTTCAATGTAGAATGGCACATGTGTTGACTTAAAGAATATCAAATATATGCTTGGAATATGCAATGGGAATAATGTAAAATACCCTTGTACTTATTGCATGGAAAGTATGGTGTCTAAAGATTGGATTAACTTGTGACTAGTGAGAAGAGTCCCAGCTAAAGAATTTATAGATTTAAGAAAATTTACAAATAAGGAGAACATATTGGATCCTATTCTTTCAATTTCTCTTAGCATTATTCATATTTTTTTCTTTGTATATGTAGAGATTATAATAATTTGATAAGCTTCTCAAATTGCATCTTGACAATGCATATTCAATTAATGCAATATCCTTGTCAGATGAGGGCATTAATAAATGTGAGGCATTATTCTCGAGAATGATTTTCATGGGGGACAAGTTCATTGAGAAAAGTTCTAATAATTTCAAGGAAAACAAGAGACATCTTAGCAAATATCTTTATGGGAGATACGAAAGGTAGAAATTTTCTTGAAAATTATGATGGAAAACAAGTAAACATGGTATTATGGGAGTACTAGAGAGAATTGTATGAGATCATGATAAAATGTGTCCAAGACACTTTGAGTTGCATTTTTATGAATGGATTTTTGGAGAGACTTCCAAATCTTTTTAAAAGCACTAAGGAAACAATAGACATCATTCAAGTATCCAGAAGAGTACATATATTCAATTACATATCTTATTTAGGTAATAAAGGAAGCATGGGGGGGGGGGGAAAGGAAATTACTTCCTATTTGGTATATAGATAGAGAGAGAATTTAATATGTATATTTTTGAAATAAAAAACAAAATGATTTAAACTAACTCTTGCTTTTTATATAATGTAGTATATTATTTTGTGGAAGCACAAGGGCCCTTAACGATTACAATAGTCAAGAAATGAAAAAATTACACTATCAAGCATGTACATATTACTTTCACATCAAAAGACAACTTTAAAGACAACTTTAGTTATTCAATTAGTTTATTTGAAGACAACTTTAAAGAATGAATAGTATAAAAAATGTTTATGAAATCTAGATAGCCAAAGATACATAGAGCTAGCTTCTAATATTTTTTACATCCTCTTTCTCCTCAAGCATCTTTCCTTTGTAACACAAAAAAATTATATTGTTATAGTCACTTACACATTTGATATTTGTTAGATCCGTTGATTGTTGCCCAAGCATAATAGAAGAATGCTAGAATGGATGGATCTTTGAAGGCATAATAGTTAAGAGCATAAGCAAAAATTCGAATGGTTGCTAGATTTTCTAGAAACATTACTTTGTGATCATTATACTGTAAACTTGAGAGTAGCCAAGAAGCCTTCTTAGTATTTTTACATAAAGAATGGGCCATGAGACCTCCTCTGAGAAAGTGTTGTGGAAAATCAAAAGAACATGAGGATTAATTGTGGCTAGGTAATATCCAAGTGCAACATCCTTGAGGAAGCTATCACCAGTTCTTGATCCTTTTCCTCTTTCCAAGAAATTATCCTCATCTGTATCCTCCAATGAGAGAAAAGAATATAAGATGAAAAGGATATATGAAAAAGAACATAAGGTGAAAAAAAAATCTATGGATACTCATGAAAAAAAATATTATCATTTGATTTTCATCATTCTCTAGTTTACATGGATTCCATATGTTGATTGATGGTGTTTCCTTGATGTCTTTGAATTCTTTTTACATATGCTAACTCTTCTCTCCCAAAATTGGAAATTCCAAGTCTCTCTTGAAGTTGGTCAAATCCTTATTAGCAGTATATAATTCCATCTCAACATCTTGTGCTTTAGTCAACACAAAGATAAGGCCTTGGGTGCATCAATATAGTTGTCATCTAACATTTTCTTATTTAGTAAACAAAACTTAGCTTTGGACTCATGTTTATGTTGGGGCTAAAGGCGCCTATGCCTAGCTGCCCATGCATTAGTTACACTAATAGTATCCGCACTGTGTATTAGTTACCTGCACACATGTACCCTTTAGGTGGTGGGTGCCCATCACTATCACTTCATTCTTTATTTTTTAGTGGCATTTGAATAAAGGGAAGGCTAGACACACATTGTGATTATCGGAGATACCATATCTTGTGTGTGTCTCTCTCTCTTGATCTTGCTCCTTCTGCCATAACTCTTGCTTCCACTCCATGCTTTCACTTCAAGGCTCACTCCATTCAACTGGTATCAGAGCCATTGCAATGGCATTGAGGAGCTCTTCCCTTTAGTTTGCTTCAACGTGAGAAAAAGCTTAAACTTGAAGGTTTCATGGCAGTCCGCGACCCTCTTTTTCCCGATGTATGAATCTTTCCTACTTCTTCCCTAGTTTCTCACTCCAGTTGAGGCTTGTTCTAGAGCTTGAGAACCCTTGCTTGATCCTCAGTAAAGTTCTCAATAGGATTCATTGCAAGCAGTAGGACCAAAAGCATCATCAATGCGATTTGCACCATTTTTCCAGCTCTTGTCTCGCTAGCACTACTATAGACATTGGCACCTCCTGTAACTCTTACAACATTTGACAAAGGTTTAGTACCTCTCATTGGGACCCATTGGAGCCTCCTTTGCAAGTGCATACCTCAGCCATTGTCTATACATTTAGGATAGTTTGTTGTAATGCAAACAAGGGTAGCCATCACTTCACTATTTAAGCTTGACTGATGCTCATACACCTATGCATTGATGGTGAGATGCTTGGTACATGCCTTGAGATGCTTGGTACATGCCTTGAGATGCTTCTTGGATAGGTTTGATCTTTCTTTGTTCAATTTGAGGTAAGGTTATTTGCTGTATATATAGTGGACAACAAGTATTTCACTTGAAAGCTTTATGCATTGAAGGCTTATATGCTTCTCGGGTTGGACAAATGCTAATTGACAAATAATACCATATTAGAGAATTTGGAAATATCCCAAGTTCCACTTTCAAATAAGGAGTAAATATTTGACCAAGTGGCTAAATCTTAAACCCATATTTGAGAGTTGGACTTGGGGGGATTGTTTATATAGTATCTAGGAAAAATTTCACCTTCAGGTAAGGGGGATAAGATTTGACCATGCATCCAAATATTGATCACATTAGGAATTCTCAAACTTTATGAAAATTTCCAATTTCTTGAATATGTGGTTAAATGCTAATGTACATACTTGGCACTGATGTATGGGCTTGGACATGTCTATAGTGTCATTTGAGGCTCCATTTTGAGCCACATTGGATACCTTGGCACCTTGGTTTTATGCTTCCATTGTTTCTATCCTTACCATTACGGGCTTGAAGAGTACATATTGGATTTTATGCCACTGGATGTATGCTCTATGGATCTTGGATGTATGGATGCTATACTCACTTGAGGTTTTGAGATTTACTTGCTCATATAGCATCTAACTTTTGTTTTAGTGGGAGTTTCTACTTGATACTTGGATGTACTCTAGAGCATTTGGTTATACAATTGTGACATATAAATGCTCTCTTGATACTTATTGGATGAAGTTATACTATCTTGGGATGATTTGATCTTTTGTCTTGGACTTGGGACTTATGTCTATTAGAGTGTTGTTAGTGGTATTTATATGCTTCTGGGTTATGTATTGAGCCTTACTTAGTGGGTTATGCATCTAGAAATTCTCTTCATTTACATTGAGATCTACTGTGTGCATGACATCTATGCCTCATGCATGTATGGTTACTAACACACTACACTTGTGATAGTCTTAAATACCCATTATTCTTGGCTTTTCTTTTCTTGGTTTCTCACAATTGATTGTTTGCATATTGCTACAATTTATTACAGCACCATGTCATTTTAGCTCTATGCATTCTATTTGAGGACAATCACTAGGATTTGATAGTTTCTTGCCCAAAGTTTGTGGACAGCTCATTACTTTGGCAGTACTCCTTGTTTTCAACTTGATTTGGTAGTCATTTTGGGTTGATTTATAAGTTATTCCAGAAGCATGCTTTGCCCTTCTGTGCACTTGCTTGGTCCCATTATGATTGGTGGTTCTCATGACAATGCTATCTTTAATATTGACAAGTTGTATGGCACTAACTATATCTATTGAAAGGCCTAAATCTAGCAAGTTTTAGTGCAAAAAATGTAGATTAAGCCTTTGAAACATGAGGGTGTCAAGCCCAAATGTATTGATGTAGATGATTAGGTTGTATTGGATGAGCTATGTAAGTCCACGATCATTTTATCCCTCTCTAAGTAGGTTTTATATAATGTTATCTCTTGCAGTGGGAGTTGTGGTACCCTGTATGGCTACACTTGGTAGATGGCATTGAGATGTCGTCAAGGGCATCATAAGGTACCTAAAGGACACAACAGCTATATGCATCTATTATGGTAGCTAGGATATAAGAGTCATGGGACACACTGACTTTGATTATGCAGGACATACATATAGTAGGAAGTCCACCTTTGGCTATGTCTTCACCTTTGTTGGAGGTGCTATTTCTTGGATGTCTAGGTGCAAAAATGCACAACTTTATCTAATACAAAGGCAGAGTATGTTGCAGTCATTGAGGCTTGCAAGAAGGCTCTCTAGTTAGGCCATGTGGTGGTAGACCTTGGCATTATTGATGTGGTTCCTACACAATATTCGGATTCTATGAGTGCTATTCAGTTGGCCAAGAATTTGGTCTTCCATGTGAAGACGAAGCACATTGAGGTGGTTACCACTTTATTAGAGAGATTGTTGAGGAAAAGTCCACTGAGCTTGTCAAGATCTCAACCAACCAAAACCCTATAGATATGCTCACTAAAAGTCTTTTATCAGAGCATTTTTTTGTTAGGAAGTTGATGGGCGTTGGATGAGAAGACATCTTTCCTCATCCTATTATACTCTATGCACACTTGTACTTTGTTACTCTTTTTCTTATTCTCCCCTTCACTAGGGACACATTTTCCTTTAAGTGGGAGGTTATTGGGGGTAAAGGCACATGTGCTTAGCTGCCCATGTATTAGTTACTCACACACCTATATCCTACAAGGGGTGGGCACCTATCAATGTCACTTCATTCTTTATTCTTTCAATGACATTTGATTAAAGGGAAGGCTAGTCACACATTGTGACTATTGAAGTTCCCACATATTATCTCTCTCTCTCTCTCTCTCTCTCTCTCTCTCTCTCTCTCTCTCTCTCTCTCTCTCTCTCTCTCTCTCTCTCTCTCTCTATCTCTCTCCTTCCACCATATCTCTTGCTTTTGCTCCATGCTTCCACTTCAAAGCTCACTTCCTTTAGTTCAACATTAATTATGCCATCTGTATCTGCAGAAGCCTTTGTAACAACTGCTAAACAATAGTCCTCTCTCAAATGGAAGAGCCTTTAGATATTAAACAATAGCAAATACTCTTTGTCTTTGATTGGAAAAATTGGCAAGGAAGGTACAATAAAGCTTGAGGATGTCATATACTTCAAGGATCTTTGCACTACTTTCTTCAATAATAGTCTCAAATTGAAATTGAGCAACATTCAGATTCTTTGCAACTTCCATTTGAGGCTCAACCTAGTCCTCTATATCTTTACCATCCACCAACTTCTTAAGCATGAAATAGCTTAAGGATTTCATTGCCTCCACTTTCTACTCATTAAACCTAAATTAATACTTCACAAGTGCATACACAATGAATGTGATTGACTTTGATATAAGCTTGCATTCCCTTGGATGAAGATAGCATACAACACCTCATTTACTTCTTGTACAATTACATACATCTCTAGTTTTAATGGGATACAATCAACATTAGAAACTTAAGAAAATCAGACACTGTATCAAAGTTTGTTTCTCCTATAATCAACATCCATAAAATAGATTGTCAGTAGATGTAAGATGTAGCCAAAGACTAAGGACATACATTGCACCATATAAAATCACCCTTGTGGTCACATTCCTTAAATTTTCAAAGTTGCCCTAGAATATTATCTAAACCCTTCTATGAAAGTGTTTAGCTTAGCCATGCAACCTTTGTCCTTTGTAAATTCATTATTTCAAAATAAGTTATAAATATGTGTAAGGTTACAAACCATGAAAAATGCATTCTTCTCAAGATTCCTCTAAAAAACATGGCCTTTTGAATGTATCAAGCTATCTGAATATGAAGATGTTTAATGCTGCTTCATTAGGAATCAAAGATGTAAGACTTGGCAATGGAATATTTCCATCCACACCTACTCTTAAAGGAACCACATATTGTGCATAATATACATAAATCCTACCTTCACTAAAAAAAATTATAGTTTAATTAGCATAGATAATGCTTGCAAATTATTTATGAATTCCATAGAATATGCCTTTGAGGCTCTCCATAGGCTACCATTGAGAAATTGTTCATGGAAAGATGTCTAATGCTAATAATCCACTATTTACTATGTACTTTAACAAAAAATATCTAATGCCAATAATCTAGTATTTACTATATGCTTTAATAAAAATATATATATTTGCACACAATATTTGACTCAAAATAGAACTTACAATGGGTTTGTTGAGAATTACATTCAATTAAAGGCAAATGAATATCCTTTGCCATGCAAACATGTTGCACCCAAGAAAACTACCCTTGGGTTGTGATTTTAGAACCAATAATATATCCCTTCTAGCGATATTTGATATCCTCTCGCTTTTTTTTCTTCACCTTATGAGAGCCCTTGCAAGATGGTAGCATGAGAAACCAATTGTTTATATTGAGCATTTTAAGCTCCCACTTCCCATCTACACTTTTCTTAAAGATGGTGCAAGCATTTATTGAATGAGAAGGATATATTGTTGATGCCATGTAAAAATGGATGCATAGGTAACGTACAAAGAAAGAAACTTGAAGAGAAAAGATAGATGAACTCAAAGTGAATGTCAACAAGACTAAAGAATATACAATGGATTCCCAAAAGAATATTCAAACATCTCTCAAAAGTTTCAATTTAAATTGATAGTATTAACTTCATCCCATTTCTATTATATCTTTTGTTAGCTTTTATTAGTTATAGGAACTTTGCGACTACCAAACAATGTCAAATTTCATAGATTTTGGTAAAATGATAGGAGGAATCTATGAAATGGAATCTATTAAATGGTGGACACAAACATGCAGCAACCTCCTCTCAACACGAATGCCAAGTATCAACTCCACATAGACGTAGAGAATGTTTATGCCCCATTACAAAAAAGGAGGGGAAACAGTGAAGACACAACTATGTGAGGGAGGAGTAAGGCATGTTGACCTTTGGTGTGATGGTTCTCTTTATCCCAAAGATCCTCACACTATTAGCACCCCACCCTTTTCAAACCCAACTACCCTTCTTAGGTTTGTTGGAGATGGCAAGAATGGCCTTCTTGGCTATTGTAAATCTATCTCTACAACACCTGCAATGGATAGTACAATGACACACATCAAGAGTAGAACCATCAATAACTTAAAGGCGGAATGCAACCTCCAAGAAGAAAATATCAAAGACCAACAACAGGAGAGAGAAAGGCTGAACAAGCAGATGAAAATTTTGAGACAGAAGCAAACATTGCTTGGCCATTGAAAAAGGAAATGAGAACTAAAGAACATAGAGGATTTGAAGGTGGGCTTTGGAGGTATGAAGAACGAATAAGGGCTATTAGGTTAGGAATCTCTTGTCTTACTATTCTGTGATTTTTTGTTATTATGTCTCCTTGCTTTACATTGTCCCTCTTGTTTAGGGATGTGCTACAGCCAATCAAGGAAAATTGTAACCCCAATGTCAACCTTGTAGAGCGACTTAAGCCACTCGTTATCTCAAAGATTGCAGAAGAACTCATACATGAGAAGAAGACTAAGGTAGTGCTGTAGAGGCAAGTTGTTGAGCAATTTGTGAGCCAGAACATGGTTTCTGTGGAGGGTATACAGAGCGCCATGGATGAGAGTGATATAAGTCACAATGGCTATGGTTTCTTACAAAAAGAGGTTACAAGTTCATTTAAATCACAGGGCATTTAAATCTAGAGTATTCTGACAAGAAGACATTTCAGAATACTCTAGATCTATTCAAGAAAGAGTTTCTAAAAGCATGGGAAGATATCAATTTCACACACTACATGGTAAGACACGTCTTTGGTTTCATACATGTTAGTATAAAATTGTTCATGTCTACTAAACACTGTTTAGAGACTAACCATTTATCTGCATCACATCATATACAATCATATGCCATATTTCATTGAAAAGTATGGAGATCCAAGTATTTGGAGCACACAAGGCATGGAAAAGTCCCATTACATGGCACACAATGTGTATTTTAGGCATATCCAACATGGTGGTAGTAGTAGAAAAGCCAATAGTCTTTGTGAGCTATTCCAATGGTTTTATAGAAGGATATTGTAGATACTACGAATAAAAGAGGAATTAAAATCATCAATCATCGCACAAGTAGTACGAGATGCTAGGATAAAGAAAGAAAAGAAGATTGAAGCATTTAGAAATTCAAATGCACTTGAAGGACTCGCAAAATGGAGGCCAAGGTCGACACTATCATAATCGTCGTTGGGTTAGAATACAAGAGGAGACCTCTCAAATTGATGATACACTGTAAACTTGATAACTATGATCATCCCAATGTATGATACATGATTTTGAACGATAATACATGTAATGTTTTGGAATCAGTGTCTAATGCTTTTGTTATCAATGAGCTGATTCTCTCCCCCTCCCACTCTGCCTTCCCCTTTGTTAACTCCCGTGGTGCCGTGGAGGGATCATGTCTGGCACTCCCTTTGGTCAATATCCCTTTCGGTAGCCTCCATGTCATCCCATGCTACCTATTCTAGCTATTCTCTCCGCTCCCTCTTGGCTGCCCTTCTCGCGCATACAAACTCCTCCACCTCTGCTTGGCCTATTTCAAATTTTCGCATAGCCTCTACATGCCTTATAGCAATGGTATGATTTAGTTCTTCTTGTTGTACAAAAGGCGCTCCAGTTTGCTAGCACTTGTTACCTTCTCGTAGAGCTACCTCCTTGGCCTGTCCATTGTCAATGCCAGTCAATATACCCTGTTGAGTGACCAGGGTATATTGGGTGATAGCCGAGTCACTATAATAGTGCAATGGAATGTCTTGAAAACAAAGCAACACATGCACCTTACCTATCAATGCACATTGGATACATATAAATAAACATGAATAATTCACTCTACTTACATTAGGAATATCAAGAATTTGCCTACATAAAAGTAAGGCATTCAGAGCAGTTCTCCATCCACAAGAGAACGCGTCTGACTAGATGGGAACCATGACTCGTTGTATTTGCATCGCGTTCGCCAGCCCCCCCTCCAACACTAGATGCTTGTACATCATCTCAATTTTTTTTGCACAACTACAAAGACACCTTGATGTTACAAAGATGCATTGAACTTGCATAGAATGAAATAACTGAATATAGTATTGAGGTTACTCACTATCTAACTCGACCATGGAATCCACTAGATCTCCCTGAATTTGCTAAAAATATTGTATTGGTCTCGACCGAATACAACAAGGGAAAAAAATTATTGGCAGCATGCTCCCTTAAGGCCTCTTAAAGATATTCTTCAATAGTCACAACATACCTTTGATTATAGGCCATATAGATGATTTTAGCATAATCCATCCTGACATGCCTGAACCAATCAAGATATCAGATGAATGCTTGTGCATCGTTGCGCAATGCAATGGAGAATAGAGGGTCAAGAACAAAAAATTGTCTTTGATGTTCCTCTGCTAGAGACACTAGATTGAGCCTATACATAATCACAATTGGGCAAGTAACTCAAGCATTTGATCAAATACTTATTAAACAGAAGGAAATTGAAAAGAATACTTACAGTATTGCCGCATGCACTACTGTGTCCGTGGTCATCCAGCTTTCAAAATGCTGCATGTACTGCACCTCGTGTAGGTCCATCAATAAAACCTCTATGGCTCCCAGAATGGTAAAGCCACAATTTATAGAAGTGGATGTTGGCATATTCTTGTAATCTTAGAGGCCGGCCTCCACCTCTACCCTGAGCATGCTAATGATGCACTCGTCATTAATATCTTGGCGCTCTTCAGAGGGGCCAGCTCCTAAGTCTTGTGACTGGGTCATGGGTTGCGGCTCGTCGGATGGATTGGGCCTAGGGCTCCAATTGTGGCTTGACTGGGGCTAGGACTCCAGCTACTATGCTTGGGCTGGGGCTAGGGCTCTGGTTCGTGGCCATGGACTGGGGCTCTTAGGGCTTTGGCTCTTGGACATGGGTTGGGGCTCCTGGGCTTGGGGTTCCTGGGGCTGGGGTTGCTCTTGCAAAACTTCCTCAACAAAAGTCTATGATTCATGCATTCTCTATGAGCTTGTATTGAGAGGATGGGATGCTTGATATGGTTCTGTGTTATGTGATAGGCTTAAGCAACTGATCATATCTATAGCGGAGCCTCCTATTAGTGTCAAAGTCTCTTGGTATCATAGTAACCCTATGTGCATGTCCAGCAAGCGTGTAGGAATCCTCCATGAATTCAATTAAGAAATCTTTATAGATCTTTGGAGGGAAAGGAGGGAAGATGCGGCCACTGCATCCCTATTCTATGATGCTTGCAAATCTCTCTAACAACCCTTTGGAAAGGGAGCCTCGGGATTGTAGGCTACATGTGGCGCGAAATGTGGCTAAGCTTGTTAAGAACTCCCTTGTGTGCATTGTATCTTCATCTCCTAGATTGAACGTGTAACATAGCATCACCTTGGTCTGACATGAGGCTTTGTTGTGGTTGTCTTTTTTGTCATGGCATCTGCAAGCATATGACAGTAAGTCCTTGGGCATTGCATCAAACTAGGAAGGTCATCATGGGGCGACGGGGGCACGATTGACAGAATGAGGGGTCTCTCTTGCACTGTGATGGCCCAAGAGGGGAGGTCATCACGGGGCGAGGGGGGCAGGGTCCATGGATTGAGGGGCCTCTCTCACATGGTGATGGCTCAAGAAGGGAGGTCATCATGGGGCATGGGGTGTGTGGTTGACGGATTGAGGGGTCACTCTCACATTGTGATGGCCTAGGAGGGGAGGTCATCATGGGGCAAGGGGGCACGGTCAACATATTGAGGGGCCTTGTTCTTGTTTCTTGACAAATCATAATATTTCACAAGGATTTCTCTCCAGACAATGAGGTGCTACCTCTTTTTGTACTAAAGGTAGTTTCGAGGTATTTGGGTGGCCATCCTGTGGCAACCAATGCTAAGAAGGTGATATTGGTAGCAAAGCAATTCACTTTGCGAGTTTTTGGTATAGGATAAGGATGCCAGGCACTTTGAATGCCATATTATTTGTCATATGGCCAAGCTATTGCAGTGGGGATGACACAAGTTGAGGATCAACATCCATATGGGAAGAGAAGATTCATGAGGGAAAAGAAAACAAGGCTATGTAGGGGTGCACTACCGCAACCTGATGAAGGTTCCTCCACGGTGATGTTGATGCCAGAGGTGGAAGACAATAATGATTGAGAGCACTCCCAAAGAGGATGAAGCCATCATCAAGTCCACAACTCTGACTCCTGATTGACGCCATAGCTATAATATGTATTGGTTTCTAGGATGTGCTACTGAATATGTATGGTCGAATGATATAATGTAGAAACACATTATTCTTTAATTGTTAAAGACATTTGGACAGTGTATTGTGCTGTATCTTCTTTGATATCTTGTGAATGTAAGAAAATGTTTAAATTCCATCATCTTTGTATTCCTCAGAGACAAGCGTTATTAAACACATAAAAAAAATAGCATTACCAATAGTAAAAGAAAAATGACACAAAGAACCAATTCTTAACAAAAGGGTTGTGTGTTATAAGAGACCCATCCCTTAAGAAGGGTTGTGTGTTACAAGGTATAGCTTGTTGTGTCAATTACATCATGTCGATTACACCATCTCTGCACTCGAAAATACACCAAAACAATAACGCAACTAATTGTAGAGAGAAAATTGATAGGAATGATCCATAAATTATCAAAGGCTTTGTCTGTTACAAAAGATCCATTCTATAACAAAAGGTGTGTTACAAAAGATCCCCTAACAGAAGGGTTGTGTGTTACAATGTACATCTTGCAAGAGAAACTCAGGTTACAAGGTTTCGTGTTACAAGAGGGGCTCAAGTTGGTAGTGCTAAGCTTTGGCCCAAACTTTGCAAACTCTGCCTTGAAGGTCCTTGCACATAATCCGTGGTTCCCTTCTTTTCAATACACACTTTCTATTGTGTACAAAGTAGAAGTCTTCTGGTAGCATATTGGGTGCCTCATCGTTGATGTCTTTGTGAAGCTTGACTAAAGCACATTCCTCTCTTATGCTTATAATGGTCAATAGAGATGAGGCCTCATCTACCACCTCAATGTCTATAACCTAGTTGGCTTGCAAGCTTGCAACCTCCTGGTCCATTGGCATAAGCACTCCATTGATATAGCGCTCTTGACAATACCAGAACAATAGTATAAAAGTCTGGTTTGTGATCATATACTTTGCCACAACTGTATCAAGGACAATGTGATAGTGTACGTATCCCACCTGTTTCATGAACCATTGGCACTGAGTATATTTTCCAGTAATTTGTTGTCCATTCACGTGCAAACTAGCATTGTCTTGGTAACATTAACATCAAACTCCTGAAACAATTCCACAAAAATGTTGACAAGCATAGATAGCATGATCTTCACTAATTTCATTGGAATGGTAGCCGGTAATGATCGTTGCACATCTTTGTATATCTTTCTTTGTGTGGACTCTATTCCAAAGTAGTCATGGCACTTTCCATGCCAATCTATTCTTGTCTGTATCTAAAGGGAGTGCTTGGAGATAACCTTTTGTGTGAGACTGGTGAAGTTGGTAAAAATGATCATAAAAGAAGAGACCTTCATCTGCAAGCCTCCTGTAACTGTCCAACATGTCCATGAAGCAGATGGATGACTCAATGCACTCAATGTGCTACCACTCCTCATACTGTAACTGTCCAACATGTCCATGAAGCAGATGGATGACTCCTACAATGCACTCAATGTGCTGCCACTCCTCATAGGATAAATGATAAATGTTTGAAGTAATGACACATGATATTCTCACACATAATACAATAAATGTTTGAAGCAATGACAATAACAATACATAAAAACCAAGAGGGTAAGCCAAACCTATAGTTTGCCCTGTGAGGTGGAAGCCTTTGTCTCATATCCAGTGCCATTACAATCTGATGGTGCATGTTGACGTGTTGCACGAGCAACTCCTTCACAGTTGTTTTGCCCTATGGAAATTTAAAGTCCACCACACGTCCCTTCCATGCCCATTTATAGACACTTCCCTCATTCTTGCACTTTTTTTTGTTGTGGCTGCATGAGCACCCAAGATCCCTTAGAGATGAGAACTTTTGTCCATGTATTCCCATCAAGGGTAATGGGAACCAAGATAGAGAAGAAAGAAGATGTAGTTCTATGAGGCAAGGGAGTAGCATTGTTTGCGATCACTACAGAACATCGACAACTTAGATGATGAGGGTGGGAAGCCATTAGAGATTGACAACAAAGAAAGAGTGGAGAGAGCTCTAGAAGGAGGAGAAGGTCTTGGTAGCTAGGAGAAGGTAGGGAGTTTTTGAAAAACCTCTCTCCCAAAACCTCCCCAAACCTCCCTCCAGAATATTTCCAAATCTTCTTCTTGTCCATAGATAGTGACAAGGGTATTCTCCTTTAAAAAAAAGGGTTTTTGGTATTTTTTGCTATTTTGTGAGTAATTTTTGAGAAAATCCAATGTAACATTGGCCTTCATCCTATTGGATGCGTTATTTCTTCTCTCTCCCCTTATTTGCCCTCCTTTTGACCATTAAAATTCTCTAATGGACATTCAAGATGTGAGAGCCTAAGAGTAGCCTACTGAGTTGAAGATCAAGACAGAGGGAGGTTGAGTTAATTTGTTTCCTCTCTAACCCCCTCTCTAATTCTCTCTCTCGCAACCTCTCGAGATCTTCTTTCCTCTCTCTCTCTTTCTAATTCTCCCCCTCTCTAGCTCTCGTAGCCTCTCGAGGGGGGGTACATTCTACCTCCCTCTCTTTTCCTCCCTCTTGCTCTATACTCCTGAGAAGGGCCTCTCCCCTCTTTCTTGCACCTCTCTCAATTGCTCCCCATGCCTCTTGTTTATATCTAAATTAGAAAAGAAGAATTGTGGCTAAGGAGAAGAGCTCTTTATAGAGGGGATCTTGGCAAAATCAGTAATCTGAAACTTCCAAGATGCAATTTGATGCTCAAATTTCAAATTTGATGGTTTCCTTGGCTCCAAAAGGGGGGTAAAACCCCAAGACACTTGCTTAGAAATATTCTAGATCACTCCTTCTTCTCCCCGTTCAGAGTACTGTTTGCGGCATGTAAAAAACGATCATGACATGCACAATTTTGCCAATCCTTCTTTTTGCATTAAATCTCTAGAACTAGCTAAAAAGGCCACTTTCTTTTCTTAGGTGACACCCTGTTCTAGAAGTTTCCATGGCTTTTTAGGATATTTAATATAAATAATATCAAAAAAATGCTAGTTTTGTCCAAAAATCTAGTATTTTTGGACCATCCATACTATAGACACTAATACTAATGACTAATATGACTCATAACTCTTGCTCACATGGTAACTTCTATGATGAGTGGCTTCAATCTTTGTCACTTCGAAAAAAAATGTCGGGTTACGATCCTGGTTTTTTTTTTCTTGAGATATTCTATATTTAATGATTTTAGATTTCTTCAAGTCCATTTTGTGAGAAGTCAGGTATATTTTAAATCAAAGTTGGGATATCATAGTACAGAAGAAGAATGGAAAGATTAGAGTATACATCGATTAGAAGAAAGTCAATGCTTCCATAAAGAGAGATAATTATCCATGTTGTACATTGAGCATATGCTCAAGAGGGTAGCTGGTAAAGAGGCCTATAGTTTCCTAAACGGCTTCTCTAGATACAATCAGGTGCAAGTGCGTCCTGATGATAAACACAAGACCGCATTCACTACCGCGAGTGTGGGGCATCTTTGCCTACATAGTCATGCCTTTCGGGTTGACGAATGCACCAGCTACATTTGAGAGGCTCATGTGTGCCATTTTCAAAGGCATGCTTAGGCAATAGTTAGAGGTATTCATTGAATATTTATGTGTTCACTCTAATTGGAAGGAACACCTAGAAAAGCTCTAGTAGTCTTTGAAAGATGTAGACTATATCGTCTCTCATTGAACTTCTTGAAGTGCCAATTTTGGGTAAAGCATGGATGCATCTTAGGGCACATGGTGTCAAAGAATAGCATTGCCACCAACTTCTCAAAAGTTAGGGTTATCTTCAATCTTCCACCACCAACCAATTACAAGGGACTTCAGTGCTTCTTAGGCCATACAGGGTACTATTGAGGATTTGTGTTGAACTATGCATTAATTGCTAGACCTCTCTACAAATTGCTAGTGATATTTGAATGGACCAAGGAATGCCAACTTGCATATGAAGAGTTTAAGAAGGCTCTAACCATAGCATCAATCCTAAGAGCCCCAAATTGGACCATAATCTTCCATGTTCACATTGACGCCTCCTCGAAGTATGCCGTGAGAGCTATGTTGTGCCAGCCTGGTGAACAGAATTTAGACTATCCAATGAGCTTTGCTAACAAACAACTCACGAATACTCAAATGAACTATTCCACTATGGAGAGGGAAGGGTTAGCCATGGTATTTGGTGTAAGGAAATTTCAGCATTACCTTTTGGCTACACCTTTTGTCTTCTTTATTGACCATCAAGACTTGCTTTATCTTGTTAACAAACCTTGTGCTACATGATGCATTGCTCGAGGGTTACTTCTTCTTCTAGAGTTTGACTTCTCTGTGGTTGTGCACAAAGGAAAGAAACACTACATGGCTGACTATATGTCCCGCATACCCATAGGAGAAGCCATTGGATAGGGCATCATAAACCACTTTTCTGATGCACATATGTTTAATTCGTCTAGCAAAAGGGACTTGTTTAGAGCTGACTTGATGCCATACTAGGCAGATGACATAGTCCAAGTGCTTGAGCACGGAGTACTTGAACAACCCATCAAGAAGGCCAGACTAAGGTGACTCATCTTTAAAATACAACCATATCAGTTGATAGCATGACAACTCTACAGGTTGGGGCAAGATGGCTTTCTACATAGATGCATGTGTGAACATGAGATGCATAACATACTTGTAGAAGCACATGGTAGAATCGTAGGAGGGCACTTTAGAGGCACAACGGCCCACAATTTGATGCAATCTCAACTATCAAAGATGGTCCATGCCTTGTTCTCCAATCATAGGTACAATGTATTGATGAGACAGATCGACGCACCTATGTTGGAGAGAATTGTAGCCAAATCCCTAGACGAAGTAAACCTAAATAGCTTTGTGCAAAAGATAATAAAAACTTTAGCAAAAGCACTGGCCACAGGTGGAAGACCCACGGGTGGAGAATCCTCGGCCTCCAAGGCAAGGAAGAAGTCATCGTCGAAGGCCTCAACCATTGGGTTTGGTGGGGTATTGACAGCCATCATCAGAGAGGCTTTGAAAAAAGCAGAAGAAGACGACGGCATTGGCAAAACATGAGACAAGTCCCCTCCTCACCAAGAACAAGAACAATCCAGTGAGAGGATGGAGAGTGACAAACAAGAGAGTAAGAAGAAAGAGAAAACAAACCTATAAAGAACCACCCAAAGAGAGTCCAAAAACGTCAAAGACAAAAGAAAGAGAAAAGAAAAGGAGGAGAAAAAAGGATAAAAGAGGAATCCAAGAGGTTGAAGAGGAGAGAATGAAGAAAGCAAAGGAAGAAGCTGAGGAGTTAAGGAGGAGAGAAGAAAAAGACATAGCCCTGGCCATCTACCTATCAGTGGAGTAGCTTCAAGGGAATAAGAGTTGGCTGCCATGTATCCACCCAGATATGAAGGCCTAAGTTCTTGCACCCAAGTGCTAGAAGCTGCAACACTGCCAGTTACGGAGGGCAAGGGTAAAATCCTGTTGCACTAACTTCCTATCAGCCTAGTGCCAATCACCCCAACAACCAAAACCATCCAAGGCTCTACACCTAAAGTCAATGCTAGCAACATCATGACCTGGGTGTAGTTTTGGGTCAACAAAGAAATGGCCTAGGAGGGAGGTGAAGGAGTTCCAGTGTGACATGGATGAAGAGATTGACAATTGCAAATACCGAGTTGAGGTAGGATTCTAAAAGACAAAAATTTGAAACATCCACAACTACTGCCCCCAATGCACTGCTGTCGTCCACGAACTATGACGATTATGTTACACAACTTTTGTCATAGCTTGAGAGAGCAAAAGAAGAAAAGAAAATAGTTGTTGCTGAGTTAGAGGCTAAAAATGAGACTATGGAAGTCTTTCAACTAGAAAAAACCCACCAAGTGGCCATGTGTCAAAGAGAAATAAATGAGCTAAAGGAGGAGCTCAAGGCCAACGAAGGAAGAGAAGAAAGGTGGCAAGCAAAGCTCATTGAAGAAACATAGACTCTCATGAGCATGCAATGATTGAATGAAGAACTGGTAGTATTGTACGATGAGCTGCAAGGGGAGATGAAAAACTTCTAGGATGCCACGGAGTTGTTGGAAGTAGCGAGAGAAGAGAGGGCCCGAAGGTATCAAGAAGACTTAGAAATTTTAAAGAAGAAGGCTACCTTAGAGCTAGAAGAGCAGAAGAGACTAGAAAGGGAAATTTAGGAACAAGAGCACATGCTAATGATCCTAGCTTAAAGGCAGGGAGAAAGCTTTGAATAAATGTGCTTGTAGAGACCAGGGAGACAAAGGCCGCACAAGTGACCTTAGAGACCCAACAATGCGCCTTCCTCAACACTATCATGGACATCACCCAAATTGAAGAAGGAGAGACTATTGATTCATTGAAAAGAAAGCTAGGGATTGCCCATAGGGCCTTGAGACACTGGTTACATATGCCACCACAAGCACCAGGAGTTAGCGCAAGCCTAAAAGACCAAAGGAACTATTTGCTGAGGGCAAGCTTGATGATGCAAGAAGTGGATGTCCTGGGATTCACTGAAGGAGCACCATTGGAACATAGTGAGGAGGAAGAGGAAGAACACTTTGAAATGGAACAACAAGAGGATGAGCTAGTCCCACAACCTCCTTCCCTACGACCTGAAGTGTAACAAAACAGATGGACATCCCTACTACTAATAGGAAAGTTGAGCTCAAAAAGAAGATGAAGCAGATGCTAGAGCAAGCACAAAGAAGGCTGAATGCTCAACCGACAGTGATGCCAGTAGCACCCATCCCACGGAGGGAAGACCGCTTCTCGATAAATTATAATGTTGAACTCATATTCAAGGAATAGAGAGAGAATAACCATGAACAGTTCGACTTTGATTTCCTATTCCCCATCGCATTGAGTAAGGTATTATCAATCAAGGTGGTCGAAGAGGTGATCAATGTTGGAAGGAGGTTGGGAGATAGGTGGAGCTCTAAGAGAGAGAAGAATCCTACCCAATGGGGAACAAAGGCTACAGACTACTAGGAGAATAAAGTCTATGAAGTGCCCAAAATAGTGAAGGGCTATGAGTGCCAACCAAAGTGAAGGAGGCGGATTTGGGAAGGCAACACAGACACCTGGATGTCATTTTGTAATACCCTAACCTTTAAAAAATATAACCTTACTTTCATGCCACATCCAAGAAGGGTAGGAGTGGATTACAATCCAGACATCCATGGTCGATATGAATTCCCCAGAGTATACAATGTTAATGCCACCAAGCCTAAGAAAGCACTCACTTTCATGCTACAAGACCTATACGACTCAATAGCCCATTTCCTTAATAAAATCACTTTATGCCTAGACCCAACCTTCCTAACTATGTGTAATTATCTTAGATTACTTAGGGTACTATTAAAGCAAGATCCTACATCACAAGAGTACCACCTATCGCCACTCTTTTTTTATCCAAATGGCATAGACAACTGTGCTATGACTAGGTTAATGATTGGAGCTACCCTCCTTCCCTCTTTTTGCTTAGCTCTCTTAGAAGACATGAATGATACATGCTTCACTTATTGCTATAATCATCTATTTCTTTCCACTACTCCTCTCCAGGCACAAATGAACCTCAGCAGAAGATACATGCAAAGTTGGAGATTCCTTAATAAATCTCTTTAGCCCCTAACTCCTCCCTCTTACAACTCTGATGATGAAGATTAGATTTTTCATCTATTCAAAAAAAAGAGGAAAAAGAGAAAGAAATAAAGAAATAAAAGAAAATAAAAGAAGAGAAAAGACAAACAAAAGTTAGGGTGTGTCAGGTGGCTTCGGTTAGCCGACTCCGTCTCCCTAAACCCCTAGCCCATTTCGATTCTCCACATTAGGCTTAGGGCATATCAAGGGAGGTAGGGCATACCTAGGGAGGTCACCCTTGCCTATGGTTAGACATGTCTCCCTAAGCCACACTCATAGCACCACCCTTGGGTAAAGAATTGGGTCCACAAGTGTAAGATAATACCTAGGCTTGCTTGTGGTTAGCTTGTGGTTCACAACCCAACTCCTAGTTCCACTAGCACAAGCACAATGCACCACATGATAAGGTAGATACACCCCCAAGCTGTAGTGCACCTTCTTTTCTTTACATGTAAATACAAATGTTGCAAACCACCAACTTCAAAGGCCCTCTCATCCACTCTTGGCCTCCACCACCTTAATCATGTGATCAGCTTCTCCCCATGACTAATCCCCATGAGGCCCCAACATCATTGACTCACATGACCACCCTTCAAATCATCAAACCCTCATCAACTCAGATCCGCAAGTGGCATGGAACTAGCAATCATCTAGGATGGGGGTAATGTGAACCCCGATGCAAGGTGGAAAAAATAAAATTCAAAAATATGGAATAATACAGAAAAAGAAATCCATGCAAAAGAATAAGAGAAGAAAGGCCAAAAGTGCATGGGTGACCTCAAAGGCCAAGTCGAAGACAAAGATCCATCTTAAATGCAAGGCACCACTAAAATTTTGTAAAAGAGTGCCAGACTCCCTATTTTGAAAATTGTGAAGTCTAAAAAAGCATAGATGAAGGGATAAGGAAACTATAAGGGAATAGGGAAAGAGGACCTTGGCAAGATACCTAGTCATGTTAAAAAAGGGACGAGTGCCCAAGGGATTTAGGGCTTGTATATAAACTCAAAAAGTGAATGAGAACCTCATTCTTTGGTGTGTGGCTAAAGTGATCTCTTCCTCTTCTCTTCTTCTCTCCTTTTCTTGCTTGCTTGTGTGTGCTTGAGTGTGAGAGTGTGAGAGTGTGAGAGTGTGAGAGTGAGGAATCTTGGAGAAGAAACTCTCCATCATCTCCTCTCTTCTTCTTCTCTTATCTCGTCCATGGCTATGGAGAATGGAGCTTGGAGGTGGATACTTGAGATTGCTTGAGCTTGCATCTCAAATCTTGGAGCTATTGGTTTGCTTGAGGGAGGATGCTACTCATTCAGGCATCAAGGTAAGCTCACCATACCCCTATAGGATCAAAGGAGTGTCAGCTAGGTGAGAGATAGCCATTTGTGCTCGATTGAAATGCTTGAAGCAATAAGTAGTCCATGGGTCTTGGAAGATGAGCATGAGCTCTCACTACATTATGATTATGGTAGTCATGTGTAGGAAGAAGAGAAAGAATCATGTAGCCTTAATGGACCAGAAACATCATCTGTACTACATCTATAATTAGGCCTTGGTCTCGGAGACTAAGGAGTAGCCCCATATCTTCAAGTGCATCTATAAGTATTACAAGTAAAGAAAAAGGGAAGAACAAAGTGTCAGACGGTAATGATGCATCTATTAGTCATTTGGGATTTGATGGAGATTCCTATGGTCTAGAGAATTTGGATGATGATATTAGCATTCCTTCAATCATGACACCAGATGTATATAGAGCACATGGTAATGTAAAGGCTCTACTAAGTGATCTAATGGAACACAAGTCTAGCAAGGTCAGATATCTTGTTAAAATATTAGGTTTTGAAGGTTATGCAGCTCACCATTATGCTTATATTGTAAAGGTGGTTGAGGATATTAAGCTGACTTGTTTTGAGGATGTTGTTGGTTGTGCTCATTGGGATGCAGCAATGGATGAGGAGATGGCTGCATTAGAAGCCAATAAGACTTGGGATCTAGTACCATTTTCTAAGGGAAAGAAAGCTATTGGCTCTAAGTGGGTCTACAAAATTAAGCATAATGTAGATTTTATTATTAGCAGATATAAGGCTATGCTCTAAAATATGATGAAGAGACATTCTATCCAATTTCCACAATCACTCACTTTATGTGAGAAAAGGAGATGCATGTTTGGTCATCATAGTCATCTATGTGGATGACTTGATTATTATAGGTGGAAGTGGGATTATTGAAATTAAGGACCTTTTGAAGAAGAAGTTTGAGATGAAGGATGTGGGTGAGCTAAGGTACGTATTGAGGTTATCAAATGTAATGATGGTATATGGATGTCCCCCAAAGGTAATGTAGCTTGGATATGTTATCCAAGTATGGTATGATAATTAACGTATTATTTTTCCAAAATTAAGCACATAAAATATTAGCTTTTGCATTTATACTTAGAGAGATGTCAGTTTCATCTAGAGAGCATATTAATATACACACAAACAATTAGTTGCTACCTATGATTTGTAGATAGATTAATTGAGATTATATTCATAGAATCATGATGGAAATAGTTGGAGGAGGTTATTGTATGAAATTAGTAAAGGAGGTTATGCACACTCGAGATTAGTAAAATAACTCGATATATTTATTGCCAATGCAAAAATGGTCAGGAGTTGATTAATGCTTAAAAAGTGAAATTTTATTTAAAGAATCTTTTAAATCATCTCATCAAATTATTATCGCAATATTTTTCTAAGTACCAACAACTAAAGGAAATTTGCTTATGTTGGGTAAATTAGCCCTAAATGGAAAATTCGTGTCTTGCTTAATAACCTTGAAAGATTTGCACTCGACACTTCTTTATGGGAAGAAGAATCCTCGTTAGAATGTAAAGTTACTTTGGGTTAAGGATCTACCTTGGCTATGTGAAGCTGTGAGCTGCACAATGGTGTGATTTTCATTATTTGAAAGGATTGTTTGTGTTCGCTAAAATCTAGATCTCTGATTAAAAACATTGACAAACATGATAAAAGGAAAGATCGTTCTAGGCTACCCCCAAGCTAGCTGCAAGACCCTACTCCAAGGGGGCCATGATTATCACTTCGAGAGGCTTAGACCGACTCTGGCGGAAAGGTCTGTCCCCGTAGGAATAGTCTTGAACATTAGAAAATGTGGATGCTAGGAGGGGACTCTGGCCATAAATTCTGCATTACTCTTAGAATCTAATGAGCCCCTTCGCGACCTTGGATGGGATCTTGGAACCCTAATACTAGTTACAAGGGAGGAATCTTGGTAGATAGAATACCCTCGTGGAACTCTGTATATCTTCTATAGGATCAGAAAGATGAAAATTGTAATTAACTTCCAATATAATAAAATATTTTTTTTTAACTTGAAGGGTTTAAATTGTATGTGTGCCTTTGAAATAAATTATGTGAAGGAACCTATGATTTAACGACATACTAATTAAGAAAGTTGGTTGTATATGTTTCATTAAATGTGTTGTAGGTAATTAAAAAACTAAAGATGATATCATCATCAAAGGAAGCATATGGACGTGACCCTTGACGGGTCCGTCCAATGGTAGGGTGATCCTGGTTAGCTGGGATATTTTCTAAATCAATGATAAAAATAGGAAGACGATAAATTGACCAAGTAGTTGTTAGCTAGAACTAACTTGTATTGTTTTAGGGGGTCAAAATAGAATTTTACATTATGGGCACGAGGCTTGACGTACCACACTCCCCTCTGTCTCCCATTCTCTTTGACTCAAAAGCAATGGCAAGTTTGCTTCAGTTTGAGTAATCCTGTAGGAAGTGGAAACTCAAAATAACTGACACTAGCTGGCTATTAGGAGACTTGTCTAGTTTTAGGAACCCAAAAATTCAAGTTGATCCTAGTGGGTTCGGGTGGAACGCTTCTGTTGTGATGTAGAATTAGTAGGGCTTAAGTGACAAACCCCGTGTGATACTCCAAGGGAGCATCGTGCGGCATCATTTTGGAAAACCTACTAATGGACTACTAAAAGGTACACCTTGGATTGAGATTGGTAGACACCTCAGACTTGGTATCAGAGCACTTGTTAAAATAGAAGATGGCGTAATCTTAAGGAATTTTTTTATTGGATGGTAAATATAGCCTAGGACATATTTTCTTTGCTTTGTTAATGTATGTTTTTGAATTATGGCAGAATAATAAAGCTTGGAAATGATTCTTGATCTTTCAAGTAATGTTTATGTCAGCTATGCATTCATCCATCCTTGCATAGAGGAATTAGATGATGCAGATACTAGATCAGTTGTACAAGCCCTCACCTCTATATCGTGGAAGACGGTGGATGATTAGCGAAGGATACTGCTATATCGATGCAAACCATCTAGCTTATCTTCAAAATAATCTGAAAGGGGTAAAATGGATGGAAGATCTTAAAGTTGTCAAGATCTATCTATTTTGTGAAGCCAGTGTAAACTCAACCTTATATACTAGGGGCAAGAAGATCAAACTAAACCCGTTAATCTATGAGGAAGTTAGAAAGATCCTTCTAGCCGACAGAATAGAAGTCATAGGTTGCTCTAGCCGTCGCAACTACAAAAAGGACGGGAATCCATGGAATATTATTTTAAAGGAATTATCCTAGCCAACCAAGCCATGATAGCTAAGCTAGAATTAATTGACAAAGCTCTCGACTTTGGTGGAAGTAGTAGTGCTGAGAGATCAAGGTGTCCCTGAAAATACCATTACTTGGGATTTACTAAAAGAAGTTGTAAGAGGAAGATATTTACCTCTAGCTTATCACATCCAGAAGATGAACGAGTTCTTTAATTTGAAGCAAATGGGACTGACCCTAGATGCATATTACTCCAAGTTTGTTTACTTTTTAAATATGCACCCTCCATGGATACTGCTCAACAAGTGTCCAAGTTCTGCAATGGGCTAAATTCTCCTCTAAACACTCATTTGGAATCAATGATCAATGCATCCAATAGACCTCCAAGATGCTTTGATTTTAGTTGCTCCTATTGTGCAAGAAGTACAATCAAAGCCTAAAAATAATAAGTTCTAGAGCTACAATAACTAAAACATGTTGAGATGACAAGCTCAACACATGCAGACATTAATGATGGACTACCTAGTTAGATGGGTCCACACGTCTACACTTAGCACGTTAGTGGTCATTATGACTCTCACATGGCCACTGACTCATTACTTATTATATTCAGGTTGTTACACCTATTTACAACTGGCATAGTTATAGCACCAGTCGACTAGTGTAGTCGGTTATGCATTGTTTGACTTAGTAGGCCATTTTCCTTTATGTTGTATCTTATCTATACTTTTCGTACATTGTAAAGTGTGTGGAAGAAGAAGAAGAAACCAGCAAGAAAACGTTTTGGCCTCCATCTCTCTTCTTGTCTCTTGAGTGAGCTTCTCCTTGTGCATTCTGTGTGTGTTCGGCGCAGCATCTTGAGCAAGTCCCCCCACCACATGATTCGTGACATGATATCAGAGCTGCACCACTGATTGAGGCTATTTTTGAAGGCTAAAGTGAAGGAGATGAGCCAAGGATTTGAGCAAGCAAGCAACGGGTAAGAAGCTCTTCCATTCTCTACTTCTTCTCTTGGACAGTGCTTGTGGAGGCACCGGAAGCAGGGTAGAGCAAAAATCTCATATTGCAGTGGGATTTGGTGTGCGCGAAGAGCGCTATGTATTTTGTAAATAAGCCCTTTAGGGTTTTCCCTGCTGCTATTTTGGCCATCCGAGGTCATTTCAGGCCCCATTTTAGACTCGCAAGGTTACGGACAGCAGTTTGAGGTATCCTGCAATTTCAGATGTGTCTGCCGTATACAGGTGCACAAGTTACAGATTTCAGATCTATAAGTTCAAAGGTGTTTATCAATGAATAAACACAAGGTTTATCTGCAAACTGGTTGTAGATTGCATATATTGTTGAGCAGACAGTGAAAAAGGCTGTCTGGTGTATTATTGTGCACTACAGGTCGAGGGTTGCAGAAGATTTGCTTGCTGCTTGGTATTAGTTTTGTGATAATAGCAGAGAACAGTAGAAACCCCATCATCGAGAAGCTCGACAAGAATAACTACCCTTCATGGAAGTTCCATGTCACGAACTTCCTTATTGGAAAAGGCCTCTACGAGTTTGTTTCAGGTGAAGAAAAGGAGCCAGAGGTGAGTGATCCTCCACCTGCAGAAGAGACAAAGGCACGAAAGGAATGGAATGCAAAAGACAAAAAGTTCATGTATTGGCTATCTATAGTAATTGACAATAATATGCTGGGACATATAAGAAATTCAGAGAATTCATATGCAGCTTTGACCATACTTGAAAGTATGTTTTTCGTAAATACAAAGGCACAAGAGATTCAACTCAAGCAAGAGTTGAATACATTGAAGAAAGGAAAGATGTCTATCAACGAGTATGCACTGAAGGTAAGGAGCATTGCAGATGACTTGGCAGCGATTGATGCAATGCTCGATGATGATGATTTGGTGTCATCTACCTTGGGTGGACTTAACAATGAAAAGGCTTGGAAGTCTTTTGTAACTTCTGTATATGTCAGAAAGCCATTTCCAGATTTCGATGAGTTGGTCTCCCTTATGATCACTAAAGAGATCAACAAGCAGAGTGAGACATCTGAAAAAAGTGGTGAACAGGTCCAAGCTTTCCACTCCAGTTTAGGAAGGGGATGTGGCAGGTCCTCTTCAAGAGGCCGTGGTACAGGACATGGTAGTGACAACCAGCAAAACAGATTGAATCAACAATTTGGCGATATGCAGGTTTCAGGCGGTTGTGGTAACTTTAGAGGCAGGGGGAGCTTTACAGGAAGAGGTGGATGGCAGAACAGAGGTTCTAACAACTCTGGTATTGTGTGTCACTACTGTGGTAAAATAGGTCATATTGCAGCCCAATGTTATGCTAAGAAAGATAACATTTGCAGTGGTAAGTTGCAGCAAGGAAACTATGCATTGTCTTCACAACATAATGAAGACAAAAATGAACGTCTATTTGTTATGCAGCATATGCTGAATGCTGTTACAGGAAAGGGAACATATGATGATGTTTGGTATGTTGATTCAGGTGCATCCAATCATATGACCAGCCATGTAGAATGGTTTGGCGAGATGCAGGATTTGCCACCCAATTTCACACATTGAAAAAGTTTCCTTGTCCTTGCATGATGGTAAGACAAAGAGTCTTTCAGATGTATTACATGTGCCATCTATTACAATGAACTTAGTGTCAATTGGTCAGATGGTAGAGTAAGGGCTACAAGTCAGATTTAATGCAAAGGGTTCCTTTGTAGAAGAATTCAATGACAAGTGCAGGTTGGTTGCAAAGGGAAGTAGAGTTGGACGTATGTTTACTCTGGATGCTGGAATTCCTACTATGAATGCTGCTATGTATGCTAAAGGAAAAGGTGTTGTTGCAGATATTGAAATTTGGCACAAACGCATTGGACATGCAAATGTACAAAGGCTGAAATTAATGCAGTCCAAAGGGTTGGTTATAGGTTTGCCTACTTTTAGAATTGCAGAAATTCATAAGGTATGCGAAGCATGTCAGTTTGGCAAATAGGCAAGACAACCCTTTTCACATGACAAAGATGTAAGCAGAAATATCCTTGATGTTGTGCATACAGATTTTGGGGGCCTACACAAAATGTATCTCTTGGAGGCAATTCATACTTTGTCACATTCATCGATGATTGTTCTAGAAAGCTGTGGGTATATTTTATGAAGGAAAAGAGTGAAGTGTTTGAGCACTTTAGAACTTTCAAGGCTGCAGTTGAAAGAGAAATAGGCTTGAAAGTAAAGTGCTTGAGGTCAGATGGAGGGGGAGAGTACCTCTCGAATGAGTTCAGTGATTTTTTAAGGTCTCATGGGATAAAGAGACAGTTCACATGCAGGTATACCCCACAGCAAAATGGGGTTGCAGAAAGGAAAAACAGGTATATTGCAGAATTTGCACATGCCTTGATGGATAAAAAGAATATGCCTAAGCATTTTTGGTTTGAGGCTGTTCATACTACTGTTTATATTATGAATAGAACTCCCACAGCTGCAGTTCATGGTATGACCCCCGAAGAATGTTTTACAGGTAAGAAGCCTGATGTCTCACACTTGAAAGTGTTTGGTTGTATTGCATATGTTCATGTGCTAGATGAGTTGCGGAAGAAACTGGATCCAAAGGCTAAAAAGTGTGTCTTTGTTGGATACTCTTTAGAGCAAAAAGGGTATCGTTGTTATAACCCTATCACATGTAAGTTCAGAGTAAGCAGGGATGTCATCTTTGATGAAATGAGCAGTTGGTATGCATTTAATGGTGATGCATTGGATGATGATAATGATCGTGACACTCATGTACAGGCTGAAAAGCAAGAATCACAGACTCTTAGTGGACCAGAGACATCATCTGGTAGTCCTTGGTCTGGGAGACTAAGGAGTAGCTCTACATCTTCAGGTGCATCTAGTAGCACTACAGGTAAAGACAAAGGAAAGAATAAAGTGTTAGATGACATTGATGCAGTTCTTATTAACAGTAGAATAAAGTGTTAGATACCCTATTAACAGATTTGGTTTTGAAGGTTATGCAGCTCACCATTATGCTTATATGGTGAAAGTGATTGAGAATGTTGAGCCCACATGTTTTGAGGAGGTTGTTGGTCATGTTCATTGGGATGCAATAATGGATGAGGAGATGGCTGCATTAGAGGCCAATAAGACTTGGGATCTAGTATTATTGCCGAAGGGCAAGAAAGCTATTGGATGTAAGTGGGTTTATAAGATTAAACACAATGTAGATGGTTTTATTGGTAGGTACAAAGCTAGGCTGGTTGCAAAAGGCTATGCCCATACATATGGCATAGATTATGAAAAAACCTTCAGTCCAGTTTCTAGGATGGTAACTGTCAGATGTGTGATTGCTTTGGCAGCAGCCAAAGGTTGGAGGTTGTAGCAAATGGATGTGAAGAATGCCTTCTTGCATGGTGATTTGCAGGAACAAGTATATATGGATCAGCCAACAGGTTATGAAGATTTAGAGCATCCCACATATGTGTGCAGGTTGAAGAAGGCGCTCTATGGGATCAAGCAAGCACCTAGAGCATGGTCTAACAAGATTAGAGAGTATCTTGTCAATATTAGCTTTTATGTCTCTGATGCTGATCACTCACTTTATGTGAGAAAGGGAGATGCAAGTTTGGTCATCATAGTCATCTATGTGGATGACTTGATTATTACAGGTGATAGTGATAGTGGGATTATGAAGTCAAGGACTTTTTGAAGAAGAAGTTTGAGATGAAGGATTTAGGTGCTAAGGTACTTCCTTGGCATTGAGGTGATAAGATGTCATGATGGTATATGGCTGTCCCAAAGACAGTATGGCTTGGATATGTTGTCCAAGTATGGTATGACAGCATGCAAACCACTTTCAGTCCCGTTGGAGTAGAATGTAAAGTTGAGTGCTGATGTTGGGGATGAGATAGAAGACCCTACTATGTTTAAGAGGATAGTGGGGAGTTTGATCTATATGACCATTACAAGGCCAGACTTGAGCTACGCTGTTGGTCTTGTGAGTCAGTTTATGCAAGTACCTAGAAAGCTACATTTGGATGCAGTGAGACACATATTGAGATATGTGAAGTCCACATTACATTATGGACTTTTCTATGAGGCAGGTACAAATGTACAGGTGTTTGGATACACAGATGCAGATTGGGCTGGTAGTAGTATGGCTGCAAAAGTTATTAGTTGATTTAGATGTGTAGGTGGAAGGTCCAATTGTCATTTATTGTGACAACATGAGCAGTATACAGTTGTCTAGGAACCCTGTGTTCCATGCCAGGACAAAACATATTGAGGTACACTACCACTTTGTGAGAGAGAAGGTACTAGTAGGTGAGATTGATTTGGTGTATGTCAGCACCACACAGGATCAGATAGCTGACATCTTCATGAAGGCATTGGGTACAAAGAAGCTTCAAAAGTTTCGAAGCTTACTTGGAATTGCAGACATCTTGAGCAAGTCCCCTGACCACGCGATTCGTGATAGAACAAAGGAGGATTCAAAGATCAAGCAAAAAGAATCCAATACCAATTTCACCAAGGTCAGAAGAAATAGGAAAAATCCAATGCAATTGGAAATTTTTTTCATACCTAGGGAAACATGGATGCTCTTAGGTGCTTTCACTATAATGAGCCATGACATTTTAGGAGAGATTATCCAAGCTTGGTGGAAATCATCACCAAGGCCAATTTCAAGGTCAAGGTAGAGCTATCCAAGGCCACAATCGAGTAGTTATGGCAAGAGGAAGAACGTAAAATATTACCCTTAAAGAGATTAATAAGGAGGAAGACCCTACTATGGGAGAAGATATTGAAAAAGCAACTATTCATGCTGCATTCCACAAGAAGGGTCCAAATTGTCAATATTCAATAATACAGATACTAGCTAGTCACCGAGGTAAATCATTTAAATTTTTGATTGATTGTGGAAGTACACACGTTTATTTCTCCCAAGTGTGCTAAGAAGTTAGGAATAGATACAGTAAATGCATCAAAACTGCTTGTAGAATTAGCAAATGGAAAGGAAGTACTTCCTACACAACAAACTGTTATGGTAGAGTTTAATCGAGGAGGAAACCTTTCAAGTATGAGATTCAGAGTAATGAACTTAGGATCTTATGAATGTTTACTAGGAATGGATTGGCTGATTCCCAATGATGCATAACTGACTACACTAGTCGACTGGCTTTTGGTTATTTCCCAATGATGCATAACCGACTATATTAGTCAAATGGGCTTTTGATCATCTATAAGGAGCAATGATCTTTTTTGAGATCGATCTTTGGTTAGGATGTTATCATATCAAAATCAAGGATGAAGATGTTCCCAAAACCGCCTTCAACACAAGATGCGGTCATTTCAAACTCATTGTGATGTCATTTGGGTTGACAAATGCCCCAACTACCTTCAACAAGTTAATGCAAGACATTTTTAGACCTCATCTCAATGATTTTGTTCTTATATTCTTTGATGACATCCTAACTTATTCTAAGGAGGAAGAAGAACATGAACCACATCTTCCCATTATCCTGGAGATGATGAGAACACACAAATTTTATGCCAAGAAGAAGAAGTGTGCCTTCTTCAAAAGGAACGTTGAGTACTTGGGATTCATAATGTGTGTTGAAGGTATATTAGTAGATCCTGCCAAGATCAAAGATGTTCAAGATTAGCCACCCACAACCACTATCAAGGAAGTGATAATTTTTCTGGGTCTAACAAGATGGTATAAGATATTCATCAGAAACTATGCCCAAATTGCAGTACCTCTTATAGACCTACTCAAAAAGCAAGTTGCCATTATCTAGACGCCAACTGAACAATCTAGCAACTAAAGCATAGTTTTATAACTGCTCCTATCTTAAGGATACCTGACTTAAGCAAGGAATTTGAAGTTGTCATAGATGCCAGCTCTCTTGCATTGGGATGTGTACTAATGTAAGAAGGTCATCCTGTAGCTTAGTCTTTGAGAAAATTGAAAGCCCATGAAAAGAGATATGCTACTCATGACCTAGGGTTGTTAGCTGTGATTCACACTCTCAAATTATGCAGAAACACCATATTGGGGAATATGGGAATTTCTCATAAGTTTGGGACATGCGGTCAAATCTTTGCATTTGTCATAACTTGAACACTATAACTCCAAATCGAGTGCTCTATATAGCTCAATAGATTCTATTTTTCAAGTGTTTTCCAATGATAGGTTGCATCATATGGTTTTGAGAAACTTATGGGCATGTTATCTGGGTGCCACCTTTTTAGTATTCAAAATATGGGAATTGAGAGATTCCCAAACTCACTAATATTAAGTTGAGACATTACTTGCTTGGAAATAAGCTTACCTTAGTCACAGATAATAAAAGTCTTAAGTGGATTTTTACTCAGCCTGATCTTAATATAAGGCAACGATGATGGATCAAAATTCTGTAGGAGTATGACTTTGAAATTAAGTTCAGACCTGGTAAAGAAAATGTAGTAGCAGATGCCCTTAGTTATAAAGCCTTCCTTAATGCTCTTATCACTGAAGAACCATCTAGGGCAGAAACTCTAGCTATAATGGTATCAATGCCAACTAATCCTATCATCAAGTTGACTAAGGATGGAGCAAATAAGGACCTAGAATATCAATACTTGTTTTGAGAAGTTCAGAATAATAAGTTCAGAATAAGGAACAAGATCCCAAATTCAAGACTAAGTATCAAGAATTCTCTATAAATAAAGACAAAGGACTTGTTATTTCAAAATGAGACTATGCATTCCTTCAAGTCAGACTCTCAAGAGGAGGATACTTTAGGAAGCATATGACTCTCCTTTTTCAGGACACTCGGGTATGCAAAAACTCTTAATACTATTAGGAAAAGGTATTACTGGCAAGTACTTAATGGTGACGTATGTAAGTATGTCACTGAATGTTTAAATTGCAAAAGGGTAAAATTTGAACATGTCAAGTTACCAAGAAAACTCGAGCCACTTGACATTCCCCAAATGAAATGGGAGTTTATTAGTATGGACTTTGTAGTTGGGTTACCTTCTGTGTGTGACGTACCGATCGCTAAATATAGTCGATAATGTTTGGTGGTCTTCTGGGGTCTGTAGCTACTGCGGTCCACACTCCACTGGAATGTTTGGACTTTGATTAGTCTAGGCGACCCGAGATCCACCTCACAGGGGAACATCTTGCCTCATCCCAGGAGGATCAACCTCAGTGTTTCCTACTGACCTAACAGTCTCCTATCTTTGGCTAGCTCACATTTAAAGGTGTCCTTCAAGAGGCTTCTCGTCCGAATGGAAAAGGGGTCATTACCCTTGGTTCATGGAGTGCAACACTTTTTTGCAGTAACGGGCTCAGGTTTGTGGGACCCTAACATGTTCTGGCACAACTGTTGTATCTTTCCCCTAAGATAGTGATCAGTTTGATTCTAAGACTCTGACCCTAGGGTAAGTCATTGTGTCAGCTCTTATCCTATTTTTCCCTTTCAAGAAAGCACCCAACTCATTGGGTCCACCCATCCATCAAACGCCTTTCGTCGAAAAAGTTCGCTCGCCCGCTTCCCTTTAAATGGTGTTTTCTATAGTTATCTAAATAGAGCATACTACCACGCTGTTGAATACATAAAATAGCTTCATTAATTACCCTTTTAGCACATGGTTCGTTTCACATGTCCTTTAATTCATGACACGAAAACAATGAAACCAGTCCTTTCAAAACATTGGATAAAAGCATATTTTTTCAGTTCCACCCTCAAAATTAGAGGTGTGTCTGCTCTCAAAAACCAGAGAAGTGTTTCCAGCCTGCATTTCTAGGCTCCAATGCAAAACCACATTGATAATAATACGGATCTCTTCTCGTAGGACTGACTACATATTCTAGGAATAAATTCCGACCAGAGCCCCTCATGGTTATGAGTTGCCATAGGAGGGAATCTTCCGTACTTGACTGTCCGTCCTAGGCATTGGTCAAATGCTCTAGGTAGACTTAAAAATATATCCAGCTCATTCGAGCTCCAGCAGTTGACCCCAGGGGAAAGTCAATCACTAAAATCTCCCTTAATTTGGGCAAGAATATTTCCTTCCATTAGTGAAGAAATCACAATCACATCCAAGTTTTGAAAATCATAAACCATCAACCATCCAGTCCTTTACAGTCAATATTTCTTGAGCAATTAATGCTACTAGAAATAGTAATTTATAAAGTCGGTTATAACTTTATCGAAAAGATTTTTCAATGACTTCAATTTTGACAACCAATAATTTCTAAGGATTTTCATTCCCTGCTTCTTCCTTTTTGTGGCTATTGAATTTTCTATGGGAAGACTTAGCTTGATTTGTTTTACCAATTTCCTAATTTTTTAAAAGTATAACAATCAATTCTTTTATTTCTTCGATTACCTTATTTTCCTATGATATTTTTTTCTAAGTTTACTAAATCAACCATTTCCTATACTTCCATATATATTTGTTTTGTCACCCAAGAGTTAGGAAATCCATTTCTAAGTAATAATCTATATTTTGTATGTCCTCTCTAGGATAGTTTATGATTACGAAAGTCTTTTCATGGCCAAATCGATAGATACTATTTTTATCTAAATTAATATTCAATTCTATTAACCATTATCATTTGATAATTGATCCACCAGATGCTCCTTCCCCAGCTGAACACTCTGATGTCATCATTGAGGATCTTGATCCTATCCCTCCTGTGGTAGTTCAAAGGAAACGCTTAAAACGAGTGGTCGAATCAGCTCTAGCTCCTCCTCTAGTCACCGTTCCTGATCAGTCTAGTAGTCACCTACCAGTTTTCCTCACAATGCCAAATCTTTTCACAGCCCATCGTGAGGGTACTCTAGAGATTTCCATCCCTTCAGTGCAACGCTTGGTAAGTGGAGATGCAATTCCCTTTCTATGACAAGATATTCAACATTCTATTGAGCTCTCAGTGACTACATGTATCTAGCAGCTCTATTCCTCTTGTTATGATGAAGTACAACATACCAAAGAAGAGCTGACAAAGGCAAATGTCGAGCTAGCTTCTTCTCATGAACGCTTTAATGATCTTTGTACCCAAATGGAGCAATAGACTAAGATCATTGATGCTCAGAAAATGGAACTTTTTAGTTTGCACACTCAGTTGACTGACACTAACACTCAAGTGGTTAATGTAACTAAGGAATGAGATACATTGTTGAAGGAATCTCACGAGCTTCAAGCTTTGCTAGCCGCCCAGACAAAGGAGCTTAAAATAGCAAATACCACCTTAGACCAAAGCCGAAATCAAATTCAGCACCTTAATGAGCAACTGGTCTAGTCACGTTCTTCATCACAGAGCCCTATTGTGCAACCAGTTCATTCTTTAACCCCTGCAGACTTGGCAGTTCTCTAGAGAGAGACCACATTATGTCCGTTGTTTCAAGTTAAAGTTGAAAGATTGCAGTCCAGGATGGATTTATTATGGTCATTTGGAGTTGAAGATAGATGAACTATTCCAGTGCTATTCTTCTAAAGTGGCTACTTTCCTTGAAACTTTATGGCATTCAATGATTGATTCTATAGTCCTGAACCAACGACAGAATACAACCTCTACTCATGTGCAGAGCACTAACCAGCTGAGGGTTTATCTTTTAGCTTCTCTTTTCAAGAACCATCCCTTTGATTCATCCTTCTTTGATGCCTACCATCGATGATCTGTCTTAGGTCCCTCTGTTCCTAGCTCATTTTATTATCAACAAATGGCCCATCACTATGATGCTTATTTTTCCCTTTATCAATCCAACTCAGCAGCAACCATCTTACCTCTCTTTTCCAACCTCAAGGTGCTCCTCAAATTCCAATGTTTACCTATTGTTCTTTCATTGAAGATCAAGTCTTTTCCCCTTCTCCACCTTGTCCTTCCCCATCTATCCATATACCTTCCACTTTTCCTACTTATCAATTAACACCTTTCTTAACTGATTCGCCTGAATTTTTAACTAATCCTTCTTTAGCTTATTCCTTATTTTATGATTTTGCCTACCCATCTCTTCATCTTCTTTTACTCATTCCTCTTCCATCTCCTACCACTTCTATTTCTCAACCCCCTTAGTTGGTTATAATATATAGAATTAATTGCAGAAAATTTAAATCCTTCAAAATTCATTGAAAATTGAGAAAAAATCAATAAAAATCCATAAAAATTAGAATTAAATTCAAAAAAATCATGCAAATTTCCATCAATGCATTTGACTATTTTGAAATATTTTTATAAGCTGAAAAAACCTTGACACATGATCACCCTATTATTTTCAGGCTAAAATGTTAAATTTTTACCTAAATTCATTAAAAAATTCTTTAAAATTTCAAAAATACGCTGACAATTTATTGAAAATTATAGATCCATTGTTGAAGCCTAATGGTTCAAATCTCACTCAGGGTTGATTGTTGAAAGCTAATTATTTTTTTTAAAAAAATCATAATAAATCAAACATTTTTAAAAAACACATAAATAACAATAAAAATGATAATAACACCCAAAATACTAATCCGATTTAACTAAACCAAATATGGTCCAACTAACCTTGCCTTCATTTTTTTAAAAAAATAAGGTATTTTATTTTTTTTCAATAGTGGCTTTTGCAACAAGGCCTTGGCGGGCAACTCAAGCTTGCATAGCGACTATATCCGATGAATCCCAAACATGCTCATTCTATTAAGGAGGAAAATTGATAAGTTGTTAAGAGCAAGATTCATTTATGAAATCGAGCACACAGACTAAGTGTTACCCATAGTGATTGTAATTGTGAGGTGTCTACCAGTCTCAATCCAAGGTGCACCTTTTAGTAGTCTATCAGTAGGTTTTCCAAAATAACACCGCCCGACACTCCCTTGGAGTATCACGAGGTGTCACTTAGGCCCTAAACTCAGTCTACATTGCAACAGAAGAGTTCCGACCGAACCCACTAGGATCGACCTGAATTTCTAGGTTCCTAAAATTAGATGGGTCTCCTAACCGCCAGTAGCGTCAGTTATTTCGGGTTCCCATTTCCTACAGGATTACTCAAACTAAAGAAAACTTGCCATTGTACTTGGTTCAAAGAGAATGGGGGATGGAGGGAGTGTGGGACATCAACCCTTCTATCCATAAGGCAAAATCCCATTCTGACCCCCTAAAACAATACAAGTCAGTTCTACCTAACAACTAATTGATCAATTTATCGTCTTTCTATTTCTATCGTCGATTTAGAAAAGCTCCCAGCTAATCAGGACCACCCTACCATTGGACAGACCTGTCGGGGCTCATGTCCACCCTCTTTTCTTTGATGATGGTATCATCTTTAGTTTTTTAATTACCTACAGCACATGTATTGAAACATATACAACTAACTTCCTTAATTGGTCCGTTAAATCATAGGTTCCTTCACATAATTTATTTCACAGACACATATAATTCAAACAACCCTTGAATAAAAAATAAATTCATTTATTATATTGGAAGTTTATTACAATTTCCATATTTTTGATCCTATAGAAGATATACAAAATTCCATGAGGGTATTCTATCCACCAAGATTCCTCCCTTGTAACTAGCATTAGAATTCCCAAATCCCATCTTGGATCATGAAAGGACTCGTCAGATTCTAGGAGTAATGCAAAATTTATGGCCAGAGTTCCCCCTTGCATCCACATTTTCTACTATTCGAGACTATCCCTACTATGGACACCTTTCCGTTACGAAGCCGGTCTAAGTCTCTCGAAGTAATAATCATGACCCCCTTGGAGCAGGGTCTCGCAGCTAGCTTGGGGGTAGCCTAGCGCAATCTTTTCTTTTATCCTATTTTTCAATGTTTTTAATCAGAGATCTAGATTCTAGCAAACACAAACAATCCTTTCAAACAATGACAATCACACCATCGTGCAGTTCACAACTTCACATAGTCAACGTAGATCCTTAACCCAAGGTAACCTTGCATTTTAACGAGGATTCTTCTTCCCATAAAGAAGTGCTGAGTACAAATATTTCAACGTTGTTAAGAAAGATACGAATTTCATGTTTAGGGCTAACTTACCCAACATAAGCGAATTTCCTTTAGTTGGTACTTAGAAAAATATTGTGACAATAATTTAACAAGATGATTTACAAGATTTGTTAAATAGACTTTCACTTTTTAAGTATTAGTCAACTCATAACCATTGTCACATTTGGCAATAAATATATCGAGTTATTTTACTAATCTCGAGTGCCCATAACTTCCTTTACTCATTTTGTGCAATAACCTCCTGCAACTATTTCCATCATGATTCTACAAATTATAATCTCAATTAATCTATCTACAAATCATAGGTAGCAGTTAACCATTTGTGCGTGTATTAATACTCTCTCTAGATGAAACTAACATCTCATGTAAGTGTAAATGCAAAAAAACTAACACGTTATGTACTTAATTTTGAAAAAAAAATCTTATTATTTTATGTGGTGATATAAAAATAATAGACTATTTTTGAGTTGTGAACAACCTAGTTTAGCATGATATCATTGGAAATTTTATATTTGCTTGCACTCGCATTTGCCACCCGATGTTTCGTTGTGGTAGTGGCAATTCCGGCAACTTCAGGCATTCTCATATCCCTGGTAATACTTGTTCTTTGACCAGTTGTGGTAGATTTCATGGTCTTTCCACCTTGTTGCTTTGGAGCCATCGTTCGTGAGCAAGTTCAAAAGATAGAGAAGGTGGAATGAATTCATGATGGAAGAGTGTGAGAGCAGCTTGCTGAGTTGAAGATTGAGATAGGGGAAGATTGAGTTAATTCATTTCTTCTCTAACCCCCTCTCTAATTTCCTCTCTCACGGCCTCTCAAGATCTTCTTCCCTCTCTCTCTCTTTCTAAATCTCCCCCTCTCTAGCTAGGTGGGTATCCTTCTACCTCCCTCTCTTTTTCTTCCTCTTGCTCTATAATCCTTAGAAGGGCCTCTCCCCTCTTACTCAAATCTCTCTCATTTGCTCTCCATGCCTCTTATTTATAGCTAAATTAGAGAAGAAGGGTTTTTGCTAACAAGAAGAGCTTTTTATGGAGGGAATCTTAGCAAAATCAGTAATCTGAAGCTTTCAAGATGCAATTTGATGCTCAAATGGAAAATCGGATGGTTCCATTGGCTCCGAAAGGGGGGGTAAAACCCCAAAACACCTGGTCAGAAATCTTTTAGATCACTCCTCCCCGTTCGGAGTGCTATTTGCTGCCTATAAATTACGATCGAAACACAAACGATTTTGCCAATCCTTCTTTTTACATTAAATCTCCAAAACTAGGTGAAAAAGCCTTTTTTTTTTAACATGACACCATGTTCTAGAAGTTTCTATAACTGTTTAGGATATTTACAATAAATAATATCCAAAATATAAAAAATATGCTAGTTTTGGTAAAAATCTAGTATTTTTGGACCATCCATACTATAGACACTGACACTAATGACTAATATGTCTCATAAATCTCGTTTACGTAGTAAGTTTTGTGACACTCTCTGGGGTTCATGCTTGTTGCATAGACCATTTTCTCCAATAAGCTTTTGTTCAGCATCAAGCTGAAATGTGCTAGAATTGAGAGTAAAACCTCTACAAAAGAACAATAGAAACACCCATACTCGAAGCATGATTAGTAAGCAATGTTGTCTAGGCCAGTTAATTATCAGTATTTTAGGAGCTAAGGGAAGCTGACTGGGCTTCAACCTTTATGCTCAAGCAACCACCAAAGCTTGGCAAGCCTTATTAATGGGATATCAAATCACGTCTGAAACAGAAGAGTGTCACACAACCATCAAACTATGTTGGAATTGAGAGAGCAAGGCCTTTGCAAAAGAATAAAGAACAAAGAACAAGAAACATGAACTGAACGAGGAAGGACTAGAAGGACCATCCATCCCATCATCAACCTACCTTGCCCTGATGCTTGCATCTTTTGATCTTGATACCCCCCACTGGACGAGATATTCTCTAAGGGTTCTACTCCTCAATTTTCTCTCCCTTACATCAATTACTCTATTAGGTTGTAGCTCAAGGACTCCTTGGTTAGGTATTACAACTTTTTGATCATCAAGGCTATGGTTATGGTTAGCTACATATGCTTTCAATAAGCTAACATGAAATACATTATGGATTTTTATATTCTCAAGGAGTTGTAACTTGTAAGCGCTTGGTCAAGCAGTTGAGAACCTTATAGAGTCCACAATATCTTAGACTTAGCTTCTTAGATTCTCCTAAAGACAAAGAACTCTTATTTGGATGGACACGGATGAAGACCGTGTCTCCTTCTTTGAAGATCCATTCTTTTCTTTTTAGATCTAGCATACGCCTTTTGTCGGTCCTTAGCAACTTGAATATCTTGTCTGATAATCTTGAGTTGATCATCTATTTCTTATAACATTTTTCTCGAAGCTTCTACCCTTAGAGTAGGGTCGGAAAAATTAAGTGGCATACGGCAATCTTGACCATATAGTGTCTCAAATGGAGTCATCTTAATACTTCGATGATAGGAGGCATTATAAGCAAATTCCACTAAGGATAGATATTGAATCCACCTTTTAGATTCCTTGTTGCAATACGCATGTAGAATATCCTCAATCACTTAATTAACTCATTCTGTCTACTCATCAGTTTGTGGATGATAAGCAGTGCTGAAACCAAGTTGCATTCTAATGGCTTCAAATAAACTCTTCCAGAAATTTGATATCGAAAGAGAATCGTGATCATTGATGATCCTTTTAGGTAACCCATGTAGCTTAAAAATCTCTTTTACAAAAATTCTTGCAATATCTAAAACTTTGTAATTGGTTTTTGTTAGAATAAGATGAGAGACCTTAGTCAACATGTCTACTATTACCATTATTGAGTTATATCCTCCTTGCACAGTGTAATAAACCACCTTGACAACACAAAATGTACACATAAAAAATTTAAGAAATCTCCCATGGCAATTTTCTTCATCGTATACACAAGCAAAAATCGTTGATCCTTGCATGAAACCCCCCCCTCCTCCCTCTAGCCAAAGGACTTTAAAAGTACTGAATCGATGGAGATACGTTATCCATGTAAACTCCTCCTTTTAGGCATATGTGCACAAGTATACACGTGAACACGTGTATGCACATTCCATAAATAAAGATATAATTTACGCTTGTGAACTCACTCTTGATGCACGGTTGTGCATTTACTTAAAAGCACGTAAACACGTGCAAAAAGAATAGTTTTTGCAAAAACGGGCTAATTATTTTCAATAAAGTATGTGTGTTATTCCTTATCATGAAAACTCCACCTTAGTCGTTGACAAAACACGTAAGAAATTATGCATGCATGAAAATGAAAAATGTGAAGAAAATAAAAATCATCCAGTTAGTCTAATTCCAACTAAAAGCCAAAGAGTAGTTAACTAAAAGAGAGAAAGAGTTCAATTGTAAGTAGGACTTTACAAGAGAATGACACATGGTGAGAGAGAGATAAGCAATGATTAGAAAGAGTGAGTACTTTTTCTCCCATCTCTTGCCACATAAGTACTCATTCCCTATTTTTCCAACTATTATATAAAAAAGTTAGAAAAATCCTAGTACTTTTTAACCTCCACAAGACACCTCATTTCTCATATCCTAAATTTTCATGAAATTTAAAAAAAAAGGATTTTTTTTAATTGATTAAAAATCCCTAAGTTGCCACATTGGTACTCCTTCTCCAATTTTCCCCAATTTTTATTTAAAAAATTGGTATTTTTAGCCACTTCCAACCTCATCAGGACACCTTATACCATCTTTCTAATTTTCTCTTAAAATCAAAAAACGAGTTTTTTTGAAAAATATCAAATTGCCACCTCACTAGAAAATATCCTACACATGGTATTTTTATGTTAAAAAGAGTTTAGGAAATTTTAACAAGCTGACACCCAGTTAATCAACCCATCACCCATCATTTTCATTGTACCACCATGTGTGACACCTCAGATGCTGCTTATGCAGGTAGCATGTCAAGATTGTGGGAGAGATGGAAGGAGTCTCACTTGTAGCTTTCTCGCTTGCACAATGGGGAAATACACACAAAGGTGGAGGCTGAAAACAATTTTCCTCTTCTTAGTTGTGTAAGCCAAAAAAGAACTCTAGTACATAGAAATAGAAGAACCCTATATATGGGTCTCAAACCAAACTCAACTAACTAAGGTGGCATACTAACTGAGCCACGAACTAGAGTAGATAAGGATAGCTGTCATCTAGCTATTATTCATGGGCGGTGTACCAACCGCATCTGCAGCTAACAAGTCGGTGACATAAATGCACAACGGTCACCCTGGCATTTCACGAGTGGAGCTCGATATCTCAACATAGCATCCCACATCCATCCCCCCCCCCTCCTCCTATGAATAAGACCTCTCCCCTCCATTGTAAGAGCATGAGTGTGGAGCTAAACAGACTCTACTGTGAAGAAGAGCGATCAAAGAAGCGACGACGACACCCTTACGCTACCAAAATCTTCTCTTAATTTTCTTATTTCTCTAAAATTCAAAAATATCCTTATCATGCCACCAAGAAGACGAGGTGTGGCATCACCCCCAAATGTGGCTACACCTCCAACATCGTCACTTAATGACGGGTCGACTACAAATAATACTAGTCAAAATTAGATTTTAAAATAAATTAAGAGAATGTTATTTTATTTTAGAAAATAATAAAAGTTAATTTATTCTTAAAAGCATGAATTAGAAAAGCTCAATAAATAAAAATTTTTAATGTTAGCATTTTGGTGATCTTTTTCTTTATCAAATTATAGTTATTTTTAAAAAGAAAGAATTAGTGATAATTATAATTAAAGTTAGATTAGGTTCTAGTCATTGGAAATAATTAGAAAAATAGTTGTGTATATACATGGGATAATAAAGTTAATAAAAAGAAAAAAAAGAATGAATGATTGTTATGCTCTAGAGAAATCCTAACATAGAATGTTATACTAAGAAAATAAACAAGTATGCTTGAAAATTTTCTAACTTAGAACATTATGCTAACTATTATGCTCTATGAAATTTTACATAAAATGTTAAGTCAAAAATCTTGTTTAAGCGTCATATCTAGTTTAAGGCTTATCTAAGGTAATCTATTAGAAAAATAACATTATTAGAATATTAAAAATAGTATTAAAGAAATATATATAGAATATCAAAATTATTTCCATGATTAAGCTAACCATAAATTTTAGTATCACACTTATAAGAATGGCATTAGTGGAATCCTTAGAAATATTAAATATTAATTAAGAATAAATTAGTTAAGTCCATCTGTAAAATTTAAGTGTAGTTTATTGAAATTTGAATTATTCTTTGGACTAAAAATTAACGATTTCTACGAACATTTAAACATATAGGACTTATTTTTATGATAATGATAATTATTAATAGAATTGAATATTCATTTAAATAAGAATAGTGTCTATCGATTTGGCCATGGAAAGACTTTCGTAATCATAAACTATCCTAGAGGACATACGAAATATAGATTATTACTTAGAAATGGATTTTCTAACTCTTGGGTGACAAAACAGATAAATATGGAAGTATAGGGATTGGTTTATTTAGTAAACTTAGAAAAAATTATCATAGGGAAAGAAGATAATCAAAGAAAGAAAAGAATTGGTTGTTATAATTTTAAAAAATTAGGAAATTGAAAAAATAAATCAAGCTAAGTTTTTCAATAGAAAATTCAATATCTATAAAAAGGAATAAGCAGGGAATGGAAATCCTTAGAAATTATTAGCTGTCAAAATCAAAGTCATTGAAAAATCTTTTCGATAAAGTTATAATTGACTTTATAAATTACTATTTTTAGTAGCATTAATTGCTCAAGAAATATTGACTGCAAAGGACTGGATGGTTTATGGTTTTTAATTTTCGAAACCTGGATGTGATTGTGATTTCTTCATTAATGGACGAAAATATTCTTGCCCAGATTAAGGAAGATTTTAGTGGTTGACTTTCCCCTGGCATCAACTGCTGAAGCTTGAACGAACCGGATATATTTTTTGTTCTGTCTAGAGCGTTTGACCAACGCCTAGGATAGACGGTCAAGTACGGAAGATTGCCTCCTATGGTGACTCATAACCATGAGGGGCTATGGTCGAAATTTTTTCCTAGAATATGTAGTCGGGGAGAGGAAATCCGTACTCTTATCAATGCGGTTTTGCATTGGAGCCTGAAAATGTAGGTTGGAAAAGCTTCTCTGGTTTTTTAGGGCGGACACACCTCTAGTTTTAAGGGCCGAATTGAAAATATATAAATATGCTTTTATCCAATGTTTTGAAAGGACTAGTTTCACTATTCTCATGTCGTGAATTAATAGAGACATGAAGAACCATGTGCTAAAAGGGTAATTAATGAAGCTATTTTTATGTATTCAACAGCGTGGTAGTATGCTCTGTTTAGATAACTAAAGAAAACATCGTTTAAAGGGAAGCAGACGAGCGACCTTTCCCGAACAAAGGCGCTCAATGGGTGGGTGGACCTAATGAGTCTGGTGCTTTCTTGAAAGGGAAAAATAAGATAAGAGCCAACACGATGACTTACCCTAGGATCAGAGTCTTAGAACCCGGGATGATCACTGTCTTAGGGGAAAGGTGCAACGGCTATGCCAGAACACATTAGGGTCCCATGAACCCGAGCCTGTCAATGGATTTACAATTTCATTGTCAACATCATCCAACCAAATCGAGTGATTGTAGCCTATCATACTCATCAAGATAATTATGAGGTGGAGGAACTGCCAAATCTTCCGAATCATTATTTGGCGTTGGATACGTCCAAAGAACCTCCTACTTATTACTCCATGTCTTTATCTAGAATCCATGGATAAATTTGTAAATTTTCTTAAATACAAGAAGCCAAAAAATATGTATGGAGCTTTAGTAGTTCACAGGATAGGCCCAAGAAAACAAAAAAAAAAATTGTAAAGCCTATGGTGCCTGTTAATATATAATATACTCTCTTTTTTTAAATATTCTCTCATGGTTGAAAAAAAAATTTGCATTGAGATAAAGAAGACTTATCATCTCTAAGGATTATAAATCGGGAATTTCTCAACATTGATAAATGATTGAATTTCAAGTTCCTTCCAATCCTACACCGATGGCAGTGGTTGTCCCAGTCTCACAGAATCGGTGGCTGAGAAGAAAGAAAGAAATTTTTTTCTCAAACAAGTAAAGCCACCAGAATTTAATGGCGAAGGAGTGAAAGTCGCCATTAATGCCAAAACCTAGATAGAGCAGATGGAGGATTATTTCTCCGTTGCTAGCACAAGTGTTGCTTATCAATCAATGATAGCAAGGTTGAGACTTACAGGTGAAGCCACACTATGGTGGAAATAGTGGTGTCGAGACAAATCAGTCTCTCTGAGCCTACTATTACATGGAATTAAATTAAGGAGGCTATCCAAAATTGCTACTTACCCCCTGCCTATCAGACACTCAAGATGAACGAGTTCTTTGACCTCAAGCAGTTAGGAATGACCTTGGAAGGGTACTATTCTTGGTTTGTGACCTTGTAAAAGTACGCTCCTCACTTATCAATAAAGCAATAAGTGGCATGTTTCTGCCAAGGTTTGAATTTTACCCTTGAAGCAATGAGGCCTATGGACTTGGAAGGTGCACTACTAAGGGCAGAACCTTTGGCGAAGGCTTACTCTAAGTCAAATAATAGGTTCAACAATAGATTTCCCTACTCCAAAAGAGCACGGGTAGGATATCAACAACAAAGGAGTTACAATCAAGGACAAGCTAATGCAATCAGTGCTCCTCAAAATCATGATAGAGATAACAACACAAATAGAAACTGGAATAATGAACCACGATGCTGGAGATGTAATCAGCCAGATCATTTTCGCTCTGAATGCCCAAATAAAGGAACCAATGCCAACGTCCCACAATGTCCTCAAAGAAATGAGAATTTTAATAATAGAGGACGTGGACATGGAGCTGGGCGAGGAGCTGGTCGTGGAATGGGGCAAGGAGCAGGCCGTGGAGCTAGGATCTGCGCATGTGCCATCACACTAGAAGAATGGATCCAACTATGGAAGAAGAAGTTAAGAGAGGATCCATTCACAGGTCTGTGAATAATCAGGGTGCTGGATGGATGGCAATTTTCTATTATTCAAACACCAACAGAATATCAAGGTATTCCTTTTAAAATCCTCATTGATTGTGGCGCAACTCATTCCTTTATTTCACCAAAATGTACCAAGAGGCTGAAGTTAAATCCTAAGCGGGCTAGAAAACTGAAGCTAGAGCTAGCAAATGGTAGAGAAACTGTCTCAACTCATGCCATAAACAACATACAATTTGAGTTATATGGGGAAACCACAAAAGCAAATTTTTGGGTTATGCCTTTAGGAGTATATGACTGTCTGCTAGGAATGGATTGGTTGAGTCCCAATCAGGCAAATATTCATTATGGAGAAGAACAAGTTACATTTAAGAATCTTCTAGGTGAAATAGTCCAAGCACAAGGATGGTCAGGCAAGCCAAAAATCCAGCTAACTAAAGCCATTCGGATCCTAAAGGGTATTAGAAAAGGACTCCCTGTCTATTTGATAAAATTGAACAAAGTGGAGGATAACAAAGATGAAGAAGAACCTTCATGAGGCTACTGGGCAAATGCGGTGATGCCTTCCCTAAGGAGCTAACTGAACTACCCTAAACTGGAAGTAGACCATGAAATAAAATTAATCCTTGGAGCTAAACTAGTGGCAAGAAGGTCGTACAAGATGTCAATACCCGAAGCTATTGAGTTGAAAGAGCAGTTGAAGCAACTGTTAGAGCAAGGCTTCATTCATCCCAATAATTCTTGTTGAGAATAGCAAATGATGCTTAACATGATGCCCAAAAGAGGCTTGCCCACAAGAGGCTTTGTATGAGACATATGACAAAGATGTATGCTCTAAAAGCTCTAGGAAGACATGTAAAAAATCCCATAAGCATAGAAAAGAAAAGTGGTACTATCCAAAAAGCTATAAAGGCATGTACTTGACACTCATTTGAATGTAATGGTACAATCATTTTGAGTCACTCAAGATTCTGTTTATGAGTCCAAGCTAATCTATCTTGGAACCTAATTCACTTGAGTTACAATTTCTCATTCTAATCATGTATCGTGTGTTTGATTTGCATCCACCATAGCTCATATAGTTCTAGGTCCATGACTCTCAACATAGTATCAGAGCCATGGCTGAGCTAGTTAGCTAGTGTGTGTCCTTTCTCAATCTCCTTCTTTATCATCTCCTCTATCCCTCAAAGCCATCTACCATTGCATACGAGGTAAAGGAGCTTCAAGAGGTCCAAGGTCATAGAGCTCAAGACAAGAATACTAGTCTTCAGCTAAAATTGGTTGCTGGCTATTATCAAGCAAGAGGGCAAGTTGAGGAAGCTACTTGAGGCTTGAAGTTGCCTTGCTTTGAAGCCATCACTGAGGCTGATTTATAGACATTATAACGGGCCTCTATTCAATTTCTCTAGCATAAGTTTTGGTACTTCAAAAGACAGGTCAAACTTACAAATAACTCAATAAGGCCAGTAGTAAGAGACAAGGGTTAAGATTGCTGGCATTGCTTACTTTATTTTAGCCACAAAAGAGAAAGAAGAAGAGGGCTCCTACTACAAACGAGTTTGATCAGTCAACTGCTCCATCTTATAGCCAGTTGTGGCATACCACACTCTTGGGGAACTTTCAGAGCCTGGTGAATCGTGATCCAAATCAAAGATTCATTATGTGGCAAAGGAAGAGAATGAAGAAGAGATCTATCACTGCTGCTTGCTGCTAAAAAGGAAATTGCTGCGTCAAAGTCCAGATCTGCACGTAGTCAACGATGTGATCAGACTCTCACGGTTGCACTCACATCTCGCACAGTAAGCACAACTGTCCTCCCACGGATGAATTAGTCAATGGCCACTCACTGGATTTACTATATGCTGCTTCAACCTAATAGCCGACACACTCACAAAGATCACCAATGATAAGGGGAGGGTTTTTACTACTCCTTCCTGTGATGGCATAAATCCTCTTTACTGTTTCTTCAGAAAACGCATCCACAGCTAAGCCATAGAGGTGTCAGTCGGTATGGCGATGACTTTGCCACTTCTCAGAGTGGCCACGACTTCCTAGACATGATCCAAAGAAGAGGATAAAACGACCCCAGTGTCACACGTCAATGCCAAAGTTTGCCGGCTAGCCTCTCCTCCTTTCTACATCTCTGTTGAGACAAAGGCTCCTTCGCCTGTGTAGAGAGTTACCCCCATGACCTTTGAGAGAAGAAGTGTCTATGAATCCCTACAACACGAGTCCATAGAGGAGAGAGAAGTGCACAAATCAAACCAAAAGGAGGAGATGAGAAAAAAAAAACGGTGCTTGACGACTGCATTATTCTTTTCTTTCTAAATTAAAACTCTATTTACTAAGGTCAAAACTCTCCCCTCTTTTCAACCTTTTTTTAAACACTTACTTATTTCCCAAATCTATGTGTTATAAGCCCTGTTCACACTGTAGTGGTTGAATTCATTGGTGTACTCACTCTAATAGGTAGTTCACACTCATTCACAAAAGAGTCGTTATATGGAAATGCTTTATTGATCAAATCACTACTAGCATCTTTTTGTGAAACCACATTGGGTTTAGACATTGCCATTGAGCTTGGTAAGACCTTCCCACACTTGAAATGGTTTGCCTACATTACTCTAAAATGTCCAATGTCAATGTACTCCAAACCCAAATGCTATCCAAAGAAATAGGTATCCATCGTGTATGCACAAGCCATTGCACTACTCAGAAAATCCCAAAATGTATGTTTTCAAAGATCTATGCCATGTATGTCAGAGAGAGCTTGTTGAGACAAGGCCACGTACCCATCGGTGAAAGCATGTACCACACATTAACATAAGAGATAAAGAGCACGACAAGAAGAGGAAGAATATCATGAAGACCAGCAAAGAAAGCACACTAGAGCACACGTCAAAAAGCATTATGAAGACCAAGAAGATCGAGGACATCACCAAAGGATGCCAAAGAAGCAAAAGGAAGATGAAGAAGATACCTTCCGCTGCTGAAAATTTTCCCATAGTGGATCTCCCTTAGTGGATCTTGTTTCTTGTAGTGGACATTGTAAAAACCCTACCAAAGATGTAAAGTTTCAAGCTTTAACTTGACTAGGATGCCTATGAGCTAGTCTCCCGGGCCATGTCATCATGAAGGGGGGGGCAAAAGCCAACAAGTGTAGGAACTCATCATTTGAGGGGGGCTATTGAGAATAGCAAATGATGCTTAACATGATGCCCAAAAGGGGCTTGCCCACAAGGGGCTTTGTATGAGACATATGACAAAGATGTATGCTCTAAAAGCTCTAGGGAGACATGTGAAAAATCCCATAAGCATAGAAAAGAAAAGTGGTACTATCCAAAAAGCTATAAAGGCATGTACTTGATACTCATTTCAATGTAATGGTACAATCATTTTGAGTCACTTAAGATTGTGTTTATGAGTCCAAGCTAGTCTATCTTGGAACCTAATTCACTTGAGTTACAAATTTCTCATTCTTATCATGTATAGTGTGTTTGATTTGCATCCACCATAGCTCATTTAGTTCTAGGTCCATGATTCTCAACAATTCTCCTTGGGGTGCACCTGTTCTATTCCAGAAGAAGAAGGACAGAACCCTTAGATTATGCATTGACTATAAGGGTCTGAATCAGGTTACAATAAAAAAATAAATATCCGATTCCCCGAATCAATGAATTGCTAGGTAGATTACAAGGAGCTATGATCTTCTCAAAAATTGACCTGAGATGTGGATATTATCAGATCCGAATAAAAGAAGAGGACATTCCCAAAACAGCTTTTAATACCAGGTATGGCCATTATGAATTCACAGTAATGTCATTCAGACTGACAAATGCTCCTGCCACTTTCAACAGGTTGGTCCATCAAGCCCTATTTAGATGAGTTTGTACTCACATTTTTTTATGACATCCTCACCTACTCCAAGGAAGAAGAAGTACATCCAGTTCATCTACGGATTGTTCACGAGCTGCTTTGCGAGAACAAGCTCTTTGCTAAAAGAATAAGAAGTGTTTTTTCTTCAAGAAGATGATAGAATACTTGGGATTCATTGTCTCAAAGAAATATCTATAGATCCCGCAAAGATCAAGGATGTCCAAGATTGGCCACCACCTCAAAATGTCAAAGAAATTAGAGAATTTCTAGGTTTGACAGGGTGGTACATGATTTTTATCAAGGATTATTCTTTGATTCTGGCACCTCTCACTGAGCTGCTCAAGAATCAAGTTAAGATTGTATGGATAGAATAAGAGCAAGAAAGCTTTGATAAGCTAAAAGAGTGTCTCACCACTACTCCTATCCTAAAGTTGCCAGACTTCTCAATGGAATTTTAGGACATCACAGATGCAAGTATCATAGCATTGGGATGTGTCCTTACTCAAGAAGGTCATCTAGTCGCGTATTCTTCTCGAAAGCTAAAATCTTATGAGAAGAATTATGCTACACATGACTTGGAGCTTTTAGCAGTCATCCATGCCTTGAAACTTTGGTGTCATTATCTGCTGGGTAGAAGGTTCACACTTGTGACTGATCACAAAAGTCTTAAATGGATCTTCAGATAGCCAGATTTGAACATGAGACAGAGGAGATGGATTGAAGTGCTTCACGAATTTGATTTTGAGATCAAGTTCCGCCTGGAAAGGAAAATGTGGTAGCTGATGCCTTGAGTAGGAAATTATTCCTCAATGCTTTATTTTTAGAACATCCTAGCAATAGAGGATTTCTTGCTAGCCTAATTTCCATGCCAAGCAATCCCATCTTGGAAGTAGTGGCTGCAGAGATTCCCAATGACACAAATTATCTAGAGTTAAAAGAGACCATCAAAGAATGAGGTGATGGTTCAAAATTAGAGCTCAAATACAAACATTATCACCTTGAAAGAGAGTTTTTGTACTATCAACATAGGGTATGTGTGCCTAACAATTGGGATCTCAAAAAAAAGATTCTCTGGGAGGCCCATGACAGTCCCGTAGTTGGACACCCTGGCTATGCTAAGACTGTCAACGATGTTAGGAAAAGCTATTAGTGGCTAGGAATGAAAGCTGATGTTCTGAGGTATGTGATTCAATGCTTGAGTTGCCAGTGAATCAAGGAAGAAAGGATCAAACTTCCTAGAGAGTTACATCCACTTGACATTCCACAAATGAAATGGGAATGTATTAGTATGGACTTTGTGGTTAGCCTTTCTACAGTGCAGGGAGGTTATGATTCTATCCTAGTAGTTGTGGATTTGTTGACAAAGGTTGCTCATATCATCCCAGTAAATACTACCTTCAAAGCATCTGACATTGCTAGGTTGTTTGTCAAGGATATCTTCCAACTGCACGGACTACCAAAAAGAATAGTTAGTGATAGAGGCTGACTGTTCAAATCCAAATTCTAGACTTGTCTCTTCCAAGCTATTGGAACCCAATTTTGCTTCGGTACTGCCTATCATCCACAAACAGATGGGCAAACTAAACAGGTCTAGAGGATATTTTAAGGGCTTAGTGCAACAAAGAGCCTAAGAAGTGGATCCAATATCTTTCCTTGGTGGAATTTTCCTACAATGCCTCATACCAACAAAGCATTGGTATGACTCCCTTTCAAGCATTGTATGGGCAAGAGTGCTTATCTCCTCTTAAATTTTCAAATCTGACCTTAAGGGTTGAAGCATCTAGGAAAATGATGGAAGAAATGGAAGAACAGACCAAAGCGAGCCATGAAGACACTAAGGCTACTCAAGATAGGCAAAAGTCTTATGATTACACCAAGAGAACTTCTCACACATTCAAGAAGGATGAGATGGTCTTCTTAAGGGTTCGACCTAAGAAAAGTTCTCTATCTCTTGGAAAATTCAAGAAGCTAAGCCCTAGATATTGCAGCCCCTACAAAATTATCAAATTTCTTGGTAGGGATACCTACAAATTAGAACTTCCTCCTCATCTCAAAGTTCATAATGTTTTCCATGTAAATCTTCTAAAACAGTATGTCCCAAGTCATGATCATGTCTTAGATGATGGATATATTGTAATGCCAACTCAAGGAATCTTAAAAGTTCAACCTGAGAGAACTCTATAGGTTAGAGAGAAGCCTCTCAGAAATCGTACTCTCCATGAGTACCTTGTACAATGGAAGGACTTCCCTGAAGAAGATGCCACTTGGATCAAGGAGTCCATTCTCTAGAGAGACCACCCACAATTTCTCTCAAGATGAGGACATCTCGATTTCTCTAAGGGAAAGAGGATGTAACAAAGGTCATATTGCAGCCCATTATTATGCTAAGAAGGATGATATTCACAGTGGTAAATTGCAACAAGAAAACTATGCATCGTCTTCACGACAGAATGAGGAAAAAATTGAGCGTCTGTTTGTTATGCAGCATATGATGAATGTAGTTATAGGAAAGGGGACACATAATGATGTATGGTATGTCGATTCAGGTGCATCTAATCATATGACCAGTCATGTTGAATGGTTTGGAGAGATGCAAGACTTACAAAATCTAGGTTATGTGCAGACAGGTGATATATTTAGATTTATGCCACCCAATTTCACATATTGGAAAGGTTCCCTTGTCCTTGCATGATGGCAAGACAAAGAGTCTGATAGATGTATTACATGTGCCTTCAATCACAAAGAATCTAGTGTTTTTCGGCCAAACAGTAGAGCAAGGGTTGCAGGTTCGATTCAATGCAAAAGGTTGTTTTGTAGAAGACTTTAATGATAAGTGTAGGTTGGTTGCAAAAGGAATTAGAGTTGGCCGCATGTTCACTTTAGATGTTGGAACTCCTGTAATGGATGCTGCTATGTATGCTAAAGAAAAAGGAGTGGTTGTAGACATTGAAATATGGCATAAACGTATTGGACATGCAAATGTGCAAAGACTAAAATTAATGCAATCCATAGGATTGGTTACATGTTTGCCTTTTTTTAAGAGTTGCAGAATTTCATAAAGTTTGTGAAGCATTTCTTCATCCTATACACGAGAAAAATCATTGATCCTTGCAGGAACTCCCCCCCTCCCACTAACCAAAGGACTTAAGCCTTAAAAGTACCGAATCGATGGAGATAAGTTATCCATGTGAACTCCTCCTTAAAAGTACCAAATCGATGGAGATAAGTTATTCATGTGAACTCCTCCTCAGGCATATGTGCACATGTATACATGTGAATATGTGTATGCACCTTTCATAAATAAAGATATAATTTACGCTTGTGAACTCACTCTTGATACATAGTTGTGCATTTACTTAAAAGCACGTGAACATGTGCAAAAAGAATAGTTTTTCCAAACATGTGCTAATTATTTTCAATAGAGTATGTGTGTTATTCCTTATCATGAAGACTCCACCTTAGTCACTGACAAAACATGTAAGAAATTATCCATGCATGAAAATGAAAAATGGGAAGAAAAGAAAAATCATCCAGTTAGTCTAATTCCAACTAAAAGCCAAAGAGTAGTTAACTAAAAGAGAGAAAAAGTTCAATTGTAAGTAGGACTTTACAAGAGAATGACACGTGGTGAGAGAGAGATAAGCAATGATTAGAAAGAGTGACTACTTTTTCCCCCATCTCTTGCCACATAAGTACTCATTCCCTATTTTTCCGTGGTGAGAGAGAGATAAGCAATGATTAGAAAGAGTGACTACTTTTTCCCCCATCTCTTGCCACATAAGTACTCATTCTCTATTTTTCCAACTATCATATAAAAATGTTAGAAAAATCCTAGTACTTTTTAACCTCCACAAGATACCTCATTTCTCGTATCCTAAATTTTCATGAAAATTTCAAAAACAAGATTCTTTTTTATTGATTGACATGATTCTAGAAGTTGTAAACAACTCCTTTGAAAGGTAATTAGAGGGTGTCTTGGTAGGCATAAACCTATCCTGAAGGAAGTGGCATAGCTGCTTCCACACAAGATTGGAGATCATGGAGACACTAATGCTAGAACTGGCAAGAATTTTCTTGGGATCCAATACATCCTGTGTCTGCTTTTGCAACAATTTAAGGATATCCTCATTCGAGATCAGTTCTCTAGCAATAGGGAAAGAGTCTCCCCGATAGGATAATGACAAAGCCTTGCTCAAACTTTTAGGCGTCAATTGGACAACTACAGGACCAAACCTCTTACTGTAAGAGGCTAGAAACTGACCACAAGTATCAGTATCCTCTGGAATGAGTGGTAATGAGAGTGTGATGAACTTTGTTAAGCCTACTTTTCCAGTAAGTTCACACTCCAATAATAAAGAATAATCATGAGAGACCAACGTACTAGACTGGAGGCGGAGCTTGAGGCGCCATTCAGATAGATTATGCACACACCAGACACACAGACAATCACAGGGAATGCCTACAAAACAACAAAGTATCCATCAAAAGAAATTGACCAGAATAAGCACACACAAATGTGACTAATTGACTAACCATCCCAAGCAATCCACATCCTAGAGAATTTTTGGCATGACCTCTACACATATGCGACTGAAAGCACGGATACAAACACACGATAAACACACATATGCGACTGAAAGCAAGAATACAAACATACGATAAACACACCCACGATGCACGTGAACACTTGCAAACAAGGTGGGAGGACGAGGGAGGGGTGTCAACGGGGTGCAATAGAGCAGCGGAAGAACAGGGGCAAAGGGGGCTTAAAGGCTGCGGCGAAGGCATGAGGACCAAGGGAGTGTTTTTGTTTTTTTTTTTTTTTTTTTTTTTTTGGGTTCGATTGCTTTTGGGGGTGGGTGGGTGGATGGACAAGGGGGGGTGTGGGCAGGGGGGTTAGAAAAAGGGAGGGACACGAGTGGGCCGGGAGGTTAATGTGGGGGGGGGAGGGTTAAAAATAGGGGAGCCCAAATTGAGGGGGGGCAAATTAGAGGAGGGGGACCAAATTATGGGGGAGGGCCAAATTAGGGGGGCGAATTGGGGGGGAAAGGGCCCAAAGATAGGGGGAGAAGGGGCCAAATTAGGGGACTGGGGGGGGGAATTGGAGGGGAAAGCCATGGGCGGGCGGGGAGGAAATGCGGGGGGAGCAGGATAGTAGGTGAGGGGTGTTTGGGTGGGGCGAAAAGGAGGGGGGAAGGGTGCCGATGTCAAGGCAAGAGGGAGGGCATAGAGGAGGGTGGTTGGCGACTGAGGCGGGTATGGATGGATAGAAAGGATGCCGGGCAGGGGGCAGGAGGAGGTGATGGTGACAAGGGGAGGTAGGAGGTGGCGGGGAGGAGGGAGAAGGAGGCTGTTAACCCCAAGTCAAGAAGGCGGAAAGATGAATGAAAAAGCGGAAAAAGGATGGAAAAAGAGCAAAGACACGCAGGCGGCCTCTAAAGCTAAGCTGGGGCCAAAAGCGTAATTTTAAATGAAAGGCGCCTAAAAAAACTCCAAAAACTTGTGTAAAAGAGTGCCAGGCTTCCTCCTGTGCCAATTGTAAAATATTAGACGGGTGTAGACTAGAGGCATAAGGCTAGAAGAGGAAATAGAGAAAGGACCTTGCCACAATGGCCGGGCATGTAAAAAAGGGATGGGTGCCCATGGGATTTTAGGGATTGTATATAAAGTTCAAAAAGTGAATGGAAACTCATTCTTTGGTGTGTGGCTAACAAGAGTTCTCTTCTTCTCTTCTTCTCTTCTTCTCTTCTCCTTGCTTGTGTGTGCTCTTGAGAGAGGGAGTGTGAGAGTGTGTGAGAGTGAGTGTGTGGGAGTGAGGGATCAAGAGGGTGAAGCTCTTCACCATCTCCTCTTCTCTTCTTCTCTTCTCTTATCTTCTCTTTTCTCACTCGCACGGCTATGGTGGATGGAGCTTGGAGATGGAGGAGGCTTGAGGATGCTTGAGCTAACATCTAGGATCTTGGAGCTACTGGTGTGTGCGAGAGAGGAGGCAACTCATATCAGCATCAAGGTAAGCTCATTACACTTGTAGGATCACTAGCGCATCGGCTAGGTGAGAGATAGCCATTAGAGCTCACTTGAAATGCTTGAAACAATAAGCAGTCTGTGGGTCTTGGCGGTTGAGCATGAGCTCCCTCTACATTTTTGGTTCCATTACCCGGACCAACAGATTCAAGCTTGAGCACTTGCGCGCCTCATATCAAGCATCGAAGTAAGGGATTCATCCTTGAAACGGAGCTTGAGATAGGTAGGAAGTTTGGGTGTTTTGATCTTCGAAACAAGTAAGTATTTTGGGTTAGTTAGTTTGTTTCATGATTGGAAAACATGAAGAAATCATTTCAGTTTGTTGCTTTCAATTATTGTTGCATTTAGCGCAGGATAGGATTAGGAAATCGAATTGGGAAAGGGTAAGGTTTACCGTTGCAAAATAGGGCATAAATCATGCAAAAAATGGCAAAAGCTTGCTTTGGATGCTTAATGTCGGCAAGTGAGTGATTGGGAGCGTCAAAACCTTACCCGGGAAGGGGTTTAAGAGCCAAGAGGCCAAGGGAGAGCTCATTTTCAACCATTGCATAGAGAGAGAGAGAGAGAGAGAGAGAGAGAGCCCACAAAGATTCGATTCAATCTCATCATTGGAGAGCCTACCGCTCACCTCAGGTATACCAATCACTTCCCTTGGCACCCTAGTTAGGATCTGGAAGTTTGTGCTTGGAATGATTGTCTAAATCGTGAGATTTGATCAAAATTGTCGTCGCACTGCATTCATCGTGCCGTGTTCGGCCCGTCTGAGCAACCGTTTCTGGGCCGAGTCCCAGAATCGGCCTCGGCCCTTGCCATTCGGCCGACTTGGCCCAGAAACCCTAATTGGCCTGTCCGAGCGGCCGTTTTTGGGCCAAGTCCTAGAATCGGCCTCGAACCTTGCCATTCGACCGACTCGGCCCGGAAACCCTAATCAGCCCCTCGGCCCAAAGTCTACTCAGCCCGTCCGAGTGACGGCACTCAGCCCTCAGCCCAAGACTCGATTCAGCCCTCGGCCAGTCCAAGCAACCCCGTCCGAACGACAAGACTCAGCCCTCGGCCCTCGACACGTGAAAAGTTCGGCCCTCCTTGGTCGAAAGGCGAGGGGGAGACTGCGGAAAAGTACAACGGGGTGTCCGGCCTATCATGTCAGAACATAGTTCCGAGAGAGATAAGATCCGTTTACATGGAAAATACCAAAAAATTAATATAAAAAGATCTTATCACTGGAACGAAGGGCACTTAAAAGGAAAAATCCGCGTTTGCATAGAAAAAACCCAAAAATCGTATCCGAAATGGGATTTGAAAATTAATAGCGAATGATCCGTGCACCGGAAGGGAGGGCAAGAAAAAGAAAAAATGTCAGGACATATCGAATCTTTAGGGCTGTCACATCAAATTGCAGTTCGGATGGGGTTAGGAGGCATTTACATGGAAAAAACAATAAAATGGAGGTCGATAACACCGATAAAAATTAATAACAAAAAATTGAGAGTCCGGAATAGGGCAGAGAAAAAAGGAGAATTGTGCAAAAAGGGTGGCCGGACAGGGCTATCTAATCAAAATTAAATTCAAAGGAGAATAGGGCAGGTTCACATGGAAAAAAGATAAAAATGTACGTGAAAAAGGCACGAAACCACACAAAAATTAATTACGGACTGTTTACTGCAACATAGAAGATTACCGCAACATAGAGGATCGGAAAATGGAGCAGAAGTGCGAGAAAAATGGAAGAAGGAAATAATCAAAAAGGCACAGGACAAAGGAAGGAAAGGGCGCCCCAGATGGAAGTCAGACCCTGAAAATTTGAATGACGACCTCTCCAGAAGACTTCAGTGTAACCTCGAGAAAAGAAAAGAGTAAAAGCGCACCATTAAATATGAAGGTGCTCCCAAACCTTTGTAAAAAGAGCATCGGGCTCACTCCTGTGCAAATTGTATGCATTAGTGGGAACGGGATAAGTAGAACAGTGGAAAATAGGAAAAGAGGGCCGGCTAATGGCCGGCCATGTAAAAAGTGGGGATGACCGCCCAAAAAGTAGGGCATGTATATAAAGTTCAAAAGTGAATGAGAAGCTCATTCTTGTGTGTGGCCAAAAGTGGCTCTCCTCTTCTTCTTCTTCTTCTTCTTCTTCTTGCTTGCTTGGGCTTGTGCTTGAGAGAGGGAGTGTGAGAGTGTGAGAGAGTGAGTGTGTGAGGGTGAGGGACCAAGGAGGAGAAGCTCTCCATCTTCTCCTCTCTTCTTCTCTTCTCTTCTCTTCTCTTCTCTTCTCTTGCTCGCGGTGATGGAGCTTGGAGCGTGGATCTTGAGGATAGAGCTTGCTTGAAGCTTGCACTTGAATCGTGGAGCTACCCGAGTGCGCGGGAGAGGAGGTAACTCGATCGCCATGGAGGTAAGCTCTCATTACACCCGTAGATATGGATGGCGCGTCGACTATGTGAGAGGTAGCCATTAGTGCTCGGCTTGGAACGCTTGAACAATAAGCGGTCCGTGGGTCTTGGCGGTTGAGCGAAAGCTCCCACATTTTGGTTCCGTTGCCGAGACTGGCGAAATCGAGCCTTGAGCACCACACACATCGAATAGAGCATAGAAGTAGGGTTTGCAGCCTGAACCGGTGCTCGAGATAGTTAGGAGATTTAGGAGGTTTTAATCCCTGGAACAAGTAAGTATTTTGATTTGTTGTTAAATATTAGAGTAGGACCATCCATCTCTATCTCTGTTTTTGATTTCTGTTGCATTAGGTTAAGATTAGGATAGGAAAAGAAGGAAAACAGAAGGGTTTTGCTGCTGTTGGAGACGGGGAAATAGGGGCACAGATTCAGACTTTTGGCTAGAAGAGTGTACGGGATTAATTCATGAGTTTACGGCAGCCTGGGATGGGGTAATAAGGGGCCCAGGGAGCCAGGGAACACCACATTTGACATTCTGCCTTTTGAGAAGAGAGTGAGCTTGAGAGCCAGGGATAGAGCAAGAGAGAGAGAGAGAGAGAGCTGCGGGGAGACCGCGAAGTGCTGGTCGATTCGAGCGCCACATCGCTTCTAGATATGCCAAGCGGTTCCCTTTATTGCTTTGCATCTATTAGGAAGGCACGGCACGATTCAGGAGAGTAGATGTTGACCTTGAGGCATCGCACGCAACTCGCAGGCCGTCGTCCGCGCCGTCGGGCCAATGTGTTCGAGTCCCAGAATAGGACTACCCGATTTTTGGAGTTGGACCATCCAACTTCGAAAATCAGACTACTTTTTCGATCTGATCTCCAAAATCAAACCAGCTAAAAATCGGACTACTTTTCCAATCCAATTCCCAGAATTGGACCAGTCCGTCCGATTCCCAGAATCGGACCCGGTGTCAAAGTCAGACCATGTGTCCTAGTCCCAGACTTGGAACACTCAACCCATTGCAGGTCCCCCGTCCGACTAGGGAAGTCGGACCTAAGTAAAATTTGGCCACCTTGTCCGATTCCCAGAATCGGACGTCCATCCGATTCTCAAAATCGGACCAGTTCACCAGAGTTTGAATAGAAAATTTTAAACATGTCCCACAGTCTTGGCCACTTGGACACATCTCTGATCCCCCAAGGAACCCAGTTTAACCTTAGAAGCTAGAGGCCAGATAGGATAACCGAAGATTCACCCCGAACAGCTAGACACTGAGTAGACCAAATTTGGAATTTGATGTGACATTCGGCGACTAGCCAACCAACCAACCAACCCTGAAGCAGAATAGAGAATGCAGTCTTTCAGTAAAACTTTAGATCAGCCAGAACCTGCGCTTAGAGCCACATCAGGTTACGAACGTGAGGGGTAGAGTGGAGTTTGCATTGAGCATTTTATGCATCCTCACCTCACTTTTTGATTTCATCACCTAAGGTGCACTACAAGGAAAGGAAAAGCCTGTTTTCACACTGATCACTAGAAAGCAAGAAGCACAAGTTGTGGATAAGATTGATGACTGCTTCCAATAACAAGGAGCTCATCAGGAAACATAATAACATCAAGGAACCCACTACTAGGAGAAGATCCCAAAACATAGTTGGCTACTAGAAAGCCCCATCAATAGGACCCTAAGAGGACACGAAGATCCGGAAGGCGACAACCTAGAGGATCGGATGCTGCTGGAGTTACTCAAATTGATCGACGACCTTGTGGAGCTGGAAGTGGGAGCAATGTCAGGATCACGAGGCGGACAAGGAGAGGACCGACTAGACTTGGGAGAATTCCTAGTCATAGTGCAGGAGTTAGTCAATGAGTATGACTTGTTGACTAGGATGGTAGTTCAGGGTAGGCCAGTAGAGGAAGTGGTAGCAACCCTAGAAGAGGAAAGAAAGGCAATCAGAAGGGCGCTAGAGAGCATGATTGCCTATAACCACGAGCAAAAGCCTAGGAAACTCCAACAAGATGTAGACATGTACGAGGCCCGACGTGTGCTAGCCCTGGCTGGAGCAGCCAAAGTAGGACCAAATGCAGAGAGAGAGTGAGCAATAGAGGTTGACTTATCATTGAGTGAACTTGTAGCCAGGTGGCTCATGGACAACACATCTGCTGAGTAGCGCGCAACAGCCTTAGCCACAGCATTACTCTCGGGATTAGGGGTGACGCAAGGGTCAATCTAGGATCCCTGTTTTAGCAAAGCAACTAGACAAGTATAAACCTAGCAATGACCCATATAGCTTTGTGGAGCAGTTCGAACAAGTCTATGAAGCAAACGGTCTCACAGACCTTGCACAACACTCTCAAGCCTTCAGGCTATGTTTAGGTGATAAGGGGAGAATTTGGTATACTAGTCTAGATGCAGCCGAGTGCACGAACTTTTCCCGTCTTAAAGACCATTGTATCAAGAGGTTCTGTGAGGCAGGGTACTCTGACAACCTCATCGTCCGGTTGATGAATGTCAGTCAGAGGAAAAAGGAAGACGTAAGAGACTACGTCACTCATATGTGTAGCCTCTTCAAGAGGATCCCGGCCAGTGATGAGCGACCTAACGAGAAGGTTGTGTCTACCGTGTTTATAAATGGAATCCGAAGCGAGGAGCTCTACAAGGCCTTGGCTAGTAACTCCACCCTACACAGAGACGTGTTAGCTAGAGTTTTTGAAGAGGCAATAAGAGTAGACAATCAGCTTAGGGAGCGAAGCATAAGGAACTCCAGTCGGGACAGTACAAGCCTGAGAGCTTTAGAGCGGACAACGACATTGGGAGAGAGAGAGAACTCTAGCATACGGGATAAGGGAAAGGGTGTTGACCAAGGCCAGGAGCTGGCTGAGGTAAGAATGGAGCTTGCACGATTGCAAGAACATATGAGGAAGCCTATGCGGACTCACATGTAGTCTATACACTATGGTGGAAACCACCTCCCAGCCGAGTGTCAAGATCCTAGATCTAGGCCGTGTTCGAGCTGCGGTAGGTTTGGTCATGACTTGTTGCACTACAGATTGCCCAGGAGGTTCCCATATGCACAGCAATACAACCCTCCATACTTAGGCAACAGGCCACCTAACTTCTTTGGCAGAGAAGCCCAGCTGGCACTTCTAGCACCAAATGACGCAAGGCCAGCCATTCCTAGGCTAGAAATGAACCCAACAGGCATACCCAGACCACTAGGGCCCTATGTAACCCAACCACCGAGCGACGCTCCTGTTCACTATGTGGAAGAACCTAGTGAAGAGGAAAGCTATGTGAACCCATACATCTCCTATGATGAGGAAGGCAATCCAGTCTTGATGGACTATCGACCCGTACCAGTGATGGGGCTGGGGAGAGGAAGAGGTAGAGGCTTTGGAGGACCAAGTTAAGATCCAATCTCATGCTGGACTTGCGGTCATCTAGGCCATATTTCAACATGCTGCCCGGAAAAGGAAAAGGAAAACCAGGACAAAGATCACCTTCGATGCACTAAGTGTGGGATCACACACCTATTTCCCGAGACTGTCCTAGACGGAAACCGTCAACTAGTTCTGCCAATGTGCCCTCCGTGCCTCTGAGACTATTCGGTGTGGAGACCTTTGGCGGGGAGGATACGCCCATCCCACTGCATGTCATGATGTGAGCGCAGACAAAAAAAATAGGCATCTTGTTGCTTGGGCCAAGTAACCTGGATGCAACCTCGTTGGGAAAGAAAAGCCAGAGGAGAAGGAGAAAGAGAGCAGACACAAAGATTACCCTTAAGACTGAGGAAGCTACAACCTTAGTGGCAGGAAAGGGGGTCACTGATGCTGAGGCAAAGACCTCAGCTCCTAAGACAGCAGAACTAGGGAGTGCCAAGGTAGGGGAATACCCCCATCCTAGACAGCAACTCGAGGCTATAGCCAAAGTTAAGGAGTGGATCAAGGATGTCCAGGAACACCCTAAAGATGTAGAACCCATACTCGAAGACCGAATGGAAGACCTCTCTAGTGTGAGCACACATGTTTTGCCATCGCGACCTCAATCGAGGAATGCACCCACACCATGAGAGATGCCATAGAGGCAAGACCAAGGAGAAGCTTGTCAACAAGCTAACCAGGACATATGGCCAGAGAATGCTGACCAAGGAGGAAGCCAACCACCCAGCAACCTCCTCACCACTTTAGTAGCCACCCCAGTAACCGTGAGCCTGGGTGATTTGCTTAAGCAGCACCCTCCCTTATGGCAAGAATTAAGGCACTGTGTGGAGGGAAAGGGGGAGCATACTACCACTGACTCGCAAGATCAGGACGTAGTCACGCAAATTCCAAGCCTAATGCTGCACTTGGCTCCAAGGTCACTGCACGTCAACGCTTTCTGGGAAGGCACGGAGATGCATGCAATCCTACCTATCTTAGCCTTGGGGAACGCAACATGAAAAGGAATCGTAGACATCGGCACCGGGGTGGTCAGTATCTTGAGCCACGCAGTTCTACAGGCCTAAGGAAACCCAGATGTGGAAGCGGCTAGGTTCAATGTTACATTGGCCAATGGAATGAAGGTCAGACCATTCGGGGTCCTAAAGAACTAGCCAATGAAGGTCGCAGGAGTGCAATTTTTTGTAAACTTCATTGTCATGAAGGGTGTAGACTACGACATACTGCTAGGCCAACTGTGGATGAGGAACGCTCGAGTTATTGAAGATTGGGAGAACAATCTCATCTTCTTGGGGAATAGGACGGAAGTAGTGAGGGTTGAGATGGACACCTGGAAGACTACCCCAGCCGACCTCGATGCTATCTCGACCATGCTAAAAGGTGACGCCCAGGCAAGAAAACCCTATGGGTCATTGACCAAGTACATCCCTTGCCCTGAGGACGAGCAGGATTGTATGCATGTCTTGGAAACCATTGATCTACCGTTCTCAGATGAGGATGAGCTGTATAAGCAAGCTGCTAAATCACCAAGCATGCCAGCAAAGGAGCCCACCATGCCACTCTGCATGATGGCAGGAGACTCACATGACCTAGAGAGACTAGTCTCGTTCCATATCCCCACCAACAAGCTCGAGCTTCAGGAAATCGTAGAGCGCCTGATTGATAAACTGAAGGGCAACAAGGCTGCTAATCTAAAACCCCTAAGTGATCTCTTGGCTGGGCCTGAGTGGAAATGGACCAAAATTCACGATCTTAACCTATTATACAACTAGGCTTTAGTCACCGACGAAGAGGAGATTGGAGAGGAAAACATGGGGGACGATGAGCAGTCAGAGGGGCAAGATTCCGATGATGAGGGGTATGAGCGCTATCGCTCTGAGGGGGACGAGAGTGAAGAGGAGATAGATACGATAGAATATGACACTGAAGGGAGAGCAATCGAACAGATCCAGATGTGGTGCCAATGAAGCAGCGACCTTACCCTATGAATCCCAAACACGCCCATGCAGTGAATGAAGAAATCGATAAGCTCATGAAGGCACGATTTATATATGAGATTGAGCACACGGATTGGGTATCGCCCATAGTGATCGTTATGAAAAAGAACGGTAAAATTTGGGTGTGCATGAATTACAAGAAGGTTAATGCCGCTACGAAGAGGGATAACTACCCCTTATCGTATACCGAGTACATGCTGGAGAGGATGGCATGCAAAGAAGCTTACAGCTTCCTGGATGGTTTCTCTGGCTATAATCAAGTGCAAGTGCACGCTGACGACAGGCACAAGAGTGCCTTCACCACGGAGTGGGGTGTATTCACCTACATGGTTATGCCCTTTGGGCTAATGAATGCACCTGCAACCTTCCAACGATTAATGTGCACCATCTTCAAGGATATGCTACGACGCAAGCTAGAGGTGTTTGTAGACGACTTGTGCATACACTCTAATTGGGCCAAACACTTAGAGAGGTTGAGAGCTGTCTTTGAACGATGTCGGTGATCCGGGTTTTTTACAACCCGGATTACTACCACAAAATTTGGCCAAAACTCCTATCAAGAGCTTACCATATCACTTTGGGTTTACTCTTCAAGCACTAGGTATGCTACATTGCTTCTCGATTATGATAACTCTAGCAAATGGAGGGAACAAGTTCTTAGGAGGCATGTCAATGTAAATGGTAAAAGGGATGGTTATCTTACTGAAGATGGAAATGGATTACACCTAGGAGTTGAGTGAGTGCATAGATTTTTCAAAGGACTAGCCTTCAACTACACATGGGCTCCGCCTGCATCACTAATATTTGGAATCTGTCACCATCATTAGAGGACACCTCACCCTAGCACACAAGTCAATATCCACATCATGGTGTCATTTGGATCTTACACAAAATCTTACAAGCATGGACCCCTTCTGTCACATGCTTATATGTATTTATATATATATGGGGGACTAAAGTCAAAGCAGCTTTTGGAAGCCGTTTTTTATAATCTCAATAACTCCCAAGCAAACGCGAATTTCAAGAAAATTCCCACGTTGCCCAATCGGTTTCAACCTGGTCTACAAAGTTGCGGAAGAAATTTTTTTCAGATTCTTCACGGATTTGAAGTTACGAAGGCACAGACTGCTGGCTACATGCAATTTGCTTCTCTCTTTCACCACACCAACTTTCCATTCTATCCTTCTTGTAAATATATTATAATAATATTCTTTGGGAACCCACCTCTTGTAATCTATCTCCCTTTCTCTATTTTGTCTACCATCACCCTTGGCTTCTTGCATGATGACCAAGGTGGAGACTTGTCCCATCCACTATTCTCCATATTTTCAAAGATGCCATACATCATCTAGGATTATGTTAATCAAGAAGATTAGCTTAATCTAATCCCTCATGGAGGCTATATAAAGAGCCCATGGAGAATGGGGGGAGGACAATGACAAGCACATGAGAGCACTCTAGAATACCCTCATGCTAGTCCATCTCTTTGAGGTAAGCTATGAGTAAGTTCTTTTATTGTGTAGCATAATGGCAAGCTTCCTCTACCTCTTCTCCTCTTGTCTCCCTCTCTTCTCATCTTCCCATTCCATGAATACATAATGGAAAGCTTCCTCTACCTCTTCTCCTCTTGTCTCCCTCTCTTCTCATCTTCTCATTCTATGAATACATAATGGAAAGCTTCCTTTACCTCTTCTCTTCTCTCCCTCCCCTCTCATCTCTCTCTCTCAAATTCTAATAGGGTGTCTAGTACATATATTCTCTCATGTAAATTTTTGTCTTGGTTCTTTTGATTCTCTTTGAGAAAAGGGATGTCCTAGCCCATCCTCCCTTTGGCTAGGTGGTGACCCTCTTTAGTTCTCTTAGTGAGGATTGGAGGTTGGATGGGTAAGAGGCAACCCGTTCATCATTTCAGTCCTCATCGGTTATACAAACTCTCGTTGAACCCCTTAAAGTGCCAGTTATGGGTGAAGCACGGATGCATCCTAGGGCACATAGTGTCAAGGAATGACATTGCCACCAATTTATCAAAAGTCAGGGTCATTGTCGACCTATCACCACCCACTAACTACAAGGGCGTTCAGTGTTTCTTAGGCCATATGGGATACTACCGATACTTTGTACTGAACTACGCGCTGATTGCTAGACCATTGTACAAGCTGTTGATCGTATTCGAGTGGATTGAGGAATGCCAACGTGTGTATAAAAAGTTAAGGAAGGCTCTCACCACTGCACCAATCTTACGAGCCTCAGAATGGAGTATAACATTCCATGTACACATAGATGCCTCTAAGTTTGCTATCCCAGCTGTTCTATGCCAGCCTGGTGAACATAATCTTGATTACCCTATGAGCTTTACCAGCAGACAGCTCACCTAAATGGAGATGAACTATTCCACTACAGAAAGGGAAGGATTAGCCATGGTGTTTGCTATAAAGAAATTTAGGCTATCTGTTGGCCACACCCTTTGTCTTTTTTGTTGACCATGAAGCCTTGCTGTATCTTGTGAACAAGCCATGCGGTACAAGTCGCATAGCAAGATGGTTACTTCTCCAATTGGAGTTTGATTTCTCTGTGGTTGTACATAAGGGAAAGCAGCACTACATGGCGGATCACATGTCCCGCATACCCACAGGAGAAGCTACTAGACAAGGCATACCTGACGACTTACCGGATGCTCATCTCTTTGGCCTGTCTAGCGGAGGAGACTTATTTAGGGCTGATTTGATGCCATATTGGGCCGATGATGTAGTCTAAGTGCTAGAGAACGGTCTGCCTGAGAGACCTATTGAGAAAGCCAGGCTAAGGAGACTTATCTTAAAAATCCAACCATACCAACTGATCGTTGGCCAACTCTATAGGTTGGGACAGGATGGCGGGTTCTTGTGTAAATGTGTGTGCGAGCACGAGATGCATGATGTATTGAGAGAGGCACATGGTGGGATAGCTGGCGGGCACTTTAGTGGGGATACGACCGCCCATAAGGTGTTACAATCCCAACTATGGTGGCCCACCCTATTCTGTGATGCTGCTAAGTTTGTCAAACATTGCGACGAGTGCTAGAGGACTAAGGTGCCCATGCGCAAAGATAAGATGGAGTTGACCCCCATAATAGCTTGACAACCCTTCGAAAAATGGGGCATTGACTTCATTGGACCTATCAGTCCTGCACCGCAATAATCCCAGGCATGCTACATCATTGTGGCAACGGATTACCTGATGAAGTGGGCGGAGGCAAGAGCCACTAGAAAGAATGATGCCAGCAGAACCACTGTGAAGTTCCTATGGGAGCAGGTCTTTTCACAGTTTGGTTGCCCAATCCAACTAGTGCGTGATCAGGGCACGCACTTTATTAATGAAGTAATATCCCACCTGCTCTCAACCTTCCTAATCATTCATAGAAGGTCCTCTCCCTACTACCCTCAAGCAAATGGCTAAGCGGAGTCCACAAATAAAATCCTAGTCAATGTGCTTACTAAGATAGTATCCACATCACGAAGAGACTGGGATAATAAATTGATGGCGGCCTTGTGGGCCTATCGTACAGCTTATAAGACGGCTCTCGGACAAACACCCTTTAGGCTGACCTATGGAATGGAGGCTATTCTACCTTTAGAGTTCTTTGTCCCTAGCTTAAGAATAGCAGCTCAGGAGCGTTGGGAGGGAAGAGAAGCTTGGACTGACCGCTTAGTGGAGTTAGAGCATCTCACGGAGACTCGACTTTTAGCCACCCATTCTCTGATCTGTGAGAAGACACAACGAAAGATTTGGTTTGACAAGCATGTCAACCAGTGAAACTTTGATCAAGGAGACCTTGTCCTACTCTACTCGATGAAAGGTTACAAACAAAAAATGAAATTTCGTGGACTAGGACCTTTTTGGGTGCGTGCAATTAGTAGAACGGCCAATGTCGAGTTGGAGACACTCGAAAGGGAAGGAATAGGCTTCTTCAACGGTAGTCGCATGAAAAAGTACTATCCTCCTTCCCATCCATTGCATGAGCCACCTATGTGTGAAGCTCCTGTCAACGTCTGCGTGGCCACAATTACCAAACTAATAGATCAAGATGAAGAAGCAGTAGCACCCGCCTACCTACGAATCACAGTCACCGTAGAACGGACGTATTCTTTTGATGCCCTGATCGATGAAGGTGCTGACCATAATATCTTGACGCATGACCATTGGACACGCATAAGTCAACCTAAATTACAGCCCACAAATGCAAAACTTAGCCCGTTTGGGGGCAACACTTACTCTCTCTTAGGAAAATGCCAAGTGGCTGTCTCCGTCAAGTCTGAAAGTATCCCAGTCGTCTTTTATGTGTTACCAAATACTAAGGGGGCCGGTGATAAATCACTACTAGGCCGCACTTTCAAAAAGCAGACAAATTGCAATGTGGACTACAACCTAGAGCGCATCCATCTTGTTGTAGGCAATGTGCACATAGTAACTACTTTCAGCAAGGGCCATCTTGCACCTCCTACAACTGTAAAGCCACCGATAGAGACCCCCACAACCAAGCCTAAGGAGAAGGGCATGGATATCTCACCCCACGCTCCAACTACCAAAATCAAACCCACCCAAGCCATTCACATGGCCAAAGAGCCCACACGCATATGGGTGCCAAAACGGCGAGGGCCACCTCCTGGTAGACCGCAAAAACATGCTCCTAAATGCAAAAACCATCAATCACAGCCTAAGAGGCAGCCCAGATGCTATCGACATAGGCTCATTGCCATGCCACGATGGATATTGAAAGATCTATTGTGAGCATAAGGATACTATGAGGGCAACCCTTGGATATGGGTGCCTAAGGGTGGACATTCAAGGACTCAACTCTGAGCAACCCCATCCCAGCTGGACAGGCTGGCACATACAAAGCACAAGTCACAAAGAACGCCGAACTAGCACCAGTGATGATTAAGGACCCCCAACACATTCATTGTCCCAAGCTGGATGCCCTAGTACCATCCAGGTCAGAGGAGTTGCACACCCCCATGCCGGCTCGAATAGAATGCAGCACGCCTCCTATACCACGGAAGCCCGCTGCTGCAGCATCTCCAAATGCTCCAGAGTGCAAAGTCCCATTTGTGACACCAACAATGGAGTCACCACTGTCTAGCCCAATTGCGCCATCACCACCAGCAGGTCTTAAGCCTTTGTATGAAAGACGATCTTTCCTTTCAGTGGCCAAGGATCTCGCTGAGACCTCGGGGAATGACGTAGTAGCATGCATCAAGGAGTTGGATAACACCTTCACCACATTCGCTAGGAGCTATGAGAGGCTTGACCTAGGACTTCTTGACAAACCCCTTGCTTCTGATGTTCGCGTGTTGCCGTGCACTTGGGAAGACTATGAGTTATGACCATCAAATTTCCCAAAATTGCGGCCAAGTTAATTGCTAATGGAGAAATCTCAAAGGAGCAAGCTGTTCTCAGACGACTAGTCACCTCTTACCGCAAGCCTACTCGCTCTACACCTGAACGAGAACTGGAGGAGCTCACATAGCTTGCCAGCTCTGCTTCTCCATTCTTACAACTGTGGTATGCCTTACGACTCTAATGGGAGAAAAAAGGCCACTGTATCATGACCAATGCTGAGCAAAGGAGGGCAATCAAAATGATTGAATGCAACCCCACTTATGTGGCATCTCTTTCATTTAGAGTTTTGGCCATTACACGCAACATACACTTGGATGATCAGGTATTGGCCCACCCGTACATTGACCAGTTTTTCATGGAAGATGAGTTGCACATTGCTAGCCGCCTCAACTTCGGGGACATCTTTCATGATGTCTTGACCTACATCACTCAAGCTTCCATACAACCATGCGAACTTGATCGTCATGCCCAGTTTGAATATAACCCTAACCTTTATACTTGGCTGTTGGCCAAGTAGCTCGCCCCGCACAGCCCATGCGAGCCCTCTTCCTCCCCTTGCAAATCCTAAGAAGGATTCCCTTAACACTTGGGAAAAAGGGGGGAAGAGAAAATGACAACCAAGTGATGTAGCAAGAGGTATAAAGGCTGAAAGTGATCAACTGAATTCAAATAGGAAAGAATGCAAGGAGGAAATACATGTCGGTTGTGAATTATTTCTAAGTTTCATTCCTTTGAATCTGCATGGCAAACTGTCACACACATTCTTTCTTGGGTTTTTGCTAGGAATGAATCAAGTTATAACTCTAATGTTGACTTGGGTGATGACAGGCACCTACCATGGTAGGACAGGCTAGACTCCCATTCACTAAAACAGAGCTAACGAAGTATGGAATCAGCATCGAGACGCATGGATTTAGCCAATTCACATTCAAGCATACCATGAATCTAGATGAAGCCATCTTGGAAGAGCCGGCCGTGAGGGAGCTGGTGGACAAATGTAACCTTCAAAAGTACATAGAGAAGGTCAGGCAGGTAGTAGACTACAGCATGTGCACATGCAACCTTCAAAAGTACATTGTCAAGAGAGCCCTGGGCTTGTGCCCAAAAAAGAAAGATGCCCAAAAAGAGATGTGTGTGCCATGCTGGGAGTCAGAAAACAGGACGTGCACACGGTCGATGGAATCAGTCTGGCTGACATTCCAGACCCTTTGACGAGGATGCAAGCTAAGATGATCCACGCTCTTTTCTCAGGCCACAGATACAATGCACTCATGAATAGAATCAGTGTGCCACTGCTGGAAAGCATTGCGGCAGGAGTTCTGAAGGAGGTGGACTGGAACGCCTTTGTCCAAAAGACTATCAGGAGTTCAGCCACCCTTCTAGCTCCAGCCGCCGTAGCACCAGCTGGTGGGGAATCTCCGACCTCTACAGCACGATCCACAAGAAAGAAACTTGCCACAAAAGCCTCTATGATCAAATATGGAGGTGTCCTCACGACAATCATTGACGAGGCTATCAAGGATGCCAGCATGGAGGAAGAGCAAGCTAGGCACCAAAGCTCACCTCACCATGAGGATGAAGGCTCGAGCGAAAAGATGGCAAGCAATGAAGGAGATTGTGAAAGACCACCCACACAAACGACCGAGCCACAAAAGCAAATGAAGACCGGCAAGAGCCAGAAAAAGAAGGAGGAGAGACTGAGCAAGGAGGAGCAGGCCGAGGTGAAGAGGGCTTGAAGAGAGTCAAGGAGGGTGGAGGAGCAACGACGGAAGGAGGAGGAGGAAGAACTCGAAAGAGTTACAGAAGAGTCAAAAAAGGCAAAAGAGGAAAGGCAAAGAAGGGCAGAGGAGGAAGCCAACGAGCTGAGGATGAAATAACTGGCTGAGTTGGTAGAAGCCGCTCATAGATCTGTTGAGGAAACTCATGGAAGAGGAGAGATCAACCCCTTGAGTCCCCACCATGAGGCCGAAGAAAGTGGCAGCGTAAGAGCAACCCTAGTGATCATAGGTAAGGGGAAGTCACTATTACACCCCTTGCCTTCCTCCTTCGTGCCAGTGCCAATCGACACCACAACTGCCCCGCAACCCACACCCTCTTTGGACACGGCCCAGGTGATGAGCATGATGCAGATGCTCGTCAGTAAAGTGGCTAAGATTGTCCCAGAGACTGGAGCAAAAAGACCCACCACTACAGATACTGAGTCCAGGAAAGACCCGAAACAGCAAAAGCTAGAAGCGTCAACCACCATAGCTCCTATTCCCATGCCACTTGGTGCAGACTTCGATGCTTACATGGCTGAGCTCTTGGCACAGTTGGATAAAGCAAAGGAAGAAAAGAAGGTGGCCCTATTGGAGCTAGAAAAGGAAAGGGAAACTTCGGCCGCCTTGAGGCTCGAAGTTTCAAGGCAAGGAGCCAACCGAAACAGGGAGGTGAAAGTGCTGCAAGATCAATTGAAGGCAAAAACGAAAGAAGCCCAAGATAACGAAAGCTGCCTGAGACAGAGGCTAGAGGACGATGAGCAAAACCTTGTGGTCGAGCAGCGGAGCTTAAAATTGCTAGTGCAGTAATATGTTGACTTGGAACAGAGAACAGCTAGACTAGAAGGATATGGACAGTTGGCAGCTCAAGAGGGCGAGCCGAGCAAGCGGCAGGAGAATACCATAGCAAAGCTACAATATGAACTCGAGGAAAAAGACAGGCTGGAGAGAGAGATAGAGTTCCTAGCATGGGAAAGGCTGGCAACCCTTGCAGTAGAAGCACAAGGGCAGCAATAGGAGGTGCAACGACTGCAAGGTGCGTTGGAAGTTGCCAAGGAAGACACAAAGGCCCTCATGGCCATGGCCTTCACGCAATGAAGACTGCAGCTTGCGGAGATCCAGAGCCACGAGCACCTAGCGTAAGAAAAGTCAGAACTAATCGCTGAGGCAAAACAGAGGTTCAGTATTGCAAATCAAGCGAAAGAAATCACCAAAGAACAGCTGGCTCGGAAATCCAGGGAGTGGCACCAACTCTTCGTCTCAACAAATGAATAATAGCAGATGGTAACCACATTAGCAAGTGAGCTGGAAGAGGGAAGGAGAAAGATGGATGAAAGAGCCAACGCGTGGGAAGAGAACAACTTTCAAAGAATTAGGCAGTTAATGGAGAGCTTGGCAGTGGTGGAGTGTGAGAGAGTGCTTGCCGAATCCAGGGCCGAAGCAGCCGATGTATGCGCCAATGCACAGAGGCAAGCCTTTCTCAGCACCGTGCTACATGTCACCCAAGCAAAGGGTAATGATTCAGTGGAGAGGGTGAGAAGGAAGCTGGAATTGACTACCTGAGCGCTAAGATATGGCCTTCAGGGAGGAACAGGAGCTTCCCACCGGCACGAGAATTACCAAGGAACATTAATTCCACTACCTGTGCTGTGCCGGCCTCTCCGCTGTTGAGCTCAAGGAACTAGGGTTCGAAGAACAGGAGCAGCTCGCACCACCATCACAAGTGACCCCAGCAGTGGCCGAGTAGAATGCCGAAGAGGGCCTGGACTTGGAGCAGGATGCTGAAGAAGAACAACGAAGAACGCCCAGTCCGCCTCTACTAGACCTCCCGCCAGAAGAGCCCAAAGATGCCCACATGGTTGAGCGCATCATGGCAGCTAAAAGAAGAAGACAAGAACTGGTAGAGGATGCACAACGCAGAGCACAGTCACTACCCAGACAATTCCCTGACGAGCCGATGCCACTACGAGGGGATCCCAACCCTATCGATTGGCCTCAGGAATTGATCATATGGCGTGACCAAGAGTTCCAGAGCAGACCATTTGAGTTGTCATTTGCCTATCCATGCTCGCTGGACTGTGCATTGCCTCTAGGCATCCTATCCAAGATCAAGGACCTAGCCAATGACCTGGCAAATAGATGGATAGAAGAGAGGAGCCTTATTATAACCAGGTGGAGGCAAGAGCCTCTAGATTACTGGCAGGACAAGGTGAAATGGGTTCCCAAATTCGTCCAAGGCTACGAGACACAGTCGAAGTGGCGGAGGAGGATTTGGAATGCCAATTTTGATGCCTGGACCGCCTTCTGCAGCTCACTTCCCGAAGAACGTAATGACCCCACCTACATGCCCTACCCTCGTACGCATGGAGTTGATTATGACTGCACTATTCATGGGGATTTTGATTTTCCTAGAATATATAATGTAAATGTCGGAACTCTCGAGGAATGCCTAGTTTTTGGAGTAGAGGATCTCCTTCCATCCATCAACCGCTTCCTCGCGGACTTTTCTTCTTGCCAGGATCCCGCCTTCCTAACCACTTGCAATTATCTTAGGCTAATCAAATTCCTATTAATGTAGAGGCCTACAGTTGAGGAAGCCCACCTTCCTCCCCTCTTTTTTGACATCAACCTAGGAATAGATAGTAGAGCTATGACTAGATTAATGATGAGGGCAACCCTGCTTCCCTCCTTTTGCCTAGAAATTTTAGAGAATATGAATGATACTTGCTTCACGAGGTGTAATCATCCCTTATTGTCATCTACACCTCTGAAGGCCTGGGACGCTATTAAGGAATACCTACAAAGCCGCACCTTTCTATCCCAATGCCTGTGACCACCCTGCGCTTCGGTTGAAGGAGATAGACATTAGCCAAAACGCCTCCCTTGAATGCAATCTTCACAAAGAAAAAAAAAGAAAGAAAGAAAAAAGGAAAGGAAAGGAACAACAAAAAGAAAAAGAAAAAGCGCATGAAGGCTCACTCTGCTCACTACATGTAGGGTTCACCCCTAGCCCCTCTCCCCACTTCATACTTAGGGCACGCCAAGGGCAGGACTTTCAGACCTGTCACCCTAAGTTCTGCACTGTACCTCCAACAACACACGAACTGGGTCCTCAAGTGTGGGACATTACCGAGGGCATACCCAAGGTTAGACCCAGCTCCTAGTTCCACTGCACATGCACTTACACCACACCGTGAGACAGACACAACCCTTAGGGAGTGCACAACTTTTATGTAGGCTATGATCGTAACTCAGTGATGGACCCACCATTGGCATAGGTCTTGGAAAAAGTGTTCTTCAACTGATTACAGAGCCCCGGTTTTGGCAACCGTCACAGAACGGAAGTTACCATTGTGTGACAAATGCCGAGCATTTGCCTGAAGATTGAAGCATGCCAGAATACCTCTCAATCAGCAGTAATTAACACTCCATCATCTCTCATTCACGGCAGCATCTTTTTGATTATGGTCATCTACCCACCAATTCCACTTAGCAGCAACCCCAACTACCCTGCTACTCCCCATCCCAGTGCCATGGGATTGGCACTCCACTAGGAGGGGGGTAATGTCTACTGCAGCACAGAAGATTACTGCAACACAGAGGATTGGAAAATGGAGCAGAAGTGTGAGAAAAATGGAAGAAGGAGATAACCAAAAAGGCACAGGACAAAGGAAGGAAAAGGCACCCTGGATGAAAGTCAAACCCTAAAAATTTGAATGTCGACCTCTCCAGAAGACTTCAATGTAGACTCGAGAAAAGAAAAGATTAAAAGCACGCCATTAAATATGAAGGCGCTCCCAAACCTTTGTAAAAAGAGTGCCGGGCTCACTCTTGTGTAAATTGTATGCATTAGTGGGAACGGGATAAGTAGAACGGTAGGAAATAGGAAAAGAGGGCCTAGGCTAATGGCCGGCCATGTAAAAAGTGGGGATGACCGCCTAAAAAGTAGGGCATGTATATAAAGTTCAAAAGTGAATGAGAAGCTCATTCTTGTGTGTGGCCAAAAGTGGCTCTCCTCTTCTTCTTCTTCTTCTTCTTCTTGCTTGCTTGAGCTTGTGAGGGAGCATGAGAGTGTGAGAGAGTGAGTGTGTGAGGGTGAGGGACCGGGGAGGAGAAGCTCTCCATCTTCTTCTCTCTTCTTCTCTTCTCTTATCTTGTCTTGTCTTGCTCGCGGTGATGGAGCTTGGAGCGTGGAGCATGAGATGCAGCTTGCTTGAAGCTTGCACTTGAATTGTGGAGCTACCGGAGTGTGCGGGAGAGGAGGTAACTCGATCAGCATGGAGGTAAGCTCACTACACCCGTAGATATGGATGGCGCATTGTCTATATGAGAGGTATCCATTAGTGCTCGGCTTGGAACGCTTGAACAATAAGCGGTCCGTGGGTCTTGGCGGTTGAGCGAAAGCTCCCACATGGACAAACCGTACATCAAAATGACAGGTGATTGAAAGAAAAAATATCCAAGGGAAAGTATAGGATAGGACTTATTTGTTAGATCACTATTCTGAAGCGATAAGGGTGCATTCGCATGGAAATACATCCAATTGTGCAAGAAAAACTTCAAAAATTAATAATGCAAAAATGGTAAGCTCAAGCTCAACTGTGAATATACAAAGCTCTATGTAACATCCAAATGGCATGACAACTCCCACTAGAAATAGGGGAAAAGGAAAAGTGTGTCATTCGAAGGGACGAGCACGGCTATAAGGTTGGATCGAGAATTTGGTGAACGTAGAATATGTTCATATAGAAAAGGAAAAAATTGTGCAATAAAAGCAACCACAAGGGAAATGGCCTTGATGATAGGGGGTACAAGGGTGGGTGGGTGAGGAAGGGACCCCATCAGGGTATGAATAATGTGTGGTAGACATGCATTATTGGGTAATAATATATGTAGGGGGTATTCACATCAGACGTACAGGGACACGTCTCCACACTTAAGATCGTACCGGTTAGGGTAGATTGATCGACACGGTCGCGGAATTGTCAACTGCCTGGACGCTGGTGTCCCCACACTTAAGACATAACATATACTTGCAAACAGAAAAGTAGGGTTAGGAACACTTGGCCCATTTTGTAGATGGTTGAAGGGAACCGTCGTTGCTGATGCAAAAATATCAAAGCCCTTGTCGGGCAGCAAGAGGGACCAAGGTGCGCCATAGAACACATCCAACATGACAGGGACCATGAAATAGCACCTAGGGAGGTAGCTTTGTCGATAAAGTCCATCGAGTCAAGTGTTGATGACAAAGAATAGAACTCTCAGCTCATGGGCACTCAAGAGGATGATAGAATAGTCATCACCCCATGATGCACATCGCTCAATGAATAAGCATGAAATCCCATAACTCACGGCTAGTGTAGAACTGAACAAGGGAAAAGTGATTGGGAGAGAGTATGCCATTGTGCACAATTGATGGTACATTCGTGCATTCCACCCATCAAGCATAGGTGCAAGTAGGAAGGCCAGGGAGCCTTGTAGTGCACCATGCTCTTGGTGCTTGCTTCAGTCCATATAAAGCCTTCTTCAACTTGCATACATAATGTGGGTATTTTGGATCTACATAGCCCTCTGGCTGATCCATGTACACTTCTTCTTCTAAGTTGCCATTCAAAAATGCATTTTTCACATCCATTTGATAAATCTTACAACATTGATAGAAGCCAAGGCAATCATCGATCTCACTGTCGTCATTTTAGCTACTGGACTGAATGTTTCTTCATAGTCCAAACCATAAGTTTGTGCATATCCTTTTGCAACCAGCCTTGCTTTGTACATCTCAAGGGAACCATCCAACTTACATTTGACCTTATAAACCCATTTACATCCAATGGATTTCTTGCCATGAGGTAATTTCACCAAATCCCAAGTCTTGTTTTTCCTTAGTGCATCCATCTCTTCATCCATTGCTTGTCTCCACTCTTTGCTCTCTATTGCTTCTTCAAAGCAAGTAGGCTCCACATGTTGTACATAAGAAATCATATATGCATAATGCATCTTCATGAACCCATTATAAGTCAATCTATCAACGGGATACCTTACCCTTTCCGACCTTCTCAATTGAGGTGCACTACCATGTGTCTCAACTGTTAGATATGATCAATGCCCCACCCTCATTAGGTGCTACCAATGATCCATGGTGCTCAAAGTTGTAAGGCCCCCATTATGAGGAGAAGCCAAATGTGAGCCCGGACATTGGTTGAGTCCTGACTTGTATATCAGATGAGGTCTATGTGACCGGATGGCAAAAAGGTGACTGTTGTGGGTCTAATCTTTGGGTTAGACGGAGTGGTTAAGCTGGTAGCAACTCGAGGCACATTGCATTGAGTTGCGTGGTAAGGGAGTTAAAAGGGGCCCCTATTGTGGGGTCCGGGGGCCGCGGAAGCGGCCCCTGGCTGGGGGGTCCCAGGGGGGCCAGCGGCCCCCCTGGCGGGGGTCCGGGGGCAGCGCCCCCGGCCCGATGGTAAAGGGAATATTCCCTGGAATATTCCCTGGCCGACTAGTGGAGGCTCATATGGTAGGTCGGTCAGCAGGCCGACCTAATGACCTTCGCGGGCTATAAAAGCTAAACCCCTTCGCAGCCATCTTACACTCATCTTTCACCCAGTCAGAGTTGTTGTTCCAGCTAGCCTTAAGCTCTTCACCTATCTTCTGTCTAGATCGCCATCTAAGCTTCATTCATTGGAAGCGCACGGGTGGACAGAGCCATCTTTGTATCAGTTGTTTGGAGTTAAAGAATTTTACTGATTCTCCTCTTATCTGTTGTGTACTCTCTATCTCTTTCTCAGATTCTGTTCGCTGCGCCGTGTAATATTTTACATGGTATCAGAGCCCAGGGGGCTCTAGAGATCGGAGAGCGTGCAAGAGGCAAAGGCTTCAACAGCAAAGAGAAACGATGTCGACTCCGGGAAGCAGTTCTGGCGCATCAGGAAGCGGTGCAGGAGGTGGTGCTGCTGTACCGGCTATTCAAACACTGAGGATTCGTCCACCAACCTTCAGCGAAGGCAAGTTAGATGGTACAAACTACACCTTGTGGAAGTTCAAAATTACTACTATCCTTGATTCTTATGAGCTTCTGGAGACTGTGCTGGGGACTGACGCAGAACCACAGCCTACCCCCGACCCATCAAATCCTAGTGTGATGATTCCTCCGAATGCAGATCTTCTACGAGCTTGGAAACGAAGGAATGCAGATGCATTGTGTGCCTTAGTTACAAGCTGTTCTGACAGTGTTTTGACTCTGATTCAGCATACAACCAAAGCGTCAGAGGCTTGGAATGTACTAAGGAGTCAGTATGAAACACGAAACCAAACAAGGATTCAAAACTTGGAGAATCAACTAGCAGCGGAGAAGTTTGCTGAAGGAGAGACGGTTGAAGCATTCATCACTCGGATTAAGAATCTGCGCGACCAGATGGCTGGCGCTGGGATACAAAAGACTAGCGAAGAGCTAGCTCGGAGGTGTCTTCGGATTTGTCCACAAAAGTTTGATGGACTAGTAACTGCCCTTAATACTCAGGTGAGACCTCAAGCTTTGACTTTTGAGGAGTTTTGTGCATTATTAATGGAGGAGGAGTTGAGGCTGAAAGCCCGAGAAGGAAGCAACAATGGAGATGCTGCATTCTCTGCCAATGCAAAAGGCAAAGGTGTTTCCTCCACCAAAAATGATGGTGACAAAAAGAAAAAGGGCGGCAAGAAGAAGTTTCAAGGAGAGTGCTTCTACTGTAAGAAGAAAGGACATGCAATTGCAGATTGTCGTGTCAAGAAGGCAGATGAAAAGAATGGTACCCTTAAAACTAAAGGGAAAGAGACAGCCAATACGGCTGAAGCAGAGTTGGAATTATTCATGGCGACCATTGAGGAAGTGTGCTCCTCGGCGCAAGAAGAATCTACCACTGACTCTTGGGTGTTGGATAGTGGGGCCTCCCGTCACATGACCAACAAGAAAGGTCTATACAGTTCTATGCAGCCTCTACAAGAATCCATCACTGTGACGGTTGGAAATGATGCTAAATGCCCTGCTGCGGGCACAGGTACTATTTCTTTTGTTGCTGCAAATGGTGAAGTCAAAAAGCTTTCAAATGTGTTGTATGTTCCCGAAATCAGGAGAAATCTCTTATCAGTTGCTGCCATAACTGATCTTGGTCATGAAGTGAGGTTCAAGAAGACAGGTGCAGAAATTATTGATAGTGCTGGCACAATTGTTGGCAAAGGAGAAAGAAGGAACAACCTGTATGAGCTAAGTGCTCTTACAGCCACCGCTGGAGTGGGCACAAGTAAGCTTTGGCATGAAAGGTTTGGACACATCGGATTTGCAGTATTGAAGGAGATGCAAAAGCAAGGTATGGTTGCTCACCTACCTACAATAACTGAATTGAAGGAACCATGTGAAGCTTGTATGATGGGCAAGCAACAGAGAAAGGCATTTCCACAAGAAAGCAAGAATAGAGCACATGCTCCTCTAGAGTTGGTGCATGCTGACTTGTGTGGTAAGATGCCTACACAGGCCTTGGGGGGATCTTCTTATTTTATGTTGATTGTCGACGACTACAGTAGGAAGATGTGGGTGTACTTCCTTCGTGATAAGGCTCAAGCTTTTGGTAAGTTTAAAGAATGGCTAATACTTGTTGAGAATGAAACAGGGAAAAGTGTGAAGAAATTTAGAACAGATGGTGGTGGTGAGTTCAACTCAAAGGAGTTTGAAGGCTTTTGCAAGAGCAAAGGGATCAAGCGTCAATTGACGACGCCTCACACACCTCAGCAGAATGGTGTTGTGGAACGCAGGAATCGTACCATTGTGGAGATGGCAAGATGCATGCTAAAGGGCAAGGGATTGCCTAACCATTTTTGGGCTGAAGCTGTTAATACTGCAGTCTACATTCTAAATCGGAGCTACACAAAGGCTCTCAAGGGAAAAACACCTCATGAGGCTTACACTGGTAAGAAACCATCTGTTTCACATTTCAGAATTTTTGGATGTGAATGTTATGCACATGTTCCAGATGAGAAGAGAAACAAGTTACAACCAAAAAGCAGAAAATGTATCTTCTTGGGTTATAGTGATGAGCAGAAGGCTTACAAGTTATATGACCAAGAGGCAAAGAAGATCATCGCGAGCCGTGATGTGGTGTTCAAGGAGGAGCCGCATACAGTGGAGGAGGAGAAGGCAAGGTCTTCCACTTTATCATCAAGCGAAGAAGTAGTCCACTATGAACCTGTCCCGAGAGCTATCCCTATCCTTAAGGAGGAGGAAGCATCATCTTCAGATGATGAGGAAAAAGTTCACCAACCTGACATCACCCCACCGGAAAAGCCATTGCCGCGCTGGGTGAAGCAGCTCTATGACCACAATAATCCTATGCCTGCATCTGTTGAGGAGAAGGCAGACGGACCAAGGAGGTCTCAGAGAATAGAGGAGCAAAGGAGGGCTTCTGCTCACATAGTCAACATGGCCTTGATGGTTGAGATTATGAGAGAAGTAAAGGAGCCAACTGACTTAGAAGAAGCACTTGCAGATCCATCATGGAAGGCTGCTATGCAGGCGGAGTATGACAGCATAATGAAGAATGACACTTGGGAGCTAGTGGATCGGCCAGCAAAGCGGAAGATTATTGGCACCAAGTGGATCTGGAAGGTAAAGTACAAGGCTGATGGTACCTTAGAAAAGTACAAAGCTAGACTGGTTGCCCAAGGATTTTCACAAGTTGAAGGGTTTGATTTTCAAGAGTCATTTGCCCCAACTGCCAGAATGACCACTATTCGCACGGTACTTGCAGTGGCTGCCCACAAGAAGTGGCCAGTGTACCAAATGGATGTTAAGTCAGCGTTCTTAAATGGTGACCTCAAGGAGGAGGTGTACGTGGCTCAGCCACCAGGGTTTGAGGCCCCCCATTCTGAGAACAAAGTGTGTAAACTAAAGAAGGCATTGTATGGGCTGAAACAAGCCCCCAGAGCATGGTACCAGCGGATAGATAGGTTCTTTTTAAACCTAAACTTCAAAAGATGTGCCTCAGATGCTAACTTGTATGTTTACAGGGATGGTAAAAAGTCTGTAGTGATTGTCCTATATGTGGACGACCTTCTTATTACAGGTGACTATGAAGATATGATCAACCAAACTCGAAAGGCTTTGAGTTTTGAGTTTGAAATGACAGACTTGGGCTTGCTGCACTATTGTTTGGGGATTGAAGTCTGGCAAGAGCCAGGAAAGATCTTCATCTCTCAGAAGAAGTATGCATGGGAGATCTTGAAGGCATTTGGCATGACCGAGTGCAAGGAGATAGCTACACCTATGGAGGTGAATGTAAAGTTATCCGTTGAGGATACATCAGCACTAGCAGACATTGGGAGGTATAGGAGGTTGGTCGGCAGTCTAATCTACTTGTGTAACACCAGACCAGATATCAGTTTTGCTGTTGGTGTTTTGAGCAGGTTCTCAAACAAACCTCATGAGAGTCATTGGAATGCTGGGATGCGGGTGCTCAGATACTTGAAGAAAACTCTTGACTATGGTATCACATACAGTTTCGGAACTTCTCTTGTGGGGAACTGTGACTCAGATTGGGCAGGAGACATTGATTCCAGGAAGTCAGTTTCTGGTTATTGTTTCTCTTTGGGTTCAGGAATTTTCTCTTGGATTAGTAAGAAGCAACCAACAGTGGCATTGTCTTCTACCGAAGCAGAGTACAAGGCAGCTTGTTTTGCTGCATGTGAGGCCGTATGGTTGAGAAGGATTCTATGGCATATGGGAGTGCAGGATGAAGAACCAACTGTGCTGAGATGTGACAATCAAAGTTGCATCGCCATTGCCAAAAATCCAGTGTTTCATGCACGCACCAAACATATAGAGATCCAGTATCACTATGTGCGTGATTTGATGGAGGATGGGATAGTGGAATTGGTCTACTGTCCAACAGAGGAGAATGGAGCAGATATCTTCACCAAAGCACTTACGAAGGATCTGCTTCAAGTTCATCTTCAGAGACTCGGCATTGGGCCGAGGAGATAGTTCACCTATGGGTGGACATTGAGGGGGGGTGTTAGATATGATCAATGCCCCACCCTCATTAGGTGCTACCAATGATCCATGGTGCTCAAAGTTGTAAGGCCCCCATTATGAGGAGAAGCCAAATGTGAGCCCGGACATTGGTTGAGTCCTGACTTGTATATCAGATGAGGTCTATGTGACCGGATGGCAAAAAGGTGACTGTTGTGGGTCTAATCTTTGGGTTAGACGGAGTGGTTAAGCTGGTAGCAACTCGAGGCACATTGCATTGAGTTGCGTGGTAAGGGAGTTAAAAGGGGCCCCTATTGTGGGGTCCGGGGGCCGCGGAAGCGGCCCCTGGCTGGGGGGTCCCAGGGGGGCCAGCGGCCCCCCTGGCGGGGGTCCGGGGGCAGCGCCCCCGGCCCGATGGTAAAGGGAATATTCCCTGGAATATTCCCTGGCCGACTAGTGGAGGCTCATATGGTAGGTCGGTCAGCAGGCCGACCTAATGACCTTCGCGGGCTATAAAAGCTAAACCCCTTCGCAGCCATCTTACACTCATCTTTCACCCAGTCAGAGTTGTTGTTCCAGCTAGCCTTAAGCTCTTCACCTATCTTCTGTCTAGATCGCCATCTAAGCTTCATTCATTGGAAGCGCACGGGTGGACAGAGCCATCTTTGTATCAGTTGTTTGGAGTTAAAGAATTTTACTGATTCTCCTCTTATCTGTTGTGTACTCTCTATCTCTTTCTCAGATTCTGTTCGCTGCGCCGTGTAATATTTTACATCAACTACTCTAGCATGTGGTGGGATATACTTTCCTACACTTCTAATGCCAGGTGTTTTAACATGTGGAATGCCATACTCATTATCTATAGATTCATCTTCTAAACTTTTAGCCATAGGTTTCTTTCCTTTCGCAACTTTTGCACTCCTTTGTGCACTTCTCAACCTACCACTCCATGGACTGTAACTACCACTGCTTTCCACATTCTCTTCAGGTCCTGAAGCATGTTCCACATGTTGATTTTCAGCCTTGTTGTTGACTGAAATTTTCCTTCTATAGCCATCATCATCACTGCTTTCATAGGAATCAACATCCACTACAATTTTGGTCTTGTACCAAGATTCATATTCACTGAATCTGACATCCCTACTTATGTATACTTCCTTACTCATTGGATCATAGCATTTGCATCCCTTCTCATTAGGATATCCAAGGAAAATGCATTTTACAGCATTTGGTTCCATCTTCTTTCTCAAATAATCTAGAACATGAACATAACACACATTTCCTAAGACTCTAAGGTATGCAACAGTGGGTTTCCTGCCATACATTTTCTCATATTATGAAATATTATGAGTCAAGGCTATAGGTTTTCTATTCATAATGTGAACTACTACAGTATGCACTGCTTCTACCCAATATGACAATGGCATGTTCATTTGGTTCATCATTGCCCTTGCAACCTTTGCAATGATCCAATTCTTCCTTTCAACCACACCATTTTACTGAGGTGTGTACCTACATGTCAATTTCCTTTTAATACCATGATATCTCAAGAAGTCACAAAACTCGTATGACATGTACTCTCAACCATTATCTAACCTCAAATATTTTATGTAGCATCCAAACTACTTTTCAGTCATATATTTAAATTCCAAAAACTTTTCAAATGCTTCACTTTAATGCTGCATAAATTACACCCAAGTCATTATGCTAAAACCATCAGTGAAGGTGATATAGAATCATCAATGAAGGTGATATAGAATCATCAATGAAGGTGATCCACCTCTAGGTCCATAACCTATACCACCATAAGTGCTTGCATAATGACCATATTGGGTCCTTCCATGACCCCTAGACATGGCATTCTGTTTGTGGTAACAATCCTTCTTAAAATGACAAAACTTCCCACAATAATGACAAGTGCCATCTCTCTGTGAAGGACTAGATTGTTCTCTACCTCTAGGGAAAGATCTCCCCCTGCCTCTATGCATGAAGTCACCATGACCAAGGTTACCTCTTCCACGAGCAAAACCATAATTACCATGACCAAATGAAGAGCCTCTAGCTCTAGATGAGCTGCCACGACCTCTCTGGTGATAGAAAACATTGTCTCCACCTGCATTTTTGCCACTACTAGATGCATTCAATCCCAACTTGATTTCTTCTGGAAGTAGCAATCCAATAAGCTCCTCAAAGTCAGGCATAGAGCCTCCTCTAACTGAAATAGAGGTATCCAAAGATTTGAAAGCTGGTCCAAGTCGATTTAGTGTCATTGACACTAAATCATCATAATCGATAGGTGCATTAATGGATGCAAGGTCTTCTACAATTTGCTTGATTTCTGCCACATAGTCACTAATACTACGATTGCCTCTCCATGCACCATGTAATCTCTACTTGAGTTGTATCTTACAAGCCTCTGTACATGTTCCATACATTTTTCCTATGATTTCCCATGCCTCCTTACAAGTACTTGCCTTTTTTATATGAGGAATCAAGGTTTTTGAAATACATATGGAGATCCAATATAAAACCTTCATGTTCTTCCTTGTCCAATCCTTGTACGCTTTCTTTTTCTCTTTAGTTGGATGTTCATTAACTTCTAGACATTCATCATTACCTATTATGAGGTCCCATAAACCTCTACCCACCATAAAAAATTTCTCCATCCTGTAAGACCAAACACTATAGTTGTATTTGGTCAATTTGTCTCCCACAATTTGAGTGATCTATGTTGTGTTAGACATTATGGCAACTACAAATTCAGGAAAAATAGCAATACAAACTATCCACAAATGGTATTTAGCAACATGCCCCAATCTAGAATATCAATGGTCCCAATCCGAGACCAAAAAGCATAAAAAATAGCCCAAAAATGCATGTAAAAATAGCTTCCAGCAATATGATTTTCATAATATGTCCAAAATCTGTCATATGTATCCATCCACGATGCCAACATGCCATATATTCAGTTCCCAATAAGAAACATCCAAATCAGATCCTTAACGATGTTCGTATGACCCAAAATGCATCAAACCACGAGTCTAAAATTGACCATTTTTCATGCAAACTTTTTGCAATTTTTTGTGCCAAGATGGAAGTACATATCAAGCTAAAGCTAGAAAATTTTTCCTAGAAATTTTTGAGCAAAAATTGGCCTCCAAATAGCCTTTCGCGAGTTGCATAGAAACTACCCTTTTCAGTCTTCAAACCAATTAGTTCTTCTTCTCTGTAGTATGAACTGATTGATTGTGAACCAGTTTAGGAAATAACCAATTCATGGGCTCTGCAATGTGAACAAAATTCCACCAAATAACCAATTCATCCCTTGACCAAAATGAACATGGTTTAAGTTGAAGATTCCTTTTTGAACCTCAATGGAAAAGGTTAGAGATGCACTGCTAAGTGGAACTATTCTGGATGCATCGGTAGAACCTCGCATCGATTGGCTCCGCCTCGATCATCGGGAGGTGAAGCATCAATGGCCTGGGGTTTGATGACGTGGTCGGCAGCGCTGGATTGGTGAGGACGGACTTCGGCACCAGGAAGCTTGTGTTAGAGAGCTTTTGGATGATGGTGTATAGGTTGGTGAGGCACCACACCTACATCGACTGTGCCTAGGTAGTATTATGTAGTTGGTCCATCGACAACTACATCCCCAATACTCAACACCATACTGTGGAGCTTCAAGCTCTCACTTTAGAGCTTCAGGGTCTCAATTAAGTGAAAGATTTTCTCTCTTTTCTTCTCTATCCTTACAGAAACCAAAAAGAAGAGATGGTTTCCTCTTCCTCATTTCCATCCTCATTTTGTTTACCAAATGCATCCAGTTTGGACTCAAATTGCCTCCAAATTTGAGCTTTAGTAGCTTGTCCAATCCATAGACCTGTTGCGAGTGATTTAGATAGGAATTTGTACTTGATTTTAATGGCGGACAACAAGCATTCGAGCCGATGTAGACCTCAATCCGGTGAGTTCCTCACCCCAAACTTTTATTCCCGTGCTTATGCTCTGATACCAACTAAAAGGAGAGGGGGAGAGATGTGCAACTGAGAGTGGACGACATGGGATATGGAGGCTCAACCATTTTTCATGTTCATCTTCTTCTATATATTCATACTTTTATTCTTTCAATCTACTTCAATGGTATCCTCAAAGTGATAGATACCCTCAACTTAAGGAGACTTTACATATATTTCTATTTTAGATACATACAACCATATGATATGACTTAGGATATGTCATATTTATCAACAATGTTGAAATCAATGTGGGTGTGAACATGAGATGATAAATGCAGCTTCATTGGTCTCTAGGGTCAATGCTACAATGCAGCTTCACTGGCCACCCATCATTGGTCTCTAAGGTCAATGCTACATTACTCAGCTCAATGTCAAGGTCAATTGGAGCATGCAGGTTAGTTTATGGCTCTAAAAGAGGCTAAAAGATGACATGATTTTCAGCGCTCATGTCTAGCCGTCCAATTGTGATTTCTAAGGTCAATTGTACATGTAAGGATTTTGGAGCCTTCCTTGATTGTTTGCAAGAGGTGTTTTGCTTCATCTCTGAGATGTACTAAATTTATCAGCTTTTCTCTTGTCAAATTTTTGGTTCGATTTTGGAGTGTCTCATTTTGCAGTATTCAATCCCCAGAATCAGACGTCCAATTTTCAACTGTTTGATTTCTATGTGTCTAATTTAGACATTTCTAATTTTGGTATCCAATTGTGATGTGTCAAATTTGGATTGGTCTGATTGTCGGTTGTTCGAGTTGCCAATGGCGGTTGAGCATCCGAATTCGATTTTGGAGGTGTCCAATTGTAGGTGATTGTCATCGATCCTAGTTGGTCTGATTTTTGGATTCGAATGGGTAGCATCTGATCGAATAAATCAAGGTAGTTTGAGCATTTGATTGTTTGGAATTAGATGTCCAAGTGTCTAATTCTGGGAATCGGACCCTTTCGATTCTGGGAATCGAACCTTGCAAGCCATGTCCGATTCCAGTGGCACAAAAATATCGATGTTGAAAAATCAAATCGTCACAACGATTTTGATTACACAAATACGCAATGAGCTCTTGAATACAAGAATGGACATAGAGGAAGGTCTTTATATATCTGGTATGTACCAAAAACTCTTGTGGAAGCCGATCGATTCGCCCCAAGCTCAAGGTCTCTCTTTCTCTCTCTCTCAAGCTCTCTCTCTCTCTCACTGCTGGGCTAAAGGTAAAAATGAGCTTCCCCCTTGCTCTCTGGGGTCCAAACCCTTGTTCTGCTCAACCTTGACCTCTTCATCACTCCCCTTGTGGCATTAACACATTCAAGAGCTCTTTTTTCCCATTTTTTCCTTGCTTGTGCCCTATTTGAGCCTATTTTACAATAGTAACTCTAAAACATTTCACTTAGATCTCTCGATCCTATCCTACTCTAAGTGAAACAAAAATTGAAACCCAGATATTGAAATGATTTATCCTACTTTCCTACTCATTAAAAAACCAAAATACTTACTTTTTTTGAAGATTAAAAAATCCCAAATCTCTTTGCCTATATCAAACACTAGTTCAGGGATGAAATCCTACTTTGACTCTCGACTTGAGGCGCAACTTGAGGTGCGAAAGTGCTCAATATTGCATCTGTTGGTCTCGACAATGGAACCAAAATGTACTAAGAGCTCACGCTCATCCGTTAAGATCCGCGAACCACTTATTGCTTCAAGTGTTTCAAGCGAGCACAAATGGCTATCGCTCACCTAGCTGATGCGCCTTTAATCCTATGGGGGTGTGGTGAGCTTACCTCAATGCCTGGATGAAGTAGCCTCCTCCCTCAAGAAAACCGATAGCTCCATGATTTGAGATATAAGATGAAGCAACCTTAAGCCTCCACCTCCAAGCTCCATCCTCCATAGTTGTGCCGCACGAGACAAGAGAAGAGAAGAGAAGAGAAGAAGAGAGGAGATGATGGAGAGCTTCTTCTCCAAGATCCCTCACCCTCACACACTCACACTCTCACACTTCCCCTCTCAAGCACACAGCAAGAAGGAAAGAATAAAAAGAGACCATTTTAGTCACACACCAAAGAATGAGCTTCTCATTCACTTTTTGAGTTTATATACAAGCCCTAAACCCCTTGGGCACCCATCCCCTTTTTTACATGACCAAGTATCTTGCCAAGGTCCTCTTTCCCTATTCCCTTCTAGTTGCCTTATCCCTTCACCTATTCCTGTTTAGACTTCACAATTTGCACCAGAGGGATCCTCACACTCTTTTACAATATTTTAGTGGCACCCTTGCATTTTAAGATGTGTCTTTGTCTTTGACCTGGCCTTTGAGGTTGCCCTTGCGCTTTTGGCCTTTCTTCTCTTATTCCTTTGCCTTGCTGTCTTTTTCTGCATTATTCCATATTTTTGAATTTTCTTTTTTCCGCCTTGCATCGGGGTTAACACATAATCATCATCCAATGCATCACCACTAGATGTATATGAACTACTTATCTAACAAAAAATAACATCCCTGGTCACTTTGAACTCACTTGTGACATTGTTATAACAACAATATCCTTTCTGCTCTAAAGAGTATCCAATAAAAATACATCTTTTAGCCTTTGGATCAAGCTTCTTATAACAATGATACCCTTTCTGCTCTAAAGAGTATCCAATAAAAATACATCTTTTAGCCTTTGGATCAAGCTTCTTTTATAGCTTATTAGGTACATTAACATATATAATAAAACCAAAGCTTTTAAGTGTGACACATCTGACTTCTTGCTTGTAAAATATTCTTTGAGGACCATTCCATGAACTATACATGTAGGAGTTCTGTCCATAATATAGATAGTAGTATGACGAGCTTCAAAACAAAAATATTTTGATATATTTTTTTCAGATATTAATTACTGTGTAGCTTTTGTAGTATATCTTTTTTCTTTTTGCAATTCCATTTTATTGTGGGATATATAAGCCAAGTAAACTATCTCTTTATCCCATGAGGCCTCAAAGAGTCATTGAGCTCATTAGAGAGATATTCTCTCCCTCCATCTCATCTAGAACACTTAACTTTCAAGCCTATTTCTATTTCAATTGCAGTCTTGAAAGTTTTGAAGTGCTTAAATATATCACTCTTTTCCTTCATGAAATATACCCATAACTTTCTAGAACAATCATCAATACACGTGACACAATATCTGCTACCAACACCAAGAGATATGTTTTGTGTAGATCTCCAAACATCTGTATGCATAAAATCAAGTATATCTTTGCTCACATCTCTATTATGTGAAAAATGTTATTTTGTTTTCTTACCAAATAAGTGATATGCTTCACACACTTTATGAAATTTTGTAACTCTAAAAGAAAGAAACCCTATAACCAACCCTTTGAATTGCATTAATTTCAACATTTGCACATTTGCATGCCTAAAATATTTATTCCATATTTCAATGTTTGCAACCACACCTTTATCTTTAGCATACATAGCAACATTCATAACAAGAATTTTAGCATTTAAAGTGAACATGCAACCAACTCTATTGCCTTTTACGACCAACTTGCACTTGTAATTAAAAACTTCCACAAAGCAGCCTTTTGTATTAAATAAAACCTACATCCCTTGCTCTACCATTTGGCCAATAGATACTAAATTCTTTGTGATTGATGGCACATGTAATATATATGATAGACTCTTTATCCAACCATCATGCAAGGACAAGGGAAGTTTTTCAATTTGTGAAATTAAGTAGTGTGAATCATCACCCATATGTACATTACCTAAATTTTGTAAATTTTACATCTCTCCAAACCATTTAGCATAACTAGTTATTAGATGCACCTAAATCAACATACCATATATTATCAGGTGTCTCCTTTTCTATAATAGAATTCATCATATGCTGCATAACAAATAATACTCATTTTTTTCTTCATTCTATCATAAAGATGATGCATGGTTTCCTTACTACAATTTACTATTGTGGATAGCATGACAATGGGCTGTAATATGACCTATTTTTCCACAATAATGACAAACAATAGAAAAATTACTAGAATCTCTATTTTTCCATCCATCTCTTTTCCTAGAGATCCCCCTGTCTCTAAATTCTCCATAGTCTCCTAAAACTTGCATTTGAGATGGCCAAAAAAATAGTGGATAAGCCCTAAAGAGCATGTCTATAGAATATACAATGCTCTTCTTGCATGTAAATCTCATAGTAATGTGAGATATTTGCTCTACCTTGTTTTTGTTGCCTCCATAAGATCTATCCCAAGAGAAAAAGTGGATGAATGGGAGAGCTTCTTACTCATTACTTGATTGCTCAAATCCTTACTTCTTCTCCTTTACTTTTGCATTCAAAACTAGCCTCTCTTAGTGATGTCGCTCTAATACCATGTCAAGAATCATGTGGGGGAGACTTGCTTGAGCTGTTATGCCAAACACACGCCATATACAAAAGAGGAAGCTCATTCAAGGATACAAGAAGAGAGATAGAGGCTAAAACTTTTTTTTGTTGGTTTTTTCTTCTTCCTTCTCACACAATATAATGTACACAAAGTATAGATAGGATACAACACAAAATAAAGTGGCAAACAAAGTCAAACATTACATAACTGACTATATTAATTGATTGGTGCTAAGATTTGCTAGTTATAGGTAGGTGCAATAAACTAAATATAATAAGTGATAAGTTAGTGGCCATGTGAGGATCATAATGATCACTAACATGCTAAGTGTAGATGTGTGGACCAATCTAACTAGGTGTTCCATCATCAATATTCTCATGTGTTGAGCTAGGCATCTCAACAAGCTGAATGATTTTTTGTCTTTAGGTCCCTGTCTTGGGCAAGACAATGGTGTGATGCTAAATAATCCAATAGTATTTATGTCAAATGTGGATTTTGATTCTTGTTCAATATTTTTGTGGATTTCTTAAATCCACTTTTTGACTCTATCTATTATTTCTAGCTATCTCTCATTGTTGGGACACGCCTCTTCCATTGAGGCTACAATAAATTCTCAATTTGAGAAGCAATCATGGCACTCTGCACTAGATGAAACTTTGTTAGTCAATTCAATAGTAAGTCAAAACTTTGCAACAAAAGTTACTCAACTACTCTCTTTCTTCTCTTCTTTGTGTTTTTCTTTCCTATGATGCATCCTTGAGTAGTAGATGGTCATGGGATACTAACATCAATTTCTTAATTTAAGCAATTATGATGGAATTAACAAGTATTGGTATGGTGTCCTCATCACATATTATATCTACTCCAAAGAGTGCTAGGGCCACTCACATGACAATTACCTTGTGTTTGCCTTTCTCCTAGGAGAATTTGGATATGTCTGTGTGATCTTACATTCAAGCCATCATTGGTCAAGTTGACCATCCTTGGAGGGTTTGATTTTCTATGGATAGTTGAAGGACATGTGTCTAGGCTATCCATAATTTTAGCGTTCAATAGGGTCTTTAAATTGAGTTGGAGCTCTTCCTTTTCCTTACCTTGAAATGATGTTTGGTATGGCTTGGTAATCCATAAAGACTACATTGCCATCCTCATCATAGGGCATGTATGGGTTTGGATATTACTCTTATTTGATTGAACCCTCTATATAGTGGATAGGAACATCACTCAAAGGATGAGTGATGATGGAAGCTAGGGGTCAAGGTACATGTAGGGGATTAACTTAAGCTCTTTTTGTAGCTAGTTTTTGTTTGATGGGAGCTGCAAGGCTATCTATGGCGGCCTAAGATAGAATTGCATCCTACTATATTGCAAGTATGGATTGTTATTGAAAGAATTTGTATAAAATAAGTCTCTAGAAGTCTATCAATAGGCTACTATAGAAAGAATGAGAGAGAGATAATGGCAATAGAGAGCAATCATCTAGCAATGAGATTCTTCATATTATTCATGATACATCCTCTCTAACTCAATACATGAACTAGATATTAGTGACCAAAATAACTAACCACTAACTAATTATGGTTAAGTCAAGTACTGAATTATTTGAGGCACACACATGATAGATAGCTACACATACCCAACTGTCATGTTGGTAAGTAGTAGGTAGATTGACTGAGCTTGCATATCTCAACACTTTCCCTCAAGCTCAAGTCACTACTTGTATCCCAAGTAGTAATTTAAAATGAGTGAAATTATCTCTACCAAGTGATTTGGTAAAGATATCTGCCACTTGGTTTTCAATCTTCATATGTATGAGGTCTATCTTGTCTCCAAGTACCATTTCCTTGATGAAGTGATAATGGACCTCTATGTGCTTTGACCTAGCATGATAAATTGGATTGCTTGCCAGGAGCATACGGCTCGTGTTATCACATTACATCTTGACTAGGTTATCCACACAAATCCCCAATTCATCCATCAACTTAACTAACTAAATGGGTTCACATGCAGCCAACGCTGCACCCTTGTAATCTACTTTTGTACATACATGAGAGAGTCACAATTAGTTGTTTCTTACTACTCCAGCTGACCATGTTGCTTCCAAGTCCAAATGCATATCCACTGGTCAATCTCTTATCATCCATATAGCCAACCCAATCCGCATCACAATAACCTATAAGCTCAATAAGATTACCATGCTCATAGAGTAGCCCCTAAGACAATGTACCCTTCACATATATGAAAATCCTCCTCATAACATCTAGGTGAGGTTTCCTTGGTTGCTACAAAAACTAATTAATCAAACCAACTGCATAACTCAAGCCCAATCTAGTAATAGTAGGATAGATTATACTCTCAATGAGAACAGAAGCCTACTTACTTGAGCACTCTCTAAATCCCGGAAAGTCATGCATCGTCCACATGAGAATGGCTCGAATATTGGCAGACCGTCGACCATCCTGCTTGCTCATATCTTGCATGGTGACCCCCTCCTCCCACAAAATATTAAGCTCATCGACTAATGGACAAAGATACATGTCCATATTTTTGACTTTGTAGCGGCCGTGAACGAGTAAGCTAAGGATGAGATGTCCTTTCTTCGTAGAAATCAAAGGAGGGATATTGTAGTTGACAAGGACTATAGGCCACACATTGTAAGAAGTTGAGCACAGATCGAATGGGTTCACACCATCCATAGCAAGACTAAGACAAAGATTCCTTGCCTCTCGGGCAAAGCATGGGAATGTAGAGTCAATGTGGCTCCATCCACGTGAATCCGCTGATATTCATTGAACTCCATCTGTGGACCTATTCTACGCATGCCACGTTGTCAAGCTCGCCATGCCAGACGTAAAAACATGTGGTTTATATGGGGGATAAGCGGAAAGTGTCTAAGAACTTTTTGAGGGATGGTTTACCCTTGCAAGTCCTGTCGATACATGTGAGCACCATACTTTGGACATGTCTCCATAGTCTCATATTCTCCTCGAAACAGTATGCAATCATTGATAC